>NC_083235.1:44162134-45372447 GCF_032191835.1 Heteronotia binoei
TTCACGACTCGAGGCGGCCTCTTGCTACACCGCGAACGCCTCTATGTGCCGCCCGGGCCCTTGCGAGCAGAAGTGCTACGCCTGACCCACGACTCGTTACCCGCCGGGCACTTTGGACAGCATAAGACCACCCACTTGCTGACAAGGGAATTCTGGTGGCCACGAGTTCGCGCTGATGTTGCCCGTTATGTCAGCTCCTGTGACGTCTGCCGACGGGCCAAAGACATCCCAGCCAAACCCTCAGGGTTGCTACAGCCCTTGCCCACATCTTCAGGACCCTGGGAGACCATCTCGATGGACTTCATCACGGAACTTCCGCGCTCCAAGGGTCAGACTTGTATCTGGGTGGTCGTCGACCTATTTACCAAGATGGCCCACTTTGTTCCGTGCCCGAAACTTCCCACAGCTCAGGAGACGGCCCAGCTTTACCTGCAACACATCTTTCGTCTGCACGGACTCCCAGCCCATCTGATCTCCGATCGGGGCCCTCAGTTCTCCTCTCGGTTCTGGCAAGCCCTCCATTCCAGCCTGGGTACTCGTGCACCTGTCCTCAGCCTACCACCCACAGACAGATGGCCAGACAGAGCGCACCAATGCCACGCTAGAGCAATATCTCCGCTGTTACACCTGTTACCAGCAGGATGACTGGACCACTCTATTGCCCCTAGCGGAGTTTGCATACAACAATGCGGTCCATTCATCCACCCAAATGACCCCGTTTGCTGCAACCTACGGGTACCACCCTCGGTTCTTCCCGGCAATCCTACCACCCACGAATGTCCCCGCCGTCGATGCCTACCTGCAAGAACTCCGCGCCAGCCAAGACTTGCTCCGAGAACAGCTACAGCAGGCCAAGGAGGCATATAAACGGGCTGCGGACCGAAAGAGGCAAGAAGGCCCTCCAGTGCAGCCGGGGGATCAGGTGTGGCTCTCAACTCGCTACCTGCGCCGGCCTGGTCGGTCTCACAAGCTGGATGCACGGTTCATTGGACCCTACCCCGTCGTAGAACAAATAAACCCCGTCGCCTTCAGGCTCCAGTTGCCACCCCACCTCCGCATTCACCCTGTGTTCCATCGCTCCCTCCTTGTTCCAGCTGCACCCCCTGACCCAGCTCGGCCTCCTTCCCCACCGCCGCCACCACCGGTGTTGGTGGATGACGAGGAAGAATATGAGGTGTGCCAGATTCTGGACTCCCGGTACCATCGTGGAGGCCTCCAGTACCTTGTGGACTGGGAGGGATACGGCCCAGAAGACCGGTCCTGGGAACCTGTGGACAATCTTCATGCCCCGGACTTGGTGCAACGATTCCACAGCGACCACCCCGACCTCCCAGGCCCCTCGACGGAGGGGGGCCCTGGGGGGGGGGATAGTGTCATGGGTGCTGGGGACCCTGCAGAAGAAACCGAGCCTGCAGAGCCTGCAGAAGGAACTGTGCCCCTGCCACCTGCACCAGTGCCCCTGCCTCCTGCTGAAGAAGATCCAAGCCCCCCTGCCTCGCCCTCTCGGGTGGCTCGTGTGCGTGACCGCCTTCGTCAGGACCTCAGGGATCGGAGGAGGGCGGCACGCTCACAAGCAAGACGCTCCCTGAGCCCTGAGTGGTGAAAGGATTCTGGCCCTTCTAAGTGTGAGGATGCTTACGTTTCGGCAGGATCCTGGCTGCTGCTCTGAGACAGCAATTAGCCCAAATGAGCAACAGGCAGCAGAGGGCTATATAGCTGTGGGCTTTGGGAGGAGGCTTTGTGGAAGCAACTAGTCACATACCTGACATCCTAGCATCCACTCCGGCTCTTGACTTTGGCTTTTGGATTCCTGACTTTGGCTTGGACCTCTGGAAACCCTGACTTCGGCTTCTGAACCTCTGACCTGTGATACCTGGATTACGATTCTGTTTTGGCGCCTTGGACCCTCCTTGCTCACGAGTTGCTGACCTTGGACTGCCCCTGGACTTTGCTTGACTCAGCCCCAGCTCGTGACACTCCTTTATCTTCCTCCCCCACAACAGACACCCTGTGAGGTGGGTGGGGCTGGAGAGGGCTCTCACAGCAGCTGCCCTTTCAAGGACAACCTCTGCCAGAGCTATGGCTGACCCAAGGCCATTCCAGCAGGTGCAAGTGGAGGAGTGGGGAATCAAACCCGGTTCTCCCAGATAAGAGTCCGCACACTTAACCACTACACCAAACTGGCACACCATAATGGCGTGCCTAGCAGACATTTCCCTCCCCTCACCCCTGCATTCTGATGACCCTGAAGCAGCAGTCAGTCTAAGTTTAACGTTTGTGTTGTGACTGGTTCCTTGTTTCAAAGAACATTGTTTCTTAATTCTTCCAGAGATACTAATGGAATAGAAGAGATGCCCATGAGATGCCCATGCCCTAGGACTGCAAATACATTGCAAGGATGGCATACCCTAATGATGAACCAGTAATAGTCTGATTAACATAAATTGTTGTCTTCTTGCTGTCTCACAAGGTGTTCTTTATTTTGGAGCTCTTCAGAGACAACCTTAACTTTCGGTGTAACCTTGCTGGGTGACCTTGGTCCAGTCACATATGCTCAGCCTAACCTAGCTCCTAGGTTTACTGTGAGAATACAGTAGGGAAGAGAAAATGATATATGCCACCCTGAACCTCTTGGAGGAATCAGCAACAAACATTTGCTAGAGAGACAGATCCTTTGAAGTGAAACACATACATGGGAAGAAAGTCTTGAACCACAGTGGCATGGGTTTCCCAGAAATATAATAGGCTGGGGAAACCAGAGAAGAGGTCTCCCCACCTCCAAGCATAACATTTAGGTGAAAGGCATGCAGACACCCATCTGTACTTATATGTGTGGGAATGGGAGTTTAAGAATTCCCTTTTCCATTTTCTTATCCTGAAAAGTCCCTGGGAATTCTTGTTTGCTCCACTGGAGTAAATACATGGGTTCTGATAACTGTACTCATATGTTTCCCTAATAGGACAAACAGCAATCCCTCTAGGGTCAGTGTAGGCTGGGGAAATGGCACACAAGGCAGAATATTTGACACCTGCCTTCTGCAGTGCGTCAGGTAACTGGATTTCAAAATTTGCTAGGAGCGTCCGACATGGACCTCCTAGTGCTTCATTTGCTTTGGTTGAAATGGATGTTCTGGAAACTATCTAATCACTTCAGCCTCTGTTACACCAGTCCAACCATATTTGTGATTGTTCAACAAACACTAATTTTGGTTTTAAAATCCCAGGTGAAATGATGAGAACAATTGAACTTCAAGAAAAAGTCATTCCCACTGAAGACTGGATTGAAGAGGCAGAGAAGAGACTCCTGAAGCACTTTCATGCCATCCAACAAAATATTCTCCATCTGATCAAGAAGTGTTACCCCCTCATACAAGAAAGGGAGAAGCTGAGACGAAGGTCAGGTATGGAATCATGAAAGAGGCTGCAGGCAAAATAGTTTGTGCCACCAGCAAACAGTGGCCTGATGTTGGCTTCCTGGCAGAAAAAATCCAGTTGCGGACAAGCTGATATGCATTTGAAAAGCCAGACACAAGGAACGGCCAGTGTCAGACTAAGGAGGCCTTTTTCCTGAGCAATTAGTGCAGTATCAGAAAATTCATGAAACTAACAGGCAGGCCTTGGAAAGGAAATATGGTCAATTGTTAGGAAAGGAACAAGGCTTATTTTGTTTCTGTGTATTCTGCTCATATTTTAAAGGAGCACTCATGTTACTATCAGCACAATACTGCCAGCTCTGTGCCCTTCCTAATAGCTTATGATTTGGGGGACCAATTTTTTTTTTTTTGCTGTCATTAATTATCTGTTTCAGAGTTCTTGAAGTATACTAGGAACTTTGTTTTCTCACAGTGTTCTAGTCTCATCCAGTAGTACTCAGGGACAAGAGAGGCATCATTGCTACAAAACTGGGGAGGATCTTTTAGAGTTTTCTTAGTTTATAAGGAGACTCACATCTGACAATCCCTGGTCCAGTGGCTCTTAACATTTGAACTAAGGCTGCATCTGCACAGCAATCCTTCCATTTTCACCTGTGACTCCAGAAGCATTTGCAGCAGCAATGGAACCTCCACAGGCTATTTCCCCCCTCCCCACACACACACACTTTCTGGAGCCACCAGAGGGCTTTTTTTGTTCTTAGCAAATCAGTAACCAAGGTATCAATATAGTTTTAAACTACAGAAATATGTCAGTTAACAATATCAAACCATAGTGAAAAAATTGGGAAATTAGGAAGAGCATGGAAAAAAAGCCATGAAATATTTCCTTTTGAGTGAAAAAGAAAAACCTTTTCACTCATTTCAAGTATATGGAATAAAAAGTATAAGCACTTTCTGTTTTTCTATCTACAACATTTTCAAGAATTTCTTAAAAGGTAAATAGTTTTGTCAACATGCTATACTAATTATAATACATTACTATAATAGAATCATAGAGTTGGAAGGAACCTCCAGGGTCATCAAATCCAACCCGCTGTGCAATGCAGGAAACTCACAAACAGCTCCCCCTAAGTTCACAGGATCTTCATTGCTGTCAGATGGCCATCTAGCCTCTGTTTAAAAACCTCCAAGGAAGGAGAGCCCACCACCTCCTGAGGAAGCCTGTTCCACTGAGGAATCGCTCTAATGGTCAGGAAGTTCTTCCTAATGTTGAGCCAGAAACTCTTTTGATTTAATTTCAACCCCCAGGTTGAAATTACCTACCTTCTGGGGCCACAGAAAACAATTCCACACCATCCTCTATATGACAGCCCTTCAAGTACTTGAAGATGGTGATCATATCACCTCTCAGCCACCTCCTCTCCAGGATAAACATCCCCAGCTCCTTCAACCTTTCTTCATAGGACTTGGTCTCCAGACCCCTCACCATCTTCGTCGCCCTCCTCTGGACCCGTTCCAGCTTGTCTATATCCTTCTTAAAATGTGGTGCCCAAAACTGAACACAATACTCCAGGTGAGGTTTTACCAGAGCAGAGTAAAGCAATACCATCACATCACATGATCTGGACACTATACTTCTGTTGATACAGCCCAAAAATGCATTTGCCTTTTTAGCCACCGTATCACACTGTTGACTCATGTTCAGCGTATGATCCACTAAGACCCCTAGATCCTTTTCACACATGCTACTGCTAAGACAAGTCTCCCCCATCCTATAACCATGCATTGGACTCTTCCTACCTTTACATTTCTCCCTGTTAAAATTCATTTTATTGGTTTTAGCCCAGTTTTCCAGCCTGTCAAGGTCATCCTGTATCCTGCTTCTGTCCTCTACTGTATTTGCAACCTCTCCCAAGTATCATCCTCAAATTTAATAAACATTCCCTCTATTCCTTCATCCAAATCATTTATAAAGATGTTGAACAAAACAGGTCCCAGGACAGATCCTTGAGGCACTCCACTTGTCACTCCTCTCCAAAAGGATGAAGAACCACTCACAAGCACTCTTTGGGTGTGATCTGCCAACCAGCTACAGATCCACCTAACAGTAACAGGACCCAAACCACATTTTACCAACTTGTCAACAAGGATAGTTTGTGGAGCTTTTTTCCTCAGGGAACATGGTAGAATGGAATGGAATGGAATTTTGTGGAAACAAAATTCTAAAAAAAATGTTTACAAGTTCATGAGGGGCACCCATGTATTTCTCCTTCATTTCTCTCTTGAAAGTTCCAACACCTCCTTTGCCAGTAAAAAAGCTCTGACTATTATTATAGTACATTATTAAATAAAGTCCAATGTTTTTGATGTTATAAGTTTAGTGCTGCTAGTCCTACCTGTTGTGACTAAAAGTTTCTGTCCACTTCCTTTTGTTTAATACAGAATGTACTACATTTTTATTCCACCCCCCCAACTTAAAATTTTCTATCTTAAAAATTAAAGACAGATTTGCAATGGTAGCATGGGGTGCAGCAGTTTGCAACGCTTTCCCAAGTGCTGGGCATGTATCTACAGGACCGTCTCCTCTGTTATGTCCCTGGTTGAGCGTCACACCCTTCTGGTAACAATCTGCTGATGAACCCCAGATCTAAAAAGGCCTGTCTGTCTTCGACGAGGGCCAGGACTTTTCCAGTCCTGGCCCCAAACTGGTGGAACTCTCTGCCAGATGACATCTGGGCCCTGCAATTCTGCAGGGTCTACAAGGCAGAGATGTTCTGCCAGACCTTTGACTGAGGAAAGCAATGGCCAGCACCTTTCCTTCCTTTTTGTCCACCCCCTTCAGAAGTTTTTTCCTCCCTCCCTCTCCCCCAGCCCATGCTCTGGTAGTCCAGAATGTGAACTTAATTAGTGGGATGCCATCACTTTGTTTCTTTGTTTTTTAATGTTATCGTTTTAACTTGAATTGTTGAAATGTTTTAACTTGAATTTTATTTTTTGTATTGTCTTATCTGATGTACATTGCCCAGAGCCTGGCCTAGACCAGATAGGGTGATTAAGCAAATCAAATAAATAATAATTTAAACACGATATTTGACTTTTTTCTCATAGAAAATGAAGATATAGTTTTAAATGCCATAAATATACTATATAGTACAATTTTGCATGCTGAGTAAGTTGTAAATAATGCAGATTATATCATTTAATCAGTAAAAGAAGTTTAAATTTGATAGGAAAACTATTACTGCATATATTTCAATTTCTGTCAAAAGCTCTTTCCTCAAACCCCCCCCCCCCCAAAAAAAAACAACAACAACAAACAAAACGAAAAGAAAAAAGCATTTTCTCCATGGCTTCAGAATTTTAGGAAATTTTATATCTGTGGAGCTGAGGCAAGGAAAATGGCACTGATGTGCTTGGGACTTGCAAAACTTTGCAGTTTCCTATTAATACAGCATGCCAAGCTGCTCTGACTGCAGTCTTTCCCAAAAGACTGTACCATAACTGGTTTGGGAAAGTTGGGGAATTGGTTGGGAGAAATGGGAAGTGGAGCAGACAAGGTTGCGTGGAGGCTTAAAACCCCCCCAAACCAACCCCCAATCCACTGTTCTAGTTTAGACATAAAAGTGCAGCAAAACCTCCATATGGAAGAGGTCAAAATTTCTCTTCACCTATATTCTAATTTTCTTTTTCTCTTAATTGTCACAGCTGTCAGAGCTGGTTTATTTAAAGCATGGAGAGACAAAGTGGCTGAGAAGCCCCACTTAGCAGAGCCCTTGACAGCAGAGCAGATGGTGGAAGATGAAGTCCGTACTTACACCCTTACTCATGAGGTTCGTGGGATGATACTGGAACTTGCTGATCTTTCATTCTTCAACAAAGGAGAGGCTACTGCTATCAAATATATTGCAGACACGGTGGCAAACCTGGCAAAGGCCTTTGGCATTGTATGTAGGCAGTGCCGTAGTCTAAAATTCAGGTTGGAAGTGGGAGCAGCAGAAAGCAGAAGGCAGGACCCTCAGATTTCAAGCCTGCAGAGGGAATTGCGAATGATCATAGAGAAGAAGGCAGCATTAGAACTGCAATGCCAAAAAGCTGAAGAAAGATGCAAGGTTCTCCTCACCACCAATGAAGCCATGCAAAGGGAGTTGCGTAGTGCACATGAGAGAGCACAGTTGAGTAAAACTGAGACCCTCAGCAAGTCTCCTTTAAGCATGGTTCCTCAAGACCAGACAAAGTCTCAGGCGGATATTGAAAAAGATATGACTAGCACAGTACCTCTAAGACAACCTCCAAAACTTCTGCCAACAATTAGCAAGTTGCCTAGTATTGAAACTAAAGACTCTTCAAGATTGGAGATGTTAAAATACGAGTCAAAAGATGATGACACTGAAAAGCTGATATGGGTTGATTCCATGACACAATCTCAGACTCCCCTTGTTCAGGATACTCAAATTAAGAGGATCATGAAGGTTCAAGAGAAGGAGACAGCACCACAGATAGTACCACAAAAATCACCAGAAGAAACAGCTCCTCTTGAAAAAAAAACAGGTTCTGAGTTTCCCATAGGGAAAGCTGTTGAATCCATCCCAAAATTGAAAGAAGACCTTTCCTTTCCTACTGTCCTACAGGACTCAAAGTCATATGAGAAAACAAAATCACAACAATCCCCATTAGTAGTAGCCAGAAGTGTCACTGAAAGTCCTTTATCCCAGCCATCTGGAGTAGGTTCTCAATTCAGCATTCAAGAAACAACTTCAGAAGGGGAACCATCACTATGGTCTTCAGCAGAAAGTGATCACATCCCCAGCATCAAAGAGGATGTCAATTTGTTTGCAAAGAAACAATTACCAGAACCTTTAACAGAACAAGCTCAACCTCCAACAGAACCAGCTCAATCTCCAAGCATCCAGTTGGATGGGCAACCTACTGAACACAAGCCTTCACTAAAACGCACAGTGGAGAAAGTCGTACATGCCATCAGATTCCAAAAGCATGTCCAATTTCAAAGCAGCGTATCAGCTCAGGAGTCCCCGACAGCTTCAGATAGCAGTGAGATGTTGGATGCACAACTGCCAGAGAGAAGTCCATTGCAAAAACCCTTAATAGCGATAGATGAGGATGCAAAATATGAGAGTCAGGATGCTGGCAAGATGGAGGCACAGAATCAGCAAACTGGCAGTCCCGAAGAAAAGAAAGAAATGAAAGGCCCTAGAAGTATACTGGTGGAGAGCTCAACAGATGTCAGTGAAAAAGGAGCTAGGAAAAGCAAGCAAGCAACGATTATAAGAGATGTCATCCATGACTTAGGTATACAGTTGCAAGAGATTGCTAGGGGGAAAGGTGGTGTGATAAAAGAAGAGACTATCAAAGAACTTTTTGAGGAATTAGACATGACCTCTGAAGATGATATATCAGGCCAGATGTCTGAAAGCTTTCCTGCAGACAAGCTTGCCAAAGCACTCATACTAAAAAGACCTGAAGCACTCATACTAAAAACGCCTGAAGAACTGCATGCGCCTGTAAGTGAACAACAATCTAAGCCTAGGGAAAGCATTGATGAAACATCCTCTGGCCAGGACATGAAGCCTGCAATGCAAGAGATTCAGGAATCCATCCTTTATTGCATAGAGGCCAAGCTGGAAAAACTGAAGATGTTGCCCTCAGAAAGCTTGAAGCAACCTAAGGAATTTAAGTCTACTGGCCCAGAAGTCCAACATCTCTGTCAGGCAATAGATAAAAAACTGGATGAATGCTTCTTGGCAATGAAGCACAAATACAAAAGTGCTATGATGAGACGGAGGTTCTCAAGCCTAGGGAGTGAGGAAGAGGAAATCAAATTTCTGTCTCCCGTTGGCACGCCATCTATGTTATCGCAGGACTCCTCAATTAGTTCTCTGAGTCCATCTGAAGAAGGAGGAGAACAACAAATGGCCCCCAAAGATCGCAAGCTTTCAAAGCAGAGACTCAAGGACTTGAGAAAAGTCCAAGCGGCGTTTCAGGATCAACAAAAGCAGCAAGAGAAGAGAGAGGACTCATCCAAGTATCCACATCCCAAGGAAGAAAAGCCATTTCACCTGCCTGACGTGGTTCTGCGGGTCCAGGAAAGGAAAAGGCAAGCAAAAGAGCCACAACTTACCGAGAAGCACAGTTTGCTGGAGTCAAGGTTGGAACAGGGGTCTTGGTTCCTGCACCTACAAGAGCGGCTGGAGTGGGAAAAAGAGAGGCTTCATGAGGAACAATCACGGTTGGAGGACGAACGCCTAAGACTGGATGATGAAGAGCAGTATCTGGCACACTGGCAGCAATTATTTGAGTCGCAGCAGGATCAGTGGATCCAGCGCCAGCAGCAGCAGCAAGAGCAAGAGCTGCTTTGGAGCACGCAGCTTGAGTACTGGCAGCAGCTGAAGGAGGAACATGAAGAGGAGCAGCAGTACTGGTGGCAGCAGCAGCAGCAACACCAGGAGCAACTGCAGCAGCTGCAGGAGGAGCTGCAGAAGCTACAGCAACAGTACGAGCAGCAACTCTTGCTGCAGAAGGAGCAAACAGAAGAGCAGGGGCGCTGGGACCAGTTGCGGGCCTTGCATGAGGAGCAGCTGCGTGCCTGGCAGGAGGAGGTGGAGGAGAGAGAGAAGCAGCAAAGCCAGTGGCAACAGCAGCTGGCAGACCACGAGAAGCAGCTCCAAGCCTGGCAGCAGGAAAAGGAAGAGCAGGAGCTGCAGTACAAGAGGTGGCAGGAGGAGCAGCTGCAGCGACTGAAAGAAGAGGAGCGCCTCTGGCAGCAGCGCTCTCTACAGCAGCAGCAGCACTGGCTGCGACAGATGCAACGGCATCAGACCCAGCAGCGCAGACAGCAGAGCCAGCTGCAGAAGGTGCAGGAGAGGCAGAAAGAGCTACGCAGTGAAGAGAAGATCCTGGCTCCCCAGCTCAAAAAGCTGAGAACCAGAGTTCAGGGGGAGTCAGCCAAGGAGTTCCAATGGCAGGAACCCAGGGAACCTTCACCCATCAAACTGGAACCTGCAGCCCACAAACTTCAACTACCACCTACTGCCCGCACGGATCATCTCCTTCCTGCCAGCCGCAAAAGTGGTCTGCTTTCTACAACCCCCCAAATCAGCCCTGAATCTAGTCAGGAATATTTAGATTCCATTGACCTAGATAGCGCTTTGTTTTCTAAGTCGTTTTCCAGAGATGATGGTTTCCCTGCACTTGGTGTCACAGAGAAGCATTACTCATTAAGTGTTGGAGCTCAGAGGAAAAACTTGGAGCTGCTGGAAGAAGCCAACCAGAAGGCCGGGCTTGCCTCAGACCTGTATGCCAAAGCCAAAGAGACAATCACTCAGGTGTTACAGAGCAATGCGGAAAGGCTTGCCCTGCTCTCCCGGAAATACATTGCTTACTGCCGCCTACGAGAAATCAGGTAAGAAAAAAGTAACATATTAAGCTATTGTGAACTGGAGTGTCATAGGAGCAGACTGTCAAGCTACTCTGTAGTCTTAATGCACTGCAGCCACACTAACTTGATGGACTATGATGGAAGGAATTTGACAGATTTTGCCAGATTAACTGCAGTTATCATCTGTAAAGGAATGCATTCTGAACTCTGTGTTAACCAGGGTTGCCAGCCTCCACACAGAGCCCAGAAATCTCCCAGTATTACAGCTGTTCTCCAGAGATCAGTTCCCCTGCAGAAAGTGGCCGCTTTGACAAATGGACTCTATGACATTACACGCTGTGGAGGTCTTTTTCCTCCCAAAATCTTTCAAATCTCCATGAATTTCCAATTCCAGAGATGGCTACCCTTGATCAGTTTGAATGTTTCCCCCCTATGAAATATAAGCACTACTACTTGGCTTTTCTGCAGCTTAATTTTCCTCACTTGTGTGTTCCTGATGCTTGAAGGTTTTTTAAAAAAATGTTTCCCTCTAGAGGTCAATAAGATATTAAATCACTTTATGATCGGCATAAAAAACCTGCAGTTTAAATCTGCAGGGAGATATGCTGGACATAATGCAATATAATATTCAATCGACCACTAGAGGGAGCAAACACATAAGGGGGAAGCAACAGGAACATGTAAGAGGAAAACGTGAATGTGGAAAAGCCCTGTAAGCCCTAAGTAGACAAATATTCCTTTTATGAAAGGAAAGTGGTTCACTAGGCTTCCCCACAAAGTGGAAAGTTCTAGAATTGGTCTTTTATTATTATTTTTGGACAGCACTGGAATATAATGATGGAAGAGATAATATCATAAATAATGGGCCACACCCCTGATCTAGACCATAACCAATAATTTACAATCATCTACAACTACAGTCAGTTCTACCAGTGGAAATGGTAGCATACTCTATGGCAGGGGTGTCAAACATGTAGTTCAGGGGCCGAATCAGGCCCCCAGAGGGCTCCTATCAGGCCACTGAGCAACTGGCTGTCATCTGCTTCCTTCTCCCTATATCTTGCTTCCTCTGCATAACAGCTTGCTTTGCAAGGCTTGTTCAATTGCACAGGAGCTACAGAGCAAAACCTCTGTTTTCTCCATTGGTTGAGGCTCCTCCCTTGGGGAGGGAGGGGGGGAGGAATAGTTTGCTTTGCTAGGCTCTCTTAATTGCAAAGCAGAGCTACTGAGCCCAGCCCATCTTCCTTCTATTGGCTGAGGCTCCCCTCCAGTCCCCTGGGGAAGGAAGGAAAGAGCCAGAGCTTCCTTTGCCCAGTTCCCTGGTTCCCCTAGGAGAAATACAAAGAAAGAATCTTTAAGACCAATGAGTGCTAACGTTTTAAGCTTGTTTATTAAGTTTTTTTAAAAAAAATTTGTTTGTCTGTGTTCTTTATAAAATTTATATCTCTGATACATAATCTTAAATAGGTATATACATAGCCCAGCCCAACATGACTCAGCCCAACCCGACATGGCCCAGCCTGACAAGGTCTCATTTATGTCAGATCCTGCCCTCATAACAAATGAGTTCAATACCCCTGCTCTATGGCATCCCTGCTGAGCACTCCCCTAGTCATGTGCAACTACACTAGTTTAGATCAGGAATGCCAAACATAAGGCCTGGAGGCTGGTACCGGCCCGTCCAGGGTTTGTATCTGTCTTATGAGCAACTGGTGTGACTGGGAGGGTAGTGTGCAGAGCCACTCCCATTGTGGCTTTTCTGCAGCAGTCAAGCTTAGACTCAGGCAGAAGAGACCAAGACACTCAAGGCACAGCACTATCCAGAGTCATGTAACTGTGAGTTCAGTCCAAATGTTATGCACTGATTAAGTCAAGCAAGGGTCTAGAGAATAAGCAAAGCAAGAGCAGGTCCACGAGGTGTGGTTGAGCAGGTCCAGGGGTCAGAGCTAGTAGTTCAAGAGTTGCAAGGGGTAGCAGGGTCTGGTGCAGTGGTCATGGCATCTACAGTTTCAAGACGAGTTGCTCCCACAGCCATCCGCAGTTCCTTTCTTTATGCTCAGCTCACAGCTGGGTCTTGTTGACCTCATAAGTGAGCCATCCACTTGGCTTGTTAGACTCCTGACTTAGCAATTGTCAGGTGGTGAGGTGCATGCTTTGCCTCCTCTCGAGTTCCAGGCGTGCCCTCCACCTCCTGCATCCCAACAGCTCTGGGAAAGGAAGAGGCAACGCAGCCTGTGGAGTCTCTTCTGGATCTCAACCCCAGGTTGCCGGGGTGCTGCCTTGCAGGGTTGCCTCCTCGGTGGTCCCAGAGCATCATCGGTTGTTTGTGTACTGGGACCTGCTGCTGCCACTTCAGAGTCGCTGACAGGAGTGTTAGCAGCATCAGCTGGTTGAACATCAGCTAATTCAGGCTGCCCCATGACAAGCAGAACCCTTTCACTTCAGTTGCAGGCTCACTGGTAAGCTGGCAGCAGCTGTAGCCGCATTCATGCCGGCTCAGGGTTCCAAGGTGAGCCCGCATGTCTCTCTGCTCAGCCTGCAGCTCTGGAGATGTTGTCCTAGGTCAGTGATGGTGAACCTTTTAGAGACCTAGTGCCCAAACTGCAACCCAAAACCCACTTACTGAGCTGTAGCCAATGTGAAATTGCTGCTGGAGACGCTCTGCGTCCCTCTTTTTTGAAAATTGTGTAAATAATCTATATAATTGAATCAATATTGGTCCCAGGTCTGATGAAGACTGGAAAGAAACAAGTACTTAATCGATTGGCTTGTCACCACACTACTTTGGGACTTGAATATACATGTTTTGGATATTTGAACTGATTTCTATATACTTCTTAGTAAATTGGTCACTAGCTTGTATTTTTTGTTGTGTTATCCATTATAGTGACCTCTCTTGGATTGTATTCCAACCACTGGCTGGCAGGGAGTCCCTTTTAGGCCAGGCTCCTGTGCTCCAAGACCCCTTGCGAACCACAGGAGTCCAGCCTGGGTCAGTAGGTCTGCCACCACCAATGTTCCTTCTAAGCTGTGGAGTTTTGTGAACAAAAATTCTACTTTGTGAGCTACTGGCATTAAAGTTGTGAGCTACTGCATAAATTAGTTTGTTCTGAGGCCACTTTTCCTGAGCTGAAACAAAAATGTGTGAGCTGGAGGCTAAAAAATTGTGAGCTAGCTCACACTAACTCAGTTTAGAGGGAACACTGGCCACCACCCCACAGAAACCCTAGACGAGATTGGGGAAGTCTCCAGCCCTTACCGGGAGATTAACAAGGCAAACAGACGTTAACACTTTAGTAGGTAGCCACGGTCCAGACACTAGTTTAGACTTTGAGACTTTATAGAAAAGACTCCACAACATTTAAATAAATAAAACTGGAAGCATTTATTCAGCATTATCCCTGTTACTCTTCCTTCCCCACTTCACCCATTCCAATTTGCAGACGGCTCTTAACTACACGGCTAAATGCTGCCAAAGATGCCAATGATGGTGCTTCAATGAAAAAAATTTACAAATGTGTGGAGAGGTTGGATGCTTACCAGAAAAAGGTTCTGGGGAACTGGACATCTGGCCAAAAGATTGTGGAGAAGAAGCGTCAACACAATATTGAAAATATGATTGCTCTGTTTGATCAGGTAAGCTTGTGGAGTGAATTCATATCTCCAACCAGGTCTATGTGTTATTTCACTCAAGTCAAACTGCGGGGTGGGCTTTCCATTCCTGAATCATATTAGGAAACAAAAGTCACTGTGTAAGCTGGCATTTGAGACATTTGATCAACAACTGGTTGTTACGGTTTCATTTATTTCACACACACACACACATGAACACAAAGGAAGCTGCCTTATACTGAATCAGACCAGATGTCCATCAAGGTCAGTATTATAAACTCAGACTGGCAATGGGCTTTCCAGCAAGCCCATAGCCAGGATCTTTTTTGTTGGGGGCAGGCCTCCGATTCAGTGGGAGCTCACAGGAGTGCAGTCCCTGAACCTTTCTGAGAGTTCCTCCTCCTTGTCCATTGAATAGTAGGTGCAGCTGCATAACAATCCCTGGATGAGCTCCACCACCTATTTTTCTACAAAACAACCCCTGGTCAGGGGCATTAAAAATATTAGGGGGCAGCTAACCTAATTAAAGTTGATCATCAATCTAATTAGGTTTAATTTAATTAATGAACGGGGATAGAGAGATCAGTGCTGCTGCTGCCACAGGCTCTCCCTACTCCCCCCAGCCCCACGTTCTCCTTGCAAGCGCACTGGAGGAATTAACAGCCCAGCCTGGCCTCCTGCCTTGCCTCGGATTCCAGGAAGGCTGCACTCCATCTCCCCTTCCCAGGGTGTTGCCAGTCAGATGAATCTTCCCTGCTCCATGGAGAAGACAGTGACCATGGCAGGGAGAGCTGGCTACTTGCCCACCCGCCCACTGGCGCATGATTCTCTCTATTTCTGATTATTCTCACCACAACTCTGTGGGGTAAAAAAAAAAGAAAAAGCCCCCTACTTTTCATACACATGGACATCGTGATCACCAGTATGGTTGCCAGGGTGCCTGGAGTTTTGACTCGCACACATCTGCTCTAAGAAGTAGACTTTGCCCACGGTTTCTAAGGCTTATGTGGATACTATAAGCCTCAGCTTTGCAGCAGCATTCTACATATCTAGATGGGTGTTAGCCAGAACTACAGACGAGCCTCCAGCCGCTCCTTGCGTGCACAATCTCGGCCATTGCAGTGGAAGAAGCCACGCCGCCATGAACTGTACAGGCAAACAGTTTCCAGCCTGTTTCCATGAACCAAAGGCTAACACCACCAGAATCCATCTTGTTTTCCTGACTCCATTACAGCAAAGCAAGAGACTCACGTATCCAACAGCTGCTTCAACTTCTGCATAAGGCAATCAAGCTTATCTTAGGCGTGGATCCTGTCAGACTGCCTAAGCTTTTGTCCAACGGAACCCAAGACAAAGGATGGTGCCAGCAGAGAAGTAAAGAAGAGAAAGAACAGCTTCACTCAGAGTTATTGTATAAATACATAGTTATTGTATAAATCGGGTGTCACCTTAGGTATCAATTTGACCCTCTATTGTCACTTATAGATAAGTTTGGATAGCTTGTTTAATCACCTCCACCCTTGCCTTGCCCTAACTGTCACACTGGAGCCGCCCCCTGCCCATTTTTACCTGGAAACCCAATCAGGTAACCAGGGCCAGGTCCGCTCATTGGCTGGATATGGGCATCCAATCAAGTACCCAGAATAGACTGGCCACTGCCCACCACTTAAGTCCAGCCCCTATGGTCACTTCGGAGCCTCCCCTTTTCTTAGATAATGTACCATGTGGGTCAGCACCATATACCATCTGACCACTTGTCATCCGCCCCTGAACCTCCTACCCCCTTAGGGGTCAAGGTAGACTTTATAACCTCTGACCCAACATTCTGCATGTGTGCATCTTACAGTACCCCAATCCTGATACGCCCCCGATACCTGATCAGTTGACGGTCCCTTCCCCCATCTCCCTCATTTGTCACCACAGGAGCCTTCCTCGAAGACTACGATCGGTAATTATCACTCTGTTTGTCCATCCTTATGTTACCTCTATATATTTCTCTCTATTTTTATTAGGTCTATATGTGTGCTGTATGTATCCATTATCTTGTATGTGTGTTCTATAGTTTTCTGGAATAAAAGCATAATTGTTTTACTTAATTAGTGTCCTCTGTAAATTTAGCAAGAATTTCTGGAAGTCGAATCCTGTATACATAGATTCTAGATCCTTTTGAGCCAAAGTTGCCCACCTATCAATTCCCCAACCTCTTTGGAGGGCGTTTTGGCTTACAAAACTTGGCTAGTTACAAACTCTTAGTTTAAGGTAATCCCATAAATTTGGTTGTTGAGCTGGGATTTGAAACTTGCTGTCCCTAGTCATACCCTGACATTCTGCTACACTGTACTGATTTTTATACTGCCCCCCCCCACCTGATGATTTTTCTCTAGGCCTGGACAATTATTATCATTACCATTGTTATTATTCCCCTGGAGGGCTCAGGGTGGTGTACAACATAATTAGACATAACAATTAACATCAATAGATAGAAAAATACTAATTTGTTAAAACAGGTAAAACCAGTATAATTCCTTCAGAAACCAATGGTGTACATATAACTTTGCTCCCTCCATAGCATGGATCGCATACTGGGATTGGTAGGAGGAAGCCACAGTAAGGAACCATTGCTGCTTTCAAATGTAGGCCGGGCGGAACATTTCTGTTTTACATGCCCTGCGGAACTGTGCAACATTCTGCAGGGCATGGATGTTACTAGTTAGAGAGTTCCACCAGGCTGGGACTAGCGCCAAAAAAGCCCTGGCCCTAGTTGAGGACAGCAGGACGTCTTTTGGGCCAAAGGTAGCCAGTAGGTTTTGCTCTCCCGAGTGTAAAGCTCTTCAGGGGCATACCAGGAGAGGCAGTCTTGCAGGTATGCTAGGCAAGTAACGACTCTTTCTCTCTCATTTTTCCAGATTCACTTGAGCCACAGACTCCAGCTCAACCCCCCATGCCCTCTGACAATCAAAGCAGCAAGCACCTCACAGGAGACCCAGCTCACTTCTCACATTGGACCTGTCTACCTGAAACCCAAAGTATACCCTAGCCCACTGTTTGCTATGAAGAAACCTATTGCATTCTCAGCCATTGTCAGGTACAGTATAACTGGAAACAGGGGCATTCAATAGGACATTAACTAATCAAAAGCCAAAACACAACACATTCTTTATTTAATTATTATAATTAATTCAAGGGCAAAACTTTACATTTGTTAATATTCAGGAATATTTGTATCTGGCCAGTATCCTGGTACCTGGTGTGTGGCTTAGAGTTCAAGTACAAAATGACAAAGCAGTGACAAGGATGTTCTCCAGTCAACAGAGTTACATGCAGATCTTTCTGCTAATGAGGAGAGCTCTGTTTTCCAAAGTACATCAGTCACATTGCTGACTCACTGACTTGGAGGAAGGCTTTCATTTGTTTCTGTAGAAAAAAATGCAGTTCCTGTGTGTTCACTATTAAGCTATTTCTTAGGCTCTACAAAAGTAAACATTTGGTTTGCATATGCTGGCAGACAGGCAAACAGTGCTGCAGACAGAGGGGGATGGAGACGAATGATAGGCAGCATCTGCCATTAGACAGAGGAAGTCAAACATCTGGTTGCATAAACTGGCATAAAGATAGCCAGCCCAGCAGACTGAGGACAATGTAGCCAAATTCCACACTGCCAGAGGGAAGGGTAAAAACATAAGGGAAGCCATGTTGGATCAGGCCAATGGCCCATCCAGTCCAACACTATGCCACACAGTGGCCAAAAAAAACCCCAGGTGCCATCAGAGTGGTGTATGCCAGGCCTTTTTCATGTGTTTGTGCTGCAATCCATTCAATAGACAGAAAGATTAACTAGACAAGGTGCAAGAGATCAAAGAGAAAAACTCAGCCGATATCTTTAAATGTTTATTATGTTTTTTATAATACATCAATTTTGTTCAGGACAGCTTTAATAATTAGTTAATATGAATTAAAACACATACATATATAAACAAACAGCATCAAAACATTAAATATCAGGAGCCAGAACAGCTATTAATATTAGCATTATAGTAGCTTCAGTGGATAAAAAATCATCAAAATAAAAGCAAAGCACATCTTAAAGTCAACAGAAAGAGTCACGGGGGAGCTAGAGAATACATTCCTTCTGACATATATCCCAACTCTTGTTTTGCCACCAGTTTCAACCCTACACACACACTGTAAATTGCTAGGGGCTCTGTTTCACACTTAAAAGAGGATTAATTAGGATAGGACAAAACACTTTTTCTCCAACTCTAATTAATCCCACCGCCAGGACTAATTGTTTCAGATGGCATAGCATATTAGAGTATTGGACTAGGACCTGGAGCAACCAGATTCAAATCCTCACTGCCATGCCAGCCACCAGCTGACTGTGGACCATCACAATCCTTCAAGCCTAATCTGTTTCATAGCGCTGTTGTTATGAAGACAGGGAGAGGACAAGAGAACAGATGTGATAAAATGCTTTGGGGTGTGCCAAAGAATAAAATATTTTTTTAAAAAAAAATTGAGCAAAACCCGTCAAAAAGAACAGTACCCTGAACTAAGTGAAGGTGGAAGTGGAATTAGGGCTATCTCTTGACCCTATACTTTCCCTCCAAGATAAGTGTTTTGGAGGATTCTTTAAGCCAGATTCACCCCACACACCCCCTTTTTCCCTTTTCTTGACTGACTTTCAGCTGCTCTCAACATTGCATGGCTCACAGAGCACAATGAGCATGCTCAGTGCTCACTAGGCTGTTGGGGAGAGTTTTTTAAAGAATGTACTAGTTATTGTTTTTCTGCATATCTAGAAAGTCCCTCAGGAATGCAGAAACCCATTCCTTGTCTATGGGGGCTCAATTCCCTGTTGATAGGCATGGGGTCATAAAGTCTGGCCTTGGAAAGAATAATTTCTGAAATTTATATGCTGCTGTCTTGCCAAATATGCCTCAACGGTAGCTCACAACAATAAATTCAACACAATATATTAAAACCAACCCAACAGATAATTAATTTAATTTGCTACATTTATAGATTGCTTTTCAGCTGTAATGACTCCCCATGTAGTTTACATTAAGAACAAATTAAAGCAAATTAAAAACAATAATGATGATAAAATACATCAGCTGCAGATGGAGGCTCAGGGGGAGACAAAGCCTTCCGCCACCCAACCCAGTATATGCTCCAGTACTGATGCTTTCTTACTTCAGTAAGTGTACAGCAGCCCTTTTCAACTGTTAGAGTTCTGTTGCTTTGGCCGCAGCACACCAAAAGAATGCACTGCATGAAAACTTCTCAATACACGCCTTTACTTGTTTGTGTGAAAAGGGCAACATGCTGTTTTCCAGCTTTGATATACACAAGTGGAAATCCAGATTTTTTTTTTTTTGGGATATGCATTCACATGTATTGAAGCTGAAAAATACATGCATTGACCTATTCATGAAAAACAGAAAACACATACATATCAGGGCAATCGGAGCGTTCTTCCAGTATGTGAGTAGCAGTGCCAAAATCCTAACTGAAAGTGGCTAGCAAGATGGGGGAAACTATCCTCTGTCCCCCAAAATGGACCTCAAGGCAGACCACTGCATCATCCAGTATGTAGGAGGCCTCTTTGCAAGCTGCCAGTGACAACTGTGAAGCATTTTTTTCCCTTCCCTTGGAGTATAACAGCATTTTCTTTGCTCAACAGAGAGGATAGCAGAGAACAGATAGAATCACTGTGGCAGTCAGGTATCACAGAACTGAGTATCCCACTTGGACCTAAAACACCAGTGTCCCTGCTGTGGTCCCAGCCTTGCAACTTCCCAGACATCCCTAGATTATTGGAACTTGATATCACCTCCCTTAGGAACAAGCCCCTACAAGAAATAAAGACAAGGTAAGTGGCTTTATGTTATTTGACTCAAGATGACGCTATCCAGCCCAATGATCAAATAAGACAATCTTCTGAAATCAGTGGTTTTTCTGGTATGAATGAAAGAAGTATGGCAGGAGTGGCCAACGGTAGCTCTCCAGATGTTTTTTGCCTACAACTTCTATCAGCCCCAGCCATTGGCCATGCTGGCTGGGGCTGATGGGAGTTGTAGGCAAAAAACACCTGGAGAGCTACTGTTGGACACCCCTGAAGTATGGTACAAGGTGGAGGAGCTGTCCTCCTCCTTTGGTTTTTCTGCCTCTGTGAGGACTTGTAATTTGGCCTATAGAAGCCGTGTTTGTGTATGCACGAGAGTAGGTTTAGGATTGCAAGTCCCCAGTTGGGGGCAGGGAATCCCCTGTTTTGGAGGCCCTCCTCCCACTTCAGGGTTAGCAGAAGGGGGGTGAATGTCCGCTGGGCACTCCATTATACCCTATGGGGACTGGGAAGGGAAGACATTTAAAAGGAGCACAGTTCCTTTAAATGTGGTAGCCATTACTCCCTTTGGAGTTCCATCATGGTCTTTACAACCGTGCTCTTGGCTCCACCCACAAAGTCCCCAGATACTTCCTGAGAAAGACCTAGCAACCCTAGTAGGGTTTCCAACTGCCCAGAGTTGTAGCTTTAGAGGCTTTATGAGCTGTCATTTACAAGGTGATATTATTTACCTCCATTCCATGAAAAGCTTCAGCTGCTTATTTCCACACAAGCATAACTGAACTCCAAAGGGAGTTCTGCCCATGAAATCTAAAGGGACCACATGCCTTTTAAATACCTTCCATCCATTTGGAAATAATAAAGGATAGGAACACCTTCTTTTGAGGCTCATAGAAGCAGACCCCCTGGTTCAATCTTCTTGAAACTTGGGGGGTGTTTTGAGGAGAGGCACCAGATACTATGCTGAAAATTTGGTGCCTCTACCTCAAAAAACAGCCCGCCTCAGAGCCCCAGATACCCACAAATCAGTTCTCTATTATACCCAATGGGAGTTGAGATCCATACGGTATAATGGAGTGCCCAACAGACATTTCCCTCCCCCCACACTTTCTGATGACCCTGAAGCAGGGGGGAGCACTCCAAACTGGGAGATCCCCTGCCCTCAACTGTGGATTGGCAACCCTAAGCCCTTATTTTCACTTTACAATCTTTTGTCTAAAAGTTTTCAGTTTTCCAAGGAATAATAAATACACCATTTTCTACAATGGGGACAGCTAGAGCTGTTACTTTTTCTGGCCAGGCTGTTGTTTGTTTATCATTTGTCATTATTGGAATAGGCTCCAGCATTCCCTCCTCTTCCTCATGAGTAGCTTGAAAACTGCCACTTCTGTGACTGACTAACTTGATCTTGTTAGATCTTGAGTGCGAAGCATGGTCATCCCTCATTAATATTTGGATGGGAAACCATCAAGGAAACCCAGGGTTGCTATTTATTTATTTCAATTAGCTTATATCTTGCCCTCTCTGCCAGAGCAGGCTCTGGGTGGCTTACAAGGCCAACTGGCATAAATTAAAACGATAAAACCATTAAATATCTATTACATGCAGAGGCAGGCAATGGCAAACCACCTCTGAGTATCTCATGCCTTGGGGTCCCCATAAGCTGGATGCAACTTGATGACACTTTCTACTACCAAACCTCTGTTAAAGGGACAGGGCAGGGGTCCCCCCCTCCCCGGGCAAGTGGCAAGTGGGGAGACTAAAGCAGCATCCGGGAAAGGGGTAGAAGCGGGTAGCAACGCATTTGGCTGTGTTGTCTAACACGACTATAGTAAAAAATCTGGATGGGGAAAGGAAAATTCAAGGAAGGTGGAATATATATGCCTTTCTTAGCTGTGCTTCTTTGTTGAATTAGCAGTAGATGTCACTGTTGAGCAACATAAGAGATAATAAAATCAGTCCTAGGGCTGAATAACACACCACAAATCACTGAGAAAGTTTTTTAAGTTCTCCAAAACTGGTAATCAGGCTGGATCGTCAGTACAAAAGTGAAAATGAAGGGGTGGAGGAGAAAAAGATATTTCAGGCAAGACAGAGGAACCTTTAGTCTGCAGTTTGTACGGTTGTAAAATTCAGTACAAGTAGGGTTGCCAGGTCCAACGCAAGAAATATCTGGGGACTTTGGGAGTTGAGCCAGGAGCAAAAGTGTGACAAGCACAACTGAACTCCAAAAGGAGTTCTTGCAATCACATTTAAAGGGTCTGCACACCTTTTAAATGCCTTCCATCCATTTGGAAATAATGAAGGATAGGGGCACCTTCTTTTGAGGCTCACAGAATCAGACCCCACGGTTCAATCTTCTTGAAACTTGGAGGTTTTTCAGGAGAGGCACCGGATGCTATGCTGAAAATTTGGTGCATCTATCTCAAAAAGCAGCCCCCTCAGAGCCCCAGATACCCACAGATTCATTCTCCATCATACCCTATGGGAATTGGTCTCCACAGGGTGTAATGGTGTGCCCAGCAAACATTTCCCTCCCCCCACTTTCTGATAACCCAGAAGTGGGGATCCCCTGCCCCCATCTGGGGATTAGCAACCCTAAATAAAATTTACTTTGCATGCCTAATTAGATTAGGTGGTACTAGGTGCAAAACAGAGGACAGAGAAGGAAAATAGTGTCTACTCTCCCTCTGAGAATGTAAAAGCCAGTCAGTCAATAATCAGGTGTCTCCCCAGCTTTAATGGAAACACAAAAAAAAGAGAAAGAGCAGAAGAAAAATGCAGTAGTCTATGGATCAGTTTTAGGTGATGCACTAAGTATTGGGCCTGACCTGGGTAGCTAGGGTTGCCAAGTCCAATTTAAGAAATATCTGGGGACTTTGGGGGTGGAGCCAGGAGACTTTGGGGTGGGGCCAGGAGACATTGGGGGTGGAGTCATGAGCAAGGTTGGAACAAGTACAATTGAACTCCAAAGGGAGTTCTGGCCATCACATTGAAAGGGACTGCACACCTTTTCAATGCCTTCCCTCCATTTGAAATAATGAAGGATAGGGGCACCTTCTTTGGGGGCTCAAATTGGCCCTCCTTGTCCAATCCTTTTGAAACTTGGAAGGTGTTTTAAGGAAAGGCTTCAGATGCTATGCTGCAAATTTGATGCTTCTACCTCAAAGAACATCCCCCCCAGAGTTCCAGATACCCGCGGATCAATTCCCCATGATTCCCTATGGGAATCATTCTCCATAGAGAATAATAGAGTGCCCAGTAGACATTTCCCTCCCTCCCCCCCCCCCGCTTTCTAAAGCAGGGGGAGGGCCTCCAAACCAGGGAATCCCCTGCCCCCTCCCTCTCTTTCACACACACACACACACTTACTGGGTCTGGTTCCTCCACAACTTTACTTGCTCTGAAAATGAACGCAAAACAAATGGAGGGTCTGTGCTCTGACAAAACTGCTGCTGACCCTTCCCCATGAAGCACTTCTTGTTTCCTGTTCAACTTTGAAGGCACACATTTTAAAAATGGACCTGTTTGCAGGTTTCTAAACCTGCTGGAGCTCTGGAGATACATGGTGACTGTGGGGGCGGTGCTTCCCCCCGCTGGCCAGCTGGCTGGGGGCAGGGGGAAGCCTGTAAAACCAGGGGATCCCCCTGGGACCTGGGGATTGGTAAGCCTATGGGTAACCCAGGCTAGTCCAATCTTGTCAGAAGCTAAGCAGGGTCGCCCCTGGCCAGCATTTCGAAGAATACCAGGGTCATGACACAGACTGAGGCAGGCAATGGCAAACCACCTCTGAGCATTTCTTGCCTTGAAAACCCTATGGAGTTGCCATAAATCAGCTGTGATTTGACAGTACTTTCGATCACACTAAGTATAAATTCAATAGAAGAGAAATTAGGTCATATTGCCCAATGGTTGATGAGCAACCCCCCAGAAGCAGGGCTTTCATTTGATCATCATCATCTTCATTATTTTGGAAAACTAAATTCAGTATCTCCACAAATAGACAATTTTGAGCAGAAGTACCAAACTGCAGCCCAGTCCCCCTTTCCTTCCATTTGCTACTAAACCAGGAGAGTCACATATTTCCAACATGTTCTTCCTGGTATCTGCAATAGTGAATGGAACACCAGGTATACTTAGAATCATAGAGTTGGAAGGGACCTCCAGAGTCATCTAGTCCAACCCTCCGCACAATGCAGGAAATTCACAAATACCTCTCCCTACACAACCCAGTGACATGCCCAGAAGATGGCAAGAAAAAAACCCAACAACCAACCACCAGGATCCCTGGCAAAACTGGCCAGGAGAAAAATTGCTGCCTGATCTTCAAAGTGGCAACCAGAATTTCCCTGGGTGTGTAAGAAAGGGCCATGAGAACTAAACACTGATGCAACCCTTCTTGCCCTCCTACTCATGATCTGCCTCAGTTCACAGAACCAGCATTGCTGTCAAAGGGCCATCTAGCCTTGTACAGAGCATGGCTACTTGCTCTTCGGATTCAACCTCAGAATTAAATGTGAAGGGGAGATTTCCAAGTAGCAGAGTAGCAATCCTGTCCTTAAGATCTTGTGTTTTCTGTTAGGAACATGAATTGTGTTTCATGTTTCTAATCCTAACTGTTAAACTTCTCACAGCTGGTCCTTACATATGAACCCCCTTAAGTGTTTCAGATAAAAAACACTTCTGCATGGTAGCATTCTTTGTGTAACATTGGAACACTTTTCCTATGTATGTTGGCTTGGTTATATATAGCATGTCTGCACCAGCAGACATGTGGAGTGTGGAGTCATAATGTCCAATTTAATTAATGCACATTGTAAGAGGCTTTCAAATATTAATGTCCACAGCATGGGACATTGTCACATGAATGCATTCTGGGGGATTGTAATGTGTCAATCAATCCTGCACTGCTCCCTTCATCTCCCCAGTATATACCATTTTGCTCACTCTGCCTTCTTTAACCACATCTTCAATTTCAGACCTTATTGTGAACACAATCAGATTTTTATTTTAAATAAACTTGCATAGATCTGAGCTGCAAGATATATCTATTGACAAAAAGCTGTTGTTTTTTTCTTGCAGGGTACAGAGTATTCCCCGATGGAAAATATCCGAATATAAATTTATGCATTTGTAAATTAGACAGAAATCCATACATAATTTTAATATGTAATTTAATCTAATAGGTAAAAAAAGTAAAATATATTTTTATGTAGGTTGTTGGAAGGCAGTCTTATTTTTTTCTCAAGCCTGAAGATTTTTCAGAAGCATGTGTTCATATCTGGCTACTGTCAAGCATTCTGAAGTATGTGTTTATTTAGATATTTATTTAAATATTTCCTATAATTCTCTTTCAAGTGGGGACCTACAGTTGCTTATACATATCATTTCCCACTCCTCCATTTTATCCTCATAACAACAACCCTGTGAGGTAGGTTAGGCTAAGAGAGAATGACTGGCTGAAGATCACTCAGCAACCTTCCAGGACTGTGGGGATTCGAATCTGAGAGTGCTATCACACTGGGAAACTGACCCGATATTATCTCGTCCTGGAAAAACCCGCTTCAGTTATGTCAGTTTCAAAGGGATCAGACAGGCCCCCCCCCCAGCTTAAGTGCTAGCCCAGCTTAAGTACCCACCCCTTCAGAAAGGGAGGTTTTTCTACAATAAGTCCCCTGTGTGTGCACTCACCCAGGGAAGTGCACAAACGCACCTCAGAGAGAGCTTCCTGGGGGGAAAAAAACCCCTGGAGGTGCTGCAAATGGCCTGGTGCAATCACACAGCTCTTCAGCTCATGAGTTGTGCCAGGGCCTTCAGACAGCAAGGGATTATGCGACCTACAATCGATTCAGGGGGATGCTACCAGGAGAATCCAGGTAGCTTTTAAATGCGAATAGGAGGCATCTGGGGACAGGCTGGGCTCGGAAGGCACATGTGCTTATGTGAACGTGCGCCTTTGAATCAAACGGGAGGCATTCCTAGGTTGGGTCAAATCTCTAATGTGAAACCACCTTAACAGTGCAATCCTAAGGACACTTTCCTGGGAGTAAACCCCCTTGAATAAACTGTAGTAGAATTCAGAGTATACCTGTTTAGGATTGCTCTCTGAGTCTCCCAAATTCTAGCCCAGCACTTCAACCACATCACTATACTTGCTCTCTTTGTATAGGATTTAAACTGGGAATCCTGAGGGTCTGGCACTGATACCTTGCTCCCTATACTACGAAATGCAAAAAGAAGAAATTGAAGCAAATGTGATCCAGGAGTCTAACTGAATTTTATGGGTATGCATATCACAAAACCACAAAGATAGTTCTCAGTACAAAAAGTGCTTCAGACAGAGAGTAATTGTAAGCCAAGGATATGAATTACAAAGAACCCCTACTTGGAACTATTTCAAATTAGTAGAGCTTACAAGCAGGAGTCACCACAATGATTACTTAGAAGAGTAAAGACAGTAGAACATCTTTCACTGATTGGTAGCTGAAGTCTATTTTATGTGTATCTGGCCAACTAGAATCTTCTTAGAGTGTGCTCCTGTGCATACGTATTTATTAATTGTGCCGGTAAATTCAAACAGACATTTCACAGCAGGAGTGCTTAGGGTTGTAGTCTTAAGCTTTTAAGTAGATAAAGTCACATAATACCAGCTGAACATTACATATACATATATGTCACTGAATAAGTGAGGAATAAAGGGAAAATGCAATCCCATACCAGCAACTGCACAGACTTTAAATGAGAATGTCAACAGGGGATTTCATATACCTCCTGCTCATGGTGCAGAATGTGCACAGTGTCAAGTTGATATTGTAGACTTTAGCTTGTCATCTGTTCAACAAGCATACATATTGCAAGACTGTGCTGAGTTTGCATGGAAACTATGCATATTAACTAGCTGATGTACACAAATTCATGTTGGTGGGCAGGCACTACTTGGCAATTACATATATTGCCAAGACAATGAGCAATAAAGTTGATACTATGCATCAGTGTGAATAAGAACGTGTATTATCAGTGGTCCACTCTCATTAATCCCCAACAGATGCAGCATGATCACAGTTTTCACAGTTCATCTATCCATGCTACTAACCATGGTCAGCTAAGAGGCAAACAACCTGTTTATCCGCATACATATGTACATTTGTATTGCCCACTGAGTAGCTCAGGGGAACATAGCCCAGCTTTCTCCTATTTCTACACAGTAAAATCCATCTAGTTCTCCATGACCAAATACTGTATCCATGGCATTAGATTGGCTCTCTGTTGACCACCAGGGTAGCAGTCAAACAATGTTTTAACTGAGAATATATCAATTTAATATTCCAGAAATATTAAGAAAAGTTCTAAGTCACCATCATCATCACAAGGTTACTAAAATTTCCACTGTACTTGCAGTAATGAGACTGAGCAATAATGACTTACCGGTACCTAAAGAATTTATGATTAATAGCCCAATCTTACTGAGCAATTTTAGTTGCAGGCGAGTGACTTGGTAGCTTCTACCACAAATTCTCAGTCATCACACACATTCCCCCATCTCCACCAAATGTGTTGAAAAACACTAGGTTATTTGAGAAGGAGTTACAGGACCAAGCTGCCATAAAATAATCCTCCCAAATCCTATTGGGATAGCTACTAGTTCCCTCATATTTTTCTTGGCTTTAAAGTGGGGCATTGGTAAACTGGTAGAGTCAAATCACTGGTTTGCCCCTGGCGTTTCCAGTTACTGATCCCTATTTATTGTGTTTTGTTCCCAGAACTGATAAAAATATATGCATTCCTCCTGTTTTTGGAAATCACATCTTAGAGGGACAAAAAAAATTGTCTACGATTCTATGCACAAATATCCTGCTCAACTCAATTCTGAGTAAACATGCGTACAGTCAACTTTGAATAGTTCAAAGTTCAATGTTAAAATATGTTTCAGTTTCTGCAGTTTCTTCAAAGCAGTTCTCAGCCAGTTCTTCACAGACCTTCTGAATGCCAGTATGACTTCACCTACGTGTCAAGGCCCATTGCCTCAGGCATGCCATACCTCACCCCAGCTGTTTCATAATAGCCTTGTTTCTCACTGTACCAGAAACCCCACCTCACAGGCAATGCAGGAATTTGCCTCCTAAAAAGGCCAAAAGTTAAAGGTTCTGTCTGTCGAGGCAGGTTGCAGACTGAGCATGCAAGACAGTCAGACTTCAGCAGAAAGAAGGAACCACATGCCAATCATTTTCAGTACAAAACAGGAAATGCCCAACTTTCCCAGGCAAAATCCTCTCCCACCAGACTATCTCAATGATTACTCAGGAGCTAACTGAACGCTTTTTGCTGCCTCAGGCAATAAAATGTTTTCCTCTCCCTCCCAGCTTGGTGATTTATCATATGCTGAGCAGTCTATCAAGAAGACATTAAATAATCACCAGCATATTATTTTCTCATTTTTGCACCAGTGCCACAGATAGGATTTTTTGTGGCCTGAGGAAAAGTACATTATGTGGGTCACCTCCCATACCCATTCCTGTACCTACAAATGAAATATATTATTCCAAAATCATATACATATTTAACTCCACACCCATCTTCCTTTTCTTCCCTTTCCTGCCTTATCATTCTTCAGATGCCATGGCAGATCCCTACATCTTCAGATCCTGGCAGAAAATGGACAATTCATAAATGTAATAAATCAATAATCAAAACCAGTATGGTGTAGGGGTTAAGAGTGGTGGACTCGAGAACTGGGTTTGATTCCTCACTTCTCAGCCTCAAGCTGGCTGGGTGACATTGGGCTAGTCACAATTATCTCAGAACTCTCTCAGCCCCACCTACCCCACCAAGTGCCTCTTGTGGGGAGAGGAAGAGAAGGTGACTGTAGGCCACTTTGAGCCTCCTCAGGGTAGAGAAAAGTGGAGTATAAAAAACAACTCTTCTTTTGTAGTATGCACTTTTTAATCATGAAATACTAGACCATTGTGTAAAAGTACAAAAAAAGTTATAAAAAATTCAATGTGCGTAACAAAATTTAGGGTTTTATACAATAAAGAACAAGTTGCCATTTCAACATATCTTAGACTCAATACTTCCACAATACATTTAATGTCATTCACATTATGGAACATTAACTTCACCCTTTTTGGAAAGCAGCTCTGTTCTTGACAGTGCCCAGTTGCCTGAATCGCTTCACCAGGCTTAATTGCTGCCACTCTTACTTCTGCTCTCTGTGGCAGTTTGAGTTAGACCACAGCACTCTGAGTGGTGAGGAAGAATCACTGCACAGCAGTGATGCCGACTCCTACCAGTCTGCTGTTGTTGCTCCCAATAGGAAGGCAGTTATATGAATAACCCTAGTATAGTGGCAGTAGATAACAAAAGGCATTGGGACAGGCCTCAAGGACCCACACCCAGCCTTGCTGTATGGATGCTATGCCGTTGTTGCCACTGAGATGATAAAGTCTTCACCCACAGCTGATGTTCGTGAGTTCATATCGAGGCATTCTTTTGAACATGATAGGCACGGCTGTATCCCTGTCCTATATAGCTTACATGACAGGATAATAGATACAGACTTCTAGGTCACAAGGACTGCTGCCAGCAGAGAAAATGTTTGCTGTTGTAACTAACTGGAAACAATTCACCATGCTGTGTTTACTGCTTAATAGAGACCGAGCAGTGCCTGCTTCCTCATCTTCAACATTTGAAATAGTAGGATTTTCAAGTTATCTCAAAGTTCATGTGTGGGACAGGACCAAAATGTACTTATTACATCTTTATTTTGCCACTCATCCACAGAATTCAGGGTAGTGATGACAGGCCATCTCAGTTAGAATTCAGGTTTGACTTAGAAAGTGCCTAGATTACTCTGATGGACGACCTGTTCTGGAAGACAGATGGGTGAATGCTGCTCTGCTGAGTTGCCGAGATTTGTAAGTGGCTTTTGATGCTATTGACCGTGGTGGCTATCTGGGACACCTTTCCAGGTTGTGAGTAAGGGTGCTCTGCTCTCCTTTGGATGATCCGGCTCCTACTTTGTGGTATGGTTGCCCATTTCCAGGTGGGACGTAGAGTTCTCCCAGAATTACAACTGATTTCCAGACCACAGGCATTGGTTGCCTTGGAGAAAATGGCATCTTTGGAGGGTGGACTCTATGGCATCACTTCCCTGCTGAGCTCCCTCCCTTTACTGACTCCACCCTCCCCACATTCCATTCCCAAACCTCCAAGAATCTCCCCATCTGGAGCTGGCAACTCTACCTGGTGTGTAGATTCCAGAAGATGGAATCAGGGAAGTACAGCTCCACCTCATGGAGGTTTTGTTCTGGAGTACTCAAGGGCTCTGTCTTATCGCTTGGTCTTTTTAATATCTACATGAAACCAGGGGTGATGGTGTCATCACCATGCTATTTCTCCTGTCTGTCTGTATCAGATAAGCAAGCAGAGTTGCGGAACAGTTGTCCAGATGAAGTAATGGGTCAAATAACAATTATCATAAACTGAAGCAGAAACCATAAAATGGAGATGCTTCTGGTCGAGGCAAAAATAACAGTTGTCTTCTGGCACCTTTAAGACTAATGTTTTTTCCTGTGTGCACAGCCCAGTTTTTCTGATGCAATGTGTGAATATTCACTATCCTGTCCTTTTATTGAGGGGCGGGGAAGTGTGAGGCGTGCCAAAGGGCCACAAAATAGAGATGTACAGGATGAAATATGATGAAGGCGGTTACTGTATGGGGATAGGCTTGTGTGGTTTCCCGGTTAATGCTGTGGGTGCTGATACGGCACAGCAGCAACAGTGTTCCTATACGGCAAGTTGCACCACAGTCTCCATGTGCCTGCAGCAGCTGTTTCCCCTTCCTCTAGGTTATTGGGACTTTCCCAGTATTTTTTAAAAAAGCAATTAGATGACATTATAACAAGCTGATTATAGATTATAACATTATATTAATATGTCAAATTGCTAATGTAAATAAATAAATAAATACCTTCCATAGCAGTGGGGGAAGGAAATGGCCACTGCAAGGACAGGGAAAATGGCTGCCACAGGGGTGGGGAAATCCTAATGTTCCCACCTACATGGCAGCTATTCCAGTTTTACTGTAATCTTTTGCCAAACCTTCAAAGCAATGATTGGATGAAATATGATGAAATTCTGGGCAGTGCAGGGAAATTCTGGGCAGTGCACATATGCACCACAATGCTATGGGAAAGTGGGAAGGAAATATTTCCTAACAGCATTGAATAGGGTTGCCAAGTCCAATTTAAGAAATATCTGGGGACTTTGGGGGTGGAGCCAGGAGACATTGGGGCGGAGCCAAGAGCAAGGGTGTGACAAGCATAATTGAACTTCAAGGGAGTTCTGGCCATCACATTTAAGGGGACTGCACAAATTTTTAAATGCCTTCCTTCCATAGGAAATAACGAAGGATAGGGGCACCTTCTTTTGGGGCTCATAGAATCAATCTTTTTGAAACTTGGGAGGTATTTTGGGGAGAGGCACTAGATGCTATACTGAAAATTTGGTGCCTCTACCTCAAAAACCAGTCCCCCCCCCCAGAGCCCCCGATGCCTGAGGATCAATTCCACATCATTCCCCATGGGAATCGTTCATGAAGGCGCATGATGGCTCTGAGGGCGGGGCTTCCCCCCACCGGCCAGCTGGCTGGGGGAGGGGGGAAGCCTGTAAAACCGGGGGATCCCCCTATGGGACCTGGGGTTTGGGAAGCCTAGCATTGAACCTAGAGCTAATAACTAATATGGAAATGGCCTCAGTCAAATTAAATTCTCATTGTGAAAAATCGAGAGACCACTCACCAGTTAATACCTGTAACCAGGGCTTTTTTTTTAGCAGGAATGTACAGGAATGCAGTTCCGGCTGGCTTGGTATCAGGGGGTGTGCCCTAATATGTAAGTGAATACCTGCTGGGCTTTTTCTACAAAAAAGCCCTATGTGAAACAACGTGGCCCTAGAATCAGGGCCAGGTCAGGGGGTGTTAGGGGATGTGGCCTAATATGCAAATGAGTTCCTGCTGGGCTTTTTCTACCAAAAAAGCCTGTAATGGATGAGGAGGCCCAAGTTTTGTTAATATAGTTTAAAGTTATAGTTTGACAAAGATTCCCAAACCCTGTTCAACTGAGGGAAGAGACTAGGGTTGCCAACAGACTTGGACAAAAATGCCCTGTTCCTTTAATAGTGACTTAGTGAGATGTTATTTACTTCCATGCTAACAAAAGTTTCAGCTGCCCATTTCCACACTCTAAGGACAGGATAGTTTTCTCCAATTAGCTTGCCAGCTCTGGACTGGGAAATTCCTGGGCATTTGGGGGATGGAGCCTGGGGAGGGCAGGGTTTGGGAAGAGGCTTCAGCAGGGCATAATGCTAGAAAGTCCACCTTCCAAACCAGCCATTTCTTCCAGCAGAACTGATCCTTGTTGCCTGGAGTTCAGTAGAAATCCCAGGAGCTCACCAGCCACCATCTGGAGGCTAGCAACCAAAGGGAGATGGTGTGAACTCTGTTAATTCATCCCAAATCAAGCAGTTTCATGCTGGAGTCTCCTTTTCAGAATCAAGTAATGTATTCCTCACACACTCAGTGGCAGTCTTAACCATAGGTCATCCAAGGCAGTTATCCTGGGCTCTGAGCAGAAGATGGGAAAGATCAGACTTCCCCTGGCTCCATGCACACCCACCCTTTCTAGGGCTCAGGCAGGTGGCCCAAGTGCTGCCCCTTGCTTGGGCTTGGGTTGGCCTTGGTTAGGAGAGGGCAGGATACAATGATTCTAGGGTCCCATGATGGACTCAGAATCACTAAGACCACCCTTGTACATGCTCTACTGTTCTGCCTACATGTCTGGGTTCAAAAGCAAGCCTTATGAGCCAAACTCACAGTAACAAGCAGGACACCAGAATGCATGGCGAAATCTTATTGTCAGATAAACAGCTTTGTATGGATTTGGGGCCATCTTAGTTGCATGAACACTGCAAGCTGTCACTTGGAACACTAATACTTTTCAGTGTGTTAGTGAAGCACCATGCAGCATACTCCATAGTCTCCTGCAAGGTCACACCCTATGCTGCAAAATGCTTAAAGGATCATGCACAGAGAATGGCACAGCCAAGCATCCTCTGCAACACTGTAATGGATCCTGGGGAGCACAGATTCTATGTTGTAGCCAGGTAGAGAAGCATAAATTTTTTGGGTCAGTCCTGGGTAGGAAAACAGTTAAGCGAATTGTGATAATCCTATAGAAACCACTGTGAAGCAGTCAACATTCCCCCTCCCCCACCAGCAGTCATTGTCTGGGCTCATTGTGGGATTCCTTCAACATGTATCACTACAGTTGTTCAATATAATCAGGGCCTTTTTTGTAGAAAAAGCCCAATGGGGACTCATTTGCATATTAGGCCACACCCCCTGATGTCATCATTGTTTCACATAGGGTTTTGGGAAGGAAAAGCCCGGCAGGAACTCATTTGCACCTTCTGATGCCAAACCAGCTGGAACTGCATTCCTTTGTGTTCCTGCTCAAAAAAAGCCCTGGATATAATACTTGATAAATGTATGTGGCACCTTAAAGACCAGCAAGCCCTAAGTTCTCAAGACTAGAATCAGATGCATAAAGTGGGTCCTCATTGGCAGACATATAAAGAAAAATGTTGTTAACAGCAGGGTCAAAAGACCATGAAATGCAAGGAGCACATGGTGAGTTGTAGTTATGTAAAACTCAGATAGTCAATTCGCAATAGCAGCAATTAGTGATAATGTAACATCTCTGCTTTTGCTAAGCTGGTTAACTTGCTGTGGCTGAGGAATCCCAGGACCGTATTAAATCCTTGGGAGATAGAATCAGGTTTCTTGATGAACTCTGATTCAGCAGTTTCATTCTGGAGTCTCCTGTTGAACATCTTTTGCTAGAGAATGGTAAAAAAAACACAGAATACTTTGGTTTCTGTGTGAGGGAGTGTCATGCAACTGGAATATCTCAAAAGCAGAGAAGGTTCATTAACAGTGCAATCCTAAACAGTGCTATGCCCTCCTAAACCCATTGACCTCAGTAGATTTAGACAGGTGTATCTCTGCATAGGATTACAGTCAGTGATCAATGTAACTAACATATCTTTGGAACGAGGCAATTTTTGTTTTAAATGTGGAAATCTTTCAGTTCAGTGCCAGGCTAAACTGTACGTACTTACCTGACAGTCAGCTCTGAATCATGCTGCAAATCTGTCAAACCTTTGCACATTACTCACCCTAGGTTCCAGGAAGGATAAGCGCTTTATAAGCTGAGCTGTTCATCTTTTGTTTAGTACCATCATTCACTTAATCTGCCAGGTCTCCTGAAGCCTGAGAGACTGGATGACATTTCTGTGAGGATATTATGCACAATGGGTGGTAGTTCCAGAGCACTGAATCGCTGGCTGAGAAGACTCTGCCTGTGAGTCACCTAGAAACATCTGGTCTTAACTCAGTTCTCAGTGGAAGACACAAACATTACTTGGAAGCAAAAGGCCTTTGCCTTCATCTCTCTGAAAACTCAGCAGCTGGCAAATGGTACATGGGAAGGACTGATCTTCATCAGAAGGAAAGAGGTCACTGCAGAGTCAGAAGAACACTTCGCAACATAACCACAAGAGGACTAACCTCTAGGTCTGGGCAGAACTAAACAGGACTTCATTGGAACTAGCCCTCAGCCCCAGAATCTACTTTCCACTTTTCCAAATGACCACTAATTGATCCTGGATTCTGATACCAGTGACTTTTAAACTGCTGTTCTGTGTTTCCCACTTGCTCCCCAAAAGCAGCAGGACTTCTTGAATGTATTAATCTACTCATAGGCTCCAGACAAGGTTATACTCAATAAACACTTTCATATTGTCAAGTTACAACACTAGTGCCACCTAGCTGCCCTGGAGCAACAAGTGACTTTGCAGATCTGGAAGAGTTGTTGCTGTTGTTAGATTTACTAGGCCATCCTTCCCTGCAAGCAGGGCTCAGCGCAGCTACAACTGAACAAATAAATAATACAAAGCAAAATTCAACATTAAAATTACCTATACCATCAACAATTAAAAGCACTACATTTTCCCAAGATGGTGTAATAAAATATAGATTTATATTTCCATGGCTTCTTGGAGGGTTACAGAAGGTAGGGGATGAGGGATGAGAGAATGGAAGATTTTATATTGTCTCCATAGCTGTGATCAACTGAATGTCTGGTGGAACAAACATCTCTGCCTTACATGCTCTGAGGAAAGGTAACAAGTCCCACAGGGCATGGATATTCTCAGGCAGAGAGTTCCAACAGTGGGGACCTGAGCCAAAAAAGCCCTGGCCCCAAAGTCATTTTTTGAGTTAGTAAAACTTGGGGAGGGATGGTGGCTCAGTGGTAGAGCATCTGCTTGGTAAGCAGAAGGTCCCAGGTTCAATCCCCAGCATCTCCACTAAAAAAGGGTCCAGGCAAATAGGTGTGAAAAACCTCAGCTTGAGACGCTGGAGAGCCACTGCCAGTCTGAGTAGACAATACTGACTTTGATGGACCGAGGGTCTGATTCAGTGTAAGTCAGCTTCATATGTTCATATATGTTCAAGAAAGTCTGGAAGATATATGGAGGGAATTTAACCCTAAAGAACGTGATTATACTTTCTTTTCAGCAAGGCATAATTCTTTCTCAAGAATTGATATGTTATGGTATACAAAATATCTTGGACTTATAACAAAAAAAATAGAGATTCTTCCTAAAGTAGGAGCAGACCACAATCCATTAATGTGGTCTACATAACCCATGAAAAAGACTCTAAGATGGCGGATAAATGAAGATTTGCTACAGAAAAAAGAAGTAGTGGTGTCTGGAAAAGGAGACCAAGTCTTTCTTTCAAATAAATGAAAAAGAGACCATTCAATTTCAAACTGTGTGGGATGCATATAAAGCGGTAATGAGGGGTATTTTAATTACATTGAACAATAAAGATATAAGAGCCAAAAACAAGCTAATGGTGGATATTCAGAAAGAGATTGTAAAAAAGGAAAGGGAGCTTAAAAAGAGACCTGGGAAAAATAAAATTATAAGGAAGATGACACTATTACAAAGTCAATTGAGACATTTGTTAAACAAAGAAGTGGAATGGAACTTAAAAAGACTTCAACAGAAATCTTTTGAAGGAGCGAATAAACCTGGAAAATATTTGGCCTGGCAAATGAAGAAAAAAAGGGAGAATAGTATCGGGAGGTAAGGATATTGTTGACCAGGAAGGAATTAAAAGAGAATTTTACAAATATTACGCCAAGTTGTTTAAAGGTCAAAAGGTGGACAAAGGAAAAATTGAAGTATATTTACAGAAAATCAAAGTAAACCCCTTAACAGAAAAATATGGAGAAGGTATTAAATCAACCAATTGAAAGAGGAGAAGTAGAGGTGGCAATTAATTCAATGAAATTAGGGAAAGCACCCGGTCCAGATGGTTTTATGGCAAAATTTTATAAAGTGCTTGTGGAGGCGCTATCACCAAAACTTCAGAAATGGATGAATATTATAAGAACAAATGGGAAAATACCTAATACATGGAAAGAAGCAGTAATTTTGTTGATACCGAAAGAAGACAGAGATGCCACGAACATAATAAACTATAGACCAATTTCACTACTTAATAATAACTATAAAATATATGCTAGAATTTTAGCAGAATGTTTTAAACAGCATTTGAACAATGTTATTAAAGAAGAGCAAGCAGGATTTCTTCCCAGGAGGCAAATTAGAGATAATATCAGAACAGTGGTAGATATTATTGAATATTATGAGAAACACCCGGAAAAAGAAGTAGCATTATTTTTTGCAGATGCAGAGAAAGCATTTGATAATGTGCAATGGGATTTTATGTTTGCAGTGATGGAAAAATGAGACTGGGAGAAGATTTTATAAGAATGGTGAAGGCAATATATACTGAACAACAAGCAAGACTCTGTATAAATGCAGACTTGATGGAAAAGATGACAAATAGTAAAGGAACAAGACAAGGTTGCCCTCTATCTCCATTGATATTTATAATGACTTTAGAGGTTTTGCTTATGCAAATGCAAGACAATAAGGAGATAGAAGGTTTGAAACTGAGAGGGTTTTTTTTATAAATACATAGTATTTGCAGATGATGTAATGTTTATAAATGAAAATCCCACTCATGTAACACCATTGCTGCTTCGTAAGATACATGGAGAAATGGCAGGTTTTTACATAAACAAAGAAAAATTGAAAATATTGTGTAAAAATATGTCAAAGAGTAAACAGAAAGAATTACAAAATTTAACAGAATGTGAAGTTACTTCTAAAGTAAAATATTTAGGCATGGAAATCACAACAAAAATATTGATTTGTACAAAAATAATTATGAGAAGCTTTGGTGTAAGATTGATGGAGATTTGATAAAATGGAACAAATTTATCTTTACTGGGCAGAATTTCCGCAATTAAAATGAATGTCTTACCAAGAATTATGTTCCTGTTTGAAACAATTCCAATAGTGAAAGATAATAAACAATTTAGCAGATGGCAAAGGAAAATCTCAGAATTTGTATGGACCGGGAAAAAACCAAGAATTAAAATGAAAATTTTGATTGATGCAAAAGAAAGGGGAGGTTTCCAACTACCTGATTTAAAACTGTATCATGATGCAGTATGCCTGGTGTGGATTAAGGAATGGATGATGTTATTAAATAGAAAACTACTAGTACTAGAAGGTCATGGAAATGTTTTTGGTTGGCATGCATATATGTGTTATGTGAAAAGTAAGATGGATGGGTTTTTCACACATCACTATATAAGAAGCAATTTGTTAAATACATGGCTAAAAAGATATGGAGATGAAAGGAAACAGCTTTGGATTGTGCCAACAGAAGTAATAAAATTATATTTTGTCATCGATAAAGAGAAATGGCTATCATACAAACAATTGTTAAAAATACATGGTAGGAAGGTGGAATTAAAATCGGCTGAAGAATTACAATATAAATATAACTGGTTTCAATTGCAACAGATTAGGAGTTTGCTTGAACAGAACATTAAAAATGATGGAATAAGACAAGAACAAACAGAACTGGAGAGAATGATAATGAAAAATTGATTTCAAGAATTTATAAACTATTGTTGAAATGGTCTACAAAAGATGAAGTAGTCAAATCTCAAATGATAAAATGGGAAGGATTCTAAGTAAACAGTATGAAGGCAAGCTGATTGTGGAAGGCAGTGATGTTAGAATTATGAAAGAATTACCAAGGAAAGTCTTAAGTGACAGAAGATTATATAAAAAACTGACTGAGCAACTGAGAGAGAGTCAAATGAGATACAGATGGATTCTCCCAGAAGGATTGGTTTTTGAATACAAGGGGAAGAGGATTACCATTATAAGCACTCAGATTTATTGCAGAAAGATGGGGTAGTAGAATCTCTGCAAAGAGAGACTAAAGCCTTTTTCCAAGTCAATGAAAATGAGGACGTTCAATATCAAACGGTGTGGGATGCTTATAAAGCGGTGATGAGAGGTATTTTAATCACATTGAATAATAAAGACAGAAAAGCTAAAGAGAAACAAATGACAGACATACAGAAGGAGATTAAGAAGAAGGAGAGAGAGCTTATAAAGAGACCGGGAAAAAAGAAGATTTTAAAAAAAATTGGAATTCTACAGGACCAACTAAGACACTTGTTAAATAAAGAAGTAGAATGGAACTTAAAAAGGCTTCAACAAAAATCTTCTGAGAGTGCAAATAAAGCTGGAAAATACTTGGCCTGGCAAATGGAAAGAAAAAGGGCAAATAAAATTGTTAATAAAATTAGTTCAGGCAACAAAGAAATTGTTGACCAGGAAGGAATCAAAAGAGAGTTTTATAAGTATTATGCAAATTTGTATAAAAGTCATGTGGGGGGGAAAGGGAAAATAGATGCCTATTTACAGGAAATTAATGTTAAACCCCTAACGGACAATATGAAAAAGATCTTAAATGACCCAATTGGTAAGGAAGAAATTGAAGTGGCAATTAACTCAATGAAGCCAGGGAAGGCTCCGGGTCCTGACAGTTTTACAGCAAGACATTATAAAGTTCTTAAAGAAACTCTAATTCCAAAACTTCAGAAATTGATGAACATTATAAGAATAGATGGGAAGATATCTAATACTTGGAAGGAAGCAGTAATCTCGTTGATACCAAAAGAAGACAGAGATGTGACTAATGTAAAAAAACTATAGACCAATTTCATTGCAAAATAATGGCTACAAAATATATGCTAGAATTTTAGTGGAATGCCTGAAGCAGCATTTGAATAATTTTGTTAAAGAGGAACAAGCAGGGTTTCTCCCCAAAAGGCAATTAAGAGAAAATATCAGAACTGTAATAGATATAATAGAATATTATGAAAAACATCCTGAAAAAGAAGTAGCTTTGCTTTTCGCTGAGAAAGCTTTTGACAATGTTCATTGGGACTTTATGTTTGCAGTAATGGAGAAATTGGGATCGGGTGAAGACTTCGTTAGAATGGTAAAGGCAATATATACTGACCAACAAGCAAGACTTTGTATAAATGCAGATTTGACAGAGAAAATAGCAATTTGTAAAGGAACAAGACAAGGGTGCCTTCCAAGTACCGGATTTAAGACAAGGGTGCTATATCATGATGCAGTTTGTTTGGTATGGATTAAGGATTGGATAGTGTTATTAATATCCCCTTTGATATTTATAATGACGCTGGAAATACTGCTTATGCAAGTTCAAGAAGATAAGGAGATAGAGGGTTTAAAATTAAAAGGCTTCTCTTGCAATTACAGAGCGTTTGCAGATGATGTAATGTTTATAAATGAAAACCCAACTCAAGTTACACCGTTGCTGCTCGAAAAAATAAAAGAATATGGTGAACTGGCAGGCTTTTATGTAAATAAAGAGAAAACAAAAATTCTGTGTAAAAATATGTCAAAATCTAAGCAGATGAAATTACAAAATTTAACAAAGTGTGAAGTGGCCTCTAAAGTAAAGTATTTAGGAGTAGAAATTACAACAAAGAATATTGACTTATTTAAAAACAACTATGAAAAACTTTGGCAGAAAATTGAGGTGGACTTACAAAAATGGAATAAGTTGAATTTGTCTATCCTGGGTAGAATATCGGCAATAAAAATGAATGTATTACCAAGAATAATGCTCTTGTTTCAAAGTATACCAATAGTGAAAGAAGATAAACAATTTCATAAATGGCAGAGGAAACTTTCGGAATTTATATGGGCTGGCAAGAAACCAAGAATTAAGATGAAGATCCTGACAGACGCTAAAGAAAGGGGAGGCTTCCAAGTACCTGATTTAAGACTATATCATGATGCAGTTTGTTTGGTATGGATTAAGGATTGGATAGTGTTATTAAACAGAAAATTATTAACATTAGAAGGCCATGGAAAGGTGTTTGGTTGGCATGCATATTTGTGCTATGGGAAAAGTAAAATGGATGGTTTTTTCTCACATCATTATGTAAGAAGTAGTTTGCTTAAAACTTGGTTGAAATACCAAAAATATGGAGATGAGAGGAAACCGCTGTGGATTGTGCCAACGGAAGTAATAAAGTTATACTCGGATACTGAGGAAGAGAAATGGTTACCATATAAACAATTGTTAAAAATACAAGGAAGCAAAGCAGAATTAAAATCAGTGGAAGAATTGGATTATAAATTTAATTGGTTTCAATGGTTACAAATTAAAAGTCTGCTGAAGCAGGATATTAGGAATGAAAGAATAAGACAAGAACAAACAGAAATAGAGAAAATGCTGTTTGGTGAGGACGTAAAATTGATCTCAAGAGTATATAAACTGTTACTGAAATGGTCTACAGAGGAAGAAGTGGTAAAATCTCAAATGATAAAGTGGGCAATTAATATAAACAAGGAAATTCAGATGGAACAATGGGAATATTTATGGAAGAACTCTATGAAAATATCCACATATAATAACATAAAAGAAAATTGTTACAAAATGTTGTATAGATGGTATATGATGCCAAAAAAACTGTCAAAACAAAATAATCAGATGTCTGATCGATGTTGGAAATGTAAAAAAACATGAAGGGTCCTTCTACCATATGTGGTGGACTTGTGAAAGGGCTATACAATATTGGCAAATGATCCAACAAGAAATGTCAAAGATTTTGGGATACAAAGTGAAGAAGGCACCAGAAATCTTTTTGTTGGGATTACAAATAGAAAATTTTCTGATGCAAGACAGAACATTACTTTGGTACATGCTTTCAGCTGCACGGACATTGTATGCGCAGTTGTGGAAGCAAAATAAAATTCCAGAAAAATGGGACTGGGTTATGAAAACTATACACTGGAGTGAAATGGACAAATTAACAAGAACACTAAAGGAACTTGATATGGAAAAATTTAATAATGAATGGCGAAAGTTTCAGAACTATGTGGAAGAACATTGGCGAGTGAAAGGATACTTGGTGATATTTGATAATGGATAACTTGTTTATTCGCTATTTTTAATTTACTGGGGAAAGAATGATAGTTAAAATGAGAGTATGAGAAAATATTTTGTTCTTTCTTAAAAGATTATAAGATAGATAATATGATTTAATTTAGTAATATATTGGATCATTAATCGAATGAGGTAATAACCATAAAGAAGTATAAGTTCCTTTTTTCTTTTTAAATATTTTTTTTTAAAAAAATGTTAAATTACCTTTATTGCTTTTATATTGTAAGTAACACTGGGGAAGTCTTGAAAGGGAGGAGGGGAGGTGGAAAATGTGATGCAACATATTGACTTTTATTTGAGAGAAGTAAATGAAATAGTAATATAATATGTTGTAGAATAATAAAAATTGTTTTTACAAAAAAAATGATAAAATGGGCGATAAATATAAATAAGGAAATACAGATGGAGACATAGGAGTACTTATGGAAGAACTCTATGAAGATATCGACATGTTATAACGTTAAAGAAAACGGTTTCAAAATGTTATATAGGTGGTATATGACACCTAAGAAACTGGCAAAAATGAATAATCAGGTGTCGGACAGATGTTGGAAATGTAAAAAACATGAAGGATCTTTCTACCAAATGTGGTGGACTTGTGAAAAGGCAAAACAATTTTGGCAAATGATTCAGCAAGAGATCTCAAAAATTTTGGGTTATAATATTAAGAAGGCACCAGACATCTTTTTGTTGGGATTACAAGTGGAAAAATTTCCAAAACAAGATAGAACGATAATTTGGTACATGCTTTCAGCTGCAAGGACACTATATGCGCAGATGTGGAAGCAGGATAAAATACCAGAAAAGTGGGACTGGACTTTGAAAGTTATGCATTGGAGTGAAATGGACAAGCTTACAAGAATCTTAAAAGAAAATGATCTAGAGAAGTTAAAAAATGAATGGGGAAAATTTCAAATATATGTTGAAAAACAATGGAAGGTTAAAGGATACTTGGCGATTTTTGACAATAGTTGAACTTTGGAGGAAGTATACATGGACTATAGTCAAAAAGCGGGAATATGGGAATATACTTTCTTTTTAATTTTCTTTTGATAAGGACTAAAGGATTATAATGAAGATGGATTATAATTATATGTTTTTTCTTTCCTTTTTATCTTCTTCTTGTAAGATTTTTTATGAAGATTCTTTATTTGAAAAAATTACCTTTTAGTTTTAGCAATTTACTTAAAATACACTGTTGGAGGTCATGAAAAGGGCGGGAGGGAGGAGAAAAATGTAATGCTTTTATATGAACTTTTAATAATAGATGATGAGTATTATTGCAATATATTACAGAATAATAAAATTGTTTTAAACAAGAACTTTTGAAATATCAGGACTTTCTTTTCTCTAGGGAGTTGGCAACCCTAACTGTCACAAATAGGACTGGGATCTTATTCTTCAGTTTTGGGTTCCTGTGTGACATTAGAGCTGTAATCGGATATTGCCTGTTTGACATGGAATTATATTTTGTTCTCTGTAGCTACAAGAACATTTGCTCCTGGAAATGGATCTTGCGTTGTAGTAATTATTTATATTGTATTCCATGTGCCTGGTTTACCAATGTAGAGGGAGCTAAAGGAAATAGACAATATACATTCTTTCCTCTTCAGACTAAATTTCTGTCCTCTCTTGTAAAAAAAAATGTGCTTCTTGTTTAATGGTAGAAATCACTACTCTGCTGCTATTAGGTGGCCAGTCACCTGGAGAAAAAAATGTCTCTTTAATAGTGTGGAACAGGACACCTGAAGCTTTCCATGGCAAGGAGGTGAATATAGTCACCCAATAAAGATAGATTAAAGGAAGCTATATTGACCTGAAGCTGCAGAACAATTTTGTTAGCCTTAAAGGTGCCACTAGACTCAAACTTTGTTCTGTCTCCCAGTAAAATTAGCTCTCTGAAATAAACAGGACATTGGAAACCCTAGGTAAAAGGAGGGTAGTTACTTTGCTAAAGTTGTGTTATAGACTTTGTAGGAATATAGTGAGAAGTGTTTTTGCCTTTGTAGGCATACAGAGATCGAATAGTGTATTTTTGCAGTGTTAAATAAATTGCCAACCTGCTTGTCGCTTCTCCTACTCAGAGGCAGTTTTGTTTTGGAAAGAGAAACTATTTTACATGAGATTTCAAGATGCCTCATATTTTGATCTCTGTGTTAAAACATATATGATGAATCACATTATTATTTTCCAGTCACCAGATAAAAAGCAACCCAAATTCAAAGTTGCATAATATGGATAAATGACTCCTGAACAGAATGAACTGATAAAGGATTGGGTTTTGCTTCATTTTCTTTTCTGTTTCACAGTGCTATCCAAAGCAGGTCTCCTATTCCTATTAAAGAGTATCAAATGGAGCTTAATCTCAGGAAAGGGTTTTGGGGATTGCACTGTCAGTGTCAAAAATGTTGATTTCCATTTCTGTCAGTGGTGTGAACTTGTAGTTATGCCAAACCAATTAAATAATAATTAATGGGTGTGATTTTATGTCTATGTTCTTAATGCTCTCCCCCCCTCCTTTCTTCTGGAAGTAATGATGAATTCTCCAGGCAAAATCAAGTTCTCTTAAATCAGGTACAAGTAACCCCATGGCCTCTGAGAAAACTCACATAAAACCCAAGATATTAATCAAGCAGTGAGTAATCATCCACACATCTATGCAAGGCACACCCATATCCTTGGCAAGGGACGGCCTGGAAAGTGCAGCATTCAGCGATAGCTGTATTCTACAGGGCTGCTTGTCTCATCTGTGGCTGCACCTCTCCCTCAAGACCTGGCACCTCCACAGATTGGAGAAAGCCATTGTGTACATCATCATTTCTTACAATGAGGAACTATCACAAAACTCCTAGTCATTTTCCCCATCTCTCTCTCTCTCTCTTCTGGTAACATTCATATCAAAGATTATGACTTCTTGATTTGTGGGGAGAAAAGGGTTGGGAAACAAGAACTTTTTTTAAAAATGCAGAAGGGAATTGTAGATTATGTGAGATATTGTTTATTTATTTAGAAAATTTATATGTTGCCTCTACAAAGCCCTGTTCAAGATATCAGACAAGCACAACTTTATTTGTTGGCTCTACTCTCCGGCACCTTGTTCAGGAGGCTCCCAAGTTGGGGTGGGGGGGCAGAATTAGTAGAAAGCAGCAGAACCTTATACACAGGGGTTGTTTGTAGAAAAATAGGTGGTGAAGCTCATCCAGGGATTGTTATGCAGCTTGGAGGTGGAACTCTCAGAAGGAGGAGGAGGAACTCTCAGAAAGATTCAGGAGCTGTGCTCCTGTGAGCTCCCACTGAATCTGAGGCCTGCTTATACATGAGTGCTTTTGTTGTTGTTCAGTTGCACAGTCGAGTCCAACTCTTTGCGATCCCATGGACAAAGTCATGCCAGGCCCTCCTGTCTTCCACCATCCTCCGAAGCTTGCTCAAATTCATGTTTGTTACATCAGTAATGCTGTCCAGCCATCTCATCTTTTGCCGTCCCCTTCTTCTTTTGCCTTCTGTCTTTCCCAGCATCAGGATTTTCTCCAGTGAGTGCTCCCTTCTCATTTGGTGGCCAAAGTATTTAAGCTTCAGCTTCAGCATCTGACTTTCAAGGGAACAGGCTGGGTTGATTTCCCTTATGACTGACTGATTTGATCTTCTTGCAGTCCAAGAGACTCTCAAGATTCTTCTCCAGCAAGTTGAGAGACTAGAACCAGGGCCTTTTGCCTGGAGAATTCATCATTACTTCAGACTAGAACCAGGGCCTTTTCTGCGGCTGCACTTAGCTGGTGAAATGAGTTGCCGGAGGATGTTAGGGCCCTGTGAGAGCTCCCACAGTTCCACAGGGCCTGTAAAACGGCCCTTTTCCACCTTGCTTTTCCATAAGGATAGCTTACAGCAACGGACTAGGACCATAAATCGGAATTTAACATCATTCTGGACTTCCCACCACGCTCTGGCGATTTGGGGTCCTATGGAATATCTAACACTGACTACTGAAACTAAATGGCATGACGAATTATAGTAGTAGCATCCATTGTTATATTGTTTTAAACTGATATTTTAATATTGTCTTATGCTTTGTTTTATGCTTTATGTATTATCAATGTTTTTATCTTGTTGGTCATTTTTGACTCTAAACTGTGAGCCACCCTGAGCCTGCCTTCGGTGGGGAGGGTGGGATATAAATAAATAAAATAAATAAATTTTAATTACATGGCTACAGTCAACATCTGCAGTGATCTTGGACCCCAGAAATGTGAAGTCTGTCACTACTTCCATATCTTCCCCTTCTATTTTATCGCACTTTAATAACTTCTACCTCCACTTACCCGTAATCCCCTAGTTTAAAAAAGAACTTTTGCTACTAATTGACTCTTTTGATCATTTTACTTTACTGTATATTTGGATTGGATATATAAAAATTTTTAGCCACTTAATTTGAGGTTAATAAGGGGGGACTAAAATTGATTGCTATTCGGATTAACTTTACCAAATATATGCAAAGGAATTTGGGTGGGGTTTTTGGGTTGATTGGAAGACTAGGATCTAGTGGGACGGAGTAGTGTGAGAGTATTTTTGATAGCAGCCCTGACAGTGGTTAACATAGCAGCCGCTGCCAACGAGAAATAGCCGGCTCAGGGATTCCAGTGCTCCTGGGGAGGGGGAGGTATGGCGGTGGGAGCAGATGTTATAAGGGAGGAGGACAGAGACATGACAGTGCTCGGTCCTCCTCCAATCTGCGTCCCATCCCAAGGGTGACAGGTAGCAGGGCCAGGCTGAATAACCCGCCTCCGTCATTGGTGTTATGCAACGCCAGGTCCATTAATAATAAGACCTCAATCCTTCGAGAGTTCCTGCTCGAACAGAACATGGACCTGGCTTGCGTGACTGAGACCTGGATTCGGGAGGGTGATACAGTAGCCCTCTCGCAAACAGCTCCCCCGGGTTACTCAGTCTTTCACCAATCGTGGACTAGCGGGCGGGGGGAGGAGTGGCGTTATTTATACGGGAGGCTTACTCCTTTAGGGCGCTCCCGGCCCCAAAGATTGAGGGTATTGAATGTGCCGGTCTGGCGTGGGAGGCTGGAGAGGGGTTGGCGATATGGCTGGTGTACTGTACGCCTAACACACCAGCCAGCGCCTTACCGTCCCTGCTCGAGGCGGCGACAGGCTGGGCGCTGGAGCACCCAAGGTTGATAATCCTGGGTGACTTCAACGTCCATGCTGATGACCCGTCCTCCAGTCAGGTGACGGACCTAGTGTCTTCCATGGCGACACTGGGACTCTCTCAACTTGTTGCAACCCCCACTCACCAGGCTGGACACATGTTGGACTTGATCTTTGTGGCCGGGATTGCAGTGAGCAATATAACCGCAGAGGCGGTGCCATGGTCGGATCACTTCGCCCTCAAGGCCCGTGTAGATATGCCTCCCCAAACCTGTTTAGGCGTGGAGCCTATTATGGCTCGCCCGCGGAGCCAAATGGACCCGGAACGGTTCCAAATGGCCCTGCGGTATCCCTGGCCCTCTGGCGATTCCTCAATGGCCTGGTTGAGACCTGGAATAGCCGGCTCTCTAGGGCCATTGAGGAGATCGCACCTCGACGCCCTCTGCGACCTTGGACTAGGCTGGCCCCATGGTATACCACGGAATTACGCCAGCTGAAACAAGGTCTTAGACGGCTAGAGAGGCAATGGCGGCGTACCCGCGACGAAGCGACTAGAACATCTTATAGGAAGTTTATGAAGTCCTATGAGATGGCAATCAAGACCGCAAAGAAAATATACTTTGCGGCTAAGATTGCATCTGCAAATTCGCGCCCGGCTCAATTATTTAGAATAATTCGGAATCTTACTACATTGCCACAGGGCAATTCAAATGCTAAGGAATTGGAGATAGGCTGTGAGGCTTTTGCGAAATTTTTTGCAGATAAGGTCCAATCGCTCTGCCGCGACTGCCCTGCCAACTTAGATGCAGTAAGTGAACTCAAGGCCCAATGCGTGTCTTCTGATTTAACCCTGGATTGCTTTGACCCACTCAGCTTGGAGGAAGTCGACAGAATTCTTGGCACTGCACGATCCACAACTTGCGATCTGGACCCATGTCCCTCCTGGCTAATTAAGGCTTGCCAGGAGGAACTAAGATGTCCTATACGGGACATCATAAATCGATCTCTTTCAGAGGGTGCTTTTCCAACACCCCTGAAAGAGGCAGTGGTTCGCCCTCTCCTGAAAAAAGCTACATCAGACCCGGCCGAATTGGCACATTACCAACCGGTCTCAAACTTGCCCCTTTTGGGCAAGATTATTAAGAGGGCTGTGGCGTTGCAGTTACAGGACTTTTTGGAGGATGCTTCCATCCTGGACCCATGCCAGTCCAGCTTCCGCCCGGGCCATGGGACAGAAACAGTCTTGGTCGCCCTCATGGATGACCTCCGGCGGCAACTGGACCGAGGCAGCTCGGCAGTATTGCTGCTGCTAGACCTATCGGCTGCGTTCGATATGGTCGATCATCGGCTGCTGACCCGCTGCCTGGCCGACATAGGAATTCGGGGGCTAGCCTTGCAGTGGCTCTCCTCCTTCCTTGAAGGTTGGGGACAAAGGGTGGCAATTGGGGGGGAGCTGTCCCAGAGACACCCACTTCATTGTGGGGTGCCTCAAGGGGCAGTTCTCTCCCCGATGTTGTTTAACATCTACATGCGCCCCCTTGCCCAGATTGCACAGAGGTATGGGCTTGGCTGTCATCAGAACGCTGATGATACCCAACTCTATCTATTGATGGACGGCCGGACTGGCGATGTTCCTATAAATCTGGACCAGGCGCTACAAGCTGTGGCTGGCTGGCTCAGGCTGAGTGGGCTGAAGCTGAATCCGGCGAAGACTGAGGTCCTTTGCGTGGGCCGCGGCGGACCAGGAGGGGAGATTACCCTACTGGCTTTTGACGGTGCGCCATTGATACCAGTGCGCAGGGTCAAGAGCTTGGGAGTGCTACTGGAATCCTCTTTATCAATGGAGGCCCAGATAGCTGCCACTGCTAGATCCGCCTTCTTCCACCTTAAGAGGGCGAGGCAGTTGGCCCCCTTCCTGGAACGCAGCGACCTAGCAACTGTGATCCACGCAACGGCCACCTCGAGACTAGACTACTGCAATGCCCTCTACAGGGGGCTGCCCTTATACCGAACACGGAAACTTCAGGTAGTGCAGAACGCGGCGGCCAGGCTGTTAGTGGGACTACCACGGTGGGAACATGTGCAGCCTGGGCTGCGGGACCTGCACTGGCTGCCGGTTGTGTACCGTGTCCGCTATAAGGTGCTGGTTATTACCTTTAAAGCCCTATATGGCCGAGGACCTGCCTACCTTAGGGACCGCCTCTCCCCATATGTTCCCCAGAGAGCACTGAGATCTAGCTCTCAAAACCTTTTAAAAAATCTGGGCCAAGAGAGGCTAGACTGAAGACAACCAGGGAGCAAGCCTTTTCAGCAATGGCCCCTCGATGGTGGAATCAACTTCCAGAGATGGTATGAGCCCTGCGGGACCTGAATCAATTCTGCAGGGCTTGCAAAACCACTCTCTTTCAGCTTGCTTTTAAGACAGAACCTGACTGAACTGACTTGTAGCTACCTAGCCATCTTATGTACGATTGTGATCGATAGCACTTTAACTAATTTAATTCTATAATAGCTGTTTTATTTATTTTAACCAACCTATGTAACTGAATTGTATTTTAAATTTGCCTGTTTAGATTGTATTTTATTTAAATCATGGTATTCCATGTCTGTGAGCCGCCCTGAGCCCGCCTTTGGCGGGGGAGGGCGGGATATAAAAATAAATTTACTTTACTTTACTTACTTATTTGCCAAGGTGTGATGGGGCCGGATGCCATGATCTTAGTTTTTTTGATGTTGAGTTTCAAGCCTGCTTTTGTGCTCTCCTCTTTCACACTCAACAAGAGGTTCTTTATGTCCTCCTCACTTTCTGCCATTAGAGTGGTGTCATCTGCATATCTGAGGTTGTTGATGTTTTTCCCGGCAATCTTAATTCTTGTGCTTCATCCAGGCCAGCATTCCACATGATGTACTCTGCATATAAATTAAATAAGCAGGGTGACAATATACATCCTTGTCGAACTCCTTTTCCTATTCTAAACCAATCAGTTGTTCCATATCCCGTTCTGACAGTTGCTTCTTGACCCTTATACAGGTTTCTCAGGAGACATGTGAGGTGGTCTGGTAATCCCATCTCTTTAAGGACTTGCCACAGTTTATTGTGATCCACACAATCAAAGGCTTTAGCGTAGTCAATTAAACAGAAATAGACGTTTTTCTGCTACTCTCATGCTTTCTCCATAATCCAGTGAATGTTGGCAATTTGATCTCCAGTTCCTCTACCTCTCCGAAACCCAGCTTGAGAGAGACATGAGTGCTAGCACTTTTTAAAAAACAAAATAAGCACTGCTTACCATGAAGCCTTAACATATTATCAGTATTAAAAGAAAACAATTAAAGGGTCATTTAAAAGCCATTGCCATAAAACAGCACAAAACAGACTTCTATAAGAATCATTAATATAAAACATATTAATTTCTTTTTTTTCTTGACAATTAGTTGCACTATGAGAAAAAATGTAACTGTTGTATATGACAACAGAGTACGAGAAGTGAGCACAAGCATCCGATGGGGAAGGTGACAGCCAGTTGGTTGCCAGGTATGATATAGGATTGCCAGGTCTGTGTTGGAAAATACCTGGAGACTTTGGGAGTGGATCCAGGAGAGGGTGGGGTTTGGGGAGGGGAGGGGAAGGGCCTCAGCATGGTACAATGCCATAGAGTCTACTCTTCAAAGCAGCCATTTTCTCCAGGGGAGCTGATCTCTGCCAGCTAGAGATCAATTGTAAAAGTGGGAGATCTCCAAGCCTCACCTGGAGGCTAAGCAAAACTGGACAAATCGACTGTGTACTATATAACACTAATTAGTGTATAAAGTTGCTTTAACTCAGGTATACATATTCATTCACAATACAAACAACAAGCATACATGTATCTAACAACACATTAAAGAGTCACAATCTCAGTCTCTGCTGCACCATAGAGCTTGATTTTCACCAGAAAGGTCTCAGAGGTTTCTGGTATGCAAGAGGTAGATGGATCAAGGTTCAGCATGAAAATTCCTCAACGGCTCATATGCAAACATCTCTGGTGTGAAAACATGCATCCTAGGTTAAAAATTCCGCATGTCTCAAGAGAATCCCTTTTTCCATCCACTCTTCATTTCAAACTGGAACTGCTCAGCAATTTCATCAGTGCGAGTCAAACCAAAATGTGTAGGCGGTATAGTTCTAGAGTAGCTACAAGGGCTACGTTTCCCAGGATCCTTTTTATCCCTCTGATTGGGTGGCAGAGATTTAGGAGGGAAAACTTGCCCAGTGAAGATAAGAGGGGTGGGAAAGTATAAATTGCCCAGCTAGAGATGAAGAGTTGTTCTCTCTGGAGAGGCTGCAGTCAAGAGGCTTCTCTTTGGAAAGGCTGCAGTAGGAGGTTCCCTTACCCAAGAAGTGGTGAATCTGTTGGCATTAGCAGAAGGGAACATACATCAGGGCCTTTACTTTAACTTTATATCACCTTTACTGTTTTTATATTAACTGTTGCACCAAAAGTTTTTACAACCCACTTGTTTCTTCCTGAGCACTTATAATAAACCTGTTGTTGTTATACTGCCTGGGTCCTCACATCTCTTTGGTCATGGATAGAAGGTGTTTTGTTAAGAAGGAAGACGGGTGGGTGCTCTGAGCCCTCCCAGACAGACCTGGACCAGAGTGGTGGCAGTCAGTAGAGGCCCTCCCTGGTCACCTGTGTCATGGGTGACAATGACCAGGCAGGACCCTCCTCCCCGCCTGAATTGGCAACCAAGCCTATAGCTGGCCCCTCCAGCACTCTGGAGGTTGACAGCTTGCCGTCTGAGTCAACATCCCCCATACCTGACCCAGCAACAGAGGAGGAGGCACAGCTGCAAGCCGGGAGCCTGCCCAACTCACCCCCACGGGTAATGCCGTTGAGGGAGCGACTCCACGAAGACTTAGCAGCCCAGAGGAGGGACGCATGCCTATGAGGAAGGCGGATGCTGAGTCCTGAGTTTTAGCAGGAGCTACTCCACCTGCTAAATGGAGCATCACCAGAGGCCCATTTAGCCCCTTGTTCAAGGCTGGGCTCTCTGTAGAAGCAACAAGTCACTTTCGTGACGACTCGCGTCCACCCTGACTCTTGTGCTCTTGCTTGCTCTCTTCAGGTTTCTGACTCCCGGCTCCAGATGACCTTGCTCTCCACCCCCTGACTCGGCTACCTGACCCAGCTTCAGTTTGAACTCTTTGACTTGACCCTGGACTGGACTTGGACTTTGCTCTCTCGCTTGCACCTAGCCTGTGACACCCTGCTTGTGACACATGTATTAGATGCTTATTATGTGGAAATGGGCAGTTAAAGCTATGCATTACACAGAAGTAAAACAACAGCCTACAGAATATTTTTCTGCAGGGCTGTTGTGAGCCCTAGGTCCTGTATAACAAGACCCCCTCCCCAGGTCTATTCACATAATTCCCTACATTGCTGTGTGCTGACCCTGAAAGCAAACCTAAGTTGGTCTATTCAGAAATGTCCCATCTTATTCAGTGGTGCCTACTCACAGGAAAGTGTTTTTAGGACTGCAGTCCATAGTTCTTATTACAGATTATGCCCAAGATGGATAAGAACTCATAGAGCTGAGACTCACTTCTGTGGTCTGCTGCACAGGTGATCTATGTATCCGGGAAATGGCCCAATTATATTGGTTTCATGACTTGTACATACTTAATTGAAAAGATGCCACAGTGTGCATTTTTTTCCAGTTCATCTAGCATCAAACTTAATTACATATCACTCTTCAAAAGAGGTGAAGTAACCCTCAGTGATTGTACCTTAGTATCGGACCTTTTATCCAATTGTTCCTCAAGCCCTGAATGATTGTTATGCTTTTGGGTGGGGAAGCCATGAGTTTGAAGTCTGAACTGGTTAATCATTATCAGATGTTAACAGAGAAAACGTCCAATTTGGCACTGTAGACCTGTAGAGTTTCGTGGTGGAGAATCAGGACAATGTCAAGCAGTTCAAAAGCTGACATCTGGCAGGTTTAAATATCAGCCAGATGCTGACTCAGTGTCACTGTCTTGGGCGTTTTAGAAGAAACAGTTGGGAGGAATAGCCCTGTTACATTAAACATTTGTGCCGAATGGAAGAGAAGCCCTAGAGAGCTGGGGTGTCTGCTGCCGGATAAAAATAAGGAGAAATTGAGTAGCTGGACAATTAGACTCAGGAAAATAACATAAACAGGACATTTCTCATGCTTCTTGGTGGCCAGCTATACCTGGCTGATGGGCTGTGTTCAGCTGGATGAATCACAAGTTCTACAGGCCTGCTTCATAGCAAATTTACAGTGCAAATCTAAACAGAGTCACACCCTTCTAAGTCCATTGAAGAGCATAACTCTGCTTTGAAGCAGATTGTTACCCACAGAAGTATAAGATTACCCCCCCACACACACACACACCCCCGCAAAAAAAAGTATGCACTCTATTTATGGTTAAACTTTAAAATTGGTTAAATGGTTAAAATTGACTTGAAGAAAGAATATTTCAAAATACTCATAGAGAATGGGAAGGGACTGAAGGCATGTGTAGCTGGATTCTACTTTAAAGCCAGATATTCTGCTCGTTTTTTTCACGTTTCCAAGATCCTGTCATAGGCCAGCATCATACAGAGAAAGAGAATCCACTGTAAGGAAACAAAGAGGAAGAGGTGGAGCTATGCAGATGTAGGCTAACCCATCTGTCAATAGTGCCCATTGTATTATGTGGAACAATGTAAAAAGACTGGAATCTGGGGCAAGTCAACAGAGAGTCAAATGTGTCCTTCACTCCCAGCACTGGATTCACCAGGTGTGTGGCTTCATTTGTTTCCAAGGCTCCAACCTGGAACCTATTTTCAAGGAGCGAGGTACTAAACAGAGATGGAAAAAGCTCCTGAATCATGTGCAAACTGTAATTCTCTCCACTTTGAGAAATCACAGAGAGGGGTATAGAACTAAAATGAAGAACTTTCAAATCACTGAGTGATGTTTCTAACAATCTCTGGCATCTTTCCCCATAGAAATTAGACATTGGGCAGGAGGTAAGCTTAGCTTCACCCAGACTATGTTCCTAAGTACACCCTTTTACTCTCTCTCAGAGAAGTGAACAGGGGGTAACCTTCCAAATATTGTGATGTCTGAGCATGTGCAGACATCATACACACAGAAACTCCATTTAGCCCCAAAACAGAGTTCCAGCATACTGGGTTGCAACAGTTATCCCCAAATGTTGTATGATGAAAGAAGGGAGCTAGCAGGGAGAAGAAGTAGCAGAAGTGGACCACTGGGGGAGAATGGAGCTGGGCCCAAGAGGAGGGGGAAGGTTGGTGAAGGAATGAGATGTTTCCCTTCTCCTTGCAGATCCCCCTCTTATGAATTCCTACTGGAAAAAATGAAGTGCTGAGCACAGGAACAGTTTTGCATTAGGAACAAAGTGTGTCCACACACTCAACTGACAGTGAGTGGCTTGACCAACAGTGGTATAGCCCCCCCCCCTTTGGAACAATGTACATCTGCATGTATGCATGGAAATGCTGCACAGCAAAAATAAACATGATGGAAATCTTTGAAATATGTACACATCTCCTTTTAACACATACCTTACCCATCTTAATGGAGGAGAAGCATTTGGCTCATAAATATTTAAATAAATGAGGGCCAGTGACTGAAGAGACAAAAGTCTACTTGGGGAGAATAAAGTCCAGTAACTGCCAAGTTATCTGATAGTCTCTCAGCCTCAGTCCCACCAGTGTTGCAGTTGGACACTTATGTCCAAAAGTATTCTAAAGAGAGACTGACTGGTGAATGAAAGCTTTTAGGTCCAGTTACCTGGAGACAAAGGAGGACAGCTGCAATCTGGGAGGTCACTGGAGTCATCTGTTCATTCTGAAAAGTTTTCTCTGTGTCATTGCAAGTTTCAGGGTAGGCTTTGTTGTTTTCTCTCCATGAAGTATCTCTCTGTCAGGTCAGGCCAAGATGGTGTTTGCCCCAGTGCAGAGTGTTCTCCTTTTAGGTAACTATGTTCAAATGATCACTTTTATTCAATCAAAACGCACACACAACCTGTTCCTCTTTCAGGTTTATAAGCTGCTGTGGTGTTGTGATTAAAGTGAGGGACTAGGAGCTCTAGGTTTGACATCCTGTTTAGCTACTAAAGCTTGCTGAGTGACCTTGGGCCAGTTACACACCCTAGGCCTAACCTACCTAACAGGACCGCTGTGAGGATAAAACAGAGGGGAGGACCTAAGCTGAATATAAACAAAAGAAATAAATCATAAATATTCAGCCTGTGAAATAGGTTGACAATTCCTTTTGGGAAATTCCTGGAGATTTGAGGGTGCATTCTAGGGAGACCAGGATTTGGGGAGAGAGAGAATGGACCTCAGTAGCATATAATGCCTTGGGATCCACTCTCCAAATCATCTATTTTCTCCAGGGGGAACTGATCTCTGTAGCCTGAAGATCACTTGTAATTCTAGAAGACCCCCAGGCCCCACCTGGAGGCTGGCAAGCCAAACTCATGATGTGAAGGTGTTTGCCATAACTTAAGGATACAATTCTCCATACAGTGGAAAGTAAAATTAAGTGGGATATCTGTCTATCTAATCTTTCTTTCTTTCTTTCTTTCTTTCTTTCTTTCTTTCTTTCTTTCTTTCTTTCTTTCTTTCTTTCTTTCTTTCTTTCTTTCTTTCTTTCTTTCTTTCTTTCTTTCTTTCTTTCTTTCTTTCTTTCTTTCTTTCTTTCTTTATCATGATGTAATGATTAAGAATGGTGGACTCTAATCTGGAGAAGAGAGTTTGATTCCCCACTCTTCCACATGAAACCTGCTAGGTGACCTTGGGCCAGCCCCAGTTCTCTCAGCTCTCTCAGCCCAATCTACCTGTTGTAGGGAATGGAAGGGAATGGCGATTGCAAGCTGCTATAAGTCTCCTTGAGGTAGAGCAAATCAGGGTATAAAAACCAACTCTTCTTCTCTTGTCACAGCCTGCGCATAAAACTGTTAACAGGCTGGGATGAAAATCTCTTGTTCCTTCAACAAAGGCTTAATGTGTAGAAATGTGTAGCTGAAACTTGTCATAGCATGCCAATATCACCTGCTAAATAACATTGTACAACTCCTCTACTAAAGGGGAAGGCTTTTTTTTTTAACCAGCAACTGGCAACCCTAGCTGCACATGTCTTCAGTAGGCTTCACCTATTGTTACTGTTAAAACCCTGTTTTAAGTAAAGGAAGAAGGAGCTGGGAGCACACATACTACAGCTACCATGATGCAGTGGCTAGAATGGTGGGTTTGGATATGGGAAACTGGAATCAAATCCTTGCTAAACTATGTGTTTCACAGAGGGTTAAACTAGATATTACATGCACATACGCTTCACATTTGTCCAATAGTCCTTTTCCAATGATAAAAGCTGCTTTCTGCTCCCACAAACAGTAAGTAAGTAAGTAAAATTTTATTTATATCCCGCCCTCCCCCGCTGAAGCAGGCTCAGGGCAGCTAACAACACAATGACCAATGGTACATTAATAAATAAAACAGTAATAAACAACACAATGACCAATGGTACATTAATAAAACAATTACATTAAAACATTAAAATTGAGCATTAATTTAACCTTAAAAACCAGTTGGAGCATTAATTAAAACAAACCATAACATTATCATTGACGCTATTCTAGTTAATACTGATGGCGGATTTTCCTTCGTTGTAGAATTATAATTCAGCTGTTCATAAAGGCTAATTTGAAGAGGGTGGTCTTGCAGGCCCTGCGGAACTGATCAAGGTTCCGCAGGGCCCGCACCTCCTCTGGGAGTTGGTTCCAAAGATATGGGGCCGCAGCCGAAAAGGCCCGTGTGCGAGTGCTCTGTAGTTTAATTTCTCTTGGCCCAGGGGTAGTCAGTCTGTTTTTTCCTACTGACCTCAGTGCTCTCTGGGGCTCATACGGGGAGAGACGGTCCTTCAGGTAGGCCGGTCCTCGGCCATATAGGGCTTTAAAGGTAATAACCAGCACTTTGTACTGGACCCGGTATACAATCGGTAACCAGTGCAGCTCGCGTAGCCCCGGCCGTATATGTTCCCATCTTGGAAGACCAAGCAACAGCCTGGCCGCCGCGTTCTGCACTAGTTGTAACTTCCGGGTCCGGCACAGAGGCAGCCCCATGTAGAGGCCGTTACAGTAGTCCAATCGTGAGGTGACCGTCGCATGGATCACCGTTGCTAGGTCCCGACGCTCCAGGAAAGGGGCCAACTGCCTCGCCCGCCTCAGATGGAAGAATGCTGACTTGGCAGTGGCTGTTATCTGGGCCTCCATTGATAGCTCTTCTCTCCAACTCAAGTTTCAAGTACAAGCACACCACAATTGAAATTCTGTAAGTGAAAAACTGCTGTGAAGGGAGGTTTGGAGCAGGTACATCTCCAGTTCCAATAACTCCTCCAGAAGTGGCATTTCTTGTTCAAAAAGGGCTAACTGGGGTGATGTCGCATACATCTGCATATAATGTCTAGCTTGATCCTGAGTGGTAGTGTGCAAATTCCTGCTTTTCCACTTAACCTACCTCTTAGGGTAGTTTTGCAGCTTGGCACTGCAATTCCTTAGAGGAAGGGCAGAATACATATGTACAAAATAAGAGACTCTCCTCACCCTGAAGCTTGTTCTGCTCATGAAGGCTACTGATTCTGGTTTTCCATATCCCACCCTAACCCTAAGGCTCAGGATGACTAAAAATTACAACTTACACATTTATTTATTTTTTTTAAAACAGGAGGGAAAACTATGAAATAGAACTTTCCCTTAAGACTTTTATAAAGCAGCTCCCAAGCAGCCCCCATAGCATCCCACAGAACAAAGGGCAGGTGGGAGGTATGAGCTTTCCAGAGCTGTCAGTTCAGTTATTAGATTCAGGTGGGTTGGTCAGAAGCAAAAGAACAGAGTTTGATTCCAGAAGTTTAATTCTGGGTATAAGCTTTTGTGTGCATGCACTTCATCAGCCATGTGGCTTTTATCTTCCCCTTCCTGGTGGACATTCACAATTCTGTTGCTCCTGACTGTTTATATGAGGGTCAAGCACAGGGCCAGCATGTAGGAGTACACCAGGTAGGTAGACACCTAGGGTACCACCTGATCTACAGTGGTGCCCACCCACCCCGCTGCTCTTGCCTTCCTGGGGTTGCACAGACCCAGGAAGGCAAGAGTGGCATGGCGGCGTGTGCTCTCCTCTGAACCCACTTTGAGGACAGCATGCACCACCCTGCCTGTGCAGACCCGGGAAGGTGAGGATGATTCTGGGATGTTATGTATGTTTGGGCTGGATCAACAGAAGTATAATGTCCAGACCGCGCAAAGTGATGGTATCAATTTACTCTGCTCTAGTTAGACCTCACCTAGAGTACAGTTTTGGTGACCACGATTTAAGGATATAGACAAGCTGGAATGCAACCAGAGAAGGGCAATGAAGATGGTGAGGGGTCTGGACACCAAGTCCTACAAGGAAAGGTTGAAGGAGCTGGGTATGTTTAGCCTGGAGAAGAGACAACTGAGAGTTGATATAATCACCATCTTCAAGTGCTTGAAGGGCTGCCATACAGAGGATGGTGCAAAGCTTGTTTTCTATGGTCCCAGATGGTTGGACCAGAACCAATGTGTTGAAATTAAATCTGAAGAGTTTTTGACTAAACTTTAGGAAGAACTTCCTGACAGTTAGAGAGGTTTCTCAGTGGAACAGGCTTCCTTGGGAGGTGGAGGGCTCTCCTTCTTTGGAGGTTGTTGAACAAAGGCTAGATGGCCATCTGACAGCAATGCCAATTCTGTGAATTTAGGCAGATCGTGAGAAGGGGGCAAGAAGGGTTGAATCAGTGCTTAGTTCTCATGGCCTTTTCTTACATGCCCAGGGAAGTGCTGTTCACCACTTTGGGGTCAGGCAACAATTTTTCTCCAGGCCAGTTTTGCCAGGGATCCTGGAGGGTTGTTCCCCCCCACCCCATCTTCTGGGTGTGGAACAGGTGTCACTGGGTGTGGGTGGGGGGGGAGGTATTTGTGAATTTCCGCATTGTGCAGGGGGTTGGACTAGATCAGGGGCTGGGGCTGATGGGAGCTGTAGGCAAAAAACATCTGGAGAGCCACTGTTCCCTGTACTAGATGGTCCTGGAGGTCCCTTCCAACTCTATGCTTCTATATTTGCAGTAGCTCCTTCCTATGAACAGCAGCCCTAGTAGCTAAAGAAGGCAGAGGATCAATGCTTGGTCTTGAGGGTTCCTCAGTTTTTTTCTGATATTGTGGATCCAGCTACTTGAAATATATTTTAATAAAAAAATGTGTAAGAAAACTTAGGTGTGGGGACAAGTCACTGCTGAAGCAAGAGTACAGAACATGTCCCCTCTATCTTCCTTTTTTTTAGAACGGAGGAAACAGCTGACTTAACATACCATGCTTTAGGTATAATTATAAAATTGCCTTTAGCAGCAATCTACAAATCAGGTCAAATTGGAGTGCTGGTAGTTAAGCCAACCTAGAATCCTTACTTCAGTGCAGGCTGGCACAGTTCAAAAGAAAAGGCAGATAATGACATGGCGTGATTACATATAATATTGACCTGGCCCTTATATATCTAGGCTTGTCATTTATGGTTTGCTTTGAAGTCACAGGGCTCCAAGTAGGACAAGTCACTTAAGTGAAATCATTATGGATAACTCAACTCCGCTGTCTAGTTTGCTTAGCCCCTTCCTTGGAGCGTGCCAATCATCTGTCTATGTATGTGTGCATTTGAGAGCAAGAGAAAGCAATTGAAATACCGGTTTCTGTTGCATGAGCTTTGCAAGAAACTTGTCCCCATCCCTCCTCTGATGTAATTTCTTGGATCTTGAATCTACAGTCACTGGTTTGATACAGCTCCTGCATGAACAGTTCAAATCCCAACCTTGCCACAGAGACTGTGCCTGTTTTCCCTGTTTTCTAGTACTTCTGTGAAATGGAAACTGTATCCTTGAAAGTTAAGTAAATTCCTCTACAATCACTGATCAAACCAGAAGAAGAAGAAGATATTGGATTTATATCCCGCCCTCCACTCCGAAAAGTCTCAGAGCAGCTCACAATCTCCTTTACCTTCCTCCCCCACAACAGACACCCTGTGAGGTGGGTGGGGCTGAAGAGGGCTCTCACAGCAGCTGCCCTTTCAAGGACAACCTCTGCCAGAGCTATGGCTGACCCAAGGCCATGCTAGCAGGTGCAAGTGGAGGAATGGGGAATCAAACCCGGTTCTCCCAGGTAAAAGTCCACACACTTAACCACTACACCAAACTGGCTCTCCACACCAAACCAGGGCTTTCCGGAGGGAATATTCTATTGAATTACTTATGAAGTGGAAAAACAGACAGCAGCTGGGCCTCAAACACTAGTCATGATTGTTGAAATGGACCAGAACCTCTAAATCATTGCTCAGCTCCAGGATAAATCTTCAGTCTCGGGACATGGAGTTTAGGCACTGACATGGATTAGCTCTTCACTCCAGATTTCCATATATTAAACTGGTATTCAAGGGCCTAACTAAATGTTACACTGAGGAACCATATATAAAAGCAGCTTGGGGGTGGGGGTGATCAGGGCCACAGTATCAGGACAGATTTTTTATAAAATTATTTCAGTTTCCTGATTAAAATCCTGCTCTCTATAACTTAATATGAATTCTGGTAGGGAGATAGGGTTGCCACTGCCAGGTTTGTGTTGGAAAACACCTGAAGACTTTGGTGGTGGGGTTTGGGGAGGGAAGGAGCCTCAGCATGGTACAATACCATAGAGTCTACCCTTTCAAGCAGCCATTTTCTCCAGGAGAGCTGATCTCTGCCAGCTGGTAATCAGCTGTAAAGGCAGGAGATCTCCAGGCACCATCTGAAGGCTGGCATCCCTAGTGGAAAAATAAAAAGTACAAATGTGGCCTGTTTTTCCATACTTGGTCTAATAAAAGGCGATTTCAGGAAAGCTGGCATGAAGGCAACAGCTTTGACCCTCCTCCCCTTTCCAGGGCCATGCATCAGTTCAGATATTCTGCCCACACCTGTTATTTTAAATTTGAACATGATGGAAGATCTGATCACAGCTCCCCAGTGTAATGTGTAGTTGGGCTGTAAGTTCAGTGATAAATGTCACTGAACTGATTTGCCCATATCCCATAGCTGTCCGTCCCTGTTTGCTCCTACCAGTAAATTCATGGTACAACATTACATTACTTTCCAAGCCTACATTGCCACAACCTTCTGATACAGTCACTGATTGATTTAAAGGCATTTATATCCCACCTCTCAACCAGAAGACAATGCCCAGGGCAGCTAACATAATAAAAACAGCTTAGTATAAAATCCAATTTAAAACCACCAGATACAAAGCCAAAGAAAAGAGCAATTAAAGCAGGCATACAGCAGCAGATCAAAAAAAAAATTTTTTTTTTTTAAACAGCAGCTGATTATTTATTATGCCAGCAAGAAGCAGAGACAAAAAGCAACTCCTCACCCCCTCAAAAAAAACCTTAGAATGTCTGGGTGAATACATTGGTCATCATGCATTTCATTTCCCATTGAATAACTTACCTCTTTACACTCTAATCATATATTTACTGTACTATCCATAGTGTTTCTCCAACATCCTGACTTCTTATCAGGCATTGCTCTCTTTCTCTCTCAGCAAATTTCCCCACCCTACCCCATTTTCTTCTGACTTCAAGCTATTAAACTAGTGTGTCCGTTCGGGTTAGGGAAATTCCTAGAGAGCTAAAGCCTGGTGGAGTTTGGCAAGAAGACAGACCTTTGGTAGTGGTGTGATGCCAAAGAGTCTACTTTCCAAAACTGTCATTTTCTCCAGGGAAACTGATCTCAATAACCTGGCAATCAGTTGTAATACTAGGAGAGCTCCAGGTACAATCTGCAGGCTGGTGATTCTATATTAATCCTGGATCCACAACAGAAGACAGAGTGCATTCAATATCCATGATTCAATCTTAGAGGCTACTAAGAGGAACACAAATATCGTACATACATAGGACCATCCAGAGCATCAAATCCATTCATGGACAGATGAGATTTCTACATTGGCAGTCACCAGGGCTTTTTTGTGGGAAAAGCTCAGCAGGAACTCATTTGCATATCAGACCACACCCCCTGATGCCAAGCCAGCCAGAACTGCGTTCCTGCTCAAAAAAAGTCCTGGCAGTCACAGTTATAATGCCAGGGAGGGAGTTCACAAATTGAATCCATGTCTGGTGTCAATCATCATCTGTTGAAAACCCACTGAAGGGCCAGGTCTCTACACTTTCATCCTTGTTTACCTCTTGGTATGCGCAATTCACAGGAAAGGGCTGTTACTATAGTAAAATGGTGGATGTAGATTAGCTGCTGCTAGAACCAGGAAGCCACGCAACAGGGGCCTTGGTCTTATTTAGCAGGGATCTTCTTCATGATCTAACTGTTCACCTCTGTCAGACTTTCTTACTTCTGCTTTTTCCAGACAGAATTGGCAATAGGGTTGCCAGGTCCGTGTTGGAAAGTACCTGGAGACACCTGACCTGGATAGCCCAGGCAAGCCTGATCTCATCAGATCTCCTAAGCTAAGCAGTGTCAACTGTGGTTAGTACTTTGATAAGAGACTGTCCTTGAAATACCCAATACTCTGAATATCCTCCAGGCCTCCAGTAGGGGTCAGTCACCAGAGGTTGACATGACTTCCAGCCCCCCCCAACCCCCCCCCCCACAAAAAATACAAAAAGAAAAAAGAAAATACCTGGAAACTTTGGGAGTGGAGCCAGGAGATGTCAGGGTTTGGGAAGGGGTACAATGGCACAATGCCATAGAGCCCACCCACCCTTCAGAGCAGCCATTTTCTCCAGGGGAACTGATCTCTGCCAGCTGGAGATCAGTTGTAAAAGGGGGAGGCCTTCAGGCCTCATCTGGAGGCTGGCAACTCTTGTTGGCAATAGATTTTATTTGTTTTGAAACCTCTCTCATACCCTCTGAACCCACTACTCCTCTGTTGCCTGAACCAGTTTCTTTATCAGATGGATACTCTCAATCAAAGTTAGACATGTGAAAGGAATACAGGGAAATTCTAGCCTATGATAAAACCAAAACAAAAGGCCACATTTGCCTACATCATCCACTAGGTTATTGCCAGGAAACAGTTAATTCAATTATATAATCATACTATTAACCTTGCAGCCAAGTTCCCTAGTCTCAACCAGGAACTTTCACTTGTACTTTCAGGCTTGGGAAATGAGGTGGTCATGGCTTCTCTTGCAGTTTCCCTTAATCAATTTTTAAAAAACCCTTTATTTGTTTTTTTACAAAACATCCCATTCTGCCTCCCTTAATTTCCACCTTGGCATAGAATAGAAAACAAGGGAAATGGAACAAGAAACAAAGTTTATTGAAAGTCTGTAAAATTGGGTTTGTTGGGGGGTTTTTTGTGAAAAAAGAACACAGCAAATGAATAATAGTTTTACAGTAATATAAAGGTTAACAACATTAAATCCAAAGGATACTAATACTTTCATTAATGTGGTGGACCTCTTACATTAATATAGAACTCATATCTTGCCAATCTCTTCAGAAAGTTTTGGCATACTCTGGGTGTTTTTACACTGACAGTTTGTGACTATCACCGCATTGGAAACTCACCTTTTACATTACCTAACATTCTCACAACTGTTTTGCATCGTTGCTGCCTGAAGCATCTACATTTGTTTTGGTGAGATGAGTTTTGGAGCTGCTGCTGCAATGTTTTCTCGACACTAGTTTTGATCTGGTCTTTTCTCTACAGGTGTTTCAAACTTGTATTGTAGAAGTTTTCATGCGTTTTAAAAGACTCCTCCAAAAGCCACAAGGTTCAGTAATTTGCATGAGAACTGACAGCACTTGAAAATTTTACATGTCATTGCTTGCCTCATCTAGTAATTTAAATTTGTATTGTTTTTGCAGTATTGACACGATTTCCAAGCAATCGTATACTAAGTATACTAATCGTATTCCGGCTGCCCTCTGATCAGAGAACCGCCCCCCCAAACTGAAACGCTTAAATGTAAAAGAAAAATAATTTAAGCAGAACAGTGGAAGGCGATTTGAAGACTCTAAAACTCTGGATCAAACTGAATGTAAAAACACCCTCTATTAAGAAAGGAAAACACTTTCCTAAGAATTTATTTGAGTGCAAAGGACTTGATGCAGCTTTGAGCTGGGACATTTTTTATCTTTTGCTTTCTCAAGACTCAGTTATGCAATCCCATGATTGAGAGTGTCTTTAATAGCCATTTGAAATTTGTCAGCAAAAACCAAAAATAAAAAGTAAGTGCAGTCCAGAAAATCTACAACAACTAAAAGGTAAGTGCCAATTTGAAGGATACTTTCAATATCAGTATGTCCCAACAACACTGCAGTTGGCTTTTGTTTTGTTACTAATACTGTCTATGCAGAGGTACTGGATGCCACATTCCACAGATGGAGTTATCTTGGAATTAAAACTGATCTCCAGACTAGAGAGATCAGTTCCCCGAGAGAAAATGGAAGCTTCAGAGAGTACCGTAGTTTCTAGGTATTATACCCCACTGAGGCTCCTCCTCTTCCCAGACTCTGCCCTGCCCTCAAATATCCTGGAATTTTCCAATCTGGAGTTGGCAACCCTGCCAAGCATTATGGATTTTAGAACAGGCCCACTATGAATGAAAATATTGCCACTTTCTCCCAACACAGCACTATTTGTCCTTGGTATTTTTGCCCATTGCCTTCCTATTCCTGCTGAAGCAGGTAGGAATCCAGATGTTCCTTACAGCAAGCATGAGGTAGGTGAAGAAACTGGAGAGGTGGACATGAAAAAGGGCAGGAGAAGTCATGGCTGCTTTGAATCCTGATTCTGTAGTAAACAGAATGACCTTTTCCTTCCAAAGTTTCCTCTCTTGCCACACTCATTTCCTTCATCTATAAACTTGCTCCTGTGCAGGTCTTTATGTGGGAGCAGGACTGTTATTCATGGGAAGAAAGGCAGCATGGAAGCCTGAGTCTGTCAGATATCAGAAGCCAAGCAGGGTCAGTACTTGGATGGAAGACTTCTGGGATCGGAAAATGGTGAGCTGAGCTGCTTTCCCTAACGGGGGCAGGCTGGCACTTCTGTTTGGGGTAGTAAAAGGCAAATTAATGCCTACTGCCTACTTTTCTCAGCTAGAGAATTGTCCAAGATATGCACACATACTTTGAGGAGACTTACCTTGGCTGAAAGGGAGTCCCGGGGGGGGGGGGTGCTCCTTTGAGGCTTTGAGGGATCTCCAGAGAGAAGTTGCATATTCATCATCTGCAGAAGTTTCCAGAGTCATTTATTTGACATAAGCTCGACAGGATCCGAATCTTCTTTTACAACTTTAAACATCTAATTTACAAAAGACTGGTGTTGATCTGGATAAACTACAAAAAGAAAGGTACTGATTGCTATCTTTTCACTCCGGGACTAATTAAAGCTAAACAAAACAAAATTAAAAGATGGGAGTTGGAAATAATGGAAGCCTGAAAGAAGGGGAAGAAAAGGGGCTAAATTTGAACTTTGTAAATTTAAAAGACAGTGCTAAAAGGAGAAAGGAATGTATTGTTTAGTCTATCTACGGTTGAGGAGGTAGCCCCATCGTCAAAGACCTGCAGCACTCATAGTCAACACAGGAAGTATGTCAGATATCGTGAGATTTCTCTACCAGCAAAATGAGACTTGGTGGCAGGAAAAGCAGGAAGTACCAGAGAAAGAAGTTAGAGAAGTAAACAGCCTACTCTAGGATTATAATATCAGAGAGAAACATCGGCGGCCATTGCTGGGAGGACAAAGTTTTAACAACGTTTTTAAAGTGATTAGAACAATAAAAATTGGTGGAGTTAACTGAGTTGGCAATTATAAAATAAGGACTATTGGATAGTGGTGAAGAAGATTTGAATTGGTTAAAGGGAAAAGAAGAAGATTTTTTTTAAGTAAAGCAAAAGTCGCGGCCGCCATTTTGGGAAAAATAAAAACTTTAAACATTAATATCTGAGCCTGGGAGGTTCAGAGGACGGCGAAATTGGGTTCATTGGGAAGGGCAAGCTTCACTCTATTAAACCTGATGGTCCAAATTTAAGTAGGTGAGATAAAAATTTTCAATCTTTTTTACATGTCACACCTGAAGCAAACTCGTGCTAGGTCTGCTTCAGTGGAGAAAATGCAAGCCCAATTTGATGCAATGGAAGCCAGGATATAAAGGGGGTGAAAGAAATGATAACTGCCTCTAAAAATAAATAAGAAAGGATATTGAGGACTCAAAAAAATAATTTAAAAAAGAAACAGAGAATCTCAGAAATGAGACTGTAGTAATAACAAAAAAAGTACAAGAGGTGGAAGAGAGAGTGAAAACACATGATTCCACCTTGTTAAAATTACAAGAAAAGGTAATAATACATGACTGCAAGTTGATGGAGACACAGATTCGTCCGAGAGGGGTACCAGAAGATGAAGAATCTGATCTGAAAGAATACATAATAAAAATAATTGCAGAATTTTTGGAGGAAGATCCTGAAGGGAAAAGAAATATGTATGACTATATGTATAGAGTGAATTCACTCAATGCAAAAAAGAACAATCTTCCAAGAGATGTGGTCATAAGATTTATGACAAAAGCAATGGTGGGAAAAATCATAAACAAAAATTTTGAAAAGACATTGATAGTGGGAGGTAGTGGAATAAGAATTATGAAAGAGTTGCCAAGACAAGTGTTAACTGACAGGAATATAAATAAAAAACTGACAAAAATTACGCAACAATGGAATGAGATACAGATGGATAATACCGGAAGGTTTTGACCTTCAAGGGAAAAGGATTACAATTACAAACACACAGGAATTGCGTAGATTCTATGGAGAAAATAAAGAATTTGCACCATGATGGATTACAAATTGATATCTTGGAATGTAAATGGACTAAACTCACCACAAAAAAGAAGGGCAATATTTCATTGGCTAAAAAAACAAAATTGTAACATAGTTTGTTTACAAACTAGTACAAAAGTACTTGGCCTGGCAACTGAAGAAAAAGAGAGAAAGTAAAATTATTAATAAAATTGTGGCTGATGGAAAAGGGACGGTAGATCAAGAAGGAATAAAGAGAGAATTTTTTAAGTATTATTCTAAATTATTTAAGGGTGTTAAAGTAAAGAAAGGATAGAAGCGTATTTGCAAAAGATCAAAATAGCACCCTTAACTGAATATATGAAAAAAATTTTGAATGATCCAATTGAAAAAATAGAAATTGAAGTAGCGATTAATGTAATGAAAATTGGAAAGGCACCTGGACCAGATGGATATATGGCAATTTTTTTTTAAAAGCTTAAAGAAGAATTAGTACCGAAACTTCAAAAATTGATGAATGCGATAAGATTAAATGGGAAAATACCAAATACATGGAAAGAAGCTGTAATTTCGTTGATTCCAAAGGAAGAAAGAGATGTCATGGATGTAAAGAATTAGAGACCAATTTCATTATTAAATAATGATTATAAGATATTTATTTATTTATTATTTATTACTTTAAATTTCTATCCCGCCCTCTCCGCAAGCGGACTCAGGGTGGCTAACAACATACATTTTTACAATTTAACCAATAAAACTACAATTTAAAATTATTTAAAACACTTAAACATTAAAACATTCCATTGCATTTTTGGTGCTGTATCACTATGATATAATTTAACATAAATATAAATGTAAATGGTGATCATGGTACTCTTTAATGGTGTAGAGTGGCAGCTCTCTCCCAAATTAGGTTAGATCTCAAAGGCCTGTCGAAACAGTTCAGTCTTACAGGCCGTGCGGAAAGTGGAAAGATCCCGCAGGGCCCTTATGGCCTCTGGGAGAGTATTCCACAATTCTGGCGCTGCCACCGAGAAGGCCCTAGCTCATGTCTGCTGCAATCTAGCCTCCCTTGGTCCAGGAATGGACAACAAATTTTTTGTCCCTGAACGCAGTGCTCTCCGGGGATATACACAAGAATCTTGGCAGAACGGCTTAAACAATATTTAATAAACTTTATAAAGGAAGATCAAGTGGGTTTTCTTCCTAAAAGGCAAATAAGAGACAATATTAGAACTATTGTAAATATTGTAGAATATTATGAAAGACATCCAGAGAAGGAAGTTGCATTATTTTTTGCGGATGAAGAGAAAGCTTTTGACAATTTTAACTGGGACTTTATGTTTGCAGTAATGGAAAAAATAAAGTTGGGAGAAAACTTTATAAGAATGATAAAGGCAATATATACTGAACAATGTGCAGGGCTATGTATAAATGCAGATCTTACAGATGAAATGATAATCAGCAAAGGTACAAGACAAGTTTGTCTGCTGTCACCATTGTTGTTTATAATGACTCTTGAAATCTTATTGATGCAAATACAAGACGATGAAGAATAGAAGGAATGAGAATTAAAGGATTTATCTCTAAATATAGAGCATTTGCAGATGATATAATGTTTATAAATGAAAATCCTACACAAGTTACACCTTTGTTGTTAGCCAAAATACAAGATTTTGGAGAATTGGCGGGACTTTATGTTAACAAAGAAAAATCAAAACTTTTATGTAAAATATGCAAGTAAATAAACAAAAGGAATTGCAGAGGTTAATGGATGCAAAGTGACCTCTAAAGTAAAATATTTGGGTGTGGAAATTACAATGAAGAACATTGATCTGTTTAAAAATAATTATGAAAAGTTATGGCATAAAATGGATGAAGATATAATAAAGTGGAACAAGCTTAATTTGTCATTGCTTGGTAGAATAGCTGCAATTAAGATGAATATTTTGCCAAGAATAATGTATTTATTCCAAACTATTCCGATTGTGAAAGACAGTAAACAATTTAATAAATGGCAAAGAAAGATTTCAGAATTTATATGGGCTGGAAAGAAACCAAGGATTAAAATTAAAGTTTTAATAGACGCTAAAGAAAGAGGAGGATTCCAATTACCAGATTTAAGATTATATCATGAAGCAGTTTGTTTAGTGTGGATAAAAGATTGGGTGACGCTATTGAATAAAAAACTTTTAACGTTGGAAGGTCATGGAAATAAATTCGGCTGGCACGCTTATATGTACTATGGGAAGAAAAAGATGGATGGTTTTTTCTCTCACCATTACATAAGAAATAATCTGCTAAATATTTGGATGAAGTATAAGAAATATGGCAATGAGTGAAAACCACTATGGATAGTGCCAGCAGAAGTAATAAAAATAACAGCTGAGTCAGGAGAAGGAAAATGGATGTCATACAATCAACTATTAAAAATACAAAGCGGTAAAATAGTATTGAAAACTGCTGAGGAGCTGAATTATAAATATGATTGTTTCAAATGCAACAAATAAAGAGTTTGGTGGAAAGTGATTTTAAAACTGAAGGGATAAGACGAGAACAAACAGAAATGGAAAAAGTTCTGCTTGGAGATAATGAAAAATTAATTTTGAAAAGCTATAAGTTACTTTTAAAATGGTCTATGCAAGATGAAGTAATGAAATCTGAAATGATTAAGTGGGCAATTAATGTAAATAAAGAAATACAGATGGACACATGGGAATATTTGTGGAAGAACTCTATGAAACTCTCAACATGTCAGAGCATCAAAGAAAATTGTTTTAAGATTATGTACAGATGGTATATGACTCCTAAAAAGTTGGCAAAGATGAACAATAAGATGCCAGACAGATTTTGGAAATGTAAAAAACATGAAGGTTCTTTCTACCATATGTGGTGGACTTGTGAAAGAGCGAAAAAGTATTGGCAGATGATTCAACCAGAGATTTCTAAGATCTTGGGATAAAGAGACTTTTCCGTTGAGATTACAAATGGAAAAATTTTCCAAAAGAAGATAGAACTTTAATCCGGTACTTGCTCTCAGCTGCTAGGACATTGTAAGCGCAGTTGTGGAAGCAAGAAAAACTACCAGAGAAATGGGATTGGATTGTAAAAGTTATGACATGGAGTGAAATGGACAAGTTAACAAGAACCTTAAGAGACTATGATTTAGAAGTATTTAAGATGGAGTGGAAAAAGTTCAGAAGATACGTAGAAAAAGAGTGGAAAATAAGAGGACATTGGACAATTTTTGATAATGACTAAGTACAAGAGGGAGGAGGATATTAATTTTGGTTCTTATTAATTAAGGGTACCTTTAATATTAATATTTTAAGTATATAACACCGGCGGGGGTCAAGTAACGGGGGGAGGGGTGGGTAGAAAGTAATATAGAGGATAGATAAAAAGTAGTTATTAATGATGTAAGAAATTGAAATTTATTACCATATGTTACTAATAAAATTGTTTGAAACAGTACTTGGATGGAAGACTGCCAAGGGAAGGCTCTGCAGAGGAAGGTAATGGCAAACCACATCTGTTTCTCACTGGCCTTGAAAGCTACTTGATTGTAACTTGACAGCATATTCATAGGCTATTATTCATGAGAATAAGGTGACCTTACTTTGGGCCAAAGTAATAATTTTTGCAGTTCGAGCAGCAGGTGCTACACACAGGCTCTCTCTCTACTCCATTCCTGGGCTGCCTGGGAGGTAGAGGCAGGGACCAGTTCCAGTTCTGTGCCACTATCATGATAAGGAGTCTCCTTTCCTCTGGATTCTCTTCTGGCTGGGCTGGGCCCACTGCTTTTGCTCCTCTTCTCTGTCATGAGGCTACCGTTGGAGATGCCCCTGCACCCTGTCAGCTCTCCAGCTGCAGCACAAATGAATGAACATCTGTATGTTTTGTGTGTAGGAAAAAGATCCAGCAGGTTTAAAATGCTGTTCAATCATGACACTTCCTAGACAGGCTAGCCTTTCTGAGCTTGGAAAAATAAGTGCCTCCCAAAGCCTAACCTGTCCAAAAGGGTCATCTGATGAAGAGCACCTCAGGAAAGCAGAGGCATTCACAGAGGCAATGGAACTTACACAGCAGCACTTTCCCCATGCTTTCCCTTTGCCCCTGCCACCCACACACCACCTCCAGTGCACATTTTGATTTTTTTAACCCATTGGTAATAGAAATGTTGCCATAGAATTAGGACACTATACTAATGTATCTACTGATAACAAGGGCAGAATTTGCCTTTAATTTTTTTTAAATTTTCAATGGAATGTTGGGTGTGAGGGGAAGTCAGGCTGGACAGACAAAGAGATGCGCATATCCATACCTTCCTGCCTAAATTCTCCTAAAATCTGCTTTTGGGATAATCCAGAGCAGAACCATGGAAAAGCCAGAAGATGGACAATCACATAACAATATTGTGTGGAAAACCAATATAGGGTTGCCAGGTCTTTGTTGGAAAATATCTGGAGATGTTGGGGGTGGATCCAGAAGAGGGCGGGTTTTGGGGAGGGGAGGGACTTCAGCGTGGTTCAATATCCTAGAGTTCACCCTTTAAAGCAGCCATTTTCTCCAGGGGAGCTGATCTCTGCCAGCTGGAGATCAGTTGTAAAAGCCGGAGATCTCCAGGCTGCACCCAGAGGCTGGCAACCCTAAAAGCTGCTGCAATGGGGGTGGAGATCAAGAGCTCCATGTGGAAACAGACCACCCATGCAGTAAATGAGATGGGAATTATTCCACAGAGTCCTGATGCGACAGAATAGATTGCACCACCTCAAAACAAAGCTAGGGAATTACATTTCTAATGCTACTCTGCTTTTAAAAAATCCTAGCTATGGAAAACTAGAATAGTGGGGAATGGGATGGCCTAGGGCCCTAGACCCTTTCTCTGTGCTGATATTTTTATTTACAGGACTTTTTTTACATAGGAAATCATCCAAAAATGAAATTTGAAGGGGTATTGTCCATTGTATCAATTCTGGTTATCTTTTTATTCTGGGGTATGTACAGACTAGGACACAGGCACTGATAAGCAGTAAGTAATAACAGTTGTAATGTTGTAGCAGTAAAATCATAAGAAAGTAGTACTTTTCTACGGATAAATAGTAAAATCATCAGGAAAAGTCCTCTGAAAATCCTCATGCCAAAATGGCACATGAACTGTCCCAGAAAGCAGATGTAGGTCAAATCAGGAAATAATTACTGGTGTAGCCTGAAGCCCACTTACCCTTAAATAACCCCATTTATGTGTTATTTAAATCAGTGGCAGTGCTGTACTAGTGTTCCTTTACCCCTCCCTATCTAAGAGCTTTGATTCTATTCTGCTGCGAAAGATGTATATTCATAGCACAAGTCTGATATTTCTAGTGCTCACATCCAATGCAATCCTAAGCAGAGTTACTGTTAACAGAGTTGGCCAGTAGACTCATAACAAGAACATCTCTGGCTAAGTATCACATTGATTATCTGAGCAATGCGTTTGGCTGGCTGGTGCCTTCAGTCCCTGGAACTGTGTCAAATGTTCTAAGCGTACTGAAAGTTTGCATGGGGGTAGGGGGTGGGAGGAGAGAAAATACACACTCATTTCAAGAAAAAGTTAGTGGACAGATAAACAAGGGGGGCTGGTATCACTGAATTGGGGAAAACAGCTGTCTTGTCATACCACAATAGTGAAAGTGGTCAAAACCTCAAACAATATCATTACCACACTTTAAAGAATGCAGAACTTCTGGTTCCACTACTAAAGAGCTGTCTTTCTACAGATGCCGCAGCACCATGTTTTCCTTTTATAGATATAAGTGTAAAAGTTTGGCTGCCCTCTCTGGTGCAGCACTATAATACATCCTGCTCCATGTACCTAATAAATGAAATGTAGCGATGAGTGATTTACTGCTATTCCCTATTCGAAGGCCCAAGGCAGTTTACAAAAATATGCTTAAACATACACAAAATAATAACAGCCATCAACAGAACCCTGTAATTCACACCACTATCACAACAGCAATCCACGCCCGTCTTCAGTTCTAGACAGCTGCAAAGTTTTCTCCTGCTACAAGACTCAAAGTGTGGATAAGCTAGTACGGGCCGGTATGGAGTATCCAGTAGGAAGGTGGCCAAGACGGTACGTTCCATCTCCTGCGTTGATCCCCCTGAGAGTGACAGTACCGGTAAGAAATTCATTTTCACCCTTATAGGAGAACAATTTGTTTACCATTCTATCTTGGGCACATGAAGCTTTTTTCTACTTAGTCAGACAATTGGTCTATCAAGCTTGGTATTGTCCACTTTGACTGGTTGCCGCTTTCCAGGGTCTCTGTGAGCACGATTTCACACTGCTTACTACTGAACCTGGGAGGAAAGATGGCATGTTGTAGCCCACAGATCTCAAAAGCTAAGCTGCATTGGTTTTTGGATGGGAGATCACCAAGGAAGCTCTGCAGAGAAAAGCAATGGCAAGCCACCTCTGCTTTTTGCTTGCTTTGAAAGCCCCTTGTTGGAGTCAGCATAAGCAACTTGAGTGCACTTATGTATCTATTACTGAATCTGGGATTTTCTGCATCCAAGACAATTGCTTTACTATTGAGCCACAACTTCTCTCCTAGACCACTAGCATTGTACATAAGCTGTGTCCTCCAGGGTCCAATTATAAACTCTTTCTTACCAAGCAGTTTTTAGTCACTTGGACTTGATTTAAAGCAGGACACATAGTGCAACCCTATGAAATTTCTTTTCAGAAGTAAGCCCAACTGTGCTTAGTGGGGTTTGCTCCCATATAGGGTGGTAGCCACAGTCTTATGAAATCAAAAGAATTATTTACTAAATAGTGAAATTCTTTAGATTTTCATATTTTTCACATATTGATTTCTTTTTGCTTTACCGAATTTCTTTTTTCCACAAAAGGTTTGGTGAAACCTTGCAAATAACATCATTTAAATAAATCCAGAGGGGTTGCTGTGTTACGTTTATCGTTGCAAAAATAATATTGTTCTAGTCCTTAAAGTATCACTAGACTCCTGTTTATTTTAGATACATCCAGAGTTCCTGTCTCTGGTTAACTAATGGTATCAGAAATTAGCCCTGACCTGGATAGCCCAGGGTATCCTGATCTTGTGAGATCTGGGAAGCTAAGTAGGGTTGGCCCCGACCTCTGCAGAATAGCAAGGTCATAAGATGGGCCAGTGGCCACCTCTGAACATCTTGTGTTGAAAACTCCATGGGTTTGCCATAAATCAGTTGTGATATGATGCAAATAAATCATGAATTCTGGGATTTAGAGTACCCTTGTGCCCTGAGCTGGATAACCCAGACAATCTTGGAAACTAAGGGGAGTAAGTTCTGGTTAGTATTTGGATGGGAGACCACCAAGGAAGTCCATGGCCATAGCAAAACCACCTGCAAACATCTTTTGCCTTGAAAACCTTGCTGGGTCACCATAAGTCAGCTGTAACTTGATGACACAACCCCTTCAAATTGCAGTATGCTAAAATGTGATTTTTGAGCAGGGCGTGTTGCCAATAAAATTTATTTACACCGCTGCAGCCTTTGCTAAGCTTCTACCCATTGACCTCTTAAATAACACAGCCATAAATTCAGAGAAGTCTGAGTACTTTTCATGCCTTAAAAAAAAAAAAAAACACCAGGATCTTAATTAACCAGTGTATGTTTCTTCTAACTAACACTGGCCGGCATTACTCTGGTTACCAATTTGTATCACAGGGGCAGCGTTTTCTCCAAGCTGAAGGATCAAGCCAGACAAGCTACTTTCTCTTGCAGAACAACGCACATGCGCCCTCCTAAATCTTTCTTGCGCTCGTGGCAAGCGGAGGCGGGGGGGGGGGCGGGCGAACTGTCGGGCAAGAGCATGCGCAAAGAAACTTGAAGAGTCCTAGGTTGGAAGGTGAGGGGGCGTGGCCGAGAGGATGGGCGGCTCAGATTCCAGAAGGAGGCGTGGCCAGCCCGTGTCTTTTTTGCTCGGCGTTCCAGGCGCGCTGAAGTGATAGCAAAAGCAACAGGTGCGTATACTGGGGTGGAGGGGAGCAGCGGAAAGGTAGGCGGAAAGGAAGCCTGGGTTTTGCAGAGCCTTTGCATTTGGGTGCAGAGATTCTCTAATAGTGTCTTGTGAAACAATATTTCAGGTGTGTTAGAGGTAACTTTAAAAAGGGGGCAGGGGGGTATATCGTTTCCCGTCTGTCTCTGGTCCCGAAGAGGGGATGCTCTTTCGCGTGTAGCGAAGGCAACAGGTGTAATGGAGAAGCGTCATGCCTTGCATAGGGGTTGCTAATAAAGTCTGGTATGCACCGACAGCGGGGGAGGGGGAAGGATAGCCAAGTTATTGGTTAAAGTGGGGTGGATAAGGGAATCTTAAGGCCTGAGAAGATGTGCGGGCCTCTGGTAGTATTTGAGGGGGTGATTCCTGAGGTGCTGTGAATAATAGGCTGTGGGTAGATTGTAGCAGGACCGTGTGGTGAACTGTTGGAAACCTTAACTTGGAAGCAGCAGATGTATAATTATGGTATGTGTAATGGTAATTCTCTTTTGTCCTGTTGCGTGAGACTTTCCATAAGTGTGAGATCCAATGTGGTGTAAATAATTAAGAGACTGCTTGAGTAGGGAGGCTTGCAGATGGCGATGTGCCCCATGATTGTGCTGTGAACCTTGCAAAGTAATCTTGGGCACTCTGCCATCAGTTTGACCAACTTCATAGGATGCGACGATGTGAAAGGGGGGACCTATATGGATGAGAGATGGCATTAAGTATAATAAAGTTATTGGGCCTTAAGGTAGCTTTTTGGAAGTGGGATGATCACATATGTCAGGATGGTGATTGGGGATAGCTTGTGTGAATGATCTTTTGTGTTAGATTGTAAATCTCCTGCAAGGAAACATTTGGGTGTTAAGCCTTGTTTTAGCCTTCCAAGATGTGAAAATGTTGTTTATCAGAGGTTCTGGCAATGTCCTGAGACTAACAGCCTTACCAAATACTCAGGCCCTTTTCTTTTAAAAGTTATTTTGGGATTTTTAAATGCAAATGTTTTTGGTTGTGTTAAATTACCTGTCTGAAGATGGCTACTACTTTTTTCTTAAACCTAATACTACTTGACTGACTTCTTAATGTTAAAGGAATCCTTTGAACTCCTTGGGTGGCAGCTAGTTATACGGGAGGATCACCTTAACAAGCAGATGAAGGGCCCTCTCTGTTCTTCAGGTCAGGTTGTTGTAACTACCACTCCCTCTTTGCATCTCTCCTATCTCTTGGTCAACAACCTGAGGCCAGGCGAGAGTACCCAGGAGACTGGATTTGATCCATGGCCCCCAGTTGCTGATCACTGTTTTCATAGCACTAAACAAAAAATGATCCCGAATGACTTGGAAGTGTTTGGTGTGAAGTGATTAGTTCTTTCTTTCTTGTGACTCTTGTAGCATTTTGAATTTTTTGAATGAGCAGGTAGGAATGGGTGGATTTCATTGATTAATGTTGGTTCTAGGAAGTGATATTGCCCGCATTTAATTATTTTGTTGAACTTGATCTTGGATGCCCATGTTGTATTTGGTGCAGCCTGAAATCAGGGCCAGAATCAACATACCCTAAGGTAGGGCAGCTGACAGGGTCCAGAACAACTGATGAGGCCCACTGCTGCTTACCCATGCACCTCTCCTGCCCCTTCTGTACCCATCCTCCCAACTGCCCAGAGTCATTAAGAAAGGAAATGTGAGTGGTTCACAGTAGTGATGGCACTCCTGGTGGCAATGCCAGTGGTGCTAAAAAATGGATGTGCAGATGGTAAAGGCAACTGAGCATAGGCTCAAAAGGACTTGCAAATGGGAGAAGGACACATAGGTCAGTGGGGGGCATGCAGGTGTAGGGCTGGAAAGGAATTAATCAGAGGGGGCCTGATGGTGGGCACATGGGGGCCTCTGAGCACATGCGGGCAATATATACTGAATAATGTGCAGGGCTATGTATAAATGCAGATCTTACGGATGAAATGATAATCAGCTAGAATCTGGCTAGAATCCATCAAAACCTGTATATATTGCCTTTATCATTTTTATGATAATCTGGCTAGAATCCTAACCTAGAACTGGATTATTTTAAGGGAGGAGTACTGATCCTGGGGAAGAAGGTGTGGGCAGACAACTCACTCTTAACTGTACTGACAGACCTTTGCAGAGCACCTAAATAGTTGTTTATCTTTTGACTTGTTAAAGCTTTGGGTGTGTCTGAAAAGATTATTCAAGTTTACCCAAAATCTCCTCCCAATTTATGACCTTGACTCACCTTCCTACCTGCATCCTAGTAATCTACCGTATATTAAATGTATAGTCAAATGAGGAAGTGGCTACTAATACTCAGAGTAGAAAGCTTCTTTTGAAGCAAAGCTGGATATTCTCAACTCTAACCCACAAAAGGAAAAATATTCAGAAGAAGGCTGTTTGGTTTCAATTCAGGAATCTTTACAGTGAACAGCCATTTTGTTACATAAATCACGACTGGCTTTCACCTCCACCCCTGTTGTATGGGTAGGGTGAGAGAGGTCTTCCATGTGAAAATGAGAAGTGAGCTTTGTATGGAATACTGATTCACACTTGAGTTTGTCTACTGTTTGTCTATAAGAAAAGCTCTGCTGTGAGCGTGCATACAATAAACCTGTGTTTGTGACATCCTGTGTTATGTTGAAGAGATATTCTTCAGGTAGTTATGGGGAAAATATAGCAATCCCATTGTTTTGCATGTATTTAAAATGTGGGGAGGGAGAAGGATGCTCTGAATGAATTACTTCAATGAGCCTTCGCTCCTTTACAAAAAAAAAGGGAGTGGGTAACTGAAGGAGTGACTGAAATTTGTGGTCTTTATTTTCCCTTCTGTGATTTTGATAAATATTTGAAGGAGAGTTAATTGATTCTAGAGAGCCAGTGGAGTCTTGTGAGCAAAAATTCTACTTCGTGAGCTACTGGGTGGCATTAAAGTTGTGAGCTACTGGATAAATTAGTTTGCTCTGGGGCCATTTTTCCTGAGCTAAGACAAAAACATGTGAGCCAAAGGCTAAAAAACTGTGAGCTAGCTCACACTTAACTCAGCTTAGAGGGAACAACTCTCAGAAACGTGCATTCTTTCTCTACTGGGCATCTGTTCTTCCTATATGATTTGGCACCATTTCTTCTCTGTCGTTGACATTTTTAATACCAAATCTGCATTTGATCTAACTCTTGGCAACTATATATAATTTTGATTCTATCGATGATGATTCATATAGACACTGATGTCAAGAATTCTCTTTGTGATTCCTATATATATGTTTAAATGGCGCTAACTACCTTGCTGTTACTTTCCTAAAGTGATGGTTTAGGAATAGCTGTTGGTTAGAATAGCTGGCCTTGAACTTCGAAGATACTCATTTCTGTGCAGGAGGGAGATTGATCTTGTAAGCCACTTCAAGTCCTTGTTGGGGAGATCTATGGGGTATGAACATCTAAATATTCCTAACTTGGCAAAGGTTTTCAAGTATTGGTTGATGCACTGCAAGATCTGGATAATTATATTATTGTTTGTGAGATAGTATAGACTAGACTAAGAGCTTGTGGCTTGCCCAAGGACAGCCAGTGAAGGGTTTTTGTTGCATGCTTCATATTTTTTAGTATGGGTAAGCATAAAAGTAATGTATACATGTGATACATGCACATTTATTATTCTGTGTATTATAAAAGTACATTTGCTGAGGAGCTCTGATATAGCCCCCTACCAATCATAGTACCTTGCCAGGCAGAAATCCAGACCTAGATTTTCCCCATTCAAATACAAAATGCTCTTACTAACTTATCAGCGTTGCCATCCATATAGTTCTTTGTAAACTGCAGACTTAAAACTTGGCTGTCCATAATCATCCCCAGAACTGCATAATTCAAGGCAATTTTTTCAGGAAATGTTAAGCTTGACCACTGTGCTCAATGAGGGGACTCATTTGTCATGTGTACCCTGGCACAGAATGGAGTTGCTAGCCAGTACAGACTCTGTGCTGGCTAAGCTGGCAGCAAAAACAGGTAATTGTACTATTGCAGATGCCCATCTCTTGTGCCATAAATGTTACTCTTGGAAACAAGAAACCCTTTATATAGGGTGTTAAATGACCTCCTTGCATTTGAATATGAGCTTCCTGATTCAGTAGGGATCTCTTATCAGCTGTTCGGCCAAGTCTAGTAGCAAATGTTTCCTACTGTCTTTTGATAAACTCTGAAATTTCCCCCCACCGCCTAAATACTTTGTCTGGGTCATTGAATGTTAGAGAGCTTTCTTTTGATGGCTGTTAGGAATTCTCTTTGGAAGAAGGCTCTATTTAATTATTTCATTTCTAGTCTACCTTTCTCAGAGACAGGTGAAGGCAGATTACAAGATATAAAAAACAATTTAGTCACACAACATAAGACATCAGGTAACTAGTACAATAGGACTAAGACTACAGAATTATAAAACAATGCAGATAAAACCAATTTACCTGAGCAAAACTCTTGTAGATAATGACTTGCCGTCAGTTGCATGAAGTAGGTTGAAAAGGCTTTTTAAACTTTTGTTAGGCATTGTCCATTGCCAGTCACACTAAGAATGTGTTTTCCAAGATCTGTTTCTGGTGCTTTTTTTTACTTCTTCTCTTGGAAACTGGATTTATACATACAAAGCAAAGAGGTGGTAGCCTGAATTGTACCATTTGTTCACAATATAGGTGGAAATTCCCACTTTGGGATGCTTTGTTAGAGTTGGGGGGGGAGTTCCCTACAAAGAGAAAACTTACATGTTGGGAGGGGGAGGATTCTTTCCCAGAAATTTGAATGTGATACAGGTTTTCTGTTTCTTCTGGGTGCCTGTAAGACCTGGTTCCCACGAGCAGGGATATGAAGTGTGAGAATGGGCAGCTCCATCTCAACCTGAAGATAGGCAATAGCAGAATATAAGTGGAGAATGGACAAAGAAGCAAGTCTGTAACACCAGTCTGATGGCAACCAGCTGACTAGTAAAGAATCTGTGTGCCTTGGATCTGAACATTTTTGCATCAAAAAGATTCATATTTTACCTTGCTTTTCTCTTTACTTCTTTACAAGCATATTAGACGTGAGCAGAGAATAGCAGCTATCTTTGAGCTACTAGAGTTGAGATTTTTGTTTTAAAGTGTTAGCAGAATTGCTAGCATGCCTCGTTGATCTTGTTTGCTTAACTTATACCCTGTCTTCCCCCTCCATCCCCCCCCAAAGGCTTACATCATTCTTTTCTCCATTTTATCCTTGCAAAACTCCTGTGAGGTTGGTTAGGTTGAATGCGTGTGAATGTCCCCAGGTCACCCAGCAAGCTTCAGTAGCAGAGAAGAGGTTTGAATGTTGGTGTCCATGTGCCTGGTCAGACATTTTAAAGCTAAGGAAGTGTTGCAGACCTTAGAACATAAGAAGAGCAATACTGGATCTGACCAGTGGTCCATCTAATCCAGCACCCTGCCTCACAAAGTGGCCAACCAGTTCCTCTGGGGAGTCAGCAAAAGGACATAGAGTCTATCCAGTCCCTTCTTAAAGTCATCTATGCTGGTGGCTATCACTTCACCCACTGGCAATGAGTTCTGCGTTCCAATTTTAGAGGCAGATATCTCAGGAAAGCAGAAGTTGCCAATTAGTAGCTCCTTATCCTCCATTCTTCTTGGTCGTATGGCCTTCATGCAGATGTGCTTCATTGAAACAAGTATGGTACCTGGAATAGAAAAGTTAGAAATTCCTGGAAATGGTATTTACATCATAGCCATCTCATAAGAGGCAAGGAATTAAAGAAGTTGAGAAAAAAATCTACTTCAAAGATGAGAGGACTAATGTCACAGAGGTTTTAATGATTCAGCAATGGGGAAAGGGTATCCCTGTCCTTCTTGTTAAAACAGAAACTTTGTATTTCCCTCAAAATCAAACATAATTGTCTGTGAGAATCCATTATCTGTGTAAAGGAGTGGCATCCGAATCAAGGAGGTTCTGTCATACACTGGAAGTATGACCGATCAAAGATTAAAGAACAGTGATAAACCTATCTTTTATAGAATGTAAAGCATGTGGCTTATTCTGGAATCCATCCAATAACAGTAGCTTTTTCTTTTTATAAGTTGTAGATTTAACTGGGTTTTCTAAAATTGGAGCTGACACAAAATGAAACCTTGGAAGAATGTGTTTTATAGTCTTACGCAATACGAATCTAGAGTGTTCAAACCACTTATTTGGCCATGTTTTCACTTTTGTCCTTGCTGCAAAGATTTTAGTCTTAACATGCTTTCACCTTGAACTGCAGGATTGTTCTTTTAAAGCCATTTTTCTAAAACTGATACTGGATTTAGATCCTTGCACAACTAAAAAGAGCCATAGCTCCTTTTACCCTGTTCCCTGGATCCCATGGGTGAACTACAAAGAAAGTACCTTTAAGACCAATGAGTCTAATGTTTTAAGCATGTTTTAAGGTTGGTTTTTTTTTTTAAAAAAACCCTTTAATTGTGTTTGCCCTTGTCTTTTATAAAGTTCATGTCTCTGCTGCCTAATCTTAAATAGGTACACACGTGGCCCAGTCCAACTTGGCCTGGCCCAACAAGGTCTCATTTATGTCAGATCTGACCCTCATAACAAAATGAGTTTGACACCCCTGATAGACTGCCAGTCTAGACAATAGTCTAGAGGTCTCCAGAGTCTTTCACATGAGGGATCATGGCCCTGTGGTAGAGCATCTGTTTGGCATGCAAAAGGTTCCAGGTTCAGTCCCCAGCATGTCCAGTTAAAATGCCCACGTGATCTGAAAGATCTTTCTGAGAACCTGGACAGCTCCTCCATCCTGAGTAGATAATACTGACCTTGATGGACCAAGGGTGTGATTCAGTATAAGATAGCTGCATGGGTTCATATGACCTGTTACCTGATCCTTCTAACTGGAGATGCTGGGGACTTCCTGCATGCCAAGCAGAGGCTCCCCCACTGAACTATGTTCCCAGCGGACCAGGAGGGAGAGGAGCCTCAGCCAATAGAAGGAAGAGAGGCTTGGCTCAGTAGCTCTGCGATTGAGAGAGCCTGGCAAAGCAAGCTGTGCATTGACATTCTACTAATGATGGTAGAAGCAGCACCTGTACCTTTAAGAAAGGAAATCTCAGTGGCCATTGTGGGGGTTGCTGGGCAGCCACAACAATATTGCCAGCCTGCAAATATTGGTTTCTGTCATTAAAAGTCAGGGGCTTTCCAGGGGTATTTTGGACTTCCAGTCTACCTTTGCTGCTTTTTCTCCTATCCTGGAGGGATGACACAGCAGGGCCAAGCACAGCAGGAACCACTGGGCAACTTGCTACCATGCAGTTTGCACAATTTACCCAGGTGCCGTGGTGGCAATAACTTGATGCCACGTGGCCTGCCACGTAGCCTGCCTGGGCCCTATGGCAGCCTTCACACAATTTGCATGATTTGGCTAGGCCCTGCATTGGCCACCACTCAACTCACCTGAATTACTTACTACTGAATGGTTTTTGCAACTTGGCCAGACTTTTCCCAGGGAGAGAGAAGGAGGAAATGCACATAGCCAGTTTGACATAGTAAGTACTAAGTCCTATGACTAGGATCTGGAAGACATAGGTTCAGATATCCTCTTTACCATGGAAGCTTGCTGGGTGACCATGGCCAGTTACTCTCAACTTAATCTGCTTCACAGGGTTGCTGTGAGGATAAAGTGGAGGAGAGGATAATCATGTGAGCTGCTTGTGTCCCCACTGGGGATAAGGGTTAAGTTAGAAAACTAAAGCTGAAGATTAGTGGCAGATAATAGATGGTTGGTGGTAGGAAGCAGCCAGAGAAATTGGAAAGGATATAGGGCAGGGGTAGCCAAACTTGCTTAATGTAAGAGCCACCTAGGATAAACGTCAGATGTTTGAGAGCCACAGAGGCATGAATGTCAGAAGTTTGAGAACTGCAAGACAGGAAGGCAGGCAGACAAATAGCTGTGGGAGAGAGAGGTGGAAAAAAAAGCATCTTTAAATGCATTCTCCAACATGTTGGCTGCCTTGGCTTGGAGAAGTGATTTGAAGACCCAAGTGACTTCTCCAAGCTGGCTGATGGAGTGGTGGAGGCTTTGAGAGCTGCACAATATGTGTGAAAGAGCCACATGAGACTCTCGAGCCATGGTTTGACCACCTCTGATATAGGGGCTGGCCAGGAGGAAAGAAATAGGAAAAAGTATGGGGGGGGGGGATATGGGGAAGATGAAGTGATCCCTGCAACTTCTTGTGGGTTCTCTGCTTGAATACTATATTTTATAGAAGCTCAGTCCTGGAGTTTTGAAAAGAATAATTCTTAAAAACAAACAGCATGTTCCAAATATCTGTTGTAATTTCTTTCGAAATGCTTAGTGACTTTGCCCGGATGCAAGATAACAATCTTGGCAAAAGTACAAGCGTGTGCTGGTGCCCACATTGCATGTCTCTACAGATATTCTAAAAAGGAAAAACACTTCCAGGTCGCCATTCCAGATCTGTATGTAGGTGTTGTGGAGGTAAGTAGCATGTAGTTTTCACTATTTGCAGTTTATTGGAAAATGGATCTGGTGGAGAGAAAGCTAAAGCTTGTTCAACTTGCCAGTGCTCATACAAACTTCTTTCCTAACTGGGAAAATGGGGGCGGGGGGACACCAGGTTAATTGGCCAGACTGGATTTTGCAGCTGAAGTTAGTTGAGAGAGCTGAGCTTTTGCAAAGTGGTAAAAATCTGCAACGTCTCTGGGGCTGCTTTTGAGTTTGCCATGTTTTGCTTCTGAATTGCTATTTGGAGGTTTGGATAAAATCAGCTTGTATGTGCTTTTAAGCTGTTTTTTATTGCTGCTTGTGACTGAAAGGCAAAAACTTCAGTTTTTAGGCAAACTGATGATTTCCTCAGCTATGAGTAAGTTTCTGCAGTGGTCAAAACTACTCTGGGATCCTGAAGCTCATATATGTCCCTTTCTGGAATGCCTGTTTAGAGGGGAGGAGCACAAGGACTTACCTAGGTAATGCTTGCTTTACACTTGAGTGTTCATGTGTAAACATTAACTAGCAAGAACCCCTGTGCTGCTGCTGCCCTGAACCAGAACTGGGTGTGCCAAGATTAAAAGAGAGAGACAGCTGGAGTTTGCAGCAGTCAGGTGGGTCAGTTTTGATTCCTTTTTAGTGGTGACTTTCCAAGTAATCTTGGGGATCCTGGTTCTAGATCAAAAGAGAAAGAATAAGTGTCTTTGTGTGAACTGTCTGCCTGCTCAGGCTTCCTCATCCACCTGCAGATGCAGGAAAGAGAGTATATCAGAGCATGCCTGGGTATCTCTGAACTGGGCAGAGGGTGTCCTGACATGCAGACCGACATGGAAAGTGGGAAGAAGTCAGCTACTCCTGTCCTGAAGACTATTAGTGGGAGTGAGTTCCAATAAAATCATAGTAGCTCAGCACATTAGGTTATTGACCTTAATGTGTGTATAATCAAGTAAGGCCAGTGGTGTTTAGTGCAACCCGTGATGTCTGATACATCTGTGAGCATTTTAGTAAAGCAGAGTACTTTCCTGGTTTCTTCCCCAATATATTTTTACAGGTTGCGCTTGATAGTGCTTCTCTGGCTGCTTTCTTGACCTCTGTTCCTGACACTGTCCTGAATTGGTTACTAGATTGAAAACAGATATTTTTATTTTCCTTCTTAAGAAGAACTTCTTGGTCTAAGTGTATTTGTCTTCTGTGATCCTGAGACAAACAATAATGTGTATAATGCTTGTTCTCCTGCCCCCCCTTCCAGCTGGCACCTGGGGCACTGTTATAAGGAACAAAACAGAGTATGCACAAAAGAGTTCAATAAAGTTAACAATAGAAGGGAAAGAGACACTCTGAACAGGATTGTGCAAAGGTGCTTTTATCAGTGTTAGGCATAGCATTCCTTCTCCACAGTCTAGTATTGTGCTGTCCCAAACTTGCTTCTCTTCCTTACTGTAGACCAGTAGTGGGGAACCTTTCTTCTGTCAAGGGCCATAAGAATATTTATAACATAATTCGCGGGCCATAAAAAATTTTCAACTTAAACAGTGCTCCGCCAAGGGAGAATGATTCAGGCCAGCAAAATTAACGCAAATAATTGTTTTTCTATTTGAAGTCATGTGGGGAGAGCCTAACCTGGTGCGCACGCACACACACCCCGGCCTGCCACCCTAGGCAAATGCATAGGTCCAGGGCTTTTTTGTAGAAAAAGCCCAGCAGGAACTCAGTAGCATATTAGACCGCATCCCCGAATATTAGCATATTAGGTTACACACCTTTTAGCATATTAGGCCACACCATCTGGGATAATCAAGTGCAAACTGAACTGTGACAGTAACTTTTCCAGGCCCTGCAGCAATTCTGGCTGACCAGTCAGGCCCCAGGAAGGCTATCGCACAGTGCATCGGGGCCCTGTGATCCCTGCCTGGCCCTGAGGAGGCCGCTACACAGCGTGGCTGGGCCCCACGATCCTCACTGGCCAGCTAGGCCCCAGGGAGGCTGCCACATGGCTCAATTCGGTCCAGCAATCCCCGAGGGCCACACCAAGTGACCTCAAGGGCGTTATAAGGCCCTCGGGATGGAGGTTCCCCACCCCAGCTGTAGACAGAGCAAGAGTCTTTGGTTCTAGTCTGTTGTGGTGGCTGGGAGAGTTGAGGATGCAAGACCTCTGACCTTTCTTCTGGAATATAGGCTTGGGTACTGGGCGGGGAAGGCAATGGCAAACCACCCCGTAAAAAGTCAGCCGCGAAAACATTGTGAAAGCAGTGTCACCCCAGAGTCGAAAATGACTGGTGCTTGCACAGGGGACTACCTTTACCTTTTTAATGGAGTCAGATAGGTGGGAGTTTCAGAGTCCTGTAAGGGTCTCATTGAATGTACACCTGTGGATCATATGCCATATATCTTACACATTCCCAGGCCTCAGATTCAGCGGGTGCTCACAGGAGCACAGCTCCTGAACCTTTCTGGTAGTTCTGCCTCCTCCTTCTGAGAGTTCCACCTCCTTGTCCATTGAATAGTATGTGCAGCTGCATAACAATCCCTGGATGAGCTCCACTACCTATTTTTCTACAAAACGACCCTTGCACATTCCTATACAGTTTCCCTGTTTGAGGTATAGTTTTTATTACACAATTTTTTACCTGTGACCTGCTTGCCACCAAGAGTCCTCCTAAAATTGTCTCTTGATTAAGCTCTTCCTTTGAGCTGCCTTTATGCCCCCAGAATGACCTGGTTTTTTTCCTTAGAGTCAGCTTAGTGTGATAGTTAAGAATGGCAGAGTTTAATCTTGAGAACTGGGTTTGTTTCCCCACTCCTCCATATAAAAGCCAGCTGGAGACCTTAGGTCAGTGACAGCTCTCTCAGAGCTCTCTGTCCCACTTATCTCACGGGGTGTCTGTTGTGGGGAGAGGAAGGGAAGATGATTGTAAGCCACTCCAAGACTCCTTTGGGTAGTGAAAAGAAGGGTATCCTCCTCCTCTATAATAAAGTGTCCTCTCCAAGGAGGTATAGGAGCTCCTATGTTATCTGCCTTCAGTAACAAGTGTAAGGTGGGTGTTGTGTGCAGTGCACAGTTCATTTTATAAAGAGGGTATTCTGAGGGAAAATTGTATTAAGAGTTTCTTTTAACTATCTGAAACTGCAGGCCAGTTTTTTTAAAAGTCGCTTTGTGTTGCCATGGTTGATGGGAAAGATGGGATATAAAAGCTATGTTATCTGGCACTTCCTTGTCCAGAATGATCAGTTTGCAGGCATCACCCAGAGGGCTTGCTCCTCCCACTCAGCCACCATACCCCTGTGTCTTTAGGCATGAGCCCGCTTTTGCCTCTCCGTCTGTCCAGCTTGATGCCATCAGCTCATGCTGGACTCCTGACAGCTCATAATGTCAACCTTGGGTGTCTCTTTCCCTTTCAGCCTCCCTTGAGCTGCTTCTCTGTATCCCAGTAACTGTACCTCTGCATTTTCAGGCACCCCCCACCCCCCGCCAACAAGTCTTTTGATGGCTCCAGATTTTTCTGCGCTTCTGGCAGCCAGTGCTGCTTGTGGACACCATTCGGAGGTGTTGCTTTCCCCTTTAGTCTGCTTAAAGCTGTGTGGAACTAGTTATACCAAAGTGTTCCTGGGCAGTTCTCCACTCGTATGACAGCTGTGTAGGGTGGCTCAGTGGCTTGGGCAGAAGGAGAAAGGTCCCACCAGGTTTTGGGGCTGTTCCTATGGCAGGGTTTTCCAAACTTTTTTTCCCTGGGGGGGGGGAGTCGGGAGACCAGTGCGCAAGTTCAGCTGGGTCCACTGACCTCCGCTGGCCAGGGGGGAAGCTGGGAGGCCACTGCACAAGTGTGGCTGGGTCCCCTGACCTCCACCGGCCAGTGGGACATGGGTGGGAGGCCCCGCAACCCAGCATTGAGACCTACGTGGCTGGGTCGCAACCCTGCCAATGGGAAACACCATCCTATGGCATTCTCAGTGGGGTGGGGTTTGGTTGCTGTGGGTTCTTCTGGATAAGAGTAGACAAGGGTTTGTTTGTTTTTTGGTATCTGGGTAGCAGGAAATCCTTTGCATATTAGGCCACACACCCCTGATGTAGCCAATCCTCCCAAGAGCTTACAGGGCCTACTGTAAGCTCCAGGAGGATTGGCTACATGAGGGGGGTGACCTAATATGCAAAGAAGTTCCTGCTACAAAAAAAGCCCTGAGAGTAGAGCAATAAGCATCATTGTCTGGCCCCCTTGATTACCCAGAAAATCCCATTCCCCCACCATGAGTGTCAGATTGCAAAAGGTTTTCCTGTACTTTACTTTTTTTTTTTTTTGAGGAGTAATTTGATGACAATGTTGAATTCTTGGGAAAGAGCAATTAGTGCATTACAGGTTGGAAATCAGTGTTCTGCAGCCTTCCTGCATCTGGGCCTGTGATCCTATCTCTGAATGGGCGACTATGTGGTTGACTTTCAAAGGACCAGTTCTTGGTGAGCAGCAAGTTAGTCTGTAAGAAGTGTAAAATTAATTTTACAATGCATGTGCAGTTGTGAGTAATGAATGATTCAGACCCTTTCTTCAAGGCTTTAATTGGAGCCGGAGTTCATTGGGGACTGACTTTTGATGCAAGGGATGATAATGTGAAGTGAAATGCTTAACATGGTGTGATTTTATGGTATTCAGAATGCTTGTAATCCTTGAAACTACCTTCTAAGGTAAACAGGTATTAATTCCATTCTCTAGAACTGAAACTGACAGGAAATGGTTTGCCTGTGATCAAACTTCCTGACACAGCAATAGCCATGTTTGCCTCCTTATTACATCTGTAGGGGATTTAATATTAGAAGTTCAGGTAGGAATGTCAGGGGATGACCATCTCATTGCATTTTCCTTCCTGCTATATTTTGTCCCAGCTCCTGTTTTCTACTGTGTGTCTCCCATAGTGGCACATGAGGAGAAGGGGCTTCAGCTTCTCCCTTACCTTGGTGCTCTTCTCCTACCTCAAAATGACTCTGGGGGTTATTTGCCCTTTGAGGAAAAACTGGGTGTATCCCTTCAGTACCTGTTGTGCCCCTGACAGGACAAGTAGTGCCCTCCTGAAGCAGGTTGGGAAGACAGTACTGGGGGAGAAATTGATGCCCCTTATCCATGGTCATGATCCAGACTGGACCTGCATGTCCAGGGGAACTGAGTTCCCAGCACATACCTGATGGCTAGAACCTGGGGTAAGTCATAGCTTGTTGTTAGTTCTTTAGTCAGATCTTTCTGATTTGCCACCAGGTCTTTTTTTTTAATTTAACAGTACAATTAGATAATTACAGTTACAAGAAAAATATATAATTACCAAATCTAGTAGAAAAAGTCACATTGAAAATTTAAAATACAGATACAGAAAAAACACCTCAAATACACATTTAAACTTTATACCTGTCTAATTTACCACATAGTCTGCCATTTATTACAGTCAATTAATCAGGTATATCTCCACGTTATTTCTTTCACTTGCTCTTTTACCACTGGGTCTTGATAACTGTATCAGCCCCATGGCACACAGTGGTAAAGTAGCAGTACTGCGGTCTGAACTCTCTGCTCACGACCTGAGTTTGATTCCGGCAGAAGCTGGATTCAGGTAGTTGGCCCAAGGTTGACTCAGCCTTCCATCCTTCCGAGGTCGGTAAAATGAGTACCCAGCTTGCTGGGGGGAAAGTGTAAAAGACTGGGGAAGGCAATGGCAAACCACCCCGTAAAATGTCTGCTGTGAAAACGTTGTGAAAGCAGTGTCACCCCAGAGTCAGAAATGACTGGTGCTTGCACAGGGGACCTTTCCTTTCTCTTGATAACTGCTACGTCAGCTTGCATATGCTTGCCAATACTTTGGTTCAATTGAAATCTTCAAGTGCTATCAGTGGTTTTTTGTTTTATTAAAGATGCTCCTTTTGTGCCAGGGTGCCGGGGAAGAGCTTCTCTCTGTGTGTCAGGTTATTCCCCCGCCCAGGGAAGTTTCCATGGCCAGGTCACTTTCCCAGCAAACAAAGCAGAAAAACCAGTTTTAGTGTTTCGTTTGAGCTGGGGCTTGCAGCAGCTGGGCTTCAGAATCTGCCTCAGAAGGCAAATAGTCTTTCCTATGCTGTTTGGGATAGTTTTTGTTCACACATGCAGACAGAGATTGGTGAAGCGGTCTCCTGAGCAGTGTTTTCTTTAAGATACTTTTGAATAATGTGAAGCAAAAAGTCACAATAAATCTTGCTCCTCCCCCCTCCCCCTTTAGAGTGGAACCTTTTATGAAAGGTGTTGAGAAGGAAGTATAGTGTTCCCTCAGGGTGCCTGGAAATTTTCTCCATTAAGGCTGGCCCTGCCCTGACCCTGGTGGCTCTGGCTAGCCCATATTTTAGACCACCAAGGAAGTCTATGGTCTCAACCACCTCTGTTCATTTCTTGCTTCGAAAAACCTGTGAGGGGCCTCCATAAGTCATCTCCAACTTGACATCACTTTATCTGAAAGGAAAACTCAAGGTTTTGGGGTTTTTTTCAATATATGTTGTAAAGAAAATAGATATGTGTCTTTGCTTACAAATTATAATTATGTAATTAGTAAAGATTATACACAAAAGGTTTATTACTATACATAATTATACTTTGTATGCAGATGTAAACACCCCTCTCTGTTTTCTTCACTGCACATGTTGAAAAAACTGTCTTTCAGATGAAGGGGTTATTAGGCCCCGAGGGCGGGGAGGGGAAAGTAGTTGTCTTACATTCAAGGTTGCCTTCCTTTGGGATAAATATAGTATTTGCAGAATGCCCCTCCATTGCCCTCAGATCTCATTTTAATCTTTTAATCTCCGGTCTCATTTTAATCTTCGTGCATAGCACCTCATATGGGAAATTGTGTCAGTTTCGCCTCACTTTATGTGGAGCATGGCTTGCCTCTGGCTGCCTTGACATGGAAGAAATCAGGTAGGGAAAAGATCTGGAAGATCAAATGTTGCTTCATGCAGTGAGTGGTTTTTGCACTGTTCTTTGCTACAGAGAATCCAGAGGAGCAACTACACTGCTGAATTTGGTGCACTTTATAGTAATTGATGGGGAACTGTTCACTAACCTGCTTGAAGAAGGGTGCTACGGGTCAGTTTATAAAATCACTTTTCATGTAATAAAGACTATCCCTTTCTACTCCCTTTGTTATCATTGCTCTTCACTTGCAGGGTATGATGAAGCATTAGTGTGGTGCAGGGCTTTTTTTGTAGAGAAAGCCTGTCAGGAACTTATTTGCATATTGGGCCACACCCCTTGATGCCAAACCAGCTGGAATTGCGTTCCTGTGTGTTCCTGCTAAAAAAAAAAAAGCCCTGGTGTGATGCAGTTATCATTGTTGGTCCTGTATCTGGGAAACCCACATTTAAATCTCTAAGCAGGCCTGAAACTTATACTAACTTCACAAGGTAGCTGTCAGACTACACAGAGCAGCTCCTGAAGAAGGGAAAGATATAAACATAATTTTTTAAAAAACACCTTAGAATATGGCAGTGCATATATGGAACTACCATGCAGGATTAAAACAGATGTTCATATGAAGTTTGTTTTCTCATATTCCAAAACCAGAAAACTTGCATTCAAACAACTGCAAGAATAAACCTCTTGACACTTGTGTACTGTAATAGAGCAGAGTTGGGTAGCTCAGTTTACTCACCAGTTGTTTCATTGTCTTCAGTATATGACAACTTAATCCAGTTGTGGTTTCAATAATCTGAAGTGTATGGTAGGACTTTTTGGGACCCTGCTTTGCTAATTGGCAAATATTATAATGGAAAGTTTGTGGTGTCCTTCACAAGCAGTGACTTTGGTACTGACTTAAGACTGTAAAGGTGTCTGCGTGGGAATAGCATTTGTTTTGACTTCTTAACTATATTTTTCTTGCATATTCTTCAAGTTAGCTTGAGAATGTTGTGCAGGAAATGGCATTCAGAACAGGAGTCTGGCTGGCTGTCAGCTGATGCAAAAGGCTTAGGGAGGACAGTGGAGATAGGAAAGAATAGTGGGGGGAAAGGGTGTGTATACACCTTATCAGTTATTTTAGGTCAAGTTGTACTGGGTCATGTATTATCCTGTTTGGTCTTTGCTGTGCACAGTGTCTCATAATAATAATTTTTAAAATCCTGTATTATATGCAAAACTGGTAGGTCTATGTCCAGGGCACCTAAGCACTTTCTCTTTTTAAATAATAATTTCAGCAGGTCACTATACAGAAAGTGCACCTAAGCACTTTCTCTTTTTAAATAATAATTTCAGCAGGTCACTATACAGATGTCTGTGCTGCAAGGAGGTAGTTAACGGTTGTAAATGTTTTTCTACAACTGGTGAATAGGCAGCTTTAGAAGGCTACTGTTCTAGTATGAATGCCCTATGTAAAGAATTGTATTCTCTCCCACACTCCCCAGGTACTGCTGCATTTCAGGATGGAGCCATCCCCTTTTAATAGAAGGCAGTGGACTTCACATTCTCTGAGGATCACCGCCAAAGAGTTGTCTCTGGTCAACAAGAACAAGTCATTGGCTCTTGCAGAGAGGTTCTCAAGGTAAGTACTGTGATGGTCTTCTCTGTAAGGTCTTATCAAGGAAGCTACTCACACCTGGTCATTCTTCAACAATATCCAGATACTGTTTTTTAAAGCTTAAGTAATCTGCTGATGCCAAATAATAGCATTATTGCTTCTTGCATATGTTGTTTAAGAAGTCCACCATCCTTAAAGCCTAACTGTTTTGTTGTGAGGAAGGAGTGTATTTGGGGAGGTGGAAATTCCCTCTGTGCCAAAATTTTTATTTATTTAGATTTCTATTCCATTCTCCCCCACTATTGTGGGGCTCAGAGCAGATTGCAACATATAATAAACTGTTTAAAATGCAGTTAAAACATACAAAATTCAGGTGTGTACAATTAGATGGAATATAGCAACATTATCACAGTCCCAGGAAGAGAGAAAAAAGGGAGAAGAAAAGGCAGGAAAAGTTATATTAAATAAGAACTTCCTGGACTCACCCATATGCTTGGCAGTACATCTCCATTTTACAGGCCTGCGGAATTGAACTAAGTCCCGCAGGGCATGAATCTCACTCAAGAGTGCATTCTACTGATCTGGGGCTACTGCTGGAAAGGCTCTAGCTCTACTTGACTCCAGAATGATTATTCCTTGGCCCTGGGGCCATTGGTGTGTTGTTATTTGAAGAGTATAGTGCTCTGGGGGGGGGGGGTATGATTTAGAAGACCCAGGCTTTTATGCCCTGACCTGGATAGCCCAGTCTTGCCTCATCTTGTCAAGGTTGGCCCCAGTTAGTACTTGGATGGAAGACCACCAAGAACGTCAAGGGTTCCTATCCTGAGGCAAGCAATTGCAAACTAACCAAGAGGGTTACTGTAAGTTGGATGCAACTTGACAGCACTTGACACATGCAGGCCCAATGCTTATCAGTGATTACATCCTGATTAAACAGTGCTGGAGCTTCCTAGTAGCAGTTCACAATGGTTTTCATTTCAATTTAAGGAAGCTTGAGAGAAGCTCTGTGCGCACTTTCATACATAATAATGCAATTTCAATCCATTTCAGTCAGTGGATTTTGCCATTTCACACAATAAAATCCAGTTGCAAAGTGGATTGAAAGTGTGTTATTTAGTGTGTGTGTGTGTGAAAGCACACTCTGTGAGGCCCTCTAATGTATAACTAAGTCAGTGCGCAGTGCCCTACCCTGCTGAAAGCACATGGCTTCTAGTGTCCTGGCCCCACTGTTGGACCTCCTGATGGCACATGTTTTTTTGGCCACCATGTGACACAGTGTTGGACTGGATGGACCATTGGCCTGATCCAATGTTGCTTCTCTTATGTTCTTATGGAGTTTTCCCACATTCACGTCCATCAGTGCAGCAGCTCCCTCTGGCAGCTGGATCCTTGCATAGGAATAGCTATGAGGGGGAAAAGGATGGGCAAGAAGATGAGATAGTACCCTCCCCTTAGCAGCAACAGAAAGGAGCAATTTCAAGTCATCCATCTCACTTCAACTCCCCCCCCCCCCCCAATGGATATGCTTCCAATCCACATGGGCCCTGCTGTCATGATCCCTGCTGACCAGCTCAGTGACTCCGGCTTGGAGTCCTCTGAGGAAAAGCCCAAGACCACTATCTGAAGAAGACTAGCAGGACCAGGGAGAGACTACAATGGCCAAGGCACCTGATGATGATGGTCCAGCAGCACCAGAGGGAATCATACCTGAGCTCACAAGGGTGGTCTCACCAATGGCCCTGAAATAGTCACCAGGCCTCTGCTGGGCAGGACATGGAGCCAGACCCATAGCCTCCAGGGGACACTCTCATTATGCAGGAATGGCAATGGCAGGAGGCTCAGGGTGAGACGGTCCAAAGGAGGGGAAGTGCTCCAGTGGCTGCACACAACCCCACCCCAGAGCCAGGGTGTGGGAACCATTGTTCTTTGTAAGATTCTGGCCAAAGCACAATGCAGCCATAGGACCTGAACACCTGCCAGTAGGGCAGCTGAGCCTGATTACTTCCCAGTCTATTTAGGCTGAGGCTTGGGAAAGCTGCTTTGCTGGAGCAACCGGTCCACAGGACACAAGCTGGTATGCCAGCTCTAGTTCCTTGTCTCCAGTTCCTGCTCCTTGCTTTCAGTTCCTGCTGCTGCCTGCCAGTACTTAATGATGCTCCCAAGTCTCACTCTCTAGACCTGAGTGCTCTGCTTCAGAGGAGACCTGATTGGGCTGGCCTGTGCAGCACAGAACACCTACAGCTCCAGGACTGATCCCTCCAGGGTTCCAGCTTTGACTGGGTTCCTGTGTGAGAGAGAGATAAGCAATGCAGAGAAAAGCAGAAAAATGATACTTTCCACAAATAGAGTTGTAGGATTCTGCCAAATATAGTAGAAATCCTGTCACCTGTGTTTTGCCACTGCATTGGCAAGGGCCACAATATATTTGAGGTAGAGGCCCCAGGGAAACAGAGCTCCTGAAACAGACTACCCAACACTGCAGTTTGGTATATGGCAGAAGCGCAACACAGGTTGTGTGCTGATAGCAGGTTGAAGGTTCTACCTCTTGGACCTAGCATTGTGCACAAACAGGGTTGTGAAATGAATTTAATTAATAGTGTGTGCCCCCCCCCCCCTTCCTGTGATGCATCACAACCTGAGAATTGCACTTTAAGTAAGAGCATTGTTATGTTCCTTTGCAACTGAGAGGGCAAAGAACTTGGGGAACTTTGCCATGTTTTTGTTGAACTAGGAAAACAAACGAAATGGTAACCAAGGGAAAAAAGAGCCATCACTTGCCAAAAGTCTACCTTTTTAACTGTGCTTTCAGGAAATGCTTTGGCGGTATTCCTGTGAGAGATATATAAGCTAAGGGGAAAAATAGATCTAAAGTGAACTGTCTGTAACCCAGGCTTTCAGCAGTCTTAGCTGGTACCAACATGGCAGCGGTTTATTTGCCTCAACTGCCCTATGTGAATGCCTTGTGTGAAAATGTTCAGTGTGGGCAAGGGAGGCTGTTTCTCTGAATAATGAAACACCTTATGACTTCAGGGACACACAGCCAATTCAAAGGCCTAGTGTGGAGGTGCTCTTGCAAGTGGTGCTTTTTGTGTGAAACTTAGTATCTGAGAAATAAAATGTTGTAGTTTGGTATGCTCTAGGGAGATGTACAGAGGACTTCCCCCTTACCAATAATGTGCAGATTATGTGGGTTTCTTGTTTAAAGCATACCAGAAAAGCTGGCTGGTAATCTGTTGGCCTCATTCTAGGAGGCACTTCCTAAAAAGAGGCTGAAAGACCTCTAGTCAAGTTTTCATCGTGAGTTCTTGGGGAAACAGCCTAGAACTTGACAACTTCTTTTCTGCATTTGGAACAGAAGATGAGTGTGTTCATTAGCATTGATTTAAAAGTTATGGGAAAGTGAATGCATACTCTGTACAACTGTTGTTGATCTGGGTGTTTATGGTACTGTAAAAGTCTAGGTTATTTTTACCACAATTTAGTTTAGGATTTTGGATGTGTCGACCTTTCATTAAGGAACTCTGTATTGCAAATGCTCCCTTGAATTTCTGCAAATCCCTAAAATGCTTACCTGAAGGTATTGTAGTCTGAATTCTACACAGAGCTGCTTCTAGGGTTGCCAACTTTGGTTTGAGGAATTCCTGGAGATTTAGCTTAGGGAGGGAGTTCAATGGGGATGGGATTCCATACAGTCTACCCTCTGAAGCAGCCTTTTCCCCCATGGGAACTGGTCTCTGTAGTACAGAAGAATATAGTCATTTGACTATTTTCTTTATTATTGGACTGTAATATTCTATACCATAACAAAGTTGTCTGCTGAGACCAGGGATGTCAAAGGTGTGGCCCATGGAACGGATCAGGCCCCCAGAGGGATCCTATCAGGCCTTTGAGCAACTCACTGTCATTTGCTTCCTTTTCTTCTCCTTTTCTTGCTTCCAGCTTATCCGTTTCTTGCTTTCTTCTTGCTTTGTCAGGCTTGCTCAATCACACAGAAGCTACAGAGCAAAGCCTCTGTTTTCTGCATTGGCTGACCAGCACATGACGCAACTTATGTACAAAAGCTTGCAATGCCCAGCCATTTCATGTTTTCCTCTAGGTCTTAGACTCAAAACTAGGGTGGCCAGAACGTCCCGCCCTCCCGGGAAAGTCCCGCCCCCGCCTCCTGAATCCCGCGTCCCGATTGGCCAAGCTCGGGACCATTCAGAGTCCCGGATTGGCCAGTGCCCCTGTCCGTCATTTTTTTCCCATTATTTTTTTAATGATGAAGCCAATTACAAGGCAGCCTGCCTCCCCCAGCCAATCACAGGGGCACCTGAAAGGCGAGGGGGGCATGCCAGGCACCAGGGCTCTCACCAGATTGGGCCCTGCTGCCTGCCCTGGAGGCTCCGCCTCCAGGCTTCCCGCCCAACTGCAGTTAACCAGAGAAGGAAGAGCGGAGAGAGAAGAAGGTACGATGGGGAGGGGAGGGAAAACTGGGGTGTTTGGGGGAGGAGGGAAGCTCCAGGACCATGTGCTTTTGCACCTCCTGTAGCAGCAACTCGTGAGTAGAGAGGCTAATCCCCCCTTCAGAGGCAACTAGCCAGGAACGGAGAGGAGGGAAGCTCCAGGACCATGTGCTTTTGCACCTCCTGTAGCAGCAACTCGTGAGTAGAGAGGCTAATCCCCCCTTCAGAGGCAACTAGCCAGGAACGGAGAGGAGGGAAGCTCCAGGACCATGTGCTTTTGCACCTCCTGTAGCAGCAACTCGTGAGTAGAGAGGCTAATCCCCCCTTCAGAGGCAACTAGCCAGGAACGGAGAGGAGGGAAGCTCCAGGACCATGTGCTTTTGCACCTCCTGTAGCAGCAACTCGTGAGTAGAGAGGCTAATCCCCCCTTCAGAGGCAACTAGCCAGGAACGGAGAGGAGGGAAGCCCCAGGACCATGTGCTTTTGCCCCTCCTGTAGCAGCAACTCGTGAGTAGAGAAGCTAATCCCCCCTTCAGAGGCAACTAGCCAGGAACGGAGAGGAGGGAAGCTCCAGGACCATGTGCTTTTGCACCTCCTGTAGCAGCAACTCGTGAGTAGAGAGGCTAATCCCCCCCTTCAGAGGCAACTAGCCAGGAACGGAGAGGAGGGAAACTCCAGGACCATGTGCTTTTGCACCTCCTGTAGCAGCAACTCGTGAGTACAGAGGCTAATCCCCCCTTCAGAGGCAACTAGCCAGGAACGGAGAGGAGGGAAACTCCAGGACCATGTGCTTTTGCACCTCCTGTAGCAGCAACTCGTGAGTAGAGAAGCTAATCCCCCCTTCAGAGGCAACTAGCCAGGAACGGAGAGGAGGGAAGCTCCAGGACCATGTGCTTTTGCCCCTCCTGTAGCAGCAACTTGTGAGTAGAGAGGCTAATCCCCCCTTCAGAGGCAACTAGCCAGGAACGGAGAGGAGGGAAGCTCCAGGACCATGTGCTTTTGCACCTCCTGTAGCAGCAACTCGTGAGTAGAGAGGCTAATCCCCCCTTCAGAGGCAACTAGCCAGGAACGGAGAGGAGGGAAGCTCCAGGACCATGTGCTTTTGCACCTCCTGTAGCAGCAACTCGTGAGTAGAGAGGCTAATCCCCCCTTCAGAGGCAACTAGCCAGGAACGGAGAGGAGGGAAGCTCCAGGACCATGTGCTTTTGCACCTCCTGTAGCAGCAACTCGTGAGTAGAGAGGCTAATTCCCCCTTCAGAGGCAACTAGCCAGGAACGGAGAGGAGGGAAGCTCCAGGACCATGTGCTTTTGCACCTCCTGTAGCAGCAACTCGTGAGTAGACAGGCCAATCCCCCCTTCAGAGGCAACTAGCCAGGAACTGAGAGGAGGGAAGCCCCAGGACCATGTGCTTTTGCACCTCCTGTAGCAGCAACTCGTGAGTAGAGAGGCTAATCCCCCCTTCAGAGGCAACTAGCCAGGAACGGAGAGGAGGGAAGCCCCAGGACCATGTGCTTTTGCACCTCCTGTAGCAGCAACTCGTGAGTAGGGAGGCCAATCCCCTCTTCAGAGCCGACTAGCCAGAAAGGGTGGGGGCGGAGAGAGGGAAACATCTTCATTTCCTATGAAAGGAAGACATTTTAAAAAGGTGTGCTGTCCCTTTAAATGTGATGGCCAGAACTCTCTTGGAGTTCAATTATGCTTGTCACACCCTTGTTCCTGGCTCCGCCCCAATGTCTCCTGACTTCACCCCCAAAGTCTCCTGGCTCCACCCCCAAAGTCCCCAGATATTTCTTGAATTGGACTTGGCAACCCTATCCTTAGGCCAGCTTGCTTTTTAAAATTGGGGTTTCCTCTCCCACTTTGCCGTGTAAAATTGTCTATCACAGGGTGCTTAGGCTGCTTGGTGTAAAGATTGCTTGTTTGCTCTCTGGATGTTGTTGTGGTGGTGTATTTTTTTTTTTAAAGAGAAATAATATCTGTCTCCGACAAGAGGCTTGTTGTGGAAAAGACCAACCCCCTGTTGTCTTTCCCCCCCCTCCTTCTCTCTCTTTTTTCTCTCTTTCTCTCTTTCTTTCTTTTGTAGGGATCCCTGGAGGTCCCTTCCAACTCTGTGATTCTTTGATGCTAAGCAGGTGCTCTGCCACTGAGCCACAGACCCTTCCAGTCTGCTGTAGACTGACCTTTTGTCTAGTGAGATGGGTATTGTCTGCTCAAGCTAGCATTGGCTCTCCATGGTTTCAAGTGGAGGTCTTCACATGACATGATCCTTTTAACTAGAGATGCCAGGGTTGAACCTGGGACCTTCTGCATGCCAAGCCAAAGCCGCTTTCTAGCTGCTTATACTGCTTTCTAGCTGTCTTATACTGACCTTTGGTCTATCAAGATGGGTATTATTCAGAGATGGAATTCTAGTCGGAGCTCCTTTGCATATTAGGCCTCACCCCCTGATGTAGCCAATCCTCCAAGAGCTTACAAAAAAGAGGGTCTAGTTCCATAGAACTTACAGCAAAACCCAAAAAAGAGTTATAGTGTTTTAAAGGCAATCTTTGTGTGTGTGTGTGTGTGTGTGTGTGAAATCCTTTTCTGTTTGCCATTGGAAGTTGTGGAAAGTACTTCTGAGCATCTTTTAATAGAGGCATGTGAGAGTCCTCAGATCTGGGGTGACAGAGTGGCATCAGGAAATACTTCTTAGTTTTAGGAAAGGAGAATCTAGGTTGTTTTTGTAATAGTTATTTGAGGGTGGAAGATAAAGTGAGTAAAAGTTTTACACTGCCCACAAATAACGTTCCTGAAATGACCAATAATATTAGTACTGGGATCAATGACTAGGAGTTGTTGCATTCATAGGATGTAATAGAATGCGGGCAGAATGAATTACTACAGAAACTCTGAATGTGCCAGTATTCTCTTAATGGATTGCAAAGCATGTCTCTCTGCTGAGAGCGAGGGCTGCTTTTGCTCTTTCCTCAGGATCGGAGGAGTGCCTGTGGGGGGAGCGCGGCAGGGAGGAAAGCCGGACGAGAGTCGAGATTGGCCAGCCGCTGGCCGTGAAAGCAGCCTGAGGGGATAGGGTTGCCAATCCCCAGGTTGGGGGCAAGGGATCCCCCAGTTTGGAGGCCCTCTCCCCACTTCAGGGTCATCAGAAAGCAGAGGGGAAGAGGGAAATGTCTGCTGGGCTCTCCATGATTCCCTATGGAGACTGATTCCCATAGGGTGTAATGGAGAATTGATATAGGGTATAATGGAGAATTGTCGGGTGTCTGGGGCTCTGGGGGGGCTGTTTTTTGAGATAGAGGCACCACATTTTCAGCATACCATCTAGTGTCTCTCCTCAAAACACCCTTCAAGTTTCAAAAAGATTGGACCAGGGGGTCTTATTCTATGAGCCTCCAATGAAGGTGCTCCTAGCCGTTATTACCAATGGAAAGAAAAGGTCCCCTGTGCAAGCACCAGTCGTTTTTGACCCTGGGGTGACGCTGCTTTCACGTTTTCACGGCAGACCTTTTTAGGTGGTGGTTTGTCATTGCCTTCCCCGGTCATCTACACTTTCCCCCCAGCAAGCTGGGTACTCATTTTACTTCCTGTTTCCGGCAGTGGCATTTGGGGGAAATGATGTCACAGGAAGTGATGTCACTTCCTGCTTCCGGCAGGTGGCACAGGGAAAACGATGTCACGGGAAGTGATGTCACTTCCTGTTTCCGGCAGTGGCATGACGTCACCGGAAGTGACGTCACTTCCGGTTTCCAGCGGGCGCGCACTTCGCGCGCGCACACACACATTCATCCCCCCCCTCAAGGTGTCCCTGGCTGGCCTGCAGATATTATGGCCACCCTACTCAAAACATTGACCATGAGATTTCTGTAATGAATGTCAGTAAATCAAAAGTAAGTTTGCAATTTACAGATACACACTTGAACAGCATTCTCAAGATTGCTACAGCACAGACATTGTCTCCAGAGTCTGATGTAGGAATTCAGAGAAAGAGGTGTCATTCATCAGAGACTGTTAAATGAATAAAATATTGCAATAGTTCTAATCTTTTAAGCATGTTTTAAGTTTTTTTTTAAAAAAATCTTTAATTACATTTGCTTGTGTCCACTATAAAGTTTGTCTTCCCTACCTGGCATTACATTTTATGACACATGTGGTCCAGCCTGACGAGGTCTCATTTATGTGAGATTTGGCCTTCATAACAAATGAGTTGACACCCCATGCTAAGACTGTACTATTCTGTACTATGACAAATTTGTTTGCTTATGACCTGTTGGTCTGTGAGCATGAAGTATAGAATAAAGGAAATAAAGGTCTCTGTAATCTGGAGATTGTTATAATTCTTGGAGAACTCGAGGCCCCACCTGGAAGATGGCAACTATAGCTGTAGTGCTAGCATAATTCAAATTGCACCAGTCAATACTTTGGTGTTAATGGACCAATTCCTGTCAATCTGACATTGAGTATGGCATTTCTGTGAATACACATTTAAAATACAGATCAAATATGACCACTAGAACTAGTGTGTGTAGAGAGAAGGCTACTGTGATACATTACTGGGATTGGTTAGAAAATGGCATGAATTGCTGTTTTGAACTAAAGTTGCTTGGTGGGTAAGACTTGAGTTGTGGACTGTTTCTTCATTGGTACCATATTTAACATGAGCTCAATGGGTTGGCTTAAGCAAGTCCTTGTTGCAGCCTTGGCCCATTCCATCTTAATATAGGGATAACAGTGACCTGGTCTGAAGGATTGTTTGTAAAGATTTCTAGGAAATGAGCCAATTGGGTAAAATGTGCTATAAACACAACAGGCAAATATTGTCTATACCATGTCAGTTCTAAGGATGTTAATTAAGAAATCCTCGAATTACTATCATAAGCTGCCCTGAGCCCTGTTTGTGGGAAGGGCAGCCTAATAAATCTAATGTAATAGTAAAAATAATAGTGATACATATTGCTCTGCAGTAGAAAGATTGCTCAACACCTCTTTCACAATACTGTAAAAATTATCTTCTTTCATCATTTGATGATGTCTAGTCTTCTCCGTCCGAGTCAGTTTGGCGGAAACCCAGACGCTACATGTTACAGTTTGTAACATGTAATTTGGCCCTCCTCCATGACGTGTGCAACTGGAATAGGTATATTATCTTCTTCTGTCCCAAATTCATTCCTTATGTTCAACTGTACATTGCAAGCTCCTCAGGACAGGGAATTTTTGCCTTTATTCTGTAAAGTAATGGCATCTGATGAAGTGAGCAGTGATTCATGAAAGCTCATACCCTACTGCAAATGTTGTTAGTCTTTAAGGTGGACTCTTACTCTTTTCTACCCTTTGAATCTGAGAAAAAAATGCGATGGTTAAGAAAAAAGATAATCTCATCAAAGAGGAATCTCAGTACTCAACTCTGGGCTTAAATATTCAGTGTAACAACTAGAATGGTGATATGACTGCTGTTCTGTTGTGCTTGTAGTATCCTAGCTGCTGCTGCTGCTTACCATGTATATCCTTGCAAACAACCCTATGAGCAGGGGTCATTTTGTAGGAAAAGATTTGCCAGAGCTCATTAGTATATGCCACGCCCTCTGACATCACTGGAAGTGTGTCAAAAGGAGTGAAAGAGAAAAAAAATGGATGGAAGGCGGAATGAAAGAAAAAGACAGACGGAAAAAGAATGAGAGAAAGGAAGGAAGGGAGAGGTAGAAAAGATGGAGAGAAAGGAGTGAGAAAGACAAATGAAAAGGAAGATGGAATGAAAGGAAAAGACAGAGAAAGAATTAAAGAAAGGAAGGGAGAGATGGGGAAAAGGTGGGGAGAGCAGAGTCAAAGAAAAATGAAAGGAAAGATGGACAAAAAACCACCCACTGCCCCTTTGGAGAGGTTCCGCCATGCCTGGGCCTCCCCAGGCTACCCAGGGGGAGATCTCCCCAGGGACTGTCAGGAAGGCCCATGCATGGCCCATGTGCTCTCCAGCTGCCCACCCCTTGCCCCACCAGGGCAAAGAGCCACCCACTGCCCTTCTTGTCTTGGCCAGGCTGAGGGCTGCTGGGAGTGGGGTGGGGATAAGTTGCTTCTGGCTGACTGGCTACCCTCCCCAACCAATCTTCAATGCGTAGAGGGAAACTGGGGTAGGTGGGGAAGTCATGGGGGGCAGGCGGCTGCTGGAGCTTCTTGAGCAACCCTCTAGCGCAAACTGAGGCCTGCTTATGAGCCAGGAAATTGGCTTTAGTGATGTTCTGAGCATTTGCTGTCTATTGCTTGCCGAATCAGGATCAAGGTGTTTGTGCTTACCTTTAAAGTACTAAATAGCCAGGGGCCAGCCTGTCTCCAGGACTGCCTCTGTCCATATGAACCCCGTAGGATCTTATGATTAGGGGCATCTTCTGGTGGTCCCCGGCTACAGGGATGTCCAACTTGCTTCTACTAGGGCTAGGGTCTTTTTGGTCCTGCCCCCCGCCTCCATGGAATGAGCTTCCATTAGAAATCAGGGTCCTATTACAGTTCTGCAGGGCCTTAAAAATGGAGCTCTTCCACCAGGCCTTCAGTTGAGGCAGTGGACATCTCCTTGTTCTTAGGCCTCCCTCTAGGCTCCAGGGCTCCAGTTAATCGACTGTAATATCTGTTGAGGCATAAACTACAGTTACTGAAGTTTTGGACGTTTTAATGTGGGATTTCAATGTTGTATTTTTATTGTGGTATATGTATGAACCCACCCTGAGCCTGCTTGTGGAAAGGGCGGCATATAAATTCAATAAAATAAAAATAGAATAAATTTCTGGCCCTGTGAAGAGCACTTTAATATTAATGTCTTGGAGGTGGGAAATGTGGGCTGAGAAACTGAGACGTATAGGATATATTAAACAAACAAAAGTAACAGAATAAGAAACATGAACATTTACTTCAAGCTTCTTGAATTCTGATGTGTTTGTGTGTTTTGAAGATGAGACCCAGTGTCCAAACTCATGTCTTAGTGATTAGTGTTATCCATGTGCAGTAAACCTAATTCTGATTCTCAGGCAGCTGAATTACAAATTTCCTGCTGATTTTCTCCAGTTGCAAAGTGTATCCTAGGTTTACAGATGCCACCTGGAGGCTGGAAGAATTGAACTAGTGGAAAGGAATTTAATTGATTGATTTGAGTGGTAATGTGTGGGTGGAGCTTGGTTAGCAACAAAACGCATGCTTTGTGTGTCAGGGGGCGGGGGTTGATTTTAAATCCATGGCAGCTCCTTCTGGTATGGACTTTCCCTAACACCCTGAAAATTCTTACAGTTGCCATTGTTGAGCTGCATGGAATGACGGGCTGATATCGTCTAAGGCAGATTCATGGATGTTCTTTACGTGTGTACTATGTAAAATTTAAAGTGGGTGTGTTAAAGCACGGGACAAAGGAAAAGATGAGCTAACAGGAGCTTCATATTTTGTTATGGTGTTCTTCAATGTAGGTTAATTCTCCATAGGTGTGTTTGAGTCCCTTAATAGGGAAGATGAGCCATTCCAGAAAGGACAGGATCCTGAAGCAGATGGAACCTACCTTTGCATTAGTCAAGCACTGGGTAGGTTGAATGCCCCCTCAGAGAGAACCCTTGTAGTTCTACATTGAAGTGACTACATCCTCAGTGCTGCTGCATTTTATTTTAAATTTGGTTTGTGATGAAGTGAAGAGTTCTTGAGTTCTAATGTCTCCCTCTTTGTGATTTTAGAAGAGGTCAATTTTTTGCATTGTGTGTATCTGCACCTGGAAGTTATAGCGACTTCTGGTGACTGACCCCTACTGGGAGCCTGGAAGATAATCAAAGAGGTGGCTGAATAAAGCCTGGCCCTACCTCCTGTCTCTGGTATTCCAAGGAGGTCTCCCATCCAAGTACTTGCCAGTGTCAACCCTTCTTAGCTTCTGAGATTTGACGGGATCAGGCTTGCCTAGACTATCCAGTCATGGCAAAGATTTTTTAAATTATTCTATTCCTTTTTCTAATGCTACTGTTGGATTAGTATCTCAGTCTACAAAACTTGTGGACAGCATCAGATAACATTCATGTAATGGTGACATACAAGGATCACTGGAGTGATGGGTGCCATATGGTGGAATAAATTTAGGAGGAGGGTATGAGTTCATAAAGTTCAACAGAACTTGTCCAGTCTCTTGCCTTAAAAGGCTACATAATGTTCTACATAATGAAAGAACAATTAGTAGAATACATAGGAGGAGGCTGCCAAAGATATTAAGTGTGTAATGCAATCTGATAAATATTAGTCCATGAGTGTGACAGCTAGACCTATTCAAGAGCTGGTGACTTTGATGTTTTCTCAGGTCTGTTAATATTTCACTGACTGGTTTAAATTTACAAGTACGGTAGTGAAATAATAGAGGATGTCCTAACAATTCAGTTGAATTTCACAAGGGACTTGGTGTTCTGTTCTAAGCTACCGTAGTTGCTCTCTCACTTAACGGATTGTAAACAACTTTTTAAAATACCTTGGTGGGTGACTCTTGTGTTTGCCTCTCCTCTCTGTTCATCTCCCAAACAGCCATGTCAGTCATTCTGAACTTCCAGTTTCTTGAAAGATTTGCAAACTTTGTGTGTGCCTCAATCTAAAATTCAGAAATGATGTTTGTTTGGTTTTTTTTGCTCCTCCCAAAGGTACCAAAAGGCAGCTGAGGAAGCAACTGCAGAGAAAAAAAGAAGTGTAAGTATTTAAATTTTTAAAAAATGGACAAAGTTCTCAATTTCTGTATTTCCAGCAGTGGCAGCTCTTAAGGACAGCTGATCAGTTTGCTTACTCTCTGTTTGTCCCTTCATCTAGTGTCGACTGGGAAATTTTCCTTACATTCTGTTTTTTGCCTTCTTATCCAGATCTAGCTCTGACCCACTTTCTAGTCCCTTCAGGGGTTGACTGAAGCACAAGAAAGTCAAGTGACTTTCCTGAGGTCATGCATTGACTTACTGTACTGGCTTCTCAGAAACTAAAATGCTCCCAGCTCCCAATTCCTCTGTCCTAACCTGAAAACATGAATAGCTCTTTCTGTGCTCTAAAGTAAAGGTAGCTGTTCAGATTCTGGGCCTCTCCTTCATTCATTCCTAAGCTTTGAAGGTTAAATGGATGCTGTTGACAAATCTTACTTGCTGTCTGCACTGTTCAATATAGAGTACCTTTCTGTTTTTGTTTTTTGTTTAAATACAGGCCCTATTGCTTTGGGCAATAAGGCTAAAATTGATTCCTTTTCTCACCACCATGTTTCTGAAATGGCCTCTGTGCATATCTGAAGTGTGTATTTCACTGCTTTCTAAAAGAATCTTTAAGCCATACCAAATATCATGCACTGCCCATTGCCACAGAGGCATCTTTACAAAGTGATGTAGCATCTTGTCTAGGCCAAGCCTTTATCTTCATGCAAGGCACTTGTGATCTTTGATCTCCCACCTAAATATTTTACAATATATCCACAAATAAGAATTAATGTACCAGTTTGCTGTCCCTAGGATCTGTACTCTTAATAAACAGAATCCTGTTCAAGGAGCTCAGGAGCTTTGCCTTGTCGAAAACAGATGACAGGTTCACAACTTCATTTATTTTGCAAACCTGAAATAACCTCTAATTTTTTTTGTAAGTTTGTTAAATAATATTTAAAATGATAGTTTACATTCTAAAATTTTGAAACTGAAAACACAATAAACTCCTGCTCCACTGCAGTATTTAGCACATGTCCTGAGGCTTAAAAGATGGTTTTGCCTTTAGGGGGGGGGGGTTGATTGCATTATGGTTGACAGCACACTTGAGCTTAAAGAATTCTTACAGCACCTACCCTGGTGCACCAATGTTACCACATTCTGGCTGTAGTGGTCTTAATATATGGCTGAAAGCCTTTGATGCTGTTGGGCATTTGAAATTCCACATTTGAGCACTTTGTGTGGAAAGTTAAGCTCTGGGTTAGTCACAATGCTTAGAAACTTGTTTTAAAACAATTTTATTGGTAACATATGGTAATAAATCTATATCTTACATCTTTTAAAAAAGCTTCTTTTATCTACCCCATATATTACTTTCTACCCACCCCTCCCCCCGCTACTTGACCCCCGCCGGTGTTGTTTACTTAAAATGCAAATATTTAAAGGTACCCTTAACTATTAAAACAAAAAATTATATTCTTCTTTTTAAAACTTAATCATTATCAAAGATTGTCCAATATCCTTTTATTTTCCACTCTTTTTCTACATATCTTCTAAACTTTTTCCATTCTGTCATAAAAACTTCTAAATCATAGTCTCTTAATATTCTTGTTAATTTGTCCATTTCACTCCATGTCATAATTTTTATAATCCAATCCCATTTCTCTGGTATTTTTTCTTGCTTCCACAACTGCGCATACAATGTCCTAGCGGCTGAGAGCAAGTACCAGATTAAAGTTCTATCTTCTTTTGGAAATTTTTCCATTTGTAGTCCCAACAGAAAAGTCTCTGCAACTTAAACTCATATCCCAAGATCTTAGAAATCTCTTGCTGAATCATCTGCCAAAACATTTTAGCTCTTTCACAAGTCCACCACATATGGTAGAAAGAACCTTCATGCTTTTTGCATTTCCAACATCTGTCTGGCATCTTGTTATTCATCTTTGCCATTTTTTTAGGAGTCATATACCATCTATACATCATCTTAAAACAGTTTTCTTTAATACTTTGACATGTTGAAAGTTTCATAGAGTTCTTCCACAAATATTCCCAAATTTCCATCTGTATTTCTTTATTTACATTAATTGCCCATTTAATCATTTGCGATTTCACTACTTTATCTTCTGTAGACCATTGTAGAAGTAATTTATATACTTTTGAAATTAATTTATCATTGTCTCCAAGCAGAACTTTTTCCAATTCTGTTTACTCTTTCCTTATTCCTTCAGTTTTAATATCATTCTCCACCAAGCTTTTTATTTGTTGCATTTGAAACCAATCATATTTATAATTCAACTCTTCAGCAGTTTTCAGTTCTATTTTGCCACTTCGTATTTTTAATAGTTGATTATATGACAACCACTTTTCTTCGCCTATCCCGGCCGTTATTTTTATTACTTCAGCTGGCACTATCCATAATGGTCTTCTCTCATCTCCATATTTCTTGTATTTAATCCATGTATTTAGCAAATTATTTCTTATATAATGGTGAGAGAAAAAACCATCCATTTTCTTTTTTCCATAATACAAATACGCGTGCCAGCCAAATTTATTTCCGTGGCCTTCCAACACTAAAAGTTTTTTGTTTAACAACGTTATCCATTCTTTCATCCACACTAAACAAACTGCTTCCTGATATAATTTTAAATTCGGCAGTTGAAACCTACCTCTTTCTTTTGCATCTGTCAAAATTTTCATTTTAATCCTTGATTTCTTCCCAGCCCACACAAATTCTGAGATTGTCCTTCGCCATTTATCAAATTGTTTGCCATCCTTCACAATCAGAATAGTTTGAAACAAATACATTATTATTGGTAAGATATTCATTTTGATTGCAGCTATTCTACCCAACAATGACAAATTAAGCTTATTCCATTTTAACATGTCTTCATCCATTTTACGCCATAACTTCTCATAATTATTTTTAAACAGATCAATATTCTTCATTGTTATCTCCACCCCTAGGTATTTTACCTTAGAGGTGACTTCACAACCCGTTAGTCTCTGTAATTCTTGTTGCTTGTTCATCCACATATTTTTACACAGAATTTTTGATTTTTCTCTATTAATATAAAGTCCTGCCAACTCCCCATACTCTTGTATTTTAGCTAGCGGCAAAGATGTAACTTGTATGGGGTTTTCATTTAGAAACATATCATCAGCAAAAGCTCCATATTTGTAAGTAAATCCTTTTATTTTTCTTCTATTTCTTTTTCTTCTTGGATCTGCATCAATAATATTTCAAGAGTCATTATAAACAACAATGGTGAAAGCGGACAGCCTTGTGTAGTACCTTTGCTAATTTTCATATATTCTGTAAGATCTGTGTTTATACACAACCTTGCACTTTGTTCAGAATATATTGATTTTATCATAAAGTTTTCACCCAGCTCCATTTTTTTCCATTACTGCAAACATAAAGTCCCAATTTAAATTATCAAATGCTTTCTCTGCATCTGCAAAGAATAATGCTACTTCTTTTTCTGGATGTCTTTCATAATATTCTACAATATTTACTACAGTTCTAATATTGTCTCTTTGTCTTTTGGGAAGAAACCCTGCTTGATCTTCCTTTATAAAGTTTATCAAATGTTGTTTAAGCCGTTCTGCCAAGATTCTTGTAAATATTTTATAGTCATTATTTAATAGCAAAATTGGTCTATATTTTTTTACGTTCGTGACATCTCTATCTTCCTTAGGTATCAACGAAATAACAGCTTCTTTCCATGTGTTTGGTATTTTCCCTTTTATTCTTATCGTATTCATCAACTTCTGCAATTTTGGTATTAACTCATCTTTAAAAGTTTTAAAATATTTAGCTGTATATCCATTAGGCCCAGGTGCTTTTCCATTCTTCATTGCGTTAATTGCTGCTTCAATTTCTATTTTTTCAATTGGATCATTCAAAACTTTTCGCATATTTTCAGTTAAGGGCTCTATTTTTATCTTTTGTAAATACTCATCCATCTTCTCTTTCTTTATTTTAACACCTTTAAACAATTTGGCATAGTACTTAAAAATTCTCTTTTTATTCCCTTACCACTTATCTTCCATCTACCACAATTCTGTTAATAATTCTATTTTCTCTTTTTCTTCAATTGCCAAGCCAAATACTTTCCCAGTTTATTTGCTCCCTCAAAGGATTTCTGCTGAAGTCTTTTCAAACTCCATTCCACTTCTTTATTTAACAAATGTCTCAATTGAGTTTGTAATATTGTAATTTCCCTTAAAATTTTCTTTTCCCCTGGCCTTTTTCTCAACTTTCTTCCTTTTTCTTTATTTCATTTTGAATGTCCAACAACTGTTTTTCTTTTACTCTCTTATCTTTATTATTCAAAGTAATCAACATTCCTCTCATTACTGCTTTATAGGCATCCCAGACCGTCTAAAAGTCAATATCCTCTTTGTCATTCACTTGGAAAAAAGTTTTAGTTTCATTTTCTAGGTATGTCACTGTTTCTTTATTCTGTAGCAAATCTTTATTCAATCTCCATCTTCTCACCTTCTTGGACAATTTTGTAATCCACATTATTGGGTTATGATCAGCACCAATTTTAGGTAAAATCTCTATTTTCCTTGTTATAAGACCTAAATCTTTAGTTCCCCACAACATGTCAATTCTAGAAAAAGTTTTGTGTCTTGCAGAAAAGAAAGTATAGTCCTGAACTTCAGGGTTAAATTTCCTTCATATATCTTCCAAATTTTCTTGTTTAACCATGTCAAAAAAAGACTTTGGCAATTTTCCTTCTTTACTATTGTTTTTTCCCCCCTCCTGACCTGTCCAATGAGTTCTTAACTGTTCCATTAAAATCTCCCATTATCAAAACTTGGTCATAGGTCAATTCATCAAGCTGTTGTATAATGTCTTTTAAAAAAGCATCCTTTGCACCATTAGGCGCATACAATCCCAATAACAATGTTTTTTTTTCCATTTAATATTGTCTCTACTGCTACAAATCTTCCATCTTTACCTTTAAACACTAATTTTGGCTCCAATTCTTGTTTAATATAAAAAAACCACTCCCCTTTTCTTCTGTTCAGCCAGTGAAAAAAAATCCACTCCCAGTTGTTCCATAAAAATTTATAATCCTTTTGTTTGATATGCACTTCTTGCAAACAAATTATATTACAGTTTTGTTTCTTATTCCAATGAAATGTTGCCCTTCTTTTTTGTGGAGAATTTAGTCCATTTACATTCCAAGACAATAATTTGTAATCCATCATGGTGCAAATTCTTTATTTTCTTCAAAAAATCTACGCATATCCTGTGCATTTGTAATTGTGATTCTTTTCCCCTGGAGTTCAAAGCTCAAACCTTCAGGTATTATCTATCTAAACCTCATTCCATTGTCTCAATTTTTCTGTCAAGTTTTTATATGTTCTTCTATCATTTATTACATGAATCCTTCATGATTCTCACTCTACTGCCTCCCACTATCAGTGTCTTTTCAAAGTTTTTACTCATGATCCTTCCCACCATTTCCTTTGTCATATATTTTATGACAACATCTCTTGGTAAGTTATTTTTCTTGGCATAAACTGAGTTCACTCTATACATATAGTCATACATGTTTTTAGACTCTTCAGGGTCTTCCTCTGAAAATTCTGCAATTTTTATTATATATTCTTTTAAATCACCATTCTTTTAAATCACCATCCTCCTTTTCAGGTACTCCTCTCAGACGTATCTGAGTCTCCATCAATTTGCAGTCATGGATTGTCACTTTTTCTTGCATTTTCAACAAGGTAGACTCATATACTTTTATTCTGCCTTCTACCTCCTGCACTTTCTTAAATGTTTCCTCAGTTTCCTTTCTGAGATCTTCCATATCTTTTTAAATCTCTGCAATAATTTCTTTTTTCAATTCATTTATCATCTCTCTCACCCCTTTCATCATTCTGGCCTCCATTGCCTCCAGTTGGTCCTGCATTTTTTCCAATGAAGTAGCCCTTGTATGGGGCTGCTTGTGTTCAGACATTTAAAAAACAGCGAAAATTTGGACCTCACCAATTTCCAATTCGACTATCAGATTCAAAAGAGTCGGCCTTGCCCTTTATAACGAGCCCAATTTTGCCATCCTCAGAGCTCCCAAAGTCAAGATATTTATTTTTAAAGTTTTTAAATTTTCCAAAATGGCAGTCGCAACTTTTAATGCTCCTTACAATTTTTTTCCCCTTTTAAAAACATACAAGGTCCACACAAATAATATGACCAATAGTATTTATCTTCTTACCCTCTTCTCAGTTAACTCCAATAATTTTTAATGTCCCGAATTCTTTAAAAACATTGTTTTTATTTTGACCTCCCAGCAATGGCCACTGATGTTTCTCAATGGGAGTAAATTCCTAGAGTAGGTTTTCCTTCCGCTACTTCCTGCTTTTGTTGCCACGAAGTCTCATTCACACCGGTAAGAAGATCTCACGATACTTGACGTGCTTCCTGTCTTGCTTGAATGTGCTGCAGGCCTGTGACAAGGTTTTCAAAACCGCAAGTAGACTAAACAATAAATTCCTTTCCACTTTTTAACACTGTCTTTTAAATTTATAAAGTCCAAATTTCATCTCTTCCTCCCCTCTTCTTCCAGACTTTCTAGATTATCCTTTCCCACCTTTTAAATTTATTCCATTAAGCTGTAAATAGTTCCGGAATGAAAGATAGTAATTTGTACCTTCTCTTCCAATTATCTAAGTTCCCACCGGTCTTGCAAAGCTTTAGATGTTTAGCAATGTCCAAGAAGGCTAGGATCCTGTCGAGCTTATGTCAAATAAATGACTCTGAAAATGCAACTCTTCCTGGAGACCCCTCAAAGCCTCAAAGGAGCCCCCCCCGGAATTCCCTTTTAGCCAAGGTAAATCTCCTCAAAGTTTCCTGTGCATATCTTGGACTAATCTCTGACTGAGAAAAGTAGGCAGTAGGCATTAAATTGCCTTCCACTACCCCAAACAGAAGTTCCAGCCTGCTCCCGTTATGAGAAGCAGCTCAGCTCGACGTTTTCCTTCCCCGGAATGCTTGGAAACTTGTGAAGGGGATAGTCTACAAGTAGACTGGGTGATTCGCAGCCATCCAAGGCTTGTTCAAGCAAGCACACCCCAATTCCTTTTCATAGGATGCCCTCAGGACAACAAACATGAAGATACCTTAACCTAAGAGAAAAACTCTGGGTTGGACCCTATGCTACAGTATCTCTTTGGGGATGGTTTCCAGTCAGTCAAAGTGATTCTTTGTGGAGTGGAGGCCAGCAAAGGTCTCTTCCATATTCTGATTGTTTCTGTACCTCTGTAGAATAAAGAATCAATTTCCTACTCATTTCACAGAAAGGGAACCATTTTTGTTCGATTACTGCATTTGGCCCAAACAAATTGCCAATTTTGACCAGATTTGATTGAATGGGCTTGGAATAAGTTGCTTCACTGGAGTAATAGGACTCCCCCCCCCCCCCTTTGGTTTTATTTTATTTAGAAAATTTATATGCTGCTTCTCAGAAGACCCTGTACAAAGCAGCTCACAGAGAAACAAAACAATAACTATCACCTACATTGTGATGTTTGTCTTGAGAGCCAGTGTGATGTAGTGGCTAAAAGCAGTGGATTCTGATCTGGAGAACTGGATTTGATTCCCCATTCCTCCACATGAAGCCAGCTAGGTGACCTTGGATCAGTCAAAATTCTTTCAGAGCTCTCTCTTAGCCCCATCTACCTCAGGGTGTCCATTGTGAGGAGAGGAAGGGAAGGTGATTGTATGCTGCTTTGAGACTCCTTCAGGTAGAGAAAAGTGGGGTATAAAAGCCAACTCTTCCTGAATTGTTTAAAATATTCCTTTAAATTGCAATGCTTAATCAACCTTGGAATGCCCCTTTATTTGTGTTTTGTGTAGTGGCAGCTGGACAAAGGATAAATACCTGCCAGGAATACTTTAGGCTGATCCTGCATAGAGCAGAGGGTTGGACTGGATGACCCTTCCAACTTTTTGATTCCCTTGAATATTCATTCCATTTTGGGCCTAACCTAGGACATTTTGCTCTTTTCTCTCTGTATAAGTAGATGATAGGTCCTTGGTGCCTCCAATGATGCAGTGACTGCTCTTTCTTTCTGAGAGCCAGTTTGGTGTAGTGGTTAAGTGTGCAGACTCTTATCTGGGAGAACCAGGTTTGATTCCCCACTCCTCCACTTGCACCTGCTGGAATGGCCTTGGGTCAGCCATAGCTCTGGCAGAGGTTGTCCTTGAAAGGGCAGCTGCTGTGAGAGCCCTCTCCAGCCCCACCCACCTCACAGGGTGTCTGTTGTGAGGGGAGAAGACATAGGAGATTGTAAGCCGCTCTGAGTCTCTGATTCAGGGAGAAGGGTGGGATATAAATCTGCAATTCTTCTTCTTCTTTTATGGAATAAAAAGTAGTAAATGTGGGAACATGAATAAACTGGCTCTGAGGAAGGCTACAGTCCCAGTAGTAGATGTTTCTCCCTGTTATAGTGGTTCTAACCTCTGACATTTCAGTCACAGAAGGGACTTCAGGGAGAGAGCACTGGATTTAAGAAACCCTGCCTTAAATGTATTATTGGTGCCATGGTAAATATTCTATTGTTGTCTTGATTCGATCGCTTTAATTCTTATTCTGATATTCCCTGGTATTTCAAAGGTGGCTGGGAGGGCACAGCTCTCTTGATTTTTTAATCAGTGCTTCTGCTTTTTTAATGCTTGCTTAAGATAAACTTTCTGTCTAGCTATGAGGAATACTTGATTACTGGCCATGGTTACCCTTTGGGGGAAATGATGTTCTCTTTTTCATTTTGTCCAGACAAGTTTGGGATGGGATCAGTCTTGCTTTTTTGGTTGCTATCAGACTTGCTTCTTTTAAGAAGCATTGCTTGTTTCTCAATCACTGGTTGCATAAATAGAGAACATGGAGGTAGGAGCCTGGTATGTAAGACAGTAGCAAAAGTGTCCTTATGTGATGAGTTTGCACCTTGGTCATTCTTTTGGATATTGAAATTTGAATGGTAAATGTGAGTATGGAGTGGATAATCTCTTTCAACAGATGCAACAGGAAAGGGTTGCCAGCTGGACGCTTAGTCATTGCACTGATAGGATAGCTGAAACACAGGATGTGACTTGTGTACTGGTATGCCAGGCCTCCCTGTATGCAGCAAGGCCGTTGATGTCTGAGACTCCTTTAGCTACAGAAGCTTTCATATGCAATCTTATTGTGGAGCTCTCTCCTGTGTACTTTTCTAATGCCTGTAATCTTATAGCATCATTTCCCCCTGTGAATTTTGAGCCTGGCTCAAAACCAGGCAGACAAATTGATATCTGTGTATTTTTGAAGTGTAGTTGGGATTCTTGTTCATTTTGCAAAGCAGTGTTGAAAATGTGACCAGAAGAGTAATAGGGTGAGAGACTTAAATCCCAATATAGCTGCTAATCCTGTTTAATACTCTAAAGCCTCACAGACCTGTTCCACTTTGCAGTTAGTCTTGTGCTTGATAGAATACATAAGGAGTGGGCTACAGAGATGCAGCAGCGTTGGCAGGTACTGACTGTATTTTAACTTCTTGAGTCTGAACTAGCTTGTGGAGGGCGGGGGAGGATATTGGCTGTTAAGAGACTTGAACCTTGTCTACAGGCAGCTGCCAGAATTGTGTGGCTGTCCTGAAGTTTAACATGCTAATAGGCACTTCTAACAGCTTTCCAATGATAAGAGTAAAAATTGTTTGTAACAAGAAGATAGATTCCAGTGGGTAGCTGAGTTGGTCTGGAGCAACGGAACAAAGTTTGAGTCCATGAGCACCTTTAAGACCAACAAAGTTTAATTCTGGGTATAAGCGAGAACTGAGTGGCTTAGCATATGTAGTGTGATAAGAACCCATCACAATACACATAAATTACTCAGTTCTCGCTTATACCCAGAGTTAAACATTGTTGTTTTTAAAGATGCCACTGAACTCAAATTTTGTTCTGTCTGTAACAAGGTGTGTGATCAGTTTTATTCACTGGATGCACAGAAATCATCTTTCCAGTTGGAGTAACAAAGAAGGTTGTTTGCTTGAAAAGCCACTGACCAGGACTCTGAAAGATGCATGTCAGATGCAGCGGCAAGTTGTTCTCTGAAAGATAATCCTTAGTTTCTTAAGCAGCCTGTTAATTGGTCCCCCTTCCTCGTCTTGTGGAACAGATGGAAAACGCTGCAGCATTTGGCAAAAGCCATCTCATATGGCTTTCTAGCCTTTCCTGACACTGCTTGCTAGTAGGTGTGTTTTGTTCCACTTTGTGCAGAACTGAGCCTTTTTGTCTCAAATTCTAACTCTCTCAGTAGACTGGCTCCCTTTCTTCCATATAAGGCCATCCTGTTGTATCACTTCCTGCTCCAGCTCCTTTTTCGTTTCCCTCCCCTTTCCTTTCCTTACCGGGGATTCAAGCTTTCTCCATGTGGCACACTTGTAACTATTCACAGCTGTCTGAAACAGCAGAGGGCTTAGGGTCCCTGCCTGCTAAAGTATTTTACTTACTTTCTTTGGGAAAGGAAGTGCTTCACAGCTCTTTCAGGCCACTTAAATAACCGGCATTAACTTCTTGTTCACTTTTTTTTTTTTTTAGAATGCAGAAAATCTTCCCCCTCATTTTAAAAGAGGGACCCTCAGCGTCTTGAAGAAGAAGTGGGAAAATCCGGTTTCAGGGACGGAAGCTCGGAAGGAAACACTACGAAGCAGCTGTGCTGAGGTTAGGCAGAAGTCTGTCAGCCCCACTGGTGGAACTGAAGGCAGCTCTGTCTCCTTAGCAGAAATTGACAAAACCTCAGGGATTGGTCCCACATCTCGACTCCATTCCTCTTCCGGAGTGACTAGCCAGTTCAGATATCCCAGTGTTGACAGCAAAGAAGCAAAAGCCCATTCACCCGAGAGTGGGAACATGGAAAATTGTCTCAGAGAGACCCAGCAAGAAGTAAGCAAACCTGAGGCCAATGAAAACCCAGATTCTTCAGGGAAGATAGAGAAATGTAGTGTTCCTCTGAGCAGGCTAAAGATGATGTTTGAGAGGGGAGATGCAAACCAGACAAAGGTAAGGCATGGATTGTTTTGGCTCTTCTTGGCTTTGGAGAAAAAAGATTTTCTGCAGAGTGGTCATTTTCTGCAAAGTGGTGATTTTTAGGACTGCCAACTGTGCAAAGCGGTTTACTGACTTTATCTGCTGTAAAATAGTATTGTCTACAAACTTACACCCAAAGGAATGGGTGTTGTCAAATGCTACTTTTCTGGATGCCGCTGGCTTTGCTGGAGTTCTGGTGGAGCAGGAAATGAGTTAACAACAGTTAATTGAGGTATTTTTTTGGAGTCAGCCAAGCCCAAGCTAACTGTGACCTACACATGCCATTAAAAAGAAACAACAACTAAATAATCTCTGAATAAAAAGTGTGCTATTGCAATAAAATATTTGTTTTTTTGTTACTATGTGGTTGCAAGATTGGGTCTCTGGTGATAAGCTCTCCTCTTACCGTGTTTCATATGTGCATCTTAGCAAATGTTTCCTGTAGCTTATAAAGAGAAAAAATCTTCTCACAGGAAAACTGTGTGAAGCTAGTCAGCCTAGTTCTTGCCTTCACTAGTTTTGACTTGCAAATTCATAGGCCCTGCATTTTCCTTACAATTGCTCATGAAATCTGATCCTTCATGTGGACTGCAGACTGTGTCCCCAGGGGAAATTGCGTAACTAGAAAAATGAGTTGCATATGCTGGTAGTTTAAAACACTCTGGCAGACTTTATTCCTCCCAAAGTTTTCTCAGTGTTTGATTTTTGTTGCTTGTCATACTTTGTGCTGGAATATAAAGTTCAAGCAACTTAGACTCTAAATTGCATGGGTCTTAGGGAGGAAAAGCTGGTGGGTTAAGCTAAGCTTAATAAATTTATGAGGGAGGATGTGTCTGACAAAATTCTTACTTCATCAAAGTTGTATGAATTCTGAATTACTGACTGAGCTGTTTAGTCCTGAAGGTGCTAGAGGAAGGGCAGGGTGTAACTTTCTCCAAAGTTGTGGACACCTGGTTTGTAGATGAGTCACCTGGAACATATAAAAAGATATTGTGTCTATGCTGATTAGACCTTATACTCCAGTTAATGCCATGGTTGGTTTTTGAGGAAATAATAAACAACAAGTAGATAAAACAGTTTGCACCTATTTCAATTGAAATAAAGACGTTTTCGTGCCTTCTTTAAAGCTGGTCCAATGAGAGAAAAATTCACCCTTCCTGTGATCAACTGGGTCATAATGTAAAGAGGTTCAGCTGTTTATACAGCTTGTAGCAAGACTATTCCTGGTGTAGACTGTCACAATGCATGTTTTATCCCCACCTCCATCTTTCATTGCCCTTTTCTCATCCCAGTTTGTCAAATGAAGGAGGAAAATGATGTGTGTTATTGTAACCAAAAAGCACTACTATCCATTTATTTTAAAAGATCTCAAGCAGGCTAGAGAGTGATGCAGTACTAATAATCATGCAGTGCTGGGGAGGGGTGGGATTCCATGCAGTCCTGTTGGAATAGGAAATGCCTTAGAGTGCCAGAAGCACATGACTAGATCACTGGACACATTCTTTTTTGTTGGTTTGTCAACGCAAACTATGTGGTTTCAGGGCATTCCCCTGTTTTATATTAAAGCTTGTAACACCCTCTATTCCATTGAATGCTGTCATGTAAAGGCTTGCTTTATTGAAAGTCTAGAATAAGGTGGTTATAGATGAGCTGCTTTCATCAATTTAGTGCTGGTGTCATTACTAGTTTGCCAGAAATGTGCTGTATTAGTGGTGATTGGTATTCTGCGAGTCTAGTCCATACAAACCGTAGCTTATACAGCTGCTACTTGGAATAGCCATACATTTTTCTGCTCAGTTTTTCAGGCACATAGAAAGGTATGTCCCAGAATTAAGAGATTTCTAATGATGCTTCTTGCAGGTAATTGCAGGAGTACGTGTAAAATTTGGTACGTAATTCCCAAGCCACCTAAAATACTAGTGTCCCAACTTATCAAATACTGCTCCTCTTAAAAACAAACAAACCAGTGCAGAACTTTCATCTTCTATATAGATGATTGCATGAGTGGATTTGTTCGGGGCATAATGTACAGTCTTTGCTCAGAAATCATTAAAGAACAATACAATAGATATAGTTCACCCTGGTAAAATCCCTAGCATCTACGTTTGGAAGGACCAGGTACTAGGTGATGTGAAAGATCTCTGCCTAACACATTGGAGAGCCATTGCTAGTCTGAGAAGACAAAGGTACACTACTGGTACTAATACACAAAAAAGCCAAGAAGCAATGGCAAAATTCAGAGGCCTTCCATTTGAAACTTTACTTGTATAGAATTGGTTAATGTGTGCGGGAATACACTTTCACCCAAATGTCATAAAACAGTACCACTGTGCAGAGGTGGTGTGCACAAGTATTATTCTGTAATGATGATGCCTTCTTACTCTGTTTGGAAGTCTCCAGAAATCCACTTTGCGTTATTGCAGCACAAAGTAAGCCAGTCATTGGGGGCGATGAAGTAAGAGATGTTGAAGACTGCCAACAGTAATTATTCTTTCCAGGGTTTGACTCGTATAGGGGTTTCAGCCAGTAAGCTAAGGGTGGATAATTGTCAAGAGTACAGAAATGAAGTGCTGGGGATCTTGAGCAGTGACAAGGGCCTGCATATGGACTCTGTAAACTGGAACAGGTTTGTGTTGATGATTAAGGAAATGTCTCAGATTTTTCCTAGTCCTGATTTGAAACACTGATTTAGCTAGGGAAAGAGCTGTTTCTCTTGTTGAAGAGAATGTGGTCATTGGGCTAAATTAACGCCGAACAGGGGTTTGCTCTCATGGCTGAGACTGACTCTGGTTTCAGTCACATGAACCAGCATTGGGAAGCCCTGGCTCTCTGCCTGAGGGATATTGCTAACTTACCAAACCATGGGGAATATTATGTCCAAACATGCAAAATGTTCTGTGTGCACCTTTTTGATCAAGATGACACCTGGAAGAGAATATATTGCACTTTCAGTTTCCGAGGCTCTACCTGAAGACTAGGTGCCAGCATATCATACAAAGTGTGTGTGTGTAAAAAAGCCCAGGCATATTGGTGCTTTCCATCTCTCCCATTGGCTTGTGATGCTCATTTCCTCTTGCTATGGAAGCTGACTGGGTGATTTGAATAAGTCACAGACTTTCAGCCTAACTTACCTCACAGGGTTGTTGTGCAGATCAAAAGCGGGAGAAGAGAATGATGTAAGTTGCTTTGGTCTCCACAGTGACTGACCGTCATCATGCCTCCTCGCACCCCCCATAATTATTCTTCCATATCTCAATTCTGGGCCTATTTCAGGATTTTGAGCCAACACAGAAATGGGGACGGACACACGCACATATGCAGGAGAAGGGAAAGCCAGCATCTTTCAGCTGCAGGGTGGGTGGAAAGACAGCAAGGTGGGGTGAGTGAATGCAAAGGGTTAGGGGTGAGTGGGAAGATGGCAAGGGGGTGTGTGAATGAAGGTCAAGGGTTGGGGTGGGGGGGTGGGAAGACAGTGAGGGTGGGTATGAATGAATGTCACAGGTGAGGGAGTAGTGGAGTGCCAAGGGTGTAGGGGTAGTTGAGAGGAAGGGCTGGAGAAGGAGTGGGAAGTTGGGGGGATGGGAAGAGAGAAGGGTGGAGGGCACTCTCCAGGAGCCTCTTTCTAGAGCCATTGTATTTTTCTTCACAATGGGCCTTATTTCTAGTTTAAAATAAGACTTTGCTTCCTCATTGCGGCAAACCCAGAGTTCACGATTTCAGTTCCTGGTCTATCCACCAAATATTATGATTGGAAGAACTTGAGCTAGAAGGCTGTAGCCAATGAATGGAGGTGCTTCCCCCACCACCACAAAAAAAAAATTGACTTCTGTATTTAGAGTTTGGCTTGTTTATGGTGTGGAACATGTCTTATTTGAAAACCCTGAAATTTTGATGAACATATGAAGCTGCCTTCTACTGAATCAGACCCTCGGTCCATCAAAGTCAGTATTGTCTACTCAGATTGGCAGCGGCTCTGCAGGGTCTCAAGCTGAGGTTTTTCACACCTATCTGCCTGGACTCTTTTTAGTTGGAGATGCCAGGGATTGAACCTGGGACCTTCTGCTTACCAAGCAGATGCTCTACCACCACTGTCCCTCCCCAATTCTTCTTGTTTCCCATTGTCAATAAAATTTGATACTTGGAGGTACATGGAAATTGATTTGACATACAATTTAAGATGTACAGTACTTTCCATCCAATGAGTGCTCCTTGATTTTAGTGTTCTATCCTGCCAAGCAATGTTCTTAATCAACAGTGTAGTTGAAACTCAGCTGTAGACCAGTGTTTCATTATCCTGATTTTTACTTGCGAGGTGCTTATGGGGATTTTATATGGAAAAATGAGAATAATAATTTAAAAAAAAACGAATGATGTGGTGTTAAGTGAGTCTCCCCGTCCCCAGCTCCTTTTGTTTTTCTTAAGTAGCCTTTGTAGGCTATGATGGGGAGTGGAAGAATGGCAGAGGTGAGGAAGTGCTGCTGGTTGCCATTTATTTGCTACAGACCATGTTCCTTTGTTTCCTCTGGGTTAAGAAAAAGATACTGGGATGCCATTCCCTCCTCTTGGTTTGAGGAGCCTGGGGAATGGGTGGAACATACTGTCAACTTTGCTGCTATCCATTGCAGCCCATGAAGCCCAACCGTTTGGGGAGTCTGGGGAGTGGATGGGACCTACTGTCATCCTTGCTGTAATCCAGGGCAGCCTATAAAGGCTGCTTTTCTTTAACCCAACAATGAAAAAACAGGGACGGGGAGAAAGACCAAACAACCAGAAAACACCAAATATCTCCCTTGTATAATGAAAACAATGTACTAAATATCTCCAACACATAAATAACAAAGTGCTAAGTATCTCTAACACATAAATAATACATAAAACACTAAATATTAGTTATGAGAAAAATTCAAAATACACACACTGTTGCCAATAAATACAATAACGTAAACCAAACCACCAAGTTCCATTACAGTTCCATGCTTCTGAGGAATATGTAAAAGACTTATACAACACTCAAAGGTGATCAAAATATTTTTCCAACTGTGCATAAAGTATGTTCTCGATGGAATTTCGATCATTATGTTTCCCTTTTCAATTAATTCCTTTGTCAAGAGATGCACATATGAATAACTGAAAGCCTTTACTCTGAGGCTCTCTAAACCATATGTCAGCTTCAAAAATATTTATTTTAATATTGCTTCTCTGGAGCCTTTACAGCCTTTGTAATATTCACAACTCAGTGGTACATCATGCTGGGCTCAGTAGTACATACTTTATGCTTGGAGAGCTACTGGCCCAACATAAAGTATGTACCACTGAGTCGTGAGTATTACAGAGGCTGTAAGGCTCCAGAGATGAGCAATATTAAAATAAATATTTTTGAAGCTGACATATGGTTTAGAGAGCCTCAGAGTAAAGGCTTTTAGTTATTCATATGTGCATCTCTTGACAAAGGTATTAATCGAAAAGGGAAACATAATGATCGAAATTCCGTCGAGAACATACTTTATGCACAGTTGGAGAATGTATTTTGATCACCTTTGAGTGTTGTATAAGTCTTTTACATATTCCTTGGAAGCCTGGAACTGTAATGGAACTTGGTGGTTTGGTTTATGTTATTCTGAATTGTATTTATCGGCAACAGTGTGCGTATTTTGAATTTTTCTCATAACTAATACTAGTGTTTTATGTATTATGTGATGGAGATATTTAGCACATTGTTTTTATTATACAAGGGAGATATTTGGTGTTTTCTGGTTACTTTAACCCAAGCCATTGTTGAGGATGAGTGAAGGAGGGCAGAGAGAGGACTCCTGGATATCAGCAAGGAAACACTGAATTATCACAAGTTCTCGCTATTTATATCTTTTCCATTCTTTGTGGCAATGATGGCTTTAATACTTACTATTCATACCCTTTCTGTTCTTTGTGGCAGTGATAGCTTTAATGCTTACATCACAATTTTTCAGCCGCTGTAGTTATTCAGGGGATCTTAAGCTGCAAATGATGTATTTCCCCCCCCCCCTCCTCTGGGTTCTAATCTTCTAATAAAACTGATTTCTCTTTAAAATGTATCAAAGAATCTCTACATTCTAATTAGTCTCTTGCAGGGTGAATAATGTGAGTTTTCTTTCAGAGACTGAGACCCAATGCTGCTGCTTTTTTTTAATTGTTGAAGTGGCACGCCTCACTAAAAGTCATGACTTCTGCTTCCTTACAATGCTGAGATTTCCTGGAACTTAAGCAGTGACCTATGATTCTGTTGACACAGTCGTCTTATGTTAAGGGTTTGGGAAGATCCTTGCCAACTGAATTCCTATCTGCTGACTGCAAATATCAGATGGGGAGAGAAGAGGATAAAGCTATTCCTAAGAACCTTGAGCAACTTCTAGCTATTGTTTTATGAGCCTTTTATTTTTAATAAAGCGTGTTTAATCTGCCTTTTTATTTAAATTTTGCATATTATCATGAAGTGTGATCATGAAGTGTTTAATACCCAAGAGTTAGCTCTCAATGCATGGAATATATGTGCTTAAATATAGGCTGTTGTTAGAGGAAGTCCCTGGTTTAATACTATAATGGAGAATAAAAGCAAATCAAACTGTAGTCACTTCCAGAAAAAGTAAGCCCCTAACTTAACAGTTCGCACTGTTGACTCAGATGAACTTTTTTGTTGATTTTATATACTGATTTTTTTAAGATTGCATCTTGACTTTAGATACTAAAAGATGGCAAAGTAACTTTGAATCAGTGGCATAAGACAGCTGATAATGGCATGAGCATTTTCATAACAAAAACTTTGCTTTCTAGGTGCATCCCAAGGAAAAGATGGCAGTGAGAAATATGTGTATCTATGTTACCATAACCAACCTCATAACCAACCTCCCAATGTGTGATAGGGAGGTTGGTTATGACAGTACCTTTGTCATTACTGAGCAACTCTGGTCAGTGCCTGGATGGGAAGACCTACTGGAAACCATATCTATGTCACCTTGAGTTCATGATGGAAGAAGTGCAGGATGTTGGAGGAGAAACATTAACCTGATGAACCTCAGGGATAGTGATCTAAAAGCCACATTTGAGACCTTGTAATAAGTTGGAGAAGGGTGTGGCTTAGTGGTAAAGCATCTGCTTGGCATGTAGAAGGTTCCAAGTTCAATCTTCGGCATCTCTAGTCAAAAGAATCAGGTTGTAGGTAGGGCCGGTGCCAGGATTTTTGGCTCCCTAGTCGAGGCCTTCCTGCCACCTGTGCCCTTTCTTCCCCCAACTGCAGGTGGGCTTACTTGTCTCCATGTGTGCACTCGTGGCTGACGCCTCCAATCAGCCCCTTCCCTGCCACCATTGCACTGCCCTGCCCTGCGCTGGAGAGGTGGGTGGTGGTGAGGGCAAGGCCACTTTGCAAGCCTGCAAACAGATATGCAGCAAGCCAAGTAAGAACAAAGCCCCTCTGCTCTCCACGCACACCCCAGCATGCCTTGCAAGAGGGGAATATAAAAATGGGCTGACCTGCCAATGTGGCTTGAAGAGACCCTGTCAGGCCCCCGGGAAAGGAGGAGGGATGAGCCAGAGACAGAGACAATGAGGAGGTTGCTGTTGGGAGCAGCCAGCCAGCCAGCCCACCTGGCTGGGAGTGGAGCTGAGTGCCAGAGGGTGAGGTAAGGGTGGTGGAGGTGGAGGAGGGCCTGTTGGCAGATGGGCCACTGAATGCTTGGTTAGGGTCTTGCCTGCCTGTCCACCCGTACAACCCCCGAACACATGTGGTATGCCTCTCACCACTGGGGAGGGCAGCCATTCTATGACCCTGTCGCAACTTCCCCCATGTCCAGTGCACTCAGCCCCTCAGCACCCACAGCAATTGTGACGAGTAGTTTGTCTCTGGCTGTGCCACCGCCTCCCCATGCCAACCTGCTGGGAAGGGAAATGGAGTCCGAGGTAGGCCTGTTGCCTGCAGGAGCCAACCCTGCCACGAAATGGCACTCTAGATGGCCATCTACCTCACTAGCGCTGGCCGTGGTTATAGTTGATGAAGACCTCTACCTAAGACCGCAGAGGACTGCTACCAGGCCAGACCAAATAGACAATACTGACCTTGATGGACCAGTGGTCTGATTCAGTATAAGGCAGATTTGCGTGTGTGTGTATGTGTACTCTGCCTTTCCTAAGCAATACAAAAGGCAGTGACCTTTTTTTGTACCTTGGGGAGACCAAAACGTTCTCCAGAGACTGGTCTATGGCTAGAAATGTATTTTGTTGAAAAAACAGATTCTTTTTAAGCTAGTCAAGTTCTTTAATGAGGTTGGTATGGCTCAGAAGTAAAGGCTTCACAGTAACAAAGCATATGAATTCTGGCTGAGTTAGGATTTTGTGTAAACATGGAATCCATTTTCTTGAGCAGTGAAACAGTAGGCAAATTTTTTCTGTTACTTTGAGAAATAAAAATTTCATTAGGGTTGCTAAGGTGAATGCGGTGTAACACTAGAGCATCAAAGTTGGGGAGAAATTACTGTAATATCAGTGAGGAGAAGCTGTCTTCTGAAGGGAGAACAATCTAATCCTTAAATCACATGGTAACATTTTTTGACTGACTTCAGCTTTTCATTGAGAGAATGCCTAAGAATAGTTTCCTCATTGGTGTCTCTTTGCTTCTTGAATGCCACCCTGGATTATACCCCCCCCCACACCTTTTTTCTTGTTTTGGTCTTTGAGCAGTATTCCCTTAGTGATGTTGGTACTTACGGTAAATGGGGCTGGAAAAAATCTCAAGCTTTGTGATCTCTACTTTTAGTTAAAATAGTTGAGAAGTTAAATATTTTACTTTCATCACAGGTCAGGGCAATTCAACATCAGAGGTTTAAATGCAGACCAAAAACCCAACCACCCTCAAGATACACAGTCCCCACACACAGTACAAACCATTTGTAAGAATACAAACATGAAAAATGCAACCAAGTCCCCTGGCTAGATTGTGTTACCAACCATGAAGATAGGACTAGGTAATTATGAACCAGCCTTTCTACTTCCAAGGCAGAGTACATCTCGGTAGGTGGTTCCCACAGTCCTTTCAGGGAGGCAGGAACTATTTTTTTGCCTTCCTGTCTGTGACATGGGATCATTAGCCTTCAGTTCTGTTGTATATGTGATCTAAAGTATGTATATTAAAGGGTGTTCCTGGCTCGCTCATTGGTGTCTGTAGGACTAAGCTAGGGACTCGGCAACAATGGGCAGTAGGATCCAAATCCCTGCTGCCCTGCCTCAATCATGGGCCCCCTGCTGGTTTGAATGGTCCAATAAGGTGCTCGCGTGGGAACTCCAGGTGGTGGCCCAGTTCGCCAGTCTTTGCCGTGCTTTACTTAATAAAAGAGCTCTGCTTGAATCACTGCTTCCTCGCCGCCTCCATGCTTTGAACCCACTATATTATAAGTTCTTGCTTCAACAAGGGACAGCAGTTCATTCATAGGCATAGCCTTTTCTTTTTATTCTAAAAGGCGTTCCCTCCCTCTCTGTTCGGTAGATTGGGTGAGGTTCTGCCTGTTGCCATCTCGAGTTTCATGGGAGTGAGGATTTGACCCTGAGTCTCCCAGATCCTTGTGCAGTATTCTTAACCCAATATCCAGTGCAGCCTGCCAGCTTTCCAGCATTTCTTACTTGGTGCCTACAATGCCTTGAAATATACAATGGACTCTAGTATAGGATTCATCATATAATGTTGTTCTTTCCCTATGTTCCCTCAGTCATAAGATCTTCAGTGAAGAGTGTGGGCTACAGTTCATAGCTAAGTTTTATTGCTGGAGTCAGAGCTCTGTATGTATACTCTGTAATAAAACTCAAAATTATTTTTGGCTTTAGAAGAAAAGGTAGTGACAGTGTCATACAACCCTCTTCTACTAAGTGAAGAGTCCTTTCCTTCAGAGCAGGGAATCAAAGGGTCAGATGCAATGATCATCAGAAAAAGGCACCAATAGCTGTCGAACTTCCCGGTTTTCCTTCCACCGGTGCTCCCTTACAGCCCCAGGGAAGTTGATTTGCAGGAGCTGCTTGAAGTAACAGCCCCTCAGGTTAGTGGGCTGCAACCATGAGGGGAAAGGTGACAAAACAGTTCTTTCGCCTAATTTTGCCCATGGAGCTGCACTGACAGAAGAGGCAGGAAGGAGCAGTTTTGCCTCATTACCCTCTTTTGGGCTTCTTTGCTAGGTCTTGGCTTCTTAACTGCATCAGTTTTTTCCCTCCTTTACACACAGTATTGTTTACCCAGATGGTTGTTGCTCTCCTGGTTTTTCAGTTTTTCTCATGCATTTTCAGACCATTTTATAGTGATTGGAAAAAGCTCTTTCTCAAGAACCAATAAAAACTTCGGACTAATTCAGTCAAGCAGCCAATCTGGAACAATTACTTGGTGCAGAAAAGACCTTTCTTATACTTCATCAACCTGTTGTGAATACCCAACATGTTTGCTGTGATTCCCCAGAACTTGCACTTGGATAGAAAAGGATTGCTGTGGGAAGGAGAAGGTGGTGGTGGGGAGATCCGTGCCCCTTGCATGAACAGGTCACTGGCTCCAACCCATGTCTTCTGGCAGGGGCGGAAAATGTAAATGGCTACTACCTTATCTTCCTGGTCATGTGAGCAATATAGATGTTTGTGTAACGTGACATTTTGTACTCATGTCTGACTTGGGCTCTAGTCCATGCAGCTGTACTTTCTTCTTGTTCTGTTAAGATTTTTTTTCCCCAAATTGACCTTGTCATTACATTCACTCTCTCAGATGGACATTCCATGTCTCTAATTTCAGTGTACAACCAAATTCTTAATAAACACAGGACTGACTCAACATTCATTGTTGTGTTTCTGACATGTGGAGAAAGTGAAGAAAATAGGGAACATTTAGCTCTGTGGAGTCCACATTAATATAGTGTGAAAGTTAAGGTAGCAGATTTAACATGCAGTTTTGTGTGTCAAAAGAGCCCCGTGGCACAGAGTGTTAAAGCTGCAGTACTGCAGTCCTAAGCTCTGCTCACGACCTGAGTTCGATTCCCAGTGGAAGCTGGGTTTTCAGGTAACCGGCTCGAGGTTGACTCAGCCTTCCATCCTTCCTAGGTCAGTAAAATGAGTACCCCGCTTGCTAGGGGAAAAGTGTAGATGACTGGGGAAGGCAATGGCAAACCACCCCGTAAAAAGTCTGCCGTAAAAATGTTGTGAAAGCAATGTCACCCCAGAGTCGGAAACGACTGGTGCTTGCACAGGGGACCTTTCCTTTCCTTTGTGTGTCAAACACATTATGAGTAGAATTGTAGCAATCAAGACTTCTTACCATTCCCTTCCTGTTTGAAAGGGAAAGTCTTGGAACTACACAAGCCCTTGATTGGGTAAAAGTAGCTAAATATTCCATGCCTTTCCACAGAGTAGGAGCTGCTGTATAATAGCTATTTTATACATAAAGTTTTAAAGTAGCTTAAAATTTAAATCTAGACTCCAACAGCAGTTGTTAAAATTCTAAAGAATGGTAGGGTTGGCTCCATTGTAGCAAGAGTCTCGATGGAAATATGCACACAGTACACTGGGTGGGGAGTGGCCATGACTCAGTAGCAGAGCATCTGCTTTTTTTCCAGAAGTCCCAGGTTCAGACCTTGGCATCTCCAGTTAAAATGTTCAGGTGATGAAAAAGACCTGAACCCACATTGCTGGAGAATTGCTTCCACGCAGAAGGGATATAGCTGATCTTTGATAGACCAACAGTCTGACTTAGTATAAGGCAGCTTCATATGATAATATATGCAATTTCTTAAGTATTTGGGGGGCTCTGTATATTTAATGGAAGAATTGGCCTCATATATCTGTTCCTCCAGTAAGCGACTTTAGATATATACAACTTATTCTTTTAGGGTTTTTTTGTATGATGTTTTTCAGTGACTTCTAAGATGTCCCTAGCTTGGTTGTCATGCCATAGTTCCTTTTTGACTTTCTCTTTTAATATCTACCTGCGCTTTCTGGGAATGGGTATTGATTTATTTAGGTTTTTAGAGCTGAGGAGGTATCCTGCTTTACTGCACAAGCAAAACATACTACTCTGGTTTCTTCTGAAACTACACTCAAAATCCTCAGGGAAGTTGCCAACTGAAGACTGCTTCAGTAGCTACACCTGAGGCATTGGGTTGTCTGTCTTACGATGTGTGTGGGGGTTTGAATAATGAAACGGATGTCAGTTTTGTCAGCTGCGCAATGGATGTTGTGAGAAAAATATGGAGACTCATTGATAGCACATTTCTGTAGTGAAATACATGAGTATTAAAATGACACTGATATGCTCTCTGTAAAACTACACTAAACATCACAGCATATACGTACCTATAGCGTGTTGGGTTGTATGTCTGGAACAGAGCTAAGTATCTGCATCTGAATTATGTTTAGTGGAAATGTCAAATGTAATTTTGGCATTGGGTGCAAGCTGGAGCTCTTGGCCTGTAGCTCACAGTGAGTGCTCTTGAAGGAACAAACTATCAAATCCCACCCAGCTCAAGACTTCTTACCGTTTATATTGGGTTGTTTTTTGTTTTGGGGCATTGAGTTCCTACAGGGGAGAAAAGTAAGCTATAAATACTTAAATACATGAAAAGTGTTTGAGTCACAGCTGTGGAGCCTAACTTGGAGGTGGGGTGAGCTGATGTCTTATTAGGTCATCTTCTTAGATTAAGCTTCATTAGTGGCTTAAGTTAGGCGGAATGATGATAGTTGTAGAGTGTCATCAATCCACATGATACTTATAGAGTAAGATACACCTGTAAATTTAACAGAGGGAAGGGAGAAAAGAATGATGGGATATGCATGTGTTTGCATGCATACACACAGAACGCACAGTTATTAGCATGCATATGTTTGTGTCAGTTGGGATAAATGCTTAAAAGTTTATTCCAAAGACTTGATAGAAGACATTAGAGGGGAGAAGTTAATGAAAATGTATGGGGGAGGGCCTATATAGCTTTTACTTAGAGTTCTAGACACAAAAAGCAACAAGGAGGACAAATTGTTTAAGAACTAGGTCATAGAGGTAAACTTAAGGAGAAGGCAGATGTTTAAAGACAAAGTTTGTGCTAAAAGTGAAAGAGGGTGGAAAAGCCATTAGAGGTTTGAGGGGGTGGGGTGGGGGTGGTAGGATCTCATGATCTGAGCAGCAAGGGAGTTGAATGATATTTCCAGAGATCTGGGTAGGTATTTTTGTAATGTATGTGGCATCTACATTCAGGGCCGGTGAGTGGGATTAGGCAGGGTAGGTGGCTGCTTAGGGTGCTACCCCGCCTGGGGGCACCACCAGGACCCCTCTTACTCCCCTTGCCACTTCCCCAGCTGGGAGATGCTGCTTGGCCGCTGCACTCTTTGAAGGCTTCTGAATAGTGTGGTGTTTTAGCGGCGCCCAGCCGCTTTCAGGTTGAAAGCGGCCAGGCGTCGCTAAAACACTGTGCTATTCAGAGGCTTCCAAGGAAGCCTCCAAAGATCTCGGCGGCTGCTTTCAGCTTGAAAGTGGCCAGGCAGTGCAGGGGGAAAGTGGCAGTGCACCGCCCGTTGCTCTCCCCCCCCCCCATGTGGCCCTGCATGATAACATCACTAGTGACATCATTGTGTGGGAAAAAAATTGAGAGGAAGCTGGCGGGGGGGGGGGCACAGCGCAGGGGTCTGCCGGGAGCAGCAGAACCCCTAGCGCCAGGCCTGTCTACATTTTAAAAGTGTGTCTCCTTTAATTTGATATGCCATTGTCTGCTCAAAAGTTACTGTGTTAAGGAAGAGGAAGGGAAACCACTATATTTGAGTCCAAGTAGTAAATAGATGTGCTTCTACCTTTCTAAAACAGGTGCTTCGTGACCAGGGCAGGGCTGCTGTTAGTAGGAGAATCTCAGAGAACAGCTTTTCATCGGAGGACCTTGACTTCAGTTCTGGAGAAAGAAACCACAACGCCTCAGGTAGGCAAGATTTGATACTATTTAAGTTGGAATGTTCTGCAGGCCAATTTGGTTGTAGAAGCCATTTATTTATTTTAGGCAGTGTGTGAGTGGGACACCTCCTCCCCTCATGCACACAGACTCAGACTTGGGGTGTTTGAGGACTGTAATGTGGCTTGCCGCTCATACCTCAGAACAGAATAATTAGCAGCTGATGCTGATGTACTCGAGTACTTGTGGTCTTCACTCCTGCATGCAGCAATGTATCTGTTGTCTTTTTGGTGATGTGTACTGTTGGAAAGTGACAGTAGTTCCTGAAGTCCTAAAATGTGTAAGGAATATGTACATTACAAGGAGTGCTGTGAGTTCACACCATTCACAAGCTTGGGTTGTCTCCGTCCCATGTGAAATATTGCACGGATGGCATTATGTGTGCACATGTGCACGAGAAGAAGCAAATTATATTTGTGTGGAATTTTGTTGAGGGAAATCCATCTCTCATTTAAAAATGTTCAGCTTTTCCCCATGTTGGCAGGTAAACCAAGAACTCTGAAATGCACCAAGTGCTACTTGACAGTTCTCTGCTTGCTGTACAAATTTTGGAGTAATATAAAAGCCTCAGACACTGTTTGTGTTTTCTTGCAGCTTGTGGGTGATGATGTGTTGCCAACGGTTTCACTATCCAAAATGAATTGATGCAAGAAAAAAGAAGGGGGAGGGAAACAGAAACCTACTATCATTTTTAGGGTGAACACAAGACAATTTTCTGAGTAGAAGATAATGTAAAATAAGGGCATGTCCAGTTGCAACCGTGGCATGACTCCATTTGGGTTACAGTCAGTCCTGTTGAATAGTGCCAGGAAAATTTAAAGCCCAGTCTGACTAGCCCAATCTAGTCAGAGCTTGGAAGACAGGCAGGGTCAGCCACAGTTAATACTTAGATGGGAGACTCCCAAGAAGAAGAAAGAAGAGTTGGTTTTTAATACCCTGCTTTACTCTACCCAAAGGAGTCTCAGAGTGGCTTCTAATCACCTTTCCTTTCTCCCCCCACAACAGACACCCTGTGAAGGTAGGTGGGGCTGAGAGAGTTCTGAGAGAACTGTGACTGACCCAAGGTCACCCAGCTGGCTGTGTATGGAGGAGCTGGAAATCAATCCCGGTTCTCTAGATTAGAGCCTGCCACTCTTAACCACTACATCACAGCTGTCTCTCAAGGAAGACTGGGGCTGCTGTGTAGAGGAAGGCAATGGCAAACCACCTCTGCACATCTCTTTCCCTGCAAACTCCATGGTCCCAAGGTTGCTGTGAATCTGTTGCAACTTGATGCCACTCTATTCTTTTATGGGCATTGGTAAGGCAGGGGGCATGAAGAGAAGCTAACTCATGCTGCTGCCTGTGCTTCTTCCTTTCCTCCCAATGGTTCTTTTAAAAGCTGTTTTCTGCAAGCTGGGCTCTCAGACAGGAACAGAAACGAAGTGGTTTTGGAGGCAAAAGCTTGGGTAACAGAAGGGTTCGTCCCCAGCAATTTGGTTAGAAGGGATTAGGCAGTGTCCTAACCCTGGCAAAGAAGTCTGCTGCTATCACATCCACTTTGATCGATGGTTAGCAAAGGATGCTATGGAACCTTGGAAACTGATCTCCTCTAATCCCTTTAGGTGTGATAATCCTATCTTGTCTAGGAGGAAGGATTTTTTTTAGCCCTTCTGGTGGCTCTCTGCAGCCTCGATTGTTTTAAAATAAACAGTCCTTCCAAAATGTTTGATTCAGTCTTTCATGAAGCATATGCCGCTGTCTGCCTTGCTCTAGGTCATCTTCCATGCAGCTCTCCGACATCCAGCCCAGAGAGCAGGAAAAACCAGGAGACATCTCGTTTGCCAGAAACGTCAGTCAAGGATAGACTTGCTAAATACCAGGCAGCTGTATCCAAGCAGGGCAGCGCCAGCAATCAGTTGGTAAGTTCCTCTCCCCCCCCTCCCCTTCCTATGTCTCTAGCTGTTGCTTTTCCAGCGCACTTTGCCTAGGAGACGTTTTTAATGAAAACTGGCTTGTTAAAAGATCTATTGTGGGTTGAAGAAAAATGAGAGAATTCATGTTCTTTTTGTGCATGTGGTGAGGGCAGTGGGAGGGTCTCCTGTTCATCCTTGGAGAAGATGGGCATTCTGTGCAGTAAAGCTACTGAACAAACTCTTCCATTTGCTTCTGGAATGCCACTGTCTGCTTGCATGCGTACAGCACCTTGCCTCTCAGGGCCTCTGCATACAGTAGGCGCTCAGCCTTGCTAACCAGCTGGGAGCTAAGGGAAGCTGGGACTAAAAAGTGATGTGACTTGCCCCAAAGGTGATGTGACTTGCCTGGCCAACCCCCTTTTTCTTCCCACCCCCACTTTTCTGGTTCATTGGCATGTCCTTTAAATAATTGTCTCTTTTTCCTTCTGTGTATGTTACCTTGGTCTGTTAATGCTGTTTCTGTTGTACTTGATCTGTATTTGCTAAATACACGTTTGAATAGGAGTCATGAACATGGTAAATATAGAGCAAATATTTAAAAGGTTATGTCAGCCATGTTTTGGTTCTCCCTAACCAAGTGTTTCCATAATCCTCTTGATAGTGGAGGCATATTTTCTTATTGACTACGGTGCTGGTTGGCAACCAAAAGTTTAGGGAATTGGACATCAGCTGTGAGGCCTTTGCAACTCACTTCACAGATAAAATCTCGACTCTCCGCCATAATCTCCCAGCAACAATTGACACAGTACGGGAACTAGAAGCCTGTTGTCCGTCTTCGGGTCCCACATTGGACCACTTCAGCCGCCTCTCTCAGGAGGATGTGGACAAGATCCTGGCTGCAGTGAAGCCCACCACTTGTCCTCTGGACCCATGTCCATCCTGGCTGGTTAAAACAGGCGGGGAGGACATTCAGGGGCCCTTAGCTGAGATTGTTAATCTCTATGCCAATAAAGGGATTTGGATTTGGAGATTGTTAATCTATCCCGGTCATCAGGTGTTTTTCCAGCTAAGCTTAATGAGGCAGTGGTTTGCCCACTTTTGAAGAAGCCATCTCTGGACCCATTGGTCCTAGCCAATTATCGCCCAGTCTCAAATTTACCATTTCTGGGCAAGATAATTGAGAAAGTGGTGGAGGAGCAGTTTAAAGCTTTCTTGGATGATACATCTGTTGATCCCTTCCCGTCTGGCTTCCATCCTGGTTATGGGGTGGAGACTGCTCTGGTCGCCCTCACAGATCACCTTAGAAGGCACCTGGACCAAGGTGGGTCGGCGCTGCTACTACTTTTAGATCTCTCTGCAGCATTTGACATGGTCGACTGTGATCTAATGATCCACCGCCTTGCCAACATTGGAGTCCAGGGGGTTATCTTACAATGGTTTTCCTCCTTCCTCTGTGGTCGACAAAGGGCGGCGATCGGCGAGAAGACCTTCCTGCATCACTCACTAGAGTGTAGTGTGCCGCAGGGAGCTATTCTCTCGCCGATGATGTTTCACATCTATATTCACCCCCTTGCCCGGATTGCCAGAGGTTTTAGGCTGGGTTGTCACCAGTATGCAGATGACACCCAGCTCTATCTGCTGATGGATGGCCACCCAGACTCTGCCCCAGATCATCTAACCAGGGTGCTGGAAGCAGTGGCCGGTTGGCTGCAATTGTGCCGACTGAAGCTTAATATGACTAAGATGGAGGTCCTGTACCTGGATAGGGGGGGACCAAGATCGGGGATCCAGCTTCCCACCCTGGATGGCGCATCTGTTGTGCCAACCCAGAAGGTGAGGAGCTTGGGTGTGATACTGGATGCCACCTTCTCTGTGGAGGTCACAGCTGTTGCACAGTGTGTCTTTTTTCACCTCCGGCAGGCCAAACAACTAGCACCCTATCTGGTCCCTCGGAACGTGATTCATGCAACAGTCACTTCCAGGTTAGACTACTGTAACTCGCTTTACGCAGGCTTACCCTTGAGGCTGATCTGGAAGCTACAGCTGTTGCAGAATGTGGCAGCATGATTGCTGTCTGAATCGCCAGTACGGGCGAGCAGTCGGTCGATGCTGCAGTCTGCACTGGCTACCAATTGAGTACCGGATTCGCTTTAAGGTATTGACATTCAAAGCCTTGCACGGCCTGGGACCGGCATACCTGCGGGATCATCCCTCCCCATATGAGCCCTGGAGGTTGCTACGATCGGCCAGTCAACACCTTCTCACCATCCCTGGCCCAAAGGACGTCCGGCCTGCCTCGACCAGACCTGACCTGGTGGAATCAGCTCCCGGTGGAGGTTCGGGCCCTCCAGGATTTGTTACCATTTCAAAGGGCCTGTAAAATGGAGCTGTTCCATCGGGCTTATGGCTGAGGCAGACGGGCGTTCTCTCATTTAAACAGGCCCCCCTGCACCGACTGCATTGTGCTGATTTTTTGAAACCAAGATAGCCGGAATTTGAACATCTAGGTTGGAACAAGCAAGCCGAATTGATCTGTTAATACCATCTTTGTCGCCCTACCTAATTGTGTTATGACATAATTGTTTTAATTTTAAACTGTTATACCTGTTTTAATTGTTTTAAATTGATTTGATTGTTTCAACGTGTTGGAAGCCGCCCTGAGCCTGCTATGGGAAAGGGCGGCCTATACATCTATGAAAATAAATATAAATAAATAAATAATCCCGGGTTTAAAATGGCAAGGACTGTTTAACAGTAGAGTACCTAAGAACAGGGACAGCCCTGCCACTGGGCAAATTAGACAATTGCTTAGAGCACTGACCTTCAGGGGCACCAAATTGGGCACTCCTCAAGTGACTCACCCTGCTGCCACTTGGTCTGCTGGGGGAGATCGGGGGCACTGGGAGACAGAGTGCACCTTCTCATGTCTGGTGCCTGGCCCGGCCACCTAGGGCTTGGCAGCAGCAGCATGAGCGCCGAAGCAGCGGCAGCAGCTGGCGGGGCTGCTCAGATCTCCCACAGGAGGAGGAAGAGGAAACCAGCCACTCTCCCAGCCCCTTAATCCTCCAGCGCTCCAGCCCAGCCATCCCCAACAGTGGTGCTCAGAGTGGGGAGCTTGACTGGGGCAGTTGGGATCCACAGGCACCTCCAGCTAAAGCAAAGTGCCTGCCTGCCTCTTTGCAAAGCCCGAGTCAGCGATGAGGAGGCACAGAAGGTGGTTGAGAACGGCCAGAGCACAGCGAGGGAAGTGTCTGAAAGCAGCTGCTCTCCCAGTCCCAGCTGGTGAAGGAGGCAGCAGAAAGAACTGGAGGCTCAGCCCCAGCTTTAGAGGAACCACATGTTTAGCTGTAGGTGAGCATCACTGAGTGTCCCAGGAGCCAGGTGAGGGGGTGTTACAGAGGCAGGAGGGGTGGGGGATGCCACATGGATGGTCAGGGGAGATCAGCTCACGCCCACCTCTTGGGAAATCGATCCTGACAACGGCCTCGAAATGGACAGAGTAAGAAAAAAGAGAAGCCCCTCTGAGCATGTGCAAGGGGTGTTTGCTTCCTCACAGCAGAAGGCACACTTGGTCTCCAAAGGGTTTAGAAAGGCTGCTTTACAGGAGGCTTGAGCCTAAGGAGGCTGAAATTCTATGCACACTAAGGCTCAAGCTATATGAGAGACATACTAGAGCAGGGGTGGGGAATGTCTGGCCCAAGGGCCATTTACGGCCCTTGAGATCACTTGGTCTAGCCCTCAGAGATTGCGGGGCCAAGCCGAGCCATGTGGCAGCATCTCTGGGGCCTGGCTGACTGATGAGGATCGTGGGGCCCAGCTAATATGCTAGAGGATGTGGTCTAATATGCTAATGAGTTCCTGCTGGGCTTTTTCTACAAAAAAACCCCCTGGACCTAGGCATTTGCCTAGGGCGGAGGTCTGGGGGAGGGGGTGTGTGCCAAATTAGGCTCTCTCCACATGACTTCAAATAGAAAAATGATTATATGCATTGATTCTGCCAGCCTGAATTGTTCTTCCTCTGCGGAGCACTGTTTTTTAGTTGATAATTTTGTATGGCCCGCAAATGATGTTATAAATATCCAAATGGCCCTTGATAGAAAAAAGGTTCCCCACCCCTGTACTAGAGGATCAAGCTATATGCGAGGCATCTTCATCCCTTCCTAATGGCTCTAGAGGTGTTTATCAACTTTCTGGGGGGGGGGGTTGTATTTGGGGCTAATTTGTTCTTCGGGGGATCAAGCTCAGCAGAAATTTAGGAGGAGGAGGAGCAGGTTTCTTATGGAATGCAGGTTACCGCTGGTAACCCTTGCCTCCTCCAATTTAGGCAGAAATTATTTAGCAACTCTGGATGAATTTCCACAACATTGTCCATTGGTTGAACTACATTTGTAACTGGATTTCTCTGTGTGGGACAAGCCAGGTGTGTTTGCAGGCTTTTCAAGAAGACAATGGACAGTGCCTCCCCCCCTTTTCTAGGGTTGACAGGAAGCATCCATTGGGAATACATAAAGCCCTTCCTGCTCTTCTCAGCCAGTTAAAAACAGTAGACATCATAAAACCAAATGTTAAAATAGGAACAAAACAAAAAAGTGCAGCAGACCTCCTATAGAAACAGCACTAAGGATCAATAAACCTTTAAGAATCAAATTAAAACAAGCAAAACAATAATGTGACGCAATAAAACAGTTTCAGGTGTTGGTCTGAGGCAGCAGAGCAGAGTTTGAGTCCAGTGGCACCTTTAAGACCAACAGAGTTTATTCTGGGTATAAGCTTTCGTGTGCATGCACACTTCTTCAGATACATTGAAACAGAAGTTTCCACCCATTACATTACATAGAAGTGGCTGAATAAAGGCTGCCCTCCCAACTTTGTTATTTCAAGGAAGTCTCCCAAACAAATACTTGCCAGAGTTGGCTCTGCTCAGCTTTTGAGATCTGACAAGATCGGCTTGCCTGGGCTATCCAAGTCAGGGAACAATTTCAAGCTTTGTGCTTTTCATTTTTACCACAATGCATCTGTGTTTGAAAATTGGTTATCGGGGGGAGGGGGTGCCAGAAGTTAGCCTTGCCTAGGGTGCCAGATACTCTTAGGCAGGACCAGCCCTAGCCTAAGAATCATCATGTGCTTTCTGCAGAGACACAAATGCAGAGCTTGCGTAGAGTAATTGTGCTGTATCTCTGCATCAGGTGACTGGGTAATGCAGTTGTCTTTGCAGTAAAAATGAGGCAGCATTAGATCATTGAAAACAAAAAGGCCCAAACAGTAAATCTTGCATTCCTATAAGCCAGGGGTGGCCAACGGTAACTCTCCAGATGTTCTTTGCCTACAACTCCCATCAGCCCCAGCCATTGGCCATGCTGGCTGGGGCTGATGGGAGTTGTAGGCAAAAAAAACATCTGGAGAGCTATCGATGGCCACCCCTGCTATAAGCCTTTAATAGTGCTTTTTTGGAGCAGCCCAGTAGTGTGCCTTGCCGTAGCCAAATTGACATAAAGTCAATTAAATTGTAAATTGGGAAGTTAGTCTTAATTTCTGCCTTTCTCTATTGAAAAAAATCTCTGAAAATTCTTAGGCTTCTCAGATCTGTCATGAATGAAGCTGTCTGCACCTTGCTGTTGGAACACTCAATGCTATAGCACAAGGACCTCTCTGTGCCATCTGCAGTTCTTATGCTCCATTTCAGTAATAGAAAGGAATTTAATGAGTAATTGCACCTTGTGTAACAAATCTGCTTAAGTGCTAAGAACCAGCTCTAAAGCTCGCCTTTCTTCTGTTCTGTATTCCAGTTTTCTAGCTTCGCCTACTCAAATGACAGGTGTCAGCAGTTTTACTGGCTTCTAAAGAGCAAGAGAGCCAGTGGACAGCTGCTTATTGCATGAGCATGCCTAATACTGTGGCTGACTGGTCTGAAGTTAAATGTCCTGTTCCTTTAAGAAAGGCTTAATATGTGGAAATGAGCAGCTAAAGCTTTTGATGGCGTGGCGGTAAATATCATTACCTGGTAAATAACAATCCATTAAGCCTTTGTTAAAGAGACGTGATTTTTTTTCTCTGGGCTAGTTGGCGATCTTAAATTGTCTAGGCATTAATATTGGCAAGTACCATGCGCCTGGACTTAGAAGGTGTTACATGGTAACCTAGGTGGATGCTTGTTCTAAAGGGAAAGCAGCTTTAGGAAACAGACTATTTTGCTTGCAGTGACCAGGGGTCTGGATTGCTTTCTCTGTCCACCATTTGTTTCACTGTAGGTGACCCTTCTCTCAACTCTGCCTGAATCAGGCCCCCAGAGGGCTCCTGTCAGGCCCTTGAGCAACTGGCTGTCATCTGCTTCCTTTTCCCTCTCTCTTGCTCCCTTCTGCATTACAGCTTGCTTTGCCAGGCTTGCTCAATCGCACAGGAGCTACAGAGCAAAACCTCTATTTTCTTTATTGACTGAGGCTGCTCCCTTGGGGAGGAAGGGGCGGGGGGGGGGGAGGAAGAGCTTGCTTTGACAGGCTATCACAGTTGCACAGCAGAGCTGCTGAGCCAAGCATTTCTTGCTTCTGTTGGCTGAGGCTTCTCCCCCTCCTCATCCCCTAGGGAAGGAAGGAAAGGGCCAGAGCTTCCTTTGTCCAGTTCCCTGGATCCCATAGGAGAAATACAAAGAGCACCTTTAAGATCAACAAGTGCTAATGTTTTAAAGCATGTTTTATTTTAAGGGTTTTGTTTTGTTTTTAAAAAATCTTTAATTGTGTTTGTGTCCTTTATAAATTTTATATCTCTGCCGCCTAATCTTAAATAGGTACACACATAGCCTGGCCCGACATGGCCCGGCTTGACATGGTCTCATTTATGTCAGATCCAGTCTTCATAACAAGTTTGACACCCCTGCCTTAAAGGCTAACAATTTGCCACACCATAAGCTTTTGTGAGTCAGAGCTTACTTAATAAAATGCATGGGATGAAGTGAGTTCCGATTCACAAACAGCTTATGCTGGAATAATTTGTTTTCATGGTTATAACATTTCTGTTTAGTTTTGCTGCAGTGTGTTGACTCCTCCTTTGGGAGCAAATGACATGGGTTGGTTTTTTCTGTTTGCTTCTTTTTTTAAAGCACACTGTGTGTGGTCCCCCCCTCCCACCTGTCAAAGGAGAGTGAACTAAAAAAAAAATCCAGTGAGACTAAAATGAAACATGCCACGGTCCTTAATTTTTTTTCTACTTTGAGTCTGTTCTCTGCAAGATGATATTGCTTAAGTAATCCCCTCACTTGACAGAAGATTATCTTATAAAAGGCACACACACACACACACACATCCTGCTGTTTTGCTGTGAGAAGGGATGCATGTTTCTTTGATGACCTGAATGCTAATTTGTGCAAAAACTGAACAGCTGGTTTGGGTCAGAGTGCAGTAGATATTTCTTTTGTTGTGTTCCTAATGAGTAATGTCTGGCAGTTTTAAAAGATTATAGAGGTAAGTAGTAAGTGTTTTAATGTAGTGGAGTTTAGGAGCCAAACCGGACATGAGCAGAGAGCTCAGTGTCTGGACAGAGCACCCAGCAACTTCCCTTCGTTCAGTGTGAGGCTCTGAGTACTGTGGGGAGGGCAGGGCTGCATTCCCTCTCTTTGCCATTGGTCTTTTCCAGAGTCAATGATGCTGATTCCATAAACCGATTTTACCGTAGAGTTTTGCTCCAAAACTAGAGTGTTAGTGATGTGATGTCCCTTCCAGGTGATAGCATGTCACCTTTTTGGACAGCTGGGGGCGAAATTTCCCCACCACCAGCCAGCTGGTGGCAGCCCTTCAGTAGAAGGGATCATGTAGCTCTTCCAGAGATGTAGGAGGGGAAAGCTTGCCACCAGCCCTCAAAGCAAGGCGTCACTGAAATAATTTTTTGTTAGATGTTTGTGGCTTTATCACACATGAGGTGACTACAGGCTGCTTCTGACAATGGATTCTCAGTAATGAAGGTATCATTGCAATTTGGGGTCAGTTAGCAGTTTTTCTACATGCCAGTTTGGCAAGGGTTTTTGCCATCTTGACATGGAGCAGGGGTCCCTAGGGGTGTATGGGTGTGTGGGAGGTATTTGTATAGTTCCTGCATTGTTCAGGGGGTAGGACTAGATGGCTCTGGAGGTCCCTTCCAACCCTATGATTCTGCAATTCTCCTCCAGCAGTGGAGTGTGTGGTGGCCCCCTTTAAAAAGTGGGAGAACAGGCAGGTCCTCACTGTGGCAAGGCTTCCTGCGTTCACATTTGTACTGTTAATGTTCCTGTTACTTCATCTTGGCTAGTGTAGCACTAAAAGGCAAGTGACTTCCATTGCTGGAAAGTCAGCATGATCTTTATTACTCTTAAAAGCAAACACAGTAAAAGTTTCTTTATCGTGCACTCATGGAGAATAGTGGTTGTTGTTGGTTAATCAGATGTGCTGGATACTCAAACTTATTGCTGTACTCCATTCAATACCACACCCAATTGCAGTAGCCAAGCCTCAAGTCATTGGGAGTGCCATGGCAACATCTCCCATGCCTGGCAGGATTCTTCTCCCCCCCAGCCATGGACCCATCCTACAGAGCAGACAGACAAGTGAGGCAGCTACCTGGGAACCCTCCAGCAGAGCTGGCACCCAGTAGCTTGAGGCACCCTTGAGGGTGAAGGAGAAGGAACTGCTTAAGGTTAGTGTCAGTCTCAGTCCATAATCAAAACAATGCTTGGAGGCATCAAGCAGAGCAGCTGGAGAGATGGAAATGGGCTCTACCAATCCCTGATGAAGCAGGGATATGGTTGCTGTGGGGGAGGAGCTTGTTCTCTGGCTGATGCCTGCTAACTGTGCATTCTGGGAAATCAAGCATCAGATAAAACTTTTGCTGTATATCAGAATTAGGGTTCCCAGCCTCCCACCAAGAGTGGAGTTTCCCCCAATTTCAGGGCCTCCAACCTGCCACCACAGAACTAGCTCACGGGTGGAGTCCTGCCCCCCCAAAACACCAGCACACCACATTGTCATTGCATTAGGCATGTCACCTGGAAGTGACATCGCACTGGGCACATTGCGGGGGGACACTCTAGCATTTGGGGGGAAACTCTATGATCATAATCATCGAGTTTTTCCCAGAGTGCTAGAGCATTCCCCCATTGCTTTTGGGTGATGCCTTTGTGCCCTGCCTGCCCCCTCCAGAGGCAGGTAAGACCTGACAACCCTAATCAGAATATTGTTTGAGTCCAGTGGCACCTTTAAGACCAACAAAGTTAGAATAATCTGGGTATAAACTTTCATGTTGGTCTTAAAGGTGCTACTGGACTCAAACTTTGTTCTGCTGCTTCCGACCAACATGGCTACCCACGTGGATGTATCAGAAGATTGTTACGGTTTTGGATATTGTAAGAGTTCTCTCTCTCTCTCACTCACTTTGAGGGGGGGGGGGGACTTGCTTAATGCTGAATCTCATTTGCTCCTTAACTGCTGTGTTCTTTTTTACTCTGTGTACTATATGTACACACCATTCTCAAACTTTCCATAAGGACTAAAGTATGCAACATTCAAGTGCTTTGTCATTCTGTAGAATGAGATTCGAACCAATGAAAATGAAGTCAAGAATTACAGTTGTGAGCTGAAAGAAAATTGGCCTCCAAGCGCTGAAGATTTCTTTCCACAGCAGGATGGGGAGAAGGTAAGCAGTGGTTGTGTTGGCTGAAGATCAAAACAACTTCATTTGGAATGAAACTGCTTGAAGAAGCACACCCAGAACATAGTAAAACCACAGCATCTGGAAACTGAATTTTATCTACTGATGCAGATTATTTGTAGGCTGTTTCTAAGGTTCTTTTTTAAGGTTCATGGAAAACAGAACTGAATTTTAGACTTAGTTTTATCTATGAAGTGTGCTTACCAGGATTCATGCAAAGTCCGCTAGGAGGTTTTCCTGTACAGACTCCACTGAAAACAATTGGGGTATCTTCTTGCACAGAGTTCACTTGCTTCTTGTAATGAGACTTCTTGAACAGGAGAATTTTCTAACAGACTTTGTCTATTCATCAGCTTTGAGCAAGTCACGGAAACCAATGCTTCCTGATCATATTTTTAAAAACCCTTGTCCCTTTTGTTGTTAAATGGTTGTTTCCAAAGTGGATTTTGTTGAAAATGGAGTATCTTCAGATGGAAAAATACTGTACAAATGCAAGAGACCCACAGAATGGTATAGTGCGTGTGTTTAGAGTAGCTAAAGGTTGGAAAAACTGAGTAATACCCTGTTCTTCTTGTCCTCCATAATTTAAACTTTGAAGGGGTGGACACTTTGGCTGCAGTCCACTGTGCATGTAAGCTGCTTAAACTTCATGAAAACGAATGGGATCCAAACAGGTTAACCATGTGTAGGATTGCAATCTTTGGTTCCAAATATCTTTATTCATTGTAAAATGTGATTTTTCTCCCATTTAATGGCATGTTCAATATTCATGCTTTCTTTAGTTTAACCAGTAGTGGTATAAGAATTGTGCTATTGATTTTAAAAATTCTTTTCTATAAAAAGCAGCAGTACTTGCTCCATTGAGCTTCCTGGTTTTTCTATGCAGTCTTTCACTTCCCTGTTATCCACCCACCCTCCATTTTCAGCATGATTTACAAAATGAAACAGACCATCAGCATTGCCTAAATTGAGTAAGAAAGCAGAGTTGCCCTACATTTTTAAAATTGGGGAACTGTTGAAAAAGGTTTCCAAGTTTCAAATGCCACTACTTTTGAGTAATGCACATGTGATGGCCTCACTCCTGGACAGCTGTCGGCAGCTTCCTAATTCTTCCTTGGGCAAACCACTGCTCTCCCAGGCAGCTCTTGTGAATCCTCAACTGGTAACCTTTTTAACTTTCAGGAAGTGACTTCCCCAATCAAGGTGAGCTTATCATTTCCCTCTTTGTTCCCTTTTCTGCAGCTGAATGGATGGTTTGAATAAAAGATCCTCTTCCTGATTACTTTTTTTTTGAGAGAGTGAATAACTTTCTCAGTTTATGGACATTCCTGTGGCTTTCTTCCCTATGGTGACTAAGTGCTTGTTTGATGTGCATGGAACTATGGTATACATGTGAAAAGTCAGACTAGAATGGCAGAGCACTGTGTCAGCACATGGGAGTCAAGACACTGATGTAAAAGAATGCATGGGTTAGCTTATCCTAACTGGATGTAGGGTGGGTAGAAATGCTTAACAGACCTAACAAGGTCTAGTTCATTTGCACATTTTTAGGTTTGCATGCAGAAAGCACTGCTCCTTGTCACTCTTCACTTGATGGCGGATCTTGGTACATGAGCACCTTCAGCATGAGCAGCTACAAAATGCTTACAATTTTGTGTTCCCAAAACAAAGCAAATTCACACAGGGTGTTATCTCAGCTAAAGTTCTTCCTTACTAATTCACATTTTTCATTTGATCAGAATGGGGCTTCCAATTGCTAGAGTGAATTAGTGAGATGCTACTGTTAATCTTATTATGGTGTATTAGTTCCTTAGCGTGAACATACTTAAGCACTATTTTATTTAATAGAGCCGACATCCCTGAGAGAAAAAACAACCCTCTGTGTTCTGAATCTGGCAGTGTTCCCTTGTAATTGCCCTGTATGTGAACCTATACTCAAAACCGTTCTATAACAAAGGCCTGCCAGACTGCCAAGGTGATAGATGGCAAATAACTAGAAGTGCAGCTTTAAGCAGTGTTAACACCCTTCTATGTCCATTGATGTTAATTGACCTGGAAGGGTGTAAGCCTAGTTAAGAGGGCTCTGTATGTTCCATGGAGACACAGACTCCACACAGATCTTCACTGCCCCCTCTCAGTGGAATAGCCACTGCTCTCTATGGGAATGACTTGTAGACAAGCCCTGTAGCTGGCACTTCCTCTTGACTTGGAAGTTTCCCAGTGGGGAAAACAAGGGATCAAAGTACAAAGAGCAATTTTGAAAAGAAGCTTTCTGATAGCCAATGCAGATCAAGAGTAAGTAGCGTTAAGGGAAACTGTAGACTGTATAGAGAAACAACTCTTGTACTGCCTCCAGGTGCATAGTACATACATCTGTACCACGTCACCAGCTTCTCTGGATTTGTAGAGGCAGTCAGCTCCCCTCCCATCCCCAATTAGAGTAGCCACACAGTGTGCTCTTAACTTACATAGCTGGTCTGGGGGTACTTTTAAGGTCACAGATGAACAGAGTAACAAATATTGTTCTAAAATTCCTTGTTAAGGAATGTAAGTGAACTCTTGCATGTTCCCAAATGCAGGTGTACAGTTGTTTCACTGCAATGAAAGTGGGGCGGGGTGGGGGGAGGGCAGGGAGATGTGCACATTAGATCGTTCATAAACTGAGAACAGCTCTAGCTTTGTTTAATACCCCCCAGAACTTTGCATACTGTTCAGGTCTTCTGGTGGGGTAGCCATTTTCAGCATGGTCTACATGTCAGCAGAATGACATGGTAGAATCAGCTATGTCACCAGGTAGGAGTCATATTTGAAATGCTTCCTGTGTTAAAAGCACCCTGCAAATAAAACATAAGCACATTAGGGGAGGGTGGTTCTAGCTTAGCTTTTTGTGTGCTTTTCTTATTTTCCACTTACAGGGAATTAAATTCATGGATTTTTGAAAAATGTGATCCCTCTCCTGCAATGTTACAGTCCACTCTACCATCTCAACTCTCTACTGCCTCATTACCACCTTCTTCTGCAACATGTTTAGTCAAAGACTTACAGTGTAATCCTATGCAGAGTTAACTTCAGTCTGAGCCCATTTAAATCCATTGATTTAGATTGCAGCATCTCTGGACAGGATTGTACTGTTAATCTGTTGCCACAGAAATGAAAGTTTTGTGGCACCTTAAATAACGGATTTAGTGTAGTATAATTTTTTTGTGGGCTTGAGTGCAGTTCTCAGTAAGCAAGATTTGTGTCTAGACTTTTTAGCCCATTGTTTATAATTACCCCACCCTCCCACACACATTTCCTCTCTATCAGAATTCTAGGTCCACAAGATTTTGTATAAAAAGTGGGCTTGAGCACATGAAAGCTTGTGCTTCAATTAATGTGTTAGTCTAGAGATAAGGCAAAAGTCCTGTAGCACTTTAAAAACTAACACACTGACAAGTGTTGATATTTAATGTTTTTCATGGCCAGCCCCTTTCAATTTTAACAAATTTGCAGTGGCTGTAAAGGATGGCAGCTGTCGGTCTCTATGGTTATAGAAAATAATCCTGGAAAATAAGTGAAACCTATTTCCTGAAGGTTTGGTAGCTAAAAAAACCCACTCAGAGTATGCTGCTCTAGAAGGTTTCTTGCTCGTTTGTGTAAGGGGACAGGACATCTGTGATATCCTGTATTCAAGTGGTGACTGTGCCTTGGGTCCTGAGCAGAGTTGCACAAGAGGAAGGCAATTTCCCTGTCTCTCTGCCACTAAAACCATGCATCTTTAGGCTAGTGGATCCAAAGGAGCAGGGTGGGGAGCAAACTGGGGGTCTGTAGCAGGCAAAAGTCTACCTCCCTTTCTCCTCAAGACAGTAAAGCTGTTCTGTCAGGAGAGGTGGGCCACACCCATGGAACTACATTTTTCTGCAATGTAATAAAATCTTTTAATCCTACCTGATTTTCTACCTAGTAAAGATTATGTCTTCAGAGGCATGTTACTGATGGGCCTCAGTACTAACATGGACAGACAGCTGGCACTGCTGACATCAAAACACTCCTGTTACCTGCTGTAGGGAGGGGCTGGAGAGAATTTTGAACAGCTGATGAATTGCCCCAGCACTGATAGCTCTTACATAAAATGACAGTGGCAAAATAATTAGGCCCGATAACCCTGCAAGCTTCTCTCCAGTGGATGCGAGAAGCTTGAATGGAAGAAGATGCCTGTGATTTTTGAGATAAATCTCTGAAAAGATGTAACTTGTATCTGGTAAGGCTGCTGTGGTGCTGGTATCTGAACACTGGGGTTTTTTTACTTTATGCACCATCACTTGCTCCTTGTCTAATTTGTTTTTTTTAAAAACCCCACTACCTTCACTTTGCTGCCTGTGTGTTTTTGATTAAGCATCTGAGCCCAGTTCACTAGATCGTATGTGTGACAAAAGGGTTGACAGTGTAATTTTTCTCCCCCAACCCACAGGTTGCCATAGGTGATGGTCTGAATTTCAGCCTCTGTGAAGATAGCACCAGTAAGTTTTTACTCTCTTCCCCCCTCCTCATTGCCCAGAATGGATGTACATAGATCACTGAGTATTTGTGTCTGGTTAAGGTCAGTAGTTACTCATCTTGAAACAGAAGTTTTTTTAGAGACAGTGTTGGTCTATTTGATCAGAAGTATACTGTCCAGTATGTAGACATTTGTAGACATTTTAAAAAGCCCTTGTACTGCGAAATGTATAGGAATCATTCAAGTTGTCTGGGGAAAGTGGGTAGTGGTTTTTGTTTTATTCTAAATGAGGTTCAAGTGGTCACCAGTGTTCCCTCTAAGCTGAGTTAGCTCACAGATTTTTAGCCTCCAGTTCACCCATTTTTGTCTTAGCTCAGGAAGGATGAGCTCAGAGCACACTAATTTATGCAGTAGCTTACATCTTTAATGCCAGTAGCTCACAACTTTAATGATAGTAGCTCACAAGGCTCTGCAACTTAGAGGGAACATTGGTGGTCACTTAGAATAATATGAGTAAAGCAATGCAGAGTGATTGTGAGAGTATCACAATAATAGGAGAGTGTATAGTAGAGAGATTTAAGAAACACGTATGAATGTAAACATTTGCGAGACAGAGGGAACCAATCCTAAGTGCGTCTCAGAAGTGAGTCCTATGTTGTTCAGTGGGGCTTTACTCCCAGGATAGTGTCTTTAGGGTTACAGCCTAAATGCCTATCTTCATTTGAATGGCTGGATCAAAAATATGTATATACTTGTATGTTCAGATAACATTATGCAACAGAATACTCTAAGCTGATGAGCAAGTTTGTACTGTGGCTGATATTTCAGGTTCCGTACAAAGAAGTAGAATGTTAGTGAAACTTGTAGTTATGAAGTCAGATGCTAATCTAGCATTTTAACTAAGGAATTGGTGCTCTTAAATAAAATATTCTGACTTTAATTTTTTACATGGGTATGCTTGGTCGGTTAGTAAGGGATTTGGAATAGGAATTTGAATAAAGCTGCAGTGACTAGTCAGTGAACTGATTAATCAGTGGCAACAGTATCCCCATTCACTGGACAGCCAATGCGTAAGTTAAAAATACGTTTATAATACAAGTACTTATAAAACTCAGGAATGCAAGTTAGGGGGCAGAAGCAGCGTTTCTCCTTCTCCCTCACCTGGAAGAATGCTTCTTCTATTTACATACATTATTTATAGCCTGCCTTTATCACGGGGACTCAAGGTGGATTACATACAGCGAGTCAGCACAATCAACAATATGGGACATTCAATAACCAATGCAGAAACCAGCCAAAAAACCCTGAAGCATAGCATAAGTATTAACATGATTCATGAAGCAGTGCAAAAATTACGTAAATGGGTCCTGTGCACAGCAGTATAGACCACAGTCCCAATCATTTATCCATGTTAGTTTGTGAACTGTTTTGTACAGTGCAACCCTATTACGTATGCAGAAAAGCCCTCTTGAATAATTAATTTTGCTTGGTTTGTGGAAAGCTAGGTGAGTGGGAACTTTCTGGACCTCCTCAGAAAGCCAGTTCTGTAAAATGGAAACCACACTGTGCCTCTGCACATATATAGATAATCTTTATTATTAAAAAGTTGCTTCAGTCTTCCATGCAAACATGCAAATTTAATTGATTGAATCATATGCAATTAGTCTGACATGGAATAAATTTAAGAAAATGAATAATGTTCCTTTAAAATCTTTTTGCTTCTTAAATATTTAAATGATGTACTTTGTAATCTCTTGAGGGCAAACATTCCATTTTAGGAATGCATCTCCATTCGGAATTTGCTCCTCATCGGTATAGCAGGACTGCTTCCACACAATGTAGCCTTCATTCTCTATGCAGTTTTCATTGACATTGTGGACGCTGAGGCATTTGCAATGCAGTGGAGCATCCATATTAATGTTTTCCTTCAGCTTTGTGGCTGCCCTTCTTCACTAGATGGTTTTTAAAAAATTGATTACCTGCTAGGTCACTATAGCATTTGAACAGTACTACAGTTTACTACAACAGTGTACCAGTTCTCGGCTTTCATAAAGCATAGGCAGGAGACCATTTACTCGTGTGTTGTTTTGAATTGGTGGTTGTTTTAAAATTATAAATGTTCTGAACAAACAGGACAACACAGAAGTGATCTGATGAAGATTCACTCAAAATAGAGTTTGGCTGGCAGTCCATCTCTTCATCATGTGTTAATTCCTTTTTTGAAATATCACACATTTTTACATTTATATTGGCCATTTCTGTGTGTTGCTCTTAATACACACACAGTTGCTCTTAATATATTGTTTATAATTTTATTAATTTAAAACCCACCCTTGTTCTTGATATACTGCCTTGTACTTTGTGCTGCCATTTTCCTCATCATTTGCTTTATATACTGAACTCTTATGGTAAGAGGCAAAGCATCCTTTCCACTTGCAGGGATTTTGCATTATTGCTGCCCTGACTGAAAATGATTGGAACATTGAATACAGTTCCTGGGGCAGATCTAGAGCTCTTCGCCCACTTTTTTTAAAAAAAATTCTACTCTCTGTATTTATGAAGATGTCCTCCACCGGAAATGCAGTGCTTATTTCCCCTGTTCTTTTCCAGCATCTGCTTGTATGTGCTTTAGATGGTTGTGTCCACCACTACCATGCATCTTGAAAATAGAAATTTACAGGTTGATGTTCTTATGAGGTCCCTTGGCTAGCATTTTCCCTAGCTAGGTCATCCTTTAACCTTTTAGTATATCTAGTTCAGCACTGGTTGTGTGTTTCATGGAAACAGCTTTCTTTGTGCCCAACTGTTGACTGATTGTTTGAAGTCTATAATAATCCTGGTTATTGGAAGGAAGATATGTTTTATTCTGAGCAATGTATCTGAAGTTACTGGGATTACTTTATTTGTAATAATTGCATTTTGTTGCCCACTTGGTTTATAGAGATGTAGTTGCTATTTTGGGGGGCATCTGTTACCAGTTGTGCCTTTCTTGACCCAAGATGTGAACTGAACAGTTCAGTTTTTAAAAAGAGATGCTAATAAGACTCCTTCCTTTCTAGATGGATTTAACTCCCAGAAAGAAATTGAAGCCCTGAGGTCAGTCTATGCCAAACAGAGTCCAGATTCTAAAACATCCAGCCAGCCAGATACTTCTCTGCCCAAATCAGTGAAGGTACAGTGGATTTTATTTACTAGGGGGTTTTCCACATGGAGACAGGCTTGTGTGATCTCCCTGTTCCTGCTGTTATACTGCAGTAACTATGAGGTTTTTTTCCATTGCAGGTTTCCCTTCTTTTTTTCCCCACCCCAGAAGTGCCCTCCAAGTGCCACAAAGGTTTTTAAAACCACAATTGGATATCTTTATAGTATTATACCATTATAGCAATCTGTCCATCAGATTCTTTGAATTCCAAACTTTCATTTAAAAAAAAAAAGTCTGCCGAGCCCCTTTCATTGCAAAGGTGGATTATAGTGGTTCAGGGGGAAGGGCAGAGGAAAAATTATAGATGGAGAGTCCTGTTTCTCCAGCTTCCTTGAAGCTCTTTGCTTAATTTGAAGCTATTGCTTACCTTGACACAGCAGCTGCATGCTGTCAAATAGTAACTGCTACTGTGCTCGTTATTTTAAGAATTTGACAGGCCTCCTTCTGCCCCTCTCCATCATGTGCACATAGTAGCCTGGCTCAACTAAAAGCTGGAATACTCAGAACCCAGTCCTTCTACACCTAAGCGATTCAGGGACTATACAGGTTCTCTTAAATGATAAGACTAACTTTATTTGGAAAACAGAGGAAAGATTATAACTGTTTGCATGGGAAAAAGGGAGCAGGGAATGATTTCAGGATGTAAATCAGTTAAGTAAGTCTAATGCAACCTGACTAAACTGGTTCCATAGCTTAATGGCTTAACAGTTCTTCATAGATTCTGAACTCTGTTGGCCTGACATAAGCCTATCCTGTGATAGATTACTTCCTTGCTGATGGAAGAGGAAAAGAGGGTTTTATCTGTTTTGTTATAATCATACCTTTTCACATGGATAGGTGCTCTGTCCCTGTTTCGGCTGGTGCTAAGCCAATTGGTTGATTCCTTTTAGAAGCAAACTCATATCCCTCTCTGTGGGGCTCTGTGATTTACTGTCTTGTTCCTGCATTGACTAGAGATGCAGTCTGCAGACCAAGCCTGGTCTTGGAAGCTGAAACAAGACAATCATGAGGACCAGATTCTCTGAATTCCTAGCTTCCATTTAAAAAAAAAACCCTAAAACACTGTTGCGGAAACATAAAGGAAAAGGCATTTCCATATAAGTAAAGGAACTGATTTTTTAAAATGAAAGAACCTGATTGACAGATTGTTATATCATTACAATGTTGTATTGATACTCATTTGCTGGTTTTTTAAAAAGCCCACCAATGGCAGAGAACAAAATGGACACCATGGGGGACTGGGTCAGGGGAAATGGTGCCTTTGCAATGGGACTGGGAAACTCTATACTTTCCCATCCACACTGGTGCATTCTGGCTTCACTGTGATCTTTTCCTCAAAACATCACAGTAAAGCAGTTTTGCAAATGATTGCAGGAAAGACAAGGAGAACCCAGGAGGTGGGATAGATTGAAGGGGGGGGGTGGAATTCTCACCTCAGTAGCATCGAAACCACAAAAGGGAGAGACTCTTAGAAGCAATATGTCATACAACAGAAATGCATTCACCACCCTCCTCCTACTCCCTAAATCAAAATGTTCAAAACTACACAACAGCCAAACTTTTAAACTTTTCCATGCTTAATTTTGCTAATTTAAAGCATGCAGGAACTTCAGAGAAGGAAAACAAAACCTTCTGTGTAACTTCATTTATTTATGCTTTAAAAATAGTTTCTAGGCCAAAGATCCTCTGGTAGAAACTGTTCTTGACAAATGTTGGTATAGTGACAGTGTAAGATCTTTTGGGTTATAGGAAGCTTTTAAGTGCATAATTGAAGGGAGAGAGATTATGGCTCCCACCAATGTTGAAATTTTGTTCTCAGCTGTACGATGAACTTACTTTGAAAATTTGGAGCACTTTAAGTCACCTCTGCCTGTTCTTTAATTGAAGAGGGCAACCAGCAAATCCAGTTTATGGTTATTCAGGGTTCTGTGACAAATGTTGCAAAATATGTAGGATTATAAATTTGAGGAAGATTTGCCTGTTATGCCTAGTACACCCCTGTTATCAGTTGGAAGTTTTCAATAGATAGTGTGAATATGGATATGGTTTTCATTTGCAAGTTTTCTCTGAACACTCTTCATACCAGCCCAGAGATATGTTTATAAAGTAGCCAATTGTCTTTTCCAGCTTCTGTTTCCTGCTCCTGGTTCCTAATCTCTACCTCCTGCCTTCTGCCTCCTTCCTTAATGTGAGCTCAACTGTCAGCTTTCTTACCTGTTTTCTCTTTTTATGAAATAGCCTTCAGCCTTCTGCAGTAGTTAGTGTTCATAGCATGCATTTCTATGCCTACATTTGTTTGTTTAAGGCACTTTTAACCAAAAGGACCCATTGCTAAAGTTTTCTTAAAATACGTATAGAACAAAACCTAAAGCCCCCGTTAAGATTGGTGACTTGGATCCTACTAGCTTCCCTGCTCCATTTTGCCTGATTTCCCCTCTTTTGTCCACTTGGGCCTCGCAAGAAATAGAAACAATTGAACATGTGCAAGAAATAGAAACAATTGAACCTTTTTTCTAAGATATCCTTAGTATAGTTTAGCCTGTCCTTTTGTCAGTAGAAGAAGAGCCCCGTGGCACAGAGTGGTGAAGCTGCAGTACTGAAGTCCTAAGCTCTGCTCATGACCTTAGTTTGATCCCGGCGGAAGCTGGGTTCAGGTAGCCGGCTCAAGGTTGACTCAGCCTTCCATCCTTCCAAGGTCGGTAAAATGAGTACCCAGTTTGCTGTGGGGAAAGTGTAGATGACTTGGAAGGCAATGGCAAACCACCTCATAAAAAATCTGCTGTGAAAACGTTGTGATGTGATGTCACCCCATCTTGTCGGTAGAAAAGATGGTAGGATGTACTTCAACAATGGCAACTCTGAACTGATTGAAACAATTGGAATCCACATACTACACCATACTTTGCCATCAGAACTACTTCTTGTTTGCAAAGGTTCTTCTAGGGCACATACATTTGCTGTAAATGTGCCAGTACAGTAGTGTCATGTTTGTAAATGTTAGGTTCCTAAACAGGACTGGGGAAATCAGTTTCTAAACATCAATCAGGTTGAGTGCTCAGGTTCCTGTAGCTGGAAAAATATTTTCCCCATGCTGCTCAAATATTCCCTGTGATTATTGGGGAAAGACCTGTTTGCTCTCATTTTCTCTCCTTTCCCCTTTCAAAAGCAGTTTCTCTCTGTTATGTATAAAAAGCCTTGTGTTACTTAAACTGGCAGGTTTACATCAGCAATTCTTGACCCATGAAGGTGATCAGAGCATCACAATATATTGGCTGTTGAGCTATCATCTGTAGATATTTTTGGGCTAGGTCACACATCCTATTTGCCAGGCATAATGGTTCAAGGTTTAGTTCAGGGGATTAGATTGCTGGTTGCTTTGGAACACTGACAGTAGCTTCTGAAACTGTTTCCCCACAAGTCACTTTTAGGAAAATGAGCCTGTAACTGTTAACTCCTGGTCTGAATGTAAAACATGTCATGAATGCTGCTTTAAGTATGCCCACTTGCTTGAGGGGCCAAATTCATTTATTCAGTCTTCCTCCTTCCTTTTCCTTGTTCACTATGTTTATGTGTGTATGCATGTCCTCTCTTTCTCTCTCTTGTGTTGTATGTGCTGGTAAAGACGTGATCAGCCTGATCTGGAAGCACCCTCACTGTGTTAATCCAAACATACCTTTCCTCTCTGGTGTCAAGCTTGGGTGCGGGGGGAGAGACCAAACAGTTCTGTACATTTACATGTAAGCCTAATTAGTGTGGGCTGATTGGCTGCCTGCCCATGACCAAGATCCCTCCTTCCTTTTGAATCCTTGTAGCAATTCTACATTTAAAAAGAAAATTTCTTCTTTTAATCAGGTGATGAATGCTCTAACACCTGTGCACCCATGTGGCATGTTTTTAAAAAATTGCTGACCAGCATTTGATTTGTTGCTAAGCATACATACCCCTTTTCATTTGTGGAAAAGCCAGTCTGGCACAACAGCAGAAGAATCTGGTGTGAGCTCTGTTTGTTGCATCTTTTTACCCGTAGACAGCTGTGCGCTTTCTGCTGATCTTGCATTCTCTTTCCCCATCTGCTGGCTTTCTTCAGAGGGACTGAAGATAAGTGCAGATGGTTGCAGTAGACTGGGGACATGATTTAGGTATCTGTTGCTCACTGCTCCATGTTTCTTTCTTATTGGTTTAATTTGGGACCACTTCCATAGAGGCTGTACAGCTGTTGGGTATGTGGAGTTTTGTTACTGGTCTTCTGGATGTTTTTGCCTGGCTGCAATATGGGGTTTGGCATGGGAAGGTGGCGCTGCTGCTGCTGCCGCCTCAAAGCTAAATGATCTTTATTTAGCTTTAGGGGAAATTTGACTGGAATTAACTTTCAGGGTTACCTAAAGAAAAGTACTAAGGTAGGAAAATGCATCAGTCTCATACATTCACTTTAATTCCCTTTTTCTTTCACCAGAAGTTCCAGCTGCCAGCAAAGGAAACATGCTTTGCGTGCAAGAAGACAGTTTATCCGATGGAGCGCCTCTTTGCCAACCAGCAAGTTTACCATATCAGCTGCTTCCGCTGTTCTTACTGTAACAGCAGACTCACGTAAGTCTCAATCATCTAGGAACCAATGGAATTACTCTGAAACAAATGTGTGGCTATCAAAGATTTCAGGTTTTCACGGCTGGTAACATCATTATGGTTTGTAGAATCTTTCGGGCTCAAGTGCCGTGTTCTACTGGAGAAAGTTTTCCTTCCAGACGTTTCGTTCTCAGCTGCGGAGAACATCCTCAGTGGCGTTGCAGCCAGAGCAGGCGCTCCACAAATGTGTGGCTGTCGTAAACCTGCTATGGGTTAGAGAAGGGAGAGTCTTTTCTGGGCTGAGAAACATGGAACTGGGAATTCTTCCAGTTTTGCCTGTAAATCAATAGCCATTGAGAAACTCCTTTAAGTATAGTTGCACATGCCCCAAATGAAACTGCGCTTAGAACTTTGAACCACTGTTAAAGATCTAGAAATGGTAGCTAAAGGAACACTCTGTACACTGTTTGTTAACTGATGGAATTCACTGCCACAAGACAAGGCCATGATTGCAATGGACCTCTGAACACCAGATGTTGGAGCCCACTAAGGAGCTTGCTGCCTTCATTCTGCTTCCCAGAACCATCTGTCAGGTCACTGTGATGAATACAATGCTGGACTAGATGAATCATCAGTTTGATGCAGCAGGGAAGTTCTAAAGGAGTGAGTGCATCTGTCCCTGCAAACAGAAGCCAAGAGGCTATCCCGACTGGTCTCTTCATCAGAAAACATGCATGTTTCTAGCAGATCATTGCTGTATGTCAGCTTGGCAGGCAGACTTCTCCTGGCATTCTGGGTGAGGATTTATCTTGGTTGCTGCCCCTTTTCTCTCCTTGAGAAGAGTGGGAGAAGGACTTTTTAAAAATCATAATCTTGAATTCTCAGGAAGATAAAGTAGAGATTGTCATGCAAATTGCAGTCTGGACAGCAGCAGCCTACCCTGCTGCAAGTTGCAAGTGTTCATGCTGTGATGGTATCAGAACCACCTGGTAGTGGTGGTTTCCTACTGGGCAGGAGAGAGCCAGTTTGGTGTAGTAATTAAGTGTGTGGACTCTTATCTGGGAGAACCGGGTTTGATTCCCCACTCCTCCACTTGCACCTGCTGAAATGGCCCTGGGTTGGCCATAGCTATCGCAAGAGTTGTCCTTGAAAGGGCAGCTGCTGTGAGAGCCCTCTCAGCCCCACGTACCTCACAGGGTGTCTGTTGTGGGGGGAGAAGATATAGGACAGGGTGGCCAACGGTAGCTCTCCAGATGTTTTTTTGGCCACAACTCCCATCAGCCCCAGCCATTGGCCATGCTGGCTGGGGCTGATGGGAGTTGTAGGCAAAAAACATCTGGAGAGCTACCGTTGGCCACCCCTGATATAGGAGATTGTAAACCGCTCTGAGTCTCTGATTCAGAGAGGAGGGCGGGGTATAAATCTGCAGTCGTCATCGTCGTCTTCTCTGGAATCCAAGGACTAATTTCCATTCCTTGTGCTGGTTGTGCAGCTGAAGGGTAAAATAAACTGGAGACACTCATCTAGTTTGAGAGTTGAAAGTGGTTCAGGAGAGGCTTTGCATCCCATGGGAAGTGCATATATTGTTCACCTCTAGCTTATTTTTGAAATTAAAAAACACCCGCAAATATTGCTTAGCAGAAGGTGGATTCAATCTCTGCACCAAGATAAAAAATCCCTCTTTCAGCCTGGCTTTGGACACAGAAAAACCTATTGTCTATCTTTCATCCTGACTGTTTTGAACATATGAAGCTGCCTTATACTGAATCAGACCCTCGATCCATCAAAGCCAGTAATGTCTACTCAGATTGGCAGCGGCTCTCCAGGGTCTCAAGCAGAATACGAGTGCAGATGCTCTGCCCTGTTTTCCCTATTGTGAAGCAGTAGTCAACTTGCATAATGTTAGAATACTACTGGTGTTATTTATTTATATGCCACACAAACACACCCTGCCGGTTGTAAGGACTCAAAGCACCTGACAATACAAACACAATACAACGTAAACAAAAGGAGAAAACAGGCTTCTGAGTGCAGGGCCGGTTTTTCTCTTTACTTGCAGATTTTTTTTCTAGTTCCAAGCTGCAGTCCTTTTGGGTAAGAGCAGAAGGCAAGATGCACTTTGGCTCTTCAGTTTGGCTCACTCCTTTAGGCCAACTCAGGCCATGAAAGGGGCAGGACAGAGACTTGACTATAAAGGCTTGCAGCAGCTGGATGGTGCTCCAGTTTCCTCCCCTTTCCATGCCTCTGGGCCAGCTCAGGCTTAGAAGGGTTAACTAAAAAATACAGATGGGGCAGATGTAATTTGAGGGGCAGATATCTCACTTCAATACTACATGCAAGTGAGAATATAAGCTTTGCTGTATATTGTTTTAGGGACACTAACTGAGTTTCCCCCCCCTCTGTGTGTTTCCCTTTGCACAGGCTTGGAACATATGCATCTCTTCATGGCAGCATTTACTGCAAGCCTCATTTTAACCAGCTCTTTAAATCCAAAGGCAACTATGATGAAGGCTTTGGGCATAAGCCACACAAGGAACTATGGGTAAGCAAAACAGAGAATGAAGAATCCCCAGAGAAACCTGCTTCTGTTGGGAGTGCAACAGATGGTCCCCAAAGTCCTGGGGTAGAGGATGCACCAATTGCAAAAGTTGGAGTTCTGGCGGCCAGCATGGAAGCGAAAGCTGCCGGCATGCCAGAAAAGGAAGAGAGACCAACTGAAACAAAGAAACTGAAGATTGCCTGGCCACCACCTGCTGAGCAAGGTAGTCAAGGCAGTGTCTTGGAAGAAGGCATCAAAGTGTTGAAGCCCAAATGGCCCCCAGAGGATGAGGTTTCTAAGCCTGATAATGAGGAAGATGTAGACCAAGACCTTAAAAAATTACGAAGGTCCTCTTCACTGAAAGAAAGGAGCCGGCCATTTACAGTGGCAGCCTCTTTTAGAACAATGTCTGTTAAGAGCCATAGAACTGATAGTGGATCTCATTCAAAAACTGAAAGGAGTGCTGTCAGGCGACGGGAGGAACTGGCCAAGGAAATGCTGGTGGAAGACAAGCTGAATGAGGAAAGCAAGACAGCGAATCCTGAAAACACCTCCAGTGTAGAAGAGATGGAAGAGGAGACTAAAGAATTGGAGAAAGAGAAGGGAGAGGCAGGAGGAGGGGGAGGAGAGAGTCTGGTTGCAAATGGCCAGGGGGGTGCAGAGATGGATGAGGAAGAAGAAAATGTGGAAAAGCAGTCTGAGTCTTTGGGAAAAGCTGCATCTATTCTTACATCTCCTACGCATGTAGTCCTCAGTTCTGCAACCACAAGAGATTTATCCTTTAGTCCAAATCGTAAATCTCAAGATGTTGGCTTTTTTGAAGGCGAAGACCTGGAAGATTTGACAGTGGAAGAACAGATCAAGAGGAACAGATACTATGAGGACGAGGAGGAGGAAGGAGAATAAATTTGCTTTACTAGAGAACTTACTGCAAGGTGCTGGGCCTTAAATTAATGTGTGCGTTTAATTGGGGTGGGGGGGGTGTTCTTTTTTCCTAAAAGTGGCTGCCCTCTGCAGAAATAACAGTGCCACAAGTTGACACATAAGGGAAACCATGAAGACTTGCTCAGATTTGTATTGCATAGGAAAGTTCATTGGAAACCTGCAAGAATGTAATTAATTTTGTGGAAATTAATTAGTTTGCATTAAAACTATCGGTGTGGGGATAGCTGCTACCACTTCAATTGAGCAAAACTACACTTTTTTTGAGAACCCATTCAATATCCTAATAACTTCTTTAATAAGTTTATCCGCTTCTGCTTTCAGTAGCTTGAAATTTTTACAGAATTTTGCTATAATCCATGAAGCTGAAGTGGAGGAAACAGGCTTCTTCTTTTGAAGTACACTACCACTAACAATCAGATTTCAGTGCTTAGGGACCAATTCTGAAGGGAGGGAGGGGGGGGGGACAGAGTTTGCTTTAAATGGTGACTGCACTTTAATATATGTGTAAAGGCACAATGGATAACTGGGATACGTTTTAATAGTGAAAACACTGTTTTCTAGATGTCCAGCAACTATGTATCTTAAATATGCAGTCAGAGTGATTTTATGCTTGGCAGCAATCAGGAGAGAAACTTTCTTTGCACTTTGCTCTTTTGCATGCAACTTTTGTTGTTGCAAATCAGGACCTAGGTGAATCTGAGCCTCCTGGCTGGCCAGTGTGACAAAGTACTGTCCTCATATTTAGATTAGAACCATGACCTTTTAATTTCCAAGAAGAATACTAAATTGAGGAACTGTCTGTGTAGAGGGCAAATCTTCTGTCCAGTGTATTACTACTTGCATTCCACATTTTTGTCTTCCTGATTCATATTTTCTACTTGAAGCTTCCACTCTCCTTTATGACTCTTGGATGCAAATCCTAAATTAAGAAATTCTACATGCACCAAACTGCCAGATATTAAGAATCAGCATAAAAATTACACATGCAGAACAAATAAAAGCTGCATGATTAAAAAAGACACCATAGTGAGATTTTTCTTGGGACTGATTCTCCTAGCATTGTGTGTGTTAGTGTTTTTCAACATGACTGCATGTATTTTATAAATCATAGTATTTTTGAGCTGGGTGGAGGGGTTTTTCTCCAGTAGTTTTTAATCTTTTGTAATTTGTTTACTTAAATTAGCTCTAACTATATTTTAGACTTGTAAAATATTCTGCTTTCTTACAATCTTGCCGAGTATGAAACATTTTTATTCAATAAAGGCTCTGTCATTTTTACTGTTGTTGCTTCTAGTAATAGGCTTTTTGTTGCAATGGCACAAAGGTGAGAATGTACTGAAAATATGTGGGTGTGTAGCTGCAACCAGCAGGCAGCACTCTTGTGTTTGGTATGCCTGGAGTGTCTATTCCATCTAACTCCAGGGTACATCTCAGGGCCAAAGCACAAATGCAGGTGTGTGTTTTTGTTGTTGTTTTTTAAGGTGCTGGATCTGGGTTCCCAGGACGCAACTTAGGTTCCCCACAGCCACACAGCAGTTGTGGGGAGTGGCTTCTGGGAGAAAGAGAGAGAGCCCCAACAGACTCGGAATGCTTTCTGCATTGGACCTCTGAACACCAGAGAAATGCTTCTCCCCCACCAAGCTGTTTTCCTGTGTGAAAATAGCACTGGGGGGGGGGGGGGGGCGGTGCTGTCCTGTTTTTGCTGCTGTACAGGCTCAGCAGCACAAACAGGGAAATAACTCCCCTCCCCTCAGTACTGTTTCAGTGCTGGAAAACAGCTGGGGAGGGGAGGCAGGTGCCCTTTTTCCTGCAGTGGTACTCTGAGGGGTTTTTTTTGGGGGGGGGTCAACTTTTATTTTCTTTAAAGCCTTTTCCTGCAGCTGCAAGGAGCCCTCTTTTTAAAAAAACTGAATGTATAGTTTGGCTCTCAGTTTATGGGCACAAGAAAGTGAGCACTCTCATAATCAGAATGATGCAACTCTGATTTACCTTGCAATCCTAAGCAAATACCGCCATGTCCACTGAGATCAGGGTGTGGATTGCTCAGGACAGGTCAGTTTTTCTGAACCACAAGCTACTTGCTTATTACAGTGAGTTGGCCAATAAAATGCACTAGTTGGGTGGTGCTGGTCCCTTTATAGGAATGCAATTAATTTAAGTGAGACATAAATATCCTAAACTGATACCCTTGGCTTCTATTGGTTTTATTTATTTTTGTGGATTTATATCTCACCCTTCCCCACAAGCAAACTCAGGGTGGATTACATCAAATAAAATTCATAATGGATTTAAAACCGTTATAATTAAAACAGACAGGCATTGGCTAGGAATACACTGAAGCATGGCTGGAGCTGCTGGGCAACAAGGACTTCTGAAGATTGGGCAAATTTAAAAAAAAAAGGCAGCAGCAAGGGAGGCCGACTTGACTGGATACCCATCACCTCAACTGAAGGCCTGCTCTATTTTCCAGGTCCTGTGAAACAGTAAGAAGTCTAAAAGGGGAGCACGTTCCACAGACCAGGGTGGAAAATGCCCCGGTCAAGGCTAATCAGATGTCCTTTTGGCCGGGAACAGCCAGTGGATGCTGACTGGCTAAATGTCAAGCTCTTTTGGCACATATGGGGAAAGGTGGTCTCTCTGATATGTTGGTCCCAGACCATGCAGGGTTTTTGCTGGATCTTTTAAATTACAGGTTTGCTTTCTGCCCTATTAATTTTTAATTCTATCTAACTTCAAGGTTTTCTGATGGAACTTGGTTGAAGTTCAAAATGGATATATAATACCAGCCATATGGTGTCAAGCACACAGCATCATGCATGCTGCCCCCCACCGTGTTAACTGCAGTCATTTCAAATTAATTAGGGAGAGACTTTTCTGTGGGAGACTAAGCACATCATCAGGGAGCTGAACATGCATTGTCAGAATTGATTTGGTAATGAACTGGAGAAATGTCCTCCATCATTATAGAAGAGAGGCACTATCTCCACATATTGTAAAAAGGAATTAATTTGGAAATGTGATTTGAAATGCCAAGTATTCTACATACTGTACTTCACTTACTCTGGACTCTCCATCTAAATAGTTCAGTCAATATATAGGGAGACTAGCTAGTTCTGGAGATTTATTTATATGTAAAAATGTTTGGCTTCTCTCTTTTTTATCTACTATGCCAGAGAGTAAAAGAGAGGTGAGGAATGTCCATCCCAAGGGCCGTTTACGGCCCTCGAGACCACTTGGTCTGGCCCTCGGGGATTGCTGGGCCAAGCTGAGCCATGTGGCGGCCTCCCTGGGGTCTGCCTGGCTGGTTAGGATTGTGAGATATAGCCACACTGTGCAGCAGTCTCCTCAGGGGCTGGCCGGCCGGCAGGGATCATGGGGCCCAGCCGCACAGTGGCCTCCCTGGGGCATGGCTGGCTGGTCAGGATTGCTGTGGGGCCTGGAAAAGTCACTGTCACAGTTCAGGTATGTTTCCCCCTCATTTCTTTATTTCCTTTTTCTATTTCTTCTCCCCATTTCTTTGCTTTCCTTAATTCCCCTTTCTTTCTTCCCCCTCCATTTCTTTATTTTTATTTCCCTTTCTCCCCTTTATTTTCTTTTCTTCCCCACCTTTATTTCCCTTTATTCCCATTTTATTCCCCCAATTTCTTTATTTCCCTTTCTTCTCCCCTTTATTTCAATTTCTTCCCCCAGTTGTTTATTTCCCTTTATTACCCCATTTATTTCCCTTTCTTTCCTCCATTCCTTTCCCTTTATTCTCCTCTCTTCCCCCCTTTATTTTATTTTATTACCCAGCTACCACCAGTTCAATTTGCACTTGATTATCCCAGATGGTGTGGCCTAATATGCTAATGAGTGTGTGACCTCATATGCTAATATCAGGGGATGTGGTCTAATATGCTAATGAGTTCCTGCTGGGCTTTTTCTACCCCAAAAAAGCCCCGGACCTAGGCATTTGCCTAGGGTGGTGGGTCGGGGTGTGTGCGCCAAATTAGGCTCTCCCCACATGACTTCAAATAGAAAAACAATTATTTGCATTAATTTTGCTGGCCTGAATCATTCTCCCTCGACGGAGCACTGTTTTTTAAGCTGAGTGCTTTGTATGGCCCACAAATGATGTTATAAATATCCAAATGGCCCTTGGCAGAAAAAAGGTTCCCCACCCCTGGAGTAGAAAATGGTGAAAGAGTGGGTTGGACCCTTTGTTGGCTCTTTGCCCTCCATTTCCTTCCCACAGCAGCCGTCTGACCCCTGGAAAGGCATTACTGGAGGTTATGTGAACACATATGATGCTGCCTTATAATGAATCAGACCATCAAAATATTGTCTGAGCAGCAGTGACAGCGATTCTCCAGGGTCTCAAGCAGGGGTCTTTCACATCACCTACTACCTGGTCCTTTCAATTGGCGATTCTGGGGATTGAACCTGCAGCCTTCTATATGTCAAGGAGATACTCTAGCACAGTACTGATGCGGGATTACTTATGTACACCTCACTGTACCTTCAGTAACCCAAACCCAAAGAATTTTCAGAAGGCTAATACACTAATAAGTTTCAAGACTTTACAGATAGATTTTATTAGACTCTCAAGTTTTTTCTTTCAGACAGAGGGCTTAAAATATAAGTAGAAAAGCAAAGCAATCAGATAACATTAGTACATTTGTTCATACAGTTATATAGTTAAAATTCAGTCCTATTATCAAGCATAGTTCCATAGTTAAGCACAATTCTATAGTCAACATTTTCTCATTTAAAGTCTAAGTCCCAAGTCCCATTTGTTTGGCATGACCAGCATAGAGATTGTCTCCTGTCTCTTGTCAGATCAGGCTGAAATCAACAAAGGCTTGTTAATTTCAGGGCTTGACCAGCATAGAGGTCCCCTGCTTCTCATGCAGTCAACAATTCCTGCTCAAATCCCAGGGTTTATAAAGGCTTGAACTTATCTCACCATCTCTAATCAGATATTATCTGTTGTTATGCATTCCAGAATCTTCAGCTGCATCTTACAGATGACCAGTTATCTTGACTCTACCAGTTCCTGCTCATACCATATAAGGTTTTTCCTGTCCTGAGATAGCCCTAAACTTTCACTTAGTTTTTCTACTCTACTGACCTAGATTCTCAGCCTAAGCTGTTAGCTGCTAGCAATATGAATGCTAAACAGTGCTGAATAGCTTGGATACCTTGTTGCCAATTTCAGAAGAGACCCAACCCTAAAAGAAATTCTGCCACAAGTACCACAGCCCCTCAGGACTCAGTTAAAGGGAAAGCCTTTGCCCGGGGGCTGCTATGAGGAAGGTAAAGTCCTACACTTCCTCTATCAAGCTATATGTTGGCACAAATTTTGTCCCAAGCAAGATCTAGGTGATGGGTTTTGACCACTTTCCCCTTTTTAAAGCAGCCTCCTCTGCTTGGGAGTTTTTCCTATCAACATAAATCCAGTGTCTCCTAGTAATTTTTTTTTTTTTGGCAGGGGGGAAGCCACATAGAGTTGTTTTGAGAAGGGGAGAAGATCCATCGCTAGAAATGCTCATGTAATTGTAAAATCCAATCCACTGAATGGAGAGTTAAATATTTGTGCTGGTATGCTGAGCCAACTGATTACATAAAAATTGCAATTCTCCAGAGTTCAACAGGTGAATGCCTCTAAGGAATAACTGTGACAGTTCTTCTGTCTTCCCTATGTATTTCAAATCCTATCCCAGTTACTAAAGGCTGCTAGAAAATCCTAAAAGATGATTAGCATTAAATCTTGGATTATAGTGCTAGTAACAGGTTGACAATGCTTACTATATTGCTACCCACACAAATAAACATGACCAGAGTTAATTCCTTAACAGCAACACTGATGCAAAATTAGGCATTTTGCTTAAATGGTGTTTTACCCCAAATATCGCATACTCTCTGTTGCTTACAAAATGTGGGAGTCAAGTACTTCCTCATGATTATGTTAAATGAAAACAAATGATGGTGCACATAGCATTTTCCTGGTATTGCTAAAAGCTGTTACTTCTATAGATCAATGTTTCCCATTTGCAGGGCCGCAACCCAGTACTGGGCCACGGAAGCCTCAATACCAGGTCACCAGAAAAGCCAAAGTTAGCCCTGCCCCCAGCAAAGCATGAGCTCTGTTCTGCTTCCTTCCTTTCCCATCTCTCTGTTGTGCAGAGAAAAGCTAGGCTTGAAGACTGACACAAGCTGCAAACCCTGAACTCCGTTTTCCTTCCTGCCATTTCTCCAACGTCTCTGTGTTGTGCAGATAAAAGTTAGGTTTGAAGACTGACACAGGCTGCAAAGCCTGAGCCCATTTTACTTCCTTCCATCCCCCAATGTCTCTGTGTTGTGCAGTGAGGAGCTGGGCAGCCTCTCCTTCCTTCTCCCCCCCACCCCCTGTTTGAGAGAAAAGCTGGAGTCCATTGGCACTTTAGACCCATGAAGTGTTCTTCAAGGTATGAGTTTTCATGTGCCTTGCAGTGTGTTCTTTTGTAGAGATTTCCCCGGGAGGCCTGGACAGTGTCACGACTCGGGCCTTAGGTAGAGACTGCCGGCTGCTGTCGTCCTGGCAGTTGGCCAGAATGCTTGCAGCCAGCTGGTGTTTTTTCGAGGAGCAGCACAAGCGTTATCTAAACAGTCCAATTAGTCAACACCATAAATCAGTCCTGCCGAGGGATGAAACAGAGCGCGTCGTCACAGGAATGCAGGGGGTCAGAAGCCAGAGAAAGCAAAGCCGAATACAGTCAAAGTACCTAAGCCAGTCCACAGAGCAAAGTCAGAGTTCAGTTCCAAGTCCAAGGTTCAAGCCGGGTCAGGAGTACACGGGTTCTCTCAGTAGGCAAGAGGGTGCAGAGCGTGGTCACGTCCCAGTAGGATCGTTCGTTGCCAGCACAGTTTGCCCTAGGGCCAAGATTACAGATATACTGTGCTGGCTTGTTAACTCATTAGTATGCCGGGCTTAGATCTCTTCTCCCCCGCATGCGTGCCTCACTTCTTCTGCTTTGCATCTCCTGTCGTCTCCTTTCACGGAGCCGGCTAACAGGTGGCGGTGATTCCGGAGGGGATGAGCTGGGGCCTGGCGTGGCCTGATCAGTTCCAGGTGGCTCCTGCTGCCGGCTTGCTTCTTCGGGACTTACGTCCAGGGCTGTTAAAGGTGCCTGCTCTGAGCTAGCAGGGGCTGGGTCAGGGGCAGGCATGACAGACGGCAAAGAAGGGGGGGATGTTTTATTCAGCCGGCAGGGGCAGGGAGTGGGCATTCCAGTAGCTATTTTTTTAACCAAATGACCCCTGGGCAGAATTGTTGCTGGCTGGGGTCATTTGATGGTAGGTAAGGTTTTATTCTTTCTTTGTCCCCCCCTTCTTTCTTTCCCTGCAAGTGATGCTCTGTCCATATTCTTCGTGCTGGGGAGGGGGAAGCAACAGTGGGAGGGCTTCTAATGCCCTGGCCCCACTGGTGGACATTCTGGTGCTTTTTGGGCACTGTGGGCACTGTGTGAGAGGAAGTGGACTGGATGGTCCACTTCCTTCCTGCATGAAACTTTTCTGTTCATCATACTGTTGTTGCAGACATAGGAGCTCTGCCAATGAAAAGTTGGCACCCCTGGTTGTAGCCAGCTGGCCTTTCTAAGAGATTATTGGAGATTACTGCTGTATCTCTCAACAGCACTGGAAGTGATGGTGCTATGAACTTGACACCATTTTACTGCTGCTTTTAACAGGTGCCTGACAACAAAATATCTGCACAACAGGTTGCTTTTAAAGGCATGGGAAACACAGCCAGTAAAAAACTGCAAGCCCCTCATAAATATCCTTTTTGGGATAACTGCAGAAAAGCTTATATGAATTTCATATAACTTGAAATTAATGAATTAATTGCAGTACAATTCTCTGCTACCTTTCACAGCAATTTCCCAGTGTTTCAGCCAAGGAAAAGTATGAAAAAGAGCTGTCAAAAGATTTTCTTGAAACCAAGCAAGCTTGGTTGTAGCTTGAGGCAGGGTTTCAGTAGTAGCAGCTGAAGGAAGGGCCTACTAAATGTATCTGCATATTTTAAGGTAGAGCAGCTGACATGGCTCAGTGTGGGTGATACACAGTGCTGGCATTCCTGATGGGAATGGCAACAGCACTCCCAATTGCATACACTGGCCAGTGCTGTTGAGGAAGGGGTATGTTGGTGGTGCAGGCAACTGAACATGGACATTAGGAGTCCTTGCAAGCTGGAGAAGAATGTGCAAACAGATAGGTGCATGCAGGTGTGGGGGTGAAAAGAGAGGACCCTGGGAATGTATGAAAAAGTTGCAGACCGTCCACTTTCCACCCCCATTTTGGCTTTGCTTCAGCAAGATTTTTCTGAAAACGAAGTTACGGTACTTCAGAAGAAGAGGCAGATTTGGGGGAGTGCCCTGGAAGTGACATCACAGGAAGAGGTGGAGTTTGGTTCAGTGTGCCCTGGAAGTGAAATCACTTGGCCCTTGACCTGGAAGTGACATCATGGGAAATGACATAATTCCTGTCTCCCGGCTCCATCCCTGAAGTCTCCTGGCTCCATCCCTGTATTTTAGTGGGCCACAAAGGAGAAGTGTAAAAATAACTGGGCCACTGGGGGGGAAGGTTTGGGAAACCCTGCTGATTCTTCTTTCAGAGTCTTGAAATGATGTATTTTTAAGCTTCTGATAATCAATTTGATCCTAGTATGCCATTCTGTTAAGGAGTCCTCTTAATAACACAGGACTGCTTGCATGGAATTGAATTGTAGGCGCCAGCTCAATATTGCTTGCCATTTTATGTAGTACTTTGAAGCTTCAGGTGCAATCTCATAAATTTCTGGCAACAGATCTAACAGGTAGGTGGGTAAAATTTTGCCTAAGGCTGACTTGAGCTGCTGTCTCACAGCACAGTCACTATAGTGCTTAGTCATGAACAAATTACTCAAACTGGGCCTATAACTGTTACTTCTGTAGACAAGAAGCAGACTCATGGGAGTGGGGGAATACTCTAACACACATCAACTCCTTCTTTCTCCCCTCTTGACTTGAGTGTCAACAATACTTTCAGGTTGCCAACATCAGCCAAAATTAGCAGCTGAAACAAGGCACTCATGAAATCTGACATTCCTATTTTTTTCTACTAGATAGGATTCTGCTGGCTAGCTGAGGTTTTATCCAAGTTTCTTGAATAAAAATAATCTGGAACTCTAGGAGATAAGATTTAACTCCAGGGACCTACAGCCTATTATTCCAATCTGTAGTATTCCAAGATAAATTTTGTACTTCAGAAGTTGGCAACAGTCATTTAAATGGAACTATGGACTTGGAAATATTCAATGGCTGAGCATGAGCACTAGGGTTGGAATTTCCTGAATTTATTAAAACCACTCGTTCCAAAGGAATGTGCTTTTAATTTTGGCCCAGAAGGTTCTCATACATAGGGACGTTCTCATTTACTCCACAAAAGGACACAGTGGCCAGGGGGCATTCCACATCTGGAAGATAGCTCTTTCTAATATTTTCTAGAGATAACTGAAAAACTTAGAGGTGGTTAATCAAATCTTCTTGTTCCACTGGAGGAAGAGCTCCAAGAGGATAACAAACCAGCCTCTACCACATCTTCCTTTCCAATAATATTTGAACCCGTAAGAACCCCTAGGGATTCAAGACCAATAGGAGGAAGCTTATCAGTAAAGAGGCCTGTGATTGCTTAAACTTAACAGGGAGGGGTGCATGAGGAGAAAGATCAATTAACATGAGAGTTTGAACTTCAACGTGACCAGTGGACTCTCTTTGCTACATTTAACTGAAATTTTATTGAGAGGTATGTATATAAAAGAAATTGGATTTATTTCAGATCAGATTTTGAGAGAAGGATGTGCTTTTTAAATATACACCTGTATCTGTGGGACTCCCCTTACTGTTTTGGGATCTTTTCAGGGATGGGGGGGGGGCAGTCCTGAAAACTGGAGACCATTTTAGCAATTTCCCTTACCCCCAGGGACAGCAGAGGGAGGGATGCAGAGAAAGAGAAAGATGGTCTTTCCATTCCAAGACAGAGGGCAAGTCTCCTTTAAAGGAACCATAGCCTCCACCAATCTGTTGATCAGTAGGCTTAGCCTGGAAGGCCAGATCAACCAGTTCAATTATTTGGTGGTATCTCCAGCTCCTTGAAATTTTAAAGAGCAATCATTTCTATGAAAGTAGAGTCCAGGTTTTCTCATAGAAAACAGTACTTTTAAAATTTAAGGGTGGAGCAGACGCCATCCAACACCTGCTTCACTGGACATCTTTCCCTCTTGGCTCCCTGTGCCTGAAAGAACTCAAAATTCCTGGCAATAAATTTTTGTTAGTCATGAAATTTAGGATTGTTTTAGGTTATTCTGGATACGTCCCTATGTATGAGAACCTTCTGTGCCAAAATCCAGAATAACCCAAATCACTCCTGAATTCCATAACTGACAAAAATTTATTGCCTGGAATTTTGAGTCTTTCAGACACTCCAGTTTATTTTTGACTGGGATATATCCAAGTGTGCACCCCTATTTTTATCTGTAATGAGTAGTGTTAAGTGTGCTAGACAAAAGTCTTAAAACTTCAAAAGGGAAACATTCCTTCCATCACTTCAACAGTTGATGTGCCCAAATGTCAGCAAAGAAAGCGACAGAGGCGGCAAATGACTCTAGAGGAGGCAGTGGCATTTGCCCGCCCCTCATTTCCTTGAAAGAGCCCCGTGGCGCAGAGTGTTAAAGCTGCAGTACTGCAGTCCTAAGCTCTGCTCGCGACCTGAGTTCGATCCCTGGCGGAAGCTGGGTTTTCAGGTAGCCGGCTTGAAGTTGACTCAGCCTTCCATCCTTCCAAGGTTGGTAAAATGAGGACCCAGCTTGCTGGGGAGAAAGTGTAGATGACTGCGAAAGGCAATCGCAAACCACCCCGTAAAAAAGACTGATGTCACCCCAGAGTCGGAAACGACTGGTGCTTGCACAGGGAACCTTTCCTTTCCCATTTCCTTGAAGGAAGCACAAGGGTCAAGGGAGTTGTTTGGGACTTAGCACGGGAGTGCTGGCCAATCAAGGGGTTTGCTTGCCGGCCAGGTCTGGGGCCAACTGCCCTTCAGCATCTGTTTCACCCAGCATGAGCTCCCCACCTGTCCACCCTCTTTTTAGACCATGTAGAATCAGCTAGTCACCATTTTGGGGGGCTGAGCAGGAATTTTGGGGGCCTCAGATTGGTGGAGAGGAAGGCCTTTTTTGCCTGCTCCACATGGTCAGAGGGGGTGAGTGATAAATAAGCCTGGGAAAGCTGGTTAGGCACTAACTGGGAAGGTGGAGAAAGCATGGGTTGAAGAGATTTTGAATTGGCAAGGACCCCGAGATATCAGTGATGGGGGGAGGGTTGTCCTCAAACTGGGTACCTATGGACTTTTCTGTCAGGGTGTCTTGGTTGGGGGCCTCTTTGGGGTTGGGGGAGCATATTATGAGCCTTAAGGCTTGGCAGCTGGAATGTGCACTCCTTCCCCTCTATGCACTGGTGTGCAGGCTGTGACTAGTAAGGTCAGGAGGGATCCCAGACCTGACTCTGAGCCAGGGTGGATTTGCCCTGCTGGGACACTTTCTTTGCAAGCATAATACAACCCATGCTTTAATGTGTTAATGAGATGTAGCAAATCAGCTTATGTTTAAATAAAATTTCTAGTTCAACCCATAACTTGCATTGTGTATCATTTGATGGGTGGGTGAGCAAACAGCAGGGAGGGCAGCTTATCTGTATCTGGATGCAGATGAAGAGTTCACCCAGCTGGCAAGACTGGAGGCTTCTTTGCTGTGTGTGTTCCAAAATGCCATAATACCTATGACAAAAGTTGGCTTTACAATATTATGTGGTTGCTCAATCCACAGACTCCCTTTTGTGGCTTTGGGTGTTCTGGCCAATCTCTTCAAGCCCTGCTACAATGTTTTGTCACTCCTTGTTAAATCTTGATTTACAGATATCGATGGCTGCATAACTGGTTCCAGGTTTCAGAGGGCCCTGAGCAGAGAGTGCCAAGCGCGGGTTGGCCTTCCTATCCTCTGCTTGTACCTTCCTGCCCATCTGCCTACATCCTCTCCTCTCCCATTGCCTAGGCATCCATTCTTCCCTCACCGACTTGCCCATTTTCTGCTTTTTCTAGTGTTCACTTTCCCGATTGCTGAGCAGTTTGTGCAGCTGGGATTGTGAGTAGTGGGAGGGCTGACAACAAGCAGGGGAGGTGAGTGGGTGGGGTTGCAGCAGCAGTGGGCCCATAGGAAAACCCTGGGCTTTGGCAACTTGCCCCACCTTAGGGTATGCTGGCACCAGCCCCTAGTTGTATGGGAAATTGTGCCCCTGCTGTGCTTGTTCACCACTCCCTTTCTTACTTAAGTGAATTCACTGCTCCTTTTCTTACACAAGTTAATTCTGATACTTAAAAAAAATAATGGTGCTAGCATTAGTATCAAAAGTAGGGGACCAGGGAGCAGGGCCAGTGCGTAGGGGTAGGCCAGGTAGGTGGCTGCCTAGGGTGCCATCTGGCTGCAGGGTTGGGGGAAGATGCCCCTTCCCTGTCCCCACTTGTGCTGTCCCTGCTTGTTTCAGAGGTGCTCGGAGCAGTTCTGAACACATCCAAGGCGAGCAAATGCACTGTGTGCCCCACTCAGCCTCTTCTAGGTTGAAGGGGTGGGGCTAGGGTTGCCAAGTCCAATTCAAGAAATATCTGGGGACTTTGGGGGTGGAGCCAAGATCAAGGCTATGACAAGCATAATTGAACTCCAAAGGGAGTTCTGGCCATCACATTAAAAGGGACGGCACACCTTTTCAATTCCTTCCTCCCATAGGAAATAATGATGGATAGGGGGCACCTTCTTTTGGGGCTCATAGAATTGGACCCCCTGGTCCAATCGTTTTGAAACTTGGGGGGTATTTTGGGGAGAGGCACTAGATGCTATACTGAAAATTTGGTGCCTCTACTCCAAAAGACAGCCCCCCCCAAAGCCCCAGATACCCGCGGATCAATTCTCCATGATTTTCTATGGGAATAAATCTCCATAGGGAATAATAGAGTTCCCAGCAGACATTTCCCTCCCCTCCTGTGAGAAAGCTTTCGCGGACATTGGAATTTGTGGCACCTTTAAATTTTATGAATTGTGTGAATTGTTGAATGAGATTTGGTGTGAGCTTTAAAAATAGTATACAGAAATGTATTATATATTTTTGAATGGGTGGCATTTTTGCTTAATCATGCTATTGTTTGTTGATTTTCCCACCTGGGGCTGGCAATTCTATTCTCCCCCCCCCCCCCCAAAAAATGTTTTGCTATAGATAAACATTTAAGCCCTCACTGTTCAAGGAAACTTTCAGAGACATTTATCATCTGTCTATCTGTCTGTTTTATCTATCTATTATTACTTTATTCTTATATCCTGCCCTCTCCGCAGGCGGACTCAGGGCGGCTGACAGTCAATTCAAAAACATTTACAATTCCAATTTAAAATGATAAAATAACAATTTAAAATACAGTTTAAGGTGCTGTTCATTGTGCTACAGCTTCTCTGTAAGTTCTACTTCACAGAAATGACTATATAAATCTTTTCAAATACTTGGTATTGTGAAATCAGAAAATGGAGGAAGGGGGAAGCAAGGGAGATAAACCATTTCTTAAGGAAGACTATAGTCACAGCATTTTTCAGCTTGAAGGAGTATTTTCCCACTCATTGTCCTTGTCCACAGATTACTAATGCAATTGACTAATCCATGCAACTGTCTGAGGAATCTTTACCACTTGATAAGGGCTCCAATCTCTACCACACGGCGTATTAGAAAAAGACATGTTTTATAATGCAGCCTTAAAGGCAATCCTCACCATTACCAATATTGCCATTAATATTGAAGATACTAATGATGTTAAAACCATCAGTAAAAGGCCCTGGAAAATAGAGGAGCTTTGATCCCCTGGCAGAAAGCCAGCAATAAAGGAGCCCTCTCTATTTCCTCCATTAAGCCCTTTCATAAAGTTGATACAAGCAACTCAGGAGGCCTGGGCTCTAGCAGTTATATAGAAGTGAGTTGCAACAATGGCCCAACAAGAGGAAGATACTTTGAAGCTGTAACATGAAATTAGTTTAAATTAGGGTTGCCAATCCCCAGGTGGGGGCAGGGGATCCCCTGGTTTGGAGACCCTCCCCCCGCTTCAGGGTCGTCAGAAAGCGGGGGGAGGGAAATGTCTGCTGGGAACTCTATTATTCCCTATGGAGATTTATTCCCAGAGAAAATCATGGAGAATTGATCCACAGGTCTCTGGGGGGCTGTTTTTTGGGGTAGAGGCACCAAATTTTCAGTATAGCATCTAGTGCCTCTCCCCAAAATACCCCCCAAGTTTCAAAAAGATTGGACCAGGGCGTCCAATTCTATGAGCCCCAAAAGAAGGTGCCCCTATCCTTCATTATTTCCTATGGAAGGAAGGAATTGAAAAGGTGTGCCGTCCCTTTAAATGTGTTTTAACAATTTATTGATAACATATGGTTACAAGACTTAATAATAACATTTTTATACTAACCCATATGGTATCCAATCCCCCCTCCCTCCAATGTTGACTTCCCCGAAGTTATAGATTTAAGTTCAATACTAAAGGTACTACTAACCGATCAAAGTTCAAAGTCCACTCCTTTTTGAATATGTCTAAATCATAGTCTCTTAGAGTTCTAGTTAATTTGTCCATCTCACTCCACGATAAAACTTTCATAATCCAGTCCCATTTCTTTGGTATTTTTTCTTGTTTCCACAGCTGCACATACAATGTCCTAGCAGCTGAGAGCAAGTACCAAATTAAAGTCCTGTCTTCCTTTGGAACTTTTTCTAATTGTAATCCAAGCAAAAAAGTCTCTGCAGTTTTCTTGAAGTCGTAACCCAAAATTTTGGAGATTTCTTGTTGTATCATCTTCCAGTACTCTTTCGCTTTTTCACAAGTCCACCACATATGAAAGAAAGAACCTTCATGTTTTTTGCATTTCCAACATCTATCCGACATCTTTTTACTCATCTTAGCCAGCTTTTTCGGAGTCATATACCACCTATACATCATCTTATAACAGTTCTCTTTGATACTCTGACAAGTTGAGATCTTCATCGAGTTCTTCCAAAGGTGCTCCCATGTATCCATTTGTATTTCTCTATTCACATTGATTGCCCATTTGACCATTTGAGACTTTACTACTTCTTCTTCTGTAGACCATTTCAATAATAATTTGTATACTTTCGATATCAATTTTTCACTGTCTCCAAGCAGGACCCTTTCCAGTTCTGTTTGCTCTCGTCTAATTCCCTCCAGTTTAATATCGTTTTCCATCAAACTTTTGATTTGTTGCATTTGTAACCAATCGTACTTATTATTTAACTCTTCTGAGGATTTTAATTCAATTTTATCTCCTTGAATCTTGAGCAGTTGATTATATGACATCTCTCTTTCTTCATCGGATTCAGCTGTTATTTTTATTACTTCTGCTGGCACTATCCACAGCGGTTTTCTCTCGTCTCCATATTTCTTATATTTTATCCAAGTGTTTAGTAAACTATTTCTGATATAATGGTGAGAGAAAAAACCGTCCATTTTATTCTTCCCATAACACATATTTTATTCTTCCCATAACACATATACGCGTGCCAGCCAAATTTATTCCCAGGAGCTTCTAACCATAAAGGTTTTTTATCTAACAGCATTATCCAATCTTTGATCCATGTCAAACAAACCGCATCATGATACAATCTTAAATCCGTCCCTTTAAATGTGATGGCCAGAACTCCCTTTGGAGTTCAATTATGCTTGTCACAGCCTTGATCTTGGCTCCACCCCTAATGCCTCCTGGCTCCACCCCCAAAGTCCCCAGATATTTCTTGAATTGGACTTGGCAACCCTAGTTTAAATGGAGAGCACTGTGCCAACTTCTGAACAGAAGGTTTGGTACCTGCTAAAGAAAAATGATTGGCTTGCTCCTTATATAAAAGTGAATTGCAACAACGGGTGGTTTGTTCATGCAGTCTCAGTGCTTGTACCTTTGGAGAGTGTTTAGCCAGCAATGAAACAGAAGGTTTTGTACTTGCTTATTAAGCAATATTGGCTTGATCCTTGCCAAAGCCAAACAAGAGGAAGATATTACAACTTCTGATGGAATTGTAACACAAAATGTTTTTTATTTAGTATGATATTCACACTGTGACCCCTTTTACTGGTTTTCAGCCTCCAATTGGTCATCTGATGGTGAGGAAGGCTTTTCTTTTCTTTGACCGCCCCCTTCTTTCTTTCTTTCCCTGCAAGTGATGCTCTGTCTGTATTCTTGGTGCGGGGAGGGGGAGCAACAGTGCAAGGGCTTCTAGTGCTCTGTCCCCACTGGTGGACATTCTGGTGCTTTTTGGGCATTGTATGAGGGAATTTTGGACTGGATAGTCCACTGGCCTGATCCAACATGGTTCCTCTTATGTTTATTTTCTTTCTTTCCATGTCGTTCTTTTCCTTTCCTTCCATGACTTTCTTTCCCTTTCTTTCCTTCCTTCCATTTTTGCTGGATGAAACTTTTCTGTTCATCATACTGTTGTTGCAAACATAGGAGCTCTGCCAATGAAAAGTTGGCACCCCCAGTTGTAGCCAGGTGGCCTTCTACGAGATTTCTGTGTGAGTGAGTGAGAGTAAGAGGTGTGGGGCAGAAAGAGATTATTGGAGATTACTGCGGTATATCTCAATAGCACTGGAAGAGATGGTACTATGAACTTGGCACCATTTTACTGGTCCTGCTTTTAACAGCTGTCTGACACCAAAATCAAACTCCTCCTGTAGATATTAAAAAGGATGAAAGTAGTTCACTGGCTAAGTATCTGCACAACAGGTTGCTTTTAAAGGCATGAGAAACACAGCCAGTAAAAAGCTGCAAGCCCCTCATAAATATCCTTTTTGGGATAATTGCAGAAAAGCTTGTATGAGCTTCATATAACTTGAAATTAATTCATTAATTGTAGTACAATTCTCTGCTTCCTTTCACAGCAATTTCCCAGTGTTTCAACCAAAGCAAAGTATGAAAAATAGCTGTCAAAAGATTTTCTTGAAACCAAGCAAGCTTGGTTGTAGCTAGAGACATGGTTCCAGTAGCAGCAGCTGAAGGAAGGGCCTACTAAATTTGTCAGCATATTTTGAGGTAGAGCAGCTGCCAGGGCCCAATGTGGGTGGTACACAGTGTTGGCATTCCTGATGGCAATGGCAACAGCACTCCCAACTGCATACACTGTAGGCTTCCCAATCCCCAGGTCCCAGAGAGGGATTCCCCGGTTTTACAGGCTTCCCTCCTCCCCCAGCCAGCTGGCCGGCGGGGGAAGCCCCACCCCCACAGCTATTATGCACCTCCATGAACAATTCCCATAGGGAATGATGGGGAATTGATCTGCGGGTATCAGGGGCTCTGGGGGAGCTGTTTTTGGAGGTAGAGGCACCAAATTTTCAGTATAGCATCTAGTGCCTCTCCCCAAAATAACCCCCAAGTTTCAAAAGGATTGGACCAGGGGGTCCAATTCTACGAGCCCCAAAAGAAGGTGCCCCTATCTTTCATTATTTTCTATGGAAGGCATTTCAAAAGGTGTGCTGTCCCTTTAAATGTGATGGCCAGAACTCCATTGGAGTTCAATTTTGCTTATCACACCCTTGTTCCTGGCTCCGCCCCCAACATCTCCTGGCTTCACCCCCAAAGTCTCCTGGCTCCACCCCCAAAGTCCCCAGATATTTCTTGAATTGGACTTGGCAACCCTAATACACTGGCCAGTGCTGTTGAAGAAAGGATGTGTAGATGGTGCAGGCAATTGAACATGAGCATTAGGAGTGTTTGCAAGCTGGAGAAGAATACACAAACAGATAGGTGCATGCAGGTGTGGGGGTGAAAAGAGAGGACCGCCCACTTTCCACCCCCATTTTGGCTCAGTATGAATTTCAGAGAGATTTTTCTGAAAATGAATTTACTTCTGAAGAAGAGGCAGGTTTGGGGAAGTGCCCTGGAAGTGACATCACAGGAAAAGGTGGAGTTTTGGTTCAGTGTGCCCCGGAAGTGACATCACTTGGTCTTTGACACCACAGGAAATGACATAATTCCTGTCTCCCAGCTCCACCTCCCAAGTCTCCTGGCTCCACCCCCAAATTTTAGCGGACCATGAAGGAGAAGTGTAAAAATAACCGGGCCATGGGAAAGAAAAGTTTGGGAAACCCTGCTCTGGAGGATGGACTCTACAGTAGGGTTACCAACCTCCCACTGGGGGTGGGGTTTCCCTTGATCTTGGGGCCTCCAATCCACTGGTACAGGATTGGTTAGTGGGGAAGCCTCGCCCCCAAAGAGCTCTGACAGCACCTGATGTGCCCGGTGCAATGATGTTACCCAGAAGTGCCATAATTGCACTGGGATGTCATGCAGGGCGCTCTAGCATTTTGGTGTAAAGCTCTATGGCTAATGCAGAATGCCGCGGCCCGGCTGCTGTTAGGGCTCCCAAGAAGGGAGCACATCCGGCCGGGGCTCCGGGACCTGCACTGGCTGCCGATAGCTTACCGAGTCCGGTACAAGGTGCTGGTTATTACCTTTAAAGCCCTATATGGCCTAGGACCTGCCTACCTGAAGGACCGTCTCTCCCCGCATGTTCCCCAGAGAGTACTGAGATCAGGAACACAAAATCTCCTAGTTATCCCCGGGCCAAAGGAAGCCCGCTTAAAATCGACAAGGGACCGGGCCTTTTCTATTATGGCCCCCTCCTGGTGGAACCAGCTGCCGGAAGAGGTGAGGGCCCTGCGGGACTTAGCCCAGTTCCGCAGGGCCTGTAAGACAACCCTCTTCCGGCTGGCCTATGACTAGCTGGTACAAGAAACTGAGTGTAGCTATACTGGATGTCCGCTGCCCCAATGTTTTAAATGCCAAATGTTTTAAATGTTCTAATGTCTTCAATGGTTTAATACTTAAATTTAAATGTTTTATCTTTAACTTCTATTTATGTTATATTCTTGTGTTGTAAGCCGCCCTGAGCCACTTGTTGGGAAGGGCGGGATAGAAGTCATAAAATAAATAAATAAAATAAAATAAATAAAATGCCTGGTGTAATTATGTCACTTCCGGGTGATGTCATCGCGCCGTGTGCATGAGGGAAGTCCCCACCCCACCAGCTAGGTAAGACCTGGCAACCCTACTCTACAGCATTATACCCTGCTGGGTTCTCTCTCCTCCACAAATCTTGCCCTTCCCAGGCTCTACCTCTAAATCTCCATAAATTTTGCAACCCGGATTTGCAACTCTACTCAGTGAGCAGGCACAGTGCTTGTAGGTGAGCTTCATGAGTCAGTCATGCTGACAACCACTTAGGAGTCAGATATGGCTGTCTGCTGCACAGGTTGTTGTTCAGGAAAGGGAGCACCTACTGCACAGGCATAGCTGCAAGGATGGCTGGCTTCACAGACAGCAGATGGGAACAGATGTTAAGAAATTGAGAGGCAACAAAATACAAGGACTGTCACTGTGGCATTGGGTCTTTCACCATCTTTGCCTCCCTGCTTGCTTTGCCGCAGTGCCACTATTCCAAACTCCATTGCTCTCCCAGCCTCTTAAGGTGCCACTGGGATTTTAACTCCCTCCAGCCTCCATTGCTTCTCTGAACACGGTCTGATAATGCCACAGCCACAACTCTATGCAGCGCTCTTGGCTACCCTGGGCTGGGGCATAAGACCACCCTAAGAAGCACCCAGAAGTTTTCATGTCCTCTGCAAATAACTTTCCTGCCTCATCTGAGATAAGCTGTTCATTCACCTCCAAACCATCAGTCTTACCGACGAACATCCTTTCCATCTGGTATGGGTCAAATTTCAGGTTGTTCTGTCTTAGCCACTTGACCGCAGACTCAAGACCAAAACAGCAGCTTCTTGGGGGATTTAGTTGCAGAAGTATAGACCTGTCACCTGGGTGTCATCAGTATATTGGTGACACCAAACACCTAAACGCTGGATGATCTCATTCAGGAGCGTCACATAATATTAAAGAGCACTGGTGTAAATACTGTACCCTGAGACAACAAATGGATAACTCGGCACCAATGGAAATGGGACAAAAATCATCACAGCCATCTCTCTCTCTCTTTCTCCCTCTCTTTCCCCCCTCCCTTTTTCTAAACCACACAAGGCACCCCTATTTTGTGTTTCTTCAACTAATTCAATTGTCAGCTTCCTGGCAAGGCATTGTGTGTAATTTTTAGTTTTGTTTGACAATTTCTGTTATTACAGAAACATAATAAGCCCACAGTAAATGACAACAAAATACGTTGTCACTAGCCTCCTGGTAGCACAGAAATTCTGTGGCAGCCAGACCAAGATTTCATGTTTTGAAGGCATTTATGAGAGAGCTAGAGTACTATCCTATAATGAATGTTAATGCTTTCTCTTTCACACACACACGCACACACACAAAACAGCCAAAATAAACGCAGCATGCACAAACTTTTGTGACCTCATTGGGGCAATTTATTCACAGGAGTTGCTGAATGTAACCATCTGCTGTATTTCAACCAACTTCTTCAGACTAACAGGAAAATGAAAGCAGAGCAGCCTAGAGGGTGGAGTTTTCCTCCAAACAAACAGAGGGAGTCTACTGGCTTCTCTTCCTTTCTCATATGCTTCACACATTCACAGGGAAGACTCATGTGATTCTGCCTATTCACCCCGCCCATTCAGCTTTCCTTTGGCTCAAATTTAAAGGCACACACACAGTCCAAAACACAGGCAGTCTGCAGGCTTCTTTTAAGCCTGCACAGATTTAAAGACACATGGTGGCTGTTGTGTCAGAGCTCCCGCTGCCGGCCAGCTAACTGGTGAAGGGGAGGTGCCTGCAAAACCAGGGGATCCAGTGCTGTAACCTGGGGGCTGGGAAGCCTATTTGCTCATCTGAGCAAGGCCTTCTGCTGGTGCCAACTGGCAAATGACAACTGCCTGTACCCATTCCTTCTGTGTTGCGGACCCCACCTTGTGGAATGGTATGCCTGAGGACGTCAGAAAGGCTCCTACTCTTCTGGCTTTCTCAAACTGTGCAAAACTGAATTATTCAGGAGAGCATTTCTGCACGTGCAATAGAGTTGCATTGTGCTAAATGATTCACAAAGTTACTCAGTGAAGTTATTACGGACTGTGGCTATATTACTGTGTTTAGCTTACTTAAACTAGGATCTTACTGTGTAATTTGTGTAATTTAATTTAATTGTTTTTAGATTTCTGATTAGTTCTACAACCCTAATCCTACTGCATTGTTTACTGAATGCCCTACCCAGTTGTACTGACACTGTGTAATCCACCTTGAGTCCAAGTGAAATAGGCAGACTATAAAATATATAAATAAAACCAAATAAATAAATCAAGTCCTTCAGTAAAAGCTTCAAGGTTGAGATGTAGAAAATTGTTTAGAGTATGTCTCTTACCTCATCCCTGTTCATGTTACCCTTCACCAAAATGCCCTGTAGAACAAGTCTTATATGCCTTCATATGGGCAGCAAGTGAAGAGTTTTATTTTTTTGATTTATGAATTGCAGGGCTCTGGGTGATGTACAACAGAGATAAAACATCAAGCATAAATAAAAAAATTACAATAACAATTATTTACCATCTAAAAACAGATGGTGAGATTCTAGTATTACAATTGCAGACTGTCAGCTGCTTTGTGGGCAAGGGGGGAGAAGGCAGTACAAATGTGGAGAGCAGAAGAGGGTGCCAGCCAAGATGGTAACCGTTGCTGTCCTCAACCAAAAGCTTGTCAGAACATCTCTGCCTTATAGGCCCTGTGGAACTGTAGAAGATCCCTCAGGGCCCTGATGGTATTCAGCAGAGAGTTCCACCAAGTTGAAGCCAGGACCAAAATGGTCCTGGTCAAGGACAGCTGGATGTCTTTGGAGCTAGGGACCACCAGCAGATTGCTGTCTGAGGAACATAACCCTCTTCCGGGGACATAACAGAACGGAGGAGAAGGTCCCATAGATACATCTGTCCCTGACCCCTCAAGTAGGGTTGCCAAGTTCAATTCAAGAAATATCTGGGGACTTTGGGGGAGGAGCCAGGAACAAGGGTGTGGCAAGTGTAATTGAACTCCAAGGCAGTTCTGGCCATCACATTTAAAGGGACAGCACATCTTTTTAAATGGCTTCCTTCCATAGGAAATAATGAAGGATAGGGGCACCTTCTTTTGGGGCTCATAGAATTGGACCTCCTGGTCCAATTGTTCTGAAACTTGGGGGTTATTTTGGGGAGAGGCATAGATGCTATACTGAAAATTTGGTGCTGCTACCTCAAAAAACAGCCCCCCCCGGAGCCCCTGATACCTCCAGATCAATTCCCCATTATACCCTATGAGAATCGATCTGCACATAGGGAATAATGAAGTGCCCAGCAGACATTTCCTTCCCTCCCCCCCCCCCAGTTTCTGGTGACTCTGAAGTGAGGGACTGGCATCTCTACTCATGAGTTGCAGCCAACTTCTTCAAAGTAACACAGACGCACCATCCCAAGAGGAAGCCTTTCCAATCGGAGATTGAAGCCTCCGGAGGTGGAAAGTCACACAGTGGCTTTGGGGGAGGGGTTTCCCCTTGCTGGCCAGCTGACTGGGGGCAGGAAGGAGCCTGAGAAAGCAGAAGAACCCATGCTGGGACCTGGGGATTGACAAGCCTACCCTCAAGGCCTTGAAGGTCAATACCAAAAATAGGCTTCCCAACCCTCCCGCTCTGGCGGGAGTCCCCTGGGTTTGCAGCCTCATCTCCCGGTCTTCAAGAAGTGGGAAGCGGGGGGTGGGGGGTGGAGGGGGGAGAGAACATACCTGTAGGCTTCATTATAGAGCTCCTGAGCCGTTTGTAAAATGTCTGCCGCTTTAAGGCTGGGCAGGGAGCAGGAAGGGCTTGGGAGAACAGCCCCGCCCTTTCTTTTGCTTTCACTTTCACAGCAAGAGTTCTCCGGAAGAAGATCTGGTAAGTGTGTGTGTGTGTGTGTGAGGGAGGGGGCAGGGGATTCCCTGGTTTGGAGGCCCTCCCCCCTTTTAGAAAGCGTGGGGGGGGGAGGGAAATGTCTACTGGGCATTCTATTATTCCCTATGGAGAACGATTCCCATAGGGAATAATAGGGAATTCATCCGTTGGTATTGGGGGCTCTGGGGGGGCTATTTTTTGAGGTAGAGGCACCAAATTTTTAGTAGAACATCTAGTGCCTCTCCCCAAAATACCCCCCAAGTTTCAAAACGATTGGACCAGAGGGTCCAATTCTATGAGCCCCAAAAGATGGTGCCCCTATACTTCATTATTTCCTATGGAAGAAAGGAATTTTAAAAGGTGTGCTGTGATGTGATGTGATGGCCAGAACTCCCTTGGAGTTCAATTATGCTTGTCACATCCTTGTTCTTGGCTCCACCCCCAATGTCTCCTGGCTCCACCCCCAAAGTCTCCTGGCTCCACCCCCAAAGTCCCCAGATTTTTCTTTAATTGGACTTGGCAACCCTAACCAAAAACTTGAACTCGACTCAGTACTCCACTTGGAGCCAGTACAGCTGGCACAGTACTGGATATATATTTGCCATCTGTGACATTCCTGTCAGGACTTGCACCGCTGCATTCTGGATAATTTGGAGCTTCCAGTTCAGTCTCAAGGGCAGCAGGGCCGGATTAACAATTAGGTCAAGTAGGCACTGGCCTATGGGCCCCCATGTCTTTATGAGCCCCAGGCCAGCTCCCCTTGCTTGCAACCCTCCCAGCCTGCATGCACAACCAGCAACTGAGCCGCTCTATGCCCAAGTTGCCTGGTGCAGCTGCTGCTGCTGGTGTTGTCAAGTTTGTCTCTCTCTGCTTCTCCCCCACAGCTTTGTCAAAGGGGCTTTTGAGAAGGTGGCTGCAGTGGGGACCATGGGTGGCAGGGCGGGTGTTCCGACTCAGATAATTTGTGAGGAGCTCCGTGAGATCTTGACTGCCTAGTGGCCTCCACAGCTCTGAAGGGTAGGCCAGCATAAAGCGAGTTACAATAATCTAGCCTGGAAGTGAGTTTTGCATGGAAGATACCTTCCACATCCACCACAAAAAAAGCCCATGCTGTAACTGTCACTTTACAGACAATCCCAGAGAGAGGGTACATGGAAGACAGGGTTGCCAACTCTGGGTTGGGAAATAACTGGATATTGGGGGGGGGGGGGGTGGAGCCTGAGGAGGACAGGGTTTGGGGCATTATGCCATAGAGTCCAACTTCCAGTGGCCATTTTCTCCAGGAGAACTGATCTCTATCACCTGGAGTTCAGTTGCAATAGTAGGGGATCTTCAGCTGCCACCTGGAGGTTGGTTACATCATCAATAGCACTGTGACTAATAAAGATACAATGAAATTAATTTTTTTCTAAAGTGATAATTTCTTTTACTGTTTTAAAAACATATCCAATTAATATTTACAACAAAAACAACCAACACCAATATGAATATATGGAATATTCAACAATTTCACAACTGTAGAAATACTTGAGAATTTCCAAATTGTATTCCATATAGTCCATTTCTTGCCATAAAGAAGTAAACAAGACGATGGGAGGTTGTTCTAAGAAACCATTTCTACACCTTCATCAGGTCTTGTAACTTCATAGAATGATATCTAAATAATTCCACCAAATAACAGGAAAATATACTAATAAAAACATAAAAATTACCTATTGAATCCTGTACAAAAATTCAAGTGACTTTATTTACATGCCTTTGGAGTCTTGTCTGTCGTTTCAGCTGTGATTGAGTTAGTGGGAGCACTTCAAGTAGGGTTGCCAAATCCAATTCAAGAAATATCTGGGGACTTTGGGGGTGGAGCCAAGATCAAGGCTGTGACAAGCATAATTGAACTCCAAAGGGAGTTCTGATCATCACATTTAAAGGGACGGCACACCTTTTCAATTCCTTCCTTCCATAGGAAATAATGAAGGATAGGGGCACCTTCTTTTGGGGCTTATAGAATTGGACCCCCGGTAGGCTTCCCAACCCTCCCGCCCTGGCGGGGGACCCCAGGATTTCCACCCTCTTCCCCCACTCCCCCAAAAAATGGAAGCGGGGGGAGGGGGAGGAAACGGCGCCGGGGAGCATGGCGAGCTGCCCGATCCTGGAGCGGGCGAGGCCGCCGCGCCGCTGCCGCCCCCTCCCCGCCCACCGCAGCTGCTCCTCCGAGATGGGCCCAGGCTGAGCCCATCTCGGAGGAGCAGCCAAGAGGCGGCAGCAGCGCAGGCAAAACCAGCGAGGCAAAACCAGAGAAGGAGAGGGCGGAGGCAGGCCAGGAGCATGGCGAGCCGCGAATCCGGGCCCTTCTAGGACCTGGACTCGCGGCTCGCCACGCCCCTGGCCCGCCTTCACCCCCCCTCCGATTCCACCCCAGAGGCGGAGTGGAGTGAGTGAGGCCGCCACGCCGCTCCCCCCTCCACCCCACCACAGCTGCTCCTCCGAGATGGGCTTAGCCTGAGCCCATCTTGGAGGAGCAGCCACGGCGAGCAGAGAAGAGGCGGCAGCCGCGCAGCAGCGTCGCCCGCTCCAAGACGGGGCGGCTCGCCACGCTCCCCAGCGCCGTTTCCCCCCTCCCCCTAGCTCCACCCCAGTGTCTCCTGGCTCCACCCCAAAGTCCCCAGATATTTCTGGGATTGGACTTGGCAACCCTAACCCCCAGTCCAATCTTTTTGAAACTTGGGGGGTATTTTGGGGAGAGGCACTAGATGCTATACTGAAAATTTGGTGCCTCTACCCCCAAAAACAGCCCCCCAGAGACCTGTGGATCAATTCTCCATGATTTTCTATGGGAATAAATCTCCATAGGGAATAACAGAGTTCCCAGCAGATATTTCCCTCCCCTCCCCCCGCTTTCTGACGACCCTGAAGGGGGGAGGGCCTTCAAACCGGGGGATCCCCTGTCCCCACCTGGGGATTGGCAACCCTAACTTCATGTGCAATTTATTGAGATACTTACAGGTAAAAAAGGGTAAGGGAGTCCCCCGTGCAAGCACCAGTTGTTTCCGACTCTGGGGTGACATCGCATCATGACGTTTTCATGGCAGACTTTTTACGGGGTGGTTTGCTATTGCCTTCCCCAGTCATCTACACTTTCCCCCCAGCTAGCTGGGTACTCATTTACCGACCTCAGAAGGAGGAAAGGCTGAATCAACCTTGAGCCAGCTACCTGAATCAAACGCAGGTCATGAGCAGAGCTTAGAGTGCAGTCCTGCAGCTTTGCCACTCTGTGCCACGGGGCTCATTGTAATTATACTTACAAGTAGGTGTTAATTGTTGAAATTTTTTGTACTAAAGGACCATACTGTGGCCACCTAGAGGTTGGCAACCCTAAGGAGAATACTGGAATATGCAATTTGATTCATATACAGGCCACAGAAGACTTTTAACAGTTAGTGGAAGTGCAGCCACAGGGGGATGAGGAAAAAGTCTATTCAGGGGAACTGTAGTGCTGTAATTTTTATTTTTTTATTGAAGGGAATGGGAAGGTGTCATGATCTGTGCAGGACTAGGAGACAAGGCCTAGGGAGGCCTAGGCCTAGAGACCAGTGTGGGAGTAGAAAGCAGACGCAGCCTACAATCCCCACAATGCCTGGTGCCTGCTGTAACCAATCAGTGTCCAGGGATTGTGTGAGATGGATACGTAAACTTTGTATGCTGTGGAACTACGTTCTTTTCTCTCACAGAGTCAGGCTGAGAGGACAGTCTGGCTGAGAGAAGGATCCCTCACTCAGAAGGTAGAGTGAGTCACAGGCAGTCGGCCTGGGGAAAAGGGCTGTGGGCCCTGATGACTAACAGGCTGGGGGTGGGAAAGTACAGGTAGCCGCGTTAGGGTTTATTTTCATTTTCCTTTAAGCACCTTGTCTTGTTTAAATACCCATCCCTGTATTAATAAACTTTTATCTTTTTTAATGTTCTCTGCCTGTCATCACACCTGTGTTTCTCAGCAAAAAGGGGCATTTTTGGTGGGGCTTGGGAGGGTACTCTGGGCCTTCCAAAGGGACCATAAATCCAGAGTGGTGGCAGCGTCAGATGGCAACCCCATCTGGGTCATGACAGAAGATCTCCAGGCTCCATTCCATAGTCCTCAGATATTTTCTGAATTGGACCTGGCAACCCTATGTGCAAAGCTGTCATGGCAGTGCATACGAGGAGAGGCACTTTCAAAGATATGAAAGTTCAAGGCCATGAAGGGCTTTGTATGTGATAGCTAGTATCTTAAACTGAGCTCATTAACTGATGGACAGCCAGTGGAGTGACTGTAGAATCGCAGTAATATGTGTGCTTGATCTAGCTCCCAATAACAGCCAAGCTGCAGCATTCAGCACTAACTGGAGTTTCTGAATTGATTTTGAGGAGAGGCCAATATATAGTGCATTACAGTAGTCTAGTTGTGATGTCACTGTGGCATGGATCCAGGTGGCCAGATCAACTGTGTCAAGGTAGGGGCCGTCTGATGAGCTAGGCTGAGTAGAGAGAAAGCTTTTTTTTTTGAAGTTGCATTAACTTGTTTCTCCAGTTGTAACACTGAGTCCAGTATAACCCCAAGGTTCTTAATTGAATCAGCAGAGGTCAGCTGAACTCCATCAAAAGCTGAACTGGGAAGGAAGGAAGCTGGCTGGCTGGGTCCAGGTTTGCCTGTAAGTGGAAGGCATTTATTTGACATGTGTTTAACTGTACATATGTTCAGGCATGGCTAAGGGTAGGTAAAAGCATGGCTTGTTCTTATCATCCTACTGAACGCTAATATGACAAATTTACTTCTAAATATGCATTAACAAATCCAGCAGCAAGATTTTCCCAATGTGTAAACCAAAATTTGTTTGGGGAGTAAAGAGAAGGAAATACTTAAGAGTACACACTGCTTTACTTTTTGTGTTGGTTGCTGTGAATAGTGGCAGACAGGATTCATGGAAGCCAAGTTTAGACTGCTTTGTGTTCTGCTATCAGAAATGATCTTAGGTCATCTTGTATGGCGGACAAGGGGAACTGGCTTCACAAGCAGACTTGTTGAATGTTAGTGAAAGTGCATAGGTTTGTTCTTCACAATGACAAATGGAACAAGTAAAGAGAGACTTGTTTACTGGGCCAGCCACTCCTATTGAAGAACCAGTGATAAGTTTTGCTATGGGCTACATGAATTTTTGTTCAGGTCTAGGTGCAGTACTGCAGTCTCAACTCTCTGCTCATGACCTGAGTTCGATCCCAGCGGAAGCTGGTTTCAGGTAGCCGGCTCAGGTTGACTCAGCCTTCCATCCTTCTGAGGTTGGTAAAATGAGTACCCAGCTTGCTGGGGGGAAAGCGTAGATGACTGGGGAAGGCAATGGCAAACCACCCCGTAAAAAGTCTGCAGTGAAAACGTTGTGAAAGCAACGTCACCTCAGAGTTGGAAACGACTGGTGCTTGCACAGGGGACTGACTACCTTTACCTTTTTTTTTTGTAGGTGTTCAAAGCAAAACTGAAGGATGTTATGTTGCCAGGCACCTGTTTACCAGCAGCTGTTGAGAGCAGAGAAGCAGGCATTTGGAGGACTGTTAAATATTTGCAGTGTAATCAGATCTTGTGTTAAGGAGAAAATCCATGTTAAGTGGGCACATTGTGCCTAGGCAATGGTGGTAGGGAATACATGTTGCATTTGTGCAAGATTACAGGTGTATCTAGTAGCTGATACAAAAGTTCTAGAAGCAGGAATTCTGGTTGGGCAGCACTCAAACACTTTCTCATCCCCCCCCCCTTTGTCAGTCCAATTTAAGTCTTTAAGACCTTAAACATTTATTAGGCTTTTAAAATATATCACATTACTGTGTTTTGGATTATTTTTGCATAAGCAAAGCGCATCAAGCTACTGTTTAACCATTTCTGTTTCTTAAGTAAAAATGTTCTCTTCTCAGCAGCTCAACAGGTGGAAAGCAACACAGCTTCCTTATAGGGTTACCAGCTCTGGGTTGGGAAATTCCTGGAGATTTTAGGGAGGAGTGGAGCCTGAGAAAGGTGGAGTATAGGGAGGGGAGGAGCCTCAGCACGGTATGATGCCATAGTGTCCATCTTCCCAAGTGGCTATTTTCTCCAGGTGAATTGATCCCTGTCAACTGGAGATTAGTTATAATCCCTGGAGATATCCAGCCACCACCTGGGGGTTGGGGCAAACAGTCAAAGGACTCCGTGTACACACACTCTCACAACAAATCTGATATAAAGATCCTCTCAATTTATATAAATGTTTGCAAGTCCATTCAGAAATATAAGAATCCATATATCACAGCCCAGCACATAAATGGATATGTATGTATGAAGCAAGAAACAACCTCCATGCATATTCAATGGGTAAGTTTCAATCATGTGTAGTCAAATGCCAGATTCTTGTGCAATCGGGAATTCTTCTGAAGTCTTCTGCTTCAGACTCAGTAAATCAATGTCAGTTTCTTCTCAAAGTTCATTTATATCCAAATCGCAATGAGTCCACTCAGTCTGAGTTGTCTTGTTTCACACACCACCTTGTCCAAACTTCACAATTTCTCAGAAAAATTGGAAGGAGACAGAATTGTGAACGTTCCCATTGAGAATTTCTCTGGGAAATTGTGACGCTGGGAAATGAGACAACTTATACTGGTTGGACTCATCACGATTTGGATATAAATGAACCTCTGATTTGGATATAAATGAACGAGACAACTTATACTGGTTGGAATCATCACGATTTGGATATAAATGAACCTCTGATTTGGATATAAATGAACGAGACAACTTATACTGTTTGGACTCATCACGATTTGGATATAAATGAACCTCTAGAAGAAACTGACTTTGATTTACTGAACTTGAAGCAGAAGACTTTCCAACTTCATAAGAATTTGGTCTTTGACTACACATGATTGGAACTTACCTGTTGAATGTGCATGGAGGCTGTTTCTGGCTTCATACACGTATATACATTTATGTGTTGGACTGTGATATATATATATATATATATATATATATATATATATATATATATATATACACATACATATACATACACACACACACAGATTCTTACATATCTGAATGGACTTGCAAAATTTATATAAACTTAGAGGATCTTTATATGTGTACTGTGAGGCTATGTGTACACAGAGTCTTTTGACTGCTTCCCCCAACTTTACACTGTGTTTCTCTTTGGTTGTGAATATGTATACCACCTGGAAGTTTGCAATCCTTCTTCTTTTGCACAGATGTGGAATACTTTCAGTTCGCCACAGTCTGAAGCTAAGAATTTAAAGACCTGCTTTAAAAAAAAAAGTGAATGATCTGAAACTCAGAGTGCTCTACCATCACTGTTGTTGCTAAATTTGAGGGTTTCACCTTGGGATAGAGCTCTTTTTATTTTAAATTGCAACATGGCCGTGACCCACTAAGCATGCATTTTCTCTTGTTGCAGGTGTGTGTCTGATCTCCAATCCCCTCCTGAGTGTTTGTTCTAAAGATTTTGAAAATAAAATTTCCCATAATCCTAACTTGTGGTTCCTTGACTGCATGGTGTAGAATTTTCTGCAGGTGCAATTAAATGAGCATAATTTAAATAAGAAACTACATGTATATTGAAAACTAATGTATTTTAAAAGTTCTGCACTTTTAAAGAAATTACATGAAGTTGACAACATAAAGGCAAGCAATTTTACTATGCCTTTGAAAAGCTTAATGGTAGACATTTTCTCCACAAATGGAGCTTCAGGACTGAGCATCTAGTTACCAAATGAACTCTTCTATGTTAGTTCTCTATTTACTATTAGGTAAATATGAGAAACAATAGCAGCAGAAACAGTTTGGAGATACCCTCATCTGGGGCAAAAACTTCAGTCTGGGAGCCTGTAAGTACTGGCTTCTCTTCTGCCCTCTCCCATACCCTTTCAGCTCTCAGTATGTCCTTATAAGAGCATATTTATGTGGCCCTCTTAAGAACATAAGAGAAGCCATGTTGGATCAGGCTAATGGCCCATCCAGTCCAACACTCTGTGTCACACAGTGGCCAAAAAACCTAGGTACCATCATGAGCTCCATCAGTGGGATCAGGATACTAGAAGTCCTCACACGGTTGCCCCTCCCAAGCACCAAGAATACAGAGCATCACTTGCCCCAGAGAGTTCCAACAATACACTGTGGCTAATAGCCACTGATGGAACTCTGCTCCATATGTTTATCCAATCCCCTCTTGCAGCTGGCTATGCCTGTAGCTGCCACCACCTCCTATGGCAGTGAATTCCTTGTGTTAATCATCCTTTGGGTGAAGAAGTACTTCCTTTTATCCGTTCTAACCCGACTGCTCAGCAATTTCATTGAATGTCCACAAGTTCTTGTATTGTGAGAAAGGGAGAAAAGTACTAGTTCTTTCTCTACCCTGTGCTTAATCTTGTAAATCTCTATCATGTCACCCCTCAGTAGATGTTTCTTCAAGTTAAAGAGCCCCAAGTGTTTTAACCTTTCTTCATAGGGAAAGTGTTCCAACCCTTTAATCATTCTAGTTGCCCTTTTCTGCACTTTTTCCAATGCTATAATATTTTTTTTGAGGCTTGGTGACTTGTTGGCTTTTATTGTTATTCAGTACGCCTGTTTCCCCCTCTCTCTGCATAGAGTCCTCTACTTTTTCTGCCAGTGGCCCACTGCTCCTCTTTTTATCAAATTTATATCCAGCACCCTTTTCCCCAAAAGGGACTCAGGGAGGGTAACAGCATATAAAATACACCAATTAAAACAACACAAAGGTACAACAAATCTGGGTTGCGCGGGAGCACTTTACTGAGATAGTGAATCCTAAGCCCTGAAATGCTGCTTGATGTTGTTTACCTTCTTATCAAACAAATGCATCTTAGCACAGCTGCAGCAGATTCCTCCTCTTATTTGCGCACAGCACCTTGGAAGGTCGGCTCTGGTTCAAAGAAGCCTGTCAGACCTGCTATTACAGCGCAATATTATGCAGAGTTGCTCCACCCAGTCACTGCTTATTAGAATCAATAGGCTTAAGTCTATTTTTCAAAGTGGTAGAAAGGACTATAATACGTTATTGTTATTATTATTAACAACAACAACAACAACCCTTCAGACGGAAGGAGTTGAGCATTCCAAACTGAGATCTTCCGATGTTAAAAGCTCCTTGCAAGTACAAAGCCAAACAGCTTCCCATTCGAATGGAAGCGCAGTGCGAACTGCAACTGAAGAAACCCTTTTCTGTCCCCTCCTCCTACTCGTGTAAACCCCAGCTTTAAACCTCCAGCAGTACAGAACTCTCCACGGCCTCCTGACGTAGCTACGTTCTTTCGGAGACACGAAGCGGGGACCAGCCCCCGGCGAGAGAGCGCATGCTTACGGCTCCTAACGGTTTCCGAAGAAACCAAGAAGCGAGAGTTCGTGGGCGTGTCTTCTCCGCGCATATGGGCGTGGGTTCAGGCCTTGCCCTCCCGCCAGCTATCTCCGCCCCCTTTTTCCCGGCGGCAGCGGTGGCTGCTACTTATCTCCTGGTGTGGAGGCTGAAGAAGTCAGCAGCAGTAGTAGCAGCAGCAGCGGCGGCGGCGGCCCGGTAGGGCGGGGGGTGGAAGATGGCGGCGGCAATAGCAACGGCGGGTGCCCTGTTGTGGGGCTGGTTGTGGAACGAGCGCTTCTGGTTGCCCGCCAACGTGACTTGGGCCGACTTGGAGCGAGGAAGTGCCGGCGACGAAGAGGGGTATCCCCGCGCCGCCCACGTTCTGGGCGCCTTCCCGTTGGCAGTCGGCGTCTTCGCCTTGCGGCGGGTCTTTGAGAGGTATTGAGGGGCACGACTCCGGCGGGGCAGAGGGCTTGGCGGCGGGTGGACCCGCCCCGCCATGTGACGGCTGAAGGGAAGGGGGGGGGGGGTTGATTCGGAGCGCATTTCCTTCCGCCTGACGCGAAGCGGGGTGGGGTGTGCACGCCCGAGGGAAGTCCTGATTCCCTTTCAGTGGTGGAGGCCGGAGCCTCGTCAGAGGTGGTGTGGCAGGCAGTTCGCTGCGGTTCTTTTTGATTCGGAAGTAAAGTCCTCTGAGTCTGGTGGGGCTTACTCCCTGTTAAGTGTGGTTCTGATATTGCGGTATATGCCCCCCCCCCCCAGCCTCTAGCGGGAATCAGTTTCCCTTTTGGCCATTCTTGCGCGCCTTGTAAAATGAGAATTTGGGTGGCGGGCAAATCCTAATTTTTCCTTTAAATTCTTATAATTCATTAAGTAGGCTGTCATTCCCTGCGTATAAGACTGACTTCGAAGTAAACGTGTTTAGGATTGCTCTTTATGGCTGCTGTCGGTTACCGCTTTGGAACCAGTGGGACTTGCTTTTGAGGAAGAATGTATCAGGCTGCCTTTTTAAGTGCCTTGGGTGATCCATAGCAGAAGGAAAAACAAGGAACGGGCACTAAATTACATTTTTAAAATATTGGTACTTGATGCGGATTAATTTGCGTGCAGCCCGGTCTTTTACAGTAGGGTTCACACATGCGAGAATGTGGACTTTAGCCCTTTAGACTGCAGGTGGGGCAATTGCACTTTTTAATGCTCTTTCTGTGTGTGTCATTAAAAATCTCCCTGCAAGTAGAAAAGTAGTGCAGGCTGGATTAGATCTTCTTTCCTTTGATGCAGTAAACTTTTAATTTAGGAGGGTTTTTAATTTTTTTCCCAATAAGGGGTTATATTGGAGTATCCTGGAAAGGAGTGCAAAAATGCAAGTGCAAGGAAGTGATGCAGTGGGCGTTTGAGAGAGAGAAACTGTCTTTTCGGTACCACAGCTATGACTCTTCCTGTGAAAAACTGCATAATTCCTACTAGTTGTTCACCTGCTGTAGTCCCTGCTAGCTGCAAGTTTTCAATTTCATACCTTTATTGGCATAAAAAAAACTCCTCACTGATAATTTAAGATCAGGAATAAATACAAAGACCTAATAGGTATTAAAAATGAAGACATGAAACAGTCAAGTAAAACTTACAAATAATGCAAGTTAAATATCAGTAAAACATGAGAGACAGATTAAAAGAATATGCGTCCAACAATTAAAATACAGTGGTGTGTTTGGATTTAATTTTGTAAGCTTCTGCTAGGAATTCTGCAACACATACAGTAATTTGAGAATCAACATCTTCTAAAAGGTAAATAAAACATTTTTTTAATGAAAACATTGTGCTGAAAGTATTAGACAGGAATTGCTTACGTGGTAAGTTGAGGCAAGGACACTCTAAAACACGGGTGTCAAACTCATTTGTTACGAGGGCCAGATCTGACATAAATGAGACCTTGAGGGTCCGGGCTGTGTCGGATTGGCCGCATGTCATATATATATATTTAAAACTTAAAACATGCTTAAAATGTTAGCACTCATTAGACTTAAAGGTGTTCTCTTTGTATTTCTCTCATGAGATCCAGGGAACTGGGCAAAAGAAGCTCTGGCACTTTCCTTCCTTCCCCAGGGACTGGGGTGGGTGGGAAGCCTCAGTCAATAGAAGGAAAAGAAGTTTGGCTCAGTAGCTCTGCTGTGCGATTGAGAGAGCCTGGCAAAGCAAGCTATTCCTCACCCCTTCCTCCCAAAGGGAGGAGCCTCAGCCAATGGAGAAAACAGAGGTTTTGCTTTGTAGCTCCAGTTGCTCGGAGGCCTGATAGGAGCCCTCGAAGGACCTGATTCAGCCTCCAAACTGCATGTTTGACACCCCTGAGTCTAAAATAATATGGGATAGTGAAGCTAGCTGCAGGTAAAGGACTTCATGCTAGGAATGACCAGAGCCTTTTTTGAGCAGGAACACAGTTCTGGCTGGCTTGGCATCAGGGGGTGTGGCCTAATATACAAACAAAAATGCCCTGGGAATGATCTTTTGCTGCCTTTCAGTAATCCACACTGAACTGTCCAAACTGGTGGTCTGGCTCAGTACAAGCTATCCAACTAGTGGTCTGGCTTCATACATTTGTGTATCAGACCGTCTTCAAAACTGCTATGTAAAAGTGTGTTTGTAGTAGTACTTTTCGTGTTCCACTGGTCAGCTGCAGAGTCCAATCTCATCACAGAAAGGTAATTTGTTTGCTGATGAGATGTTACATGAATTAGGTTAATAAAAGGAAAATAATTCTTTACCATTAAGAGAATAAAATTTGTTACCTTTAGCATGCATAGTTTCATTCTTGTTTAAGTTTATGAAACCACAAAATGACTTTTAATTTTGTAACTTCAATCACGTTTTGTCAGTAAATAAATTATACAAGCTCAAATATTGTACAGCATGCACATTTTCTGGTGGTGGAAGTTTCTTCCACAAAATGTGAAGAAATTTGGATAGATAACTTTGGTGTATGTGAGGGCTGGGTTATACCTCAAAATATATATGTGGTATAGGATTTCAGTTTATTATCATTGGTATGTATTCATTGTTAAAAGGACTAGTGCGATTTAACACATTTGTGTATTACAGATGTTGAGTTCAGTAGCACCTTTATGAATACTTTCGTTGGTCATAATACGAGCTTTTGTTCATGCACATTTCTTCAGATATACAGAAATGGAAGCTAATGTTTCATATATAGATAGATAGATAGATAGGCAGATGTTTCTACATATGTGAATAGCAAATTAGCATATAATATAGTGAAGATGTTTTGATATATGCAGAGTAGAGCAGTATTTTGACATATTTATTGCTTCACTGTTTTTTTCCATAATTAGAGGGAAAAATGTAACTCTAACTTCAGCTTGTAATTGCTATTTAGCATTCAACTTACTGAAAATGTTTTTATATATGCAAAGTGGAGCAGTACTTTGACACATTTATTGCTCCACTGGTTTTTCTCCTGTAATTAAATCCAAACATATTGTGACCTTAGCTTGTTATTGCTATTTAGTCTTTTCATATGTCAAAACATTTTCATTGAACTGTATGCTACTTTGCTGTTCACCTGTATAGAGGTATCTCCCTATATATATGTATATGAAACATTAGCTTCTATTTCTGTGTATCTGAAGAAGTGTGCATGCACATGGAAGCTCATACATACTTTGGATAAAAGTAGGTTGGTCTTAAGGGTTCAGCTGAACTCAAAATCTGTTCTACTGCTTCAGACCAACAAAGTTGCCCACCTGGATACGTATTTGTGTATTGTTCACTTTGTAATGCAACTGTTTTTCCATATTAAGAGGTGAGATATAGTTTAGTGGCAGAACCCATGCTTTATATGCCAAAGGCTCCCAAGTCCAGGGGCGGGCATTTTTAGATCAAAGGATCTCTGATAGGAGCACAGGGAATGATTTGTGAATAAGATCTTCAGGTCAGTTGCTGTTCAGAGTAGGCTGCTGGGCTAGCTGGATCAGTCGTCTGATTTGGTCTACTTTTAGCAGAAACCAGCAGTACATTTGATTTCAGTTTTAAAACAGATTTCTTCATTCTTACTTGCTTCCATGGTTGTATTGAGTCAACTATACATTGCTTCCTGTTTTTATAGTTGATCATTAAACTGGAATCTACATTGTTGGGAAGGATACTTTGACATCTCAGTTGCGGAATTCCCCATATGCTTTGGGAAGAGAAAGGCAGCTTTTCCCTGTTCAGAAGCCTTTTGGCTTAGATTTTCATGCATAAACTTTCATATTTGTCTACTGAAACTTCATTGTGACCTCTCAACTTACACTCATTGTTGTGAAGGAATGCAGCATGAATTCTGTGCTTTATCTTAGTATTGGGAGTAATGACTAAGAACCTGAGCCATGTATTTTGTGAATTGTATATATTTCTACTGCCATTATTGTTTTCCTTCCTTCTCCATCGATGACTGGTTCTCATTTGGTATCTTACTTTATGAGGAAGTGGCCATGTTTCTAACTTTTTAGAGTAGCATTCATATAAACTATTAATATATACGTGTATATAAAGGAAATTGGCATGCTAATGTAGGTATCTGCAAATGGTTTATTTGGGGAATTAATATTGTTTGCATCAATTTCACACAGGTAATTAACTTTTGAACTTTGAATCTGGAAAGACTGCAGTATATATTTTCTACAGGGTTTTCAGTTTTGACTTTGTCAACTCTATCTCATGCATAATTTTATCAGGCATTTTAGTTTTGGCATTCAGTTGTTGTGAAACTTTGAGGGACTGGTGAGATTATCTTTTATCTTGGCAGAGCAAGACTCAGTCCTAATCTAGAAAGGATTGCTTAAAGTTTTCTTGAAATTTCAGAAAGATCTTATGATTTCTGTTTGTGAATATGAACCTAATGGAATGCCAATAGACATGTTATTGTGTTTTTGGGTGTCCTTGACATCTTCGAGGTCATTTAGTTCTAACAGGCATGTCAAAGTTGCTTTTCCCTTACTTCCAGTTTCTGATTGGAGAGGGATTTATTTTTCTTAGATGTGTATCATAAGAAGAGCCATGTTGGATCAGACCAGTGGTCCATCTAGTCCAGCATCCTGTCTCACACAGTGGTCAACCAGTTCCTCTGGATGGCCAACAACAGGGCACAGACATTGAAGTCTTCCCTCAAAGAAGCTGCCTAGCTGTGGGATTCAGAGGCTTAGTGCCTCTGAATCTTTAAGTTTTGCTCAGTCACCATGGCTAGTAATCCTAAATAGACTCATCTTCCATGAAACTATCTAATCTCCTTTTAATGGTGTTTTTTCCTGTGGTCATTCCTACATGTTCTGGCAGCAGATTTCACATTTTAATCATCCTCTGTTTAAAGTAGTGTTTCATTTTGTCTCTTCTGAACCTACTGCCCATCAGTTTCATTGGATGCCATTGAGTTCTATATTTTGGACGAGGGAGAAAAATTATTTGTCAGTTCTCTCCACCCCATGTATAACTTTATAAACCTCTATCATGTACCCCTTAGTTGTCTCTTCTCCAAACTGAAGAGTCCCAAGCTCTTCAACCTTTCTTCATAAGGAAGGTTCTCCAGCCTCCTAATAATTTTCATTGCTCTCCTCTATACTTTTTCCAGCTCTGCAGTGTCCTGTTGGAGATATGGTGACTAGGACTGTACACTGTATTCCAAAGAGGCTACACAATAGATCTATATAGGAGCATTACAATATTGACTGTTATATTCTCAATTCCTTTTCTTATAATCCTTAACATAGTTTGCCTTGCAACATACTGGGTTGACACTTTCATTGAGCTACCCAAGATCTTTTCCCTGCTCAATTTCAGCAAGTTTGTCCTATACCCCATTATCCTATATTTAAAGTTGGGGGGTTTTTTTTGTCCCAGTGAGCTTCACTTTACACTTACTAACATTGAACTTCATTTGTCACATTTTTGCTCATCCACCCGATTTGTGGAGGTTTCTTTGAAACGCTTCACAGTCAGTCTTGGTTTTCACCATCCTGAATATTTTTCTGTCATCTGCAAATTGGCAGCTACACTACTCACCCCTAGTTCTAGATCACTTATGAATAAATTAAATAGTACCAACCCCAATAGCAATCCTTGTGGGAGCCTACTGCTTACTTCCCTCCATTGTGAGAACTGTCAAATAATTTCTGCTCATTGCTTCTTGTCATTTAATCTATAAAAGAACCCATCTTCTTATTGCATGACTGCTAAATTTACTCAGGAGTTTTTGGTGAGGTACCTTATAAAAAGCCTTTTGAAAGTCCAAATATACAGTGTGTACTGGGTCATTGTTGTCTACATGTTTGTTCACATTCTCAAAGAAGTCCAAAAGGTTGGTGAGGCAGGACTTCCCTTTGCAGAAGCCATGCTGATTTTCCTTCAGCAGGCTTTGTCCCATTATTATTATTATTATTATTATTATTATTATTATTATTATTATTATTATTATTATTATTATTATTATTATTATTATTATTATTATTATTATTATTATTATTATTATTATTATTATTTGCCCAACAATTCTGTCTTTGAATCAGTTTCTACTAATTTCCCTGGGACAGACATTAGGCTGACTGGCCTGTATTTTCCTGGTTCCCCTTTGGAGTACTTTTTAAAAAAATGGTGTCACATTTCCTACTCTCCACTCTTCTGATACGGTGACTGAATGTAGTGATAGGTTACATATATCGGTTAGTATGTCAACAATCTCACTTTTGAGTTCCTTAAGAAGTCTTGGGTATGTGGACCCAGATCCATAAGGACCTGGAGACTTGTTGATTGTTAATTTCCCTAGTAGGTCTAGAATGTCATCTCATCTTAATTTGGCTCGGTGGGTACATTCCCTACATTTCCACAATGAACACAGAAGCAGAGAAATCACTGACCTTCTCTGCCATTTTCCTTCAGCAGTCCCCTGATTCCTTTGTCATTTAAAGGCCTCACTGCTTATCTGACTTGTTTCCTGTTGTGGAAATATATTTTTTAAAAGCTTGTTAGTATTGATGCTTTTACCAACCCACTCCTCAAAATCTTTTTGCATGCCTAGTTATTGACTTACATTTCTTTTGCCAGAGCCTGTGGTCTCTCCTGTTCAATTAACCAGGGCAGACCTTCCATTTTTTAAAAAGAAGCCTCTTTATTTTTTGTAGCTTCCTTGACTTGGTAACTATAAAAAGGTAAAGGTAGTCCCCCTGTGCAAGCACCAGTTGTTTCCGACTCTGGAGTGATGTCACATCATGGCGTTTTCACAGCAGACTTTTTAATGGGGTAGTTTGCCATTGCCTTCCCCAGTCATCTACACTTTACCCCCAGCAAGCTGGGTACTCATTTTACCGACCTTGGGAGGATGAAAGGCTGAGTCAATCTTGAGCTGGCTTCCTGAACCCAGCTTCCGCCGGGATCGAACTCAGGCTGTGAGTGCAATACTGCAGCTTACCACTCTACGCCAAGGGGCTGTTTTAGACTTTCCTAACCTGTGGAATGCATTCTATTCGGGCTTCAATTAACGTGGTTTTAAAACAGCTTCCAAGCGTCCTCTAGAAATTTGACTCTAGACTTGAGATTTGTGTTTCCCTTTCAGTTTTGTTTTTTACTATTCCTTTCATTTTTTCAAGGTTCCCTCTTTTGAAATCAAATGGTACAGTTTTGGATTCTAGGGTTAACTTTCCATTGGCCTGAATGCTGAACTTAATAGTACTGTGGACACTGTTCCCAATTGGTGTCATAACCTGTACATCTCTTACCTGTTCTTGAGACCCACTCAGAACCAAGTCCAAGATCATTTTCTGCCTAGTAACCTAATTTTTTTCTCCAGGACCACACAACTACATTTTCCAATGTTACTGGTGCCAGTGTGCATCATGACTGTTGACTCCTTCCTAGCACCCTTAGTCAGCTTATTTAAACAGCGCATGATGTCTGCAACCTTCACACCAAGCATACAAGTCCTTTGTGGTCAAAATACCTGTTGCAGAACCCACTCTCTGTATGCCAAATGATCAAATCACCCACTACCAGAAGCTCACCTGCCCTCAGCCCCTCAAGTGTATCCTCAGCAAGAGAGGATATTGGTCTATTGCCCAAGAAAGGGGTCCCTTCTAAGCGAACACATCCCTCTGACTTCCAAGACTCTCACTCTCCACAGCAGCAGAAGAGGGGTCAGCTGAGATGTGGGACTGTTCTGGTAAATTCCTGTGGGTCTCTTCCCCAAATCTTCTCTGCCTTTGCTTCTCCAGGTTGGCAACTCTAGCTTCGAGGGAATGAATCTGCCCCCTGAGAGCCACGAGCTCCATGCAGCAAACACACACTCAAGATTTCCCCCCAGTGGGTAGATAATTGTACATGTGGCACTCTTTGCAAAACACTGGATAGTCCCTGTTTCCTTTCTACTTTTATAACTGGTTAGCAGTTCAAAGGTATTTATAGTGATGTGGGGGTTCTAAGGCCAAGAGCTCTTCGACTTTCACTCTTTGACTTGTGTCTCTGCCGAGGAGGAGACTTACAGTTCAGAGGCTTCCCAGCAGCAACAATAAAGGGTGAGGTTTTCAATAACCTCCAGGCAAACAGACCTTGCTCACTGAGCAACAGACCAGAGGAAGACCCAGACAAAAGCACCACTCTCCAGAAGGCTACAAACAGCCACATCCTCAAATTCTGTCTTCTCACAAAGCAACCCCAACCAATGCTCCCAGTAATTTAACAGTACAGGAAAAGCAACCCCCCCACACACACTCATCTTCCCAGAAATTTCAATTTTTTGGCTATCAGATTAATATCAGTTCACTTTATTAACTTATTAACTAACGGTTCAGCTTATTAAACTGGTAGAGGTACTGTTTGATCTGATCTGGCAGGTCATTTTTTTTCTGGCAGGTCAGATCACCCATCTGCTAGTTAGGACCACACCGCTCCTTCCTTGTTAAGGAGAGGTTTTCCTGTTGAGCATTTCCAAGCTGGTGTCAAGGACTACCATACCTGTGCCCTGACCTAATTCTTGGAAAGCTAGGAAACTTACATTTCACTGGAGATTTGTAATCAGAAGTATTCCCACAAACATCAGGGACTTGTGCACTAATTGGTCACCAAGAGAAATGTTATTCGTATAAATATATTAAAAATTCTATAACAATATTCATTTACAATGGTACTTTGATTGTATACAAAGCCATTTTTTTCTTATTAAGAAATACAGATTTGATTTGATTTATTTGATTTCTATCCTGCCCTCCCCACCGAAGCAGGCTCAGGGCAGCTCACAAGAATAAAATCACAGTAAATATTAATTATGCATTTAAAATAATACAATATTCAATAATATAGCAGTTAAAAACAGTTTGGTGCTAAGAGTATTAATTTCTGATGACATTCAGTGCTCTTAGGTACTCTTTGTATTACAATGGCAGGAATTCAGTCGAAGGCTAGCTGGGATAATACTGATCAATTTCGCACAATTTAATCCTGGTTTAACTCTGTCTGCAAACTGACTTTCTACCCTAAAACTATAGAATCATAGAGTTGTAAAGTTGGTTTCTCTGATTCTAGTGTAGAAAGTCAGTTTGGGGACAGAGTTAAACCAAGATTAAAGCTCTAGTGTGAAATTGGTCACTGTCTTGCGGAACTGGGCGAAGTCCTGCAAGGCTCTAACCTGACTACATATCATCATGTCCTGTTTTTTCCTGTAAAGTGCTATGTTCTAGGCTCCTCCTCCAGTAAAGCGTGCCCTATTTGAAGGTTTCACATGGTATCATCTGCCCTGGAAAAGTCTTCCTTTGGGCCCTTCAGAGAAGTTGATCCATAATGGGTACATATGAAGATTTAATTGTTGCAACCTCAGCTCACAGAGTCTCAGAAATTAGTGCCTTATCTGTAAAATCAAATCTTTGCATCCTTCACACAGATAGGGTTGTGCTCAGGACAGATCCAAAATTTTTGCCTAAAGGTTTTTTGAATTTTCATAGATCACAAGAGGTCTTCCCACATTTTGCCCACAGTCCAACATCTCAAGGAATTAGTGTGGGATACATTGGACATCCACAGAGTATCAATATCTACATTTCAAGGACAAAGTCCAACAGGAAAACAGACAGCAACTTCAGCAACATATCACCTTGCAGGTCTGGAGGTTGAACATCTAAGGTTTTCATTAGCTTTGTTCTCAAGGCTTGTAATATTGCGGCCTACAAGGCCTCTGGCCTGGAGACACCTACCACAATTATGGCACATTCGCTTGTGTAATTTGTGCGCTAACGCAGCCCTCCTTAATATAGCATTAGCAGAAGAAGATTGTAATGCAACTACATGTTTTTCCATTTCCACTTTTGTTTGTCATTACAAGCTGAATTATTTGGCTTCAGCTAATGCTATGGTTGGGAGAAGAGTTTGCAGCACACCAGAATGACAGCTGATGATGATGACTCATCCATCTAAGGGACACTGCTCTGGGAGGTGGCTGGCAGTCCAGAATGAGGCTTGCGTATTGTATTATCTATATAGCTTGTTCAGCTTTGAGTTTTATCATATGTTGTACATTGCCCAGAGTCCTGCAGTAGCAGGGATTGGGCAATTCATAAGTTTAATAAATAAATATAATTAAGCCACAGACAAGAGGGAAGACATGCTGACTTCATGATTTGACAAGGCCGTGGCTCGGACTATGCTAAGCCCCAATTCATTAGAAGATGACTAATACATTTCATGCAGTCGTAAATTGTGACAGCCTACCTACATTCTGTACTTACAGGGCTGGACAAATATAGTGGAAAAAGCTCATTTCAAGTACCTTATGCTTGTGATGAAAATATCACATGGGGATGCCCTGCTGGATGTGGATCCAAAAACTGTAGCTGCAAAAAAGGAAAACTACAGTGTACAGCCATAACATGCATATATGGAACAGATGAAACTACATGCATGAATAGCATCATTATTTAAGTATTGAAAAACATTCAAAGTATGAAGCAAAAAAATAGTCCACTCTTGCATTTACTTGGGTATTTAATGGTGCAAGTGCACAGCTGCTTCTTATGTGGGAAAAGGCTAATACTTGTTTGACATATCAAACAAGGTAGCTCATCATATTTAAAAAGACAAACATGTTATAATCCATGCTGTTCCTGCAGTTGCCTGCTTTTGGTGTGACAAGTTAAGATCACTTTGCAACCTGGTTGGCAGGAGTCATAAAAACACAGTGTGCTGAAAGCTTGTCTCGTTCCTTGAAGAAATTCTTTATTGGCCTATCAACAAGGGCGTTGCCTCTTGGGTTTCTGTTGCTTTGTTTGCTGTCGAGTTGCAACAGACGTATGGTGACTCCATAGGATTTTCAAGGTAAGAGATGTATAAAGGTGGTATGCCATTGCCCACCTTTGTGTAGCAACCCTAGATTTCCTTGGTTTCCCATCCAAGTGCTCAACAGGGGCTGTCCCTGTTTAGCTTCCAAGATCTAATGAGATTGGGCTAGCCTGGGGTATCCAGGTAAGGGCATCTGCTTGTTGAAATATGTCAGAAATAGCATTGAGGCTTGGGGGAGGAGTGAATTCTTCATTTCCACTTGTTTTCCTCATAATCTACTGATGGTATACTAAAATACTTAGTTCATGGGTGCTTTCACATGGCGATTATTTGCCGTGGATTTTGCTATTCTTACACAGTAATAATCCAGTTGCAAAACATGCTTAATGTGTGTGAATGCACCCTGTGTTCAAACAATTTGACATTATTCCTTTTTGGTGAAAACAAAATTGTTTGCTATCCAGCAATAAAATAATTTATCAGAATGATCATCTTCGCATTGGATATGGGAGAGTACACTTATGTAAAAGGTAAAGGGTAGTCCCCTGTTGCAAGCACCAGTCATTTCCGACTCTGGGGTAATGTTGCATCACGACATTTTCACGGCAGACTTTTTACGGGGTAGTTTGCCGTTGCCTTCCCCAGTCATATACACTTTTCCCCCAGCAAGCTAGGTACTCATTTTACTGACCTCAGAAGGATGAAAGTCTGAGTCAACCTCGAGCCAGCTACCTGAACCCAGCTTCCACCGAGATCGAACTCAGGTTGTGAGCAGAGCTTGGACTGCAGTACTGGAGCTTACCACTCTGCGCCACGGAGCTCTAATTTTAGAGACCGAAATATATACTGCAGCTTACCACTCTGCGCCATGGGGTTCTTCTACACTTCTGTGGCTTGTACTTTTTACTGTTTGGAGAAAAAACAGATATGTGAACTAGAACCTTTGCTGTTTTGTATATCTGTGCCCAGTTGGATGTCAGATGAATTGAGCCTACAGTTGCTGAAACGATGGAAAGCATTGCTTGGTTGGCATGCAGGTTAAACACATTGACTAAAATACAATGCAATGTGCTCCCTGTGTTGGTTATAGAAGTTAAAAACAAAAATGTCCCAACTGTGCTGGAGTACAGTGATGAAATTTTACTGGGACTGGAATCTTAAGAGCAATTTCTTGAGAGTAAGCCCCGTTGATTAACATAGGACTTACTTGTGAGTAAATAAATTTAGGATTGCTCTCCAAGTGACTTGTATGTTACTCAGTCAACAAATTTCCACATTCTTCTGCACCCATTTTCAGTATGTGGAAAGAGGGAAACAATACTTCATCTTTTAGTAAGGTAATTCTGACAGAAGAAAAATTGTTATATACGTAATTAATTGTTGATGTGCTTGCTTTTGGCTACCTCATTAATTAGTTGTCTGACACAGAGATTAATTTTGGGGCCCTGTATCCTTAGGACCAAAACAGATGTGATACAAGTTACAGATAAAGTGTTTGTGTTGTGGGCCCTGAGGTCGCTTCGGACTTCTTTTATTGGCTCAATCCATATTGGCTCAATCCATATTGTGTTGGTCCTCTTTTCTTACTGTCTTAAACTTTTAGCATTATTGGGTTTTTTCCCCATTAGTATGGTAGCCTCATTTTGACCATTTTAGCTTCTAGGGAAAATTCAGGCTTGATCTTAATTTGATCTGGAACCCTCTTATTTGTCTTTTTGATGGTTCGTGGTATCTGTAAAACTCTTATCCGAAATTTCAGATGAATCAGTTTTCTTTCTGTAATGTGTTTACCCCATGTAAAAATTCCATGTACTTGTTCTGTCATGTCTGAATGCATTTACCCTCATGTGTTAGCTCATTCATACATAGCACTGATGCTCTGGCACATTCAGGAGGGTAGCCATGTTGATGTGAAGCAATGGAACATGCATAGTAAATGCAGTTGACATGGGTTTACCTGTTACATGTCATACATATCTACATGAATCATTGTCAACTCCTGATCTGTGTTCATGGAGCTTGCAGGATATGTGGTATCTAAATGTGTGCCTTGTTCTCTTCTCCCCCAGTGATGAATCTTTGAACAAAAAAAGGGGGGGGGGAGAGTGAATTAGCTCTAACTCCACTTACTGAAGAACTGTGCTTTGAACTCTTACACTAGGCAGTAGGATTATTTTCAAATATGTATTTTTTTCTTTCTCTGTTCCACAATTAGAAGTATTGTTTAGAAGAAGGAGAAAGTATGAAACACTGTAGTTCACCATTATCAGTAATCTTACTGAAATGAGAGGCATATACTTTTTCAGTGTCTCATACGCAGAGGGAGGGCAGGCAATATTACTAGACAACCTGTGTGTAGCATTGCTCCCTAAGAATTGCAGAATGGATTTTGAACAGTACAGTTAGAACTTTTTATTAGAAGCTGTCATTTATGGAGAATTCATTTTAGAAGACTAAGATGTAGGACTGCTAGGTATTCTTTTTCTTCCTATCTCAGTTGGCATTCTGAGTGATGAAAGGTACCATTCTTTTTCTTTTTAAGTCAGTAAGCCTATCCCCCAGAATTAGTATAGGAGGGGGTATTTTCCGCTTTGCCTATTGTGCAATATTCCTATTTGTTTCAATTTACATGGATTTAATGGCTGTTTAATTCCATTGGATTCCATGATTTCCATTGGATTCCATGATCTCAGAGATTATGAAATGTTCTGAAAGTGCCACTTGTAAATTCCTTCTCCTTGTGCTGTAGCTGAGAAAGATTTTTAAAAAATCATCTGATTTAAATTCATTTTGCAAATGCCAGATAATTCTGCAAATATGTACTTGTACAGGAAGATTTACATGTGCAGTAACTAAAGATGAATCTGTTGTACTGAACCCTGAAGCAAAATTGTTTCTTCCAGTCCTCAAAGCATTTGCTACAAGAAATTGCATTTGCTAATGAGAATTCAGACATGCTTTTGCTACCAGTTCACTGGTGACAAAGATTGTTTTGGTTGGATTTCTGTCATCATATTCATTATACTTCATGAAGCAGCATAAAAACTAATAACTAAAATTACATCTATAATTTGGCCAAAGTGACTTTTTAATAACATCTTACGGACGCAAAGTAGTTTTCAACTTGCTTTTTTTTATTCTCACACACAAAAGCGATGTGAGGTAGGTTAGGCTGAATGAGTGAATAGTGCAATTTTTCCCAGTGGGTTTCCATGAAGATTGAGGAATGAAATTTGGGAATCCTAATCAGATATTCAGACCTCTACCCTAGCTCCCTTAAAGCTTGCTTTGCTCTTGTGTTGTGTCTCTGAACTGAAAGGTGTAGTTTTTAGAGAGCTACTTTACTTGTGTTTGAATGTTTTGAAGAACGTTTCACATGTTATTTAAACAGTAAAACTGTTTTAGTTGGGGGAACATTGGCACATGTTGCTGTCAAAAATTTCATTTGAGATACTAAGAACATTAAAAGAGTCCTGCTGTGTTAGACTGGTGGTCCATCTAGTTTTCCTAGAGGGCTGGCCAACACACAGAACATAAAGGCCAAGGCCTTCTGCTGCTGTTGCTTCCTAACACTGGGTTTCAGAGGTTAACTACCTCTGTTTTCCTTTCCTTTATTCAACATGGCTAGTAGCTGTTGGGGGGCCTATAAATAAATGCTTTTAACCCCCTTTTAGAGCTGTTTGTGGTCATAGCCATCACTACCTTCACTAGCAGTGAATTCCACAATTTAATTACCTGTTGAGTAGAGAAGTACATCCTTTTTTCCGTCCTGTGCATATTACCCATTAATATCATTGGGTGCCCCTGATTTCTACTATTATGCAAGAGGAACAAGAAGCTTCCTTCTATCCACCTTCTCTGCCTCATACATAATTTTATAAACATCTATCATGTCCCACCCTTAGCCATCTTTTTTCTAAACTAAAAAGTACTAGAGTCCTCATGTTGTGTGTTCTAGATATGGCACACTTTTATGTTTCAGATTTTTATGCTTTCTTTGGTGTTTGCTTAACAGATTTATTGCCAAACCATGTGCCATTCATTTTGGTATTCAAGACGAGCTTCACAAAGTTCAGCCCAATGCAATTCTAGAAAAGGTGTTTACGTCTGTCACAAAGGTGAGTAATGTTTCAGATTTTCTTTGAAAAGTAGTCTTCTTTCCTTTCCATTGGTCCATTATTTATTATATTATTTTGCTGTCAAGGTGCAGCTGATTTATGGTGACCCCATAGGTAAGAGACATTCAGAGGAGTTTTTACCATTGCCTGTCCCTGTGTAGCGACCCTGGAATTCCTAACTAACCAGGGGTTGACCTGGTTATTCCTGAGATCTGACTAGATAGTTCCTGAGATCTGACTAGATAGGGTGTCCTGGGCTATTCAGATCAGAGCATTGCTCCTCTTGTCCAGGAGAAATTAGCTTATTACTGTAGCATTTTAAAAAAAATTATTCCTGTTACCCTGAATTGGTTTTAGTCCTGTTGTCTTGCACAGGAGAAATGCCTGAATCCAGGAAGTTGTTCTGTTGGGAATAATAGTGTCACTTTCTTCTGTTTCTTCCATTCTCCCACCTCACCCCATTTTCCTTGAAATAATTTTTTAAACTCCCTTTATCCATTTGTTTGCTGTTGTTGCTGGGTTAATTTAACTCTTGTGCTCTTCAGAACATTAATGTAGAATGTAATGTGCGGCAACATTTAATATAATCTAGTCTGCAGCAGAACTGACAATTGGATTTTGGCAGTGATTTTTTCTAGACTAAGCAGAGTGTGACATACATCCAAGAAAATCATTTTTAAAAAATTCTTGACTGGGTAGGTCCTATCTTATGGAGACTGCATTGTTAGCTTATTTGTATACTTGTAGTCCCTTATTAATTTTGCTATGTCTGTCAGGGACTGCATCAAAACATATTTATTGACCCAATTTATTTTGGAAGAGAAAGGACTGATACTCAGTTTGAAAGAACAGGAGTGGTTCTGGAAATATCTCCAGGGAACCTTAGGCTTCTTAGAGCTTAAGGTCTAATAAAGTTTTCTTGGAAGAGTTTCAGGTGATCAAACAGATGTTTAATTAAATAGTAGATCTAGATGTTTAATTAGATATCAGATTTGAGGGCATGGGAAAACCTTTTTCCCTTAGAGGATTTTTTTCATATGTTCAGATTGTAAAAATTGGGAAACTTTGGAGAAAACTTCTGGGAAAAAATTCCTATGAAATATTTTTTTTTCTTTGTAATGTGTGTAATGCTTCTAAAGATAACATTTTGTTCTATCAAAATGGATATCATGGAAGTTTTGCGGAGTACTGGAAAAAATTGAATGGAACTTTTGTTTTTCTTTTGAAATGAGTGTTGGGCATAGAGCACAGCGGTTTGCTGCTGTGTCTCATTTAAGTGTTAAGTATATGTGCTTATAGAAAATGAAGGCATTTATCATTTAAAATTCCATAAATATGCCTTTAATAAAATGTTATATGCTAAAGCAGAAAAATGAGGTTAGGTTTGATGAGAAATTAAGTGTTGCAGATATTTCAGTTTCTCCCCCAATTGTTGTTTTTGTCCAGAAAAAAAAGGGGGTGGTGGTGAATTTTTTCCCATTGTTTCAAAATTCCTAAGGAGTTTATGTTTCTGTCAGACAGAGAGGCTAGAGGGGAAAGAACACTTCAGTAGCAGTATTGTCCTACTGAATATGTACAATGCAAAGTAGTGTCCAAATAATTAAGTAGCACAAAAATGATTTAATTTAATTTTAATTTAATTTTTCAATTTAAACCCTGCCCTGTCCCGCAAGCGGGCTCAGGGTGGCTTTCTAAGGACCAAACTAGATGTTATGTCATCCTCTGATCTGACCAGTGGACACTGAAGTCATTTCAGAGCTGAGTTCAACCATTTTAAAATGCTGTGAGGGACCTGCAGCATGGCAGGACCAAGTGATCTTGCTTCCCTGGTCCGTTTCAAGTGCTGTTTCAACATTTTTAAATGGCCAGCTCAAAAATGACATTGACATCTCACAGGGATGTCAGACTCATGTGTTATGAGGGCCAGATCTGACATAAATGCGACCTTGTTGGGCTGGGCCATATTGGGTTGGGCTGGGCCATGTCAGGCCAGGCCATGTGCGTATCTATATAAGATTAGGTAGCAGAGATATAAACTTTACAGAGGATGCAGACAAACACAGACCAATTTTGCACTCACCTTATGCCACTCTCACATTCGTCTTCTCAGCGCGGCTTCCTTCCGATTTCACACTATCTGCCCTTGGGCTGCAGCAAGCATCAGCATTTTCCCGCAGCAAACAGAAACTGCTAAAAACCAGTTTCTGTTTGCTGTGCAAAAACGCTGACGTTTGCTGCAGCCCCGGAGCAGATAGTGTGAAATCGGAAGAAAGCCACGCTGAGAAGACTAACATGAGAGCAGTGATTCTTTTTTTAAAAATTAAAACATGCTTAAAATGTTAGCACTCATTGGTCTTAAAGGTGCTTTCTTTATATTTCTCCCATGGGATCCAGGGAACTGGGCAAAGAAAGCTTTGGCTTTTTTCTTCCTTCCTCAGGACTAGGGAGAGGGGAGGAGCCTCAGCCAATAGAAGGAAGAGAGGCTTGACTCAATAGCTCTGCTGTGTGATTGAGCAAGCCTTGCAAAGCAAGATATAGGAAGAAGGAAGCAGATGACAGCCAGTTGCTCAAGGGCCTGATTTGGCCCCTGAGCCGCATGTTTGACACCCCTGATACAGAGTCAGATTAATAGATGCTGTAATGCCTATTTTGGCCCTAGCTCTAAAATACATTTAATTGCGCAAGAAATAGCTCTTATTCAGAGAAGGAAGGTATCCTTGATTGATAATGCAATTCCTTTCACTGGGACAGGACTCAAAGGTAGGAATACTCCCTCTAAGCTGTGGAGTTTTGTGAGCAAAAATTCTACTTTGTGAGCTACTGGCATTAAAGTTGTAAGCTACTGCATAAATTAGTTTGCTTTGAGGCCATTTTTCCTGAACTAAGACAAAAAAGTGTGAGCTGGAGGCTAAAAAGCTGTAAGCTAGCTCACACTAACTCAGCTTAGAGGCAACACTGATAGGCAGGGCTATTTTTGTAGGAAAAGCACAGCAGGAACTCATTTGCATATTAGGCCACACCCCTTTCATCAATGTTTCACATAGGGCTTTTTTTGTAGAAAAAGCCCAACAGGGACACATTTGCGTATTAGGCCACATCCCCTGACACCAAGCCAGCCAGAACTGCGTTCCTGCTCAAAAAAAAAGTCCTGCTGGTAGGGATAAAGCATGGTTTCCTGTGACCCTTAGTGGAAGGCATCTTCCCTCTTCAGCAGTTCTTTTTCCACCTTGGAAAGGAATACAGGGAATTGAGGAGGCCTGCTTCATGGTTTTCCTGGGTCACCATTTTTTTCTTCATGATGCTCAAAACCAGCTTTTTACTTGTTTTCTTTTTTACGCTTCCTCTAAACCTGCATTTTTACCCATTTTCTCCTCCTTTCTGCTGACCTCCTCTTCCTCCTTTTTGGCATCCTGAATTTAAAACATTACCCTTTTTCCGAGCTTGAAGACTTGTGTCTTGGTTGAGGGATGGCTATAAGGCTGTATTCTTAGGAAACTTTTAATTTTTCAGCGGAGAAACTTTCACAGCAGTGTTGTATGTGCCGAAATGGTTGATGTCAGAGAAGCAGTGGTGTCCCAGCATGGGACCTTAATAACCTGCAGTGTTTACTCTTAGCGCTACGTTTGAGGAGTTCTCTCAAGAAATTGCAGTAGCCCATCTACATGTGAAAGCAACAATAGAATTGGAATGTTGGGGGTGGAAGCAACACCCAGCTCAAGGTAGTGTCACCACTGTCACAGAACAATAGGTTACTTTGCCCTCCAGATGTGACTCCCCCCTCATAGGGCAAAGAAATGGCTGTAACATTTTACAATTAGCCTCTGAAGGAATGGCTGTAGCATTTTACAGTTAGCCTCTAGAGCTCCAGAGGAACAGGCTTCACACTTCAGAGGGCAATGTGCTTCAGATGCAGCCCCTTCCTGATTTTAAAGCCAGTGCAGTTTAGGAATTAATGCATAATCCTTACATGGCTAGCATGGACTATCTGGAGACATGGCTGGTAGGTCTCGTTAGCCTTGATTGGGTAGCCATTCAACTATGCAGTGGGACCTCTCATCCCCATAGCATGATGGCAGCTGAGCTGTGGTATGGCCCAGCAAGGCAGCATTGGTGGGGTTTCCAGAGAGGGTAGAAGAGCCTTTTGCCATTGGGTTGACAGTGAGGAGTTGCACAGCAAGGTGGAGGCCTGTGGTTTCCATGGAGGAGTTCTCACAAGATTGGCCCATCTCTCAGGACCAGGAGATGGGTTGCAGGGGCTGTAGGGAGTTACTTAAGCTTCCTTACCCAGAGAAGGAGGATGTCATCAGCTTGTCTCTTTCCCTGGAGCCAGTTGATGAGAGGACGAACAGAGCAAGATTGAATCTACTCCCATTACAACCTGAGGTCCTTCCTGTGGGAGAGAGGGAAAGTTTGAGTACTTCCCAGTGTTGACATGGTAGTTGAGGCAGTTACCTGATTACTGACAGCAAAATCATCTTGGCTGACCAAGGCAGCTAGAAAGGCTTCTTAATCTTGTCTAGTAGCAGTGTTTTTGGGGGGCATCTTGTGCTGCCATGGAAGAGGTAAGGCAAAGAAAGCACTCTGCAAGTGGAAATCCTTTCTTCTATAGAAACTCTCTAGTTAATACAAACCAAGCCCTGAACAGCCCAGCCTGGGACCAACCTATCTAAGGGACTGTCTCTCCCCATATGTCCCCTGGAGAGCCTTGCATTCCACTGAGCAACAGATTCTGATTGTCTTTGGCCCAAAAGATGTCCACTTAGCCTCTGCTCCGGCCAGAGCCCTTTCTGTCCTGGCCCCTACCTGGTGGAACATGCTTCTACTACAGATCAGGGGCCTGCAGAGCTTGTTGCAGTTCTGATACATAATGATGTTACACTGGCCCTGGTAAGGGGATTTTACTGTTAGGACCTAAACTGGAAGATGCATATTTGCAATATTATTATTTGCTACATGTGTAATTGCAGATTCATTTGTGGCTTTCCAAAAAATTTGTCATTCATTTCCATATTGGAACATTCCATTTTGGGTCCTATATTGTTTGTTGATTTGTAAGTGTAACTGGGACTTTATTGTATTTTGACCTTTGAAAAAGGCCTCTGCAGGCCAAAACGTGTCAGGTCATATATATATATTTGTTTGGGTCCCTAAAAGGTTTTATATGTTTTTTGTAATAAACACGAGCACTTTTGTGTATAACAGGGGTGGCCAAAGTTGCTTCATGTAAGAGCCACATGAAATAAAGATCAGATGTCGGAGAGCCTCAAGGGAGGAAGGCAAATAGATGGAGGCAGGGGGAGAGAATGTGAGGTAGAAAGATAGCAACTTTTAAATGTATTCTCTAAGCTGGCCAGTGGGGTGATGGGGCTTCAAGAGCCACACAATATGCATGAAAGAGTCACATCCACTAACTATTGATGTTTTTAACCTTTGGCCAGTTAGTATTCTAAACTTCCTTTGGCAGTTCTGCAGGGCCTTTAAAACAGAGCTGTTCCGCCAGGCATTTAGATGAGGTGGACACTCAGGTACCTGGCCTCCCTGTCACTGTTGCCCATCCATCTACCCATATGGAATATTGACACTGTGTAATCTCATCCGACTCCATTTCATTTTGATCATTTTATGGGCTCTTTTAATTGTTGTGAATTGTTCTGTTTTGGATTTTATGATAATTGGTTTTAATGTTTTGACTATGTTGTTACCCGCCCTAAGCCCATTTGCAGAGAGGGAGGAATAAAAATAATAATAATTATATTACTATATATAATTATACATATATGTGTGTGTGTGTGTGTAAGAGCTAAGATGGCGGCACAAGCAAAAGCCTGGGTGCTGAGGCTCTGAGAAAACAAAGTAGACTTGCCCTGAATGTTACCTGCCAGTTTTCAGAGGAGTATTGGAGGAGTGGAGGACTTGTCTGGAGGTATCCTGGTGGTGGAGCGTGTGGAAAAGACTGGAGAGAGAGCCCCAGGGAGTGGTGGCGAGACCAGTGGAGTGGAGTGCTCGGCGGGGTGATACTGGCCTGCGCTTGGGACGGGAGGCTGCTGCCGTGGCCCGAAGTGAGGAATTGACCAGGCAGCGGGGGCAGAGTCAGCTGGGCCAGTAGAGAGCTGGTGGTGTGCGGCGGCTGAGGGGTTGTTGGTGTGGTGCTGGTGCTGCACTGGCATGGACCGTCAGCGAGAAGCTGCTGACACGGTCGGAGCTCAGAGTTGTGGGAGCGGTAGGAGCAGCGAGCTGGCGGACTGCAACGACGGGGAGTGGCGGTGCAAGGAGGTGAGGACTCTGAGCCTTTGACCAGGAGGAGCGAGGAGCTGGTGGAAAACTAGCGAAAAGTGCAAGGCGGTGCAGGACGAGAGCCAGGGGGGTGAGGCCCCCGGTGGGGGACAGGGGCTGGCCCGACCTGGCGGCTAGTGTCATGAGGAAGGAGCATCCAGGAGCTCAAGGGGGTCTTAACACCTCTGTGACGTCCGATAAGGTGTGTTGCTGGCCAGAGGGGAGAGAGGGGAAACCCGTTGGCTCATGAGAGAGCTACTGGCCTTTGAGAACTGCTATCCTGACATCTTGTACTAGCACTTTACAAAAAGCCTACCATCTTTATATTTTATACCAGCATTTTAAAAGAACCGCTACGTTGCACTGCACACCAGCACTTTGATAGACTTTTGCACTCTGCCACTTTTGCACTTTGCACCAGCACCTTAAAGACGCTCTAACTTTTTAAGACCTACCGGCATTTTTAAGAACACTAGCACTTTAAAATCTGTCCTCCAGCTAATGAATTGTTGGCTGTGATATATCGCAGTGGTTTTAGACTGTCTTTAAACCGATGACCCTACCCATATGTTACTGCTCATCCTGAGGCTTTTTTAAAAAAAATTGAGTGTATTTGGACCTAATTGAATATTTTATCTGCTAAATTGAACTGAGATATAAATTTTGCCAATTAATTAGATAGTGGGGGGGAGGGTTTTAAAACTAATTGGTTAGGATTAAAAAAAAATTATTAGCAGTAGGAACAAGTTTTAATCAGGTCATAGGAAATATTAGTTGATAGAGTGTTAGGTTAAGTGAGTGGGTGGGAGGAGCAGGATACTTCGATGTGCACACTGCTGGTGATCTGAGACTCTGTGAAGACCATCAGTAAGTGGTGTCTGGCCAGGGGATTCCAGTGCTCCTGGGGAGGGGAAAGTACAGCGGTGGGAACAGGCAAAATTGGAATGGAAGGAGACTGAGACAAAAGAGGGCTCACTCCCCTTCCAGCCTGTGTCCCATCCCAATGATAGCGGGTATGGGGGCCAAATGGAAGCACTCACCTCCGTCCCTGGTATTGTGCAATGCCAGGTCCATAAATAATAAAACCTCAGTCCTGCAGGATTTTTTAATCAGGCAGGACATGGACCTGGCTTGCGTGATGGAGACCTGGGTGCGGGATGGGGAGATGGTTGCTCTCTCCCAAGTAGCCCCGCCTGGGTTCTCCGCTCTTCACCAGGCTCGGACTAGCGGGCGGGGGGGAGGGTGGCTTTTTTCATACGGGAGGATTGCTCCTTCAGGGTGCTTCCGCCGCCAAGGATAGTGGGCATAGAGTATGCTGGCCTGATGTGGGATGTTGGGGAGAGTTTGGCAATCTGACTGGTGTACCGTCCACGTAACGCACCGGCCCCGATGGAGGCTGTAGCAGGCTGGGCATTGGAGCATCCTCTGTTTATAGTCCTGGGTGACTTCAATGTCCATGCCGAGGACGTGGCTTCCATTCAGGCGACGGACCTAGTGTCTTCCATGGCGGCACTGGGGCTCTCCCAATATATAACAGCACCCACATATCGGGCCGGACACACGTTAGGCCTGATCTTTGCGGAGGGAGTTGCAGTGGATCAGATTTCTGCCGAGGCAGTGCCATGGTCTGATCACTATGCCCTGAGGGCCCACGTGGATACACCACCCCTACCCCGTTTAAGTGGCGAGCAAGTTCTAGCTCGCCCGCGAAGGCAGATGGACCCTCTGCAGCTTCAAATGGCTTTACGGGATCCCTAGCCCTCTGGTGACTCGTTAGATGAGCAGGTGGAGATCCGGAATACCCAACTTTCCACAGCCATTGACGAGATTGCTCTCTGACGTGCTCTCCATCCTCGTTCATGATCTGCTCCGTGGTATACCCCAGAGCTGCGATCAATGAAACGGCGACTGAGACGACTAGAGAGACAATGGCGACGTACTCGTGACGAAGCTGCGAGAACATCTTATAGGTCATTTATGCGGACCTATGAGATGGCAGTCCGGGCCACAAAGAAGGTTTACTTTGCGTCCTGGGTTGCGTCTGCAACCTCGTGCCCAGCACAATTATTTAGTATAATTAGATCATTAACAATTTTACCGCAAGGTAAACCAAACGTTAGCGAATTGGAAATTGGCTGTGAGGCTTTTGAGAGTTTTTTCGCAGATAAGATCTCGTTGCTCCGATGCGACCTTCCCGCCATAATTGATACAGTGAAAGAACTTGAGGCACTGAGCGCGTCTACTGGTCCAATTCTAGATTCCTTCAATCCACTCAGCCTGGAGGAAGTCGATAGGATCCTTTTCGCTGTACGCCCTACGACCTGTGGGTTGGACCCATGCTCGTCCTGGCTTATAAAAGCAAGCCAGGCGTTGTTACGTGAGCCACTACAGGGTATTGTCAACAGATCCCTGGTAGAAGGGATCTTTCCCACACCTCTTAAAGAGGCTGTGGTCCGTCCCCTCTTGAAAAAGCCATCTGCAGATCTGGCCGTATTGGCAAACTATCGGCCGGTATCAAACCTTCCCTTTTTGGGTAAGGTTATAGAGCGGGCAGTGGCAACTCGGCTACAGGGATTCCTGGATGACACTTCCGCACTGGATCCATTCCAGTCCAGCTTTTGACCAGGTCATGGGACAGAGACAGTTCTGGTCGCCCTCATAGATGACCTCATGCGACATCTGGATTGGGACGGCTCAGCGGTGCTGTTATTATTAGATCTGTCAGCCGCATTTGATATGGTTGACCATCAGCTACTGACTAGCCGCCTTGCCGACGTGGAGATTCAGGGGTCTGCCTTACAGTGGTTGGCCTCTTTTCTCCAAGATCGGGGACAAAGCGTGCTGATAGGGGAGGAATCATTCCGAAGGCACCCACTTATATGTGGTGTGCCACAGGATGCGGTTCTGTCCCCGATGTTATTCAACATCTATATGCGCCCCCTTACCCAGATTGTCAGGAGGTATGGGCTGGGATGTCACCAATATGTAGATGACACCCAGCTCTATCTATTGATGGGTGGTCAGTCCGACTGTACCCCAGAAAATCTAGACCTGGCTCTTCAAGCCGTAGCATCTTGGCTCAGGCTGAGTCCGTTGAAGCTGAATCATTATAAAGTACCATATGATCAACGCTTATATTGTAGTGATACAGCACCATGAAATGAAATGTTTTTAAATAATTTTAAACTGTAGCTATTTTTTATTGGTTTTTAATTTGTAAAAATGAATGTTGTTAGCCGCCCTGAGTCGGCTTGCGGAGAGGGCGGGATAGCAATTTAAAGTAATAATAAATAAATATATATGTATAATGATATATAATAATAATTGTAAGTATGTATAGTACAACACATGGTTGTAGTGGTGTATCCCATATATTGGTCTGAGGCTGCTGTGGAGACCAGTAGGGGATGACCGGCCTAGGGATCCCAGTACTCCTGGGGAGAGGAAGGTATGATGGTGGGAGCAGACATAGATGTAAGGGAAGGCAGCTGAGACATGAAGGTGCTCGACCCCCTTCCAGTCTGTATCCCATCCCAATGGTAGCAGGTTGTGGGGTCAGGTTAAATTACTCACCTTCATCATTGGTGTTATGCAATGCCAGGTCCATAAATAATAAGACCTCAGTCCTTCGGGATTTCCTGTGTGAACAGGAAATGGACCTGGCTTGCATGACTGAGACCTGGATGAGAGACCGGGAGATGGTAGCTCTCTCCCAGGTGGATCCCCCAGTTTACTCAGTCTTTCACCAATCATGAATTAGCAGGGTGGGAGGAATGGCCCTATTCAAAATGGAGGCTTACTCCTCCCCGGCTCTTGCATCTCCAAAGATCGACGGCATTTAATGTGCTGGTCTGGCATGGGATGTTGGGGAGGGTTTGGCGATTTGGTTGGTGTACTGACTGCCTAACGCACCGGCCAGCGCCGTACTGTCCCTGATGGAGGCTGTAACAGGCTGGGCATTGAAATACCCAAGGCTTTTGATCCTGGATGGTTTCAATGTCCATGCCGATGACGTGAACTCCAGTCTGGCGGCAGACCTAGTGTCATCCATGGCAACACTAGGACTCTCCCAATTTGTTACAATGCCCACACATCAGGCTGGACACATGCTGGATTTGATCTTTGTGATGGAAATTTCAGTGGACTGGATTACTGCGGGAGCAGTGCCATGGTCAGACCAGTATGTCCTGAAGGCTCGTATGAATGTGCCACCCCAAACCTGTTTAGGTGGCGAGCATATTTTACCTCGCTCATGGAGCCTGATGGACCCAGCAGTGTTCCAGATGGCCCTGCGGGCCTCCTGGTGATTCTCTAGATCATGGTGACCATGGCTGATGGCTGGGGCTGATGGGAGTTGTAGGCAGAAAACATCTGGAGAGCTACCGTTGGCCACCCCTGCTCTAGATGACCTGGCAAGACCAGCTCACTACAACCATTGATTAGATGCTTCATGGCGCCCTCTGCACCCTCATTCTAAGCTGGCGCCTTGGTACAACCTGGAACTGAGGCTGATTAAACTAGGGCTCAGATGGCTAGAGAGACGGTGGCAGTGTAGTTGAAGCGACCAGAACATCTTATAGAGAGTTTATGAGGTCCTATGAGATGACAGTCAAAGCCACGAAGAAAGCTTACTTTGTGGCTAAGATTGCATCTGCAGATTCATGCCCGCCACAATTATGTAGTATTATTCAGACTCCTACAACTCTGCCACAAGGCAGACCAAACTGTAGGGAATTGGATATTGGCTGTGGGGCTTTTGTGACTTTTTTTGCAGATAAGATCTCGTTGCTCCATCACAACCTCCCTGCCATTTTTGAAACAGTATGTGAACTCGAGGCTCTGTGCCTATTTTCTGGATCGACTTTGGGTCATTTTACAACACTCAGCCTGGAGGAAGTTGTCAGGATTCTCTCTACTGTACGCTCAACATGTGATCTGGACCCTTGCCCATTCTGGCTGGTTAAAGCTTGCCGGATGGAGCTACGATATCCTATGCGGCAGGGGTGGCCAATGGTAGCTTTCCAGATGTTTTTTGCATACAACTCCCATCAGCTGCAGCAATTGGCCATACTGGCTGGGGCTGATGGGAGTTGCAGGCAAAAAAAAACATCTGGAGAGCTACTGTTGGCCACCCCTGCTATATGGGATATCGTAAATAGATCCTTCTCTGAGGGGCTCTTTCTAAGGCCCCTTAAAGAGGCAGTGGACCACCCTCTCTTGAAAAAACCAACACTAGATCTGACTGAATTGGCACACTACCAGCTGGTCTCGAATTTGCCCTTTTGGGGCAAAATTATGAATAGGGCAGTAGCGTTACAGTTACAGAGTTTTCTGGAGGATGCTTCCATCTTGGACCCCTATCAGTACAGCTTTCACCCAGGTCATGGGGTGGAGACAGTACTGGTCGCCCTGGTGGATGATCTCCAGCGGCATCTGGATCAAGGCGGTTTAGTGGTACTGATGTTGTTGGACCTGTCGGCTGCGTTCAACAAGGTTGACCATCAGTTGCTGATCCACCGCCTCACTGAGGCAGGGATTCAGGGGTTGGCCTTACAATGGCTCTCCTCTTTTCTCTATGGTTGGGGACAAAGGGTGGTGATCGGGGGACAGTCATCCCAGAGGCACTGGCTTAACTGTGGTGTGCCTCAGGGGGTGGTGCTCTCACCGATGTTGTTCAACATCTATATGTGCCCCCTTGCCTAGTATGCCCAGAGACATGGGCTGGATTGCAATCAGTACACTGATGACACCCAGCTCTATCTACTGATGTACAGTTGGTTTGCCTGTACCCCAGAAAATCTGGACCTGGGGTTGAAGGCCGTGGCAGGGTGTCTTAGGTGGAGTTGATTGAAGCTGAATCTGACAAAGACGGAGATCTTTTGCTGGAGCCTCAGTGGCCCGGGAAGGGAAATTCCCTACCAGCTTTTGATGGTGCGCCACTTACAACGACGCCCAAGGTCTGAAGCTTGGCGGGGGAGGGTGCTGGAGCCTTCACTGACATTGGAGGCCCAGATAGCAGCCACTGCCAAATCTGCCTTTTTCCATCATAAGAACATAAGAGAAGCCATGTTGGATCAGGCCAATGACTCATCCAGTCCAACACTCTGTATCACACAGTGGCCAAAAATTTATATATATATACACACACACACACATATACACACTGTGGCTAATAGCCACTGATGGACCTCTGCTCCATATTTTTATCTAACCCCTTCTTGAAGCTGGCTATGCTTGTAGCTGCCACCACCTCCTGTGGCAGTGAATTCCACATGTTAATCACCCTTTGGGTGAAGAAGTATCTCCTTTTATCCGTTCTAACTCGACTGCTCAGCAATTTCATTGAATGCCCACGAGTTCTTGTATTGTGAGAAAGGGGGAAAAATACTTCTTTCTCTACCTTCTCCATCCCATGCATAATCTCATAAACCTCTATCATGTCACCCTGCAGTCGACGTTTCTCCAAGCTAAAGAGCCCCAAACCTTTCTTCATAGGGAAAGTGTTCCAAACCTGTAATCATTCTAGTTGCCCTTTTCTGCACTTTTTCCAATGCTATAATATCCTTTTTGAGGTGCGGAGACCAGAATTGCACACAGTATTCCAAATGAGACCACACCATCGATTTATACAGGGGCATTATGATACTGGCTGGTTTGTTTTCAATTCCCTTCCTAATAATACCCAGCATGGCGTTGGCCTTTTTTATTGCAATCGCACACTGTCTTGACATTTTCAGTGAGTTATCTACCACGACCCCAAGATCTCTCTCATCTTAGGCGGGTAGGGCAGTTGGTCCCTCAACTGTGGCGACCTGGCAACTGTGATCCATGCTACGGTCACCTCGAGGTTGGACTACTGTAATGCCCCCTACATGGGGCTGCCCTTGTCTCGAATCCGGAGACTGCAGCTGGTGCAGAATGCAGTGGCCAGGCTGTTATTGGGGCTCCTCATGCAGGAGCACATACAACCGGGGCTGCGAGAACTGCACTGGCTGCTGATAGTGTACTGGATTCACTACAAGGTGCTGGTTATTGCCTTTAAAGCCCTATATGGCCGAGGACCTGTCTCTTCCCATTTGTTCCCCAGAGGGTACTTAGATCTGGGACAAAGAATCTGTTATTGATCCCCGGGTCGAGGACCCCCGGACCACCAGAGAGTGCCTTCTCTGTAGTGGCCCCCTATTGGTGGAACCAACTCCTGGAAGAAGAGCCTTGCAGGACCTTGCCCAGTTCTGCAAGGTCTGTGAGACAACTCTGTTTCGATTCGCCTTCAACTGATAGTAGTATATGAGGATACCCAAGAGGGCAGAAGACACTGGAAATTAATAACACTAGCAACAAATTGTTTTAATTTGTTTTAATTGTTTACTGTTTAATCTGCTCAATGTTAAAGTTCAGAATTGTAAATGTTTTTATTGTTGTGAGCCACCCTGAGCCTGCTCTGGTGGGGAGGGCGGGATATAAATCAAATAAATAAATAAATAGATGATGATGATAATATCCCCAGTGAATACAAACCAAGATCTGCCCAGTGTCTGTTTCCTTTTTTTTTTTTTTTTTTTTTTTTTTAATGTCCAAAAACTTTTTTATTGAATTTAGTAAACATACAAATAAAGCAATCAATGACTGTATCTGCAATCATTCTTTGTGTATAAGCATAGCATACCAGTAGAAAACAGAATATATATATATACACAAAATACAAACAAAACAACACATACATACATTCACACATACATACATACTTGGCAGCTGAATTAAAAAATAAGTACTCTGTCCATATGTTAATTACATCAAATTAATAATGTCATAATATCTACCAGGAATACATGTACGCATCTGATCTACAGGACTAAAAGAAAATTTAAGAAATGGAAGCCACTTGTACATCAGAGAATCGTTACCTTCTGAATTATTTATATTGCATAAACTATCTGCTATCTTGTCCATAGCATAGACCTCCCAGATTTTAGCATACCAGGCTTTAACTGGAGGAATATTGGGAGATTTCCAAAATTGGGCTAACACCATTTTAGCAGCAGCTAGTAAAAGGGATATCAGGGATTTATTGAAAGAAGTAATAGAAATACCTTTCCAACAGTCAAGCAAAATGAGTTCCAATCTTAAGGGTAAACTATAGCCCGTGATATCCTTGATTTTTGCCACAATTACTGCCCAAAACGACTGCACCCTCGGGCAAGACCACCAGCAGTGTATAAATGTGCCCACCTCTCCACAATTTTTCCAACATTTGGAGGATTGATTTATCGCCATATGGCTTAATCTCTGAGGTGTTAAATACCACCGGAACAAAATTTTTTGAGTTTGTAATTGTATATTCAATGATTTTGAAACAAACGAAGGAGATGACCAGATTTGTTGCCAAACATCCTCCTGAAAATTAATTGAACTATTCCTTTGCCAAATTTCTTGATAGGATAACAAATCAACAGCATCAATGTCTAGCAAACCCTTATAGATAAATGAAATCAGTCCCTTCCGCTTTAAAAAAGGAGATTGTAGCAAGGATTCAAAGAAAGTAAGAGGTCGATTGAAATTGTATTTCTTTGAGAGTGATGTCACCAAGTTGTTAATTTGCAAGTATTCAAACCATGGGATTTTTGTCCCACCAGTTTTCTCTTCTAAAGATTTTTTGTCGAGCACTTTTCCATTGGACAAAATATCCACAAACCTATAAAGATTATATTTTTTCCAAATTGGAAAAGACTTGTAAAAAAACCCCGGTTGAAACCAAGAAACATCCATAAAATGAGATAGTGGAGACATAGGAGGGGCTAAAAAGAGGCGGCGTTTGTCCCAAATCTGAAAAATGGCTTTAAGGAAAAGGTTGGAGGAGATATTAGGAGGTCTCTTCTTTGGAAATTCCCATAATGTAGATTGAAACGATTTGTTATTTAGATAGGTATCTTCTAGGACCTTCCAGCCTGAATTTAAATCAGCATCATGGTATCTGACAAGGCCTCCTAAAATGGCAGCTTCATAAAATTTATGCAGATCCGGAAGAGCCAGACCACCTGAGGATTTAGAACGAATAAGAGTTGCATACCCTATTCTAGATAAGCCCTTGTTCCAAATGTATCTTAAGAACGAACGACGCCAACCCACAAATAAGTCCTCAGGAATAAGAATAGGAATGGCTCGAAATAAAAACAGAAATTTGGGAAAAATAAAAGATTTAATAATCTGAATTTTTTCATTCCAGGGAATGAGTGAAGAATTTTTATTCTTTTGCATAGTAAGAATGTCCTTAATCAATAAATGATGATTGACTTTAAAAATATCTCCCAATTTTAAAGGTATATTGATCCCCAAATATGTCCAATATCTTCCCATTTTTTTGAAGTGATAATTTGAGTAAATGGAATCTTGGAGAGCATCTGAAATTGTGATGGGATAAAGAATGGTTTTAGATGGGTTTACTCGAAGACCCGATATAGAAGAAAATACAGATAATAAATCAAAGACAGCTGGTAAAGAAGTCTTAGGTTTTGTAACAAAAAGCACTAGGTCATCTGCAAACAAAGACACCTTAATTTGTTTCTTTCTAATAGGGATACCAGCAATAATATTGGTATTACGGATAGCATTAGCAAGAGGTTCAATTGCGATTGCAAAAAGCAGAGGAGACAAGGGGCAACCTTGCCTTGTCCCTCTGAAAAGATTAAATTCTTCAGAATCCAAATTATTAATAGAAAGAATAGCAGAAGGCGACTTATATAAAGAATGGATTATCTTCAGAAAATTCGGGCCAAAATTCATTTTCTGCAGTAAGGTTGTAAGATAAGGAACTTCAACGGAATCAAAGGCTTTTTCAAAATCAATAGACAAGATAAAGGAAGACTCAATATTAAATTTCCGGCAGTATTGAATAACATCAAGGACCATTCTAGTATTGTCCGTTAACTCACGGTGTGGGATAAAGCCCGATTGGTCAGGATGAATGTAGTTCCCTATAAAAGTATTAAGCCTAGCCACCAGGGCTGCTGTAAAAATCTTGTAATCACAATTAAGGAGCGATATCGGCCTGTATGAACTAGGGTCTAGCAAGTCTTTGTCTTTCTTTGGAAGAAGAATGATTTTTGCCTGTGACCAAGTAACTGGAAAAGAACCAGACTGTACAAACTGATTACAGGCGTCCGCCAAGATGGGAGCCAACAAAGTATTAAAAAATTTATAAAATTCTGGTATAAAGCCATCTCGGCCTGGAGATTTATTGGATTTCATAGACTTGATAGTCTCCTGTATTTCAAGTGCAGTAAAAGGTTTGTCCAAAAGGGATTTAACCTCAGGAGAAACAGGCTTAATAACTGAGTGAGTGTCTAAAAAAGATGAAATAAGGTCTGATGCTGGATGCTGGGAGGAATATAGAGATGAATAGTATTTTTTAAAAACTCCTACAATATCCTTAGTGGAATGTTTCAAGGTACCGGATTTAGAACGAATGGAAGAAATAGCCATTGAGGATATTCTCTTTTTAACCTTCCATGATAGGAGTTTAAGGGATTGAGGAGTTCGAAACCAATATTTTTGTTTTATATAAGCCATTTGTTTTTGAATCTTGGAGACGTCAAAAGATTCTAATTTTTTCCTTTCTATAAGAAGTTTTGAATAAGTTTTTTTGCTACCAAATTTTTTAAATTTCTCTTCCAATTTGGTAATGTTGGCAACCAAATCTGATCTAATTTTGTCTTTTTCTTTTTTATACGAAGAGGCAATAGCCAAAAATCTGCCACGAATTACAGCTTTAAACGAGTCCCAAACTATATGCTGAGGTACTCCACACTCAGTATTGAATTGAAAAAATTCTTTAATGTCTTTTTCAATGGAATCTGTAACCGATTTCATAGACAGTAGTTTACTATCCAATCTCCAATTAAAAGAAAAAGATCTTTCAGTGATTCCTGACATATAACCTTCCAACCATGCATGATCAGACCAAATCATTGGGCCAATGTCTACTTTAAAAAAAAGGTTAGAAATAGAATCCGAAACTAAAAGAAAATCTATTCTGGAATAAGTTTGATGACGAGAAGAAAAGAAGGTATAGTCTCTTTCTTTTGGATGCCTGCTTCTCCAAATGTCTGACAGATTATAGGATTGAAAGATTTGAGCTAAATCATTTTGGCCATTCGAATCTTTTGATTGAGACCATTTATTGGCAGATAGAGGTAGCAGGCTTTTTTGAGATCTATCTAAAGAAGGATTGACAACATAGTTGAGATCTCCTCCCAAAATAATGGGCCCTTTATGAAAAGTTTGAAGTTGTGACAACGTATCTTTAATAAATGCAATTTGTCCATCATTTGGAGCATACACCGATGCCAGAGTATAAGGGCTACCATTAAAGACCCCATTGATAAAAATATACCGACCCCTAGGGTCAATTGAGGAATTTTCAAAAGTGAATTGGACTGATTTACCTATTAAGATGGCCACACCTCTTGCTTTGGAGGACCCGTAAGCTTGAAATTGATGAGCAAAAAATTTTGACTGGAAGACCTTGGGCTGGTTACCCTTAAGGTGAGTTTCTTGCAAAAAAACTATATCTGGTTTCTGATGAGAGATGGCAGAGGCAACCCGTTTTTTCTTAATTAAATTATTTAGCCCATTACAGTTTAGAGATAGAAATTTCAAGTGGCACTCTGCCATAATTGAAAGAGGAAATAACCAAGGTTATCAAAATTATTGCAATTCATAGCTTTGAACCCAGGTGCCACCAGGATAGCTAGAGGCGAATCCTGTAGATCAAATTTCAAAGGTATGAGGACAGATTTCAGATCAAAGGCTTTAAAAAACTTCCAACTAAATCCATAATAATTCAATACAGTTATGCTGCCCGTAACACAAACAAAAAACCATAACCAACACCAGTGGTCTAGCATTAACAGACACTAGCCACTAACTCACCCTCCAACTCTGTTAACCCAAACTTGGGAAAACAACAACTATTTACTTAAAAGGATAAATTTGAAGCGGAAGTCTTCGTTACTGAAGACACCACACAACTAGCAACAACTACCAAATGGAGCTAATTAAAAAAAACTGAAGTTCTCCATTCTCCCTCTCTGCCAAAAATGCTTATATTTAACACTATCAACCCAGCAAAAATAAAATTTATAAACAGAATAACAGAGCCGAATGTATAGAAAGTTTATAATGAAAGGCCAAACAAAGCTGATCGAGTCAAGGCTAAAATGCCTAGAAAGCCACATATAATAAAACCTGTGCCTTTTACCAACTCAGGTTAGTGAATTAAAGATAATTACAGGCAAACTAATATACCATGTGTAACAGCATCAGATCTCGATCACAAAGTTATTGTAAGACTTAAGACACTATGATAAAAATACAATGAAACTTTAAACAGAACTATGAACGCTATTAAATACTGGTCTCCCCAAACACTCCCCACCAACTATCCTTCAGCCACTTATAAGCCTATGTAGGGAGATATGATGGTGAGGGAAACAAGTTTCCAAACCTTCATAGTAGCATAAGGCACAAACTGACACACACATACATTCCCTACCCACCCTCTGTCTCACAGATTCATTTCCATTCAACAATTCACACAGGAAGGGAAAAGGTCCTGACAATTCATTAACTCATAGTAGAAAGAAATATATTGATATAAAACCCTAATCATACTATTCAAGTTTCTCACTCTGATCTACCCCCCCTCACTCACTCTCTCTCCCTCCCTCTCTCCCACTCCCTCACTCAACACCCAGCCTCCCCATTCCAGCTCCTACTCAAACCATATATTCCAAGTCACCCCATTCTTCCAATCATGCATACCCAATCAACCAAGAAGATTTCCTTTAATGAGTTGAATTGAATTAATAACTCCCTCACATTCATAACATTGTGTTCAAAAGATATAAATAACCAAAAAAAAAAAAAAGGGGGGGGGACCCCCCAATTTCGTATATAAACATTGCTTCATAGGCACGAAACAATCATCAGCATATTTCTAAGCCGTGACAGAGTTACACGTAGGCAAAGCTTATAAGTCAGCAGTTCAGTAGGCAAAGCTTATATGTCAGGAAAAAAAAAAAGGGGGGGGGGACGTCAAGAATCCACACAAAAAAGGGAAGATTTCTGCATAGCAACAGTTCCAGTGTTTAGCTTCTAGGAGAAACAGGCCGATCAGGACGGTTCATAGGCACACGACGCCATCTAGTGTCTGAAGTTATTGAGTGAACATGTGAAACTGCTTCTATAAGGCCGGTGGGAACAGGAAGATTCAAATCTCTCAGCATGCTTAGGCCTGAGTCAAGGCCTCCAGCGACAAACGACCGATCCTGTACAGTAACTTGCAGCTTGTACGAAGCAACCCATCGATATCTGATGTTTTCCCTGTTCAGGATTTCAATAATTGGCTTCAAAATTTTCCGCCTTTGCAAGGTTTCAGAAGACAAATCCTGTAGAATTTGGATGTTGTAATCTCCTAGCAGAAGTGGATTTATAGCCCGGGCTTTTTGCAGCAGCTTGGATTTAACTGAGGCAGAAGAGAAACGGACTAAAATGTCCCTAGGCAACGAAGTTTTCTGTGTGCGCAAAGGGCCAATTCTATATGCAGCCTCCAGGGCACAAAGATCAGATTCAGAAAAACCCAATGCCTTTGATAGCCAGGAGGCTATAAGAGATTTTAGGTCAGAGGGAGAGGCAGAGTTCTCGGGGAGCCCGCGAATTTTAACATTCCCCATTTTCAGTTGGTTCTCAAGTGCAATAATTTTATCAGTGGCCCATTCATCTCTTTTATAAAAATACTGAGTGTCCTCCTGCACAGCACATGCCATGTTAAAAGCAGAATCTGCAGTCTCTGCCACCTTCTCTAAGGACGTTTTGAAACCCTCCAACTGAGCAGAAAGGGGCTGGATCATGGCAGATATTTTGTCAGTCATATTTTTTTCCAGTTTTTGAAAAGCCTCCATTACCTCAGAACGAAATGAAGCTAGGTCTGCTGCTGTGTTTTCCCCTTCTCCCGACGCCATCTTGCTTGCAGGGCTGCTTGCTTTTCCTGAGGCCTTAGCCTTAGGCTTTTTGGGAAAATAGTCTTTAACAGAGTTCCTTGGGTTTCTTTTTGATCTGGATTTTTGACCATCTACTGTTCCCATACTAATTAAAGAAAAAAAAAGAAAACAAACAACAACGCTGGGCGCTTGCTTAAGTGGATTTGGCAGGGGTAAGTAAGGAGCTCTGTTTTCAGGCGTCCATTCCCTATGCGTGCGACGCCACGCCCCCTCTGTTTCCTTAAGAAGATCTTCTCCATTTAACTACTAAATGTGAGAGTGCCACAGTTCTTGCATCCCCTCAGAGAAGAACCCTCAAACTAGGATCCAGAAAACTCCTCAAATAGGTGCTCTGTCAAGCTTATAAATGTATTTTGCTTTGGTAGCCCTCATTGGGCAGAAGAAGAAGAATTTCAGATTTATACCCCGCCCTTCTGTCTGAATCAGAGACTCAGAGCGGCTTACAATCTCCTATATATTCTCCCCTCTCAACAGTCACCCTGTGAGGTGGGTGGGGCTGAGGCAGCTCTCACAGCAGCTGTCCTTTCAGGGACAACCTCTGCCAGAGCTATGGCTGACCCAAGGCCATTCCAGCTGGTGCAAGTGGAGGAGTGAGGAATCAAACCCGGTTCTCTCAGATAAGAGTCAACGCACTTAACCACTAAACCAAACTGGCAGAAAGATGGCATATAAATTTTGTAAATAAATTAAGGGGCCAGGAATATGTTCTTTAGAGGGAAAGAACTGTAATCAAATGTTTTCCTGTCCGGATTATTTTGTGGAGATCAAGAAAGAATGGTCCCCCCCTTCTTGTTTCTCAAATTTTGAATACTAAAATACTGTATCTTCCTAACAGTGGTTTTGATTCAAGTCCCATTAGTAGATGCCCAGTAAGACAAGCAAGGAAAAGGAAAAGTCCCCTGTGCAACCACCAGTCGTTTCTGACTCTGGGGTGACGTTGCTTTCACAACGTTTTCACGGCAGACTTTTTACGGGTTGGTTTGCCATTGCCTTCCCCAGTCATCCACGCAAACCAATGTGTAATTTAAATGCTAATATAGAATTTTTAACTATTAATACATGTGTCCATTTAATACAAAAAATAAATCATAGAATCAGTAACAATATCAAATATAATTGCCCTCATAAACAACTAAGTTCTACAAAGTGCATAAGACATATAAACCAGATCTAAAAGTCACAAATATAAGTACTGGTATGAAAACTGTAGAAGTTGGTAGAAGTCATATTGTAAGGGTAATGACTTTCCAGAGTCATTGTAATTCCCTCAAAGTTCTTCGTCAGGCAACTTTTTTTTCCTGTAACAAACGTAATATAACAGTGCCAGAAATACAGATAATGCCAAGAATACAAAAACCACACATACATACATATAGCATAGATCAGGGCTGTCAAACTCCCTACCCATGGGCCACACCCAGCCTGCCCAGGGCTTTGATCAGGCCTACAGGGCTCTTTTCTCCCCCCTCCTCCCCCTCCTGTCCTCACCATTTGAAGCTCTGAGGCTGCCAGCGATGTTCGCAGCTCCTTCTGCCTTGTCTTTGCTGGCTTCTGGGCTTGTAAAACTGCAAAGAAAACACAGAATGGATTTTCTATTCCGTGTTATCCTTGCAAATTTCTGCTTCAGTGTATTTCAATTGAGTGAAGCTATGGCAGTTTCACTTTTTGCAGCCTTTAGGGCCAGTTGAAGCTCCTTGCAAATAAAGGACTGATGCTTTGAGCCAGCTTGTCTTTGCTGAATGAACTGGTGCCTAGTGAATACTCTAAACTGGGAACCCACAGCCAAAGGGAGATATTACACTGAAGAGCCATTGCCAATCTGAGTAGATGAGAGTGGGGTGAGGGGCAGAAGCTTGTAAGGCCTGGCCATTTCATGTTTTCCTAGGTTCAGAGCATTTTATTTTTTTAGTTTCTGCTGTGATCCTTGTGCTTTTTCTTGTTTTATTTTAAAAATTGCTTTGCCAAATCCAACTATTCCCACATCTTTCCATTTTAAACAAAATATCACAATAGCTTTAAGCATGTTTGTATTTGAAGTTAAAATAATATATTTAATTGTGTTATCTGTATCCTTTATTTTGAGTTTATACCTGGCATTACATTTTATGACATGCTTGGCTCCGCCCTACAAAGTCCCATTTGTGTCAAATCCAGCCCTTTTGACAGATAAGTTCAGTTGACATAGAATATACACTTAACACTTATTTTGAGTCTTTAAATTCTGAGGCTCCAATAAAAAAATTCTAACCAGCACAAGCTCATCATAAATCAAAGTTGGAAGTGCCTCTCCTAAACTGCCTTGTCTGCCTCTGGTACTATTATATTGTGGGAACAGTGTTGTGTTTTTGGACGTTTGTAGTGCACAGCATAGAAGTAGCATTGTGTACAGAGATTGAATGAACTGTTGCCTAGTGAATACTCTAAACTGGGAACCCACAGCCAAAGGGTTCCACAAGACTTAGGATCTTTGAGGGAATTATGGTGACTCTGGAAAATCATTACTCATACAACATGTCTTCTACCAGCCTCTACAGTTTTTGTACCAGTGGTTATATTTGTGTATTTTGGATTTGGTCTATATGTCTTATGCACCTTGTAGAACTTTAGTTGTTCATGAGTGCAATGATGTTTGATGTTGTTACTGATTCTATTTTTTTTTTTTTGTATTAAATGGACACATGTAGTAGTGGTTAAAAAATACTTTATTAGCATTTAAGTTACAGATTGGTTTGTTTGTCTTGAGGGACTGTTTCTTGTAACTCTTTTTGGTATTTACAGTAGATTCCTAGTAGCCATACTGATCTCTGGTATTGTGGTCCCAAAAGGTGATAAACCTGATTTCACTTGGCCCCAACCTACCAGATATTTTTCCATTGTGACCTGTAGAGATGGAGTCTGTTATCTATGGAACTGATGCCACATGTTAGCTACAGCTGTGTTTGGTGCACTTGACTATGTGTATGGCCCACTGGAGTGGGTTACTCCACAGTTCCTTCATTAGGCTGTGGCAAGTACCTGGCTTTTCCCTGCATCACCAGAGATGGCTTGACAGAATCTTACCTTTCACATTCTGAAAAGTAAGGAAAAGTTGGAAATGTAAGGAAGTTGGAAATTCCTCACATTCTTTTACTGGCTGAAGCATTTCCAGTTCACCAGTTGAAGGTTGCAGTGTTGTCAATGTATTGATGGGGCTGCTTCTGAAATCCTCAGTCTAGGGATAAACTATCAGGATTTTACAACCAGTTCACATGTATGGAAGAATATAATTCCATGTTCATCTGGAAGAGATACATTAACATTCTCTCATTATATTCAACATCTCTGAGTTGTCATAGATTCGCACGAGGAGAGTCCCTAACATAAAACTGGGAAGTGCTTCATGTCTGCAGGTTTGATGTTCCTCATTCACTTATAAAGAACAGTAGTCTCCTAGGTAAATACAGTGTTGGGACTAGAGATGTGAAGGCCTGGAAAACAGAAAAATTTGGGAAAACCCCATTTTTTCTCCCGTTTTTTTTCCTGAAGCATTTTTGTTTTTTTCCGAAAAATTGAAAGAAAAAGAAAATTGATTATGGAACGTTTTAACATGATGAATAAAATATTTTAAGACAAGGTATTCAGATATTTTCCAAATCATTTCTAAAAAACATATATGATATCAGATTATTCTAATTTCTGTGCACTGAGGACAAGCAAGTCCTAGATCACGCCCATTCATTGCAACTTAGTCCTACACTCCCTTCTATACAGTCCCTCCTCTTCAATTTTTTTTATGAGAATGAGTTTTTTATTTTTAGTTAATACTGTGGAGAGGAAATATAAATAATTGTTACTTCTGGATTTTTAAAAATTGTTTTGTGGAGGGTTTTTTGTCTGTTCCACATAAACTAGTAAACAGTTCAGGAGATTGTTGCTCCAATTACAAATATTATTTAAAAAGTAAATTCTGTTTGTAATAATTGTTTGGATACTCTATATTTTTAATATGCTAGTTGTGATAATTTCATGCCAAGTAAAATTGTCCATAGTCATATTTTATGTTCCTAAAGTAACAGAATGACTTTCAATCTGGAAAAGAAAATAAGTGCTAATGTAGCATTTTTTTCAATTTTTCCAATTTTTTTTGTTTTTTTCCAGAAAAAACGGGGGTTTTCCGGGCTTCAAAATTTCTGGAAATTTTACATCTCTAGTTGGGACGCATGCAAAAGCACTGGGGTGATTGCTGTTACCATTACAGTGTGGTACCAAAACAAAATGTTACCTAGAAATATACACATCTCTCCCATCCTCAGACACAGCAAGAGGTGGTGGCTCAAAAAGCTCAACTCAAATGGTCACCCCCTACCAGTGGACCTTTTTGCCATCTCAGAACCTGATAAGAGGTTGTTGGGTTTTTTTGGTAAATTTGAGTATTGGGTAGAGCGAATTGATGCTCTTGAGTTTTTTTGTGGCCTTTCCACTAGTTCTGTGCATCTTCAGGATCATCCTGATGATGAGAATGGAGACAAGAGTCAATCTATGGGTCTCCACACTAGTCAAGGTGGCCATGGTTCTTTAGTAAAGCTCTCTGTGGAGGATTCTTGGCACATTCCTGTAGCCCCATCATATTGCACAGACAGTTGATTTGGTGATTGTTCCACTGCCAATAGATACAGTTATGTTCAAGTCTGGTAATATATTAAACACCAACAAGATTTTCAGGGCCTAAGCCTTGAGATTCAAAGCTCCCTTCATCTGACATGATTAGGAAAGGAGATCTGAGTTTTTATTTCCCACTCAGAAGGTGGGAATGCTTGTAAAGGATACAAAGGTATCATTTTGTTATTTTAATGTGTTCTTAATGTTTTATTATTGTATTGTTCATTTTAAATGTTGTAAGCCGCCCTGAGCCTGCTCTGGCGGGGGAGGGCGGGGTATAAATAAAATTTTACATTACATTACATTACATTATTGCACACTGATGTAAAACAGGTTTCTTCGCAGGGTGGCCATGTTAGAATTTCCTGTGGTGTATCACATCTCCTCCTGAGGACTACATATTTTCTTAGAGCTACTTTATAGTATCTTCATTTCCTTTTAAGATGTGAATCTTTTGTGTTGTGGCTTGTAGTTTCCTGCTCCAGAATGCTAGAACTTTTGAAAGGGTGTGGAGGTGCCTCCCACTGATAAAGGAAGCTGGGCTTTTTTGTCCCTGCCTTCTGTTCACCATACTTAATTCATTGTGGTGGTATTCCAAGGAGTTCATTACTCACACAAATAACTTGGGGTTCAGTCTGTTCACTCACAGACAGTGCCCACATATGGAGGTGTTTCGCAGAGATCAGTTAATTGATGTACAACTGGGGTTTCCAAGGCAGTAGTTTCAGCAAAATACCTTCCTATGCCGTGCTTTTTTAGTCTGTTGAGATGGTATAATTTAACTTGATTGTGGCTACCACAACAATAAAACAAATGATTAGCTTTTACAACCCATATTTTGCAGAAGGATGTGATTATCCAGTATTTAAATACTTTGTAAATCCTATTGTAAAGTGAGTTCATTCAGCTCTTAAGTAAGCAGCAACAGTTTATTCAAGAAGAAACAGTCACAAACAACACAGGCAACTCAACTCAATATATATATACAATGGCTGAGTAAAACACACCCCCTTTGGTTGGCGGTAATCCATCCTATTGGTCTCTCAAGGATCCTTCATTTGCATTTCTTGTCTTGCATCCCGAGTGGCTGGTTTTAAGAGAATGTTCGATCAGTATGTAGGCATCAGGATCCTGAAGAGTAATGGAAGCATGCTTCAAGCTCAGACCCAGTACAGCAGTAGGAACTATAATACATAACACATCCCAAAGGTGTACCTCCTGTCCTTCTATCCCAATCCATCACACCCCAAGGAGAAGAATTGACATACCTTGAATGTGCACAGAGCCTTATGACTGTATATCCAGTGTTCAGCTTCTCTCAGATCAGATGCTCTATTTTTAGATTACCATGTGGTAGCCAAGAGCAGAAAGGTGTCTAAAGCATCTCTTACCAGTTGATTGAAAAAGTGCATTATTTTGGCCTACTCTTCTCAAGGGCTTAAGCCTCTGAAAGAAATCACAGCCCACTCAACCAGGAATTCAGCCCCCATGGTCACCTTTCAATCCAATGCATCAGTTTTGGAGATCTGTAGAAAAGCCAGTTACATCTGCCTTCATAAACCATTATAAAATGGACTTATATGCAGCAACTGATGTGGCCTTTCCGTGGCAAGCCCCCCTTCCTCTCTGCTGCTACTGTTAATTGTTAAATGTTGTTCTCTGAAATGAGGTTGGTCCTCAGGCCTCATCCTATGATATGGAATGTCTAGGAGAACCCCTAGGAGAGGGGAAGGGAATGTCTAGGAGAACCACTGAACACGGGTTATTGAGGAAGACTCAGCATGGGTTCTGTCAGGAAAGATCTTGCCTCACTAACCTGTTACATTTCTTTGAGGGGGTGAACAAACGTGTACAAAGGAGACACGATAGATGTTGTTTACCTTGACTTCCAGAAAGCTTTTGATAAAGTTCCTCATCAAAGGCTCCTTAGAAAGCTTGAGAGTCATGGAGTAAAAGGACAGGTCCTCTTGTGGATCAAAAACTGGCTAATTAATAGGAAGCAGAGAGTGAGTATAAATGGGCAGTCTTTGCAGTGGAGGACGGTAAGCAGTGGGGTGCCGAAGGCTCGGTACTGGGTCCCATGCTCTTTAACTTGTTCATAAATGATTTAGAGTTGGGAGTGAGCAGTGAAGTGGCCAGGTTTGCGGATGACACTAAATTGTTCAGGGTGATGAGAACCAGAGAGGATTGTGAGGAACTCCAAAGGGATCTGTTGAGGGGTGGTGAGTGGGCATCAACATGGCAGATGTGGTTCAGTGTGGCCAAGTGCAAAGTAATGCACATTGGGGCCAAGAATCCCAGCTACAAATACAAATTGATGGGGTGTGAACTGGCAGTGACTGACCAAGAGAGAGATCTTGGGGTCATGGTAGATAACTCACTGAAAATGTCAAGACAGTGTGCGTTTGCAATAAAAAAGGCCAACGCCATGCTGGGAATTATTAGGAAGGGAATTGAAAACAAATCAGCCAGAATCATAATGTCCCTGTATAAATCGATGGTGCGGTCTCATTTGGAGTACTGTGTGCAGTTCTGGTCGCCGCACCTCAAAAAGGATATTATAGCATTGGAGAAAGTCCAGAAAAGGGCAACTAGAATGATTAAAGGGCTGGAACACTTTCCCTATGAAGAAAGGTTGAAACACTTGGGGCTCTTTAGCTTGGAGAAACGTCGACTGCAGGGTGACATAGTAGAGATTTACAAGATAATGCATGGGATGGAGAAAGTAGAGAAAGAAGTACTTTTCTCCCTTTCTCACAATGCAAGAACTCATGGGCATTCGATGAAATTGCTGAGCAGACAGGTTAAAACGGATAAAAGGAAGTACTTCTTCACCCAAAGGGTGATTAACATGTGGAATTCACTGCCACAGGAGGTGGTAGCGGCCACAAGCATAGCCACCTTCAAGAGGGAGTTAGATAAAAATATGGAGCAGAGGTCCATCAGTGGCTATTAGCCACAGTGTGTGTGTGTGCGTGTATGTGTGTATATATATATAATTAATTTTTTTTGGCCACTGTGTGACACAGAGTGTTGGACTGGATGGGCCATTGGCCTGATCTAACATGGCTTCTCTTACGTTCTTATGAGGAGAGGGAATTCAACTATTGGGGATTACAAGGGGCTATTGGGCAAAGAGAAATATGGGAAAGATCTACAAGCACCTTAAAGCTCACAGGCTGAAGGACAGATTTAATGCAATTAGTATTCAGTCCATCTGAGCATAGGGAATAGCATTTACACACAGGAGAGTCCCATAAGATTCAACTGAACCCCATACAAACTATGGTGCCCAGAAATGGACATAGTAGTCCAGACAAAGTCTGATTATTACTTTTCAAGACTTGGGTATGTTTTTGTTAATGAAGTCTAAAATCTCATTAGCTTTTTTGTAGCTGGTTACACTTTTGACTAATACTCAGCTTGTGATAACAGTGCGATCTCAAGATCTTTTTCGTATGTACCGCTGCCATACCAGATATCCCTGTCCTACACCTTTAGTTCTTTTTTTCCGTAAATGCAAAACTTTACATTTGCTTCTGTTAAATTTTGCTAGTTTCAGCCCAGCTTTTCAACCTATCCAAACTTTTCTCTGTGTATGATGCAAATTACTTGGCCTCTGAAGTATGAATAAATTATATGATGCAGAGATGAAGGCCTGGAGGGCGATATTGGAGGCATGTACAGTTCTTCTGTTATCTGCAGTGACTGCTCATGCTTTTTATGTGCATACACATTTACAGGAAACATAAGAAAACAGGGTCTTGTTTAGAGATGTAAAATTTCTGGAAAACATGCAATACTTGCTGTTCTACCAAACTTAAACTAATTTTACTGCTTTATCAACATAAAATGCATGATTTATAACTTACTTGCAGTATTTGGTAATATTTATGGAATTTAAAGGTTACAAATTTCTTCGTTTTCTACAGGCAAAACTTCAAATATACCCCAAACTGCAAGTTACCTATGCTACCTTAATTTTTTCTATCTGAAAATTAGAAAAAAGTGGAATTAAAACACAAACTTTGTGATAAATAAATCAGGAGTGGCCAACGGTAGCTCTCCAGATGTTTTTTTTTGCCTACAGCTCCCATCAACCAATGTCGGGGGCTGATGGGAGTTGTAGGCAAATCTGGAAAGCTACCGTTGGCCATCCCTAAAATATATTACTTGGTTAGAAAAAGGGTCAATGATAATATAAAGGCTCAATAGTAATATTGAAATAATAATAAAATATATCATTTGGTCAGAAAAAAATGTTCAATAATAATAATTGCACAACTAGATTCTGTCCTCTTCCTTATGTGGCTACTCATTTCTCAAAACATTTCTTTGAGACTTTGATACAGTTTCTGCCCCACCTCCTTTTGACCTTTTTTGTTCCTCCAGCAAAGTAGGGCAGTAAGCTACTAGGTACCCAGACGGTGGGTATATGTCACAGTGGTTTGAGGGAGAGGTGAAAAAGTCAATTGCAAGAGTAGAGTCAGGTCCAAAGGTCCATAGAAGCAATTAAACGCCTGCTTGCTGCCCTTGTGAAGAACACGTGTCCTTCTACAAGCAGAAATGCATCTTGAATTTAAGAATAGTATATATCCACAGCATGCCCACCTTGTTTTTAGAAGTATTTCACTCATTTCCCCCCTTAAAACTGAAACGTAAAGATGGTAAGGCTGGTCTAAGCTAAAATATACATACCTACCTTCAGATATTTCAGTTTATGGAAAGCCATGAGCTAAATACATAACCAATAACGAGAGCACCATGGTATGCTAAGAAAGCTAAAACAAGACAAGAAACCATAGACACGATAATGATAAATATAAGCAAAAGGTTCTTAATGAAGTGTACAAATTATAAACATAACTGAAGTAGTAAAATAACATTATTTGTTCCAAGTCTGTTTCCAGCAATAATGAATCAAGTCTCCTTTTTGGAGTATATAAAAAGTCCATTAATTTTACTAGCAGATAAGAAGTTACTCCAAATGGACTCTCCTCCAAATCAGACAGGTGTAGGATCAATTAAGTCCAAGCTCAACAATGGATTCCAAAATATTTCTCTTTTTCAAGAGCCTGGAATTCAAACCACATGTTTGTGGATAAGTATAACAATTTCCAGAGCGGAACAGCAGAGCCTTCAATAATAACCAGTGCAATGCAAAAAACATCCTAGAATAGGCGGCATTGCAAAACGATCGTTAGGCTTGAATTTAATTGATCCTGCATCTCTGTTTCTTCCAGGAACAAAAGTGCACAGGTTCCATATGTACCTGAAGTGAAGCCAGAGCAAGCCTGAATTAGCCTCAGCCTCTCACAGTAAATTGAGGTCGTCCAGACCTATATGAATTCTGCTTCTCTGGAGTAGGCATGCATTCAGGCTATGTAGGCTAAGGAGATCCATGTTCTGAGTACATTCAGGTTAATGTACTGTAATGAGCTCTACATGAAACTGCCTTTAAAAATTATCTGGAAACTTCAGTTGAAGATTGAGAATGAATATCCAGAAACTGTACAGGCTGATTGGAATAGTGCTTTTTTTGGAGATAAAATTGCTTGCATCTGGTGCAACTTAAATTCCATTGGCAGACCAGCTCGCTTTCAAGATGGCAATGGAGCACAGACCAAACCTTGATGGATTTTCAGTTTGTGAGATCTGATGATGCAGACAAAGTGCTTAGAAGGGTACAGCCTACTGCTAGGCTGAACAGGCTTGAGTTGGTCAAGTGGTTCTAGGAGGTAGTGAATGTCTCTGTGCAGGGGGGTGTAGTTCCAACTGCTTTCAAAGAGATTGTTGTGTCTTGGTGAAGGCATTTCTGGACTCTAATCTCCTAAATAACTTCCAGCTGGTGTTTGATTGTGTGGTGAATTTACATATTCATTTCAGTCTGGATTCAGGTCTGAGCTTGAGATGGGTATGGTTTTCATTGATCCAACTAATGTTCAGAGGGAAAATGAAAGGGAATGTGTCCTTGTTGATTCTTCTTTTGGTGGCTTAACCATCAACCAAAGTATCCTGGAGAGACTGACTGAGAGTTAGGGGACTGCTGCTGCTGCAGTCCCCTATATTTTTGTCTTCTGTACTTTTTAACATGTATACTAAACGGCTCTATTTTTCCTTTATAGTGGAGGTGGGTGGGTTTGTGCCTGGAGAATGTAATGGGATGTATGAGGGCCGATAAACTGAAGCTCAGTGAAGATGACAGAGGTTCTGTTTAATATTTTCATGGAAATTTTCAAGTATATACATTAAAGGAAATTTAGAAAAATTATAAAATAAAATAGAAAGAAGGGGGGGGAAGGAAACTAAAGTAGAGAAACATGTATTTTACTGCTCAATCCAAGAAATATCTAAGGCAACTGAGGTTCTGATAGTAATGAAGCCAATGGAGGAATCAGCCTGTCCTGAGGGCTTGCACTCTGCCTGAAGGAGCAGTTTGGTACTTGTTGCTGCTGGATTCTGGCCTATAGTTGGAAGCTTAGGTCTGCTTAGTATCACATAGTTGGCCAGTTACAGCTATTCCTAAAAAAGTGTAATCTGGTCACAGTGATCCATGTCTGGATCATATTTTGGCTAGATTATTGCAGGGTTGGAAAAGTCATATTCTTAGGTATATAGACATCTATATTTTAAACAATATATTTTCAATGTTGTGTTTAGCATATTATAAATGTTAGCTTGTCTTAAATCTATGTGTAATTAATTTGTCATTGGGATTTTTATTATTTCAGCTCCCACAGCAGATGGGCAAGCCACTTTGGAAACCAGAATTGTGGCATGCCTTGGCAGCTGTGAGAGCTATACTGTAGAAACCACAGAGCTTTGTTACCAATACATAAATGTAGAAAAACCTTAATTCAGTGTTGGTCATAGACTTGGATTGTAGGAAGGCCCAGATTCAGGCCCTCACATATCAAGTAGAAATTTATCAAATAGTAAGCTAGGAAAAACCTTTGCTTGGGCCTTGGAGACTGTTACTCATAATAAATGTTACTTGACTAGGTAGCTCAATGTGCATCATCGATTTTCTGTGCAGTCCCACAAGGGGACTATTCATGAGCAGGTCTGCCATTGGATACATTTTTACAACTAAGATGCTCAAGGGAGTGCAGTGTGCCAGAAGCTTGTTCCTACTCAGGGACCATGTGCTTCTATACAGCACCCCCTCTATACAGAGCCAGTTTGGTGTAGTGGTTAAGTGTGCGGACTCTTATCTGGGAGAACCGGGTTTGATTCCCCACTCCTCCACTTGCACCTGCTGGAATGGCCTTGGGTCAGCCATAGCTCTGGCAGAGGTTGTCCTTGAAAGGGCAGCTGCTGTGAGAGCCCTCTCAGCCCCACCCACCTCACAGGGTGTCTGTTGTGGGGGAGGAAGGTAAAGGAGATTGTGAGCCGCTCTGAGACTCTTCGGAGTGGAGGGTGGGATATAAATCCAATATCTTCTTCTTCTTCTTCTACCCTCAGTTCCTCTTTTGTGCCAAAGGGGTAGGTCATACATTTGAGCCTCCGACTTTGTTAGGTTTTTGACAAGATCATGGAAGATATTGTGGCTTCTGAGCCATCAGTATGACCCAGAAAGCAGTTTCCAAGAAATGCTCCCATTACAGAGCGAAGATGACCCCAACCAATAAACACAACCTCTGTTCTGTGTGGGTGAAGGGCATTGTATGGCCACATGTAAGATCTGCCAGCATTTCACCCCAAAAGCCCAAAAGCAAAGTTGAAGGCAGCCCTGTGTGGAAAAGCCCTTAAAGCCTCTGTGTCTTTGGAATCGACACACTTGGCTCTATCCCCCTGGATCAGTGTCTCAGCGACTGTCAGTGACTCTGATTGCTGTCACGTTCTTCTCATTGAACCTCCAGTCAAGAAACTGAAGAAACATAATGTGGCGCCACAACACTCCCATTTCCATTCTGGAACTATTGATGGCTCTTCAAGAAAAGTCCAGGGTCCTGTCCCTAGGTTAGAGATCTTCTCTGCTTTCTCTTTCCAACAATGACTGGGATACCGGCTTACCACAAGGCCAGATTGCTCCTAAATCCAAACCTGAAGAGATGGTTACAGTTCCATGGACTCAATCTCATCCACCCTTATGATGGCCATCACACCCATAAGTCATGTCATCAGGATACTTGAATGAGTTGGGTGACCATTTTGTGAATCCCAGAGATACAAATTTGTATCATTACTCCCAGTGGGCTTACTTGTATCCCCTGTCAGCGGTTATCTTGCATAGACTGCACTCTTCTATTCCTTTAACCAGGGGAGAAGAAGCGACGTTAGAATATGATGGATCCAGCGCTACTTCAGAGACGAGTAAAGATGAAATGGTGGATGATCCATCCTAGCATCTCCCATTGAGGGATCTCCACATGTTCATGAGCAAATAATATGAATGACCCAGTCCCTTGAAATAGAAGTTATGTCCAATCACAAACCCAGGGACAAAATTTTGAGCCATCTTTATTTGGATTCTCTTGAAACGATTGCCTTCCTTGTGCTGGAAGGTCTTGAAGATCTCACACAGTTGTAGCAGAAGCCTGCTTTCCTCCAGCCAACTTCCAGAAGGGTGGAGCACTTCTACAAAATAAAAAAGAACCATTTTATTACTTCACCTCACCCTTCTCCATCATCTTGGGTTATGGAGGAGATGCAGTCGAAGGACCATTAGGCATATCACTCTGTTCCTACTGACAGAGAAAGGGGAAAAAATTAGATGTCTAGGAAGCGTACAACTAGGAAGAAAGTTGTACTCTTCAGCAGTCTTGGGCTTCAAGTTTGCAGATGATAAAACAATAATGGATGGCTATCAGCTGTCCCTGTGGGGAAGGAATCTTTTGTACCTAGAACGTCTACTGAAGATAAGTGTCCTCTTACCAAAGTCCTTTATCCAGAGGCCATTAAGCTCTCTAAACAACAGATCAATGCTGGTCGTCATTCACCAAATTTAGCAGCTAGAGCCATGGTGAGATCCATTCTGTAACAGTAATGGTGAACCTTTTAGAGACCGAGTGCCCAAACTGCAACCCAGAACCCACTTATGTATTGCAAAGTGCCAACACAGCAATTTAACCTGAATACTGAGGTTTTAGTTTAGAAAACGGGCAGTGGGGAGAGCAGAGGAAGCTAAAACAGGCGGCGGGGAGAATGGGAGAAGTGAAAACGTGTGGTGGGGAGAGCAGGAGAGGCAAAAACGGGTGGTGGGGAGAGCGGGGGAAGCGAAAACGGGTGGTGGGGAGAGCAGGGGAAGCGAAAATGGGTGGCAGGGAGAGCAGGAGAGGCAAAAACGGGTGGCGGGGAGAGGAGAGGTGAAAATGGGTGGCGGGGAGAGCAGAGGAAGCAAAAACGGGAGGTGGGGAGAGCAGGGGAAGCGAAAATGGGCAACGGCGCATGTGCACACAGAGAGGGCTCTGAGTGCCCACTCTGGCACGCGTGCCATAGGTTCACCACCACTGTTCTGTAACATCACACCTAGTTGAGATCTACCTATGGAGACCAAGCTTAAAGTCGTGGATTTACTGTTTGAGCATTCCATGCTGGTTTCCTCTAAAATGGATGAGACACTGTGCTTAAAAAGAACAGACTAAGTGTTTAGGAGTCTTGACATTCATCTAGATCTCTGTTTAAACGACTATTTGTGAGACAGCCCTGGCATCCCTACCAAAGGGATTATCACTTCTATTTCTTTGTGGCCCCTCAGGATCACAATTTAATCAGATAGAAAAGTTTTGGGCGACCTAGGTCGAATCTACAACCACCCTCTTCTGTGGCCCAGAAGTCAATGTTCTGTCTATGATCATTGCCAGCCCCTGTAAAATCTGGGGATAGACTGACTCAGTTTGGTTTTGTCAGAGAGGAGATCACATTAGAACAGTAGGTCTTGAGTGGAGCTTCAAGTTTCAGCATAGCGATGAGCAGTCACATTCCCAATCGCTCTTGCAGGGGATGGGCTGACTGTACAACTTTTGGGGTCACCAGAAGCAGGTAGACCCAGTAGGACCCCAGTCGGGGGGTTCTCAAGGCAGGGGGAGCAAGAGGAGGGTTGAGCTGGGGCTGTCAGCTCCATTTTGAGCCTCCTAGTATCCCTGAAGCCCGGGTTGCTGTGGATGCCTTAATGGGGAAGAAGCTGTGAATGCTGGAGAGGAGGAGAAAGGGCAACAAGGTTTTTACAACTGAGAAGAGACTTCCAACAAAAGGCAATATACAGAGCTAAGTGATTTACTATGTGCTAAAGAATATACAGCGGCTTGGAATTTATGGTTGGGTGATGAAAGGGCAGTGAACTGAGTGCAGCGACGGAGAAGAGGAGAAGTTTGGAACTGATGACGTTTGGAGCTGAAACGGATTAAAGGTTTAGCGTTTGGTATACTTGGTTAGCAGGCGGATTGCGGTTGTGGATGGACCTATAGCAGATTATTCTTATAAATACAAACTTTCTATTCAATTAATTTTGACTGCATGATTTTTGAGGCTGTAAAAATAATTGTTTGTGACTGCTGCTTTTGTGCTACATGGATGGTGTTCTGGAAGGGACAGAATAGCGGAAATAAAAACGCTAAATGAACTGGCTGGCGGAATTTATTACAGAGCGAGTGGACGGAAAGTTGAAGAGCAACAGGAAGGGGAAGAGAAGACTTAATGAAAACATTTTGGACTTTAAATGAAAGGATGAGATAACACATTAAGGTGGCAGTAATTGGAAGCAGGAGAGAGAGAAAAGAGTAAATGTGGTTGGTTTTGTGTGAGTGGAAAGCTAAGTGATTAGGTGTGGTTGGTTGCTTAATAAATATATCTGTGAAGTGGAAAAATTATAGATGGGGATACAGTGAATTGGGAGAACTAGATTTGTGATAGTTAGACTATAAACAGTAGAAGGAACAAGGCGGGAAGAAGGAAGAAAGAACAAGGTTGGAAGATTCAAAGAGGCTGATAGCAAGACGTGTTTATTTGAACTTTAAATTTCAGGAGATATACTGGACTGTATAGAACAGAGTGTGGGATGACTGATAAAGAGTAGAAGTGGGAGTGCTTGGGTTAACATGGATGAGTGATTGGTGTAGGATGAAATGATAAAGCATGAGTGAAGAGCGGAGGATATGAGAGGCATGATGTATGGGTGTGAATGTTTAATTATTAGAAAATAGAAGTAATTATTACTTAGAGCGTACGTAGATGACCTCCAGCGGCATCTGGATCGAAGTGGCGTGGCGGTGCTGATGTTAGCTCTGTCGGCGGTGTTTGATACGGTCGACCATCAGCTACTGACCCGCCGCCTCGCCGACATAGGGGATAGGGGGTTGGCCTTACAATGGCTTTCCTCCTTCCTCAAGGAACGGGGACAAAGGGTGGCAATCGGGAGTGAGCTGTCCCAGAGGCGCACACTAGATTGTGGGGTGCCCCAGAGAGCAGTTCTCTCCCCGATGTTATTCAACATCTACATGCGCCCCCTTGCCCAGATTGCCTGGAGGTATGGGCTTGGTTGTCATCAATATGCAGATGACACCCAGCTCTATCTGCTAATGGATGGCTGACCTGACTGCGTCCCAGGGAATCTGGACCAGGCATTGCAGGCCGTGGCAACTTGGCTTAGGCTGAGTGCGTTGAAGCTGAACCCGATGAAGACAGAGGTCCTTTGCGTGGGCCGCGGCACTCTGGGGAGGGAAATACCTCTCCTGGTTTTTGACGGTGTGCTGCTGAAAGCCTGGGAGTTCTACTGGAGCCTTCATTATCAATGGAGGCCCAGATAGCAGCCACTGCCAAGTCAGCATTTTTTCATCTGAAGCGGGCAAGGCAGTTGGCCCCTTTCCTAGAGCATCAGGACCTAGCAACAGTGATTTATGCGACGGTCACCTTGAGATTGGATTACTGTAATGCCCTCTACATGGGGCTGCCTCTGTGCCGAACCCAGAAGCTGCAGCTGGTGCAGAACGCGGTGGCTAGGCTGTTACTAGGGCTCCCGAAGTGGGAGCACATACAGCCAGGGCTGTGCGGACTGCACTGGCTAGCAGTTACATACCGGGTTCGCTACAAAGTGCTGGTTATTACCTTTAAAGCCCTATATGGTTGAGGACCTGCCTACCTGAGGGACCGTTTTTCCCCATACGAGCCCCAGAGAGCACTGAGGTCAGCGGGGAAGAACAAGCTGGCTATCCCCGGGCCAAAGGAGGCGAAACTGCAGAACACCCACACACGGGCCTTCTCTATTGTAGTTCCACACCTATGGAACCAGCTCCTGGAAGAGGTGCGGGCCCTGCAGAACCTTGACCAATTCCGCAGGGCTTGCAAGACCATACTTTTCAGGATGGCCTTTGCGGATTGCTGATTGAAGGATTGCTGGATTGCTGGATTCGCCTAAGTGACTTTCACCTAAGTGACTTTTGCCATCATGTTAACTGACAGAATAGCACCAGAAATGCCTACTGTTATTAATTTTTTGTTAATTGTAAATTAAAATGGTTTTAAGACTAATGCTGATTTTAAAAGTTTTGTATAATTATTATATGGACCTATTGTTAGCCGCCCTGAGCCTGCCTAGGTGGGGAGGGCAGGATATAAATAAAATTTTATTATTATATTATTATAGAGATATTGTGAACGGTTTTGAACATTTAACCACTGCAAAATAGAAGTAATTAATAGTTCAGGTTGATTATAACTAATTGTAATTAATGATGTAATAAGTACTTGATTGATTAACTGTAATTACTTTTAAAAAGAAATAGATAATTTAAGTTGGTATATAGCATGATCCTGTCTAATGAATTGAGTAGTTTAATTTGATTCTGAACAGGGAAAGGGGGAGATATAAAACTTTTGTTAAATAAGTAAATTAAGGTGTACGTCAGGGGTGGCCAACGGTAGCTCTCCAGATGTTTTTTACCTACAACTCCCATCAGCCCCAGACAGCATGGCCAATGAATGGAGCTGATGGGAGTTGTAGGCAAAACATCTGGAGAGCTACTGTTGGCTACCCCTGGTGTGGGAGATAAACTCAGCCCATCTAAGATGAGTAAGACAGAGATCGACACCCTTACTGGGGATCCCTGAACTGGCTACATAAGAGGGGTGTGACCTAATATGCAAAGGAGTTCCTGCTACAAAAAAAGCCCTGGGTCTCAGGAAGGATTCCTTCTTGGTATGTTTTTATAGACAAAAAAGATGGGAAATTAGACCCATCTTAGCAATTAGAACGCTAGATATATTTCTGTATGTTTTAAAGTTATGTATGGTATCCATTACTTCAGTGTGACAGTTATTAAAAGGTAATTGTTGGTTTAAAGTAAAGTAGTAGTAGTAGCAGTTTATAGTATTGTTTTAAAGGATGCCTATTTTAATGTCTCTATACACCCTCAACATTAACATTTTTTAATTTTTGTTGCGGGGAAAGAGTTTTTCAATATATGGTTCTCCCCTTTTTCCTATCTGGGCCTCCTAAAGTATTCTCTAAATGCCCGGCTCAAGTTATTGCTTACCTCCATCTCTGGGGCTGCCACATAATTCTTTATTTATTCTTTAATTATTATTGAGATTTTGGGGGCAAACTATAAAACAGGAAAAAAAGAAAAAATAATACAGAAACATGGAAGGATTATAAAACTTATAAAGAATATGAAAAGTTTTCTCTACAACAGATAAAAATATACATATTTCCTTATTTAGATGGTTAGTGGTAGGAGATTCTACTGAAGAGGTAGTGAATCATTGTGCTCTCATTTTAAAGGTAAAAGTAGTCCCCCTGTGCAAGCACTGGGTTGTTACCTTACTCACGGGGCAATGTCACATAACGACATTTTCTTGGCAGTCTTTTATGGGGTGATTTGCCATTGCTTTCCCCGGTCATCTGCACTTTACCCCCAGCAAGCTGGGTAGTCATTTTACTGACCTTGGAAGGATGAAAGGCTGATTCAACCTTGAGCTGCCTATCTGAACCCAGCTTCCACTAGGATCAAACTCAGGTTGTGAGCAGAGCTTGGACTGCAGTACTGCAGCTTACCAGTCTGTGCCACAGGGCTCTAATTTTAGAGACCTATATATATTAAAAAGGGATTAATGGTTAATTGGGGCGGGGAAATCACAATTAATCCTTCCACAGATAGTGCAGTTTATTTGAGCTGTGTTAGATCCTTGGGAAGGAAAAGGCATTTTGCCCCCTGAGAGGATATGGGCAACCTTCGCCCTAGTTAAATAGTCCAAAAAGCATTGGTTGTAATCAGTTTGAAAGGTTTTATGCCTGTTGGGATGTATGGCATCCACAGCCACAGTTCTGCCTATGGCCAGATTACATACGTGGCCCCTGCAGCTCTGGTTTTTATCTTGTTATAGAGCTGGGATTCATTGTCCAGTGCCACAAATTCTCCATCCCCAGACGCTGGAACTGCAAATTGCTTTTCAGACATTCTTCAGAACCATTCCATCTTTATTCAGATGAAAAATACAGTTACAATGTTTTATCTAAACAAACAGGGTGGTACACAGTCCAAGAGTTTATGTCAAGAAGTCACTTTTGCTTGGAGCACAACTGTAGAGTAAACGCTTCCATGCAAGTGATTCATATTCCTGGAAGGTTGAACATGGAAGCCGACAGGCTGAGCAGAACTGGAATGCTCCCCCACAAGTGGTCTATAGAGGCCACTTACTTGAAGCTGATTTTTGCTCTCTGGGGGACCCTGGATATCAATCTGTTTGCCACAAGGGAGAACAGGAAGGCAGTGCAGTTTTGTTTTTGTGCTGGCATAGGAGGAATTCCCTAGGACATACATTTCAGCTGTGCTCGCAACATGCTCATTTTTGCACATTTCCTCTGTTTCCATTTCTGGTCAGGCTGATAGAGAAGGAGACAGGGATCAGACTAGCACCCTTTTGACTTCATCAAATACATTAACCTATCCTTATGGAGGTTTCGAACACGGGATTGGTTCCTTCCCCTTCTGAGATGCCCAGATTTGATCAGCATCAGTCAGGTGCATCATCACGATCTGGACTGACTTAGCCTCACAGCTTGGAGGCTGGGCATAAGGATTTGATATTTTCCAAAGAGATCAGTGAAGTTCTGCTGTGGTCCTATAAGCCCTCCACAAGGAAATCTTATATGCATAAATGGCAGCAATTTTCCAGCTGGTACAGTAAGAAGGACGTACTTCACTTGCAGGTTATATTTGATTATCTGTTGCACTTGAAAGCAAAAGATCTGGTGTTTCTCAAAGGTCCACCTTGTTGCTGTTTCCTGCAATCACAGGGAAATTGAAGGAGAATCAGTTTTTCCCCATCACTTAGCTAAGAGGTTCCCTCTGCCAACCTTTTGATCCTTTAGGGCCCCAGTGGTCCCTTTCAGTGGTATTGGCGCAGTTAATGCTCAGGCTGTTTGAACTCCTAGCTACCTGATTGTTAGCTAAAATATGCCTTTTAGTATCTGTCACCTTGGCTAGGAGGGTTAGTGAACTGGCAGCCCTTCAGATTGATCCACCATTTAAAAAAAACATTTCCTGAAAGAGTAGTTCTTCAACCTAGTCTTAAATTTCCTCCATTGGTTGTTTCTAGATTCCATTTATCTCAGGTCATTCGTTATTTTGCCCATATTTTTTTCTTATACCAAGTTCTGAGAGTAAACACTCATTACAATCTTTAGATGTAGGAGCTTGTGGAATGGCTTTGAAGTGGCTTAGCCTCATTCCTCCAAGGTTGGGGATGGAGATTAGCACTAGGAGAGAGAGTCTCATCCTGACACCCGCTGGCGTGTGGGGTCCCTCAGGGGGCAGCCCTCTCCCCAGTTATTCAACATTTATATGTGCCCCTCTTACCCAGCTGGTGCGGAGTTTCAGATTGGGTTTTCATCAGTATGCAGATGACACCTAGCTATATCTGTTGATGACCGTCCAGCCAGATGCTACCTCAGTGTACATGGCTGAGGGGATGGAGGCCATGGTGGGATGGTTGAAACAGAACTGGCTGTGACCGAATCCATCTAATACAGAGGTTCTGAGTAGTGGGGACTCAGACCTGGGATGCCAACTTCCAACTCTTGATGGTGTGCCTCTAACATCAGCACCAACTGTCAAGAGCCTGGGTGCATTTCCAGATGCCTCCTATTGATGGAGGCCAGATCACAAATGACGGTTGATTGGCATTTGACCTAGCCACAGTAATCCATGCAACAGTCACCCCTAGTCTAGACTACTGTAACTTGCGCTATGCAGGACGACCTAGAAATTATTACTGATCCAGAATGCAGCAGCACAGGTTCTTAATTCCCCATGGACAGTACACATTTAACCAGTGCTCCAAGTTGAATACTGGATCAGGTACAAGGTTTTGGTATTAACCTTCAAGACCCTAAATGGTCTGGGACCAACTTATCTATGGGACTGCTTCTCCTGGTACACCCCTAAAGAGCATTATGCTCCGAGAAGAAGAAGCTGCCTGTGATTTGTGGCCAAAAAAATTCTGGCTGTCCTAAACCAGAACCATGGCCCTGGCCCTGACCTAGTGGAACTTTGTGCTAAATAACATTCATGTCCTGTGGGACTTAATACAGTTCTGCAGGGCCTATAAGGCAGAGATGTTGTGCTAGGCCTGTGGTTGAGGACAGTAGTGGTTTCCATCTAGCCTGGCACTTCCATCTCTCCTCTTTCCCCATGGGGTAAGGTTACAATTTGGTCTTAACTTTCAGTGTCATCAGAAATTATTGAGTATTTTGTTGTTGTTGAGTGTGCCCCTTTGCCTGTTGGTGTAGCTTGCTAGAATCTCCACGTGGGACTGCACAGAAGATTGGTGATGAAAACAGAGTTGCACTTACCTGTGCTGTTCATCAAGTATCTTCTGTGCAGGCATAGATACCCTTCCTCCTGCCCCACTGCATGCTCTGCTTTGGTGGCACTAGAGGTACAGGAGGTAGAAGGGACCCTGCTGTGCAGGAGCATGTGGATCCTGAGTGAGAACAAGCTTCTGGCTCCAGCGCATAGCACCCTCTTAGGTGCTATTAGCTGTAAACCCCCATATAATGGCAGGCCTGCTCATGCAGTTCCCATATGTTCCTGCACAGAAGATGCTTGATGAGCAGCAGTTACGGGTAAGTGCAATTGTTTTCTTATAAAGTACAAGGCAGTTTCTCATTTCTTTGCATAAATTACTTTTTTGGGACCACAGCAATATGGTAGCTTATTAGAGAGGATCACCTTGTATCTCTGTTGGGAGACTACAAAGGAAATGGAAGGTGATGATATATCCTTTGTGTGTGAGAGGGTTCAGATAAATATATGTGAATAAATGAGGTAGATGAGTCTATGTGAACTCTCGGTGCAGATTTGTGCTAAGGTTTTTACTTCTAGAAGTAAAAGTTTGACCAGTGTTACTTTTCTGAGCATGATGATGTCTGCAGAATTTCAAAAGATTATGATAACTGGGTAGAAATAGCAGAGTATGTTTTGGAAGGTTGCTAAGGAATGTAAGAGATTTCTTTACATCTGTTTGATCTCCTCCTAGTGTCCGGATGCAAGAAGGTTAGAGGGTTTGTCAAAACAGCTAGATTGGGATGTCCGAAAAATCCAGCGCTGGTTTCGTCATCGAAGGAACCAGGATAAACCATCCGTCCTCGCAAAATTCTGTGAGAGCATGTAGGTTTGTGTGAAGTTAGGTTTTTATGGTTTCAATTATGCTTTATTTTCAAAGGAAGTATCTTTGGGTAAAGATGATGCACAGTAATTTCGGAATAAAATAATTGTAATATGTTCTTATTACTTTCTATACTCCATTTAAAAATTTTATTTCATTTCTATTCTCAGTAGACCAATTAGGATATTTAGTTTAGTCCTGGTTGTTTTTGAAAAGCTCTTCAGCCATGGTGATGTAGCCCAGTAGGTTTTGTTTACAATGAACACTGGGGTGGGGGGGATCATAAGGTGTCCTCTGGCTCTTCTGATTGTGTCCCAAGCCCTCTCACAGTTTGTTACCAACCCTGTCTGAATTGCTTATCAGTTCTAGTGGACCATTGAGGCAGCTGTCGTATTTATTTTCAGGCCTTTAATCTTTAAAAAGTTATTTCAAAAAATATTTTCTAAAGCACTTACATGAATATTTCCTGAACTCGCATTCCTTTTAAGTTCCACTTAAATTTATTTTCTTACCCTTTTATGCATGGCCTCTATCACTATAGTATTTGAGCATCTTTGCCTTCCTGCCTGCTACTTCTATGGCTTCTACTTCTCTTCCCCAAGATACTTTCCTTAGGTGAGTGGGAGTCTCATTTGACCTGTATCCGCTCTAAATTGTGTTAATGGTATCTTTTTATGTAGAGCTGCTAGACTTCAGATTCCTGTGTTAGACTACAGAGCTGCCATAATGCATGCATATATCATTTTCTCTAACCTGTGGCTAGCACAGGTATACTCTGTATCCACTCTTTAGGGATACTTCACAGACCTGGGGTATTGTTGTATGAAATGCATTCATTTTAATGAAAACTGAATCAAAGAGCATGCTGTTGGCTAGCATATGATGTACAAATTTCTGTGGATCTCAGAGTGGGTATTCTGTATGTGGAGTGCCAGATTAGGTTGTAATTCTGTTTCAAATTAGCTTTTGCTGTATTGCATATCAAACTCTGTATATGATTTATTTATTTGTCTTTTTTCATTTTCAGGTGGAGGTTTACATTTTATATAATTATATTTTTCTACGGGCTCAGGTTTCTCTGGTCGGTGAGTGTGCTTTTCATTGCTCATCTCATAGAATATGCTGGTGGGATTAAGATGAGAGATCGTTTGGCCCTTTAGTACTTCCCTGGCACTCCTGACTGGATTCCCAATTCTCCGTGTCATCACATCTTTGCGGAAAAGGAAATGTAGCCTTTGTAACATGCTTTTTCATAGTGATGCTTCAGATCAGATTCTTTCTGACCCCTGAACTGGACAAACCTATTTTCTGATCTGTAGTGCCCTCATTCTCTCTTTCTCAGGAAAGCCACTTATCCTGATCTTTTGGGTAGCTTTTTAATTATTTTAATACTGTGCATATCTGTGCTGATTCATTTGGTATGTGCAAAAACACTTTCCCCCCATGGGTGAGGGAAAGCTGACACTCACTTTTGTGAATTATCCATGTTGGCATTTACCAAGAAAATAAAATGAATCCTCTTTAAATTAGCATTTTAAAGGAAGGGAAAGATGTATTACTGAACAAGAACAACACACACAAGATTATTCTTTCTTTCCCTCCCCCACTCTAGTCACCCTGGTTTTGGGATACACGACAATGCTGGTACAACTACCCTTTTCAGGTATGTCTTGCCTTTACTGTTACGTGCTTGTGTGCTGCTTTATTAAGACACCTTAATATGAATGGTGGTAATTACTTATATAATACATTAAAGTGATGTTTTCTTAAGTCCTCCAGATTTTTCATAATGACTTTGCTTCTAATACAGTAGTGTGCCCCAGTGGTACACAAAGTACATTTGCAGGGGCTTGCCAGTTCACCTTGAAGGACAGCAGCTCACTGGCCATGGAGGAGCTACCTCTATCAAAATAAATAGGGCATCCTGAAAGGACATGTGCTTGCTCATGTGTTAGAGTACTACATAGGGTACAGAACCTACATGTTTGTTGGAATATGTCTGTGTGTCTGTATTGAAAGAAAGGTCTGTAGGGTTTGGACCAGGAAATGTTCAGAGCAAACGTTACACTATACATCCTGTTACTGAACGTGTCTTCCTGTTGTGGATTTGTCACTTTGTTATGGGAGGTGATAGGAGTCTTTAGATTGAAAATTATTGATGCAGAAGCATCAGTACTTTGAAATTGGTGCTTTAAGTACCAGATTGTCCATTATCATGGAAGAAACTTTCAGAGCAGCAGGGATGATGTAGAGTCTCTATACTGACCTTTCGTCTAATGTAAGTGCAGACCCAGCTTTGGTCTTGAGGTCACAGTATGGATGGGTGGGAAACTAATGCCAAATAAATAGAAAACTCTACTGAAGAGCCATCCAGTCATAGAACAATGGTTTCTGTGTTTCTGTATTCTCCCATGTTGATACCATTGACATTGTCTATTAATCATGGTTTGAGGCTTACTTCCAGATTGCTTTACTTTGTTGAAGCTTGTAATTTCTTTCCTGATCTGTCTTTTAAAATCAGCATACCTAACTATTGTACCATTAGAAGAAGCTGGCAAGCAGTTTGTATACATTTTTTTCATGGGCTTTGCTGATTAGTAGCTGATGGCCTGTTGTATTTGAGAGGCAGGAATGAAATGAAGTGTTCCAGTCTTTCCCACAGCAGCACTCCTCTTTCTCTCTACCCCCCACCCCAGTCTTCTCATACACTGCCTCAGACAGAAGAAAGGAAGAGGCCAGGTCTGCTTTTCCAGATCTAACCCCCTAAAACTGCTCTCCTCTCCCTTAACCTAGCAAGGTGCCCAAAGTGCAGCCTTTTCTCCATGGCTTTTCAGTTACAGGAGCAAGAAAGGGCACCTAGTTATAGATCTAATTGGGAAGGAAGCTAAACTTCTCTTTGCCCAGGGTAAACTCATTCCGTTGCTTGAAACAGGATTTCTTTCTTCTTAATCATTTCCTGGAATTGCATCCCAGTGGCTCTACTGACAGAAGTTGCCTATACAGAGAACTACATCATCACCTTTCTCTGTCTTGATGTTCCTTGGCTTTTATTTCTTGATGAAATATGATTGTTGGGAACTGTTTTTGTATGCATATCAGTACTGAACAATTAAGTCCATTAATTTTCTCTTCTATAAAGTGGAAGAAAAAACTACATAGAAAAGCTGGATAACCTTGTTAACGAAGTTTTTCTTCTGTTTTTCAGCCTATAGTTTCTGGCCTTTACTACTATTATATCATAGAGTTGGCCTTTTACTGGTCACTTATGTTTTCGCAGTTTACAGATATTAAGCGAAAGGTAAGAGCAGAAGCTTTGTGTTCATTTCCCTTGCTTTTCAATGAGAAGAATCAATCAGTGCCTAGTAATAAATGGCTGATTTGTAGCTTTGATTAAAAGTCTGGCATCAAAATGCAAACTTGTGATAAGTGAACTATGCTCCTGAGATGTTGAATCACTGCCTCTTCACTAAGGACCACTCTACACATAACCTTTTTAAATGAGTTAAGTCCAAGTCCAAAATGGGGCAAATAACGGATTCTTCTGGTGGGGGGACTATTTTAGCTTTGGGGAAACAGTAAATGAAGAAGGCAGAAGCCCCTCTTCCTCCTGATTCAATTTGGTTCCCTGAAGTCCTTTTAAAAGCTGTGGGAGAAGTAGGTGGTGGTGGTGTATAGTTTGGCCCTAAGGCTGTGACGTAGATTTCTAAATTCTTGGCTAGGCATATTGAAGCTTACCTTTGAAGCCTGGGAATTTTTTTGTTTGTATTCTTTCCCAAAGCAATTATTTCCTCTGAACCTGCAAATTTCATGTTGGGGGTGTGAATTTGGCACAGTGCTGTATTGTGAAGACCAGATGTTGAACCAGCCCTGAATCTGATCTGAGCAGATGCACTTCATAGTTTTGTAATTCATTCTAGTGGTGCTATGTGTTCTGCTAGTGTTTTAGAGTCTGATTCTTAAACGTGATCTTTGACTTGTATGATAGCATCTCTAGGTTCTTGTTTGGATAGTCTTCCACAAATAGAGGTACTCAAATTGTGATTTGAATGCCTTGATAGTGTGATCTTGCTGATTGATAGCTGTATATTAAGAGAGTTCTTATTTTGAGAAAAAGTATTGTTTTTGCCTCCTGATTGCTAGAAGCCACTGAATTCCATGTCTGCTTCACTATACATTCCAAGAATAAATAGTTTATTGTGCAACACTCAAGGCTGGATTGCATGTATGCCATATTGCATAATCTGAGTGAGGTTCTGTGTAAAATGGTAAACTGTTCAGACACTTAAGAAGAAATAAAAAGTAGAGTGGACCACCACGCCAGAAATTATCATCTGCTTCAGAATGGACATTGTATGAAGGACAAATAAATATTGATCTAGGTAGGAATCAGTTGCATGAAGAGTAAAAGTGAGCTGCTGAGAAGAACACACAGCACAGATTGAGACAGATCAAGCATTAATAGTAGTTGTAAGAAACAGTATCTAGGTATCCTGGAAACCTTTGAATAAAACTGTACCTTTTGTCCTGGGAAGAAGCCAATCTTGTTATCATTGGCTTATTAACCCTTGGTTGTTCCCTCCAACAATTGAAACACACTTGTCACTCGGTTTTCAGAGGGCAAGGACAATGTTTCTAGAGCTTCAGGACACTTATCCTCACAGACACTGGAATATGTGTTCAGACTGCAGTGTGGAATTAGCATGCATGATTATGCCAGATCTTTTACCTAAAGAGGTAGCTGAAGGTAGCAAGTGTTCAATAGGAAAAGGATAATAGAAACCTGATTTTAAAAGGAATATGAAGTTTGTGGAGGAATTGGTACAGTAGCTGGGGGATGAGGGGCTTATCCTAAGCAAATATTACAAAACACCAAGTCAAAGCACAGACAAAAAGCACATTCCTCATGCTAACAATATAAAACCAACAACAAAAAATCAATCAGAACTTTTCCCAATTGGAGCAGGAGTTACTTTTTGAACTTAAGAGATAAACAGTGGGAAATGGGGAATAGTACAGAGGAGAAATGCAATCTATTGGGACAGAAGTGTCCAGTCTTCTAGATGTGAGTGCCTAAATAGTAGAGAGGAGCCAAGTCCAGATCTCTGTAAAGGGAGATAGATCAAGATGGGGAGCAAAGATATACCTTCCCTGGTCTGTGCAGAAATAAGATTTTTTTAGGAGGAGGAATTCGGTGTGTGTTGAGAGGCTCAATTGCAGTTCAGTTTGTAGCCAGGATCAGGCTGGAAATTACTGGCTCTAAAGCTAAACTAGTTATACTGGTTTTGGTCCATAGGATAAAGTGAGTTCTTTTCAGGAAACAAAAGATTATAATAAAGGATAAAGAAATACTTGTGAGTTGAGCATCTAGAAAAGAGAAAAACTGTAGAACTGATTAAATGGCACCAAGGAAGGGCAACAGGAAGGGAAGTTGTTGAGCAAAATTCAGGTTTACAATACATATTTTATTAATCAGAAATTTTATAATATTTAAACTGGCTGGCTTCATCAGTGGTATTCAGCAGACATAAATCTGTTCTGGAGCCAAACCAGAACATTCTGAATTAGCTTTGGATCCTGAGTAATGTGAGGAGACTGCAGAAGCAGCCAGTATTTCTGGTGGTACATATTGGGTGCAACCTACCCCATGTAGATGTTACATTATTACCTGGATGCATATTCATTATGGGTAGGAAGAGGAGAAAATCCATAAGCATATTTTTCCCATCGTTGGTTTTAAAAAAAAAACTAGAAAGAATTAATCTACTTGAAAATGCAGCTACCCCAAATAGGAGTGCAGGAAGCCCATAAGGCCAAACCAGCTCACATTGTTGTATGGTCTTGTCCAGGAGCATCGATTTGTTTATTCTTTTTCTTTCAGGAAAACCTGCCCCATATAGGAGTGTAGGAGGTTCATAAGGCCAAACCAGTTAGCTCACATTGTTGTATGGTCTTGTCCAGAAAAAATGATTTGTTCATTCTCTTTTAGGAAAACCTGTTTAACTCCTTCATTATATGAAAGGCCACAATAAATATACGTGTAACTAAGCTATAATTTTATCTTCAAATTTTGAAAACAACAGCTTAGCTCCTTGGAGGAAGGGTGAGATAATGGTGGTGTTCATAGTGTATCTCTCTTCCTATCTTATTTTCACAATCACTCTGTACGTTAGGTGAGACTGAGAAAATGACTTGCCCAAGGTCACCCAGTGAGGTCCATTCAAAATGAGGTCTCCTCAGTCTACCATTTGAGTTGTTAAGCTGGGCTAGCTCTGTGTTACATTGTAGGTGATTGCCTAAGGTGAGGTGGATGCAATTACATTTAGTATTGTTTAACAAAACACAAACACCAGTTACTCAATTTTTGTTTTCCAAAGAAAAATATATATGCTGCTAAAGCTTTTGGCAAATGCTGTATTGTTCCTGATCCATCTCATGCTAGCTGAGTTTAAAAAAACAAAAAATACTACAGCCCCTTAAGTGGTCCTATCTGTCTAACTCACTTGAACAGCTGGAGCAGTGTTTCCCCTTAAGTCAGGGGAATACTTGTTGTTAAGCAAGTCTGAGGAAAGGGTCTTAAGATAATCACTTTGTTGTGGGATAAAGTCTTCCAGCTGTGCTTGGATCATGCTGGCTTGGTCTTTATGTGATAGGTCCTCTGACATGTAACGTATGCCAGAATGCAAGGGAGGTTTTGAAGCCACATGCTACTGTTTGGTTCTTTCTGTGGTGGACTGAAGAGTCATTTGCTCTTGGAAAGTAAAGGACAGAATGGGGTATTGATAATTCTTGGAAGTATTTAGTTAGAACTTCTCTTGCAGTGTAACAGAGCTGTGTCAGTTTGATTTATGAAACTTTTCGAACTTATTGAAGGTGACTGAAAATCTTCAGTGACTTGCAGTACATCCTTTAAAGCTGCTACTTGTCCAGTTCTTAGTTCTGTTTCAGCAAGGCATAGGAAGAAGGTTTGTTCTTGTGCCTTCACTCTCCTGTGTGTATATTTCTCCTGTGTGTATATTTATTACTCATCATGCTTTGTGCACATATTCTGGTATGCAAGAGGTCTTCACTCACTTAATCAGTCAGCCCCTTCCTTTTGCAACAAATGGATAGCATGAGCTAAGTCTCCGTTCTTGCTCACACAGTTGTCTCTTGTAGAACTTGAGATGCTAGATCACAGCATGAACTGCTTACAGATGAAATAAGGGTAAGAGAGTGACATGTTAAAACAACATTAACCTCATGCTACATCCTTATGTTTAACTATCTCCATTCAAAAAGGTAGAAGCTTTAAGTTTAAAAGAATATTGGCAGTGTGGAATCAGAGTGAAGAAATTATTTAGAGCAGGGGTGTTGAATTCATTTGTTATGAGGGATGAATCTGACATAAATGTCACTTTTGTTGGGTTTGGACATGTGTGCCATAGAAGAAAGCAGGCAAAACTGCATACATCTGCTTCCACATGGTGATGATTCTGATGTAACTTTCATTGCCAATGGAGCATCCCCAATGTAAATTTCCCCTGTGCATTCCTTGCCTCAGCACCCATGGCGACTATTCCCTCCCCAATCATCAGAGGGCATTTTCAGGCTTTGAAAACTGAGAGCTGACATATTACTATCATATTATGAGCTATTCACTAGGTCTTTTGAATTCTCACCTTTCTTTTTGTTTTAAAGTAAGTCACTAGCCTTTTTGTTATGGAGATTTAGGAGGAGACATGTCTCTGCAACAAAGGGAGATAGAGATTTTATTTATTTTTAATGAAAGGTGGAATTTAGAGGAACAAATTGTTATAATGTTATAATACTACAGCAATATCAGTTGCCCATTTAAAAAAAAAAACATACCCACACCCAGTTTCAGGTGGAAATATGGAGGGGGTGTTGTACCAATGTAGGAGGGGCATGTAAAAACATGCACTTTCCTCTCCATGTGGCACATGAACACATACCTTTAAAAAAAGGTTGTGCCAAACCAGGTTTTACAAAGATCACAGGGAAGTGGAGGTAAGCACAGAAAGTGAATTATTAGGGGATATTTGTGTTCTGATTTTAAAAACTTCCATGTGTAAGCAATCTAGGTTTACATAAAATGGATAGGGATTGTAGCTTTTCTTATGTAGAATTCAATATTTTTATTTATCTATTTATGACTGAAATAGTTGAGAATGAGATTAATGTTAACAGAACCTCATTGAAGTCGGAGTGACTTGATCTAGAGTAAAGAATTGCAACATTTAATAAGCAGATTGCTCCCATTTCTTAACAGTTCAACCCCCCCTCCCCTTTCTGTCCTCACACTTATTAGAGTTTGTATCCACATTGTCATCAGTTTCTGTATTGCTGTTGAGGAGTAGAAACTTTCTCATTTGGAAGAAAAAGAATAGGTTCCCAGGAATGTTATTGATGCAGCAGTTTTGATGCACTGTAAGGCGATGGCCAGCAGATTTATCCACCACCATTCAAAAACTCTTCTGGCTTCAAAGTGATAAACTTCATACTGAAAATATTTCAGAGGTGCCCACTAAATCCAGATTATGCTGGGTGATGTGTAACATGTCCTTGGTCTCCATAGCCTCTTCACGCTTCTGTGTCTTCTTTCAGGATTTCCTAATTATGTTTGTTCACCATTTGGCTACAATTGGACTTATTACCTTCTCTTACATTAACAACATGGTACGGGTAGGAAGCTTGGTCATGTGCCTTCATGATGCAGCAGATATCTGGTTAGAAGTGAGTACATATACTTTGATTTGTTCTAATGAATTTTTATCACCAGTTCCATTTGTATACAAATGTCTTTCTGAAGTACATTTCCATGTGCAGTTTCCATAACAGAGAAGACATATGCCTTTGAATTGGTATGTGTTGAGTTAAAGATGGGTGCTTTCATCATAGTAACTAAGTTCTCAGTTTTGAGCTATCACTTCCAGTAGATGTCCCTCTCTTCCAGTACACAAACAATTTGAATGTTACTCGTGTATTATAGGAGGAGTGGCCAAACTGTGGCTCTTTCACACATATTGTGTGGCTCTCAGAGCTCCCGCCATCAGCCAGCTTGGAGAAGGCATTTGTCTCTTTAAATCACTTATCTAACCCAATTCATCTGGCAGATTGGTGAATGCTTTTAAAGTTAAAGTTGCTTTCTTGCTACTTCTCTCTCCCCTCACCTATTTTTCCCTTCCTTCCTTTTATTCCTTCCTTCCGTCTTGCGGCTCTTTTGGGATGTCTTTTTTTAATTCTGATTACGAGGATTAGGGATTTTGCAGGGATGGCAAATTTACCTATTGGAGAGAAACTGATAGCACTCCTAGCAGGTATTGAACACAATACCACCTTGGCATTGTAGAGTTCTTTATAATAATATGAAGAAATAAATGAATCTAAGTCTAGAGTTGGGTTACTAGGTCTGTTTTTAGGAATGGCTCAAGGCCATTAGGTCGAAGGAGTAGTTTAAGTATCTTTAGTCTTAATTACATTCAAGGCTCAGACTCTTTCTTATGGCAAACAATATAATCACATGAAATGCAGACTGTGTATCATAAACAATTTAATTCCCCTCAGCCTTCATTTTCCAGACACCCCCACCCCATCAGATTTGATATACAAAACCTCATCTTTTTTTTCTGCGAATCCCTTCAGTGGAACTCTTTCTCATCATCTTATGATGTGCTTACATACCTGTTCAGCACACACCACTTCACTCTCAAGTTTTTCACACCAATTTCCTTCCTCTGTGCACTCCAATCCCCTTGCTTTGTGTATTTAGTTTCTTAGACCATCAACTTGAGAGCAAATCTTGTGTCTTGTGTTTTTTTTATAACTCAGTTATTCCAGATGCACTAGATGTAAGAATCATATTGCCGTAATGTCCTGCTTCCTCAATGGTAGAATTTATAGTTTTGGCAGCAGGAATTTTTCTAATGCTTCCCATTTTTTCTAGGTAGCAAAACTGGCCAATTATGCCAAGTATCAGCGGTTTTGTGATTCGACCTTCATACTATTTAGTGCTGTCTTTATTTTTACTCGTTTGGGGATTTATCCTGTCTGGTAAGTATCTGGAGGTGAGAAAATTCCTTACTGGGAGTGGTACACAGTTGATGACCCATGCAAGGGATCTGAGAGAGAGTTAAGAGTCCGTTATGTCCAGAGCCTCAGTGGTGGGAGTAATTGGTGGAGTGTGATGAGTAGGCACCCATTTAGGGGTCAGTTGTCTGATAAGCTACAGAAATGGTAATACAGGTGAGGACATGACCTGAATTGTTTTACAGTGACAAAACAGCTAAAGGTGACCCTAAATTAGATCACTGACCTCTTCAACGTGCCATAGTAACCCCATTATATATCAAATGTAAACAGAAATGCAGCATTCTGATCTCCATTCTGGACATCAATCCTACTTTCCCAGAATTTAAAGTACGTATTTTTCGGACCATAAGGTGCTCCGGACCATAGGACGCACCTTCCTCCTGGGGGGCGATCCACTGCTTCTGCCTCCGATCCTGCGCTTCCCCCGCGCCTGCCTGCCTGGCTCCAGCTTCTTCCAGCAATTTATTCACACATGCAAGGTTTTCAAATTTTTATAAATGACCTTGGTAAACAGGAAGAAACTACTGCTACAGGATCCAAGTTAAATTTCCGTATTTTTCGGACCATAAGACGCACTCCCCCCCCAAAAAAAAAGTGGGGGGGGGAAGTGTGTGCATCTTATGGAGTGAAGGTACCTTCCTCGGGGGGGGGGGCGATCCATTGCCTCTGCCTCTGATCCCGGCGCTTCCCCCGCGCCTGCCTGCCTGGCTCCAGCTTCTTCCAGCAAGCGCTGGGATCACTCCACGCTGCACCCACCGCAAACCCAGCGCTTCGCGAGCACAGGCTGCAGAGAGGACAACGTGCTTCCTCCGTGCCTGTCTGCAAGGCTCCAGCTCTGACGCTTAAAGCAAGCGCCAGGATCGCTCCCTCTGCCCTCTGATCCCAGCGCTTGCTTTAAGCATCAGAGCTGGAGCCAGGCAGACAGACATGGAGGAAGCACCCACTCCCTCTGCAAACCCAGCGCTTCACGAGCGCCGGCTGTGGAGGGTGCAGCGTGCTTCCTCCGTGCCTGTCTGCCTGGGTCCAGCTCTGCTGCTTAAAGCAAGCGCTGGGATCGGAGGGCTAAATGTTTCTGAATAAATTGATGGCTAAATGTTGGTGCGTTTTCCTGACAGTGAACCTATTTGCACTGGTGGAATTAATATTCATCTTAAATGGATAAGTGTTTGTTGTTAGGGTTTGTAGAATCTTTCTTGTTGTGAATCTTTCTTGTTGTTCTTGTTGTGAACTATACCCAGCCTCGGTTCATTCTCAGTGGAGGAATGTTGCCACTGAGTTCTCCTGATGTGTACAGGTGATGGTGTTCTAAGGGAAAACACCATAAAGTGGTTTCTGAATAGTTTTTTTTTAAAGGGTGGGCAACTTCATGCTTACTCAGTCTTTCCAGAAAGTATGATGAATTTCTCACTCTTTCTCCAGTCTTCCCAGTCACTGCCTGCACCATTTTTTGCTGCTGCTGTGTGCCTCAGTTTTGGCTGTCATGATCATGAGCACAAAGGACTCGCGCAGCCCACAGGGCAGCAAGCGCTTGTGTGTGCATTAGTTAATATTAGCTTGGTATTCATGCTTCTGCCGCTGCTGGGATATTTTGCATTTTAAGAGGAGACCTTACATTTCTTAGGACCTTTTCTTAAACATAGCTATTTAGAAATCCCAGGTTAGAATGGATGGAAAAAACAGGTGTTCCTAGTGGTGCTGGATCCTTAGCCACTCCACAGTGAAGCTCTGATCATTGTTCCAAGGGGACCAGTTTAATGATATGATAGGTTCTGTTTGTTGAATTCAAGCTGAGAGTTGAAAGTATTAGAAATTTGGTTGCTAGAACTATGAGGGCTTTAAATTAGGACAGCAAAATGTCTATCTATCAGTGCTTTCATCCAGTAGAGAATCACCTTGGTCATCTCGGAAGCCTCATTCCCAAACTTGCTACTGAACATAGCTTTTAAGTCTTTAATAATAAATTAATAATAATAATACTATTTATTGCATTTGATGAATCACCCTATCCCGGCTAGTGCCAGGCTCTGGGCAATGTACAACATTAAAAAAATACATATATATAAGTATACACACACACTTCTCCCTTGCACTGAGAATGAGAAGCCATGCTTGTAGCCTTCTTAGTCCTCCCTGCCCTTGATTTCTTGCTGCTGGGTAGTGTTTCTTAATTTTTTCCATAACTGCAAAATGCCCTGAAAACTGAAAATGTCTCTGGGCTGCTTACTCATGCCATTCTCAGATCTGATTAAAGAGTTTTCCCTGATGCAAAGAAATGCTTTGAAGTAAGAAATGCCTTGAGGTGTCACCTTGCTCCTTTCAAAGAGGAGCCCTAAGTAAACAAATCCTCTTTGGCTGACTCCACTTGCCATGATCGGGCCATGGTAATCTGCTGGCATTGTTGTGTCACTCAGCAGACTGTTGCTGTGCATTAAGAGAATTGGTGAATCTTTAATGCAGTTTCCACTGGCCTTATTGTGATCCCCCAGTTTCTTGGGGGGGACCAGTTTATCTCAGATTACACTGGGAGGTGACTTTGTTCTTCCACTAGGTGCATGCTGTGTAATGCCACACTGCACTCTTGAAATTGCAGTATGTTGCTTCATATAGAAGCCTTTTTCCTGTTCAAAATTGGAAGGTCCCTTATCTGAAATTAAGGCAGCCAGATAATGAAGACCAGAGGGAGTTCCTCGTCTAGCTCTAAAGGATGCCATTTATAAGTGCTCTATGACAGATAGCAAGCAACTGCAGGCTTTTAAGCAATGCTGCTTGAGAAAGGGTGAACTAGCTGAAATATGATTGACAGGTCATGGAGCTCGTTCTGATCGGTTGAAGGCAGCTTACTGTGAAATGGAACAGGCAGCTGTTTTTAAAACATTCAAGTGGGAAGGAAAAGGGTCTGTTAAGTCCCATCTGTAGCAGAGAGGATGACATTAAATGTCATCCGTAAACTTAGCCACTTCACTGCTTACTTCCAACTCCAAATCATTAATGAACAAGTTAAAAATGTCACTCTTCTGATGTGGTAAATAAACTTTCATTATAATGCCATTGTCCTACCTTATTACTTTTTGATACTTGGTAGGCTAATGCCCCAAATAAGGAACTGTGATTGAGGAGGGTCTGTGCAGGATGACATTAAATTGTTCAGGGTGGTGAAAACCAGAGAAGATTGTGAGGCACTCCAAAGGGATCTGTCGAGGCCGAGCAAGTGGGCGTCAACGTGGCAAATGAAGTTCAACATGGCCAAGTGCAAAGTAATGCACATCGGGCTAAAAATCCTAACTATAAATACAGGTTGAGATGTGAAATGGCGGAGACTGACCAAAAGAGAGGTCTTGGTGCCATGCTGGGAATTATTAGGAAGGGAATTGAAAACAAATCAACCAGTATCATAATGCCCTTGTATAAGTTGATGGTGCGGCCTTATTTGGAATCCTGTGTACAATTCTGGTCACCGCATCTCAAAAAGATACTGGAAAAAGTGCAGAAAAGGGCAACTGGAATGATTAAAGGGTTGGAACACTTTCCCTATGAAGAAAGATTAAAATGCTTGGGGTTCTTTAGCTTGGAGAAACATCGACTGAGGGGTGACATGATAGAGGTTTACAAGATTATGCATGGGATAGAGAAGGTAGAGAAAGAAGTACTTTTTTCTCTATCATAATACAAGAACTCGTGGACATTCAACGAAATTGCTGAGCAGTTGGGTTAGAACTGATAAAAGGTACTTCTTCACCCAAAGGGTGATTAACACATGGAATGTGCTACCACATGAGGTGGTGATGGTTGCCAGCATAGACAGCTTCAAAAGTGGATTGGATAAACCTATGGAGCAGAGATCCAGTAGTGGCTATTAGCCACAGCATATTGTTGGAACTCTCTGTCTGGGGCAGTGATGCTCTGTATTTGTAGTGCTTGGGGGGGGGGGGCAGGTGGGAGAGCTTCCATTGTCCTGGCCCCACTGATGGACCTCCTGATGGCACCTGGTTTTTTAGCCAATGTGTGACACAGGGTGTTGGACTGGATGGGCCATTGGCCTGATCCAACATGGCTTCTCTTATGTTATGTTCTTATGACATGCTACATAAAGGCTACCCAGTCAGCAGTAGGGGAACTGCAAATTCATAGGGAGTACCAATCCAGTCCAGCTTTCTGAATATCATCTGATTTTTTTTTAAGTCTCCCTTATTCCAGTTTTAGGTTTTTCTCACCTATAGCAAGGAGTGGTTGGGTAAATCATTCTTTATTGATGTGAGTCTTCCCAAGTAATAGAGAAATGTAACAAACTTAAAACACAGCTCTCTTTTATGGCTTGGAAGATGATAGATTAAAGGAAGAAAACAGACAACAGGATGCTGTTGGTGTTCGGCAGCATTCTTCTGAGCACTAGCTTCTCTATGACATGGGGGAATGTTGCTGGGGCTCAGCATGTCTCAGCATGATTATACGCAGGAAATATTTTTAAAAACCTTAAATTCCTGAGTCCAACATATCTGAATGGTGCTTCTCAATGAACTTGCACATCTCTAAAATTGTCCTTTTGAAATAAACCCATTTATAATAACTGAAAGCAAAACTTCTCAGAAAATACAATAACCCTGTAACAAAAGTGGAACCTGAGCAAACCACGCACAGGTTTAAAAATGTGGCCTTGCTGGAAAAATGACCACAAATTATATGTTACCAATAGCCATGGGCATGAACCGGGAGAAAGGGTGATTCGTTTCGGTTCATGGTTTGTTTGATTTTATGAACCAAATTAATCATGAACCAACCAAACCACCATTTTCCTAAACCATTTGTAGCTTGTTATGGCTGGGGGAGGCATTTAAATGCCACCCCCTTCTCCATCCCTTGAGCTTTCCATTGTATGCTATGGACCTGTATGGAGAGATCTCTTTGCAGTCTTCCTTCCCTTCCCTTCCCCAGCCAACCCCAGTTTAAATTGGGCAGCACAGCAGAGCCTGTGGAACAGCTGAGCCAGCAGGGAAAGTCTCCCCACAGGATCAGCTCTTTTGTGGGGTGTGCTGAGCTGCCTAGGAGGACCGGGAAGTTCATGGACTGTATGTGGCAAGCATGGTTCCAAACCATTTGTCCGTGAACTGGCCCAATTTGAGCATGAACTGTGGTTTGTGATCTTGTTTGTGCCCATGCCTAGTTACCAGTTTAAATAATCTGTGGGTCATGTGGAATAATTTCAGATTCTGCCAGCTGTTCACTGAAATAATCATGTCTGTATGGATGGGATTAGGAAGGGGTGAACTGGATGGGAGGCTGAGGGGTTAATGATCAGATCTATCTGAAGTGTTTTTTTTAAAAAGTTAAAGTGCAGTTTGTGTAATTGTAGTTCAGATGACAGCTGCATTGTGGGGGAAGGTTAAAAAAGAAGGAATTCTCTTCTCCAGCACTTGACTCCATAATGGAGAGAGCACACCATTTGTATGCCCTTTAGAAAGAAGATGAATTGGTGAGTATTTCATCCCTTGACTCAACCGTGGTATACAAAAACTGTGGGACTGTATTAGTGAAAAGCCTATGCCATTCAGGAATGTCTGCTCACATATTGGGATCCCTAAGATTGGAGTCATCAACATTTTGTGAAGGACAAGCTTCATATGCTTTCCATATTACAGTGAGTTTCTTTGTCTTGCAGGATACTTAATACAACATTGTTTGAAAGCTGGGAACTGATTGGCCCTTACCCATCATGGTGGCTGTTCAATGGACTTCTTGTAACCTTACAAGTTCTACATGTTATCTGGTCTTATTTCATCCTCCGCATTGCCTACAAGGCCCTGGCACGAGGAAAGGTATGACTGGCAAGTTAGTTTTTTTTTCTTAACCTAAGATCTCTCTGCCATGGCTTTTTATCTTCTGATAGGTTCACAAATGCCACTATAAGAAGGGAGGAATTATGATAGTGATTTGTGACTTTAATTACAGTTTCCTTGTCGTGACTATGTGCCTTTTTTGCACCAATAAACTTCAGATTCTACGCCTACAGTAAGTTGCATAAATCAATTTAAGTGAGTAATTTACTTGGCTTCCAAAATTAAGGATTTCACATCAGTATATCTAATTCTCACTGGGGCTCCATCTATAGACACTTAAATCTGGAAATTGTAGCTATAAACATAGAAGATTACTCCTTTCTAGAAATGTGAGAAATCTCCAGGATTGTAGAACAGTCTGAAATCTTTAAAAAAACTACTGAAAAACCTGTGACTTTAAGAAACAAATGTCCGCTACAGTGGCCATTGTGAGGGTTTACTAGGCAACCATAAGAATATTGCCAGCCTTCAAGCCTTGTCAGGAAAAGGCGGGGGGGCGGGGAGGGCCATTTCCAGGCATGTTTTGGTGAAGTGGTTAGAATTTTAAATGAGGATTTGGGGAACCCATTCTATCATGGAAGCTTACTGGGTGATCTAGGGCCAGTCACATACTCCCAACTTAACCTGTTTCTTACTGTTATTCAGAGGATAAAATGAAGGACAGGAGAATGATGTAAATTGCTTTAGGTCCCCCTGGGGAGAAAGGTGGAATATAAATGAAGTTAATAAAAGCTGAAGATGAGGAGGCAGATGAAACGTAGGATGATTGGGTTGGAAGAAGTCCTGTAGCCAGAATTTGGAAAGGTTGGGGGTCCTTTAAATTTTTTTGGGGGGGCCACTCAGCAGCCCCCCCCCAGCCTTCTTTTCCACTGCTGCCTGAGAAGGAAGGATTCTTCCAGGCTGCTAGCTTGCGCCAGAGCCTTCCCCTCCTCCCCACAACTGCCTCAAGGTATTCCCTTCCACCCCTCTCCCAGCCACTCTCACGGCCACCCTGACCAACCATTGTGTCAACTGGCACCCCACGCGACCTTCTGTTCCTGCTGCTCTCACTGCCACCACCCTCCTTTCCCTGCCACTCAAATTGTGTGATGGGTGGGCAGCAGAAGCAGCCCCCAGCCTCCCACGTGAATTGAAGGGTTCGCTGGTCAGCTGATTGGTGGGCCTTTTAACTAATGCTGTGAGAGTGGCAGGGAGGGAAGGTAAAGTTGTGTGGGGCATTGGCCATGCAATATTAGGTTAGTGGCCTCGGGCCTGCTGGAAGTTGGGGCTGTGCCCCCACAGGCCCCCTTGTAACTATGGGCCTGAAAAGGAGATGAGGAAGCAGGGAAATTGAGCGGATATGAGGCTGCAAGGAGGAGGGAAAGAAGAAATCGTGTGGAAGGAGATAAAGGGAGAAATGAGATGCCTCCACAAGTCCTTGCAGGTAGTCATTCGCTTGCAATTTCTTGGAAGGATTTGCATGGGAGGCAAGTAGAAAACAAAAAGCACAGAGTGTGAAGTAACTTGCCTGCTAGACAGGTAGAGGGATATGGCTCTCTTCAGAATATTGAAAGCCTACCCACTGATTCCTAGAAGCTCTGCCCCATCCCCCTTTTACTTATTGAACCTGCTCCAGACTTTGTATACTTACTTAGGCTGCCCAGAAAGAAAGATGCCTTTCTTACTGCTGTGAGTGCCAGAAACTTTGAGGTACAGCTTAGACCAGTCAGCAGTTATGCACAATACAGAGTTCAGGCCGCCCAGTGAGATGAGCTTAAGCTTGTCACATGTTCAGCATTTTCTCTGCTGGAGCCCATGAGATGTTTGACTGAAGTGAGAAATAGTCAGGATTCTGGCACCAGTATATAGCTTTACAGAGCTACCAGATAACCCTAATGAGTTGGGGTAACCAGTTATCAGGAGGGTTATGCTTACCATAACAACACCATGTGCTTAAAAGGCTAAATCATGTCACCTGTAAAAATGAACCACATTAGTTGTTCAAAATGTCTTCTGTTAGTCATGGGGAGGTGTACAGTGCTATATAGGACTACAGAAAGCAATGGAAGCCTCTCCTCCTCTTGAAAGTCGTACCCAGATTCTGTGGATTCTTCCATAGATTTAAGGCCAGTCAGAAGTGTTTTTGAAAATATGTAAATACAAAAGGAGAGATTTTTATACTGCCAAAATCTTTGTCATTGTATGGTATGCATAGTCCTGGTTAATGGAAACTGAAATACCATGATGCATTGGTGGAGTGCTCCATTTTTTAAAAGTGTTGCAGATTCATGGGAAACGTATCCTGAAATTAGGATGCTGTGTTGTGACCATCTAGCTTATTGAGACAGGATGTGCTCATGCTCTTTCTTCAGGCAGTTCTGTCCAGTGTGCTACTCTGGGGAAGTTCTATCATAAAGGGAACCAGGATCATTCCTGCTTTGGGTTGTCAGCTCTGGTTTGGGAAGTACTTGGAGATTTTGGAGGTGGTGCCTGTGGAGGGTGAGATTGGAGGGGGGCGGGTTTCAGTGGGGTGTAATGCCAGAGCTCACATTCCAAAGCAGCATTTTTTTTCAGGGGAACTAATCTGTCACCTGAAGATAAGTTGTAATTCCCAGCTGCACCTGGAGGTTGGCAATACTAGCCCTGTTAGTATTTGGATGTGAGACCACCAAGCAGGTCCAGGGTTGCTTTATAGAAGCAGGTGCTGGCAAACCACCTCTGAATGTCTCTTGCCTTGAAAAACCCTATGGAGTTGCTGTAAGTTGGCTGTGACTTGATGGTGCTTTCCACTACCGCCAAAGGACTTCTGTCAGCGGAGCACCACTTTCTTGCCTTTGCCCTCCTGCTGCAGCTGAAACCCCCCTCCCCCCACACACAGTGCTACTCCTGAGGGATAGAGGACACTGTCATCCATCAGCAGAAATCCTCTATGGCATCCATTCTTTATATGTATAATTTTCGACATAATGCTTGTTTTAGAGTAGTTGGGTACTTCATACTTTTTTCAGGAAACTAATTTCTTATTTTGCATTTTTGTTGCTTTTTCCTCTTCCTTTCCTTTGTTTCATACTTGTAATTTAATGTAATACTTGTGCCTGCTGAATGTCTTTGGTTGACTTTCAAGTTGCGGTGTCTTGCAGGCGATCCGCTTCTCTCTCCTCTTCTTGCTTTTCTCTTAATCAGGTGACCCTAGTCAGGGAAGGACTCTACTCTGTATTCTCCATTCTCTCTCACTCCTTTTTCTGTGCCAGATTGAAGCTGGATCTCTTCCACTTTTTGTATGTAAGTGTAATCTCTGCCATTGTTGCAGGGTGAAGGGGTGGGGGGATCTCTGTATTTTTCTATCTTCGCTTGAATGGTGAAGTTCTGAAAACTGGCCTCAAGCCAGCCACTCTTCAATCAGCAAAATTCATAAAGAAATGTGTAATCTGAAGGCTGCTTGCAAGAAAGTCAAAGGTCTGATATTGACGCAACTGGCTTTAATTGTTGTATGTGACGTTCATCTCTGTGTAAAACAGAGCCGTGAACGATATTGTTGCTGTTTTTAATATCTGTCCTACCTTTCTTTGTAAGTGAAATAAAAGTAGCATGGAGAATTAAGAACTTCACAGTATCTAATTCCAGAGTTAGTTTTGCACCCAGAATAAACAGGAGCCTTGTGACATCTTAAAGAATAAATTGTGATCTTTTATATATTTTTATAGTTGTAAGCTGCAGAGTTGAAAGGCAGCCAATGTGTGATTTAAATAAATAAAATAACATTTTATTCCAGCATAAGCTTTTGTTAACTCAAGCCCACTTCATCAGTTTGTGAGTTATTTTGTTTTTTAAAAAATTATTGGGTCAAGGGAATCAAGAAATGCAAGCAGTACAGAATGAAATGCAATTATGTGAAATTTGAATGTATTATTGCAGAGAACTGTTATCCGCTATAACTCCTCACTCCCCCCCATCAAGTCATAGCTGACTTATGGTGACCCCATAGGGCGGAGGTATTGAACTCATTTGTTACAAGGGCTGATCTGACATGTATCACTTTGTTAGGCCAGTCCATGTATGCCATAAAATGTAGTGCCAGGTACCAGAGATATAAACTTCATAAAGCACACAGGCAAATTAATTAATTATACCAATTAATGATATTATTTACTCAAAATACAAACATGCCTGAAACATTAATATTCTTACAATATTTCTTCTAAGTATCTCCCTGATGCCCACCCTCCCACTTCCACTGCCCTTTACTCATTAGCACTGGGACAGTGTACAGGAACATAATACACAGCCTCTGTCATCTGGCAATAAAGGTAATAACCAGTTGCTCATGGGCCAGATAAAAGCGTTGGGTGGGTTGGTTCTGCCCTGTAGGCCATATGTTTGACATGCCTGCTAGGGTTTTTAAGAAAATAAATAAACCATAAGGAAAGAAGTTTACCATTGCCTGCCTCTAAAATAATCCTGGTATTCTTGGTGGTTTCCTATCCAAATTCTAACCAGCGCCTGACTCTGCTTAGCTTCTGAGATCAGGCCAGCCTGGGCTATCAAGGTTACAAGTGTTAAACACCTGTTACAGGTGTTAAATAGTTCAGTATCTGTAGAAGAGGGTCATAGTCTATGAGAGCTTTTGCTAGAGTAAAGATGTGTTAGTCTTTAAGAAGGCATAAGACTCTTCATTTCAGAATACATAAAACACTGCAGAAGTCTGTAGAATAAAATAGCACATAATTTGAAAACCCAATCAAGTTAACACTTGTTGACGTTAGAGTGTCTTTGCTACTGGCAGGTTTCTTTTGCAAGGGTGTTACATAGGATCCTGAATTTCTGATGGATAAACTAGAGACCAAGCCCTGTGAGGACTCTAGAATAGTTAAGTGGATAAGGAAACTGGTTGGAAAACCTCACCTGAGTAGTAGTCGGTGACATTTAATCTGAATGGAGGGAAGTGTCCAGAGGGGTGCCACAGGGCTTAGTTCTGGGCCTGGTACTTTTCAGATTTTTATCAGTGATCTGGATGAGGGTGTGTGTGGAGGGGCTACTCATTAAATTTGCATATGACATCAAATTGGGAGGAGCTGCAAACACACCAGAATATAAAGACAGAATTCAACGAGATCTGAACACACTGGAAAATGGGCAGATGTGAACCAGATGCAGTTTAGCAAAGATGAGTGCCGAGTTCTACATCTGGGTAACATAAATGAGGAACACACATACTGGATAGGGGATACATTTCTGGGTAGCAGTATGTGTGAACAAGATCTTTGGAGTATGGGTGGGGGCCGTAAGTTAAATATGAACAGCCAGTGTGATGCAGTGACAAAAAAGGCTAATATGATTTTGGGGTGTATCAACAGAGGTATAACATCCAAATTGCAAGATGTTACAGTCCCACTATAGTCCCACACCTGGAGTATTGTGTGCAGTTCTGGAGGCTCCACTTCAAAACGGATGTGAACGGAATGGAGCAAGTGCAGAGGAGAGCAACAAGGATGATCAGGGACCTGGAGACCAAGCCCTATGAGGAAAGGCTGAGGGACTTGGGAATGTTCAGTCTGGAGAAGAGATTGAAGGGGGACATGACTGCTCCCTTTAACTATTGAAAGGAGGGTAGAGAGCGGTTCATGTTGGCAGCAGATGATTAGACTTGCAATAATGGGTTTAAATTAAGGGTGGGAAATGACTGGCTGGATATTAGGAAGACTTTTTTACAGTAAGAGTTGCTCAACAGTAGAATCAGCTACCTAGGGAGGTGACGAGTTCTCCCTCACTGACAGTCTTTAAGCAGCAGCTGGACAAAACATTTGTCAGGGATACTCTCCTGCATTGAAAAGGGGGTTGAACTAGATGGCCTGTATGGTGCCTGCCAACTCTGTGATTCAGTGATCCAGATTGCCACCGAGAAGAATCCTGTTGAGAGTCATGGCAGAGATTAGGAGACTGAAACTGAGGTTTTTCTTGATGATGTAAAAGGATTGGCGAGGATCTCTATGGGCATTCACTGGGAGAGATGGATTGAGGACTATTGAAGATTAAAATCAGCACCAGTTATAGTTGAAATACCTCGGAACCTGGGATGTTTACAGCCCTACCACATGGCATTCTTAGTGTCCACATCATGAAAAAGCATAATCACAAATGGTTTTAAAGTAGAATATGGCTTGTTAGGTCATCTTTCCTCCCATTTGATTTTATGATCTTGAAAGCATATATAATCCAGAAAATCCCAGGCAAAAGCAGGATTTTTGCAGCACTGAGAATAAACTGCAATTGGCCTTAGTAATCATTAACTTACCACAGGCAGTTTTTACTGTTCTTTATATGTGCCTTGTTAGTGCTGTTCAAAGTCCACACACCTGGAGAGGAGTAATCAGGGGTAAAGTTAGTCTGAGCACACCCTGTGCGTGCTTGCAATAGAGGAAATATCAACCATGTTGTGTAAAGTAGTGCTGTTAATTGCTGGCTCACAGGTGTAGGATCTGCCCTTGGCAGGTGTTATATACACTAAGGTGATTGTCAGTAGATAGGCACGCTGGAGTCTTTTGGAACTATCTGGTTTTCCTGTAACACTTGATTCCTTTCCTTACACCTGCAGTAGTAGATTGCCACCTTGTGGTAAATCATATAAACAAACAGGACAGAGGGTGGCATCAGATCTTGTTGCTGTAGGTATATATAATTTTACAGTTAACGCAGAATTATTCTTGATTTACTAGAGTTCAGTAAAACCCAAAACCTTGCATATGTTGTACAACAGCATCATTTCAATAAGTATTACAATAAATATTTTTCATCTGTCTTGCTTGGAAACAGTTTTGGAGACTTGCATTTCGTTATGTCACCTAGGAACAGAAACTGGTAATGGAATACTGTGATGTGGTTTAAATACTCTTCTGTGTTTCAGTATGTTTCCTATTTTGATATGTGTTTGCGTAGGGTTAGGGAATACAACTGACACATACAAGTGGGTGGAGTGATTTAAGTAATTTGGTGCTGATTCTCGCCATATGAAAATGTGCCAAGTTACAGGGACTTAATTAGAATTTCTTCCTATGATCCTGTACTGTTTCCAGAGGAGAGGAAACTATTTAAGTTGCTATTCATTAGAATGAATAGTATTCTAAATCTACCTGCCTCTTTCTAGGAAAGCTGTGTTCTTATTGAAGGTGGGATTCATTCTCAGTACTTTCTATCTTGTTGTCTAGTGGGCACAGTAGGTGTGGCAATACTTAATATGAAAAGGGGGATGGGGAATGAGTAAATAGATGAGGCAGGGGCTGTTATTTTAAATTCCTTAGGGCAGAGGGAGATAGAATTTGACCAAGATAGAGAACAGCCCCAACTGGTTGAGGCTTGGTAGCACCCAGGTTTCAACTGCCATGAGACATCCATAGCAGAAATAAGAAATCTGCTTATTCTGCAACCTGGAGGAGGAAAAGAGAGTCAGTGCCATGGTTCTAACTGACCAAGATAGAGAACAGCCCCATCTAGTTGAGGCTTGGTAGCATCCAGGTTTCAACTGCCATGAGACATCCATAGCAGAAGTAAGAGATCTGCTTATTCTGCAACGTGGAGGAGGAAAAGAGTGTCAGTGCTATGGTTCTAACTAGCCTATCAAGCCTTCTCCTTAAAGGATACAGACAGGTGTGCCCCAGTGGTGATTCACTGGATCTAAGAAAAGGTGCCTTCCAAAGTAGAGAAGGCCCTTTGTCATCACTAAAGAGTAGGCTTGCAGGATGGTGAAAGAGAGGAGTCAGTGAGGATCAGACTTTGTAAGGACCAGGTGGAAGGTAATTTCCATAGGTCAAACCCATTTTACCAGCCACTTAACTTCATCCCATAATATCTTGACATCAACCCTAGATGGATGCCTTTCTATTCCTACAGGAAATTCATAGTCAAAGCTAACTTCCTTTTCACCCTGTATTTAGCGGAGTGGTTTAAATGAAGGTGCCATAAGCAGCACCCTTAGCCCTGATGAGAGCCTCCCAGCTTCCCCCAAAGCAGAATTTGTTCTCCCAGAAGGAGATAAATATACTAACTGGACTGACCTTGCTTCCTGCCATTCTGTGTTGAGTAAGAATGCATGTACTAATCTGTATTTGTTTTACATGTGAATGTGAAAAGTGATCCTGTTAAGTAACAAATTACAGGATATGCCACACTGAGCCTGGTACTTAATTGATAATTAAGGAGCCTTATATTTGCATTGAATTTACTCTGCTTCTTTCTTTCAGGTATCAAAAGATGATCGCAGTGACGTGGAGAGTAGCTCTGATGAGGAAGATGCAACTTCAAACTGTAGAAAAGGAACTCATAGCACTTCAAGCAATGGCGCCAATCGGATTAATGGTCACATAAGTAGTGGCCAGTAGGCAAGCAAGGAATAAGGCTGGAGGCAGGGGAAGCCTCCAGAAAATAGAGACTTGTGTTCAAATTTCTAGGTATGCTGAACTCTACATTCTAAAGAAGTCTTTAATCAAGCTGCCCCTTCATCCTCAACTCCTCCACCAAACCTAAAACTGGCTCAGGCACAGCCAATTTTGCACAGAAGGGATCAAGCTGATTTTTAGTGCAAAACTTATTTCCAGTTTCCCTTTTTAAAGACAATAAGTCATTTTGTATTTAATAGTATCCCAACTTAAATATTATTTGTCGAAGTGTGTGTACGTGTGTGTGTATGTGTATGTGTGACAGACTGTGGGTTTGTTTTGGTTTTTTGATCAACTCAAGTTTTGAGGGAAATGTTTGGAGTGGGCCTGTGAAGGCTTTGATTTCTGGCAGTTTCTGTCTGCTGCTTCTTGAATGCACTCTATATAATCTTTTGACAGTGTGATCTAGTCTAATTTTACAGCACCAGAGGCAAAAGTTGTGTCCTGTTTAGGCTGTTCTGTGGTTGTGATAGAGCCAGGTGAACTCAATGATTCATTAATAATCATTGGGCTGTGATGTGCTAAGTTATGTCTGCCTGTTTTGGGGGTGGGAGCTGGATCAAGCTCGCAGTAGTTACTTTTAAAAAGTAGCATCCACAAAGTCTTCATTGTGGTTGCCTGAAATTGCCACCTTTCCCTACAAATCCTGTGGATGTGAAGGCACATAGGAGCTACAACAGCAGTTTATAGATCTCTGTGCTGGGATAGCAGGCATGGATGATCTGGAATCCATTGCTGCCTTCTCCATGGAGGCAAATTGTAAAGTCACATATATTTTCAGAAGAAAAAAAAACCCTGTGTCCTGCATTTGCTTCAGTGAAATGCCGCTGGGATGGAGAGGTTGATATACAAGGGCTCTGTGTCCCCTCCCCCACGCACTCCCTTTTTTACTGTAAGGTACTTCAGGGGAGATGGAAGACAGAAATAGTATCCAGGACTTTGAAAATCTCTTGAGTTATTTTATACTATTGTTTACTCTGTGATTAAAAAACCTGCTTAAAGAACACATTCTTGAAATATTGCTTTACAAATTCATCTGCATTCTGCCTTTCATATGTGTTTTGTTAACTTGGTTATCATTGCCATTGTGATGATATACAATGGGCTTACAATATGGAATATTCATAGTGAACGGTGTGGTGGTGGTGGTTCAGAAGGTGCTATTGCTGAGCCAGCCCCAGATAAGGTGTTATCCCACCATGGACAATGTGCATGTACACACACACATTCACAAACACACAAGATGCTGGTTCTCACAAATAGCTCCAGTACTTGAATTTTCCTTACCCTCCGGCTGCATTCCCCTTCAGATTATGTAAGAGTTGCCATCACGTGTTGTTCAGATTTTATCCTGTGCTTATAGTTAAACAGTTAGCCAGCTTATGTTTTCTTACATCTTTTGTGAACTCAGGATGGGGTTCTCATCTTATATGAAGTACTAAAACTCAAAAAATTGAGCCAAAAGATGCCCACTACTCTTTATGGTACTATTACAGTGCCAACAAATCATTCTGGGTCTAAGTCCAATTTAGGGTAAACAGCTATACATCTCTAAACTTATTCAGAAGGCAATCACAGTACTCCACTTCTCTGAACCTCGTGTAACGTCTTACTTAGGGGCATACTAGATGTGACAAGGGCCAATCTGTAAGCACAGATGCCATTTTTATGGAGAATTTAGCCATTTAAAATTGCTGCTGGCAGCAGCAGGAGGCAGTCTTGTCTTCCCTTCCGCATCTTTTGAAGTGCTCAAACAGATATGGAGGGAGAACATAAGATTGCCTTTTGCTGCACTCTGAGGGCCCAGTCAGAAGGAGACCATCAGGGTAATGTTTAAATGGCCACATTCTCCTCTAAAATGGCATTGGTGGCCAGAGGTTGGCCCTGTGGCCACTGGCACATATAGTTTGACCTTCACTCTGTTTACCTGGCTGTGGCGTTTTCATACAGAAACAACCTAGACTGGAAATAACACAGCTAGATAATGGCTTGGATCCATCAGTACACAAACTTATAGCAGTTCCATGTGTGCAGGATCTTGTACAACACGTTTTTATCTCCATATTTTATGGTGCCCAGACACATTATCTTGCACAAGCAGAAACACAGTTGGGAATACAGTAAGTTTGACTTAGCACAAGTGGCTACTGGGGTGTTCTTTCCACTTGTGCAAGAACTGTATAGCACAAGCACAAGTGAAAAAATTGTGCTGGATCCAATCCATCTGTATTTTTAAAGGTCTTCAGTTTTATGTGGGAGAAATCCCAAGTTTCCTTTTCTTGTTGGACCTCCATTTAATAAAGCTTTACTTTCCTGCATTTTGAAGAGATGATGTATGTATATCTTATTGACAGTACTTTTACAGTGGTTAAGTTGTAATAAGCACCTTTTAAAAGTTTAGAGATAAGCTGATGGCTCTGAAAGACAGTAATACTTGTAAAGGGATGTTCATAAGACTTGGAGGCAAATGGAGCAGAATGGTAGAAGTGCGGTTACCATGTATCTCATTTTCTCCTCTTATATAATGTGATGTTTGAGCATCTCATCACCTCTCTGATGGTAAGAATACTGTGTTATGACATGTCAAATTCTAATGTTGTAGGAAAAAGTAGATATGCATTGACTATGCATTTACCATAACATCTCACTCAGCAGATGCCTTCATCCTGTTAAGGTCATAAAGAAAAGGCCCTGATATGGATAGCCCAAGGCTATCAGATCTCAGAAGCTGAGCACGTTTGACTCTCACAAGTACTGAGATGGGAGACCTCCTTGGAATGCCAGAGACAGGGGCAGGATTTATTCAGCTGCTTCTCTGGATAAGAGCCCCATGGCGCAGTGTTAAAGCTGCAGTACTGCAGTCCTAAGCTCCGCTCACGCCCTGAGTTCGATCCCCGGCAGAAGCTGGGTTTTCAGGTAGCTGGCTCAAGATTGACTCAGCCTTCCATCCTTCCGAGGTCAGTAAAATAAGTACCCAGCTTGCTGGGGGGAAAGTGTAGATGACGGGGGAAGGCAATGGCAAACCACCCTGTAAAAAAGTCTGCCGTGAAAACGTGAAAGCAACGTCACCCCAGAGTCGGAAACGACTGGTGCTTGCACAGGGGACCTTTCCTTTCCCTCTCTGAATATCCTTCAGGCCCCCAGTAGAGGTCAGTCATCATATGTCACCATGACTTCCAGGTGCACTCACACACATGCACGAAACCTTTCAGCATTGTGTATTCTTGTTCTTTTGATTGTTGGATTATCCTGTAGCTGCTAGTTTAAGTTTGCCATTGCCCTAGCTGTATGGGAAAACCTTTAGATAAATTACATAGATGCTGCCTGTGAACAGAAGCACCTATTGCTCCCATTGGTGGTAGTTAGTGGAGGACCCTTACTTGCCAAGATGTGGTTCTTCCCCAGATCCAAGTTGATGTCCACTGCAACTTTCATATGGTCTTAAAGAGTTTCTGGATGATAGGATGCAATGAGATCATTCTGGCTTCCTCTAGAAAGAATTTAATATGTTCCTTGCAAAATCTTTTGGTTTATTACATATTCAAAATGGAAGAGTAGTTACCTCTACTGAGCATACTTTGATGGTGTAATTGGATTTAAGAGGTTTATGAGGTAGGCCCAGCCATTATAACTAACTAAAAGAGTCAACATCATGTTCTCAAAGTATTTTGATTTATGACTTTTTTTGCTTTCATGTACCTTGGAACAGTTACCAGAAAAATGCTGTAGAAATTGCACAAATGATGGCCCAGACATGTACATTTTCCTTCAAAACAAATGCTTCAAACAGCTTTTTACCTTTTAAAAACACATTGGAATTATGTGAACTATAGTTAGGGTTGCCACCCTCCAAGTGGCAACTTGAGATCTGTTATTACAATTGATCTCCAGATGACAGACCAGTTCTCCTGGGAAAAAATGGCTGTTTGGAGGATAGACTCCATGGCATTATACCCTACTAAATTCCCTCCCCTCCCTAGGCTCCATCTCCAAAAATCTCCAGGTATTTGCCAACTCAGAGCTGGCAACCCTAAACTACAGCAGAGAAGATATCATAAAGCTACAACTGACCACTGCCAGAGGCACCCAGGAAGAATATTTACTATAGAGTCTGTTACCAGAATTGCTTATGTCTCCTCTTTTGCAGGGAAATTAGCAGAAGCAGACCAGAGGTAGAGCTATTTAGGAGCAGGTTCTTTCACCAATAATACTGAGGTCCAGTATCAGAAAGAAGACTCCAGAGTTAAAATAATTTAAAATGTTTTCTTAGAAAAATATGTAGGAAAACGATTGCAGTTAAAAGCATTCAAAAATACACACAAGAGATTAGAAAAATTAGGGGTAAGAAATAGACTTTCAGAGGTGGTGGTACCTATCCAGGTGTGCAGAAGTCCATATAGAAATTAAAGATAGGGACATACACAGCCATTGTGCCGCACCTAAGAGACCCATTACTTAGAGTAATGGGGGTACAACCTCCCTAGGTGCCCACAGATTGCACAAGGGCATGTGGTTTGCTCTCAGTTTATATAGTATTTGGAGGAGTGGGGACCCACACCTGGGACTATGATCATTCTTAATTATCATTGATGGGTTTTTCCTGTGTGCCTGAATGGATTCCCAATTTAAGACAAAAAGTGAGAATGTGTTCTGTCAGGTAGGGCCATAATGGTTTAATGTTTGAGATTAATTTGACCTCAGTACTCTGAGGGAGAAGGCAGGAAAGGGGGTTTGTGCAAAGCATTTGCATATTAGCATAGAATACAGTAGGTACTAGGAAGGGGTATTGGAGAGGATTAGGCAGCAGTTTCCAGCCAGGGTTTAAGATATAGAGATACTGTGCCTGGATAGAACCCATAGTCTTCTTACATTCCATTACAGGAGTGGGGGGAAAGGCAGGAGACTGGAATTAGCCTTGAGGATGCTGTTTTGCAACCTTATGCAGAGACCCTTTAGACAAGCCTGGGCAAGTTTTCTGGCCTAAGCAGAGTGTTTTCACTTGGCCTATATTGTAGGATCTCTGGTTCAGGTACAAGTATGGGGACCCCATTAAGTGTTGGGGTGTTTCCACGATCAGGCAGCGCCTCTCAGCAACAAGTCCAGTGGCACTTTTAAAATCAAAGTTTACTCAAGGGGCAAACTTTTTTCAAGGGACACTTCTTCTGATACAATGAAATGGAATATACCCATCCATACATATAAGGCAGAGGTTGAACAGCAGATTAGCATACAGCATAATAAAGATGTTTTAACATATGCAAACAGAAATAACAAGCTTACGTTTATAAGGTAACCTTAGTTTGGATTTAATTCCAGGGAAAATAGTGAAGCAAATTTGTCAAAATTGGAGATGGACATGTAAACGTATCTATCCCTAATTGTGGAGCGCTAAGAGTAATTAACTGTGACCTTGTTATGCTCCATCTGTTAAAACATCTTCATTATGTTGTATGCTAATTTGCTGTTCAATCTCTGCGATATGTATGGACTGGAAAGCTCATACATTGAATAACTTTGTTGGTCTTAAAAGATGCCACTGGACTCTTAACTTCGCTCTACCAGTTCAGACCAACATGGCTATCCACCTGTATCTATTCCTATTGTAGTCTTTCATTTTTCAAAGGAACAGGACATGAAAGAACAGATGAAACTATTCTGTGAACACATCTTTAATTAATCATCTATTTACAGAAATAAGAGAAACTGGGCACAGAATGTGTGATCACTCAGATGTTTTTACCCTCTTTAATATTACAGCCTGGAATGCCTGTTCCTTGTGGCAGAGATGCCTGCAGTTTTGCTTCCTGACAGGGTGTTACACATAGCAATTGGAATTCAACTGTTGGAATCCAAGTCATGTGCAGACAGTCTTCAGTCCTTGATAGCATCAACATGCTCCTTCTCAACTTGCTCCAGGAGACTCTTGCGCTGAAAATAATGGTATGTTCTGAGGCTGCAGAGGTAGCCACCATACAGTGTAAGGAGCATCATTGAGCTAGAAAAAGCTTTATAGCCAAAGTCTGCAAACTGCTTTGCAGAAACCATTGCTGCTGTGGAGAAAGCAAAGAGGAAGGGGTCATTAAGCTTGTGGTGATAGCAACCAGCACAAACTTTATTTACACAAAGCCTAGAGAGCTTTGTTGCAGAAAGGTCAGCATAAGTCTTACTTAATGCAGGGGTGGGGAACGTCCAGCTCAAGGGCCGTTTATGGCCCTCGAGATCACTTGGTCTGGCCCTTGGGGTCTGCTGGGCTGAGCCACGTGGCAGGCTCTACAAAAAATGCCCTATTTGCCTAGGGTGGCAGGCCAGGTGTGTGTGCCAAATTAGGTTCTTCCCACAAGACTTCAAACAGAAAAACAATTATTTGTATTAATTTTGCTGGCCTGAATCATTCTCCCTCAGCAGAGCACTGTTTAAGTTGATAATTTTGTATTGCCTGCGAATGATGTTATAAATATCCAAATGACCCTTGGCAGAAAAAAGGTTCCCCACCCCTGACTTAATGGAAACAAATATTACAGTATATCAGTATGGCTGATCCAACAAAAACAGTAAGCTACATCAGTGCCAGTTTGGTGTAGTGGTTAAGTGCATGGACTCTTATCTGGGAAAACCAGGTTTGATTCTCCTCCACTTGCAGCTGCTGGAATGGCCTTGGGTCAATCATAGCTCTTGTAGGAGTTGTCCTTGAAAGAGCAGCTGCTGTGAGAGCCCTATCAGCCCCACCCACCTCACAGGATGTCTGTTTGTGTGTGGAGGGGGGAAGTAAAAGATTGTGACCACTCTGAGACTCTGAGTATAGGGCGCAATATAAATCCAATATCATCTTTCAGTTACTACCTTCCTCTTTATCAGGGCTTTTTCTTTTCCTGGAAAAAGAGGTGCCGGAACTCTCAAGAGGAAAATGAAGGAGAAACACATGGGTGCCCCCAAGAACTTTTAAACATTTGTTGAGAATTTTGTTTCCATGAAGAGATTCTGGAACTCTATTATATTGCGTTCCCCCTGAAAACCCCCCCCTGCTCTTTGTATCCACAGGCTTTACAGTATTATTATTTATTATATTTGATGAATCACCCTATCCTGGCCAGCGCCAGGCTTAGGGCGATGTACAACAGTAAAATCAGTTACATTAACAATATATATATAAAATCAATTACTTTAAAAATTACAAACCCTGATGGTGACTTCAAAGTGCTCTTATTCAGTTTTTGGATCACATCAGGGGTGGGGGGATCCCCCCAAGAAAGGGTGGAGAGGAAAAGGTGCCAGGATGGCAGCCATCTCTGTCCTCATGCAAAAGCTTGGTGGAACATCTCTGCCTTACAGGCCCTACGAAACTAAAAGATTCCGCAGGGCCCTGGTGTCTTCTGGCAAAGTGTTCCACCAAGTTGGGGCCAGGACTGAAAAAGCCCTGGCCCTTGTTGAGGACAGCCGGACCTCTTTCGGGCCAGGGATCACCAGATTTCAACTACTGGAGCGCAACGCCCTTCCAGGGACATAGTGGAGGAGGCAGTCCTGTAGCTACATCGGTCCCAGACCGCTCAAGGCCTTAAAGGTCATAACCAAAACCTTGAATTTGACCCGGTACTCAACTGCGGCCCAAGATGTTGAACTGCATTTTAGAACGCATTTTGAAGTGGGTTGGGTTGAGAAAAATCACCGTCCATGGGTAGAAGTTATTCCACCTGTGGAAGTGCTCTTTCGGCTCCAAGCCTGTAATTTGACATAAGAACCATGAATAACCCTGATAATCACACAAAACCTTTTATTTCTGGCTGTAAATTTTAGAGAAATTGTATTTCCTCAGGTTCTCTGTCCTTTGTTGATTTGAGCTTGGTTCAGTATAGGAACTGTCACCTCAGAGGCAGTGCTTAAGTAAACATGAATGCTCTCCCACTAATTTTGGAATAGTTCCTTTTTTCATTTATACTAATTCATTATTTTATGTGGAAACCTCCTTGACAAATAGCAGTGCAAATGCTTGCAATAATAATGCAATAAAAACTGACTGAGCACTGACTGAGCCTATGTTTACCACTGATCCAATAAAACTGATGGCAGTTTTGCCCTCAGAAGCGAAGCAGTATTTGGACGGGAGACCAGGTTTGCTATGGAGAGGCAGGAAATGGCAAAGCACTTCTGTTAAGTTTCTTGATCTGACAGACCTAAAGGGTTGCCCTAAGTCTCACCGCACACAAACACTTTCTATACTGAAATATAAAGTACAAGTATCCTCCATATAGTATATGTGTCTTAACAACCATCAGTGATGTGAGTTTTCTGGAAAAAAATAATTTTTTCTGCGGCCGTATGACCTGATTTAGCATGTTTATATTGACATTTTAGTAACAAATTTAAATGTACCCCATGTTAACTTTACCTCTGATTGGCAGTTTTCTCCACCAGAAGGTTAACACTTTCTGATATGTTTAAAAGCTTTAAAAAATATCCTCCAAATGCATTAAATGGTGCAGGCCACTCTACAAACCTCTTACCACTTCACTCTTTGGCAGATGTATAAGGAAGAAAGTACAGCCGGCATAGGCAACATATTTTGGACCAAATTCCCCCCAAATAATGGGTGCTTTCACACAGCAACTGTTTGCAAGTGGATTTTGCTAGTCTTACACAGTGAAAATAATTTGCAAAGCAGATTGCTTAGAGCGTGTGAATGCACCCAATATCTACCCACGGGCTGGCAAACAAGGGAGTGGGGAGGGAAGAAAAGTGCTGTTCTTGGCCGGACACACTTGTCGCAGGCCACGCCTAGCAGAGCTGCCAATATTTCAAGGATTCTGCCTGGACTATGCAGGTCTGGGAAGCGATGATGGGCAGAGGCCATGCCGGTTGCTTTCCGTGGCACGGCTAGCCTCAGCACTGCTGCTGTGCCTCGGTTGCCTAGGCAGGGACCTGTCGCTGATGAGCCGCTGCTAGCATGCATGGGGCGGGTGAACAAACGCTTGGCAAATAAGATTCCATTTATTTTTATAGTTGCTGCTGGCTTGATCTTATTTTAAATTTTCGGAAGTATATTGCTCTTCGCAGCTCGATTTTCTCTCTAAGCCCTTCATAAGTTAGACCCGGCTCTTACCTGACAATTAGCGGCGGAGACGTTGCCCACCCCTGTGAGCCTCTTCGCCGCTTGTTCGCTGGGCACAGCTGACAGACTTCCTTCCCAGTCTTGCTTCCTCGCAGATGGCTGTCTGGGCAGCCCTTTCCCTGGCGTGTCCTCCTATAAGCAGCGCACCGAGAGTTTTCACTTCACCCAACCCCGACCTCTTGCACGGCAAGTGCTCGGCAAATTCCGCTTCCGGCCATAGAAACCTGAGACAGAGTTTTCTATTTTTCTCCGCAGTGCATTTTGGGAAGTGTAGTTTTTAAAGAGACCCTCTGTCTTCTTGAGATTCTTTTAGGAAGAGATAGGTTAATTATCTGGGAAGAAGAACGGTCACTGGGGTGAGACGGCAGGAGCTGTACCTAGAGGTCGCAAGCCAGAGGGGGGTATTACGTTACAACGGCAAGAGTCAGTCCCAATAAGATGTGCTGTTCATGTTATAATGTACAGTGAGAGATGTTGCAGTTCCCAAATTTACAAGGGAAAGGAGTTCCTCCTTCACTTTTATCAACTCACTCTACCATTCTGGTTCAGTGGTAAGCTTCACTTAAGTTTGTTGGAGGAGAGCTGCGTTCAAAGTTTCTATTGTGCATTGAATTCTGGAGTCTCTTCCACACACCTTCTCTCACACACACAATTTCAGTTCCATGTTACCTTCTTGCACAACCATTCTAGAGAAGCAGACTTCACCCAACAGCATTCCCTTACTGTACTTCTCCCCCCCTCCCCCGCCCCCATAAGTGCTGGCGTACTGTTGGGGAATGTTCAGGAACTGTGTTGTGACTCAAACAGAGAGCCGATTACAGCAATAGTTATACTGTGTCGGTTTTAACTGCCAACTGTCTGCTATTTATAGTTATTTTTAAAAGCTGCTGACCCTGCCAGCCCAGGGTTACTTGATATGCCTGAAGATGTATAGACCAGGGAAAAGACAGCTCTGACAGCTGACTCAAGAACAGACAGTCTGTGGTAGGGTTGCCAATCCCCAGGCGGGGGCAAGGGATCCCCCGGTTTGGAGGCCCTCCCCCTGCTTCAGGGTCATCAGAAAGCGGGGGGAGGGGAGGGAAATGTCTGCTGGGAATTCTGTTATTCCCTATGGAGATTTATTCCCATAGAAAATCATGGAGAATTGATCCGTGGGTATGTGGGGCTCAGGGAGGGGGCTGTTTTGGGGGGTAGAGGCACCAAATTTTCAGTATAGCATCTAGTGCCTCTCCCCAAAATACCCCCCCCCCCAAGTTTCAAAAAGATTGGACCAGGGGGTCCAATTCTATGAGCCCCAAAAGAAGGTGCCCTTATCCATTATTTCCTATGGAAGGAAGGAATTGAAAAGGTGGCCAGAACTCCCTTTGGAGTTCAGTTATGCTTGTCACAGCCTTGATCTTGGCTCCACCCCTAATGTCTCCTGACTCCATCCCCAAAGTCTCCTGGCTCCACCCCCAAAGTCCCCAGATATTTATTGAATTGGATTTGGCAACCCTAGTCTGTGGTTGGGATGGGATACATCAAAAGGGACGGCTGTTGGGAAGAATCTTAGGATAGAGAGAAGATTAGCACAGTTCTAGCTTCAGCCAGAAGTCCAGTGTTGTCTCACAGCCCTGTCTTTTGTCTGTTTACTTAATAATAAACCTGACTGCCTCCAATGAGATCCTCTTCCAAATAACTGCATAAAGGATTGCAGCCTGACCCTGTGAAATTTTATTTGGACATAAATCAAAATGTTTTCAAAGAAATTTATGTTGAGGCAAATGCAGAGGATTATAACTAAAATTGGAGAGCTGCACTTACTAATAGAAACAGTGGTTAGATTTGTGTGCATGTATAACAATCCACCCCCCCCCCCCCCCCCGGCCTTTGCTGTGAACATCACCTCCTACATTGTAGAACAGATTTCATGTGGTCCTGGAATTTTGAGCTGCATTCTTAGTTGCTTCTGCTATCTAGATCTAGTTAATGTTAGGTTCCACTTGTGCTGTCTAAGCATCATTTGTGCTTTACAAGCTTAGGTACAGAATTATGTACAGTAGAGTTGCTAACTTCCATGTGAGGCCTCAAGGTCTCCTGATAATACAACTGATCTCCAGACAATAGAGATCAGTTCTCCTGGAGAAAATGGCTGCTTTGGAGGGTGGATTCTATGGCATTATACCTGCTGAAATCCCTCCCCTCCCCAGGCTTCACCCCCAAAATATCCAGGTTTTTCCTAACACAGAGCTGGAAACCCTAATGCACACAGAGGGAATCTGGTCAGGCGGGCCTAATGTTTTCTCCTTGTCATTACTGGCTTCTTGCTAAATGGATGTATCGTTACAGCATTATTTATTGAATGAAGTAGGAATATGCAGTTGCTATCTTCTGTAGACCATAGTAACCAGTAGGATTGAAGGGATGACTGTTCTTTAGAGCTAGTGAGAGACATTTCCTGCAGAACAGAACACTCTCAAAATGACTGCTGCCTGCAGCTGTGGGGCTGCCAACACCAGAACATTTTCTGCCCCAATAAAAATGAGATTGTCTTAATTATATGCTAGGCCTGCTCAGACTAAGAACAGCCCTGAACATGCTGCTGTGTTAGCAGAATATAATTCCAAATGGCAAAGGGGAGACTTTTTATAGCAGCTGCAAAGGGCAGGGAGATTGTCAATGAGACCTTGGAGAGTTTCAGAGTTGGAGACTGTTTCCTGTGGGTAAATGCTGCTTCTCAGCTAGCCGGAGCCTGCATCATGATAGCTTTTTTCCTGCTACTGTTACAAGTGGGACTGGAATAGGGTTGGCAGGTCCCCCTGGCCACCAGTGGGGAAGGCAGGGGTGTGGGGGGGAAGAGGGTTGTCAGATTCAGGTTGGGAAACTCCTGGAGATTTGGGGGTGGAGCCTGGGGAGGACAGGGACCTCAGTGGGGTACAATGCCACACAGGCCACCCTTCAGCGCATCCATTTTGTCCAGGTGAACTGATCTCTGTAGTGTGGAGATGAGCTGTAACTATGGGAGATCCCCGGGTCCCACCTGGAGGCTGGCATCCCTAAGTGCAAGCAACTAAAGGCTGTATGTTTAAACCAGCAGGGTTTTTGTTTTAAAGGCAGATTGCAGTTGGTATGTGTATGTGACGCACACAGAGAGAATGTGAGGTCAGGCAATCACCCCCACTGCAGTACCACAACACTGATCTGAATCTCCAGTCTTACCCCTGGTATTTACTAATTTTTAAATGGTAAGGAAATGCAACTCGGGACCTCTCAGCCTCTTAATCTGGTATCATTTGTAATAACGATCTAAATCTCCCTAGTTGTTCATTGTGAGGTGCCACCTAGTGGTTCACTACTTGTGTTCATGTGCAGTTCATTCAGGTCAATGGGACAGGCAGGCAAAAATTAAGCCGCTTTAAAGAAATCTGCTGGGCTAGTTCATTTGGACTGTCTTAAAACAGATAGTTCACAACTATCTTCTGTTCCACCCTTCATCCAAGGAGTTCAGGGTAAAAGACAAGATTCTTCCCTCTCCCATTTTATCCTACCAACCCCTTGAGGTAGGACAGGCTGAAAGTGAGAGGTTGGCCCTGACATAAGTGGGGATCTGAATGCAGATGTCTCCAGTCTTAGTCTTGTATTCTGATTCCTGAGGCAGATGCATCTGTCAATCCTTGAGGCAGTTTACAGAAGAAACAGCTTCTTGAACAAAGGGGCCTTGCTTGTGGAATCAAGGGAGCTGACAAGAGTGAACCACAGAGGCCATGGAACCTCCCCAAGAGCAATTCAGTATTCTTCTGGGAGGGAAAAGGAAGCTGTCATGATAGCTGGGAGAAAGTGAAATAAATGTACAAGACTGGTATAGTTTCCAATCTCCAGGTGGGATCTGGAGATCTCCCACTATTACAACTGATCTCCAGATGACCAAAATCAGTTCCCCTATAGAAATGACTGCTCTAGAGGGTGGAATCTCTGGCATTATACCCATCCTCCCCCCGCAAATCTCCAGGTATTTCTCCTCCCAGAGCTGGCAACCCTAGTAGTAAGCAATTAACTGCACTGCTATTTCCCTACTCAAACCCTCCTTGCTCTTGATTGTGGAATAAGTAGCTTCTCTTGCCTCTCCCCCCCCCCTTTTTGATGGCTGAATGGAAAGGTCGCAGGGTATCCAGCAGTTCTGAGTGTCTAATAAAAGGCACAGCTCCTCCTGCCACATGGGCAGATTGAATTGCCACCGGGGGATGGGCAGGGCTGGAAAGGTCACTTCAGAATGAGGAAAGCAACAGTTGTAGGAAGGCCTTGGGAAAGGAACAGACTCTCCTTCCTCCCCTGTGCCAAGGCCTTCGCACTGAAGAATTCTCCTGCTCAAGAAACAAAAGCAATTCCAGACACTACCTATCAAGGACATTCAGAACAAGCAGAACCAGCTATTTCTCTTCTCACAAGGGCTAGTTTGAGTTGCAATCCCAGTTTCCTAGCGGGTATTTAAGAGATGAAAAACCCACATCCAGATTTTGAGGAATGTTAAATTGACACTCACCTGCATTCTTTTCAGTCTGTTTGGTTCCTCCTCAGGAAACCATGCTGTATTCTGTTAAACTTAGTCCCAAATACTCCCCTCACCTTCAGTTTGAGTGTGTACCTTACATGTGCTTTCATGTATGACCCTTTCTAGCAATTCACGTATGGTGTGAAAACTGATTTGCATTCTGTCACTCATCCTGTTAACATGTGAAAGGTAGTTTAAACCTGCATACCTGCTAGATTTTGATCCTACTGTTCCCCTAAGGAGCTGGGGGGGTACATTAATCTCATGTACTTCATTTTATCCTCACAACATGCCAGGATGCTGCAGGTTTAGTATCTCTCAGTCCCTCCTGAATTATATGGATTCTGGAGGCCAGGACTCAAACCTGGCAGTAGGAAAAGGCGTTAGTTTCTCACTTTAGCATTTATTCCTTCAAAATTGAATATTCACATTCTGGGCTAGAATTCCTATAGATACCAGAGATGCTAAGGTCAAATCTTGTCTAGGCAGAAAGAGCCCAATGCTTGTTCTAAGAACAGAGGGTGCTTCTCACACTGGAATAAAAATCCAGGAAGTGATGGGTTATTAGATTGAGCCCCTAGGGCAGATAAAACAAATGTGTTTCAGGTTTGAACCCTCAAGAAGAGAAGTGAAAACCAGAGAAATGGAACAGAGAAGAAAATTTTGGCTTTCTTTGCTCATGAGAGAAGATAAAAGCTAAAGCTTTGCCTTCTGTGGATACTGAGCCTGGGGATGCTGTAGAATTTGGCAAGAGTTAAGCAGAAGATTGGCTCAATCCAGTTCACAGTGGTCTAAGACAGGGACTGGTGAACTGCAGGAACAACCTGCTCGGAGGGTTGATGCAGTCGCTCCATGCTGACCTCAGGGATTCCAAGTGCAAATTCCTCTGCTTGCCCTAAGTGCAATTTCCCATGCTCATCCATGGTCTGTGGTGGTTCCTTCTCCTCTTTGGGGGACGGCAGTGGCAAACATCCCACCTCTTTCTTGCCAGGACAAATCTAAAGGCCAATCACATATGTTCAGGATGGTTTTGCAGGCACTTGATGAAATCAGAGACAGGCTTGCCTTCATAGCAAATCTGGTAGACAGCAGTAAAGAGTGGGAACCTGTGGAGAAGGAAATCATCAGACAATGAATAGCCCCAGCCAAGAAGGAGGTCGAGTCAGTTTGAAACCTGCTGTAGCATAGGGAAGTGGAGAGGGAGTCCAAAGGGCAGTCATAAAAACACACATAAGTGTTAGGGCTGACAGCTCCAGGTTGGGAGATTTGTGGCGTGGAGCCTGAGGATGGCAAGGTTTGGGAAGGGGTGGGACTTCAATGGGGTTATAATGCCATAGAGTCCGCTTTCCAAAGTGGCCATTTTCTCTAGATGAACTGCTCTCTCTTGCCTGGAGATCAGTGGTAATCCTAGGAGATTCCCAGCCATCACCAAGTGTGGTGTAGCTTCAAATAGTTTGGAACTGCAAGCTTTAACCAGAAATTAATCAGTATATAGGTAGAGAAAATGTTCTGACTGAAGATTAAAGGAAATTTGCTTACTTAGAACGGGTATGGGAATTAAAAAAACTCTAGACAGCCTTTACTTCAAACCCATGAAGGACTGCTTTCAATAAGAATAGGCCTCTGTTGAATTGTTGTTTTAAACAGCAACAGACCAAGCAACCAATGAGATGCCTTTTAACTGAGTAATGAACTAAAAGTTCTTGCGTCAGTTGACAGCCCTACCATCTACTTTTGAGCACCCGAGAGGTATACTGTGTGTACCAGCACAGAACAGCTACTGGCAAAGGTGTAAAAGAAGCACAAGGCAAAATGGGAGAAGGCCAAAGGACTCACTTGTCCACCAGATTCTTGTGTTTGAGGATGTGATGAAGCTCTGCTGATGTCTGAGGGCCTTGCAGCTTCTGCCCATTGAGCATCTCCTTCTCCAGCTGCTCGATAGACTGCAAGATGCAAAAATGCCAGGTATGAATGCCACATGGCCCTTTCCCCCCTTTTATCCCCTTTCTCCAAACTACGTGGGCACAGAATGGGTAAGATGACTGGTCTTTCAACAATCCAGGGAAAGATTTCTTTCTCTTAGTTTTTAGCTTTCTACACTCAGAGAAAATGGTGCAGTGGATTAACCTGTGCCTCAAGTACCCCTGGACCATGCAGTGAGCTCAGTGCTGCACCATCCTTTCATAGAAGAGGGATGCTGTTTCCTGTGCCACAGCATAGCCCTGCAGAATGGAGAGAAGGGCTCACCGTGATACCCCTTTCCTAGTGCCACACCCTCTTCTGGCATTACAACAGAATTGAGAATAATTCTATTTTTATTCCAGTGAGTAGCCATATTGGTCTGAAGCAACAGAACAAAGTTTGAGTCCAGTGGCATCTTTAAGACCACCAGCTTTTAATTCTGGGCATAAGCTTTTGTGTGCATTTCATGTGCATTACAAAATTTTGTTAAAAGAGTAGGGTAAAAGACTGAATGAATTTCCAGTCAGCCTTATAAGATTCTTGATACTGTTTTACTATATTGACTAAAATAATGGAATCATAATATAATTTCACATCTGGTACAGTCAACCCTCCTTCATTAGTTGGTTGCCATAAGGCATAAAACCCTATGTGAGGTTTATAAAAGTGCCATATAAACTTGTTTAAGCCTTTCTGCCGATAGTTCATTTGGAATAGATATCGGAATTGCTCTCATTTCAAAACAAACGTTTTAACATTTATTTGTTCCAATAATGTAAGAAATTGTTTATTCCATTGAAACAGAAGATCATTAATCTTTTTAGTGACTGCTGAATGATTAAGTTAATAAATCTTTAAAGTATAAGGGGACATTGATTCATGTGCATTACCTACTTTAATTATAAGCCACTTCAGAAGCAGTTATGGCTGAAAGACTGTCTGTTGGAGACTGTGGAACTCCCTCCTTGAGGTGGTGTGGTGGAAGCACTAGGTGTCTCAGACAGAGAATTCTCACAACTTCACCAGTTACAGCTCCCAGTATTCCTTGAGGGACCACTTAAATGGCATACAAACATCACCATTTTTGAAAGATTATTCCACAATAAATTGATCAGTCTTGAAGGTACCACAACTGTTAGAGCATTATGTACTCTAAATTGTACATTTTTTTTTTTGCCTAGAGCATGAAGTGGTGCTCATGGGCTTGCCAGATAGTCTCCTCTCCAGGTATTGCCAAGGCTCAGGTGGTTTGGGAAGTGTCTCTCAGGACTGGAATATTTAATTAGAGTGTTGCAGAGGCTGTATTGACCACACAGTCTTCTGTGCAATCTGGCTGCAAGAGACCCTGTGGTATACTTTTTTTTTTAATTATCTGCTTCACAGTTCCCCAGAAAAATACACTTGGGTTCCTTGCACAGTTAAGTTGCTCCTTATATATTAGGCTCTCTTAGCCCATACTCCCTGTCCTGACTGTGCCTCCTTGACCTCTGCCACTACCCCAGCCTTTGCTAAAAATTCCACATTTTGTGAAATCCAATGTTGCAATCAGAAGAAACATTGCAAAATGTTATAGAATATTCCGAAGAAAGAAGCTGCATGCCCTGGACAAAGGATACATTTGGTGCAGTGTAAATCCAGCTCTGTAAAATAGATCCCTTTGAGAACTATGTCCATTTGTAGACTGCTAGGCTGGGATTGCTGTCTCAGGCAAAGAGTAGGCGTTACCTGCTAGCATTTGCTCTCAGCTGCTACCTTTTGCCTTGCCCTCTTCCAATGTAGAAAGCAGCTTTAATGCCAGTTATTTTTCCCTAGGAACTGTGACAATCTCACTTTGCCAAATCAAATGCATGTTACCTCTCTCCACATGTGCCTTAACCTGAAGATAATTTCAGCTCTTCTCTGCATGCACAGTGATTAGATTTCCCAACATTTTAAAAAAATAAATACTGTCTTTGGGACTTAAGGATTATAGACTGTATCCTATCTGAAGTTTAAAATCTTTTGTGTGTGGGAGGGAGGGTCAGACAGATTGGGTGATCTCAGTACAAACCATTACCACCCTAACATTCATAGCATCTGATTCTGCTTTCTGAAGCACAATCAGTCTCCTGATCCCTCAGTCAATTCTTGCCTCAGCCCCCATTCATCAAGTGTACCCAGCCACCCACATTTGGTGCAGACGTTCCCGCCCATTACTCAACACTGCTGAAGCCAGTTTACAGGAAGATGGAGAGTCAGTAAAAACAATGGATTGGGTACCTCCAGGTAAAGCTTGTTACTATAGTTACCAGATTACAATTAGAGAAATAAAAGATGCTGAAGAATTTGACAGCTAGTGAAGCACAGTAGCTAAGAAACTGGTCTATGAACTTGGATGTTCTCAGCTCAGATGTTGCCTCTGCCATTAACTTACACAGATTGCTTCCATGGGGAGGTTTTATTCTGGTTTGACATCCAAATTGCAGTGTGTTTTCTGTGGTGCATGCACATGGCATTGCCTTCTAATTGTCCACTTTCCAGGTTTCCCCTTGCTTTTCTCCAATCTTTCCACACCCTGGTTTAATAAGATCCTTTGGCAAAGATTGCAACCCAAATGTACATTTTCTGCACATTTTTAAAGGCCATGTCAGTGCTATTTTCCTTTCCTTGCCCCCTCCCATGGTTACCATCCCCTCCCATACCACTAGAGGGGTTTTAAGAAGAAAAACTGAGCATTACGAAATCTCTACAGCAGTTTTAAAGCACCAAAAACCCTGGTGGCTTGGGTGGGAGTGGTGGCTGCAGGCAGCTGAGGCAAGAGCAGAGCACAGAAAACAGCCACATGGACTTTCTGTTGCAAGCTACATAGAGAATCTTTCATATGGTAGCAAGCTAGGCAGCTTCAGGCAAGCCACTCATTCTCTTTTGCAGTCTGGGGAGTAACATTTTTATAAAGATAGATCCAAGTGGGCAGCCGTGTTGGTCTGAAGCAGTTGAACAAAGCAGAAGTCAAGTTGCACCTTTAAGACCAACTAAGTTTTATTCAGAACGTAAGCTTTCATGTGATAAAAACACACTTCTTCAGATGAGGGGATCAGGTATAGTGGGCTGAAATCTCATCAGATCTCAGTAGCTAAGCAGGGTTGGCCCTGGCCAGTGTTTGGATGGGAGACCTCCAAGGAAGTCTGGGGTTGCTACACAGAGGCAGGCAATGGCAAACTACCTCTGAGCATCTGTTGCCCTGAAAACTCTACTAAGTCACCGTAAATCTGCTGCAGCTTGACAGCACTTTAGGCACATGAAATGTTTGGAATGCTCTACAATACTTACAAGTGCTAAATATTAACTGAGGTAGGAAAGAAGTCAATTATGTTTTAGAGTGCTGGAAAAGATCCGCTATCATAACAATGTACTTCAAGGGATCTTTGGCAACCCTTCAACATTCCTCCACATGCCGGACCAATTTTTTTTTCATTTTCTGTAGTTTTATGTGTGTGTACATGCATGCCTGGAAGTCATGGTGAATTCTGGCAACCTCTACTGGGGCATGAAGAACGTTCAGAGAAGTGGCTTGATACAGCCTGCCTCTGCCTCCTGCTCTGGATATTCCAAGGTCTCCCATCCAACTACTTGCCAGGGTTGGCCCTGCTTAGCTTCCAAGATCTGATGAGATCAGACCACACTGACTTACCTTGCCAGTCTTGGCAAAAGCCTCTGCTACTTTGCGATTCCGGCCCCCGTAGCAAGTTGTGATGAGGTCAGCAACCCCACAGCTCTCCAGGAAGGTGGCAGAAGTGACAGAGCCCTTGCAGAAGAGTTTGGCAAAAGCAATCATCTCCATCAAGCCCAGCCGGATGACGGCTGCCTTGGTATTATCGCCAAAGCCCAGCCCATCACAGAAACCAGCACCGACAGCCACCACATTCTGAGGGAGAGGATGGAGATGATACGTTCATTGTCAGCATGGCTTTGCCCTGTGCTAGCTTTGTAATGTTCTTTAGACAGGCATGCAGATAAGTGGTAGACAATCTAGCTCTTGGAGTAGGGCAACAAATAATGGACTTCATGGAAATGTTGAAGAGATAGGCATCTTTCCAAGGGATTCAGTCATCTCCAGTTAAGTATAATACAGAATAAATCATGTCAGAGAAACCCAACTTTCAGTTAGCTTTAGGCCCCTAGCAATGACCCATGTTTTGCCTCACAGTGCTGTGACCTCAGTAACCTCTGTATGAGTTCTGGGTGAAGGAAAGACAAAATTATTCTACACAGCACTATTGCAGTGTGACCATGGGCATCTTGGCAACAGGCTACAACCTTAACAAAAAAAAAGGTATGAATCCCTCAGGATTGTGACTAGACCCATACCTTGAGGGCACCACAGATCTCTACAGTGTCTGCCTCTTGTACCACTGTGATTCGGAAATTGAGTGTTTGCAGCAGGTCCTTGAGGATCTGTCCATGCTCTGCATTCCTGCAGCCTGCAAAGATGCAAAAGACAGACATCAATAGAAAAAATATTGCTCCCTTTGCAAGGTAACATACAAAGCAATCATATTCAAGTCAGGCCATTTGGTTCATGTAGCCTAGTGCTGTCTACTCTGACTGGTAATGGCTCTCCAAAGTATCAAGCAGAGATCTTTCTTAGACTTTTACTGATACTACCAATGGTTAAGCCTGGAGCCACAAGGCATGTGTTCTGTCATTGAGCAATTGACCGCCTAAGAAATTGACAACTTGACTCATGTTATGTCTGACTTGGAACTTACTTCAGCAGAAACAGTGTAAAAGGATGAATGGAAAGTGGCTGTGGGCACTGCTTTTGGATCTCCGGGATGTAGAGGACAAGGAGGATAGATAAAGGCAGGGCAAAGGACATCTTGAATGAATAGAGAAACTCCATTCTGAGACCATCTGTTGGACTTTACTCAGACATGGATGAAAATTGTCACAGAGACAGTGAGTTCTGCAATGGAGTTTCCTTTCCAAACAGCTTGCCCAGTTATTAAAAACATAAGAGAAGCCATGTTGGATCAGGCCAACGGCCCATCCAGTCCAACACTCTGTGTCACAGAGTGGCAAAAATTTTTATATATACAAACACACTGTGGCTAATAGCCACTGATGGACCTGTGCTCCATATTTTTATCTAAACCCCTCTTGAAGGTGGCTATACTTGTGATAAGAACATATCACATATTAAAACATCACACCATTTCTTGTTCTGCAGTCAGCGATGCATCTTTGACCAATGGATTTTTGCGGACTTTTAAGACTGTCAACAGATATTTGTACCACCAACGGGTCTTTGATAAGTCTGGGACAAACTCTGAAGACTTCTGTGGAGGTGAATAAACATTGGTGGGGTGTACAATAGAGGAACCCCCACGGGTGGATTGGCCATTTAACTTAGGGCAAATTCCCAGTGGGCTGCTTGCCCTGGATCATCACTGCTGGCAACCAGGAACAGCAAAGGCAAACAAAACTAAAACCAAACAGAATGAACAACAATAAATTCTAACCAAATGCTAAATATATATTGTGTCGCAGTGATTATTTGAAGCACAGGTCTATAAAGGCAAAAGAATCAAAAGGTTCTCTTAAAGCAATAGCCAAAAGAAAAAATATTTTTAAAGGACGTCAAAACATGTGTGAAAGTCTATGGAAACCACAGTAAATTTGAAGTCCTCCCATCAGGAATTCAAGGGAGCAGAAAGTCGTCTTAATGAAAGGCCGCAAAGCATCAGACAACAGGAACCTGTTTTGAAGCAGGATCTTTCTCAAGTCCGGTTGCCATAATAAAAAAGGTGTGCAGGCAGTGACAGACCTCTCTCAGAACGTCTCCACAATCTTTAAACGCTGCAAGACGGTGAGCTCCCTAGCAGTCAAACGTTTGCCAGAAAATCTGCACTGAGCCAGTGAGTGCAGTGTCAACGCTCATTGATGCCAGTGGCTGAGTCTGAGCTGAGTGGCTCCTGCAATCCTGGCTTGTAACATAGCAGGGGCTGTTCAGCTCGGTGCGCAACAGTGGCACATTGCCCAGCACAATCAACAAAGGGCACACAGGCCGTGGGAGCAGCAGTGAGTGCAGGTAGTGGGGAAGGCTCATAAGCAGGGGAAAGACGCACAAGCAGGTGGGTGGAAAGGGTGTGTGTGTGTGTGTGTGTGTAAAGGGAGGTATTAGTGGGGTGGTGGAGATAGGCAGCTGGGAACTCTCTACCCTGCCCCCTCCCAAAGCCTGGCACTGCCACCTCATAGCCTTGAGATCAGACCCAGACCTTTAATTCTACTGATGCTGCAGCAATGCCTCGTTTCCTCCTTGGTTCTGCCATTCACCTTCCATCTGATGTTACACGCCCCGCCCCTCGAGTCCTGCTTGTCATAGCAAGTGGTGAAGGAAGGTAGATTCACAGGATTAGAAAGGAAAGAGGCTGTCCTTCAACACTGGGAATTAAAAGATCCGGTGGAAGCGATCATCCATGTATCACCACTGTATGTCCCAATGTATCCATATCATATGCAGTCACCACTACATGGAGCTGTTAGACACAGCTGCAGCAGACCCAAAAGCACGTGATGGGCAGAGGGTCAGAGAACGAACTTCTCAAGAACTTGGGGCAAAGAACATAAAAGCCTTCCTTTCAAGAACTGTAAGTTCAAACTCATTACCAATTGTGGTCTCACAGAATTTCTCATCTGCCACCTCATTGGCAATGTTGGCTCCCATTAGCACACTCATTTCAATGCCCAGCTGTTCGCGGATAATGTCTGATATCAGCTTCAGCCCATCTGGGCCTTCATCAACACCCTGTAAATCAACCAAACACATGTCAGGGTGGATCAGTAGGATATCCTGAGAGACCTGCATTAGCCCTTGGTCTTCAACCCTGTGGCCTGATCATGCTACGCCCAGTTTGGCTCAAGAGGTCAGTGTCAGGCCCCTCCCTGTGCACTTCCAGTAAAAATATCCTGTAGTTCCCCACCCAGTTCAAACTCCAAATATGTATTTTCAAGTATTGGCCAACAATCCTATAGATACTCTGTTATGAAAGAAGAGATGGCCATTTCTGCAGTTACATTACTTTCATAACTGCTGTTTGTGTGTATTCTCTGAGAATTGTTTATGGAGGATTGCAGAGTAGCCATTTTTCTGTCTCCTACCCTGACCTGGATAGCCCAGGGTCTAGTCCAATCTCATCAGATCTTGGAAGCTAAGCATGGTCAGCCCTGGCTACTATTTGGATGGGTGACTTCCAAGGAATACCAGGGTTGTGATGCAGGGCCGGGCAATGGCAAACCACCTCTGAATGTCTCCTGCCTTGAAAACTAGTCTAGTTCACCACCTAGTGGTGCATAATGCTAAAAGTGCTAGAACTTCTGGCTGCCAGACAATCTTAAGATCTGGCTATATTACACACATGGCCATATAATAATTATTAATTATTATTATGTCTCCTGGCTCCCTCACCAAGAATACTATCTCCTTTGAAACCTCTGATGTCTGTTCAGCCTCCCCCTGCCACCAATACATTTACATGATCTTGCCATTTGTATAAACTGTTCTACAATAAGTACTTCCCCCACCTTCTACCACCACAGTTTAGAATCCAAGTCAGGTTCTCTGCACACCAAAACAAATCTTTTTAAAGCTGTCTCAATTAGCTCCTAGAACAGCTCCAGATCTAGCTATCAATACCTTCCGACAGTCTAGAGCCCCTTGCTTATATTCAGAATGGAGCCCACACCCTCGCCCCACTCACACCTTGATGAGTGAAACCCCTATTGCTTCTTTCTTGACGTGGCCTTTCAGCTGGTCACAGAGTTTCCCGATGAACTGATGTGGTACTACAAAGAGGAGGATGTCAGCATCAGCTGAAGCCTTCAGCAGATCTGGCACTGCCACCTGCAGCAGGTGAGGGGAGGAAGTCAGCCCAAAGACAAAACAAAGTCCTCATCAACACAAAGAAGAGGAGGGGCATTGGCAGTTCTGATGGACACTTGACTACAGCTAGTCCTGATTGTGTGCCCCCAAATCCCTCAAAGATTATGTATTGTCAACCCAAATCCTTCAATACCTGCCGGACTGTTGTAATGGATAAATTATGCAAACCAAATATATTCTCAAAAACTTAATAAACTTTGTATACTTCATATTGCTCTCTGCTAGCCATGGGAAGGGCAAGGAAATATGCAATGGCATTGGAAATCTTGTCTCCTAAAGACATCCACTGAACCTCACTCTGGCTATAATGATTTAACAACTTTCATACTGGTCTTTATATCCATGAGGGCTAGGATCTTGCATTTTAAAAGCTAGTTTTAAAAAATCTGAACCCAATGTATTCTTGGTGCTTGGGGGGGGGGGCAAAGTGGAAGGGCTTCTAGCCCCACTTGTGAACTTCCTGATGGCACTTGGGGTTTTTTTTGGCCACTGTGTGACACAGACTGTTGGACTGGATGGGCCATTGGCCTGATCCAACATGGCTTCTCTTATGTTCTTATGAAGAAGAGATGGGAAATAATCCTCATGTAAAGTTCTAGGTTTTAATGGAGGCAGAGTTTGTCACAGCCTCCACTTAGGGAACAACTTGATCAGAGTTCCTGACATCTCTTGCAAGTCAAATTCATCTGGATCCCCAGAAGAGGAAAATTTATGTAGGTCTGGCATAAAGTTGACATCATTTTTACTGTGGGCTGTCAAAGAACTAGAGAGGGAATCCAGAAGAGGGTTGTTACGGAAGAAAGAATAAGGTCAGGAAAACAGATCCTTTGAGTACAGCTTAAAGGAACTGAGTATGTGTGTCCTAAGGTAGGGATGGACATGACCTGGCCCTCAAAGCAGCTTAATTTGTGCTCTGTGACATTAAAAAATTTAATTAAATAATGTGTGTGTGGGGGGGGAAATCACACAGTTTTGCTGTTAAGATTATGTATATTTCATATTTGTGCTGTGACCTCACATCCTGGAGAAGCAAGAGAACTCCTGCCCATCTGCCTCTTGAAGGAGCCTTCAGTAAACACATTGACTCCTTAGCACTTGCTCCACCATGGCTGATGTCTTCATATCATCCAAGACTGTGTCATTACTGGCTGACGAAACTGATTTTATTATAAAATCTGAACATCTCTGAGGAGACTGGGTTGGTTCAGCATCTTGGGAACAGAGTGCTGGCCCCCCAGTGCAAAAGTTTACCCCCCCCCTGCCCTAAACAAAGGCAGGTGAAAGTGGGTGTCCTATAAGGAGCTAAGGAACTTCCTGACAAACCCCAAAATGGAAGGAGGGAGAACAATTATCCAGCCAGTACACTGAAGCCAAGAGATGCTACCATTTTTCAAACAACAGAGAACTCCCTTTAGATTCAACCGTTAATATCCTCACCAGAATTACGATTCAGCACTTAAGCAGTAGACACCTCCGTTCATTGGGAGGTTGCCATTTTTCATTCTGGTCCTAATCCAGTGCTTTAATCGGAACCAGTAACACAGCTATTAAGCAGGTGCAGCCTTTCCACATGCCACATCTCCATGCCAATCAAAATGCTGCTTTAATTCCTGAGTGCCAGGCAGCTGAATTACCAAAGCCAGTCTAATGGAAATGGTGGCAGCCCTATTTGTCAGAGATTTTTTAAGACAGGACAATTTACAAAAAAAAAGGAGTCTGGTGGCATTTTAGTTCCTAAAAAAGGTCGTGCCAGCATAAATGTGCGTCCATGCTTACTATCTCAGATATGTTGAAGTGTACTTCTATTTTGTTGTTCCATTTATATACACAATAGAAGTGACTGAGAAATCCTTTCACAGAATAGACATGGGCCACTCCCAGCTGTTGTTATATAGGCAAAGTGGGATTTACATAAAACTGAGTGTGGAACTCAGTATGTGATGATGGAGGAATAGCTGACCCCGGAGGTACAATATGCAAGACATCTGCACCTCTGAGCTAGAGCCCCTAGACTAGACCATCAAGCATCCCTATTTATCTACTCAACAGCAGTGAAATGAGCTCCCAGAGCCAACCTTATTTTCAGAACCCCTTTTTGTTAGTCCAAGATGAATCTGACTTCCTCACATTTTTTTTTCCTTCCTAGACTTGATTATTGTCTATCAAACAGATGTCTAGAAAGACTTGGCCAAGGACCCATTTCTGGATGCGAGACCAACAAGCAAAGGGGTGGGGGGTTGGAAATTGCATGCAACTGCTTTCTGTACTCCAAACACAAGAGTTACAGCTAAGCTTGTGTAATGCCTCACAACTCACGCACCTCATTTGTTACCCAGCTGGGTTCCCTGATGCTTTGCTAGCTCCAGGAAACCAGATCAGTTAGCAAGCAGAGAGGTTATTTATTACTTTGGTTACCAAGGCAACTTGTTCCTTGTTCCTTGATCTGCTGGATGATGCACAAGCCAGCCCTTCTGTGTGAACACATAATGTTGCCTTATACTGAATCAGACCCTTGGTCCATCAAAGTCAGCACTCGGGCTGGGAGTGGCTCTCCAGGGTCTCATAGACTCTCAAGCCAAGGTCTTTCACATCACCTATGTCCAAATCCTTTAACTGGAAATGCTAGAAACTGAACCTGGGCCCTTTTGCATATGCCCACCTGAGGGTCTACAACTGACTCACAGTCCCTCCCCATGGGAGGGAAAAGAAACAAGGAAATCTGCTCCACCTGACTTTACAAGCCCTTCTTCCCCATACAGACCTTGGCATATCCTTATCAGCTGTGCAGATAGATCCAGGTGGGAAGCCATGATGCTCTGAATTTGCTGTTCAACCTTTACCTATATGTATGGACTGGTAATTTCCATTTCAATCAATCTGAAGAAATGTGCATGCACACAGAAGCTTATACTTGGAGTAAAACTTGGTTGGTATTCAAGGTTCCTCTGGATTCAAACTTTGGTCTACCTTATAATCTATGTCATTTTATCACCGTGTTCTTAGGAATCAGTTGCATGTCTTTACTTTCATAGCAAAATATTCCATTAGAGAATGCTCATTAGACATGTACCCCATCACTCCGCTGGTTGGGGATCACTTACCACAGTATAAAACATTCCTCTCCCTCAAAGCTTGGGGGGGGGGGAGTTTAAATCTAGTCCTGCAGTCTCTAACATTTTCAAACTCCAGATCCACCTTTAATCCCACCCTCCTTTTAATGGTTTGCATTGTCACTGCCTTTCACTTTTCTCTCTATGCTAAGTAGGATAAAAGGAGAATAGAGTTCTTGTACCTTTAATAGCGGCATAGAAGAAAGAATTCTGGCATGCTCAGCTGCTCCTGCTGAAATGTCCTTTTCTGCATTACCATTAAAACCTACGGGGGTTTCTGGCCTCCTTTGCATCCAGCTACCTCCTCTCCCTTTTTTGCATTTTCATCTATTTTTCTCCTGTTTCTTCTACATAGAAGATAAAGGGACAATGAGGGCTCTTGGGATAGTCTAGAGCAGGGCTGAGGCTGGGTGCGGAGTTTTAAGTGCCAGGTGAGATACCTCCAGTAACAAAGCTAAAACATTTGGAACACTGGAAAGCAATTTGCAAATGATAAAGATTTGGTTGTTAGCAAGGGTAAGATGGCTCACCTTTGAGACCACATGTTGGATGCTATTAAAGGGTAGCAAACAGAGCTGATATCATTTCTTAAGATTTACTGGTCCCCATTTGGATTCCCTGCCTGCCTAAGGTCCCAAAATGTCCTGGGCAGTCTCTGGTGCATGCCCAGAAGTCAGAGGGAGGGGTCTCATCTTGGAGTCTTATTTGAACTTCTGACACCTCCCCCCCTCCTTTGCCTTCCCTTCCCTGCACAGCTTAGAAACACACCACATTGGGCGGCAGCTTGTGTCCTGGCAAATACTTGACATTCTCATGCTGCGTGTTGATGATCTCGGTGAGCTTCTTGCCTCCAATTTCCTCTTCAAACACCCACATGTTCACTGTGTTGTTGAATTTGTCCAGCCGGGCTGCATTGCTGCCCACTATCTTGGCAATAGCCGAGCCCCTGCAGGAGGAGGAGAGAGATGGCAGCAGTTAGGGATGAGGGGCCAGCCTCTGCGTGGGCTTACAATGGATTCTTTCTTCTTGTGGGAGCATCAAAACTCCATCTCAGGGCCCTGGCATAAGACTGCATAGAAGGGGGCAACTGGACGCCTGCTTTCAAAGGATTAAGAGATTCTAGTTTTGTTCTAAAAGTAGTTCTAAAAGGGACGGTGGCTCAGTGGTAGAGCATCTGCTTGGGAAGCAGAAGGTCCCAGGTTCAATCCCTGGCATCTCCAAAAAAAGGTCCAGGCAAATAGGTGTGAAAAACCTCAGCTTGAGACCCTGGAGAGCCGCTGCCAGTCTGAGAAGACAATACTGACTTTGATGGACCGAGGGTCTGATTCAGTATAAGGCAGCTTCATATATGTTCAAATAGCTGAGAGAGGCATAGGTCTTCCGCTCTCTAAAAATAAATGAACAATAACACACTTCAAAGAAAAATTGTGCCTTGAAATATTAAACATTACCAAGTCACCTAAGAATAATATTAAGAAACTCAGGGAAGAATCTGGGGTGTGTGGAATAATTGGCATAGTGGGATAATCTTTTTCAGGGGGATCTGTGATCAATACACTGAACCAGCACTCTTGCACTTAGAGTCTCTGGTGAGAACTTCATTGAGGAATTTTCTGAGTTTCTGAATGAATTAAAGAATGAAAAGATCAATAATTAGAGTTAAAATGGTCTGAGGTGGGGACAGGTCCCAAGCACTAGATGTAGCAGGATTACCATTCATGGGTAAGAGGTAGGAAGGACACTGATGTGTAGAGAAAGACAAAGGCCTCTCTCTGAGCAGGAAACAGTGACTCTTACTCAGAGGGGATGGGTGAAAAATTGATGGCTAGGCTAGGGTCAACTTGAACGCTCCTTTCCCAGTCACTGAGGGACCATTTTACATGCTAACATGTTTCTACAATGTGGGGACTCCAGCTCCCTGACCTGGAAACCTTTGTGCCTCATCTCAAGAGGTTCAATGTAGCTAATCATTGGTGCAGGGAAGGCACTTTGTACATGCTCGGTGCACCCTGACTGGCATGCTGCATAGCCAAACCCTTGCACTGAAAACCACTTGCGGATCTGGTGAATCATGGATGAAGCTGAGCACCGCATGGCTGAAAAGCGTTAAAGGACGCACAAGGGAAAGAATGCTGTTGAACCAGTGCGTTTCCCTTCCGCTACCATCCTCTAAGTGGTGCCAGAAAGTGACCTGTCAAGCCCAGTCCGACAGGAAGGCCCTGTAGCTTTGACTTTAAGTGACAGGATGCTTCTTTCATAGGGCTAAGAAGGGGACAGGAGCACCAAGAGGAAGAGCATGGTGGAGCAGGAGACCTCCCATTTCTGGAAGGGTCTGAAGCTAGATCAGGCAAACGCCCCAGGAGAGAAAAAGCCAAGAGTCCCATCCAGTGTTCCCTCTAAGCTGAGTTAGCCTGAGCTAGCTAACAGTTTTTTAGCCTCTGGCTCACACATTTTTGTCTTGGCACAGGAAAAATGGCCCCAGAGCACACTAATTTATTCAGGAGCTCACAACTTTAATGCCCGTAGCTCACGAAGTAGAATTTTTGCTCGCAAGACTCTACAGCTTAGAGGCAACATTGGTCCCATCCTGTTGATTGCACCGATTTACGCTGCAGAAGGTGAGAAAGCCGAACTATAAATAGCGTAAATAAAAATCTGCAAAATAAAAATCCCGCAGCCCCCCTGAGCATCCTGGGATGTGACTTCCTTGTGGTGACCCCTCCCCCACCAATAATTTTGGGTTGGGTTACCGCAGAAATCACGCGGGGCGGGAGTCAAGAGACGCAGCGTCAAAGGCCGGGGCACCCCCTTGGCTGCAGGCTACGAAGCTGGAGCTGTTACGGGGTGGGGTGCAGGGGGTGGGGGGGGGGGAACCAGCCTTCGCGTTGTGAAAGAAGAAATGATTTTGAAGGTGCCCCCAAACCGTTGTCGACCAGGCTGCGTCTACTTTTCCTTGGATCAATGGTTCGCCTCCCGGATTTTTCCTGCCCGTGGCCAGCGGCGAAGGGCTGCTAGAGCGCAACCGCAGCGCCCTGTCCAAGGAGCTCTGGATACAGGTTCGGTTACAGCAGACTAACACGGCCACCCCATTGGAATCCCCCCGCCCCGTTCCCTTCGTGCACCAGGCTTCCGGTCAACCCTCTCCCTTCCCCGTGCCCCCCCCCCCCCACGCACCAGTTGCCGGAGCCCACGATGCAAACTTTCTTGCCCCCCATCGGGACGACGACAGGCTGTCAGGCTGGCACTCCGCCGCCCTCCCTTCGCCAGCCGCATTTTAACTCCTCGGCTCGGCTCCGCCCCCCACCTCCCTCCAACCCTTTCCTTGCCGAGATCCGCAGAGGTGGGGGAGAAAGAAAATGGGACCGGGCTGGAGTGAGGGGGGGGGGGGGGCGGCGACGACGACACATTTATAGAAATGCAACTTTTTTTATTCCCAAGTCCCACACAGGTCTCATCTGACTTTTCAGGCAACAAGTCTGAAAACTGTCATACTTTTTAAAGCAATTCCTTTCCTCCTGGTGCTTTCCAATCCAGTCTGACTAGTTGGATTCAAGCACAGATCAGGATCAGGATTTCGACTAACCTTCAGGTTTATTTGAATTGGGGGTTTTGTTAGCATATAACCCCCCTCCCTGAATCACTCCCTCTATTATATTGGTGTGCCTGTGTTTAATTCATAGCAACTGTCCAGGCTACTGTGGGAATCCTGGTGTAAAGGTTCCTGTCAAACTTAACCAGCACTCTGGTCTAGATAGCAAAGGTCAGGGTAGAAATGCAAGAGCAAAGCACATGTCTTAATCTCCACCTGATAACAAGTGAATGGGGCACACTCAGGCAGCAGGACCTTTGGATCCAGAAGCATAACTAGCCAGCCTCAGTGTTCAGAGGAAAGAGAGGCATGAGCTGCTGCTTAGATAGGAACCCCCCCCCCCCCCCCACACACACACCGCACTTGTGGTTTGGAAGAGCATGTGGGGAAACTCAAAATTAAATCCCAAACCACATTTAACTACCTTTAGCAAGATGCATGCTGGAAAAAGACTCCTTGCTTGGAGACATGGGCTTGTTTTATAGTTCCAGAGACCATTCAGTGACATCTGTATGATGCTTGCCAAGGGGGTAATTTCCAACTCCAAACAAGGGAGTAATTGAGAAAAGGCACTGTCGCTCAAAGGCTACCCAGCACACCCTGAAGAGCAGGGCTTCCATCTGAATTAGGATATCTTTCCCAACCAGAAGTCCACCATCCAGGACTGTGTGAAGAATGCCTCTGAGAATAAACAGAATGCATTTCCTCCATATTCAGCTTCTGGCACATAGCATAGATACTTATTTCTTCTCAATGGCTTATATAATTCTCCCCTCCTTCATTTTACCCTCACAGTAGCAGATACGTGAGGTAGGGTAGGCTGGGGGAAAGTGCCTGGGCCAAAGTTGCCCAGAGCAGGGATTTAAACTTGAATGGCCCAGATCAGGGGTGGCCAAGCTTGCTTAACGTAAGAGCCACACGAACATTAGAGGAAGGAAGGAAGGAAGGAAGGAAGGAAGGAAGGAAGGAAGGAAGGAAGGAAGGAAGGAAGGAAGGAAGGAAGGAAGGAAGGAAGGAAGGAAGGAAAATGGATGGGGAAGGGAGGAGAGAGAGGTGGAAAGAGCAACTTTAACTTTAAATGCATTCTCCAGCTGACTTGCTTTGGAGAAGTGATTTAAAAAGAGAAATGCTTTCTCCAAGCCAGCCAACAGGATGGTGGGGGCTTCGATAGCCACACAAGATATGTGAAAGAGCCACATGTGGTTCCCAAGTCACCCAGATTCTCATCTGACATTCTAACCACTACATCACACTTGTGTGATGATGTATAACTATTAAGTAGCCAATCTGGCATTAGTTTCATTGGGTGCTCTGACTGGTAACTCTGCACCCCCTACCAACACATTCAGTAAATTCTTAGCCAGCCAGCCCATCTAGCAGGCTAGCTAAGTAAGAACAGCACCTTTCTAATAGGCTATTATACATTACTGTTTTAGCAAACTTTGGTATGTAAGAATTAGGGGATTCAAACCACTGGGGAACACACCTTAACTTCCATCCCTTCACAGCCTGCATTTGAATGTCATTGAAGTTCTATGGCTCAGTTTCTCAGAGCACAAGAAAGGGGACAAAGAAGACCTAGTCTAGTTAGGTGTGTTGCCTAAGTAACACCATCAAATGTTTAGGTGTGTTGCCTAAGTAAACAACTTGTGAATGCTTGCCAATAAGTCAATAACTTGTGTAAGAATGTTAACAAAGCCCTTTGCTGTCCTAATTCAGCTTGAGAATGCTATTTGTTAGATCAATATTTCCATGTTACAAATAGGAAAGGCAGTGTGAGTCTTGTCATAAATTCACAGCTTGGCTCTAAATCCAGGTCACAGCCCTAAGTTCTTAGCTATCTGCCAGCTCCAAAGTTTCCCTATGCCCACTGCCTCTAGAGCTCATGCTACAGTCCTTGAAGTGTTACACCATTCAAATGCAAGTCAGGCTTGTTTGACCACACACAAGTCAACTGTCCACTTCTCCAAAAGGAATGAAGCAGTGCCAAAGTTCTAGAAGGGGAAGATGCAGCAGATGAGAGATGGAAAAAAATTATCTAGGACTTGGAAAGGGCTTCAGCTGAGCTTGCTGAGATAACACAGGTTAAAAAAAGGTGTCATCAAAAGGATCTCTAATGAGCAAAAGACATGTCCAAAACCCTTCGCAGTGACACTTCCACATCTATGTGTGATCTCACCCAGCGGCACCCACACCTTCTGTGATCCCAGCAAGTGAATCAGTATGTTGGCCTACACCTCCTAAACACTGTGTAAGCTTAAAATAATAATAAAAAAACCCTTACTTATATGCATCCTTGGGAAGAGAGATAAAAATGCAACCACAGAACAAAGCTCTGGATCACTGATCTGAGGGAAATAAGCAGGCAATATCCTTTGGCAGCTGGAGAACCCGTCTTTGGAAGTTAGAATGAGCATGCTACCTCAGCAACAGGAGCCTATGCAGCCTCTCTCCTGGCAGAAAGTACAAATAGCAGTACAATATAGAATAACCAATACAGACTACAGCTGGAGAATATAATTTGAGAGCTCCTTCATATGTCCTCCACCCCCAGCTAGAAGATGCAAGCACATTAAGGACAAAGATTGCTGCCCATCCCTTTCTGTGCAGTGCTCATTTTACATATGCAGGGAGCTTTCAAGACTAGGAAGATTTTAAAAATTGTTTCTGTCTGCACTCTGTAACTGTGATTGATTCTGCCATCTCATTCTATTGCATGTAGAGGCCAGAATTTAAGCTTTGCCTAATGGAAGCCATTTTACCTAATGGAAGCCTAATGAGAGCCAATTTGCTATATTGGTTAAGTGTGCGGACTCTTATCTGAGAGAACCGGGTTTGATTTCCCACTTCTCCATTTGCAGCTGCTGGAATGGCCTTGGGTCAGCTATAGCTTTTCCAGAGCTGTCCTTGAAAGGGCAGCTCCTGTGAGAGCTCTCTCAGCTCCACCTATCTCACAGGGTGTCTGTTGTGGGGGAGGAAGATAAAGGAGATTGTAAGCCACTATGAGATTCAGGGTGAGGGGCAGGGTATAAATCCAATATCATCTTTTTCATCATTATTAATACATAGAAGATCCCACCTTAAAGGTGGGGACATAATGATCATAACCACCTTCCAAGTTTACATTCCAAGGCCCTGTAAATCCAGATTCACTGGTGGTCCTTACTCTATAGAATTAAAGACCTCCAATAAGATTTAGTTCTTAAACTACTGTGGGCTACAAGAAACAAATACAAAGGCAACCATCATTAGATGGCAGAAGAGACCTTTGGTTTGGTGTAGTGTTTAAGTGTGCAGACTCTAATATCGGAGAACTGGGTTTGATTCCCCGCTCCTCCAGTACAGCTGCTGGGTGACCTTGGGTCAGCCAGAGTTTTCAAAAGAGTTGTTCTCTCAAAGTAGTATTAGGGACATGGCTTTTGTCAAATCAAAATACGATGAGGAGATAAGTCCAGCCTTCCTGGCTCCCCACTCCCACCTGGGACTGTCAGGGGTGGGTGGAACCATTCCCCCCCCCGGGGGGCCTGGGCTTCTGGGAAGAAGGAGGAGGCAAAATGGCTACAGTGGTTTTTTTATTAGGTGAAAAATTGTTTGGTGCAAGCTTTATTTTTGTAGGAGCTGTGCTTTTGTATAGGAGGGGTACTGAAAAGTGTGCTTTTGTACATTGTGGGAAAAATGTTTGGTGTGCTTTGAAAACTGTATTTGAAAAGGACTGAAATCACAAATTCCTGGAGATTCTCCAGGCCTCTCCTGGAGGATGTTTTGCAAGGAGTTCTCTCTTCCTGCAAGCCCCAGTGGTTCCCACACAAGGAACAGTGCCCTTTTTAAAAAGCAAAGCAGCTGCATGTTTGTTCTGTAAGAGAGTTCTCTTTTGCAAGGAACAGACACCATTTATTTTTAAAGCCTGCACAAAAGCTGAGAGAGACAGCTTTCCCTCATACAAGCAGCTCCGAAGACTGCAAAGCCCAAGAGCAAAAAGTTTTCAGCACAGTTTTAAGCAAAAAAGCAAAGTTTAACGATTCCAAGCATTCTAAGACAGAGAGAGACAGAGAGACAGAGGAAAATTATTTTAGCATGAAATGTTTCAAGTCCCTTTAGGAACACCTGTTAGAACAGAGAGAGAGAGACACACACACAGACAGCTTTTACCAAGAGAAAATAAATTGCTACAGAATCATTTTAAAATACACAGACACAGACACACAGTTTCCTTCAGAGCGTTAGCATATCCCAGGAAAAAAGACCCTTCAGCTTCCTAAAGCAGGAGAGACAGAGAGAGAATGCAGAGAGCCCTTCCAAAAAGAGTGTTTTAGCAGATCCCAGGAAAAGATGAAAGTCCAACACAAATCCCTGCTATTCCTCTCCAGCTTCTTAAAGTGGAGACAGAGAAATCCTCTCTTCCCCCCTCTCACAGACAGAGCAAAGTTTAAGCATTAACCATGCACCTTCCTAAAGTAGGCAGAGAAACCATCCCTTCCCCCTCATAGACTACGAAGTTTAAACATTAAGCATCTCCCACTCCTAAAAGCTGATAAACTCACCAACCACTGCTTTTAAAAACAAAAAAACCGTTTTTAAAACACAGCCGCATTTCCCACCCTGAGATGTGTATTGGAGGTCAGGCAGGGAGCTTACTAATAGAGTCAGTTGAACAAGTGCGCTGCTGCTAGGGTGGGACTAGGAAGCCTGGGGCCAATCAGCGTAGCTTACCAGACAGAATTCACCCCGGCTGAAATGGGGTTTTTAGCCAATCAGAAAGCAGGGAATCACGAGCCTTTTCAGCCAATGACGGCTGCACCCTTTAGTCAGCATTTCTAACGCTGAAAAGGAACCCCTCCCCTCTTGTTTGCTGCTGTCTCTGACTTCTTAAAATAAAAAACACACACACTTTATAAATAATAATAATAATAATAATAATAATAATAATGAGATGGGATTTACTGTATATTCTGCCCACCACACAGAGTTTCAGAGTGGCTGACAGTCTCCACTAGCTTCCTCCCCCACAACAAACACTCTGTGAGGCAGGTGGGTGTGAGAGAGCTTTTACAGCACCTGCCCTTTCAAGGACAAGCTCTGTGATAGCCACAGCTGACCCATGGCCATTCCAACAGTTGCAAGTGGCGGAGTTGGGGAATCAAACAAAAAAAAAAACGGGCTCTGAATGAAACAATTAAAAAAACAAACATTTCACAATTTTAAAAGTTTGCATAGTGGCTTCTAGGGTGCTTTTAAAAATAAAAATTAAAGTCTGCATAGAGCTGTGTGGAAAACATTTGGCACAGCCCCCTGCAGAGCAGGCACAGGGCTCTCTTGGATTGCATAGATAGGCCAACCATGAGGATAAAGGGGGGCTTTCAGACAGTTGCATTTTAAACAAGCCTGCAGCTTTCCAGGATTTCTGCGCAACAAAATTTCAGCATGGATCCCCCAAAGCAGCAGCTGTTTGAGGATTCTGAAGGTATGTGTCATGTCCCTATTTCAAAAATGTTTAAATGCAAATGGGTGCCAGAGTTCTTTTATTTCTCAGTCCACTTATATTTTCTGTCTACAGACATTCTAAGTGGAGAAATGAACACACAGGGGCCTGTTCACAACATTGTCTATGCTACAGATGCTTTCCAATTTTCTGCAGAAGACCTATACATTGCTGAGAATGAAGGTATGTGCAATGTTGCCATCCTCCAGGCAGAGCCAGGAGATCTCCAGCTTCCCTGGAGAAAAAGGGTAGACTCTATGGCTTAGGTTCAAAGGATTAATGTCCTTTCTTTTTTAACAGTGGAAATGCCAATTTCAGGGTGTTATGCCAATCCCCTGTAGGTGACTTCTATACCTGGTACAGCTGACCAACATGTGACAGCCTGGTCTGTTACAGAACCAGCTGTGGAACCTGGTAAGATTTTAAAAAGTTCTTAAACAGTCTGGCCATTGTGTTTAGGGTAAATAGCCAATTTTTAACACAATTATTGTACTTTTATGTTCTTGTGTGTCTGATGCAACCTAAGGAGTCAGTCAAAAATGCAGGAGAGGAATAAATTAATTTAGTTAAAACAGCCATGTAGGATGAGGCCTGCATTCTGTGCCACACAGTGGGGCCAAGATACTGGCTTCAGAACAAACTCCACGTTTATTCAATCTCCTTTTGAAGCATGCCACTGCCTCCTGCAGCGGTGAATTCCACAGGTCATAGAGTTCTTGTGAGAAAGGGAGAAAAGTACTTCTTTCTCTATCCTGCCACCCTCAGGTAGAGTTTCTTCAAGTTATAAAGTCTTTTTTTCGTGGTGTGGTGACCAAAATTGTGCTTGCATGTATAGTGGGAGGGTATAAATTAATTTTAGATTTTTAAACTTCTTAAACGGTGGGAGGAAAGCTAAAGTTTCCACTATATATTTTCAACTATATATTTCTCCCCCTAGATGTTGTTCATGGAACCTCTTCCACGCTGGTCATCCACAACCCCCAGAAGTGTCCTTTGCCAGACCGTGCCTGGGAGGGTCCTGATCCGAAAAAGCACAAGGAATTCAGTCAAGTGATCTCTGAGTTCATAACGGAGATAAATAACCATGAGAGCATGATAGACTGAGAGAGTATTGAATTAAGAAAACACGTCCTCATGATGGAAGCTGAAAAATTTATTTTGGATGCAAAATACCGGAACTACAATCGATTTGTTGAGAATTATGTTGCCCAAATGAATGAAAAATCTAAGCATGGGGTCCCCAGCATGCAGGGTGGGGGGTTCTGCCAGAGAATGCCACTGAGGCACCAAACACCTCCCCACCACCTCCAGAAGTCTCTGTTAACTCTGATGGAGTGAGGGGAGAGGTGGAGATGGAAGCAGCCTCCCCACCACCTCCAGAAGTCTCTGCTAGCTCTGACAGGGTGGGGGGAGAGGAGGTGTTGGAAGCAGCCTCCCCACCACCTTCAGAAGTCTATGTGGAGCGTGTCAGAGGGCGGCAAAGTCCCTATGACAGATTCAGATCCCTGGTGATCAGTGAGTAGTTCCGATTTGTCAATTTAGAACGTGTGCAATCCTTTGCTCATGCCTTTGAAGCATTAACACACAAGGTTCAGGAGGTTTTGGATGAGATAAATGGATGCATAGAGGAGAGTGACTATGTTCAATTGAGGCTTGAGGATGGTGAACTACAAAAATCCGCTCTTTTCATTTAAAAAAAGAAAAAATCAGCTAAATGCTTCAGAGTTTCTGGACTTTGTAGTTAATACGCTTCAAAGGAGATTCTGAGCAACGATACTCTGCATTTAATCGTGACCATATCTTAACCTCCCAGGGGTGGCGGTGGTGCACACCGGAAAATCAAGTCTATTCCTTACAGTTTAATAGTTGACAAAAAACGCAGGTTTTTGGTAGATTATTCCTATTACGACAACAACCTTGTCGTAATAGCGGTGGGGCTAATGGGGGTTATGAAAAAAGCAGAGTCCTACCGATGCGGAAGTCTTAGAGGCCGCTAAGAAATTACACACTGAACTAGGGTGGTCTGATCAGAAACAAGTGGGCCTCAATGACATATCAATTGTTGAGGAGCATTTAAAATTGAACATCCGGGTGGTGCTGTGTTCAGAAAAGGGATGTAGCATATTTAGTACACAGTCCCTGAAATATCTGGAGACCCATTTTATGCTTTTGTATCAAGAATATTTTGGAATATTGAATGTTCAGGGGTTCACAGGATCTAGGAAGTTCTGTAAGCATTGTCACACCTTGTACAATCATAAGCACAATTGTTCTTTATCTTGCAGAATGTTGGGACCCTTGAATGTAAAAGCATAAGCGGTACCCCTCAGAAATGTCCCAACTGTTGTTTCTACTGTAGCAGCGAATTTTGTTTAAAACTACACGGGGAGTTGGCTGCCAAGGAAGAAATTGCTTGTCTTTCCAGGGTGTGGTGTAAAAAATGCAGGTCTTACATTGACATGAACCACCGATATAAAGAGTGCAGGGGGAGGGTCTGTAAGCAATGTGGTGGGGTGCTGGAGGAAGGTGAAGATTTTCACGACTTGTGTTACTTAGAGCCTCTGAAAGAGCTGCCTGTTTCAGCAAAGTACATATTTTACGATTTTGAATGTACTCAAGATGGTGGGGAGCATGAGCCCAACTACATTTTTGCTAAAGCTTTTGACCAAGACAAAAAATGGCGCATAGCAGGTCAAAGTTGGGATTTTAAGGGTGAAATGTGTGTTTCTGAAAACAATTACTTCCAAGAAGCAGTTTAGAGAAATGACCTTTATTGCCCATAACTCCAAGGCCTACGATTCTTACTTTATCGTTAAACAGCTGATTGAAGAGCGGATGGATCCTGAGTTAGTTGCCATAGGGGGAAAGCTGATGTGTGTGAGTATAAAAAACCTGGACATAAAATTCATCGACTCTCTGAACCACCTCCCCATGGCCCTCTCTAAGCTGCTGAAAGCACTAGGATTTTCCCAGAGTAAGGGGTATTTTCATTTTTTCAACACTGAGGAAAATCAGTCTTATATGGGACCTTTACCAGAGCCCAAATACTATGGGGTAAACCAGATGGTGCCCAAAGAAAGGGAGGATTTTTTTAAAATGGCATGAGAAAAATCATTTTTATATCTTTGATATCCAAAAACAACTAGCTTTTTATTGCCAACAAGATGTGAACATTTTGGAACAAGCTTGTACTCTGTACTGTTCTGAGATTATGAACATGACATCTCAGGACACTCTCTCCATAGATCCCCTGCAATATCTCACCCTAGCGGGGATCTGTTTAGCCATGTACAGGTTTAACTTTCTGCAGCCTCTCTGTGGCCATTCCCCCTCCCAATGGTTGTGACAGGCAAACAAAGAGGTTTTCATCTTCTTCAATTCAGTGGCTCTGCTACTTAGAGCACTCTGAAAAGATCCAAATTCGCCACGTGCTGAAGAGGGGTGAGATTAAGGTGGGAAAGTATTCCCTAGATGGGTATGCGTTGGTGGATGATAAAAGAACGGCCTTTGAATTTAACGGTTGCTTCTGGCATGGCTACACCCAATGCTATGATTCTTTCAAAATCAAGAAGGCAACTGGGAAACCATTTCAATACCTTTACTGCACCACCAGGCAGAGGAGTAATGACCTTAAAAGAATCGGGTTTGAAGTCAGGAGCATCTGGGAACATGAGTGGAATCACTTAAAAAACACAGATGAGTCTGTGAAAGCCTTTCTTAAATCAGCTCAGTTTCCTGAACCTCTGGTTCCTAGAGATGCCCTATTTGGGGGGCACACTAACGCCATTACCCTCTACTACAAAGCTGAGGAAGAGGAGGAGATACACTACTATGATTTCACCAGCCTGTACCCCTTCGTGAATGCTAGGAAAACATACCCTCTAGGCCACCCCGAGATCATCCAGAATAATTTTGCACCTCTGACAGAATATTTTGGATTGCCTAAGGTCAAAGTCTATCCCCCAAGAGGACTTTTCTACCCAGTGTTGCCTTCCAAGGTGGACGGCAAGCTGTTTTTTACACTGTGCGGAACCTGTGCCGAAATAAAACAGCAAAAAACCTGCACCCATACTGAGAGGTCTCTAGTGGGCATGTGGGTTACAGCAGAATTGCAGAGGGCGGTGGACAAAGGTTATCATTTCAAGGACAAATCCAATCAGTTATTTGCAAAATACATTAAAAGACATCTCAGACAGAAACAGGAATCTTCAGGCTACCACGACTGGTGCGTGACAGAGGCTGATAAAGAGAAATACATTGCAGATTTTTATAAAAAGGAGGGGGTCCTTCTCCGCCCCGAGCATATCTGCCCCAACCCCACAAAGCGTCAGATTGCTAAACTGTTTCTCAATTCTCTGCGGGGTAAATTTGCACAGAGAACAACCTTGCCAACCACTGAAATTGTGAGAGATCTAGACTGTTATTTCAAGTTGCTATTTTCAAACAATTACGAGGTTGCCATGAGCAGTTTTATCAGTGAGGATGCTGCCTGCGTGTCTTGGAAACACGTTAAGGAACGTTTGACATCTCCCGATTACACTAACGTGTACATAGCAGCTTTCACCACCGCTTATGCGCGATTGGAACTCCATGATCTCATTGAAAGTTTAGGAGAGAGGTGCTTGTACTCCGATACCGATTCCGTGGTCTTTGTGAGCCGCCCCTGTGACTCAAACCCCCCTCTGGGAGATTATCTAGGCCAGCTGACGAGTGAGGTTCCCAGGGGGCAGTATATAACAGAATTTGTTTCTGCAGGTCCTAAGACTTACGGATACAAGCTGTCAGGAGGAGAAGTGTGTCTGAAAGTAAAGGGCGTTACTCTGAATGCAGAGAAAAGATCCATTTTGACAGTTTGGATTTGGTTTTTACACACGTTTCCGACTCTGAGCTGGGCGAGATCACAGTGAGTCACCCAGGCATCATCAGAGACAAACAGAATTTTGTCATTAGAACAAAACTTTAAAAAACTCAGAAGGTGGTTTACAACAAACAGGTCCTCAAGGAGGATTTTAGGAGTCTGCCCTATGGCTACTGAAATGGATACAAGGTGGCGTCACCCTTTCTCAGCCATCCTGGCAGGTCCCAGCAATTGTGGGAAAAGTTATTTTATTAAAAATTTACTCTTGAATGCAAAATCTACACTTTCTGTAATGCCTGAAAATATTGTGTGGTTTTATTCATGCTGGCAACCGTTGTATGAAGAATTGCTCAAACGCTATGCTTTTATAACATTTGTAGAGGGTTTGCCCTCCAACTTGAATCATGATGAACTGTTACCTCCTAATAAAATAAACCTGGTTGTTGTGGACGATCTGATGGCCTGTGCTTCTGGTAGCGGTGAAATCGAAAGTGCTTTTGCTAAATATGTCCATCACAGAAATCTGAGTATCATTTACATCATACAAAATTTATTCTGCCACAGTAAGAGCAGCAGAATCATAGCTCTGAACACCAAGTACATGGTGTTATTTAAAAACCACAGAGATAAATTACAAATAGTGACTCTGGCCAGGCAGATGTACCTGGGAAAAGCTGCCTTTTTTATGGAGGCTTATGAAGAATCCACATCAAAGCCCTTTGGGTACCTGGTGGTGGATTTAAACCCAACCACGCTGGAATGTTACAGACTTCATACAGGACTGTTCCCCCCTGACCTCCCCATCTGCTACATTCCTAAAAAAAACTGCAGGGGGGATTAAAAGGCACTGACACTTGACTCCCCGGGGTTTTTAAGGAGAGCCTGCCCAGCACTGCGGAAGCATGTCAGCCTGCTTAAAAGGAAACGGGGCTCTTTTGAAACTAGTCTCCAAATCTTCCCCTCGCCTGAGGAAGGGTATTTTGGCTGCTGCTCCCAACGACCTCATCAAGGCCATTGCGGAGATATCTCTAAATGCACTGAAAGGTGTCATACCCCTGTCTCCATGACAGAAAACAGTCCTGCGAAAAAAATGGTCCATCATTAAATCTCTGAGCAGCTCTAAGACTCCTCTTACAAGGAAGAAGCTGGTGAGACAATGGGGTGGCTTTATTGGCTCTCTGCTGGGTTTTGCACTGCCTCTGATTGGCAGCTTTCTAACCTCTTCCTGATGGAGCATGCAGAGAAGATGTACCTGATCCCCAGCCAGCAATTAGAATGCCTATCTCACCCATGGCCCCTGGAGGCAGAGTCCATCAGGCACACGACTGTACACTCTCTAGACAGGGAGATGAAAGCTGTTCTAGAACGCGGGGACTTGACAGAATACGATAAGGCTAGACTCTACGGTTCTCTCCTTCAGAAATATCTAACCCACATCAGAATGGGGGAAGAAATGAAAACAAAGTAGAATCTATATCTCCCCCAACCTGCATTAGCAGCGGGCACCGATGAAAAAAATCCAATCATTTCTGAAGAGGTGCTAGAGAATCTACCCTTGAGATACAGAAACAATGCCCGTGTGCTGCTAAAGAAAATGAACCAAACAAAGAAATAGCCTCTTGGGATGAAAGGGAAACTTTTCTTTACAGAGGGGTGCCAGTTTCTGGAAGCCACCTGCTGGACTTGGTGAAAGCTATTACTCAGACTAGGCCTTCCTCTTCTATCTCCTGGCCTAAAGGCATGGATGTGTTTATGAGGGCCATGGCTGAACTCAATGTCCCCTCTTCAGTGGCTGGCACCCCCGCTGCCAGAAAAATGTTGGAAGACCTGAAAAGCTCTCCATCTTCAGTTTTAAAGCACACACCTGTAATTTCTTCTAAAAACCAGAAAGTTTCACCCCTCATTTCTTCTAAAAGAAAAAAAACCAAGAGTATCAAGGTGGTTGACTAATGAAGAATAAATTTTTAAAAATAAAATCATCGTCTCTGTGGTTTTTTTTGAAAAAAAGACGTGTTTACACATGTTAAGGTTTCAATAGCTTTTTATTAGGGGTCGCTAGAAACACAGGATTGAGCATGGGTGTACATGTTTTGGTAAAGTCCTAAAATTCTTCTGGGTGCTATTCACAAAACCCATGACCATCCGGTCATTCTGGTTGGGGTTGGAGGAATACATCTTCACAACGCAGAAAAAACAGACAGTGGTGACCACATGTTGTGGATGCTGGTCCTTGGAGTCTCCTTCAGTGGAAAAGGCTCTCATTAGAGTTCTTGTTTAAAAAGTCCATAATGGAAGGAGGGAAAATTCGATTAGTTGGCTCGTTCCCATAAGAGTAAAAAAACTCAGAGGTGGTGTGGTCAGGGAGGAAGATTGCTAGACAGTGCTCTCCTGGGAGGTAGTGGGGGTGGGTGTTCACCACTAAAGAGGCGGGTCTTCATGCCACTCTTTTTGCAGGGAGCTGATCGCTGGGGAAGACGCCCAAGAAGCTTTTTCGGGTGTGAGGATTGTATAGTAAGGCACGTGTTAGCTGGACCGTATCCATGTTACATGTAGTCAGAGCACATTGCGGTTTTGGTTGATCTCGATGATGTTGTCAAACACCCCATACACAATCAAATTCACCGTTTGAGGAAATGCTGCTGCAAAGTGTATTTCAGCTCTCAGGTTCCCAGTTTTGATCAGGGAGTAGTGGTCAGGGAGTAGTGGTCCTGATCGAGAGAGAAGTCAAAGGCAAACAGAGTGTACCCGTTCCGATACTCGTCACGATCTATTAGGAGCAGTCTATCCTGAAGGTGCTTCCCCGCCGTCTGTACCAAGTTCATGTATTCTCTCACGTTGTTCCTCGCACCAAAGTCGGGCTGGAAGGGCTTGGGGGGGATCTGCTCCCCATCCACATATAGTGCTGAAAAGTTAATGTTGTAATCTTTAAAGTGGAGAGAGTTTTTGGTGAAGCTGCCATTGAAAGCTTCATTGTCCACCAGACTCATGACCACCATTTTGGAGAGCTGACCCAAAAACAAGTTATCTTGGTTGCTTACATGGGCTCCTGCTGAGATACTGAACACTTCCATGCTGACATGATCCACAGGGTATTTTGCGGTGGAGGTCAAAAGGGCTTCAGCATGGGCCAGATGGACACCTGGGGATACCCTCACTTTTTTCACAAAGAGAGAGGCGGAATCTATCTGGAGCTTAAAATGTGTCCCGTCTCCCACACCACTCATCTAGCAGGAGGTGTCCCTGCTGCAGGTTAGTTTGATTTTCACATCCACTCCATTTAGCAGCAGTTTTTCTTGAAAAAAATAGGTCTGCATGGAGAAGACCTAAAAGGTCTATCACCCTGCTCTCGGCCATTAGTTCTGCTCTCTTGGCAAACCCTTTGTTGAGGGGGTTTGCTAGGATGGTGGTGCTGCCCTGCCATATCCTTATAAAAACCATCAGCTGAAAATTGTGTGGCTAGGGTGGCTGTAGTTGAGCAGGGTTTCAATCATTGCCCTATAGGGGTAGCAATTATTGCTCTGACTGATCAGGTGATTGCTGACGGTCACGTCCAGTTGACTGAAGATGGATGTGATCGGGTAGTTCACCAGCGCCACTCTGGCATCAGCTGGGAGGTCGGTACCGTCTTCTCGAGTAATTTTGCATTTCACATAGAGAAGAGTATTGTTTAAATCAAGCTAATGTTCCCCATTACCCTACCAGTTGGTGTTCTATGATATCTGTATATAGGTATAGAGAATTAAACCCTTTGGTAATATCCATGCCATGGTGAATGTTTTTGAACGGGGTGTTAGGGGGAGTCCCCAGCAGCAGTGCTAATTTGTCACCCACAATGAAGTGTGTAACGCTTTGGCTGTCAAATCTAGTTCCCCCCGATGTTTGGTCATAAAGGAAATGCACATCGGGTGGTGTATCAGGATGTTTCCGTACAGCGGTGTGCATGGCATCTAATATATGGCGAATGTCTTCATAATAACCATGATTCGCTTGGAATTTGTTTCTAGTAGTTTCAGTACAGATTTGGAACATCTGAGGCTTACTGATAGTGTACCAGGTGTGGGGGTACTGAATTTCCACCAGCCCCACTTCCCACTCCCCCCTCAAATCCAGAGGTTTAAACAAGCACACTGTGAAAGCTGAACTGGCATTTTCAGGAAATAGGTCCTTAGAAGCATTGTTGGAGAGCGTGATATAAAACCCATCATCATCCATCTGTCCAGTGATGTCTTCGGTGGGGACCCAGCTGTTAAATTTGGGTGTCCACCCCCTCCACTTCACTAAGAACTGCTTCTGTTTCTTGTTTGTCCCCCAAGCTCTCAGCCTCACCAGGGGTATAATAAATCTCACTTAAAATATCCCAGGTGTGAGCCATGATGCGTCATTCTCTTTTGCCACAATGAGAGTATTTTCATTAGAGAGCTAATATACAAATAACAGAGAAACCTCCCTTCACTCTGACTTCTTCTGGTTTTCATCCTCTGACCCCTTTGCCTGCACAGACTGTATTTCTTCATGACCTTTCATGACCGTGGGCTCATCTGTCTCCACAGGGACCATTTCTTCACCAACTGCTTCTTCTATGCACAGAACCCAACAGCAATGGAAGTGCTGAACACTTTCCTCTACCATTTTTGCCAGGGTCTGCAGATTCACTGGCATGCTTAAAAGTTTTTGGGACACTCCTGAGAAGACCAGGTGCACCTAGGTCTATCTTGCAGGGTCTGGCCCAAAAAAATTTCCTACAGAAATTTAAAAACATGCTGGTTTTCATTAAGCCCCATACAACTGTGGGTTTTCAGGTTTGGGGGTACCCCCTAGCACCCTAAAACTAATACTACAAGGTTCTCCTCCCCCTAAGCCTACCTGTCAGGGCTGTCGTGGCTATCACAGAGCTTGTCCTTGAAAGGACTGCTGCTGTAAAAGCTCTCTTGCACCCACCTGCCTCACAGAATGTTTGTTGTGGGGGAGGAAGCTAGTGGAGACTGTGAGCTACTCTGAGACTGTGTGGTGGGCAGAATATAAATCCATTGTCTTATTATTTATAAAGTTTGTGTGCTTTTTATTTTAACAAGTCAGAGACAACAGCAAATGAAGGGGGTGGGGTTCTATGCAAGAAAAATGCAGGCTGAAGGGTAAGCTCCCATAGGGTGAAAAGGCTGTGATTCCCTGCTTTCTGATTGGCTAAAACTCCCATTTCAGCCAGGGTAAATTCTGTCTGGTAAGCTACTCTGATTGGCCCCTGGCTTCCTAGTCCCACCTCCATGGCTGCAGCGCGGTGTTCAACTTACTCTGTTAAGAGTCAGTAGCTCCCTGCCTGCCTCGGATATGCATTGCTCAAAGGAAATTCATTTAGGAAAACAGGGTCTGTTTTAAAAGCTGTTTTTTTTTTTTTAAAAAGCGGTCCTGGTTAATTTCTCTGCTTTTAGGAACGGAACATGCTCAATGCTTAAACTTTGCTCTGTCTGTGAGAGGGGGGAAGAGAGGATCTCTCTCTTGCTCTGCTTTTAGGAAGCTGAAGGGGAACAGAAGGGCTTTGGGTGGACTTTCAGCTTTCCTGGTGTGTATAGCTCATTCTCTGAAGGAATCTGTGTCTCTGCTTAAACTGCATGGCTGCTGCTTAAACTTTTAAAAGGACACTCTTCCTTACAAGGGCTTATGGATTATTTTTTACCCATCTGTGTCTGCTTGCTGGGGGCTTTTTTTTTTTGCTTTCTGTGGCTGGCAGTGGGAAGGTGTGTGTGTGTGGGGGGGGAGAATTTCTTTTTGTAAAAGCTCTCTCTCTCTCTCAGCTTTTGTGCAGATTTAAAAAAAATGGTGTCTGTTCCTTGCAAAAGAGAATCACAGAAAAAAAACATGCAGCTGCTTTGCTTTTTTAAAAGGGAACCGCTGGGGCTTGCAGGAAGAGAGGAGATTCTCCAGGAATTTGTGATTTCAGTCTTTTTCAAATACAGTTTTCAAAGCACACCAAACATTTTTTCCACAATGTACAAAAGCACACTTTCCAATACCCCTCCTGTACAAAAGCACAGCTCCCCCCAAAAATAGTTTGCACCAATTTTTCACCTAATAATAAAAACCCCCACAGTAGCCCTATTTGCCTCCTCCTTCTTCCCAGAAGTCCAGACCCCAGGGGGATGGCTCCACCCCTGACAGTCCCAGGTGGGTGGGAGGGGGGAGCCTGGAGGAAGGCGGGAGCCAGGAAGGTGGGACTTATCTAATCAAATCTTGATTTGACAAAAGCCATGTCCCTAATACTACTTTCAAGAGCAGTTGTTTCAGAGCTCTCTCAGCCCCACCTACTTCACAGGATGTCTGTTGCAGGGAGAGGAAGGGAAAGGAGATTGTAAGCTGCTTTGAGACTCCAAGTGAAGGGCAGAGTATAAATACAACCTCTTCTTCTTTGGGTGGCACAGAGACAGTTAACATCTGCAGTCCAGAAGAGTGCTAGATGGCACGGTCTAACTACATGTTGCACACTATTTAGATCATACAGGAATCCACCAAGGGGCCTCTTGCCAAATTCCTTACTGAATAGCAAATTCCATGAGACCTTAATTCCCAGGCATGCAGGGATTTGGATGGGGGATCAGTGTGTTGGGAGATTATATACATCCTTCCCCCCAGGTGCTGTTTTCTCTGCCTGAAACATCCCAGGGGGGCTATTTGCCCTGCTTCATGTGTACTTTCGGGGTACACACCGATTCACCTAATGGAGCAAACATGACCACACTAAAGCCATTTCAGGTGAGAAAAATGGAAGGGCTGAGGAGACTTCAGCTTCTTCACGTGCCTGAAACAGGCACCTGAAAATTGTGTTTGTGGAGAACTTGTAGTGCATGTCTGACTGACAGGTCTCATATAGAAGATCTGGAAACAACCCAAGGAGTGCATAAGATGTAGTTAAGCCCTCAGAACTTCATCTGTCCAATGAACTCAGCTCTACCCACCCAAGGTCCTCTTAGGATATTTTCTTGCACAAGATCAACACATGAAACTTTGGGTGGAAAACATCCACCATTTAGTCATGCCAACTGTGAGCAAGGCAAGCTACTTAAGTAGGCAAAGGAGTAACTTTGTGTGGATTCTTTCTCTCTTCAAGATCACTACATTAGTCCTTGGAGAAATCCAGTTTTAACCTCTGTACATGGGTCAGGGCTTATAACAGGATGAATATTTGGAGGAGGGGGAAGATGACCAAAGGGTGATAACAGGAACCATGATTCCCAACATATGCGCACTGTTCCTGCTGCATCCCACACGCAGACATGCACACCAGCATGACTTTCTCACCAAGCATCCATGTGCATTCAAATAGTTTCCCCACACCACCTTTAATAAAACTATTTTTGCTCCAAATATGGACAGCAATGACTACCTGCCATTCCCATGGTCTGGGAAATGGCTACCAGTCACCAGAGCCAGTTTGGTGTAGTGGTTAAGTGTGCAGACTCTTATCTGGGAGAACCGGGTTTGATTCCCCACTCCTCCACTTGCACCTGCTAGAATGGCCTTGGGTCAGCCATAGCTCTGGCAGAGGTTGTCCTTGAAAGGGCAGCTGCTGTGAGAGCCCTCTCCAGCCCCACCCACCTCACAGGGTGTCTGTTGTGGGGGAGGAAGGTAAAGGAGATTGTGAGCCGCTCTGAGACTCTTCGGAGTGGAGGGCAGGATATAAATCCAATATCTTCTTCTTCTTCTTCAATCTCAATGGAAGGAAGGGTGGGGCCTTGAGGAGGGAGAGACGGGGACTGCTGAACACCCACTCTGCCCCTTCCTGGCTTCTGCTAAGGGCAGCACTCACTTTGCCTCAGCATTTTCAGTAGAAAGCATGAGCATGTGTTCAGCAGTTGAAGGGGTTCACAGATAGATTCTTCTGCTAGGCAACGGATTAAAAAGGTATTATCTTGTTACTGAGCAGGAAAAAAAAAATCAACCAACACAAGAAAGCCTGAAGGAAAATCTAATCAAATATTTTTATTCTGCCACATGCAGACCATCCCTTCTTACCCTGGTCTTTAATGAAAAACCAGTAATAAAACACACAGAGATGGCCTTCATTTAGAGGCAGCTTTTATTTAAAACTGGGTGACATCTAAAAGGATACAGTACAAAAAAAAATTTGGTCCAAGGGGAATGGGTGGGTGGGGGGGAGAGGAGAACCACAAACACAAAGCATAATAAGAGAGCACTTAAAACAACTACACTTTGCTAGCCAGCCAGTCTCTGAGCTTCCTTCATCTATACTTGCCCTGAGAGCCTGTGGCAGCTACAGAGGGCACCAGGGTTCTAATCCCTGGTACCACAAAGCGGAGGGGGGGGGGGGGTGTAACAGGGGAAGGTGGTCTTTCATATGGCAAAGACAAGACAGAAAGGCTAGACAGCCCCCAACTCTTAACACAGACGCACACATAGAGGATTAGGGCCACCTGGACTCCTGAAATCAAAGCGGTCCCCAGCCTCGCTTTGGAGGGGAGGTGTCAGTAACTTGATCTTTGCAGCTAGTGTCAGAATACAAGCAGCTAGGACCTGTCCAGCTGCATTACAGTCCCAAAAATCAGTTCAGCGGAAAGATCCTCTCCCCTCAACCCTCATCCCTGCCAGAAATCAGCAGGTGCCCAAGACCAAAAAATACATGCAAGAGGTGAGCCCCGTCTGATTTGCTGGTCATCACCCATGCTGTATTCTTCTCAGGTCAAGGACTCCTGCCTGCTCATCCCCATTCCCCATCTTAATGCTTGCCCCAGAAACCTGCTCTGTGCCAGTCAGCTGAAGAAGGCAGACCGAGAGCAAGCGCAGCTTGGAGGAGCCTTTCAGCCAACTTCTGTGTGCCCAGAGAACTGAGAGAGAGGAAAAGAAAAAGGGAGCTGGGATGGGGATGCTTTGTCCTCTAAAAGGCAGTGGCCTGGAGTCACCACTACAGCCCAGGGACAGGTCCAGAGCCTTCTGATGATTTCACCTGTTCAGAAAAAAAAAGCACCATCCCAATAAGATCAGGCGAGACAGGCAGGCTTGCCATGACTCTGTGCCGACCTCGCTGCATTTTGGTTCCTGATAAGAAAGCCACGTCTAAAGGAGATGGGGGGATTCCATCCTCTCCCAACAGATGCACCAGCACATCATTCCCCACCCCTTAAAGACCAGAAAGCACATGGAACTCCCTGCAGTGATGCCTGCTTGCCTGCCTGCTGCCCCTCAGGCTCTGGATCTGAGGGGGAACTGAACAGACCTGGCTTCACCTGAATCAGCCAGAGCTGATGTGCAGAAGAGCTGTCCAACCTCATTGCTTTGGGGGAGGTGGGGCTGGGGAAGGGGCATTGAGGGATCGGCAAGGAGGTCCTGAGCTTGCAAGGCTCTGAACTGAAGCAGTCCTGAGTGCAGGAGAGCTTCAGCTAGAGCCAAGACAGAAGAGCCCTGGGGCTCTGAAGGCAACGATCAAAGGAATGAGGCCAGGTTGAAAAGCAAGACCTTTGGCCTGCCTGCTGACTACATTCCTCCCCAAGGGAGGAAATGCAGCAGCAGAGAAGAGATGATGGCGGAAGGGATGGGAGAGCAGTGCTAGGTTCTGTGCTGGAGTGGGAATGGCGTAGGCCTGAGCAGTGAATCCCTGCAGTGTTTGGTAGCCACGAGACCTGCTGGCTAGGGAGAGGCAGGCCGGTCTATGTGTTGCGGATTCCCAGAGCCTGTTCGAGCTCCTGCCGTCTCTGTTGAACCTGCAAGAGAAGGCAAAATGACAGCTGTAGTGCAGATATAGTGAGAACTGCAGCTCCACAGAATTCTGCATGTAATAAGCCAGTAATAAAGGGTGTAAACTCAGCAGCTTTTATAAGACATTCTGCACCTAGCATGGGGCAGCTGCACCTGGAGGTGCCTCTGATAACACAGCACTCTCTTGCTTACACACATTTGTTGTATTAAGTGTCCCTTAAGCCCTAAAACATCACCTCATTTTAAGTACTGCTGGTAACCAGAACCTGCCAATATGCAAAATACAAGATGGAGAAGTACGAAAGTTCTCCAGTGGCTCCCTTTTATTATAACACCTTCATGCCAATAGTGCCTTCAGAAAGGACATCTATACAGGCAACGAGGATGGAGGTGCCCTTTCAGAACTGAAGGAGTGACATTCTATGATCCCAGCTTGAAATGGGAATTGTCCACTCCTCCCTGATTGCAGGAAAATCACAAGGGCCAAGATGTTTTACCTTAGAGTAGAAGTATCTGCACACAGCCTCCTGAGCCCATGGCTGGAAATAGAATTCAGCTCGGCGCTCCTCTTCTGGATTCCCAACAACATCTGTCATTGTCTAAAGGGAAAATGGGAGGGGGGGAAAGTGTATTCAGTTTAGCCCTTTCTTACACGCCCAGGGAAATGCTGCTTAGCAATTTCTCTCCAGGCCAGTTTAGGTTTTTGCCATCTTCTGGGCATGGAGCAGGGGTTACTGGGGATGTATGTGTATGGGGGAGGTATTTGTGAAGTTCTTGCATTGTGCAGGGGGTTGGACTAGATGACCCTTGAGGACCCTTCCAACTCTATGATTCTACTCATCTGCCCAACCTGGAGCAGAACCTCAATCCCTGCTGGAAGCCCAACAACAGCCAGGCAATTTGTTTTTGGGTTCTCCCTCTCAGGCTTCTCACTTTCAGATCCCGGCACTGGGACTGCAGCCAGTCATTGATGAAGCCTTGGGGGTCTCTGGCAAAGCTCAGCATGAATTCCCGCTGGGTCTTCAGCTGGTTGATGGTTTCTATGGTCTCATGGATCTGTGATGCAGAGACATGACAAACATTAGAAAATTTTTTAGAAACATTAGAAAAATTATACACTATTACAGTCTTATTTCACAGTCCATCTACAGTGGCTGGTTTTCAAACCATCTGCCACACAGCTTCATACACAGGACAGAGAGCAGTCCAAATCACATCCAGTAGTTAGTTTTTTTTGTCTCACTGCTTTTGTTCCCCATGCAAAAATCTTCTGCTCCTTAGTCAGGGTAAAACAAATGAGCCCTTTTGCCATTAAGTCTGCAGTTTCCCACTGACATGAAACGAGCAGTACAATACCATGCAGAGTCACTCTAGTCTAAGCCCACTGAGATCAATGGACTCAGAGTGGTGTAATTCTCCAAAGGGTTTCACTGTAAGGCTGCAATCCAAAGAATGGTTATAAGGCAATAAATATAATTAAACTAAATGTGGCTAAAAGTATTATTAAACTGAATATGGCTTAACTCTAAGTAAAAAAGGGTGCATAGATGTTGTCAGCTTTCTACTCTGGGTGGACTCTTATATTACAACAAAAGAAGCAAAGATGAAACTCTTTATGGCTAACCCAGATGAGTCACATGTTCCTCCAAGTATATAATCTTCTCCAAGTCTGTTCTGCCCTACATAAAGTGGTGGATCCTCCAACTGTTGCCCCAGAGTCTGAATCCTACAAAGTAAGAATCCACTTTGTTTCAAGCTCTTCAGGACTATGACTGGGCAACCTTCCCAGAGTCTTGGAAAGATTGCTGGTAGGCCAGGAGTCTGGTAAATTCAGGTCAAGTTTTCAGGACTGCCACAGACATCTTGTTGTGAGGAGAGAAAAAATAAACTCCCTCTGGTTATCACTGACTAGTCCTTTAGAAGCCAACATCAAAGTTCTGCTGCTTAGAGACCACATACTCAAGAACAGCAGAAGCTGTCTTATATTCACAGTGGTAGCAGATCTCCAGGGTCTCACATCACCTACTATTTGGTCCTTTTAACTGAAGTTGCTGAGGACTGAACCTGGGACCTGCTACATGCCCCACCACTGAGCCACAAGCCCTCATCAAGCAGTGATCTGTTTCTTAAGTTAAAACAGATAATTTTCACTGCAATAGCGAGGACAATATTCAATGGATACATGTATCCCCTGACTTTTTACAACTACATTTCTTTGCCCCTTTACAGCTTATACATAAGTTTGGAATATATGAATCAGGAACTGACTTGCCCAGATCTTAATATCTTTCAGACTGATGGGTGAGACTGACATGGAAAGGGGCTTAGCTTGTTCCTCTGCCAGTCACTCCAAGGCTCAGCTCTGTGAGGGAGATTCCTTGGTGCTTTTCCTTGGGTTGGTGAAGAGACAAGAATGGGATGGGCAACCTCAGAACTGAATGGAAGTAACCAGCAAGTCACTTGCGTCTCTTCAAAACAGCCACCTGGCAGTGTCTGGGCTTGCATCTATGCTCTACTTTCATGTTGCCAGAATTTCATGTCACAGACAACCACAGCCTGCTCCTTGCTGTTGGGACATACAAACCTCTTTGGAAGGGTTTTTTTTTTGTGGGGGGGGGGGAGATATTTTTCTACTAACCTTAAATGGAGTTTGTCATTGCTTTGCAGAAAGTTGCCTCCCCTTAATGCCTGGTCCAGCTGTGCTGCTTTGCTGATTGGCAGTGGGGTGGGTGGAAAACAACCGACCCCTTTGAAGAAAAAGGACTCTTCATTACATAAAAGCAGAGCTCTAGAAGAATCCAGAACTCCCAGTCCTCTACATCACTAAACATTACAGTGAGGACTTGGGTTTCTCCTCTTCTTGAAATTGGTTCACCTGATGGAACAATCTGAGCCATTATATCATTATAATCGACTAATTTTGACTGGAACGTCTTGCTACAGGATCCTTGGTAGATGAGATGTGCTGCTCCTTTCCAGATTTCTCACATGCACCCTGAGATGCTGTTTGCTACACAACTGCAAGAGTGCTCAAGGTATAAACGATCACCCCCAGGAGCTCTCACCTTGTTGTCTAGAGCAGCAATCTCCTGCTGGCTGGCCGTGGAGAGCAGGAAAGAATTCATCTGGGTTTTCAAAGTATCATCTACTTCCACATCAATGTCATAGCAGGCAGTTTTCTTCTGATCATTTGGATCGACACTGGGAGAGCAGGGCAGCAAGACATATGAAATAGTCAGAGCTTGGTTCAGTACAACAATCCTAACCAAGGGGACAACTGCGTAGGCTGTTGGCAAGAATTGTTCCTCTACTTCCAAAAATCCAATCTGCTCAATTCTTTAATTTTTTTTCTTCCTTCCCTGAAAGTGCTCTAGAATGCTTCTGTCTCTTGCCGATGTAACTTTCCAAAACAAACCCATTTGCATTTCAGCCATTTTAGAACCGTCCTAATGAAATATATCCTAAAAAATTCTCAGAACAACCTGAAGCAAGGAGGTGTACAGAAAGAAGACCCTAAGTTTTACTATGTTCTACCATGAAAAAAGGTCATTTTTGTGCTATATTAGCATTCACAGTATTCAAAGTATTTCACATGCATTAATCTTTTACTAATCCCCATAAGGCAAGTCATTTTGCAAGCAGAAGGCAGACAGGCTTGCCTGAGGCTATCTACTGAGATCATGACAGTTGCAAGACTGGAACCAGGGACTTTCCAAGTCACAGTTCAGCCTCTGTGCTGCAATGGATTCTATGGGCCAGGCAAGCCTGACTTCACTTCCTGCCACCAAGTGTCCCAGCCTCACCTGATGACGTGGTTGATGATGATTGGCTCTGGAGGCATAAGCAAAGCATGCAGCCGTTGGGGGATCTCAGAGAACTTCATTCGCTGAGACTCAAAAATCTGCAGGTTGAAAGGGAAGGTCAAGCAGCTCACAAGAGCTCAGCTCAGAGCATTCCTGGAAGAGCTGCTGTTTCCTGCCCCCACTGCCATTACCTGCTGAAGGTACTTGTCGCAAATGACATACTCCCGCTCATGGGGGTCCTGCAGCTTATGAGTCTTGATGTATTGCCACAGCGCCTGGATGATCACGGGACGGGTCTGGGTGTGGATCCCCAAAAGGCGAGCCAAACGAGGGTCCAGTTTGAACTGTGGAGGCTGCAAAGGGAAGGTGGGGAAATCCAAGAACTAGAAACATAAGCAATTGAAAAGAGTGATTTCTTACTGCAGGAGGTGCTTTAAGGAAAAACAAAAAATATAAGGAACGCAAACCAAGGAAATAATGAAGAGGAGAAAATACTTTGGAACATGTTCAGGGGGAAAACAAAACCATTTTAATCACAACATTCAAAAATGCATTAGCAAAGGAGGAGGAAGTTATTTCCCAATCAACAGGAAGGCATAGATTAATCTGTGGCAGCCACTGATCTCCCAGCTGCCACTCTCCTCCTTCTCAAATAGCACTCATGGAGGCAATCCTGCTCACCTGGTAGTCCAGCATCAGCAAGACAGTGCAGCGCACATTCACATCTCCAGGTCTCTTCACCTGGAAACCGTCTGTCTCTTGGGTGGTTGCAGTCCTATGCCACTGAACAGTAAAAGGTTGGGTGGAAGGAGGGGAAAGAGAAGAGGCAAGTACTGAGAAACTGAATAGAATACCAGCAAGAATGAACATTTCTAGTGCGACCCGGGTTCAAATAACCAACATGAAGCTTATTGGGTAACCATGGATTAGCCTCTTGGCTAATTCATTTCCCTTGTTTTTTAGGGTGGGGTAGGAAGGAAACCAGGCTCATGGCCCAGAGCTCCTTGAAGCAAGGGGAGGAATAGCTTTCACCTATCTGTTTGGAAGACTATTAAGAATTTTAGTAATTTATTTTTTAAAAAAAACAATCTTACCTCCACCAAGTGATTGTCTGGCCCATACAGGTCCTTGTCTAGCTCAATTACCAGAGATTTGAAAAAGGATGAGAACTTCCTCTTCTGCTTAGTAGCATCATACTTGGAAAGAGCAGACTGCAAAAGACAAGAGGTAGGATGAAGCCAATGGATCCCAGTTTGGAATGGTAAAAGCAACAACAACCAAACCTAGAAAAAAAAGGCAGTGCTTGCTCTCTCTCCTAGGACAGACCGCCTTTCATTAAGGAGGTGGTAAAGGATGCTGCTGTCTCTTCTCTGAGCCAGAAACTGCACACTGACTAGGTCACTGGTCCCCTCCCCACATGCAATACTAACAGTCTTCACATTGTCATTTAATCAATGGCTTCTTCAGACAGATTTAACATGTTGATTAACAGACTGGTCAAATATTAGTTCACCGGTGAGTTGACCATGGTTCAGTATGGTTAAGTGGGGACAGCTTTTTTAAAAAAATAATTATGGTAGCATTTACCAGTAAGGACAACAGTAAGAGCTGCTTACCCCCTAGCCCTGTCACAGTCACAGGAAAACCCAGCTGCACAGCAAAGCTGCTTCTACTGGCCATTTTCTACAATTGCAGATATTTTTCCACAATTGTAGATATTTCCAAATGGACTTTCAAAAAGGAGTTTCCATGACTTTTGCTTCATTCCTCTTAAAACATTTAAATAGGCTGACTTGGCTGCTTCAGGGCAAAAGCCAAAGAGCAGGAACTATTCAGTGAATCACTCACATTCAGAGAAGCCTTACTTAACATTCTTAAAAATTAATAATAAAAAGTATCAAATTTTCTGATTGTTACAGTATCTCCTTGCTCTAATTAAGTTAGTGCTTTAAAAATACTGGATCAATATTTGACCAAAGTTTCTTCAATCAGTCATATTCACTGTTGTATCTTCAAGAATGACTCAGGTACAGGACCTCCCTCTTAGCTGGATTAAGCTTCAGCCAGCTCAGTTGTAACCAACCCGCCACTGCTTCCAATGCCCTAGTTAGATGGTCAGGGGCGAAGTCTGGATGGCTGTCCATCAACAGATAGAGCTGGGTGTCATCTGCATGTTGGTGACATCCCAGCTCAAAACATCTAGCAATGTGGGCAAGGGGGCGCAAGCCCTGACCTGGTGGAATCAACTCCCTGTGGAGATTCAGGCCCTACCGGATTTACTACCATTCCGTAGGGCCTGTAAAACGGAGCTGTTCCACCAGGCTTTTAGCTGAGGCAGGCAGATGTCCTTACCTTACTGAGTATACCATCTAATTGGACTCCCTGCACTGATTAACTATCCTGATTGTTGGTGATCGGACTGATATTTTTGACATTTCTGATCTTTAGGACACCTATGACATCTGTGTCCTAATTTGTACAATATGCTTACACCATCCATGCTGTTTTATCTAATTGTTTAGTTGTTTTACTGTTGGATTTTAATTGTTTCACTATGTTGTAATCTGCCCTGAGCCCGCTATGGGAAAGGGCAGACTATAAATGCAATAAATAAAGAATTATTAGATCATGTCACTTGGAAAGAAAGGTTAGGCACCTGTCAATTTCCTGTCAGTTTCAACCCCTAACAAACAGCTTCAGAAAAACCTAGATACTCTCTGCAGAGAAAGTCCCTGTGAAATTGACACATTTGACTATCCACAGTGACACTGGCAGAGTCTTTAGTGTTGCAAGACCAAGGCTGATTAAAAGCTTGAAGGAGCATCAAGTTCAAGGTCAAAGGGTGAGTTTGATCTGTTCAACTAGGACTGGATGAGCTGAGCTATCAGATTTAATATACTATTTCAGGATGGAAAAAATTCACACAACAGCTCTGCCACAATAAATAAACAAGCTCTTGTGTACCCCAAATGTAAAGAGCACTGCCATAAGCCAATTTCGCATATGGGGAAACAGCTCTGCTCATGCAGCCACTCCCTATCACTGTTACACGTGGAAACTCTCCCACCGGGGACATGCTCATCCCATTCATCACTCACATCCTCTAACAGTCGCCCCTCGACTCGGAGCTCCCAGGAAGCCACCGTGCCTTCACCATCCTCTGCATCCGACTTGGCTGGATTGAAGGTATTAGAGATGAAAATGCGCAGCTTCCGCTTTTGCTGAAAGGGAGCACAAAATAACTGTGAAGCAGAGAACCAGTCATCCCAATCCCTAGCTCCACAAGCACCACTCTTGTCCCCAGTGTACTTGCCCACTCACTGCCCAAAAGAACAATGTCTTTGTTCCTCATTATTGTTCTGGAGGAAAGCTTCCAGTCCTATCCTAAACTTTTCTAAAGCACCTGCAGGCACAATGTCAAATATTCCATTACAGTTCAAATGTGCTTGCAACCTGTCAGATTTTAAAAGAGTGATGAACTAATAACAACAGATATAGGTCATTTGTCCATTATATGTGCATTAGGATGCATATATAAATCTGTCTAATTTTCTGAAAATCTGGGTGTCTTCTACAGGACTGATACTAAGGCCTGATTCATACATGCTCACAGAAGTCAAAGAGCTGCTACTACATGACTGCTTCCTATGTCACTCTGATAAGATTTAGAGTGAGGAACCACTAAGAAAGAAAACAGTTGCATGGGGAGGAACCACATCATTCACCCATCTATGTGGTCCCTCCTTCTACATGTGAAAGAAACAGCCAGAAATGAGCCCTGAGTCAATATGGTAAGGTATAGATGCATTCCAAGAAGCTGGAGAAAGCGGTGATTATGGTTAACAGGGACTGGAGGAAAGGGAAATCTGGATGCTAAGCTTGAGACAAAAAGAGGCAGAACAGGGAAAAGAGGTGGAAAGGCTGCCAGTAACAGCGGGAGGAGGGGGGAGAAATAAAAGCCATTCACGTATAGGAGAAATAGCGAAATTGAACAGCACCACAATACTTCCATGTACAGCCAAAGTCTGCATGTTGGTTGCTCAAAGAATGCAAAAGGAAGGTGAACTTTTGATTTAGCTGGTGCAAGGGCAAGCTTCATAGCCTCCTACTGACGTTGCAGAGTCTCACCTGTTTAATTTCTCCCAGCACTTGAACAGTGGGTGGGTCTTTGATTTGATGACAAGTTTCACCAGTTTAGTAGCAACAGAGTGTTAAATGGCAGTATAGCATCTTATTTCCAATCCCTACCAGTGCACCCATCCATAAAGTCAAATGCCCCTATTTAGGCCACAGATGTTTGAAGGTACATTATACAAAGGTGTAAATTGCTCTGTCAATTTTGTCTTATATAGCTTTGGGAAAGACACATAGATCTGTCTCAGATTTACAGATGATCTTCTCTGTTACCTTAATAGGTCGTTTCAAGGCCTCCTGGATGTCCAAGCGCTTTCTCATGATGGTCTGGTCCAGTTTCCTCTCGAAAGCCAACAAATCCATGTATGCCTGAGACTCCGGAACTAGCTCCCGGATCTGAAACAGATACAGTCAGTGTAGCCACTGCTTTCCCCAACCACAACAGACTACAAGTATCAGAAGCCCCACTCACTCGCTGAGGTAGAATCTTATCTGCCATCTTCTTCTTCTTGGCACTGTGTGGAGACAGAAATTTGAATGATGAAAGAAACCTTTTACAAAAGCCTAAGTATCACCTTGTTAATTCCATGCCAAATCATATTGACACACTTTAACATAAGACGCCAGGGAGAACCTTCCCTATGATACCATTGCTTTTTTAAATTAAAAGGTACCTAGGAAATCAGATTGGCATATGGAATCTAATTTTAGCTGTGCAAATGAAACCAAAAACCAATGTCCACTTATTAGAACCTGCAGCGCAAACCTAAACATGTTTACTTTCACATTAAGACCCATAGTAAGGATGCACAGGAATGCAGCCTCAGATTGGAATCTTAATATGGGTGGTATCCTTCTACATCTTTATCCTGTAAAGGCTTAGCCCATTCCTCAAAAGCAACAGAAATTTAACAGGGCCAGGAGACACTGTGGGCATGCCTTCTCTTAGGTTTCTGGGATATTTGGATCAAACTGGATGAGATGTTGGGAGATGTGTGGTCAAATCCTCATGGTATTTTTTAAGTACTAAGAGAAGCTACATTGAGATTGGCAGGAGCAGGAGGCACTGGGACGGCAGGTAACAGGAGGATGATCAAGCATGATCAGTAACAGCACAAAAGGTGCTGCCAGTGGAGAAGTTAACCCCCTTCCTTCCTCTCAGTGGCCTGTATTCAAATCAGAGCCCTGTACATACAATGCTTACAAATTTTGGAAGGATCTCATTATGACTCTCCCAGTATCCTGGCTAATTTCATCCTTGGGTCTGCATTTGAACTGTACCAATCATGCTCCAAGCTTATATGTGGACCTGTGACAGATGTGGGAAATCCCACACTGTATACAGAGAGACCAGTCAAAGTAGTGAGGCTAGTATATAAACAGCCACATCACAACAGAACTCTTTTTAGTGCTGCTTCCCACAGTGATCAGGAACTGAATCACTAGGATATGAATGGCCCATGGAGACACCTGGCAAAGTTGAGCCAAGTCTGTAGCAGATTGAAGCTTCTTCTCTCCTAAGTTTACAACAGTCATTTCACAATGTAAACAGTCTTCCTCACCCCTCTTTATCAGCATTTTTTCAACTAAGCCATCAGTGGAAATTAACCAAGGGAAGATTGCTCCCCAAAAGAAAGAGGAGGTTTCCTGACCCAAGGAAGAGGCACATAAACCTGGCAGCAGCGAGGTCTGCAAGAGAAGTGGAACCTCTTACTTGTGGTTGCGGTTCTGCACTGCCTGTTGCTGAACCTGCTGGATCTGCTGAGGGGCTGGCCTTTTCCGAGACTGGTCCATTCCTGACTGTGCCATCCCAGGTCGAACTGAAGGACTGCTGCCATAACCTGGAGGGCCCATTGCAGGTCCCTGAGGGGTCATGCGGCTGCCTGGCAGCATGCCAGGGCGCTAGGGAAATCAATGCAGAGGTAAATTAATTCTCAAGAACCTTAGGACACCTTCCCAACACACACATGCTCTTAGAGGAACATCCTTCCTTTTCCTTACATAGGTTTTATTCCTAACTGCTTAAAATTTGTCAGGGTCAGTTTATAAAGATCAACCAAATAATAGGGTACATTTCCCCCTTAGGCTGTAGCTCTTTAGCCTGCATATGGAGGCCTAACTTATGGTGACCACAGAGTTTTCAAGGCAAGAGATGTTTAGAGGGGCTTTGCCACTTCCTGCCTCTGCCTCCACAAATAAACTTTACTATACAAAAATATCAATACCTCATCACAAAAGAGAATTCTGCCTCTCACTCCCTTGTAATCTTCTATGTAAAAATGGTTACACTCCCCCCTGTTAAGGCAAGAATCAAATGTGCTATTTCTACAGGTGGTGCAATGTAAGATAAAGCATTACTGCTCCAACCTGCCAACTGCATAAAAATGGACTACTTCTCCTCCCCTCTGCTCCTACTCCAATATGCTAAAGCATCTGGGATCCTCGGTAAATGTTACCTTACATTCAACAATATACTATTTTGATTCTTTGTTGCATCTCGGTTGTTACTGAGAAGCACCTCTTAAACTCTGCAGATAAATGAGTAGTTACTCTGCCCTTCTCACAATAAGCTTAGAAAAGCCGGCATAGAACCCTCTCTTCCACTGTAACCCAGCAACAATCCTGCAAGCAATGGCAGGGTGAGAGCATACAACCTGATCAAGAATTCACACTCCCCAACCAGAGTCCCACACTCAAACCACTGCACCACTTCTGAGAGCCCCTGCCTCAGATGCTGCCCCATATACTGGCTGTCCAATCCAGACCCACGGTAAATCCTCTCCTCCCTTGACCATTCCCTCCCATATAAACTCGCTAGGTAGTCTCAGGCTGGTCATTGTGTCAGCCTAACTCACCTCAGATTCTACCTCTCAGCCCCCCTCTTCAAGCCTTACCCCCATGTTCCCCTTTCCCGCTTAATCAATGGATGACCCTTCAACAGCCGCCGCCACCGCCCTTCTCCTCCATCTTTCGAGAGGGATTTTCCCATCAGCCCCTTCCCCCGCCCACTGCAGCTTCGCCTCCCCCTCCGCCTCTCGCGCTTCCACGCCTTCGCCCGGGAAACCCCGCCCCTCCTCCGCCCCGCCCCTCCTCCTAGCCGGGCCGAGTCGGTACCGGGTATGCAGTGCCGGGCAGAGGCGAGCGGTACATTCCTTGTCCGGGCGCCGGGCCCATTCGAACAGGAGGCCCAGCGGTGCCCGGTCCTAACGCTCCCGCCCCAGGGCCGGCTCCACCGCCGCCGCCGCTCGGAGCTACAGCCTGGAAACCCGCCCGCGCCGCCATCTTCCCTCCCTCAGCAGCACAAAGCGGCCGGGAGACGGGGGGGGGGGGAGGAGGAGGCGGATGTGGGGTTAGGATGATTTAGTTGGGCTTTACCATAGAGAGGTCGCCTATCAGGGGATAGAAAACCGCCGAGCTGATCATAGAGCACAAACCGGAGAGAAGGACGGGAAGGGCGTGCAACTCGGGCCCCACCTGGTGCTTACGGGCTGTCGGTGCAGTTTGGAGTCTGGGAGGTCCTACACAATAAGAAACGGGGCAGCGAGACAGGTTTGGTTTGCAAAGGCGCATGCTTGCATCTGGAGCCTTTTTTTATTTTTAAAAGACCAGTCAGAATATTCCCCGCCTCCTACTTACAAGCTATAGACAGCGTCATAGACCACAGTCCTGTCATTTATTCTAGTAAGTTGTTAAACTATTTTGCACAGTGGCAGTGCAACCCTTTTACCTGCACAGAAAAACCCTCTTGAACAGTTCAGTTTTGCACAGTTTACGGAAACCAGGAGGCTGGGAGTTTTCTGCAAGGCCATTCCACAAGGTGGCGCCTCAGCAGAAAAAGCATATGGGCAGTTGTTGATTTGCTGGTGAGCACCAGCAGAAGTTCCTGCTGACATGACTGAAGCTGTTGTGGCAGAGCATAGAAAGAGAGGAAACCCTGCAAATTAGAGGGGTCAAGACCATGAAGGGCTTTGTGTGATAGCCAGCACCTTAAAATGAGCCAGGTAACATATAGGCAACCAATGGAGCATCTGCAAAATGGGACTAATATGCATGCTGTGTAGCTGCTCTGAATAGCTGAGTTATAGCATTTTGGAAAGGGTTGCCAGGTCTTACCTGACTGCTGGTGGGGGTCCCCAGTCCTCTTTCTGGGAATCTTTGGCATGTACCCGAAGTGCCAGTGATGTCATTGCACAGGGCACGTCATGTGGGGGGGGGGGTGCTCTTATCATTTTTGTGGGGAATGATAGCATTTTACCCACATGCTAGAGCATCCCATGATGCAACATGCCTAGCATGATGACATCATCTCTTGGTGATGCCATTGCATCAAGCATACTGGAGCTCTTTGGAGGCAGGGCTTCCCCACTGGCAGCTCCATGGCAGCAGACTGGAGGCCCTGAAAGCAAGGGAAACCCTGCCCCTATCAGGGGAATGGCAACCCTAATTCTGGATCAGCTGGAGGTTCCAAGTTGCTTTTGAGGGGAGGCCAATGTAGAAGGTATTACAGTAGTTTGTTTCTGTGGCATAGCTAGGTCAGGCATATCAAGATAAGGGACCATCTTACTGGCTAGGCTAAGTTGGCAGAAAGCCTTTTTTTGTGTGTAGTTGCATTAACTTGCTTCTGCAGGAATGCTGAATCTAGTATGACCCAAAGACTTTTATCTGAGTTAGCAAGGGTCAGTTGAATTCCATCAAAGGTGGGGAGAACAGTGTCCTTTAAGAGTTGTATAACATTTCTTTCTACACTGTACTTTTCACGTACAGAGAAGTATTCAATACATCCTTGTGATTAAACGTTTCACTCCTCAAATCCCAACGCTTAAGAATGTCAGAATTCATATCCAGAATGGAGGGCAGGACCTAATATATGATGGCTGGCTATTTGTGCAAATGATATGAATGCACATTTATATCAAATTGGTATGAGTGAAAGATCTATCAGTGCTACATGGAGGAATTTGAGCAGCTCAGTTCTAAGATAGGCAAGAAACTAACATTTGCTTATAGTGTCAAGTCATGCCAGGCCTTAAAGTTCTGAGTCTTCCACCCAAAAAAATGTGCTGGAAGTTGCAGGAGAAATGCCCTGATGTGAGATGACCTTAATCTTCCCTATCAAATAAGCTTCACAACAGGATTTTTTAAATTGTAATCATCCCATCCTGGGGTGGTACTTTCTGGCAGCTGAAAGCTAGGGATGGTATAGACAGTGGCTGGTGATATTCCTGCTGAAAGCTGCTGGTGTCTTTTCAACAGATGCTGATAATCTACAAGGCCCAAAGGAAATGGGCCTGCCTTGGATTACTTGGTAGCCACATGGTGGAAAAACACAGAAATAGAAACATGTGGCTTTCCTAAGCATTGTGCTTTGTGTCAAATTTCTTCAAGTGGTCAGAGGAAGGAAAGATGGAACAGGATGCAACCGGGATTGCACATTGCCCTCATTCCCAGATCCTTGATGGATGTTACAAAAGAGCTGATCTGAAACACTGTTTGCCAGATTTTTTTAAAATTGGAGGTCACTATACTGCATGTTCTGTTTGACAAGTAATATTCTGCATTGTGGGTCTATGTGTATATGCTTGGCTCTGATTTCTGTGGCACCAGCTGGGAAGCTCATTTTCATGCCTAAGGCTGTTTGTCTGGGACCCTCCACCCTTCCCCTTCTGGAGGTTGGCCAGATAGCACTTGCTACAAACACAACCCATATTCCCCTCTTAAAGCTTTTTACAGTATAGTCCTTGGTAGAGTTACACCCTTCCCAGCTAATAGTTATACTGCATTTCAAGTGCCAGTTTTTAAAAAAACCCAATCCTAGGAACAGAGGCAAAGGGCAGCTTGCTGCCTGTCAGCGCCAGTCCCATACTGGCCATCCCACAGATAAACCCATCCATTCCAGATCACTGTGTATTTCAGGTCTGGGCAAGCTGAGAATGGCCAAGCTGAATGCAGCCCATCAGCCCAGTACTGATTCCTTAACCCCACCTCCCTATTTTTGCAGACCCAGAAAGGCAGTAGAAGAGGGTTTTCAGGTCTCTACTCTCTAGTGGGCTGCTACTCCTCATGATATTCATGGTTGTCCTTAGCCTAGTCTGCTCCCACTTACATCACCCCTTCATAAAACAATACTGCTTGAATTAATCATCCTCTTGATGTGTTAACATATGAAGGACAATTAATTCCCAGCACCACATGTCTCAGTTAATAGAGATTCAGAGGACAAAGTAAAGTCATGAATGATAACAGATGATGCAGAAAGTGGCAGTCTCTGCCTAGCAATCTGTGGCTGTGCTTCTGGGGAATGTGCATTACATAATCTTTGTCAAAAATACATCATGATGTATCTATATTTGGCACAGTAATATCATTTCATGGGTGGAATACAGCCCTGTCCTCTTTGGGGTGTTTTCAGATGATTAAAACGTTTCTAGTCCTTGCATTACCACTTATCTAGAACCAATATGGAAAGGTAGTATGTAGCCTTATTGTGAAATTTTTGAAGCAAATCAAGAGGAATATAGCTGCACTTTAGAGAAGCAGGGTATGCAACCTTTGAAGAACAAAATTAAAACTTTAAAAAATGGCCACACAGGGACTGGTTATTGCTGCAGGAAGGAAATTAATTTGTTTTTTTTTTTAAAAATACTGTTTCTCAGGCAAAGTTTCAAAGCAATTTGTGATATAATATCTAGTTAGTATCCTGTTTTTATGGGCAGAGGCCTTTTTTTGTAAACATTGCTGTATTTTGCCAAAGAAAAACTAAGCCTTTAATGTTAATCCCCCCATACAAATGTAAAACTTTTAGTGTTGTTGTAAACTGTATAGGTGTAGGGGGGGCCTCTCATTCAATTTTGGCAGAGGACCTTATCTTTGAAAAGCCCTTGCCCTCTGAGGCTTACCTGGTGCCTGCTTTATTCTCCTTTAGGCATCAGGCCAAAACATTTCACTTCACCCAGGCTTTGAACTCAGCCAGTGATATTCAATGGCTTGGGAGGCACACATGCCTCTTTGTCATGCCACCTGTGTCTCTTCTGGTCCCTGTTCTTCACAGTCGCACCTGTTTCTGTCCCAGGAAAGTGGGCAAGGCCCTTGCCTTAGTTGGACAGGACTGACAGATGATTGTCACAGCTGTTGCTACAGGGACAGGAGGACAGGTAGGATGCAAGCATTCCTGGGCTGCAGGCTGCAAGCTAGGAATAGAAATAAAGGACCCATCCTTTCCAACAATCCCCCAGCCTTCTGCACAGCCTTTCAATGCCTGGGCAGCTGCTGGGAGGATGGCATACTGACCAGAGAGCATACAACCACCCAGGGCCGGCCCTGGACTATTTGGCTCTCTAGGCAAGGCTAACTTCGGGCACCCCTGTCTGCATTGATAATGTCACTGAGTCACATGGAGAGTGCCCAATTTGGTGCCCCCAGAAGGTGGACACCCTAGGCAGTTGTCTAGTTTGTCTAATGGCAGGACTGGCCCTGCATCCACCACCTTGGCAGCCACCTGGGACAAGAGCAGGCTGGCCACAGTGTGTGTGTGTTTTGGGGGGGGAGGTGGTTTCACTCCCCTTTCTGCATGAGCAGCTTGCTCTTCTTCAGGCATCTTGGCAGTCTCATTCTCTCACCTGAGCTGCTGTGCCTCATGCTGAGGAGAGAGCCAGAAGGCAAAGAGGGAAGCCTTACTGTTCACTTTGGATGCAAAAGTACTGGCTATGGTTCAACAGTGGTGGAGAAAGAAAACCCTACATCCTCAGACGTACTCGGGTTCTAGTCATATATTTAATAAGAATAGTTAACATATTAGTAGATATGTGTCTTTGGTGGGCTGGTGCACAGAGCATGCAGTCATCATGTGACTTTTTAAAAGGTAATTAAAAATGTGGCTGTTCATGTTCCACAGAGTGAGGACCACTGAACTAAGGGTTTCTGCCTTTTACAGTTGTTTAATAATCTGCACGCCTAGCCTGAAGACTGTTTTATCACCCTTTTAGACTGCTGTTTTATGCTTTTATGCATTGCCTTGCTTTTATGCCTTTGCCTCTCACAACTTGAGTCATTCCCAATGAGCTTTGAGAGCTAACATGGAACCTCCATGTTCAGAACCAGTATACCACCGAGTATCAGATGTCTGGGACAGAAAATAGAGTAAGGCTTTTCATTTGTGATCTCTTAAGTGCTTCCCAGAGTCATCAATCAGGTTGGCCAATGCTGAAAATGAAGCACAAGGATTAGAAGGGTTTTTGGGCTGAATCCAGGTTCTTCAGTGATGATAGGATGTCCTGTCCTCTGGGTCTGTTGAACATTAATTGATTGGGAAGGAAGGATCCCTTGTTTGATTGACTGGGGGAAGAGACCAAAGTATTAGGAGAATTAGGATGCAAGTGATCTCTGTATGGCCAGGAAATAGTGCACACTATATTTTATTTGCTGATGACATTTACTTATTTATTTATGCCCCACCCTACTCCCCAACTGAGATCCAAAGCTACTCACATTGTTCTCCCCTTCTCCATTTTATCATTCACAACAATCCAGTGAGGTAGGTTAGACTGAGAGTTGTGGGACTGACCCAAGGCTACCCAGCAAGCTTCCATTTCAGAGGGGGGATTCAAAACCTGAGTCTCCCAGATCCTAGTCTGACCATCTACCCACCACTCCACCCTGGCTGTCATGGACCCCCCTGGATTGGGGATCTCTGTGCAGAACAGGATACTGCTCTTGCATTTCTCCTGTAGCCAGGCTGGGAAACAGCAACATCTCGAAGTCTGGAGGTTTGATGTTGGTCAGGATCTTAATAGCTAGCACTGGCTATTCAAGGCATCCTGTTCCCCATTACAGTACAACATTTTCTTTGGAAGATTCTTCTATCCTCTTACCTGTCCTTGGGATCAACTATGCTGATGGTGGTTATAGATGGTTCACAAGCAGACCTACTGTAGTCAAGTGCCATGGTTGGTTGGCCCAGCATTTCATGGCCTAGGTAAAAGCAAGCTGACAAGCAGGCCACCAGTGTGCTGTTCCCAGAGCAACGGGCAGGCAACAGCTCAGTTAACATTGCCTCCCACAGCACAGTATAGTTCCCTTTGCCCAGTGGTTCAGAGGAGGGGACCATGATGCTGCTAGGATTCTCTTATGCGTGTGAGTTGCAGCACAGATTGGCCACTTCCTCCCCACCCTCAAGATGATGTCGCAGTCCAGCGTCTTGTATTGTTGGGCAGGGCTGGGAGAATGGGAGAATTAATGCTACATTAGGCCTCCTTACACTAATGGACTTTGAGAGGAAGAAACAAATAAAGCAGTGGTGTTGAATGGAGATAATAGAGGTTTTGCTCTGTAGCTCCTCTGTGATTAAGCAAGCCTTGCAAAGCAAGCTCTTATGCAGAAGGAAGGGAGAGAGAGGGAGAAGGAAGGAGGTAACAGCCAGTTGCTTGGGGACCTGATTTGGCCCCCGGGCTGCATGTTTGACACCCTGATCTAATATATTGGTTTAATTTTCCAAGGTACACTTTATCCTCTCTCAAGGCACTTTTGTATGCCCTAATACACCTTTTTTGAATCATAGTTTTAAATAGGGTCTGTTTTCTGGGCAGTGCCATCTTTTCCCAAGAAAGCACAGGAAAGCAGCATGGTGTCAAAAGGCGGAGGTCATGCCTTTGAGAAGGTGACAATGGGCAGGTTTCTTCAAGTGGTGATTCTTCCTCAGTTGTAACGTATTGAAGAAGTTGATGCTACCCAGACAAGCAAGCCACCTTTCTTCTGCTTTTCTTCTATGGACTAATCAGAGGTGGCATATATTAGACCAATACCATTGCCTCTATAATTCTCTATCTGATGCAGAGGCTGCACCCAGTGTGTGCTGTGTGTGGTTCTGGGCAGGAACAGGGAATGCCATCCCAAATCTTCACAGGAGACCTCTGGATCCAGTACATGATGTATTTGATGTATTTGATGCTGGACATGATAGGGATCACAGAGCAGCCTTTTCTGGAAGATGGGAAGTCAAGAGAAAAATTTCTTTCCCATTCTGTGAAAAAGCTAATTTGATTTTTAAAATACATTTTGGGAAATCGTACAGAAGCGAACATTTCTACTGGCCCCAAGGTTTACTGACGCTATGCCCTTTGCAGTAAACACATCATAGAATTGTGGCATTTTCCTTGATCATATCAGAAATGCCTTGGTCTGAGATGTATCACATCTGCCATTAATGTGGAATGGAAACATAAAACATTTTCAAAAATCAGTTGCACATAATAGCCAAGTTGGACAACATTACATGCGCTTTACGCTCAAATTACAGACATGAGAAACACTGAAGACCCTATAAATATTACTTGCAAACTTGGCCTGTGTGAAGTACAAAATGTCTCTGAAAAATATCCAAAGTCCCTTTTTAAATTATAACCAGCCTTCACAAATATACAGTTAAGACTATACATTTCTGGTACAGAGTATGACTTCCATATGAGCGGGCTGCCAGAGTCTCATTCATACCTGGTAGTGTATTCCAGACTTAATCAAAAGTGAGAAATCAGGTGGAGTTTTCCTTGCTGGAGAAAGGTAACATGTAATATCCATTACTAATCTTATATCTTCATTATACATGTCTGGAGTTGGTGGCACCGAACTAGGGCTGCCAACTTTCAGGTGGCACCTGGAGATTTGCCACCATTACAGTTAATCTCCAGATGACCGATATTTGTTCCCCTGGAGAAAACGGCTGCTTTGGAAGATGAACTCCATAGCATTATACCCTGCTAAGTCCCTCCTCTCCCAAAACCCCGCCCCCACAGGCACCATTCCCAAAATCACCTGGTATTTTCCAACCCAGATCTGGCAGCCCTACACCCAACTCAGCCTCTCTCCCCCTCGCTGTGGCTTCCCCATCATGTCCAGCAGCCTTACATCTAAGCAAGTTGCTGCTGTTGCTACCAGGTCAAACATGGCCTGAGCTCTCTTTCCCCCCCTCCCTTCCTCCCTCTCCACTCACCCAGCAAAGATCCTGGTCAGAAAGAAAGACGCAGCAGCACCAGGGCAGCAGGAGTAAGAGAAGCCTCACCAGAAGCCAGTTGTCACTATAGCAGCCCTTGGAAGCACCAGTAATGGCCCAGCAGGGACAGCTAAGGTCAAGAGTCCCAGTCCAGCAGAGTACCAAGGAGGCCAGGAGGCAACAGCCCAGCAGAAGTTCCTGGGGGGGGGGGGACTAGGAAGGCAAGGAAGAGGGCCAGCTGGGTTGGAGAAGGCAATTTAAAGGGGTAGTACTCCAACCCATAGCCTAGGCGGTGAGGATGAGGAGGGCTGTGGCTAACTGAAGGACTGGGAGGATGCATTTAGGTAGGCTCTAATACCAGACCAGGGAGGAAAGAGGAGATGTTTGCCTTAGATAAAGGAGCAATCTCCTAGGGAAGACTTGGGTGCTGTAACTCTTTCTCCTATCCCCTTCACCCCTGTTCTGAGGCTTGGGGAGTCCCAAAGAGGTGGGATGTGATGACGGAGGAAAACGGGGGTGGTGCTGGTGTGGGAGGACCCTTGCAATGTTCTTCTGCCTTAGATTGCTATTCCTGTTTACAGATGGAAAATGGATGAAATATTTTTGAATTTGGCTACTCAGCATTCTATGCTGGAGGATGAATCAGAAGCATAATTTCTCAGGTGTGAGGCCATACAGATGCTCATTGGATGTGGGCAGGGCCAGATTAACAATTAGGCCAAGTAGACACTGGCCTATGGGACCCCACACCTTTAGGGGCCCTGGGCCAGCTCCCCCCCCCAGTTTCCCCCCTGCTTGCAGCCCTTCCAGCCTGCATGCACAGCCAGCAACTGAGCCGCTTTTTACCCAGCTTGCCTGGTGCGGCTGATGCTGGCATCATCACCAGGTTTGCACCTCTCTGTCTCTCCCCCACAGCTTTGTCAAAGGGGCTTTTGAGAAGGTGCCTGCAGGCAGCAGGGCAGCCGCTCCAACTTGGAGATAATTTGTGAGGGGCCCCCCCGTGAGATTTTGACTGCCTAGGGGCCTCCACAGAGTTTAATCCAGCCCTGGATGCAGGTATGAGATCCAGCTTCAGTCCAACCTGAGTGTTCAAATGAACAGAGTCTATGAAATTTCTGGGCAAAACCTTTTTTTAAAAAAAATCTGTTTGAATTGGATAATCTGCCCCTAGTTCAGGTTTATTTCCAGTGACACTAGGGTATACAGTACATCTTGATCCTGTCATGTACCTGCCAATCTCATGGAGACAGTTGTTTCTAATTAACCCTCCACAACATTACTGCATGCTCAATTTTATACAATCCCAAGCCTATGCTTAAAGACATCTTCTGATTGTGAATGTTGATTGCACTTGTTCCTATAGCAATTAGGAGCCATGGCTTAATGGTGGAGCATCTGCTGTGTATGCAGAAGGTCCCCAGTTTAGTCCCCAGCAATCCCAGTTCAAAGGATCTGCCTGAGATTCTGGAGAGCTTCTGCCAGCCACCATAGACAACACTGCCCATAAGCAGTCCTCATGTGAATGGATGGTTTTATCTACCCTTGGCTGCTTCTGCACACTCTGTAGAAGCATTATAATTATTAGATGTTTATACCCAGCTTTTCTTCCCAGTGAAGACCCAAAGTGACTTACACAATGATTCTCCCCTCCCCATTTTACCCTCTAAGCGCACATGAGGTATGTTAATTAGGTTGAACAAGAGAAAGACAAAGTATGTGACCAGCCCAAGATCACACTGCAAACTTCCATAGCAGGGTGAGGATTTGAATCTGGGTGTCCCAGATCTTACTCTATTGCACCAACCATTACACAGTGCCTGGAGATCTAAGAGAAGCACGGGCCTGTCAAGACCAGTGGCACTGAGGGTGGGTGTGTTGCTGGGGCCCCAGGTTTTTCATAGGACCCACCATTCCAACAGTGGGACCATTCTCCCTTTGCACAGAGCACCTTAGAAAACCAGAAGCAGCAGTGAAGAATTCTCTTTGCCTGCACAGGCTCTATCGGATTAAGGGAGATTTTAGTGTTCAAATTATAAGAGTGATTTCAGTGTTTAACAGTGCAATCCTGAGAACACTTTCCTGAGAGTAAGTCCCATTGAGCAGACTTAAGTAGAATTCTGAGTAGACCTGTTTAGGATTGCACTGTAAATCTATGAAGGTAGGGGCCCTTAATAAAATCCACAGTCTCCACTCCTGGCTTCCATTCTTGTAATAGAGCTTGGAAAACCAAGTCATGGGTTTGGAATGTAGCATTCGACAAAGCACAGCTCCAGAGCCTAAAATACAGAGCCTAAAAGTCCTCCTCTCCCCACTTGCTTCTGTAATCTGAGGAGTAAATGCCTTGCTTAGGAGCCTCTTCAGATCCTGGAGCTGCTATTTGGCCATGTCTGGATTGTATAGTTGAGTATAAATCACTGTGGCCAGAATGGGAACCAACTCTATAGCCCGGTCACAACAAAGCAAAATAAAAGAAAGAATAATCCTAATAATGATGGATTTCTGCAGTCTAGCTAAGGAGAAACAGGCTGAGTCTCCATGGTTGATATCATTTATATCATTGTTAAGAGGAGCAAGTTTTGATATACAATGCATTTTGTCATCTTCTTGTGCTTCCTATGAAAATGTGTACATAGTACAGATACCAGAGATAATTCAACACTTTATACACTTGAAGGCATTCAGAGATTGGTAGTTGAAAAAAGAAATAATAATGGCACAATATCAAGGCTTTTGATGCTACTAGATGGATATATACACTGACATGATGCATATAGAGGTGTGTGTGTCTGTATATATATATATGTACATATATATAATAATATATATCATATATTTTATATATATATAAGAAATATAAAATGAGCATGACATAGTAAAAATGGACATACAACTTTAAAAAGAAAAAAGGTCAAATTTGAGCCCTATCTTCAAAAGCTTTCAAGCAGAAAAGAAGAAATAATTGGAAGGAAAACAAATGCAAAACACTCCAAAGGAAGAACCCTCCTGAAAGGTCCCTAGGACACTTTCTGGTCATGGCGGAGCTGCTGCAGCATCTTTGGGACTTCTGGGGCCTTGGTTGATTCAGGAGGCCAAGTACAAACAAACCTTCACAACAATCTTAACAATCCCAAACAAAGCTCTGGAATAATAAGGATCAAAGAATTAAAAAGCCATACAAAAACAATGAGATTTTATTGCAAAAGCTCTTAAAGATAAGGAGAACTTTGGCCCTTGGGGCTGCACATGCAGCAGATCTGGGTTAATGTTTGAGGAAAAGACTGGACTGTGCCGGGGAGTGGGGCAGGCACTAGATGCTGTGGGGCCCAGGCAGAGAGGCAGGGTTGATTTCCTTTCAAGGTGAAACAAAAAACTCATTGCGGACTTATTCCCATTAGGCAGCAGGCCAAAAACAAATTGAGAGGCAGTTTTCATGAGGAGTGCCCCTGTGTCATCAAGGCCTGGGGATTCTGGGAGGCTGAGGGTGAATACCTGGGTTTTCTCAGGAAACAGTTCTTTCAGCTCTTAGTTTAACCTCCTTAATTTAAACCAATCAATTTATTTAGTCTTCCTTTTTTCTTCAGGCATAAAGCCTGGAGGGATGAGAAGTCCAGCTCCATGCCCCATCAGAAGACCCATCATGCAGTTGCCCAATATGGCTTATCTCAGGCAATCCTGAGTCACTTTATGACTATTGATGACTCGCCAGGGCTTTTTTTGTAGCAGGAACTCTTTTGCATATTTGGCTACACCCCCCTGATGTGGCCAATCCTCCAAGAGCTTACAGGACTCTTCTTACAGGGCCTAGTGTAAGCTCTTGGAGGATTGGCTTCATCAGGGGGTGTAGCCTAATATGCAAAGGAGTTCCTGCTACAAAAAAAGCTCTGACCCATCCACTCAAGTGAATCTGGACCAACCTCAGCTGCCCATGGTCTGGGAGACTGAAAGGATATAATCATCCAAGCTGAAGGTGGGTTACAGAGGATGTAGTTTGGTGGCCCAAACCTTGCTCCCTAGCCTCACTGATCTTTATTGAACAACTAAATTTTGAGACAGTTGTCTCTCCCCTTGGTGACTTGGGCAATCCTACTTTCTAGACACTTTCTATAAGAATGGAGCAGGGTGGAGAAGGTTGCTTCAGATTCATTTCATAAAACAAAATTCCAGGTGAGTTTCCCTCCTCCAATAGGACTGATTCACCAAAAGTGCTTTTATTGCATTGGCTATACTTTGTGGTTGGTTTCTGGATAACAAATCTGATTCCCCCTCCAACCCCCCCATGGTTTTAAATCATGTGTAACTAGGGGTAAGATGGAAAGATCCATTGGGGTAAAGTACAGCTTCACCATTTTCAATGATAACTTTCAACACCATTACTCTGTCTTCTTTGCCTTGCTTACTAGGCACAGGTTACAGTGCAAGCCACACCAAACACAAATATCAAAATGGAAGATCAAATCACCTTTGTCTTCCCCTCCATGATATTCAACCCTTCCACATCCAAGATTTCTTTCCCAAAGGAGTGTTTGCTCTTGGCAGATGAGGGGTTTCACAGCAGCTTGGATAATCGGGTTGGATAAGGATGTTGCAAAAACAGGAGTTGGGTTTTCTGCAAGACCTCTGCATTAGGTGGAACTCAGAAACCTGACCTGCTGAAACTCAGGAGTGATTTCTTCACTTCTCTGAGCTGGCCCTTTTTCATTTCAGTGCTGAGGGTGCAAAAGTTTTACGTGATTTGGATACATTTCCTTGGAGACCTTGTGTTGTCTAGTGTTGTTTATCACCAGCAAACTGCTAGCCGTAAGGCAGGATGAGCTACGCTCGCCCATAGGTATTTAGGGGCAATGCATTTCCTGCAATGTATTTGAGCAGAGTTACTGATCTAAATTTCTTAGAGATCTCTGTTATTCTTTCAAGTCCTGGTGCTGAGTCCAAGAGGCAGGAACTGATCTATGTCACCTCTACAATTCTGTGTAGCCAAAGAATGACACCATCCTGTTCCTAGCTGCAGGACTGGGCTAAGGGTTGTGGGAAGTGATGCATGGTTTACATGCCACCTGCTTTCTTTTCCTTTCGGCAGGCAAGGAACCCTTGTGAAGAAATATACTGGAAACCATCTAGTTTTGTAGCCTACTAAGAATTCTGAGGGATTCTTGCCGAACCTTCAGAATTTTCACACTATCCCTAAGAACATGCATGGGTAGGATGGAGGGGGGGGGGAGAATGGGGGCGGGCAGTTCACAAAGCTGATGTTTTCAACTTTGGGACATCTCCACAGTTCCTTCACCTGTCTCATGTGGTGGGGACTCATTTTAGACCTAGAAAGGAATCTAAGCTGGGCCAGATGGGAAGTTGCTAGTTGGATGAGACAAGCAGATGACAACATGTTCTAACTGAGGGGGCCTCTTCACAGGTTAGGTCACAGTCTTGCCATAAGGGAAAAGGTGTGGCTGTGCCCCATGATGATACATAGCAAGGGAGGCGGGGAAAGGAAAGGGAGCAACATGTCACGCACCTCCTTTGGCTAGGCAAAGCAGTCCCTACAAATGGCACACCACAGAGGAACAGCCCGACTGGCACTCTTGTAGGTTCTTCTTGGCATCAAGATTCAAAAGGAGAAGGCTCCACTTGAGACGACTGCCCCCCAGCAAGGCTTGCTGTGGGCACGAAGCGGGATGATGACAGATAGAGGGACAGACAGACAGTCAAGATGTGTGTGGGGGGGTTGTATGAAGGAGAGAAGGCTGTGCCCTCTCCTCCACTTGACACAGCAGAAGGTTCTTCTGGCAGCTCTTCTGCTGAGTTCAAGTCCAAGGCCATTATTGGGGCAAGAACAGTTCCTGGAGTGGACCTGGCAGCACAGACCCTCCCCACACTTCTGTCCACCTGGCTCTGTGTGCGTATCGCTGCCTTGGCCTGGGGAAGGTGGATGAGGGGGGCCTGGATTTTGCAGCTTCCCCAGGAGTCTGAGATAGAGGCCCTGACATGTCGGTTGGCAGGTTCATGGGCTGGGCTGGGCCAGGGCTGCTCAGCACGGACCCTTCCCTTTGGTAGCGTTGGTTGTACATCCAGGTGTCAGTTAGCAGGTAAAGTCCTCGAAGGTGCCCCTGGCTGGGTGGTGAGGTAGGATGTTGGCTGCATACGTCATGCCAGCTGGATGCCCTCGGATATTCTCACATGGATTCTGAAAGAGCAGGAGACAGGAAGGAGGAGATTAGAATGGAGAACATAGTGGTCAAGAGAACAGTATCTATATTGTGAACAGGGCTTTTTTTGGTAGCAGGAACTCCTTTGCATATTAAGCCATGCCCCCTTATGTTGCCAAACCTCCTGGAGCTTACAGTAGCCCCTATACTAAGAGCCCTGTAATCTCTTGGAGGATTGGCTGATACATCAGGAGTGTGTGGCCTAATATGCAAAGGAGTTCATGCTACAAAAAAGCCCTGATTGTGAACATTTGCCACTCACTACAAATAGCAGATGAGAGCCAGCCCTGGAGTATAGATGCCAGAGTTGCTTCCCACCCTCTCATCTCAGAGCCTCTGAACCTCTAACAGTTGTATGTACAACTGAAATTCAGCAGGTGAAATTTTTCTTAGGGATGGGGAAAGTTTTGCCTACCAGATTTTTGCTTGTCTGCAGTTACTTAACAGAGGATAAAGACAAATGAGCTTTGCCAGAGAACAAGAACGTGGTGTGATGAGGATGGAGCAAACATGATGGTTGGCATCTTTAGAGAGTGGGAAAGCAAACAGCAGGAGCTGTGGGGTGAATACGGATGTAGCTCAGTGGTGGGGACTGGTGGGAGCTGCCAATAATCAGACAGCACTGGGTAAGACAGATCAGTAGGGCTGGATTTCTGTTGACAGCAGGGGGGTGGTGTTTCCACCCATTTCCCCATCCTGTGGCAGACCTCTGATTCCCCCTTCAAGTTGTCTCTGGGGGAACTCAGGAGCATCATTTTGTAGCAAAAGGGCAGAAAGCAAGAAAGTTGCTCTCTGCAATGGAAATCCTCCTACCAGTGGATATTTTCGGCAGAATCCAAGCTACAGTCTAGTAAAAACAAAAAACAGGATATTCATTGCATTTGAAAGAGTGACTTGTAAGAGGTTCTGCCTGTTGAGAATTCTGATTTCTGAGAAAGGTGGAGGGGAATGTCAGCAATTGTGGCAATTTTTCAGACTATGCCTGCTTACCCTTTCTATAAGCCAAGATAAGCAGATAAGATGTTCCAAAGGCTTCCTGACACTCTTGCTTCCCTTGGTTTTTATGACCATCTCCTATCTTCTCTGCCCACCTCTGGGGGACTTTCTGAATTCTCTTCAGCCAGAGACTTGCTTATATGTGGCTGTTTTGGATGCAATGAATCTAATGGTCAGCCAGGGTTTTAGAACAAGGCAGCTTCATAAGTGTACACACAAAGAAGTCATGGGATAGCTGCTTAAAGACTTACCATTTGGCACCTGGAACCTAGGGAGAGGTTGCCATTTGCTAGTTCAGAACCCTCAGCACAGAATGACCAACCTTGGGTTTTTCTAACCATCTGCCAAAAGCTTGGTCGTGCTGACCTTTACCAGAAGGTCAGAGGCCACTTCTGGTTTTAACTTTTAAGTTGAACTTTTAAGTGCCTACTGATCATTTTCTCAATTCACATTCACAGCATATCCACCTTCCAGAGTTATATTAAAAGTCATTCCCTTTCCTCGGGGATTGAAATTGAGGGCAAGGCAGGACCTATTACAGAGAACTCTTAGGGTCCTTGTTACCAGTTACCAGAATCTTTGGGGAAACTTGTGACTTGGCTCAGCATCTGCTTGGCACGCTCAGGATCCCAGGTTCAATCCTTGGCATCTCCAGTTAAAAGAATTAGGCAGTAGATGATTTCAAAGACCTCTCTCTGAGACCCTGGAGAGCCACTCTCATTCAAAAGAGAAAATACTGACCTTGTCTAACCAATAGTCTGATTGCACATAAAATAGTTTCATTTGTTCACATATACAAATCCAGTATATCAGTAATGGCCAAGGTTCCTAAGATTCTGGAATAAGTGAGTCATTTTATACTAGGGCAAGCATTATGGATTTTAGACACTCACGTGGCGTTTCACGTCATCCAGGCTCAGGGCCACACCCTTGTCACTGTTGTTGCCTTTGTGTTTCTTCTGGCACTTGCCACGGCGGCAGAGGCGGAATTTAATAACCTAGAGATGGAGTTAGAGGATGTTTTGGTTGCTTGAAGCAAAATGCTTCTTATTTGATGTTCCAAAATGATAAATCCACTATTGTAGAACTAGTTGTGGTAGCTAGAACTTTCATGTATAGTGTGGCTTGTTTTAGAAGTAATACAAAACCATGGTTTAATTAGCTTAACTGGGCTCAGCATGATTGTCTAAATGTGGGCCACTCCACTAATTATGGTAAACTGGGATCAGAAACTCTAGCTTGAACTTGTTTATTAGTTAATCTTAACTATGATTTTGTGTGATTCACGGTTGTAAATCTCCTGGCTTGTCCTCTGGTGCCACCCTTGGTACAGTGCAGGCTGGGATATCAACCAGGTGTCAGTGGGTAAGTGAGGGAAAGAGCAAAGGGTTTGAAACCAGCAATTAGGATTTGAATGGTCATCTGTGAGCAGAATTATGGTTTCTCAGACTAGCCATAACTAAAATAAACCTTGGCTTGTTGCTAGGTCTGAAATCAAGCAACAAGCGAACAACACTTTTGTTTTAATGGGGAAAACTGCCTAATTCTTGTTATGACTAGTCAAACCACTATAATAAGAACATTCCGGGATGGATATGCACAGAAATGAGCTTGGGAATGCAAAGGGAAGGGGTGGGGACATCTTCCTAGGACAGACATAAGCTTCAGTATAGGAAGGAAAATGGAGGAGGGAGTAATAAGTGAACCCAGTATTAGGTAAACATCTTAAAGCAATGGAGAGAAATGTGCATGTCTCTGAGTTGGGGGATGTCCAACTTACTGCATTGCTGTGGCTACAATGAGACTGTCTTGGCTTAGTGTTAAAAGAGGTAGGACAGAGTTGCAAAGAACTAGACTTAGCAGTATCCCCGTGCAGTGGGAATGTTTCTGGGGGAGAGAGGCACAAACTGAAAACCTTCAAGAAACTACAGTGCTCTGAAAACCTTCAGAAAACAGGCATATTTTTTTGAGGGAGCATCTCAGTAAGATGGAATGGCAAGGGTCCTTCAGGGAGGTCACAGCTGGTTCCCAGGAAGTTGCCTGGCTAGGCAGTTTACAGGTCCAGATCTTCTTAGAACTTCATCGTGACCCTTTAGGGCAGTTTCTAGGCCACAAGCAAACCTGCACCCTTCCTTCCCCTTATGTTCTGGATACTTGAACTCACCTCATAGGCGTAGTCAAAGAGCTCAAGAACAGTTAATATACTGGCTCCGATGAACAGACCCATCTGTCCCCCAATGTCACCTGCAGACAAGAAGAAAGTGGGCAATACTAACGAGGCACCGAGATCTGGTGTGCTTCTGGAGCTCTACACTGAGCTTTATGGGTGCAGCTCATGACCCCAGATTACCTAAGCTGATTTTAGAAGTCTTCTACAGTTCTGGAGACTGAGTTAACCAACCCCCCCATCCAGTATTTTTGCTTCAAGTACTTTGTTGAAGAAAATGAGGGATTTTGATTTGGGGGATGTAGGAGCGTATGTCTATCGACCCCACAGTCTGATACACTAGGCCATACTTCCTGGCACATCAAAACTTGCTGACATACCCCTTACTTGCCCAAAATCTATCAGGCTCCACCCCTCACCAGTTAAGCCCCACTCCTGGCTCCACCCCCATGTGGATATTTTTAAAGCCACAGTCTGGTGAGCTTATGTGCAGGATGCATTCTTTGATAAAGAGTTCCCTCTCTGCTTTCCCCAGTGCTCCAGACTTGAATCCTTTCCCCCCAGCTTGGCCTAGGAGCTGTCAGTGACTCTGTACAGGGCTTCAAATGCTTTATCCTTAAAACAAGACAAAACCCTGTATGCATAAACATCTGGATTCTGTGATTTGTATAAATCATACGAATTTGCATATATTTGCTTATTGTTATACAATTTATTTTGCATCTAAGTAGAAATGAGGAGCAATAGCTATGTAGTCTAGTGTGCTGACTACTGGGAATCGCTCCCTTCGTCTTTTCCCCCCAACTTCCTGTCCTTGAAAGCTTAAGGTCTAGAAACTGCTCTCTGAAAGAGTAAAAACTGAATTTCACAAGATACCACATTTGGCAGCTAATGCTAATCTGGTAACTAATACTAATCTTTGTACTTGTCTGGTGTAAATGTGCAATTGCAACTGCAGCCATGATTATGTATGTTTTGCATATAGTAGCTAGTTGGACCTTGAACTGAGCCCATTTTGGGGGAAGGTCACAACTGGGGAAGGTTGGAGGCATGCAGGCTACCCCCTAGTTGCTGGCCAAAAAGATTGTCTCACCCAGAAGTCCAGCCACTTCATACGCTTTCTTCTGCTCAATGGTCTCATAGTTCAGAGCTTCAAAGAAAATGTCCAGTACCAAGATGTTCTCCCTGTATAAGAGGAAGGGAGGTGATAGGCAGTCCTTGGCACTACAAGAGCATGCCTGGCATTCACAAAGGAACCTGCCCACAACAAACCTATGGATACACCAGCATGGTCATTTGCCTGCCTGGATCTAAAATACGAATATCGAATTGATGCCAATCAAAGGCACTGAGTTATTGATTTCAAGAAATAAGGACACATCACAATATAGAGTTTGAAAGGACCAGAATTGGTTGAAAGACTCACAATACAAGAGAGATCGGTTGGAAAGGGCAGAGAGTGAATGTGTTAATGATGACGTAATCTTAGGCTGGAGACAGACAACAGTTGTTAAGAGAGTTGAAAGTGACTTGAGTGAAGCATATTTTCTTTTGATGTAAACACAACTTGCCCCACTCTATCCTGGAGTCAAACAGTTTTTTTGGGGAAAAAGACACTGGTAAGTGAACTGCCTTCAGCTCTCTAAAGATACCACTATTGTCTGTCTCTGGGTTAATGTGTTTTGGGTCTTAGTGGTGTGTAGACTGTCTTTAGTGTTTGGGACTGTGCTCATTACACATATAGTTTCTTCAGTATAGGACCATTTGTGGCTCAAAACATTTAGTTCCGTTTACAATTCTTTCTCTGGGCTTTTCTTCATAGGGTATTTTAGTTAGTTCTGGCCCCATACTGTTTTGATTTGTCCCCTGATTACTATATGCATTTCTGTGCCTTCAGTTTTTGCTTATTGTAAAAAATGTATACCTGTTTCTTTGTTTTCCCTGGTTCTTTTGAAAACTTTTACCATGATTGTTTTCTGGAAGCCAATTTTGAGTCACCTTTTTCCTCCTGCATAATATTTCTGCTCTTTTCTTTGTCTTTTCCGCTCCCATCCACCTCCAGCCCATTTGCTGATGATTGGACTGTTGTCATCATCAAACCCCTACTTCTACCCCCCCCTGCCCTCTGAAGATCAAAATTTTAAAAGTACAACTCTTATATCAGTGTGTTGATATGTTGATATAAGCATACACATACATTAAAAAACAAATTTAGGTTTAGCAGGTTCTCTGAATCCCTAGCTTTCTTCTTTTTTTAAAAAGTAAGTCTCTATCCCCTCCATTTGCTAATAATTTTTCTCTTATATCTTCAATATATAACTATATCAGTATTGATGATACCATTGATGACAACAATACCCTCATTATTTAAGGCGTGGAAGACAATGAATCAATTTTACATCTGTGAAAATGGCAGATGCAGTCATCTGCAGATTGAAGCAGGTGAAGGGCCAATTTCCTTGAGTTTGATCTTGTTGGTTCTGGCTTGGCCAGAATAGAGGAAGTGCCAGAATTAAAAGTGCAGCGATTCAGGGCTGGATTCATAGGTTCCATTCTTCTAGATGATGCCTTCCTCTGGGGCATGGAGCCCTCCATTGTGGGGCAACATATACCTGGGGAAGTCTCCTTGCATTGTAGGAAGGGTTCCTTTAAATAAAGAATGGACCTTGGCACCCAACCCAATAGCATTGTGGGGTGGGTGGGAGTTGAGGGCAACAGAGGTACTCACGCAATGTACTGCTCACTCTTGTTGTATTTCTTGGCCAGGTACTTGGCTGATGCCTTGCTGGGGATCTTGACCATGGAGAGCTCCTTGTTGTAGCGGGTAACATTGCAAGGCATCTCACATACACAGTACTCATTGTCCTTTTCCACCAAGAAGTCTGGGGCAGAAGGCAGGAGTCACATGGAGTGGGTGCAAAACAAATCAAACACAAACAAATTGAAAATGTTAGGAACAGTGGGGGAAAATGTGAAAGGTACTTAGAACATTTATATCTAGATGTTCTTATTCAGCCTGAAGTGGCTTATAAAACAAAGCTATGAAAGCAAGGGGTAAGATAGTTAAGAGCCGGGGTGATGTAGTGATTAGAGTGCTGGACTACAATCTGGGAGACTCAGGTTTGAATCCCCACTCTGCCATGGAAGCTTGTTAGGTAACCTTGGGTCAGTCATACACTCACAACCTAAACTATTTCACAGAGTTATTGGGAGGATAAAATGAAGCGAGAGTGAGGTAAGCCTCTCTGGGTTCCCACTGGGAAGAAAGGCAGGGCACAGATGAAGTGACTCAACAAAATCAGATGAAAATGAAACACCAAAGACAGCAAGAAAATATTTACAAAGCTCCAAAGGAGCAACTCCATAGAAAATGGAGCACCTCCCCCAAAACTTAATTCTGTTGGCCAAGCCCTTAGAAAGAAGCTTCTTAAAAATGATGCAAAAGAACAGTGGCAGCACAATATATGAAATCCAAAAATACAACAATACAAACTATTGTGCACAAACAAACACTCTTAACTGGTGTATATAAAGTTCTATTATAATGAAATGAACAGCCTACAACAGTGGGCATACATTCATACAGTATAAATAGAAAACAACAGTCTCAAAACAATATACCAAGGAGGACCCCACACAGTCACTGAGTTTTCCAAAATGAGTACACAGACTCAAAAATAATGTTCCACAGGAGTCCCTCCGTTGTTTGTTGACTTCTGAAGGACAAATTCTAGCCTTCACGCAAACCCCGGATTTGATTGCGTTCCGCTGCTCCTGCAGCTTCCTCGTAAGTCAACTGAAAACTCCAGCCAAGTTCTTTCTCAAACGCCCATTTTGATATCTTAATTTGCAAATTAAGAATCAAATCCGGGGTTTGCGTGAAGGCTAGAATTTGTCCTTCAGAAGTCAACAAACAACGGAGGGACTCCTGTGGAACATTATTTTTGAGTCTGTGTACTCATTTTGGAAAACTCAGTGACTGTGTGGGGTCCTCCTTGGTATATTGTTTTGAGACTGTTGTTTTCTATTTATACTGTATGAATGTATGCCCACTGTTGTAGGCTGTTCATTTCATTATAATAGAACTTTATATACACCAGTTAAGAGTGTTTGTTTGTGCACAATAGTTTGTATTGTTGTATTTTTGGATTTCTTAAAAATGATGAGCTGCTTCCACAATATAGGACAGTGACTGAAAAAAGCTAGGAATGAAGAAAGGTAAAATGTGTCACATGTGGAGGGGGAACAGAGATGAAAAACAGTTGCAAGAACTGCTAAATTTCACTTTTCCTTTAGAAAACAAAATGCTTCCTTCGACGGGGCTCCCTGTCCACTTGCGCTTCAGTCAATGCATACAGCATCAGGTGCTTCTCAATCATTCACTCTGCCAGATTAAACAGTTTAAATATGCAGACATTCATCAACATTCAGTTACATTCAGCTTGGAGGTGAAATCTGGAGTAATCCAATGTTAAGAGTAAGGGAGACTTTTCCAACAGAAATCTGGTTTGCTCTTTCACTGTGATCCAAAGTGCTCTTTCACTGTGATTTTAAAGTGATCCAAATAAGATTTACTTCTGATTAAGTATGGTTATGACTGGGCTGCAGGATCAAAAACCAGCATCCAGGAACTAATAATGCCTTAAGATGTGCCGCAGAGATACAGTTACAGGATCCTGCTGTTGAAAATGTTAAGGGCTGCTGTGCAATTCTAAGTAGAGTTGCACCCAAGTCAATTAAAGTTAATGGACTTAGAAGGGTTTTAACTCCACAGTTAGATACATTAATAGAGAATAGGCCATGTTAGGTAAAAATAGAACCTCCTCATTCTGCAAAGAATCTCTCTTGCTATCTCTGAATACCAGAGCTTGGAATCATTCAAATATATTGATTGGTTCAGTGAATTAACATGGAGTTCACTGTCATGTGATAAACCTTTAGACAGCTAGACAAGTTCATAGAAGACAAGATCTACCAAAAGCTATTATCCACTGTGTTATGTTGTGACAATAAAACGGATGGGGGAAAAACAATGTTATAAGCCACTTTGAGCTCCCGTTGAAGAGAAAAGGAGGGGTATCTGAATAAATGACAGACAAATGGAACCTCTAAGGCATTATACATCTAAATACCAGATACTAGTGGTGAGCAACCGGAAATGGCCATGACTATTATACACCCAGTTCTGATGTTTGCTCTGATTACCAGATTCAAGAGGGGATGACTATGTCTACTACTTTGCCAGGTATTCTTTGGACTAGATGGAATCTGAATCCCTGAAATAAATATTGGCACTAAAATTGTGAGTGAGTGATTTGGCTACTGCATAAATTAGTGTGCTCTGGGGCCACCTTTCCTGAGCTAAGACAAAAATGTGTGAGCTGGAGGCTAAAAAACTGAGGTAGCTCACACTAACTCAGCTTAGAGGGAACAGTGGTTGGGACTGCTGATTTTTTCTGGACCCTTTGGGCCTAATCCAGCAAAGCATCTTGAAGTGACATCCTATGCAAAATTACTGGGGTAAATGATACTTACCAAGGGCGGGGTCTGCACATTCCTTGTATTGCTCAGGGGTGCAATAGGGAGCATCACCTGCAGAGAAAAAAGAAAAGAAAAGCCAATAATGAGTCATGTCTCAGAGCTCTGTGAAATGTGGGAGAATGTATGATGACTTTTCTGCATTCAGAGGCAATGGAAGTTTATCCCAAGAGACATAAGCAAGAATCTGCCAAGCCCTGCCTTTGAATGCAAAGTCACAACTACAGGCTTGACTCTCCATCCTGAATATGAAGAAGTCACATATAAGAGCAGAGCAGAAGGAATCCACTATTTCACCACCCAGATTTTGTGGCAAAAGGTTCACTTGAGTGCACTTAACTGTGACTTGTTTGCATCGCGTGATCTCTAACTGCAAGAGATCCTAAATCCCCCTTCTCCATTAGCCAGCAGCTCCCTTTATCAGCCATCATTGCTGATGAAGCAGATTGTGTATTTTGAAAGCTGAAATTTCCACTGATGACTAAGTGATTGATCATGTTATGCCTTTGGATGCAAGGCAGACAAAAATCCTTCTGACCACGTGAATGGCATTTCTACACAGAAGTGTTTACTCATGTCAAAGAAAGGACATTTTACCTTGCCTTCACCAGGAGGTTTGAGAAAGCTTCTCTGCTGGAGCATTCTGCATTCCTGAACTAGCTTTTATGGCTAGCGGGGAAAACCTTATACTGATACTGCCACTGACTCTGCAGTTATCACCTCCTGCGCTCAGAAAAGTAGTATGCAAGGGAGAAGACCTGGTTGAACCCAGGGCTTTTTTTTTTGTAGAAAAAGCTCATCAAGAATCATTTGCATATTAGGCCTCACCCCCTAATGTCGAGCCAGCCAGAACTGTATTCCTGTGCATTCCTGCTAAAAAAAAAAAAAAATCTTTGGTTGAACCCCTTTCCTTGACATGCTAGTGATTTTTCTATTGAGAGTTCCCTCCCTCCCACAAACCATTCCAGTTTGAGATTCTCTCAGGTAAAGCCCGAGAAGATACAATCCAGGAGAACCTTTACCACTTGTCTTTGATAAATCCCCAAACACTACCCAGAAAATGAGAACACTGTATTTCTTTACGCTTTATACAGATATTTCTGTGCATTAAAGCTATGTAGGGAAGTGTAAGCATCATTATGATATATAGAATTCTCTTTCTACCTCTAGCTCCCTTCAGGACTCACAACACCCACCTTAAGTCTCAGAGAGAAAGGTGGACTATAAACAACATAAACAAATGCAATGTCAGAGCAGTCCTGATAGCTGTCATTGTGGCTATCTCTGCCCGCCTGCCGTTGGCTGTCATTCACTCAATCCTGTTTCCAGAACATTCTCCAGTAGCTTGGATATCAATTGGCAGGCTCAGCCGACCTTGGGAAATTCTTCTCTCCTTCCTCTTCATACATCTGCTCTGTTTTTTTGCCTGCCCTCTCCTCTGTGAGAAGCAACTGACTAGAATAATTAATGTATTACCTCATTTTTATTATGCAAATTGCATCCCTTGAGAAGAAGTTGGAGTTCCCTCCCTTGTTCCTGCACTGACATCCTCCTGAGGATCACTATAAGCTTGCCAAGGAGGTGCAGGGCAGCCTCCAAGGAGGAAGGAGGCCAGGTCTTGTCCTCAAAGCCAGAGGGCAGACAAAAACTGGGAAGAGAGAGAGCTAAAGGTAAGGGAATACCACCCCCCTCTCCATTCCATTGCCGAGGCATTGGTCTCAGGCATGCTGGAAAAGGAGAAGCTGGAAGGCAAGCCCTTCTGGAACTCTGGCTCCTGGCTGTTGGAGTCTGACACTTGGTGTCCTGCCTACCAGGAAAGACTGAGTACAGACTCAACATGGAGTGGTTGAGAAAGCACTGGAGGCTTGAATCTTTATGGTTGAAATAAAGTCTTGAGATGGCTGTGGATATAAGAGGCAATACCTATGATTGGTGGGGACTATCTCATAAAAATTGGGACTAGCTGAGAAACGAGGGATGGGGTGCTATTGTGAACATTTTGGGGAGCATTGAAAGGCCTGTTTCAGTGTTTGCTCTACAGACATCCATGAGATATGCTCCTTGCTAGTAAAGCATGGGAATCCTGGGCTTTCCAAGCACTGAAGAACTTTGTTTGCCTGCTCTGTGTTGTCATTAACTTCATAGGCTTACCAGGCATGTGGACCATGCGGCAGTTGCAGTTCTCCACCAAGTAGCGGGTCTCACAGTCTATGCGGCAAGCTGTGATGCTGTAGGTGTCATAGAATTCGGACTCCATGGTCACAGCCTTGCAGTCTCCCCAGGGCGGGGGAAGGTAGATGATCTGCATAAAAGTGGGGATAAGAAGGGATAAGAAAGGCGGTCTCCTACCTGGGGCCCACAGTGGTGACTGGAGTAGGACAGACCTGCCCCTTTTTCTTCCTCAGAAATGCCTTCTCTGAGCACGCTGGATGATCTAACAAGATGGATATCACGTTATGTGTTCAAGCCAGCCCAAATGTTCAGTCTTCCTGGGACTGCATCACTGTGTTGCTTCAGAATGCAGGGGGGAACATCCCATGTAGGAATGGTCTTTCATGCTTAGAAACTCCCAGTTATTGAAAAGCAACCATACTAAAGCTGAAGAGTTCTAACCTAGCCTCCTCCCAGAAGCTATAATTTTGAATTGGCATAGAATTTGGGGATGGGGAGACACACAGTTGTACAATTCCCAATCTGTATTCTAAAGTGGAGCAGTCCCAGGAGGCCTGTTCCATGGGGCCAGTGTGTGTAGTAGTTAGAGCACAGGATTAGGAGTGGGAAAACATTGGTTGAAATTGCCCTTTAGCATGAAGCTCGTTGGGTGACTTCAGACCAACTTCCATCACAGGCTTGTTCTGAGGATGAAATGGAAGAGAGGGAGAACAATGTACCCTAACCTGAGCTTCTTAGAGTAAGTGGAAATATACCAATATGATACATAGATAGACATTTGCTTTGAATTGGTTCTTAGGCACAGAATGATATCCTCAATGTTACATCATCCAGCGTGCATTGCTATTTCTTAACTTTTAGTGCATCCCCTCCATCTTTTTAGGGTTTAAGCCTAAGATCACAGCCCTTTATTTCATTTAAAAGGTATTAATCCACTAGGTCTATGCTACTTATGCTGATTAGGGATGGGCACAAACTGGCTCACAAACTAAAGTTTGTGATGAATTTTGGCTGTTTGTGACTCACAGTGAAGTTTGTGGCAGGTCACCTGGCACAAACTTTCCACAAACTTTCAAGCTGTTCATGGCAGTTCATGACAGTTTGTGAATAGATACATTCAATTCAGACTGTCTTTCCTCAATCTAAATGTTTACTAAACTTTAAAGCAACAAGGGGGTGGAACTTGGAGAGGATGTAGCAGAGCATCTGGGAGAGATCCCCTATGACTCTGGTGTCTCTAACTTGAGCAGGATCCATTCTACACACTCCTGAACCTGCAGCTGTCAAAATGACCACCTGAAAGCATTTTCCTGGAGGCCCATTCTTTGGGGTGTGTGTGTGTGTAACTCAGACCCTGTAGAACTAATCTTCACAAAACTTGGAGGGCAGGTAGAGGAGAGTTAGCTGGAAACTCCCTGCAAGTTTGGTGTCTCTAGCACACTGGGAGGGGGCTGTTCTACCACATCATAAACCAAACTGGTTCATTTGATGACTAAAAGTTCACAAAGCTTTGTGAGTTGTGAACCTGGCATGCCAAGAAACACAAACTGAACTGCATTTTCCTGGTTCGTGCCCATCTAAATTACCACTTCATTTGTGAAGATGCAGTTAAAGAGAGGAGGAAAAAAATAGCCCTCCTTTTAGAGCTCACCCCCATTCCAGTGACAAGAAGATAGTAAATGTGCATTAAGAACAGAACTGACTTGGACTCTATGACATCATTTCCCTTGCATTTCTCTCCAGCTGCTGTGGAGGCTGTCCTCCACTGCAGCGCTTGCTTCTTCTGCTCCTAGCCCTTCTGTGTATGCAAGATAAATCTTTTGAAGGAGCACATGCAGAAAGCCTCTGTAGTGCCCAAGGAGAAACATGAAGGGGATGACCTCATAGGATGCAAGCCATATGTATCCTGAGAGAGAGAGCCGAACACAAAAGTTGTTGCCTCGTTTTCTAGCACCTTAGTGACACTCTCTTCACCCAGAAGCAAAGACCTTCAGTTCTTTCCAGAAATTTCCTAGCTCCACCTTTTCATTCTGAGCTGCTGCCTACTTTATCATCAGAGGATGGGAGAGAGAGAAAAATGTCACCCCTGGGAACTCAGCAATGCTACTTGAACAGTGGGGACATATCCTTTGTTCCACATATAATAAAGACTGCCTTTAAGGGGAGGAGTGTCATAGATAGCTCATCTTACCCGCTGCTCCTGGCAGGACACAAATGTTTGGAAGCCAGGTGCCACCCCAAATCCCAGCTGGTCAATGAAGGGAGGCTCATCCTGGCTGTGGATCTGCACCTTAATCCCAGCTTCAAATGATGTCTCATCTGTGGCATAGAGACAAAGAAGTAAAAAGGGGACCCAGGTGATCACAGAAAGGTCTAGCTTACTGATTTTCCCAATGTGGTACCTGTGGGCTCCATGTAAGGTTACCAATTCCAGGTGGGTCCTGGACTTCTTCCAGAATTACAATACAGTAGATCTCCAGACTATGGAGATTAATTCCCTTGAAGGAAATGGCACCTTCAGAGGGTGGACTCCATACAATTACATCAAGTTTGAGCTCCCTCCCTTCCCCCTAATGCCAGCCTCCCCAAGGATCACCCTGCAAATCTCCAGGTATTTCCCAAGCCAGAGTGTGCAGCCTGAGTGCCACGGTGGCTGCTAAGACATTCCTTGGTGCCCACTTGCTCTTTTTCATCTCCTCATCAAAGCAAAGGGCTCCTTCTGTCTTTCCTCCCCTCACTGGAGTGGGAGATGCTTCAAAAGAGCTGAGAGGCGTCACTTTTGTAGCTTCGGAGAGGACCCATTCAAAAATAGCTTCCTCCAAGATAGGAAGGGGCTTGGGCTGGAACATTCAAACATTTTATGGAAACTTGCAACATTTTGAGGTAGGACACAACCCCCATAGCAGCTGTTTTGTGACTGGTTCCACCCACTATCCACTCTCAATATTTTAAATGTGCCCACAGGATTGACAAAATGGAGGTGGGCAGAATGGTGTTTTAAACTGTTTTGCGTTCCAATTGGTGGAGAAAAATGGGCTATATATATCAAAATAAATAAGTATGCTGGAAAGTATACTGTCTTGTTCTCAGTCTTCCAGAAATCATAGGGTTTACATCAGCAAAGAAAGGGAGACAAACTGAATTGGAGGCATCAGGCAATGGAGGGCAGACCCTTTCTTTCTTGTTTCTTCCAGATAGCACTCTGTTTTAGCCACTGTCTCCCATGGTGCACTATTGCTAAGGTCATGGCTGGCCCAATCTGAATAAAGGTTCCTTAAAACTTCAAATTGTTCCTCCCTAAACACTGGCTTATTCCAGGAACATATTAGGTAATTCCCCCCTTCCCCCTGTATTAAATAGCTACATCCAGAACTCCCACATTTTTGGATTAGGGAGAAGTCTTCCAGGTCATAATTCCCAGACAATCCTGTATCCCAAACCTTCTCTCCCAAAGGACCTTTTGGATACTTTGCACAGGGACTCCAACCCCACCATAGTCTCAACAGCACAGCTCTTGACTCTTCTCCAACTCGATCAAGGCTATTTGTAGATAAGAGACAGCTTCTTGCTTTGCGGATGACAAGCTGGTTGCCATGGCAAGTAGCAGAGCATAGAACAGAGGAGCAAGTCAGAGATTGGGATGGGGGAAGGAATGATATGAGGGCCAGGATGCAGTGTGAGTCTAGAAAAATAATGAAGCAGAGAGAAGCTTTGTGGGTTGATGGACAGGGCAGGGAAGACTTGGCAAGGGGAAGCAGTCTATGATGTAGTGAATTGGAATCCACAGCAAGGAAAGAATATCTGGCATGATAAAGATCAGTGCATGGTCACACATGATGGAAAGGTCTAACAAGGCAAGGGGGCAACATGGGACAGAGAATTTGCAGCAGTGTCTCAGTCTCATCAGATCTCTGAAGCTAAGCAGGGTTGGCCTTGGTTAGTGTTTGGATGGGAGACCACCAAGGAAGTCCAAGCTTGCTGCACAGAGGCAGGCAATGGTAAACCACCTCTGAATGTCTTTTGCCTTGAAAACCCAGTGGCGTCTCCATAAGCCTGCTGTGATTTGACACCACTTTCCACCACCACCCAATGAAGGGGTCTGAGGAAAAGAAGAACTAATGTATGATATGTGAAGTCAGTAATATATCCTACCTGTCTCTCCCCACACAGGAAGATACTCATCTTGCTGAATGTCCAGCATGATCTCCAAGCCATTACCAGTTCCCCCCTTCATAGTGAGGAGTGGTGGCTTTCCAGTCTGGCCTGAATTAAATGTGTAGCACTTCCCATAGCGTGTGAACACCTGAGAAGGAAACAAGACAGGATTAGACCAGGAATGAGAAGCTTTTAGTAGAACTCAGCTACTTCTGCTAGCAGCTACTCATCAGCAGATCACAACAAGAAGCATTGAAACATCATTCTCAGCAGTGGGCCTAATAACAATCCTCAAGGATGACCTCTTATTACTGATTCAGCACCAGGGATAGTTCCTTGCCCTACATGGCTTCCCAGTTTCCCTGAAAGGCCATTCCCAGTGGAAGAGGGAGATCTTGATGCCATAGGAATGCTAGAAGCAATGTCTTATCTCAGTGGTTTTCAAAGTTCTTGAAGTGCAACTCAATTCTAAATTTACTCTTCAAGGCTTATGTGTAAAGTAACTGCACTATGTTCTCCCTCTCAAACAAAAAATGCAGAAACCAAACAGCAATTAACTAAAAAAGTTTATAATTCATTTTTCTTGTTGTATATATATATATACATATACAACATCACTGAGAAATGTATTTATATATGAACATATGAAGCTGCCTTATACTGAATCAGACCTTTGGTCCATCAAAGTCAGTATTGTCTTCTCAGACTGGCAGCGGCTCTCCAGGGTCTCAAGCTGAGGTTTTTCACACCTATTTGCCTGGACCCTTTTTTGGAGATGCCAGGGATTGAACCTGGGACCTTCTGCTTCCAAAGCAGATGCTCTACCACTGAGCCACCGTCCCTTTCATGGCTATTTCACACATTATTATACAGAGGCAAACCCAAACTGGCCATTCAGTCTCCCAGAGCCTCCTCTCCCAGTTTATCTTGCTCTCCTGGCCTTTTGACTCACCAGTGAGCAATTCATGACCCACGTCATGAGAGACACTGTCTGAGAGACACTGCCTTATCTAGTAGGAGTATGGGATATGATGGATTAGAGTCCTGAAAACAGAGCACACTGTGTTAGCCAGCTAGAGCACTGCCATTCCACAGTCATTTATTTGTAATTAGGGTGTGGTGATGGTGACAGTTACAGGTTATGCAATCTGAAAGGGATACAAAGCCACAATGATAGCCCTAGATCCTGAGATTTAGATAATGCAAGCAGAGGTGGTAATGAAGGCTGAGGGGCTCAAGTTCCAGAGGTGTAGATTCACTAGTTGCATCCCTCTGTTAAAGAGGAACTGTTTCAGCCATGCTGGTATTTACACTCTACTAGGTAATTAATCATTTGCAGATGCTCAGATAATGGTCCTTGCCAGGCAATTTGTGTAACAAATAGGTTAGGGAGTAGGATTTGGCAGCTGCTGCCTAAGGAATGTTAAATGATTTGTGGATACCAGCTGAGCTCTTCCGTCCCATGATCCATCCCCTGTGCAGTGGGTACATATGAGCTAAATTCTTAGTCAATAAAGCTGAGCTCAGACTGGGAAAGGGTTTATCCAGCTGTACAAAGTAAGTTTGCAGCACTGTCAGGCATATAGCCAAGGCATAGCTTATAGCTTCCCTCTGATCCAGACCCGTTATCCTTTAAGACAGTGCAAGGGCAGATCTCTTGGGGGGAGGGAGAGGAATCAGTTGCTAGGGAAGATTCTCCCTCTCTTCCAATCCAGGTTTTGCATGGCTTGCATTTTCACTCGCTCATCCTTTTCAAATCAATGCAATAGCCGCATGTTTGTTCCTTGATTAATCCATCATGGCAGGTGGCTTTGTTTTTTAAAAGCTTTTTAAAATAACAGAGCCATCAGCTTGTAATTTGTGGAGATATGCATTGTCACAGCACTGTCCTAAGCAGAGCTACAGCTGTCTAAACCCATTGAAGCCCATGGGCTCAGAACGTCATCGTTCTCTTTAGGATTGCCTGCATATCCACGAGAAGCTTGGTGGGTCCTGCATTTGCTTATATGATCTACCATCAGCCGAGCATAGAAGCCCTTAAAAAGGATTTATTATGGTTTACTCAATGGGGTTTGTTCCCAGGAAAGTGTTCTTGGGATTGCATTCTAAGAAGTCCCCCGTTTCAACATTCTACCCTCAGCGCTGCTGCAAGGCAAATATTTTGGAATCCCTTTTCCCACTGTTTGTGTTTTTTGTCAACTGAACATGATGGAAACAGCTGAACATGGGTTACTTCATTATTTATTTTACAAGGATATTTGTTCCTTATATATTAGTCCAGCTTTATTCTAGTTTCCAGGTAGAGCTGATAAATTTTATGCAGCCATTCTTCTTGCAAATCACCTTAATGAAACCCTGCTTAAGGCAGCCAGACCCTGTGCTTTGGCTCAGTCAGGAAGGAAGCAGACGATGCAATCTTTTTATTAACTACCTTGTATTACTGAAATTAATGCTTAATGCAAACTGTTTTTACATTTGTGTTCAGCTTGTGCTCTTATGTTGGTGCTGGCTGATCTTGGATCCTACTAAATGAACTGAATTGAATCGTAAGAACACACCACTGTGCAATTGAATTGTAAGAATACACTACTTTTCCCTTTCCCATTTCCACAGCAAATAAGATAGCATTATTTGATTTTCCAGCCCTCCTGGACACATCCTTAGAATCCATCTCTCAAGACAGAAGTATATCACTCAATTTTTGGTCCTGACCTTGATCAACATTGTGTTTGATGTACACTATAAAACTGAAATTATTTTGGAAAGCAACTCACACTAGATATACATTATAGGGTTGCCAGCCTCCAGATGGGGCCAGGAGAATGCCTGCTTTTACAACTGATCTCCAGTTGGCAGAGATCAGCTCCCCTGGAGAAAATGGCTACTTTGAAGGGTAGACTCTGGCATTGTACTATGCTGAGGCCCCTCCCCTCCCCAAATCCCACCCTCTACCAGGTCCACCCCCCCCCAAAGTCTTCAGGCATTTTCTAACACAGTCCTGTTAACCCTATGTACATAGTAAACTTTGTGGGGTGAACAGTTGGGGCACACATGCACATATAGACTTTTTTTAAAAAGTACAGGAATGAAGTTTTGTTTATACAAATGTCTGTCAACCTGAATGCTATGAAAGAGGCAGTAACATTGTTAGTTTTTTAAGCAGAGAGAGAATTTTTAACGGCTTTATTACTTACATAAGCACTTGCCAATATGAGAAACCTTTTTCTTTGTAGTCTAAAGTTTTGAAGTTACTTCTCTCAAGAAGTGACCCATGCTTAAAACACATTTGCCAGTAAATATTGGCTTGTACCATTGTGAGTGTTCCTTTCATCTCTTGCTCTTAATTTCAGAATCCCTCCATTCCTACTCACTGCAGCATTCCTGATTCCCCTTTCCCTGACTGCCCACAACCATTAAATTCTCCTTGGCTACAGAGAAGCTGAGATTTTTAAACCAATAATTAAGAAGCATCAAAGTATTCATAATAATAATAATGATAAAGTCTTCAGGTATTTGTATACCTGAAATCTCTGTAGATTTATGTGCATTCAAAAACCCAGGAGTTTGTGAACAGCTTAAATGAGGATATTTATTTACATGACTTTTAACCTGTCTTTTTCCAACAAGGGATTTGAGGACCTGACAATGATATGATTTAAGCATGTTTCGATTTTTCTGTAAGCTGCTTTGGGACCCTTAGACGGAGAAAAGCAGGTTAAACTATTTCAACACATAACATTTCAATACACATTACAACCAAATCCAGAATGAGTACTAAGAATAATTTGTTGTGGTCAAGTTGCAACTGACTAATAGGAACCCATCACGGGTTTTTAAGGCCAGATTTGAGCAGAGGTAGTTTGCCATTTCCTGCCTCTGGCAGAGCATCCTGCCCCACACCTGTCTTCCTTTGTAGTATCCCCTCCAAGTACAGATCATGTCTGACCCTGCTTAGTTTTTGAGCTCTGGCACATCCCAACTAGTCTGGGCTATTCAGGCCGCGACAGAATGAGTACTAGTCATTTAAAAAAACATTTCTGCCTTCAGCTGGAAAAGCCCTTCAATATAGCTCTGCTTTTTATTGCCTCTGGAAACTCCGCAGGCTACTTTTATCCCTGGAAAGAGAGAAAGAAGAAAAGAGAAGAGAGGGTGCTTCTTTCTATCTTTTTAAAATCAGGATCAATCCAAATTAAATCCATTCAAATCAACCCCCCCTCCCACACCAGCTGACCCACAGAAAAGACCTATGATCTGACCTCCAACACTGTGTGGTTTCGCCCCAGGGAACTCTTTGATATTTAATCTCCAGCCTTGGGTGTGGCAAAGTTAGTGAGAGTCTGTTACGCTAATTACAGTCTGAAGTGGAAGCAGATGAAATTTCCCAAGTCCCAAAGTGTCTGGGTTGTGAATCATTAAAAAATCATTCAAATTCCAACACAGTACTTAAGATGCACAAGTAACAATTCAAAGCTTTGCTAAGACAAATGAATATCCCCACACAGCTCATGAATATAGAAAACCTTATTTATTTACATCCATCAAGGTCCTTACACTGAAATGGATGTCCCAGAGCTGCCATTTCCCCTGCTTTTGGAAGGGCGACAGCCAGGTAAGAGCAAGTTCACTGTCTTTGTATCCATGGTGGGTTGTGTCCTGAGGTGGGGTTCACATAAAAGGTCTGAGCAGAGCAGCGTTAGAACATCCCACCAAGAGCTTGTTCTTTCCTTTTCTTGTGCATCTGCAGTGCTTCCTTGTTGTGTTGCTGAGGATGGAAGAGGGACTGAATGGGTTCAGGAGGGTGATTAAGCCCTGCTCCATTGCCAGTGCAGTCCAGAATTATACTGGTGCCATACTGGTCCAGTGTTAGGGTTGCTTGCTTCCAGATGGGGACAGGCAATCTCCCAGAACTGCAACCGATCTCCAAAGGACAGAGACCTCTTTGTCTGGAGAAAATGCCTGCTTCAGAAGATGGATTCTCTGGCATTATACCTAGCTGAGGTCCCTTCTTCACCCTCCCCAAGCTCCATCCCCAAATCTCCAGGAATTTTCCATGCTAGAGTTGGCAGCCCTTCCCACTGTGGTGCTACCACAGCCTGGCACATCTTCAGATATGATCGTTTATCTTTAAACTGTGCTGGCATCAGTGTTAGTTGCTTGCCATCCTAAGCTATTCAGGCAGAGGGCTTAGGGTGGAGCTCAAGGAATCATGCAAATTAGAACAGTAATCCCCCCAAATTGCCTAAATTATTCTCATAATTTTATGTATGTAGTTATTAAAGGCCATCAAAATATGCTGCACTTTACAGAGTAAAGTAAATATTGATGCAGGGGAAGTCATTCAAGGAAACAGAGGGAGATGAAAGTGGAAACAAAGGAGGGAAGAATTTTTTTTTATTATTTTGCTTCATTTATAGCCTCTGTTCTGATATTGGAAATGTTACTCCTTCAGTTATGAAAGAGCTAACCAGTTTGTTTATGTATGCTAATTCTTTGCTATGTAGCCTAGAACCAATTAGGTCTTAAACATGTATTCTTCACCAAAGAAAAGGAGGTGCTATTCCTAATGAGATGAGCTCTAGTTTGCAGGTTGGCTGATCAATAAATTGATTGGGGTCCACATGCTGTTTTTGCCATGTACACAGGAGATGGGGCTTTGGGGAAAACGTTTTGCCCTTTGTTCTCAGCTTGCAGAGTGAGTAAGAATTAGCGTTTAGACACAGAATCTAAACCAGTTAGACTATTATTATTTTCTCTTACAGCAGGAATTCATTTGCATATTAGGCCACACCCCCAGATGCCAAGCCAACAGGAACTGTGTTCCTACTAAAAAAAAGCTCTGTCTTCAAGTAACCCTTTCCTATTTTTAGTAAAGTTTTCTTAATGCTAATTACACATGTGTGCTGTGTTGCTGTTTATTCTGCTAAGTATATCCAACGGAGGGAGAATGAGACAAAGGAGGGAAGAATATTTTTTATTTTTTTTATTTTGCTTTATTTATAGCCTGCCTTTCTTGCTGAGGCTGACAGTGGAATTTAAAAGTTTAGAAAAACAATGCAGTAGGATCACGACTACAGAACTGCAGAACAATTTAAACAAACAGACAAGGAAAAAAAATCCTGTCTAAAGCATGATGCGCCATAATATGGAAAATGGGTTACAAAGGTAAGAAGACAATATATGTTCATTTCAGTTAAATGAAAGACCTAACTCTGTGTTATCTTTCCCAGGTATCCTCACTGGTTTGTTGTGAGGGCTTGCATTCAGGCTGCAGTTGCAAGTTCCCCCCACTGGGAACTCAGTTCACAAGCACAAGGACTTAAGGCTTCTCCTTTGGCATTTCCCCAACCCCTAAAAACCCAGGGGGGGGAACAATTTGCCTCTCTGGGACAAATGCTGTGTCCCCCATCAGTACCTTTGAATATCCCAGTGGGGCAAATAGTACCCCTGGGGCCCTTTAACTTTGCAAAAATGGCTCAGGGGAAGGTTTAAACCAATTATCCTCACGTTCTGTGGTATTATTTTATTGTGACATGATTTTTATGGACTCCAACCCACTTTGTCATGTGCATGAAGTTCTATTTCTGCTGGCGGGCTAAGACAATATATGGAAATGTCCTTGATCTGCATATTTTATATAACTTGCTGAAGCCAGCTTTTCTCAACATAGAAGTCCTCCCCTCCCCCCCTGCAGCCAGTGGAGGGGATGCTTGAAAGGATCAACTCAGGAATGAGTCTTCAAATGAGATTAATCTTCCTTTGCAATGCAAACTGCATGGCAAGATATTGAGCGTTCCATTAAAATGAAACAAAGCAATACTTTATGAAGACAAGTGGGTTGGAGGGCTGCTTCAGACATGAAAGTTCATTGCTCAGAGACTGCAATATGAACTCATATATGCGAATGAAGTAATCAAAGAGTTAACATCATTAAGCTAATGCAGTTTTCTGCAGCATCATTTCATACGGTCAATGGCTGGTCATCTGATGATGTGAAAGATGGCAACTTAAGGTGCTGCTCTGTGTTGGTCTCTTAGCAATCTTTAGCAACAACTGCAGGCCAATCCAGAACAGGACCAGCAGTGGTTTTTATAATTTGCAGATGACACCAAACTGGGAGGAACAGCAAATGTGCCGGAAGACAGAGATCTGAACATGCTGGAAAAGTGGGTGGATGTGAACAAGATGCAATTTAACAAGGATAAGTGCCGAGTTCGACATACCAGTAACAAAAATGAGAAACACACATACTGGATGGGAGATACACTTCTGGGTAGCAGCATGTGAACAAGATCTTGGGGTACGGGTGGACCATAAAAATATGAGCAGCCAGTGTGATGCAGCAACAAAAAAAGCAAATGGCATCTTGGGGTGTATCAACAGAGATATAACTTCCAGATCACAAAATGTCATAGTTCTGCTGTACATTTTTTAAGCAAACTTTAAGCAGGGGCTGGACAAGCACTGGTCAGGGATGCCCAGTCTAGGCTGATCCTGCATTGATTAGGGGGTTGGACTAGATGGCCTGTATAGTCCCTTCCAGCTCTGTGATTCTATGAGAAGCATAAGTTATCACTGAAACTGGAAGCAAAGCAACACAGAAGATCAAGAACAACTTTGGAACAGCTCTGTAGGAGACCTGTCTTTAAGTTACTGGCAAAAGTCATCATGGTTCTTGTAGTAAGAGGGTACTAAAAGCATGGGATTGCTCCTATGATAAAATGGGCAGGCTGATTCCATTCATGTCAATTCCTGTTCAGTAGGGCTTACTTCCACACAAGAGAGCACAGGACTACAGCCGCAGAGAGGCAAGAGCATTGGATTTTATTTTATTTCTCATGCAGATTTTGGAGGACGAGTGGAGTGTGGGGAAAGACCTTTGTCTAGACCTTGGGAGTCAAAGTCATTTGTTATGAGGCCAGATTTGACCTTTGTGGGGCCAAACTATGCTTGTCATGAAATACAATGCCAGGTAGCAGAGATATAAACTTTATAAAGGATACAGATAAACACAATTAAAGATGTTATTTTAACTTATAATGCAAACATGCTTAGAATGCTTGTGGTATTTTGTTTAAAATGGAAAAGTGGGTGAATAGTGGGATCTGGCAATGCAATTTTTAAAATAAAACATGAAGAAAAAGAACAAGGATCACAGCAGGAACTAAAAATATAAAAAGGTAAAGGTAGTACCCTGTGCAAGCACCGGGTTAAAAATATAAAATGCTCTAAATCTAGGTAAACATGAAATGGCTTCTCCCCTCTCCCCCCAAGACTACTCAGACTGACAATAGCTCTTCAGTGTAATATCCCCCTTTGGCGGTGGGTTCCCAGGTTAGTCACTAAGTACCAGTTCTCAGGTCCATTCAGCATAGACAAGCCGGCTCAAAGCATCAACCGTTTATTTGCAAGCAGCTTAAACTGGCCTTAAACTCTGCAAAAATTGAGACTGCCTTACCTCCACTCAATTGAAATACATTGCAAAACAAAACTGCAAGGAAAACGTGGAACAGATTTTCCATTAAGGTCTCTGAGTCTTTCCATTAAGGTCTTCCCTTGTAAGGAAAGCAGGTTCTGAGGAGAGCATGCGCCACCTCCACCCCTGCTCTTGCCTTCCCAGGTCTGCACAGACAAGGGAAGGTGAGAGCAGCAGGGCGGGGAGAGGGGGTGCTCAGCAGCACCCCTGTAGACCAGGTGGCACCCTAGGTTGCTGCCTACCTAGCCTACTCCTACACACCGGCCCTGTTTGGAGAGTATGCTGGCCTAGTAGCATATTGTCAATCTTGGCTCTGATACCTTGCTCCCTGAATGGTTTTTCTTCTCTGATTTGTCACTTTGTACATAAGTGCTGTCAATGATGATCCTGGCAAGGGGCTTTCAAGGCAAATGAGAAGCAGAGGTGGTTTGCCATTGACTTCTTCTGGAGGGTCTTCCTTGGTGGTCTCCCTTCCAAGTACCAATCTTTCTTAGCTTCCAAGATTGGGCTATACCATACTGCTGTCCCTCCAGTTTGTCAGTGCATGGCTAGACTTATCTGTTATGGTTGTTCTAACCTTTGGTATAGACCAGGGCTGTCAAACTCCCAGCCCACAAGCCACACCTGGCACACCCAGGGCTTCAATCAGGCCTGTGGCAATTTTCTCTCCTTTCTTCCCCCTCCTGTCCTTACCCGTTGAAGCTCTGAGGCTGCCGATGATGTTCCCAGCTCCTTCTGTCTTATCTTTGCTGACTTCTGGACTTGCAAAGTTGCAAGGAAAACACAGAATGGATTTGCCATCAAGGTCTTTGCACCCAGAGACCTTAATGGAATATCCATTCCATGTTTTCCTTGCAACTTTGTGCTGCAATGTATTTCAGTTGAGTGGAGGTAAGGCAGTTCCACTTTTTGCAGAGTTTATGGCAAGAGTGGCAGGGCAGGATGGTGAGGTGTGCTCTCCTTGCAGCCCAACTTCCCTTGAAAGGGAAGACAAGCTCTGATGAGAGCACTTGCCACCCTGCTGCTCTTGCCTTCCCAGGTCTGCGCAGACCTGGGAAGGTGAGAACAGCATGACGGCGTGTGCTCTCCTTCAAGCCCGGCTTCCCTTGGAGCACACAGGTCGCCACCCCATCTTCGCCTTTTCGAGTCTGCCTGGGGCAGGGGCGGGCCTAGGGCACTAGGAACCTTGGTGCCGACCCTGTCTCCAAAGCAGGGGAATGGACTCACAGCATACTATTTCTCCCTCTGGGGCAGTGGAGAGAGCCCACACTTTAAACTTTGGTTCCCATTTGGGAGAAAAAGGGGGATTATGAAGATCTAAATAAATAAATAAATAAAACTCTCATTTGGAGACCTGGTTTAGCAACAAAACAGCATGAAGTCGTTTTGTTGCCAGCTAGACCCAGAAAGGCCTGAGAGGGGTCCAACTGACCATTTAAAAACTGTTGAGGCAAATCCTCTCATGGCTCTTTACCATGATTACTCACAACCAAGAGATTCTTCCTGTTCCTGTAAAAGTGCTCCTTCACACCAGACAAGGAAGCTATGGTCTCTTTGCTACCTGTCCCTTCAATTATTTTTTGCTCAGTCCTTCTTAAGAGAGCAGAATTCTAGCTATACAGGGCAGTAGGTGGAACAGGAGAGCCAAGGCAGAAGAAAACACCCTGGAGAAGTCAGATCCTAATTCAACAGGAGATTGAAAGGAACCATATTGCTGTTCCAATATATCTTTCTCCATTAAATAGTTAAATATTTATTTCCTCTGCTCAGTACAGATGCCAGCCTCCAGGTGGACTTGGGGATGCCCCTGGAATAACAGTTCATCTCCAGACTGCAGAGATCAGTCCCCTGGAGAAAATGGATGTTTTGGAGGGTGGGCTGTATGGCACTGTACCCCACAGAGGCCCTTGTCTTCCCAGGCTCCATCCCCAAATCTCCAGGAGTTTCCCAACATAGATCTGGCAACCCTACCTCCATCCCCCACAAGTGACTGGGGGGGGAGGGGAGGGAGCCTGGTAACCCTACTGTCCAGGTCTCAGTTTAGTCTCCTCCAGAAGAGAAGTTTAGTCTCAGTTTAGTCTCATCCAGAAGTTATGCAGTCAGAGGACATTATGAAAACAGATCAACTTTGCATCTCTCCAATGATCTTGCATAATGTGCTTTTCTTCCAAGTTTCAGATTTCAATTAATTTAGAATTCTTGGTCAGAACTTGGGGGCCAGAGAAAGAAAAACATGGAGAATGAAGACAGGTTGGTCAGAAAATATAACCCTGCTGCCCACTCCTCCCGGCCCACCTGATGAGAGATCCACACACCAAATCAGTTTGGAATGATTGCACACCTTTCAAACTGCCTACCAGGAGCAGAGAGCTTTTTAACAGCACAGTTTCGGGATGACACCACTTGTAGATCTCACAGGACTGCTGCTGCCTTAGAGTTAAAGAGCAGGAAGGATGGGAAAAAATAGATAAAGAAAGGCTAATCAAAGGTGCCTGAGGTTTGGAGTGCAGCAGCCTTCTGTCATCCTGCCAGCCAGCCCCCACCTGGGACAGGCAAGTAAGCATTAGGGAACCAAGGTGAGCTGCGAAGGAGGTGGCAGCAGCTTCTGTTTTGTAGAACAGGCTGAGGACACCTTGATGTCCCTTCCCTTGGGCCCTGACCCGCTCACTGCCTGCTTAATCCAATAACTCCTCAGTGTCTGAGCAACAATCACCACCGTCACCACCCAACAGTGCCTGAGAAGGCTGCAGGGAGACAGCCCCGGGCACGCCACAGGGGTCTGGGTTGGGATGCAGGATATTTGGGGAGAGGGAGACCACCGGGAGAGTGAGGCTACACTCAGTTCCAGAGCCAGTTCAGCTCCAGGCTCCTCCCTGGCCAGAGACAGCAATGAGTCACATCTCTTTTGCCCCCCATTCCACTGGTCTGTGGCTTGGGGGTGGCTGGCAGGGCAGTGAGAGAGAGGCAGGTTCCAGGGTACCCAGTGCCCAGCAGCAGGAGATGATGTGGCCAGGCTCCAGGAGAGAGCTGTGGCCAGGCTCCTGGGGCCCCACCTGCTGACCAAAGCTGGGGGTGGTAAGTGGTGGAGCTGGAGCCCTGATCTCCATGTTTATGGTGGGACCAGGACTCTGTGGGGTCCACTGTGGCTACAGGCCTGATCTGAAGCCTCACTCTTCTAAGCACTGCTCAGTTATCATTGAGAACTAGTTGCAATATGCATATTACACCTATTCCGTACTCATTCCATTAGTTACTGATCAGTTACCAGGTTTAGTTCAGGGAACTTGTTATCACATAGAAAGCCTTCATGGGCTGGGGCCCTCATATCTGCAGGACCATCTCTCTTGCTATGTTCTCCTGTGACATCTGAGCAAAACCTTTCTGGTACAGTGGTTAAGAGTGGTTGACTCTAATCTGGAAAACCGGGTATGATTCCTCCCTCCTCTTCCACCTGAAGCCAGCTGGGTGACCATGGACCAGTCCCAGTTCTCTCAGAACTCTCTCTGCCCCATCTATCTCACAAGGAGCCTGTTGTGGGGAGAGGAAGGGAAGAAAATTGTAAACAGCTTTGAGATGCCTTGGAGCAGAAAAAAGTGGGGTATAAGACCTAACTCTTCTTCTTTTGAAGGTGCCATCTGGCAAATGAATATGATTGACAGCTGCATGTACAGTAGCTTTTCTGTTGAGGCCCCCACTTGCAGAAAGACCTCCCTGAAGAGGTCAGGAAGGCTCCCACATTTCAATCATTCCACAACATCTGCAAAACAGCAATGTTCAGGAGGGCATTTTAATGAAAGAATTGGGGCTGTAATGAAGGGTGCTTTTTATAAAGGAAGTTTGATTGTAGTCTATGGCACTCTTTATTATATGTATTTATTGGATGTATTATCTTGGGTTTGGTGCCTTGTGTTCTACTGTAATCCACCCTGAGTCTCAACAAGAAAGACAGCCTATAAATCAAGAAGGTTATAAAATGACAAAAAAAATCAACAGTTCATCACAAACATCCACAATAAGGACTCATAAATCAGAATGTGCTCACAGGCACAATAAACATACAGGGGCGTTCACAGAATGACTCTTATAAAACTTGCTCACGCTGACATTTCTTAAAGGTGCCACAAAATTTTTTCCAGAATCCTTAAAGCAAATATTTCACAAGTTAGTCCTCCAACGTGGCATTGATGTGTGAGAAGAAAAGTCTATTCATATAAAGCCAGTTCACATAAAACTGGTGTGATACATTTTGTTGCCTTTCTCAAGACTTGTGACTTAAAGTGGAACCAATCCTTCCTGTCAATTCCATAGAAGACACAGACTCATTTTTTGTATAAACAGAAGAGGTGAACTTGCTTTATATGAATAGACTTTTCTTCTCACACATCAATGCCGTATTGGAGGACTGACCTGTGAAATAAACCTTTAAGAAATGCCAGTGTATGTTTTGTAAGAGTCGTTCTGTGGACTCCTTTGTATGTTTATTGTGTCTACGAGCACATTCTGATTTATGAGCCCTTATTGTGGATGTTTGTAATGAACTGTTGATTTTTTTTTGTCATTTTATAACCTTTTGTGATAAATTTTCAGGCTAAGTAGTACGCAGTATTTCCCAGCGTTTCTTCTTTTAGAATTCTACGTCTATGCAGGGAGTTTCCCCCCTTCTTCTCCTGTATATATAAATCAAGGCCTGTGGGGACCTATTACCAGATTTTGCCACCTGCTCATATATTTCATGTTTCTTCCCAGTCATAAGAACCAGAAACCTGGTGAAAGTTGAAGATAGCCAAAATTACAAGCCAAATTCTATGCTTTGATAATGAAACAGTAGAGAAACAGAATACACGCAACCCTAAACTCCATCTTACTCTTGTATCCACTGGAGACATTAATATGAAAAGCTATCATAACTTTGAGAAGAAGCAGGGCAGGCAGGACTTTCTTTGGCAGCCAAGGAGAAGGGACTGAGCCAAATTCCATTCTCCCTCCAAGAAGAAACATGCCAAAACAGCCATTCTGCAAAATGGTGGGATTCAAAGCCCCGTCTCTTGTACTGCACACCTGACTGTACAATTAAGGCTGCCAACAGGCCTGACAAAAATGTCCTGTCCCTTTACTAGGGAATCAGTATGCAGATGTTGACAGCTTTTCATGGCATGGAGCTAAAACTCCCCCCACCCCGATAATTGGCGCAGATCAAAGTGTTATTAAAGGATCTGCAAGAAGGACCAATTGGCATCCAGTGTACCATCCCCACCCCTGTTGCTAGTAGCCATGCCAAAGGTCTCTCCCCCCGACTCACAGTGGTAAAGTTGTGGGGGCCACAGCGTTCGCCCTGAAAGTGGCAGGAAAGCAGCATTTCCTCTAGTTGGTGTCCCAACTTGTCCAGCAAGTGTTGGGTGGACTGCTCTTGTGGCAGTGGAGGTGGCAGATAGTGGGAGAAGTTCAGCAGGTTCCCCAGCCAGAGCCATCTTGGATCCCGCAGCAAGGCCCACGTGGCAGGCATGGGGTGGAAGTTCTTGTTGAGAAGTCCCAGCCAGTAGCCACTGAGGTAGAAGTCCGCGCGGCTCATGCGCTGTAGCAGGAGTGGGTTCTTGTTGCAAAGAGTGACGGCTGGAAAAGTGAGGTTGCGGGAATAAAAGACATGCACCTTGGTGTGGACAGGCCAGGAGAGCAGATAATGGATGAGGTTGGAGGACCAGGTGAAGAGCATGGCCAAGGAGGTCAGGAAAGCCACGAGCCAGAAGGCTCGGTGAGGGCATGAGAGGTGCACCGAGAAGATGTGGCGGAGTCCGTGGAATTTGGTTTGTTCCAGGAAGGAAAGAGAGGGGTCCACGATGCGGCCAGTCCAGCTGCTCTCCATGAAGGCAAGAAGAGGGGAGGGAAAACCCAGCGAAGAAGGATGTCCCTTTAAAGAGCCTGCTTGTTTAGATGCCAATTTCCTGCTCTTTTCTAATCTCTGGCTTTTCTAGCATCTCTTCCAGAGAGAAAGAGATGCTCTTAGAGGTGCCTGCAGCTTCCTTGAGAGGTTGCTTAAAGCATCAGCAGCATCCTACTGGTTCCACAGAGAAGGAGGAGGAGGAGGAGGAGGCAGCAGCGTGTCTAGGGAACAGTCTGGCTCTGGTATCCAGAGCCACCTAGAGCATGCCAGAGCTCAGCCAAGCAGGGAGAAGTGGAGAGAAGACAGCAAGATGTGAGGAAGGGAAAACGAGAGAGAGAGAGAGAGAGAGAGAGTGAGAGAGAGAGCAAGAGAGCTGGATTGCTGGTTGGAGAGGTGTTGACAAAGAGAGAAAAGGCAGTGATTAGGCTGCAGGAGACTGGAGCAATACAGAGAGAGGCATTACAGAGAAAAGTGCTCAGAGAGACACAGCATGTATGAAACAGGGAGGAAATGACATCTTGACAGACAGTGAGACAAGCCTGAGTGCAGTCCTATCCCTACCCCCATTAGTTCAACCGAAGGAATAGCAACAGATGCCTTTAAGCTGACTCCAGGCTTCATGAACCACATTTGTACAAGCCTGGTGGTATAGCGCATGCTGGCAAACTCCACACAGGGGCTGGCTTCCTTGGAAATGGGTGCAGACACATTCCTGACTTGTGCTTCTGTTTGCGCCCATGAGTGCATGTCCGTGTGCTCTTGCAGGCCCAGGATGGCCTCCCTTCTGACTGAAAGGGGGTGCGTGTGTGTAAATAAATATGGAGAACAGAGAACTGTGCGTGAAGGACAGCTGAACGATGGCAGCAGGGAGGAAAGTACTGCTGTATGCTTGAAAAATATGCCCAGAGATCAAACATACTGAGCAGTGCAATACCCTTGTGCAATACCAAGATATCTCAGTGCTTCTCTTTGCCAGCTTAAATTGGAGATCCAGGGAACTGGAAAGTTCCCATTGGTTCTACTGATCCAGACCCATGCCCTGGAACATGAGACTCTGACTTAGGAACTGCAGTGGCCAGTTGAGATTTAGGAGCCAACATGAGACCCCCAGGCAGGATTCACCATAACACTCAGGGCTTTAATTCATCAGGTCTCCAGCCAAATGGAACACCTTGCTTGCCAGCGTTAGGAGCAGCTTTGCTTTGTCCCTAATCATGACCTATGTGACTGATGTGGACTCCCAGAACACATTTCACCTTAAGCCTTCCAGCTGTTAGCCCAGCCTGGCCTACACAGAGATGTGTGAGTGGTCCACCCTGGTGAGAAGAAACCAAATGACTTCTCTCCTGCTTTTGCTTGGTCAGAGCCTAGATGTCACACACTTGTCCATCACTATAATGAATATTGTGTCAACAACACAGAAAAACAGGGAGAATCAGGCATGCAATTCCAGCTGCTTTTAGCATGGATGTGTACATTTGAGCTTTCAATAGTGGAGAGCTGGAGGGTCACACAGCAAGGGGCAAGCCTACTTCAAAGCCTCACTGAATTCTTCTGACCTATTCGTTTTCTTGGCTAGATGATTTCTGAGTGTTCTACAAGCCTGCTCCTCTCTCTTCAAGGAGATGTCATCTCAAAACTGGGATAACTTGAAATGGGCCAGAAGGCAGAGAACACAAATAAATCACAACAACCTGCCTCCTGATGGTTAGTTAGACACACTCTTGACTAGAAGCAGAGAACAAGAGCCCTCAAGACACTGAGGTTGCCAGCTTTTAAAAACTGCCCGTTGTAGCTGGGCCCATTGCTGACAGCTCGACAGGCAGTCATCAGTAGATGAAAAACCTTCCAGTTTACAGAAAATCATTATTACATGTTCAGAGATGCATTCAGAACCTTATTATTCAAGAACTGACCTGAATCACGTTGTGTCATTAAAATCAGAAATGCTTCCCAGGTGAACTGGACTGCTCCCAATGTCTACAAGTGGCTGGAAATCTATAATCCAGCATCTTATGCTCACTGTCTGGTTTTAGTTTTGGGGCAGTGAGGAAAGTGGATGAATCAGCAGATATGCGTTTGGCAGGGCCCTTGTCCAATAGGTTTGCCAATGTTTCTTCCAAAGATTGTCCTAATGAGTCTTTCTTTGTATAGTATCAGTTGGAAACCTTATATAAAATGGTTGCCAGTAAGGTACTAACTGTGAAAAGAAGCCCAGTGTACTATGTCTGCATCTTGCCACCGTCTAGGTCTGACCCATCTAGACTAAAACAGAATAACAGTTTAGTAAAGTATCCCCCCTGTTTAATTCAGGTTTTCTGCAACACCCCACAAGAGCCACGTAAAGCTACTCCTGGATCCCAGGGGATTTTTCTTTTTCTTGATTCTTCTCATATGCTCAACAGAGATCTTGCTTCTTGTCACAGAATTCTCGCAAGAAAAAAGCATCTTTCTTCCACCTGCCCCTGTGCTGCTGCAGTTATGGAGTGAGGCTGCCACCTAGTGACCACAAAGGTTATATGTTTCATTCTCCCACTGAGGAAGTAACTGCGGGAAGTTTTGTGACTGGAGTTTCTAACAAGCAGCTAAGCCCTAAAAACCCCTGCCGTGATGACTGAAGGGGAGGCAGTACAGATCAATGTTGCTGTGCTGGACAAGAGGAGGACTGCTACCGCTGATTTCTGTATTGAAAATGGTGTCTATTAGGTTGCCAACCTCCAGGTGGGGCCTGGAGATCTCTCACCATTACAGCTGATCTCCAGACAAAAGAGCTCAGTTCCCTGGGGAAAATGCCTGTTTTTAAGTATTGATTCTATAGTATTATATCTCACTGAGGACCTTCACCACTCCAAACCCCAACTGCTCCAAGTTCTACACCCCAGGAATTTCCCAGCCAGGAGCTGGCAACCCTATCTACAGCCCAGTATAAATGAAGGCCCTTTATGCCTGACTTTTCTTCTTTACTGGGGTTTAAACCAGTCTGGAGGGGAAAGGGTGAACCTCCCTTTCAGTGGTGCCATGACCCCAGTTCACATCACCCTCGCCCAGGCCAAATGTTGCATGCTGGGAGTTCCAGTCACCAAACTCCAACACCTTATAGTAGAGTAAGAAGGGGCATCAGCATGGAATCAGGGACAACAGGGAGAAAAAAGAACGGGAGCCAGGGGATGTTTCTTAGGAGGATCCATTCAACAATGGTATCCTGTTACGCATGCACATCTCTAAGTAGAGAGGCGACTCATGATTGTCAACATGTGATAGTGGTTAGAGTGCAGAACTAGGAGCTGGGAGACCCAGGTTCAAATCTCTCCTCTTCCCCAGAAGTTTGTCCAGTGCCCTTGGGCCAGTCACACAACCTTACCCTTACCTACCTCACAGAGGGCTTTTTCCCGTGACTTCTTTTTTTCAGTAGTTCTGACTCCATACTGCATTGGTTTATGGCCCAATTTCTGCATGCATTTTTGTGTGCTTTTAGTTTTTACTCCTTTTTTTGCTTTGTTTTCCCCCTGCTTTTTTCCAGCTCGAGACTGCTTTTACCTTGATGTTTTTCTGGAAGCTGATTCTGAGTTGGGTTTTCCCTAGTGCATATTGGTTTTCTTTGTCCTCTCCCATCCCACTTACCTCCAACCCACTGTTCAATGATTGGACTGCTGCAATAGCTAACCATCTCTCCTGCAAGACAGTGATTTTTAAAGAAAAGGCCCTAAAATATCAATCTAGTGATATAGTGTAATGATAGTTTAAACTGTGTTTCTGAATTCTCAGCTTTCATTTTTTTTAAAAAAAGTAAATCTCTAGCTTTTACTCTCACATAGATATATGGGGAAAGGCATGTCTCTGGGAGGAAAGGCACTAGAGACTTACTTTTTTTGTAAGTGAAAGGGTTGAATTCAAAGAACCTGCTTCAATTATCATTGCAACACTACACTGATATATCAATAGTTTATGGCTGTTTTTTTTTTAAATGATGGGTACTTAGAAACCATTGGTAACACCAACAAAGATGACAGGATAAAATTGAGAAGCAAAGGAAGTTTTAAGCCACTTTGGGTCCCTACCAAGGAGAAACATGTATACATGAAATAAATAAGCATGAGTCTAGTAAGTGGAACTGAGTCAGTAATTTGAGCCTACCTTTATCACAGTGTGAGGGACAGAAGATATTAATCCATAATGCATGCGCTGTAAAAATATAAATCTTGCACCAGCACCACTGCTCCAATCAAATTTGGGTCCCCTCCTGGTGCCATTCAAGAAAAACATGAGTGTCCCATTGAACATGTATGTTGGCCCTGAATACGGATTTGGACCTGTGACTCTTGCAGATGAAGTTCACGCTCTATCTGATGTTTCAAACTGGCTGCCAGGTAGCTCTCATACTAGATTTTCATTTTCCATTGATCTGTGCTGGTGGAAGCCACTGCTAAAGTATAGCACCAGTTCCCTTCTTCACATTATGTCTCTCATGTAAGCTGTCACATGTCCCAAAAGTCACCAAATACGAGTTGTGAGTCCATAGAATCTTCCTCCCACCATAGAACAGAATAAGCAGCTAGACAGTGCGGGATGAAGCTTATTTCCTTAACAGGAGCATGCACATCATTAGGCAAGCACTGATTTAGGAGAGGCTGAACTGGATTTAGCATGAGAAGATCAGCTTGCAGATCTGATGTGGGCTCAGCCCCTTCCTCCACTTTTTGCCCTTATCCAACTTGCATGGAATGTAAGGGGAAGGATGGGCAAGGGGGAAATCCCACATTATGCACATATATGCATGCGTGTTTGTGCACAGGAGCATGATGCTTGCAGGGATTGCAGGCCCACCCTCTCTGCCTCTTCCCCACAGCCATCAGTTACTGGATATCCTCACTGGTATTGTCTTTATGTCCGTAGGCATTAACAATCTCTAATGTTGATGAGTGTGGCAGCTATGGCTCATTGGCAAGAAGTTGTTTAACTTAGTTGCTTTGATGATGACAGTTGGTCTTAAACATCTGAACAATATTCAAGGTTCAATAGTCTTTGTAGCAAATGCAACAATAAACTTTCAGAGTAGGGAAGCAATAAGTATATGTAGTTATAAATTAGGGCCACTGGAGGGAGACCAAAGCAAACAGAATTTCTTGACACACTCCGGAAAATCCTGTACGCTGCTCTGGTGTTTTTGCTTGGTCTTAATGGCGGGTATTATACGATTTTTTTGTTTGAGGCTTGTTTGCCATCTGCAATCTCTGAGCCAAAAAAAAAAAAAAGGCTAAAAGAGAAATAAGGAGTAGGACACAGAACACCATCACCTGAAATCTGGAAGACTGAGGGATGGGAGAGACAGCATTGTACGTATATCTGTCACAGCTCTGGTGAGGGTGTTAAGAGCTATATATATCCATCCCATAAATATATCACCCCTAAGCAGTATCTGAATACAGCCCAGATAACATCACTGATCTGTGAAATTTAAAATAATAATAAAAATCTGTTACCAGTTTGGGGCTGGAAGCTTAGAGTGGATCTACTGGTCGGACCAGAGGGCAGGTCCCAAATATTTTGGGCAAGTCAGACGCAAATAGCAATGGTCTTCTGCTCATGGGTCAGGGCTCTCAGGCAGGCCCGTAGCTATGAGGGGGCCTGTGGGGGCACAGCCCCCCAACTTCTTGCCAAAGCCCCCTGACTCCAGGGCCCCAAGGAGCCCCCAGGGCCTCAGCCATGTTGGCAGGAGCTGCCACCAGCCCCGCGAGCGATTTGGTGATGGAGAGGTCACTTGCGGGTCCGGCACCAGAAGCAGCCTGGGCCTCCTGCCTGAGTTAAAGGGCCCACCAATCAGCTGATTGGCAGGCCCTTTAACTCAAGGGGGGGGGGTGCTGGCTGCTGCTTCTGCTCCCCACCGGCAGAGAAGGAAGGTCAGTAGCCAGAGTGACTCTCCCTGCTGCTCTTGTCACTGTCCTTCCTTCCCGACCCTAAAAGAGCATGCAGGCTTGGGGACAGAAGCAGCCCCCAGCACCCCACCTGAGTTAAAGGGCCCACGGAGCAGTTGGGGGCTAGGAGCTGTTTTAGTGACGGGAAGGGAGGGCAGCAATGGGCTTTCTCACCAGCCTTCCTTCCATGCCACTAAAATAGCACGTGGGGCCAGGAGCAGAAGCAGCCTCCAGCTGATCCGTGGGCCCTTTAACGCACCGGAGACTGGGGGCTGCTTCTGTTCCCGGCCGCTTACTATTTTAGTGGCGGAAAGGGAGGCCAGTGACCAGAGCGGCAGGGAGAGCCGCTCTCTCCCCAGCCTCCCTTCCACACCACTAAAATAGCACATGGAGCCGGTGGCATCCCTGTAGGCCTGATGGCATCCTATGTGGCTGTCTACCTGACCTACTCCCACATGTCAGCCCTGCTTCCTCTCCCCACAAGAGGCACTTTTGAGCTTGGTGGGGCTGAGAGAGCTCTGAAAGAATTGTGACTGACCCAAAGCCAACTGGCTGGCTACATGTGGAGGAGTAGGGAATCAAACCCAGTTCTTCAGATTAAAGTCCACTGCTCTTAACCATTATACCATGCTAGCAACCCACCTGCTGGATTGTGAGGCTCTACAAAGCTACCATTGGGGGACAATTCTGGGGGAGGAATTTATTTAGTGTGTGCCCACACAGAGAGCAAGAATGCCACGTCTCTTGACCCTCTTTGGACACCAGCTGACAGAGAGAAGCAGCGCCACTGCCAGGCCAGGCCGCTGAGCAGAGGGACGAATCCTCCTCAGCGCTGTTCCTTTGCTCACTCTACTACAGTACCTCAACCGTGCTCAGCTTCTGTTTCCTGTTCCTGGATTGGATTCTGCATATCCCCGAGGTCCCCCCTCTCCCAAGAGCAGCATTTCAGGGGGCATCGCGGACTGCTTCAGGAGAGGAGAAATTGGGCTGAGACAATTGCTGCTGGCTCAGCATCTACATTTATTAAGAGGGGAGTCTCTCCAGCTCATAGGCTTTTAAGACAGTATAAAGTTATATACAGTGCAAAATTATATAAAATGTCATTTAAGGTAAAATTCAGAACCAATCCTCTCCTGCTAAACATCTCTATGGTCTCCAACATCTACCATAATCAGCTGGCTTCACAACAAAGGTAAAATTATCCACCATCCTGCAATGAAACAGAAGGGCAGGGTTCCAGAGTAATCACCCTGAGTTTAAATAACTCTCTTGGAGCCTCAAGGTCAGAGACAGTATCTGGCAACTGGTAGGGTAGCTTCTCTGGTCAATAGCCATGTAGTCACCCCACCCTTGTGGCTTCCAATCGTACTGTCCAATGAGTGTGATGTCACATGACTTGCAGCTCAGTGGCACTTCAGTAGAGTTGCCAACTCCAAGCTGGAGATTTTGGGGGGGGGGGTAGAACCTGAGGAGGGCAGGGTTTGGAGAGGGGAGGGGCCTCTGTGGAGGATAACACCATGCAGCTCACCCATCAAAGCAGCCATTTTTTCCAGGGGTGCTGATTGCTGCCATCTGGAGACTATTGGTAATTCCAGGAGATTTCTGGGCTCCTCCTGGAGGGTTGCAACCCTAGCTGCCCCCTAGAAGTTAACAGTGGGATTTGGATCTGGAAATGTTGAAGTTCACTGACCCAAGATACAGTATACAGCTACAGCAGCATGACTGGAAGAAGAAAAATGCTGGCCTTTACCCTTTCATTCTGGCAGCTGTCCAGAGAGGAAGGTCAGGATACTGGAAACTCTGAATCCAGCTAATGAAAAGCTATCTTAAACTAGCCTCTCTCCCATTTGGTAATTCCCTCTGTCAGCTTGCACTCAGCAGAAGAAAAGGGGTACTTTGTTCTGGTCTGGATGAAGTTAGCCAGAACCAGAGAGGGGAGTTGGTGACTGGCAAAAAGAGAGCCAGCATTGCATAATGGTTAGAGTGTCCAATTAGGATCTGGGAGATCCTGTCATATCATGCAATTACAATTTTTTGTCTGTTTTTAAAGGTTTTAACATTAAGTACAGACCAGCCACAGCCCCTTGCTCATTATGCATTTTTGTAAAATTTTATCCTTGTTATTTCTTTTATGACCACTGAGGAAGACAACTGTCAACATGCATTTGGTCTTTTTTCATGCTTTGTAAATTAAGGGGTATTTTTAATATTTCTTTATAAATGTACACTATCTTTTACTTTCCTTGCTTTTAACATAACAGTTGTATTCCAGTGATGAATCCATAATTGTTCAGGAATAACCTTCAGAGTCTTTTTATACTATACTTTTAAATATTTTGTATTAATACTGTTCACTGGCAATTCTTCATTTCTTGATTAGGACCTGGGAGACCCAGGTTTGAATTTCTGCTCTGTCTCAGAAGCTTGCTTGGTGATTTTACGAATTCTCCGCCTAACCTGCTACACAAGGCTGTTGTTAGGATAAAATAGAGGACAGAAGGACAATGCAAACTGCTTTGGATCCCCACTGAGGAGAAAGGTAGAGCATAAATGAAGAAAATAAACAAATAAAATCTCCTAGGTGGGTATCCGCCCCCCATACTGCAGTTGCAGCTCCCATTAAAACACACACACACCTGAAAGATCTTTTTTATGGATCTGCTATTGCCTCATCTAGTTTGGCCCTAGCAAATTTTTAAAGCATACATTTTGAGCATTTTTAATCTTAGACAAGGGATGAGGTGGGCGTCACAATTTACGAAAGGAAATTTTATTTAGTTAATTTTTATTCTGCCTTGGTTTGCACAAAAACTTGAGGTATAAAAAAGTGACAACTGAATTGCAGATTGTGAATATGGTAGTACCAAATGTTTTAAAAGCTCAAGGTACATGACATTATTACTCTATAGTTATACACTATAAAACACACCCTGGTATATATAAAGATCCTCACTGTTCCAAAGAGCTAATCTGCTAAAAACCTTCTAGTTTAAACCTCATAGCTTAGAAACCTGATTTCTTATTTCATTTTGCTTTGTAATTTGTCCAGCATCTTCCCACCTTTAATAAACATCTCCCTTGATCTAAGGTCATGGTAGATGCTATCTGAAGGTAAATAAGTTTGGGATGTTTTGTCTCTGGACAGACATCCAGATTTCATTTCTTCTTATTTCTTATATAGTCTGGCTAAGCAGGGATAGACCAAGAAAACACAATAGGGAATACATTGCAGGTTGGCATTGGCTTGCTTGCATTTTCAGATGCGGGGCTTACATTTTCAGGCAAGGGGTAGCTTGTTCAAGCTGACCTGGAGCTCAGGAGGGGGGCAACCTGAGTCTCTTGTGCTGAGGAGTATGTGCCACACTGTAAACAGTATTTGGAATATGTGAAAGGGAGAATCCTGATTTCATGCAGGGCGTCCTGCTCACACACATGTGTAGGTCTTATGCAGAAGACCTCTCTATGCATGACCCAGACTTACACTGAATCAGTGTGCATAGAGGGGGTGCAGGCACAAGCAAGCTGATCCTACTTTTGCCTGATCTGCCAGCTTGTGAGCATGGGGTCTGTGCTTGCAGGAAATGTTTGTGCAAACATGCTATTCCTGTGATCGGGAACACTCCCCCCCCCCCCACAATATTCCCAGTCATGGGGACATCACCTACATGTGCACACTTCCTGTGCACTTAGATGTTGTGCTCATGAGCCAGCCATCATATCCTGTAAGTGGAGGGAAGGGCTAGTATATTCATGCCTGCTTCCCTTCTACATATAGATGACTCAGTGCAGGTATGGTTTATGATTTAGAGGGTTAGACCTTAACGGAATATGTGCAGAGTGGAAGCTCAGTCAGTGCAAACAATCTGCAACTGCCTCATCTAGTTTGGTCCTAACAAGTTTTTAAAGCATACATTTTGAGCATTTTTAAGGCAATCCCTCCCTTTCCCTTGAGTTCAAAATAATGTCTGCAAAGCCTCTCTTCATAAACCTGACTGTACCCCCTGGGCTTTAGTCTTCTTCCCTGTCTCCTTGCGCATATAGCCACCCAACTGAAGACTTCTGAAGACTTCAGCTTAATTCCAGTTTGTTGTGATGTCTGAATTCAGGCACCTTAAAAAATTGAGGTGTGCTGGGATTATTTAAGCACCCAAGGTCAGAGATCTCGGCAAAGTGGAGCTAAATAGGAGGGGTCCATTCAATCCGGGCATCTCTCATGAGAGGGAGAGGGAGGGAGGACACAAAGCTGATTATCTAGGTTCATGAAGAAATGCTATTTTCCTTAAACCATCTTATAATATAGTGGGTTCTATGCAATGATGAGGCGAGGTGGTAGTGAACAAAACTCTTTTATTGAATACTGCATGGTATAGCGCTGCCTTAGAAGACTGAAAACTGGGCCTATAGGGCCAACTATATATACACACACACAAAGTTCCCATGCTAGCATTCTATTGGACCATTCAAACCAGCAGGGGGCTTGTGACTGGAGCAAGGCAGTAGAATTTGGATCCTACTCCCTATTGTTCCTGAGTCCCCAAGCTCAGTCCTACAGGCTCCAATGAGCCAGGCAAGAACTCCATATCATAGATACAATTCTAGTCACATATACAACGCTTCTGAATGCAACCTTAGTGTATGCGTGTGTCTGTGTGGGATCTCAGTGCCCTTCAGTCAGGGAATTTCAATTTTAGGGGGCCCAGGCAGACCCCTGCCCACCAGCAGCCCCCTTCACTTGTGCTTTCCTTCCTGCCCGCTCACCTACATGCCCCCCAGCCTTCTCATCACCCATAACACCAGCCTACATGGTCCACCTCTCATTCTGTGACAGTGTGGGGAGGTACACACAGCTGGAAGTGCCACCAAGAGTGCTGCCAGTCCTCCGCACATCCTGCATGCCTTTCTCTAGTGGCACTGGGTATCATTTTCAGCTGGGATTACAGGTGTGACTGGTGGAGTGCATGCCAGTGGGTGGCAGGAGAGGAATGTAGGCAAGGGTTTGGTGGACCCGTGCCCTGCTGGAAGCCTTGGGTGGCTCCTGAGTCCTGTCCTGATTTCAGTGGCCCTTTGGAATGGGAGGTTTGGGTCTGGATTTATCTAGGCAGTGTATAGGATCCCAACCTTTCTTCTTGCAGTCATAAATCCTTAAAAAGGGAGATATTTTTGACTTGGTTGTATTCTGAGATTTAAAGGTCATTTTATGTGTTAACAGACATTGTGAAAGCATCCAATCTTCTTTTGTTTTAATGCACTGTGATGCTCATTTACAAACCCCATACATTCTTGTGGCCATCTTAAAAGAACCAGTGTATTCTAATGGCCATTCTGTGCCATTCATTTCAGTATGGAGAACATGTGATTTTTGCAGACTCACCTACATCTATATTGCTTTTATAACACTTGAATTGACATGGCTTTTCCCAGAGAATCCTGGGAATTATAGTCTGAAGAGATGCTGAGAATTTCTGGTTCGTGATCCTTAGTTCATTTTCCTCACAATCCCCAAACTGCCCTGGGAAGAGGATACAATTGGTATGGATATGTATATATGTTTGTTTTGCCTTTCAGTGCAGATGTGCACACAGCAGTGAACATTTGGGGCAAGCGCTGATTCCTGCACAGCTGGGGACATCTAAACTGTACACTGAGACAAACTTCTGTTATTTATTTATTTTTAAATAAAACTTTGCTTTGAAAGGATCTGCTACATACAAGACTTTAAAGAGCATCTTAAAAATTCATTTCTACAAAACAGCAATTAAAATGTAAACAGGAAGGAGGGTCAGTAACAGAACACTAAACAAAACACTTGCAGAATATATGGTAGGGGGGTGGGATAGACAAATTGCCTTGAAGAGGAATGGCACAATTTTGGTGCCACAAGTGATAAGGCCCATTTTTGGATTGCCACCTGCCTCATATCAGATGCATTCATAGCAGATGACAATGGCCATAATCGTTGAAGCACTTCATATGGGAACAGGTGGGCCTTATGGTATGCTGGTCCTTAGCAAAATTGGGCTTCCAAGGTCAACAGCAGCATCTTGAATTGGGCCTGGAAGCAAATTGAGACTAGTGAATGTCGGTGGAACAGTACCAGAGTGATATGGTTCCTCTGGCCCACTCCAGCCAGCAATCTCACTGTAGCATTCTGTAACAATGGTAATTTCTGGACACGCTTCAAGGCAGCTCCACAAAAAGCACACTGAGCAACCTAACCTAATCTAGAGGTCAGCAGTGCAGGCATCACAGTGGCTAGGTCTTTTTCACCCCAGAAAGGCTGCAGCTGTCTCATCAGCTGGAGCTGGCGGAAATCACCCCTGGCCACCAACGAAGCCTGGGTCCAGCAGCCCCCCAAGCTACGAACCTGCTCCTTTAGGGAGAGTGCAACCCCATCTAGAACAGGAGACATTGTCAGCCACCAGTAACACCTTCATTTTATCAGGATGAAGTTTATTAACCAGCCTAAAACTGCCTCCAGGCATTGGGTTCAAGGTTTCCACAGCCTCCCTGGGAACTGCTGGAAGTGAGAAATAGAGCTGAGCATCATCTGCATGGAGACGCTGCATGGAATTCCTGGGGGGAGGGCAGGTGTGCTAGCACTGCTCCAGCATGCAACATCACTTCTGGCTAGGGTTCCCAGCCTCTCACTGGGTGCAGGGTTTTCCCCAATTTCGGGGCTTCCAATCCACCAGCACAGTGGCCAGTGGGGGGAGTCCCGCCCTGAAAAGCTCCATCAGTGCCCGACATGCCTGGCACAATGACATCACCTGGAAGTGCCATAATTGTGCTAGGCACATCTACATTTTGGTTAAAAACTCTATGGTGCAATAGAGTTTTTAAACCAAAATACTAGAGCGTCTCCATGCAATGTGCCTGGTGTGATTATGTAACTTCCAGTGACATCATTGCGCTGGTAGCCAGGTAAAACTTGGCAACTCTACTTCTGGCAAAAAATTAAAAGTGACATCATGATGTCAAGGATGTTCTAGGGCTTTCCATGCAATATGGTTAAACCATAAAAGTTTTGGCAAATCCTAAGCATCATCCCAATGTCATGATATTTCTGCCAGTTTTTGCCAGAACTGATGTTGTGCGCTTGCATGCCTGCCCCATTTATCCCCAGCTGTCCTCTGAAGTACTGGAGGGCAATTGTGTGTGTGTATGTGTGCAGGAAGGCTTCCTACCATAGCAATAGACCTGGCATCCCTAGTGACCTCATCAAGCAGTTTCATGAAGACGTTAAAAAGCCTGGAGCACAAGATGGAGTTTTACAGAACCCCATAAACCAGCAGCACCACCTTCTGAAACCTGCCTTCCAGTTAGGATGATGCCTCCCAGTCTCAACCCTGAAAGATAGTCCAGAATGATACCATGAATGATTGTCCTGAAAGCTGCTCAGAGATCCAGGAGAATCAGCAGGGCTGCATTCCTTCTGTGTGTCTCTGGGTGCAACCAAAGCTATGTCACCCATTAGTGCAACCAAAGCTATTTCAATCCTAAAACCAGGCCTGAAACCAGATTAGAAAGGTTCCAGAGCTGAATTCTGATTGACAAATCTGGTTTGGGAAATTCAAGATTTTGGAGTTATGCCTAGGGCAGGTGTTCAGTAGGAATCTGATGACATGGCATCCGCCCTCTAAAACTGCCTTTTCCTTCATACAAACATCTCTTTGGCTTGCTGTAATCCCCAGAGAACTCCAGAACCCACCTTGAAGTAGGGTCACCAGCCTCCAGGTGGGGCCTGGAGATCTCCCACTTTTACGACTGATCTCCAGCTGGCAGAGATCAGCTCCCCTGGAGAAAATGGCTGCTTTGAAGGGTGGACTTTATGGCATTGTACCATGCTGAGGCCCCCCTCCTCCCCTCTCCAAACCCAGCCCTCTCCTGGCTTCACCCCCAAATCTCCAGGTATTTTCCAACACAGACCCAACCCTACCTTGAAGTTAACTCAACATGGAGAAAAGCTCTTTGGGACCTAAAAAGTAATCAGTGGGAGGGTCTTGTATTCCTCACCCATGCATTCCTTTTGCTGCTAAAAATGGACTCCCTGTTCTCTTCTCTCAACATGATTGAGGATGATCCAGGTTGAAACACATTGATCTGAAACCATCATGTTTAATTTTACCTGGAGACAACTATAAAACAGGATCCAGGGAAGAGACGGCAGCCCAGAAAGAAGCTTTCTTTCAGGAGAAAAGGGCATCAAAATTTAGTCAAAGCAGTTAGAGGTCTAATTTCCCTTTGCCCTTGAGAAAGTTTTTCATCAAAACATACTAGGATTTTTATATTCAGAGCCACGGAAGAGGGCAATGGCACCAAATGCTGATGCAAAGCAGAGTATTAAAACTGTACAGAAGATTTATTGAGCCACGAAAATATTCAAGATTCCAAAAAACACAGTTCTTATGTAGAGCAGGCTCTGTCAGAGTTATAATAAAGTGGGCTGGGGTTTCCTAGTGTCTTCTTTCAGATTTAAGGTGTTTTTAAACCTACAGTGGAGAATGGTAGATTATAAAGATGCTGTGTGTGGAATAACTGAAATACCATCTTCTCTAATGCAATGTAGATCCTTTGTTGTTGTTGAGGGAATCCACTGAGTTCTTCATAGATGTACAGGGAGAATTTGAAATAACAAAAAAGCCACCATACTTGGACAATGGTTCTAATGTGAGAAGTATAACCAGACACTACTTGCCTGCCAGAGGAAAACAAAATCCTTTCATGAAGCATATTAAGGATCTGTGCCATATTTAAAAGATGCTATGTTCTTGTTACGATTAGGTAATACAAAGCTAGCCCTTTCTCTAACATAGGGGTCCCCAGCCTTATTGATCCCGCAGGCTCTTTGTGAAATTTGAGAAAGGGCAGTGGGCACTACCAGCACTGTCATGGGTGCAGGAACTCGCAGAATACTGCAATGATCTAGGAAATGCTGGGAGATTCCAACCCAAGCGTCCTACAACACAGGCAGCTGCTGCTGAATGGCTACTCCCTGCAAAGGGGATACTTCCTGGGTGCCTCTGAAGCACTTCCTGTACTAAGGTGGAGGAAAATAAGTATTGGCTGTTTGTTACAGTTTCCACAGAAAGGGAGGGTTTGCTGTCTGAACAGCCAGAGGGAGAGGTTTCCAAGTGCAGAGACATAATACAATCAGCATTTAATGGCCAACATACAAGCCACACAGCAATAATATAGTACATTCCCATAATGAGCTTAGCACTCAGGACTCTGCTTGCCCTTCCACTCAAGATTCTTTGAATTCTATTCCCAAGAAGCAAGCAGGCATCAGGAAACACATTTGGCAGGTGTTGTGGTAGAGTGGCCAAGTCTCCTGCTATGGCAAGCATCACTACAATGCCTTCAGCATCACAACAGTGGTCACTTCTGGTTACATACTTGGAAATGACATTATGGGACTGCAACAGCACTCTAGGAATTTCCCAGATCTCTATGGGTTTTACCATAGCTGTAAAATTATATTGACTTTTCTACTTATCGAGACCTGATTAATGTGCATGAATAAGAAATGTCTACTAGACTCAGGATTTCAGTCATATGGTTTGCCACCTTTCAAGCACTTATCCTCTGTTCTTTGTCTGAGGCTCTCAAATAACTGGAGAAACTTGTTCTATATGATCTAATACAGGAAATAAGCATTACCATCAAGATCATTTGGGAAGACGATGTAGTCTGTTCCTTTTCTGGCTTATTATTAGCGAGAGTATCATAATCACCTCCGCTGTCCTTGCCCAACAAAAGAGAACTCTTGGAAATCGATGCAGGAGCTCAAGTGTCAGCTTTGCCTCTGGGTGAGCAGATATATGATCAGGTTGGTGAGATTTTTTTCTTAAAGGGGCCTGAGGGCTAGACCTCTATTCTATGAAAGATCTCTTAGGGCAGCTGGGTAAATAAGGGGGAAGAGAGACAGTTTGAAGCTGGAGAGAGCACCCTAAGCATTACCTCTTCAAAGTTTCAAACACTGGCAGTATTGACATCTAAACACCTCCCAACCACTTTCTCCACTGTTGCCTACTAAACTTCATCCTAACATTATTTCTTGCAGAGATATGACAATTTCTGCCTTCCCCAAAACCGAGCTGTATACACCCAAGCACACAATCAGTCAGACCTCTTACCTGTTCCTATCCCTGCATTTTGATTTTGACCATCTCCTTTGCCTGTACTGTCTTCCCACACTGTTCCAAGCCTCCTTGTTCCCTAGAATGGTGGAACAAGTATCGGATCCTCTCTGGGGGCCTCTGGCCCTCTCGCTGGTTGTCTCCAGCTGCCAGGGAGCATTTGTAACTGCAAACCACTCCACCCTCTGTGATGCTGGAAAGAGCAGATTTATTCTCCGGCTCTTGCATCCTTTCAGCTTCACTTTTCACCCCTCTGCTCTTCCTGCCAATGATCACTGCCAGCATCTACATCTATGCCACCCAGGGCCTTTTTGCTTCCAGCCAGGACCTTCATTTCCTTGGGGAGTTAACATATCATATTTAGGGGCCCCCTTCTTGCCTGGGCTCCCAGTGCTTGCTAAGATCACCCAGCTATGCTTCCTTCCCTTGTTTGCCTTGCCTGACAGCTAGTAAAACATTTGTGTCACCTCCTTTCAGGCACTGCCTCCCAGCCATAAAAAAGGGCGGCTTTCCCACTCTCTGTGGCCGCTAGCTGCTTTTGGATGGATATTTTTATGACTGCAGTTCCTGCTGCACACAGAGTTTTAATTACAGTAAGCAGCTTGGAATGGGCAGCAGAAGAATGAAGCTGCGGGAAGGCAGAGATGGTGCATCTCTGAACAGCACAGATTAGGCCATCCCATCCCTTGGTACTGAGTTGGTGCTGAGAGGGTCAGGCCTTTGCAACCCAAGGGAGGAAGCCATAGGAAATGCAGCCTGAGAATCAGGAGCTCTATTGTAGAGAAGGAGTTCTCTGAACCCTTGTGTAGTACCAAGATTACCCTAGAGCAGGGGTGGCCAAACTGCGGCTCAGAAGCCACATGTGGCTCTTTCACACACACTAAATGGCTCTTGAAGCTGCCCCCCATCAGCAAAGAAAGGCATTTCTCTCTTTAAATCACTTCTCCAAGCCAAGCCAGTTGGCAGCTTGGAGAATGCATTTAAAGTTAAAGTTGCTTTCTTTCCACCTGCCCCATCTATTTGCCTGCCTGCCTTCTCTCAAACTTGCAGCTCTCAAACATCTGATGTTTATTCTATGTGGCTCTTATGTTAAGTAAGTTTGGCCACCCCTGCCCTAGAGACTTTGTTATACAAGAGAACCAAGAGCAGCTCCCTGGGGCAGTCTGAGGATGTAAAAACAGCAATGGGGCAGAAACTGCAGCCACTTCTTTATCCATGCTGGGGCCTCAAGTAAAAAGGAACCAGTGGGTGGTCAGGGAGGCACAAAACTCCCATTGCATGTGTGATGCAAAACGCTTGTGTTGTTCCCAGCAAACAGGAGGGCTTTGTAAAGTGACATCCTCAACACAGCTCAGCAGCAGACCAGGTCTTGAAAACACAGGGCCAAACGAGATGTGATGGTGTCCTTGTGGCTACCATGAGGACACTAATGCCATTTTAAAGTCATTCAAAAATATCACAGAGGCCCCGTCAGGCTAGCGTTGTTATCCTCCAGGTGGAGCCCGGAGATCCCCCAGAATTACAACTGATCTCCAGGCAACAGAGATCAGCTCCCCTGGAGAAAATGGCTGCTTTGCAGGGAGAAGTCCTTGGCATCATACCCTGTTGAGCTCCCTCTCCTTCCCAAACTTCCAGGAATTTCCCAACTCAGAGCTGGCAACCCTACATCAAGCCCACAATGTGACTTTCATTTTTCCCTGCAGGCCTTTTCCGGTATCGAAACAGCTACTGGTGCAGGGGTGCCAGCTCCAGGTTGGGAAATTACCAGAGATTTTGGAGGTGGAGCCTGAGGAGGGTGGGGTTTGGAAAAGGGAGGGACTTCAGTGGGGCAGAATGCCATAGAGTCCATCTTCCAATGTGGCCAGTTTCTCCAGGTGAACTGATCTCTATCACCTGGAGATCAGTTGTAATAGCAGATCTCCAGCCACCACCTGGAGGCTGGCAACCCTACCTGATGTTTATGGCCATTTGGGCACTTGCTCAAGCATGGAGCGGGGGGACAAAAGCTCCTTAACTCACTGTACTGGCCCTTGTTGCATCTTTAAATGACTGGAAGATGGTGACGGTGTCCCTTAGCCTTGGAAATATGAAGCGGTCACAAAGGGAAGAGTGTTCCTGTGGACAAACAGAGCATCTTTCCTGCATTCCCACAGTTAATGCCCTCACAGGTAGGATTTAAGACCAGAGAGGTCTTGGTTTCCAGGGGATGCTCCAGAAATTTTTGCATGACTTTTTTTTTAAAGAGGCCACTTAAAGCATGGCCTTTAATTCAAGCGCACCTGATTTCCAACAGATTGCACTAACCCCTATAAGTAATCCCGCATCCAAAGGTTAAGCACCTCTAAATATGCAACCAAGTGGATATGGTTGATTGCACTGCCAAGGAGACAACTGGGCCCAATCTCAAACCCAGTGATGCAGGTTTGCATAGAGTGGGGTCTCTATATCTTGCTGTGGGCAAGCTCTCCCTATATGTAACCAAGCATAAACAGGTTGGTAAAGTTGCCAGGTTTTTTTCTGGTACAGCCCCTGTGTATTTAAAAACGACATAACATGCAGAAATGTTTAAATTTCCTCTTGGTTGTGCTGCATGGGGTTGCCATCTTTTAATTGTCTCTATTCTTGCATCTTTAACAGTAAACTCGCCACAGCAGGTCCCAGTGGAAATAACTTTGCCTGTCCACCGATTAAAGTATTTATTTATTTATTTAGTTTATTAACTCTCCTGTTTCCACCTGATTACCATATATATTACGTTTTCTCTGAAACAGCTGATGGTATGAGACTGTTCATCGAAGGTAGCTGTTACCCTTTGCAAAATAACACAAATAATTTAATATAAGGAAAATCCTCTCCAACACATTGCTTAAACCTGAAACAAGATCTATACAAACAAACTGAGACGATGCATTTGAAGGACTGAGTCACCTTGTTTGGGAAATGACATCAGGCAAAGGCAACTGAAAATCATTTTAAACCCCACCCCCAAAATTATGGTTAATGAATGAATGAGTCAATTACAGTGATTAATTGGCAGGTGCATTCAATGAGGGATCATTATCGCCTATGAAGGACTGATCTTTGGAACAGGTTCCCTAGATAGAGAGGTAGATGTTCTCAGCCAGCTGGAATTGCTGCATCAAGAATAATAAATGCCTTTCCAAAGGAAATAGCCACACCTAAACAGGTAGATTCGGGCCAGGAGGGAATTTTCTGCTCAAGTCTAAACAGGCAGTCAGGATATACTTTGGTATAGATCTCTGAGACTGAAATCTCTAGCAAGACTAGTGTGAGGTAGTTCACCTCAGACTGAAGATTCCAGGGTACCATTAAAGGGCAGAAACTTGTCAATTGTTCATTATTATATTTTTCTTTAGCATGGGGGCATCATTTAAATTGTTTTGCTTTAAATTGGCTTTGGCTTCCTTTGGTCTCTATTTTACGTCCTATAGCTGGAGCTTAGCAAAAATTTGGGAGGGTTAGCTGCAATACTCCCTCTAAGCTGTGGCATCTTGTGATCAAAAATTCTACTTTGTGAGCTACTGGCATTAAAGTTGTAAGGATATATTAGTTTGCTCTGGAGCCATTTTCTCTGAGCTAAGACAAACATCTATGAACCAGAGGCTAAAAAACTGTGAGCTAGCTCATACTAACTCAGTTTAGAGGAAACACTTGTTAGCTGTATGTGTGGTAGGTATTCCTGTCCCTCCCAGACAGAACTGACTTGGGGTAGTATCTCTCTCAAATCTCTTCATGGTGTGGAGATTAGAACTACTCACTGGATCTGAAGCAAGCCAGCACTTTGGGACAACAGATATGTTCTTTCCTTCTCCTTCCCACTGAATACATGTAACCAGGGCTTTTTTGGTAGGAAAAGTCCAGCAGGAACTCATTTATATATTAGGCCACACCCCCTGATGCCAAGCCAGCTGGAACTGTGTTCCTGCGCATTCCTGCTCAAAAAAAGCCCTGAATGTAACTGTTTTATATCAAGGCAGCCCATTGATTATCCACCCCAGTACTGTCTCTACTGACCACCAGCAACAGCTTTCCAGGGTCACAGGCAGAGAAATGTCTTCCCCCAGCTCCTGCTACCTGAGATCCCTTATGCCCAGAGACCGAACCTGAGACTTTCTGCATTCAAAGTATAAGTTTTCTGCCACTGAGCCACAGTCCTTCCTTGGACCTCCAGTCATCCCTGGGTAAAGCTGGCACTAGGACCAACACGGGAACCACTCACCACGGAGAAGTCGTCAGGCCTGCAGGGCTCGCCACGGTATTTGCAGGTCAGCACCATGTCCTCAAGCTGATGGCTGTTTCGGTCAAAAAAGTTATACAAATTCAGAGGTTCATCAGGGGTGTCAAAGGCAGGTGGGACCAGAGGGAATCCTGCTTCCAAAGAGAGATCCTCATAGCCCACAAGTGGGGAAATATATAACAGGTCACCATAGGTGAGCTGAGAAACACGAATGCGGTTGAAGTTGCAGAAAGTGACAGCAGGGAAAGTCATCTGCGAACTCTCCTGTTCATCCAGCTGTGTTATGTGATGGTACTCCAGATAGTAGAATATTCGCCCGACCACCTGGTACAGGAAAATGGACAGCGAGAACAGGAAGGTGCCTGTCCAGAGTGCCTGGCGCACCCCAAAGCCTCCCTCCACAAAGATGTGACTGGCCCCATGCAAGGTGCAACTGTTAGCAAAAGTTATCAAATCTGGAGCACCTTCTTCCTTTTCCTCCAGTTCTGCTGCATCTTCAAAGCCCCCCTCCACGTCTTCCACTTCATGTCGGCTGTAGAGGAACTTGTCACCATTACTCTCAGCTGCCTCCTTGACCGTGTTTTTCTCTTGGTTTGGAGTGAAGGAGATGGTGCAGAATATCTGGATGGGCATCTTGCCCCCACAGGGCCCCTTGAGATAGCTCCTCAGCTGGATAGTAGAGGTACTTCACAAGGACTTTTCAGGGTTGGAAATCAGAGACAGATAGCAAGGGGGAAGAACAGGAAAGAAGGAGGTGGAGGTAAAGAGAGAGGGTGCCGGTGATCGCAAGAGGGTGGAGGGGAAAGGACAGCTTGGAAGAGAATGAGGCACAGGAGGAAGGAAGGTAAGAAAGGCAGCTCACAAGAGAAATGGGAGAGGGGTATAGAGGTCCAGCAAAGGAGGCAAGGAAGGGATGAGGAATGTAAGAAGCATCCAAGAAACAGAACTGAAGGGTGCGGAAGAGGAAGTGACAGGATGAGTTGCCAGCTGACCGCATCCAAGCACCTCCTGGGACTCTGAAGCTTCTTCAGATCAAGTGTCCAGAATCCAGTGCCTCCCTGGCTCCAAAAGCTCCAGTTTTCCAAAGTTGGGAGTTTTCACTGAGCAGCTGTTCCCTTGCCAGTGCAGCCTGATGGCTGGTGTGTGTTCGCAAACAGCCTTTGGCAGCACAGAAGTCAGACCCAGACGCCTAGGACAGGGCCTGCTTAATAATTCATCAGCTTCCTTGGTTTCTGTGTTGGGGTTGGGAGCTACTGAGGGAAGGACGAGCATCTCTCTTCTCCCTCCCTTCTGACCAATGCCTCCAAAAGCCCAACCAGTGGCTGGTGCCAGATCATTTCCTGCACCCAGCATGATGCTGCCTGTTCCAGCCCTTCGCGGCTGTTCCTGTGTGTGTTTGTATCCAGAACAAATCAGCCCTTGGGTTGAAAGCAGGCAGCATACAGATCTTGCACATCCAGGTCCTTGCAGGGAAACCCTATAGGAAGTTACTCCAGACTAAGCCCACTGAAATCATTCAGCTTAGATTGGAGTAACTCTGCATAGGACTGCACTGTTGGGTGCTAAACTGCATTTATAACCCCCAAGACTCCCATCCGCTCATTTTCTTGTGTTTATACATAATTAATATGGGACCAACATACCCCAAATGCTGTCATTTTCATGAATTACCTTAGAGAAAACGAGGAGTTCCAAAATCTCAAATTGCACAGTTTGTAGGAGAGATGGAGCACCTCCCAACCAAACACCTTCGTCAATCCTTCCTCCTTGATTCTAGTTCTCTGGATTTTGCCTTCTAGACAGAAGAGGCCCAATAGCCTCAAATGATGGTCTTCTTAAAATGTACGCTCTGCTTTTCACCCCAGTGAAGACCCAGTCCAACATATCACATCATTCTTACCTCCTTCACCCTATCTTCACAGAAACGACCCTGTGAAATTGGTGAGGCTGAAAAAGTGTGACAGGCCCAAGGTCACTTGGCAAGTTTCCATGGTAGAGAAAGTATTTGAACCTGCTTGTCCCAGGTCCTAGTCTGACACCCTAACCACCACCAGCTCTTCTTCAATCAAAGCATACTTAGGATATGACATATGATATGAATGGATAAAAGGAAGTACTTCTTCACCCCAAGGGTGATTAACACATGGAATTCACTGCCACTGGAGGTTGTGGTGGCTGCAAGCATTGCCAGCTTCAAGAGGGGATTGGATAAACATATGGAGCAGAGGTCCATCAGTGGCTATTAGCCATAGCGTATTGTTGGAACTCTCTGTCTGGGGCAGTGATGCTCTGTATACTTGGTGCTTGGGGGAGGCAGTGCGAGTGCTTCTAGTGTCCTGGTCTCACTGATGGACCTCCTGATGGCACCTGGTTTTTTTTGGCCACTGTGTGACACAGAGTGTTGGACTGGATGGGCCATTGGCCTGACCCAACATGACTTCTCTGATGTTCTTATGTTCCTTCTGTTGAGTCAGACCTTTGGTCCATTTAGCCCAGACTGGCTTCTCTGACTGACAGTGGCTCCTCTAGCTCTCAGGCAGAGAAAAGTCTTTTGCTACACCTGTGGCCTGAGAATTCTTCATCAAAGAGATGCCAGGACTGAAAGTGGGACCTATTGCATATAAAGCATGTGCTCCTGCTTCAAGCTGCAGCCCCTTCTATATAACCTTATGTTGTGTGCTTCCACACGAGTGCATTTGTCAGTGACTGACACTCTTAAATCAGAGCATTGAACACCCACAGACTAACAGGATTGGCATGGGGCAAAAGGTTGTGCACCAGAACTGATGGGACCACACAGCCCTTGCAACAGGAAATAACTGTTTCCTGTTTCTTATCCACAATTGCCAGTGAAGGCAATATGCGGAAGCGCCTGCTGACACGGCACTTATTCATGTCCAAATGAGTATAGATGACTATGCAGGATGGGTGACATTTCCCTGCATGTTGAAAGAAAATCCAGTGTGACCAAGATTCATGTCACCCAGAAGTACCAAGCCAGTATAAAGTCCAGTCTGATTATGAGGTACCAGAAGTTTGGGAGTAATTTATGAGGAAGTAAAGTTGGGACCAATTTTGCCCCCAAATATGCAATTCCTGGGTTTTATTTTTTTGTGCTGGTATGTGGGGAATATATGGGTGAAGCCCTTCCACAGTGGCACATGTGTATTAGACACAGCATACAAGGCCAGTAGTATTCAGGAGGCAATTCTTTGCAGCTTGAGAGAAGAAGGATGCCTAGATGTGTTAAAGGGAGGATGTGAGACAGCAGTCTGATCCTTTATAATGCTATCATTCCTGACAGTAAATCCCACTGAATAGGTTTGGACAGAATTTTGGGTAGGTCTCTATTAGGATGGCACTGTTGGCCTCACACGATGGCCATGCCTCATTCAGGCATGCACTGTCACACTGGAACATAACAGCACTGTCCTTCAGACCCTGCTTGTCCCTGCTGATTGCTGCCCAGTGACAGCCCTGATAGGTTTACCAAGCTTTTACCAAGCTTTCCTCTGGACCTCAGCTGGACAAATACTAAAATCCAACAAAACTACTGCGTGCATCTTTGGTTGGTGGGCCCACTTCAGCATTCCTAAACAAGGCTCTGATTTTTTTAACTTTCAACAATAGCATGGCAGAAAATTGAACAGGTACAGATTTGCCTATCATGAAGATGCAGTTATAAGATAAACTGCCCCAGTCATATTTCATTTTTCTGACATGTAGTTCTTAAGAGGTGAAGAAGAAGAAAAAGAGGAGGAGGAGATTGGATTTATATCCTGTCCTTCACTCAGAGTCTCAGAGTGGCTTCCAATCTCCTTTCCCTGTGAGGTAGGTGGGCCTGAGAGTGTTCTTTTGAGGACTGCTCTTGAAAGAGCAGCTCTGAGAGAACTGTGAGTGACCCAAGGTCACCAAGCAGCTGTTTTATGGAGGAGTGCAGAATCAAACCTGGTTTTCCCAGATTAGGGTCTATGCTCTTAACCACTACACCAGACTGGCTCATTTGTCAGGAAAAGAGATGGCAACATTGATTACAATAATGTATGATTGAAACTATTTGTCCACTATGAGCATTTAGGTGTACATAACTTTCTTACTAAAAAGACAGGAAGAAAATGGCTTGCAAATAGCAAAGGCTTGGGCTAGGGTTATCAACCGGTCAGGAAAAAACAGACAGGTCTGCTCTTGTGCCTTCACACATATGAACGTTTGAAGCTGCCTTATACTGAATCAGACCCTGAGTCCATCAAAGTCAGTATTGTCTACTCAGACTGGCAGCAGCTCTCCAGGGTCTCAAGCTGAGGTTTTTCATGCCTCTTCACCACCCACTTCATCCACAAAGCCAGTTTGGTGTAGTAGTTAAGAGCCGCAGGACTCTAATATGGAGAACCAGGTTTGATTCCTCACTCCTACACTTGCAGCCAGCTGGGTGACCTTGGGCCAGGGTGTCTGTTGTGGGGAGTGGAAGGGAAGGCGATTGTAAGCCGCTCTGAGACTCCTTTGGGTAGTGAAGGGCAGGGTATAAAACCAACTCCCCCTACCCTCCTCCTTCTCAATTGAAGCTTCATCCATCACATTATTTTCATACAAAGGACCTCAGAGCAGCATTTTATGCTCCTCTCCATTTTATGCTTACAAGAACCCTGTGAGGTACTGATCACTATCAGTAGCTCATAGTCACCTACTGATGGCTGAACATAGATTTGAACCTGGGACTCCCCAGTTCAGCTCTCTAACAACTAGAATACGCAGTGATCTGCTTGCTTCTGATGGTGGACCACAGTGCTGTTAATGCACTAAAGCAAGGGCTAGTTAAAAAAAGAGAAGTGAGTAAGCGTAGCATGATTTGCAGAGGACAAGGAAATGCAAGAGAGTCTATTCAACCTGCAAGACGGATAGTAAACCAGGCTGTGAATTTAGAAACTAGGAACAATATCAAAGATGTATTTTGCTTACTTTACAGAAACTCTTTGTACCTGTACAAAGTCTAGGGAAGCCCATTGTTTGTTGCAAGAAAAGAACAATTTTTGAAAAGTAAGGAATTTCCCTTGAAACAAAGTGGATTGTAAAATATACTTGAAAACCATTGCTATTGTGATATTGGGAGTCAGATGAAGAGGAAGCTGCAGGCAGCTAATGAAGTACCTGCTCTCCCTCTCCTGGCTCTGCAGCAGTCTTCCCATCCTCCACCCCACCCCATCCCACCTTGTGGTTTCTTCTCCCTGCACTTGGAAGTCCATTAGCAGTGGCCACAAAGTAATTTCCAGCAGCTTGGTCACTGCTGCCCAACTCAGGGGATGGGAAGTATATAAAAGGGGCAGCACTTTGGGGCCTGAGGAAGCAGCTACCAAATTGACTTTCTGACCAGTGCAAGCTCAGCACAAGACTTAGCTCACCGCACCTTGTTGAGTTAACTGTTTGTGTGTTGCCTCCCTGCCTAACCCTTTTGATCCCTGATTGCCAAGAATATACATGGATGATGCATCTAATTAAATGGGCTTTAGTCAAGGAAAACTTATGCTAGAATAAGAACTGGCTCATCTTTAAGCTATTGCAAGGCTCTTGTTTGATTTTGTTGCTGCAAAGTAGGGTTGCCAGGTCCAACTCAAGAAATATCTGGGGGCTTTGGGGGTGGAGCCAGGAGCAAGAGTGTGACAAGCACCCGAAGGGAGTTATGGCCATCACATTTAAAGAGATCGTGCGCCTTTTAAATGCCTTCCATCCATTGGAAATAATGGGGGATAGAGCACCTTCTTTTGGGGCTCATAGAAATGGACCCCCTGGTCTAATCTTTTTGAAACTTGGGGGGTTTTTTTAAAGGAGATGCACTAGATGCTATGCAGAAAATTTGGTGCCTCTGCCTCAAAAAACAGTGCCCCCCCTAAGCCTCAGATATCCACAGATTGATTCTCCACTATACGCTATGGGAACCAGTCTCCACAGGGTGTAATGGAGTGTCCAGCAGACATCCCCCTCCCCACTTTCTGATAACCCTGAAGTGGGGGGAGGGCCTCCAAACCAGGGGATCCCCTGCCCCCAACTGGGGATTGTCAACCCTACCATTAAGTAACACAGATATTCCAGGGATATATGGTAACTGTTGCTGCTGGTGCATTGGAAAACATTTTGCTGCATTGTAGCTAAATGAAAAAAACTGAATATGCTGATAGATAGACAGACAGACAGGCAGACGGACAGATGGACAGGCAGACTTGACATGGTAGCTGTAATTGCTGGCACACAGTGTAAACTTAGTAGTGTAAACACAACTGGTGTCCAATGTTCCCTCTAATCTTTAGAGTCTTCTGAGCAAAAATTCTACTTTGTGAGCTACTGCCATTAAAGTTGTGAGCTACTGCATGTTAGTGTGCTCTGGGGTCATCCTTCCTGAGCAAAGACAAAAATGTATGAGCTGGAGGTGAAAAATCTGTGAGCTAGTTCATGCTAACCCAGCTTAAAGGGAACACTGCTGGTGTCATGTGCATTATTTATGTTGAACCTATGGGTTGCTCTGGTTAACAGCGGTGGACTCTAATCTGGAGAACCAGGTTCAATGCTGCACTCCTCTACTAGAAGTCAACTCAGTGATCTTGGGTCAGTCACAGCTCTCTCACCTTGGCACTTAGTGGTGTATAATGCTAAAAGATTTAGAACTTACAGCTGCCAGACAACCTTAGGATCTCGTGGCTATACCACACATAATGCCATATGACAATGAAGATGACAATGAAGATGACAATGATGTTAGGCCACTCAACTTGATTTGATCTAATTTGGTGGACAATTATTAGGAGATTTATGACCTGCACTTGTAGCTTGTAGTTTCTTATTTTTATTTATTTATTATTTATTTGGTACATTTATAGTCCGCCCTTTCCCATAAGGGCTCTCCCAGGAGTATGTAGACCTTGAGGCAGATAACAACAGAAAAGATCATAACAAAAAACCCCAATAAATATCTAACATTAAAACACTGAATCACAGCAGTAAAAAGAAACACGGTAATCACAAGAAACTAATCAACCAGCAACATAAAATCTTAAAAGCCACAATGATATAAACCAGTTTTTAAAAAAACATAAAAATAATTCTATATAATACTGATGATGATGATTTAAGCGAGGTTGGTCTCGGTTAGTATTTGGCTGGGAGATCACCAAGGAAGTGCAGAGTCACAACACAGAAGCAAGCAATGGCAAACTTCTGAACTTCTCTTGCTTTAAAAACCCTATGGGGTTGCCATATGCTGTTAGCCACCTTGAGTCTGTATGGAATGGGCAGGATATAAATATAACATAAATAAATAAATATGTCAATTACATAGGGTTGCCAGCCCTGGGTTGGAAAATACCTGGATATTTTTGGGAGCAGAGCCCGAGGAGGGTCCTTAGCTGGGTAAAATTCCATAAAGTCTCCCCTCTGAAGCAGCCATTTTCTCCAGGGGAGATCTCCACCCACCACCTGGAGCCTGGCAACCCTACCTATGACCTGATTGCACTTTCTAGCAACGTAGCAGCCAGAATTCCGTTGGAACTACGGCTGATTCCGCACTAACCTTGCTCCGCGCCAGGCTTCCATTTCTCTCTGGAGCAAGCTAGCGATTTCGCACCGGCTGCTCCACACTGCCATTTTGTGTGGGGAAAACCCGTGATTTGCTGCGCTGCAGTGTAAGTGTGCAGCATAGCACCAGATGCTATGCTGAACATTTGGTGCCTTTACTTCAAAAAACAGGGCCCCCAGACCCCCAGATACCCATGGATCAATTGTCCTTTATACCCTTTGGGCACTGGTCTCCATAGGGAATAATGGAGTGCCCAGCAGACATTTCCTCCCCTCCGTATGTTTTTTGATAACTCTGAAGTGGGGTGGGGGAGGGCCTTCAAACCAGGGAATCCTCTTCCCCCAACTGAGGATTGGCAACTCTACCTCCCAGCTTCAACTGACAGACTGTACCAAGGAATTGGTTTTGTAACCAGAGTTGGAAAAGACTGCCCTGCAAAGGGGCTGAGCTCTGATTTAACTGCCCTGCAAAGAGGCTGAGCCCTGCTACTAGCATTAGAAGTCTTCATCACTGCTGGAAAGGAGGAAGATGAAAGTGAACCTAAAGAATGTGTATATGTAAGTCATGGATTAGAGAAGTGGCCCTCAGTAGGGGGGTCATGATTCACCAGTGGGTGAATGCCCTGGTCCCTCTTGTGGTTGCACCCCATTCTCTCTATTCTTGGTGTTTCTTTGTTTTTATTAAGTGAAAGGGAGGGAAGGACTCAAAATTATAGTGAGAAACAAGTGAAAAGAGAAGCACAGAGAAGGGAAGAAATCCTGTTCTTCCCTTCCTATATTCCGACAATAGACAGAATCATTCATCGAGTGGAAAGGTGGTATAAAAATGCTTTAAATAAATAGATGACTGATATGTATAGAAAAGAATCTTCATGCCACCCAAGTTTGTTCCAGAGCCAGTTACATGAGGGTGTCGAGAGACAACAGGAAATCGCCATGGGAATGGTTAGTGGTGGAAAAAGTCTGGACTTTTCCCTTACCAGTGTGAATGACCCATTTAATCTTTTAAAAATCTAAAATATTTTATATCTGGATGTTAGCGGCATCGTGGAACTCTATTTCAGTGGTTACTGTTTGCACAGTTAGAATTTGTTTTTTGACTGTGATCCTACAATAAGGAAATGTCATCCCAGCACCTCGATCTTCCTTTCAAATCTCCATTTTCATCTGGCTTTTGAAGAGTCACTGTTGATTATCTTTCCATCTTTGTCCGAACTAAGGATTCGGGACTTCAGAAGATACACAATAGATCAAGGATCTTCCATGCCTTGCCGTAGTACAGGCTGGTCAGACCCGGTACCAGCACAAAAGCGTTGCCTGATTGTTCCGTAACTGTTTGAAATGCATGCCACAGAAACTTCAGTGCTTCTCCAGCAAGACCCTGCTGCTCTCTGAATGAATGCCTCTGCAAATCTATTGTCATGGGCTTCAGTAGGTTATGTAGGGCATTCAAAATGGACTCCGGCAAGCACCAGCTGCAGAAATGGAGTTAGGAAGAGATGCTGATTAACAGCAAGTGGCACCCAAGTTTGGCTTGCCAACTGTTGAGAAAAAAAGGTGTGGCCTGCTCTTGCACCTTTAACAAGAATTTAATGCTACTGTTGCTTGCATAGCAACTGAATGTACAGAACTGAGCAGGGGATACTTCTGCTGGCATGCAGAGAAGCATCATCACCTGCAAATGTCTTGCAGTTCGAACTGCTGTTCAAAGAGCAGAAGCTGTTTACAAAATTTAGCCACTTTATCCCCAGTTCTATGGCGGCGGTGGCAGCAGCAGCTTTGCAGCTGCTCTTCCTCATGGCATTTCATTTCTGTTTTATAATTTTAACCCTGCTTGGTTGTGAGTTTACATTTCAGTTGTGTGTGTAGCTTTTGTGATGTGAGCCAAGTATTTCACACAGATACAAATGTTAAGATTCATGCTGAAGCAGACCAAAGAGCCCTGTAGTCTGGCTTTGGATTTTATCTTCCAGAGGCCCCCGGAAAGCCAACCAGCAGGAGAGTACAAAGACAGAAGTAACTCAGCCATTCACATTCACTACCTCTGAACATGGAGGTTGCATTGAGCCATCATGGCTGATAGCCACAGAGCGACCTATTCTCCATGAACTTGTCAAATCACCTTTTAAAGGCCGCCTCACACTAGTCTCCATCTATTTCTAATGCAGCAGAGAGTTCGACAAATTAATTTTGCACAGAAGCAGGGCTTTTTTTGTGGCAGGAACTCCTTTTCATATTAGGCCACACCCCTGATGTAGCCAATCCTCCTGTAGCTTACAGGAGGCCTTGTACAAAGAGCCCTGTAAGCTCCAGGAGGATTGGCTACATCAGGGGAATGTGGCATAATATGCAAAATAGTTCCTGTTACAAAAAAAGCCCTGTATAGAAGTCTCGTTGTAGGGTATGTGTATAGGGGTTGAGATGTGTGTTAGTCATGAGTGAAGACAATGCCTTCTAAATGTGTTCAGATACAACCCTTAGCTTATTGTGTTCTAATAGGGGATCCATTCTTCTTTTCATCCTCACATCTATCCCTGGGCCTCAGGAATCCCAACAATAATCAAACTTAAAGCCTTGTGTGTTATTCCTGAAGGGACGCTTCATGTCTTGGAGCCGTATGCACAACAGGAGAACACTTTGACAAGGCAGCCCTAGGAAGGGGAAAGATCCCCCCACCCCAGCCTCTAAAGAAAAAATATTCTCTGTTACAGGAGCTGCCCTAGATAGCTGCTTAGAATTGCTGAGTGGAAGAGCTGGTTGTGCATAATGCTTTTGGGATCTGTCTTTGGCAATATGCATATCACTTTTCATGAACACTTAGGCTCCCCCCACAACAAGCCCCCAGTTGGTATCTGCTTGTTTACAGACAGGCAATAATATTCTCTCTCTTCCTGCTATAGCAAGATTCCCTTTCTTTTGGCACTGCTGCTCAGAGTAAGGAGGAAAAGAGAGAGTCTGCATCCCGATTCCCCAGGTCCCCTGGAATGCTTTTGTTCTGTTCCCAGCCACTGCTTGCAGTCCAATGGACCCCACTGACGCATTCAGGTGAGCACCTCTGGGCACCTTAATGGTGCGTTTGGTAGCGAGTACTGCATTAAGCAATACGTACTCCAGGATGTGGAGGGAACCAATGTCTGGAACAAGAGTACCTTTAAGTAATTGAAGTTGGGGAAACTCTTCAGAGGCTGGGGAGGGCATTGCTGTAATGAGAACACTCCATCACAGCCAGGGCAAGAGTCTGACACATGGCTCAGCCGTGGAGAATTACTGCTTGCTTCCAGCACTCAGCGTCTGGACAGAGACGGCAGGCTTGGTGCGGTGAGAGGAAAATGGCACAGAGGTGGAGCTGATGTTCCAGCCAAGCCTATCTTCCTCTTCAATATCCCTTCTCAGTGGATGGAATGACAACTCTATTCTCTTTCATTCAGGGTTGCCGATGCCATGGCAGCACAATTCTGGAAAGGGTGATTTCCTTGGGGCTCACTGTGTCCCTGCACACGCAACCACAGGACTGGAGCAACCACAACATGAACATCAGGAAGCTGTGGACAAGCTATAACATCATGTTACCCCAGCATCTGTTTGCCTGTTGTCCACGGGAATCCTACAGAATGCAAGTGTCTCTCCAAACAGTGCTTCCCCAGGTTGGGAAAATAGCACAGTGAGGGGAAGGCTGAAGGAAACCCCTTCTCCATGTGACCATGGTCCTGATCCAAATCAGGCACCACATGGGCAGGACATGAGGAGACCCCACAGTCAATGGGTGAAAAGGCCTAATTATTAGCTGCTCCATGGCCAGGAGCTCATCTGCACCTGTGTTTCTTAAAGGGCTTTTTTTTTTTGTAGAAAAAGCCCAGCAGGAACTCATTTGGATATTAGGCCACACCCTCTGATGCCAAGCCAGCTGAAACTGTGTTCCTGTGCATTCCTGCTAAAAAACCAAAACAAAACAAAAAAAACCCTGGTTTCTTATATCATTTTAATCTATTGTAAATTCCCTTGGAGATCAAATTATTGAAAGATGGGATATAAACCTTTCAAATAAATAAACTCCTTGGAGACAAAATGCTGGTAGCTTTGTAGAGGATGGGAAAGGGTCTGGCTGTAATTTGGATCATCTAAAATTTGCCATTATTGTGTGTTCTTATGAGTCTTTTGCCCCCAGGCAATACCATCCATAAGTTGTGTCAGGTCTCAGCAGATGGGCGTAACAGTAGAAGCAGCAGCTGTATCATCTGCTCAAAACGAGAACCAAAACTATGGGGAAGAAGATGAGCACAGCAGCAGATATGATGAACACAGCACATTAATGAGGCACTTAGAAGATGTCGTAGAAAGCATGATCCCATTTTAGAGTGTGTTCTAGACACAGGGTGGAGGCTGGAGATCCCCTAGAATGACATCTGATTTCCGGACTACATATGTAGCTTATTCATTCATTATTTCAAAAATCTGTTCCAGTTTTCCTGGACTGTATGGTACTCTGCCCTGCTGAGATCCCTCCTCAAATATCCAGGTATTTCCAAACCCAAAGTTGGCAACCTTATCTAGAAAGCACAATCCCATTTTACAGATGGGGACCATTGAGGCTGAGGAAGAAACACCCTCTTTTGCTTGCCTCCCCCCCTCATCCACATAGGGAGAGAGAGGACATGTTCAGCAAGATCCTAAGCATGCTTACTGAAAACTAAGTAGAGTCACCAACAGGCTTGGAGAAAAATGCCCTGTCCCTTTAAGAGAAAGAAATGGGCAGCTGACACTTTTCATGGCATGGAGGGAAATAACATCACCTGGTCAATAACTCTATCAGAAGGATTCCCCTCTTTTGAGTTTCAGTGGGACTTCCTTACAGCATCTCTATCACACAAACACAACTAAACAGGACACAGCCTGCCCCTGGTGGTGCGGCTGCTGCTGTTGGCACCTGCCCTAATTCCACTAGTATGGCTGCCCAGTGCTGGTTCATTCCCGCTCCCCAGCATGCACCTCCTGGGGCAGATTAGCCAGCAGGTGTGTGCTGGAGCTGGTGGCTCATGGTGGAGGCCAGACTGGGCATGAGCAGCTGACCTGACAATGGCGAAAAACTTGAACTAGCCAGCTAGCCCACTATGGCTTCTCTTTGTCTTTAGCCTGGCTACCTTCCTCCTCTTCAGCCACTCTACAACTGCAGCCAAAGAACATGGCACAGCCACCTTCTCATGGCACTACTCCAGTGGAGAGGCAGATAGGGACCAGCTGCAGCACAGTGGCTATTTGCAACTTGGCATGTGGAGGCCGCCGTCAACTGCACAAACCTACTTCAAAGCCTCCACCCCCCCCATTAAGTATGCATGTGTGTAATTCATGTGCACGTGCACAAAAAGAAACTTTTAAAAATACTAGAAAATGGTAGAAAGCTCTGTTGTGTATGACAATGAGATAGAGAAGGAAGGAAGGAAGGAAGGAAGGAAGGAAGGAAGGAAGGAAGGAAGGAAGGAAGGAAGGAAGGAAGGAAGGAAGGAAGGAAGGAAGGCTTTCCCCCCTTGTCTAACAGTGCAGTGGGGACAACTGAGTCAAATGAGTTAAATTCTGTTAGTTTGGTAACTCCACCCTAAGGCAGAATAGCAGTTTAGGAAAGTCCCCTGGTTCCTAATTTAAATGTGTCATGAGCTCCTAAGACTTCCCACCCCATCTGCAGTCTAGGGTGTAATTCAAGAATGTCAAACATGCAGCCCGAGAGCCAGTTCAAGCCCACAGAGGGCTCCTATCAGGCCCACCAGCAACTCACTGTCATCTGCTTCCTTCTCTCTGTCTTGCTTCCTTGTGCATCACAGCTTGCTTTGCCAAGCTTACTCATTTGCACAGGAGCTACAGAGCAAAACCTCTGTTTTCTCCATTGGCTGACCAGCACATGAAACATGTACCAAAGCAATTATTCTGGAGGCCTAGAGTTGCCAACTCAGGATGTAGAAATTCTTGGAAATTTGGGTGTGGAGGCAGTTGAACCTAAGGAGGGTGGACCTAGATAGACAAGGGACCACAACAGGGTCTGCCCTTCAAAGCTGCCATTTTCTCCAGGGGAACTGATCTCCACAGTCTGGAGAGCAGATAATTCCAGATCTCCAGGACCCACATGGAGATTGGCATTCATATCTCAAGCACGTTTCAAGTGTGCAAAGGACTTCACAGATATTATCTACTAGTCCTGGCAATGACCCAGCAAGTTATTATAATAAGAAAGTATTATTGCAGATGAGGCAGGGGACTGAAGATGAGCTATCAAGGTCAGTTAGGCCATGGCATCAGTCCTCCAGAGCCTCAGCCAAGGCACAGGCTGTAATTTGGGCCTCAGGCATTGTTATCTGTGTCTTTTTAAGTAGGAACTTAAGTGTAGGCTACCCAGACTTTCATATTTGCAGGCTGTATGTTGTCACTCCCAAACAATGAACCTTCTATTACCCTCATGGCCCTGAATCTGGAAGCCATTCCACCATTTGCAAGATTCTTGCCCTCTGTAGAAAATGTCATGCTTTCTTGAGACCCACCTGAGTGCTTGGGGGGAGTGATATTTTTCTATCATAGATCGTGCTCCTTTGTGGTAATGTGATTAAGTCTCTCTGTGTGTGTGTCTGTGCTTGTTTCCACTGGCTAAGGCACATCTCTGGGCTGGACTTCTGTCCCCTGGTTTGTCATCTTACCGCTTTCCCCCCCTTTGCTTTGCCACCCCAGCTCAGTCTTGGTGGGGGGAGTGGAGTTCCAGTTACGCCAGGCAGCAGCAGTGGCTCTGCTGTGCTGTGATGACACTGTCCCCGTGGGAGCTGCCCCAAGGTGACCCCTTGAGACCTGCCCAGGCCTTGCCAAAAGTATTTGGCAATTAGCAACTGTCTGTGTTAATCAGTGGGGTCAGGGCCTGGAGAGGCTGCCAGTTCTCCTTTGTGACCCCTTTCCAGGCTAATTAGGGGTGAGCTCTGCAGGGACCCTCTGGGAGACAGAAGCTGTCCTTTAAATGCTGGTCCTTGCCATTCTCTCCCTCCCTCCCATTCTCACCTCAAGAAGTGTATGTTCCTTGAAGCAGGACCCTCCCTTTTGCTTATATTGCTCTGTAAACCACAATTCACATATTACAGCAAAACTGAGATTGTTGGCTAGACTGCCTGTTTGCCTAGAGGTCTAGTAGTTTATGGAGATGAGCTCTTAGGACTCTCATATTTCCAGGGCTGCCTTTCTCAATATACTTCAGGAGGGCACTTCGCTCAACAGATCTAGGCCTATTGCAAGTATGGTCATTGCAGGCAGATCAGAGCGAAATCTGCCAGCATCACAGCTTATTCAGGGAAGGCTTTCCTGAGCATGTCAGGAAGGTCCCCAAATTAGCATTCTGATGTCAGTGTAAGACAGAACTGGCCTTCTGGTAGCCAGATGGCTGCTTTGAGTGCTGAAGTTGAAATTCAGGTCATTTGAATTTGTCATACCTTTTGGGATTTGTAAACTGGAATTGTTCTCTTTTGTTTTTATAGCATATTTTACTATCAACATGATCCGCCTGAAGTCCTTTTTAGGAGAAAGGCAGGCTAAAAATACCTTAATCAAACATTAATGCTTTCTGCTGGTAAGTCTGAATGGAATATACATTCAATGACTTGCCAACACTGAATATAATCAGCCTGCAGAACTGGCTACTGCAATATGCTCATTATTTGGACTGCCCTGGAAAGCTATGTAGAAGCAGCTGCTAGTTCAGAACACTGGCTGCCTACCTCCTGAGTAAAGCAGAAATTCATACAACATTTGCAGGGAAGTCCTGCAAGTTACTGTTTCCAGCCAAAAGCTGATGCCTAGGAGCCAGGCCTGGTAAGTCTGGGCAGGCTGGCAGTTCACCCCTGCAGTTCTGATCCACTGCTGACAGAGATAACTGAGAAGTGCTTCAGTACAACATAGTGAATAGCGCAGGTGATTCTGGCACTGAGAGAAGGAATCCAGGTGGAGGTTTTAGAGTGGAAAGTTTATGGTATGTTAACCTACATTCAGAGACAGGGCTGTTTAATTTATAGAAAGCATGTCAAGAGAATGGTTCCCAAGTTCCCTCCAAATCTTTCCTTAGTAGAGACTATTTTTATCCTCATTCAGGTAAAACAGTGTTATTATTTTTGGGCATGGAGGAAGAAGAGAAATGCCAAAAATAGATGCGCAGATCGAGCCAGTATGTTGGGCTCAGTCCCCGAACCAGCCAGAAGCTGTGACTAAACGGCTGACTTGGCATTTCACAGGCCCCCTCAGAGCCACAGCCCCCCCCCCCCGATGCCAATCATCAAGCCTGACTCCAGAAAAAGGCTGGCGGAACCTTCTGCTACCTCATCATGTAGCTTGCTACCTTTAAAAATTATCTAGAGGAATTCTGTACTTTTAAACAGCTGCTGGACAGAAATAAATTCAACAGGTAAAGCTATCCAGCATGCAGACTGATATGACGAAAAGACTTCATGTGATGAACTTCAGTCTTAAAATCATAATATCCTAGTCAGACTAAGGGTGCAACCACATGAGAGATTTGGCCTGACCTAGCTGTATCTCCCATTCAGATTTAATGTGCTCGATCACATTAACACATCTGCCTCCCAAGTCCCATCTGTACCTACCTCATCTCAGGATGGGCTGGAACCAGATTAAATAGCTACCGGGAACTTCCAGGTAGCAAACCTCTAAATTGTATGCAGGGCACATTTCCTGGCTGTCTGAATGGCGGGGTGTGCTCTGCACCTGCCCCACACTAGCCTGGCATGCTCATGAGCAGTCTGAAGGCTCCTCTTGCATGTATGTGGCTGGTGCATCTACCAGCAGCAGGGCAGGATCTGTGGGAATGCCTGGACATGGATAAAAGAGAACCAATTTTTTCAGAGCTAGGATAATGCTGTGCCTAATCTCCAGTCTGACTGTACCCTAAAATAAGGGCAGAGCTAGTGTGAGTCTCTCTTGAGAAAAAAAAGTTTTGTTTCGCAAAGGACAATGAAAGCCACATGCTGAAGCTTCAAGTGTGAAAATATCCTGAGTGTTTGTTGTTAAATGGTAAGTGCCCTCTTGCTAACACTGGTTGAAAGGACTCCCTCCCACATACACACACCGCAGGCAGCTACAAAAGACAGGAAAATGCAGGGCTATTTCCCTGGGACGGGGGGGACTTGGGAAACATACTAATTTTCTGGCTTGCCACCAGCGTGCTCCAAGCTGACTCAGCTCTGGTCCTGTACTAAGGAGCAGCTGGTTTCTCTCCTGCCTCCCCTCAGGAGCTTCAATTGATTTGGATGTGAGCAAGCAGCTATCTGAAGTCATTAGAAGTCCAATCTAGTGATGGATATCTGACAGGGCAGTGTCATGAGTCAAGTATGGTGCCTCAGTTGCCCAGAGCTTGTGGTGTGTGTGTGGGGGGGACTAGTGAATGAAGGCAGCTTCAGATAGGAATCTTCTGGGAAGCCTCAGTATATAGAAAATGAGAGGACAGACTTAATTTTGTCAATAATTAGCACTGGGGTTCAAGCCTTCCTGGAAGGCCTATTGTATCACCACTGCTCTAGATGGATGGGATCTGACGGAGTCTGTGAAGTGATGGAAGAAAGAGAATCTGCACATGCTGAGAGGCATCCAACTATTGTTGCTGCTTCTCCATATGTTTTAAGGCTCAGTCCTGGCAGGGAAATTGAATGGGGGATGAAAATTCTGCTCTGTGAAACGTGACAACTTCCTGGTACGCTGATGGGCACCCCCTGATTTTCCTGTGCAATTTTTTGGGAGAAACAGCTGTGTTGGAGAAAACAGCAAGTCACTTCCTTGCCCTAGTTTGCCTGCCTAAAATGAAAAAGAAGTAGTTCTAGGGAATCACTTAAGCCCCAAGGTTGCTCTATGGCAAAGAAAGCTCCTTCTCCTTTAAGATAAAGGCATTCTAGGCATTATGTGCAAGTTTGATCTAACTTTTCACAGTAAGAAAAAGCAGTGGTATGCATCTGCAATGCTGTAGTCCTCTCAGGAAAATCTGGTTGAAGAGCCAGGATATTGCACTGAGTTCAGGTGCTTTCAAGCAGCTTTCTCAGTGCTCACCCAACTTTTGAAGTCCATCCTAAGGGGACTATTGACAAGACATCAGACACAACTTCCTTCAGCATCCACAAGATGGCAGTGACTCTCTGTCACTAGGGTCTATGGAGGCTGCATGGAGAGGACTCTTTCCCCCTATCTTTGCACACATGCATCCAAACACAAACACACATTCATTTGTGTCATCACTCAAATAAATATGCATACATCCCCACATTCAGGCACACTTGCATACACAAATTCCATCTCATTTACCATCTATTTTATGTGCAATCTCGATGGCATGCATAAACACAGAAATGCATATGGTTCCTTTTCCATATGGAGTATGTGAAAGCTGAACAGAATAAGGATTGTAGAGTACTTTGATCACTCAAAGGAGCTACAGGATAATAAGAGACCAGGAGGAGGGGGGATCAGCAGTAAGCAGCAAAAATATCAATAATGTATCTGCTAGAGAGTTAAGAAAGAATGTATACCATCGCTGGGATAGTAATGGAGCCAATGGATTCATAAGCAGCCATCTCAGTGGGACCCTGTGACTCGTGCAAAAATTCATAGGACCTGGCTCTTTGTGACATGCAGCTAGTGATGCTTTCCTGCAATTCAGATGTAACCTGGGGGAGTTCATGCTCAAGGCAAGAGAAGCCAGCTCAGTCTCTGGCTAGCTACCAGAAAACTGGGCTTGTCAGTCTCCAGGTGGGGCCTAGAGCTTTCCCAGAAAATAGCTGCTATGGAGAAAGGAGTCTCTGGCATTATGCCCTGCTGGGTCCCCCCCCCCAGGCTCCACCCCCAAATCTCCAGGAATTTCGCAATCCAGAGTTGGCAAGATAACCTAGAATAGCAGTGAATTAGATATTACTGCAGGCACCAGCCATTTATAAAGCTCTTATTTATTTTCTCTTTCAAATTCTGTTCATTATTCACCTGTGTTTGCTCATACAACCATTTTACTTACTTATTTTATTTAAAACAATGTGTATCCATCATTCATCTTAAAATTTCAAAGCAGAGAACAACATATTTAAAATACAAATGATAAAATCAATATGGCTACAAAGAAAACACCTAATTCAACCCACAGCAGTGCACGTTAATATTCAGAGAAACAGAGCCTGGGAAAAAAAAGCAATAATAAACAGAAGCTCTCTGTAACAAGCCTGCCATGTGGCAGACTGGAAAACTAAGGGGAAGAAGGCATTTTCTGAACATCTTGAGGCAAATGGTTCCAAAGAATGAGTGCCAGCACAGACAATGAATGGCACCTTGCCTTATGAGGTAGGTCATGGCTATTTCTTGTTCACAGATGAGGAACTGATTCAACTGAAGCTGAGGGAGTGAATGGGGGGCACTCAAGGCCTAACGTGTTCCTGACTCAGGGAAGGGATCAATCCAGTCTTTAACAAAACCCTCTTCGTACCTCCCCCCTACCAAGACTAACCTTCTCTACAAGTAACGGAAACAAATGTCTGTTCTTCCACAGTTTATCCCTGTCACCATGGCCTCCCCTCCCCTCCCTTCTCTGTTCAGACTGTAAGCTGGTGCCTTTTCCTTAGGGCATCCTAACTTTAATAGTGTACACAGGAACACACAAAATTTTCTTATACTGAGTCATCCCCTTCACCTATCAGTATTGTCTACTTTGACTGACAGCAGCTTTCTGGGGTCCAAGGTAGAGGCCTTTCACACCACCAACAACCTAATTTGTTTAATGGGAAATGCTGAAAATTGAACATGGAACCTTTACATGCAAAGCAGATACTCTAAAACTGAACCACAGTCCCACCTAGTGAGAAGGAAGCCATAGAGGCGAGACAGTATGCTCAGGTCTTGCAGCGGGCCAGCCATGAGAGCAGTTCAAGGAAAAATAATAGTCTGATGAGACACACTGTGACATACCTGAGCTAAGACCAGATGTGCTGCCAATCCTATGAAAAATGGAGGGCAGCTCATACTCATTATTGGACAACTGCAACAGGTCTGAATGAGATTTAATTTTCCTATTGACCAATGCCAGTACAAAGATTTTCAGTGGAGCCAGTTCACACATTCAGCAGTGAGTCAGAAGTCATGCCGTACATGCATGTGTGAATCTGTTTCTTGAGCCAAGTCTTTATTCTTGAATGAATAACCCTCAGCAGCAAATAGCACCAGTATTCAAAGGAAGGCTGAAACAGCACTGGGTTTTGACGTACCTACAATTCCAAAATCTAGTTCGTGATCTTTCATGTTATGCAAAACTTTTCCATCCAGCTGGATATGTATAGGGGAACCCCCCACACACACCAGATATGTATAGGGGAACCCCCCCCCCCCACACTTAAACCTGGCTTATCTTGAACTGCAGATTTTTTCGTCCTTAAGATGGAAAAAAGGAAGCTCTTGCAAACTACTAATGCAAAGAGTCCCCTGGTTTATCATCTTGCGTCTTTCTTTCCCCTTGCCTACTATTAGTGTTTGTATTTCCGGAGAAGCAGATTCTTTATTATTGCTTTGTTCCAGGAGGCCTTTTGTGTGCCTTGAAACCCCAGGACAGAACCTTGCTTCAACCAACAGTCTTTCAGCAAGTTCCTCAGGACAAACACAATAAAGTGAAATGGAAGTACTATATGGAGGCATAAATAAAAATACCTTCCAAATGTAGCTTGTGTTTAAATCTGCAAATATTTCCTCTTTTCCATTTCAAGAGTGGGGTAAAATGTCTTGGAGTAACATCATGCCCATGTTCACTAGCCTCTGTGTTTTCTCTCCGCCATCTATTCAAGGAGCTATGTGAAACTCAAAAGTTTGCTTACTGCATGTTGAACACTTGCTGGTCCTAATAAAAGTTATCATTTCATTTCATGGCTTTCGATTTTTGTTCAGCACAGCTGCCAAGATTTTGATGAACCAATATTCAATTTGCTTCAAGGCAAGATATGTAAGAAAGTACATGACAGCCTCCCTCCTCGACACCACAAAAAGGGAAGCAAGCGTGACCAGAACCAAGCTGTTCAGTCCAGACTCTGTGCCTGGCCTTTGGACCCATCCCTCTTTTCCTCTCTCAACCTGGTCCTTCGGCAAGAGGTCAGGCAGCTGCTGTTTCTCCAACTTCGGCTGCTGCAAGAAGCAAGAGATCTGGAGGAAATTCTGTTTTTCAGAACCCACAGCATTGATTGTTAAGGCATATTTCTGTTTTTGTTTGCATGACAATCTCCATTTTGCACATGCTGGCACATTTGCAATGAAAATAAAGGCCTGGCCACCAGCACACAGGATTTAATTTGACTGGCGGTATTCAACGGTGCTCTGATAATGTTGTCAAACTAAAAGAAACAGTATTCAGAGGGGGGAGCACTGGTAAAGGTAAACGGGGCCACCCCAAGACATTCTGATGCTCCAGATGGTACAATAAAATGTCACCCTCATGTCCTTCAGCACAAATTAACATGGGCACAATTGACTGGAGTTTTCTCCTTGCATAAGATTCATCGCTTAAGCCTTGCTGAAGGGAACAGAAGCTGCACAAAACAGTTATCCTCCCAAGCAGCTTCTATCCCTTTCTCTGTGGAATATATACAGGCGAACCTCCCTGTGATTTTGCCCCACAGGACAGAACTGTTTCTGTCCCACTATGCCACCTGCAGCAGCACCAAACATCTGGCAGCTGCCTTGCTTTGACCTCTTGGCAGAATCTCTAGAAAGTGCTTTCCTTCCTCTGCCACCTGACTCTCCTCTGTTCTTACATTAAATCCTTTGGGGAAGGATCCTGCTGCTCTGTGAACCTCCATACAGCACTTAGCATATTACAGATATTAAATAGTTGCAGTAGGTTTTGCCCAACAATTGAGATAGCAAGCACTAGACCTGAACACACCACAAAGCAAACTAAATGCACGGGCTGGCCTAATTCAGAGTATTTCTCTCCCCACCCCCAAATGCATTTCTTCCTCTCATCAAAAACCAACTCTACTGGGCTATAATTAATCCTGAATGGAAGAAAGACAGGTGGCCTCTCTATCCCCTTGTAGCTCTAATTATAGCATGAGGGGGTCAAAAATGGCGGCCACATCACCTCCCATTTGCAGTGTCACCACAAAGCTGTCAGCTCTACAGTTTCCTAAGGGACTTAGAGAGAGGTCTTCCTTCCTCAACATCCCAATATTTTTTAGTTTAGAAAGGCGTAAACATGAGATCTCATAGAGAAATGGCAGTTGCCTTGGCCCAATCTTAAAGTCTGTGGTCATTCTAGAAACTAAGAAGGCAGATCAGAGCAAGGGAAGAGTCAGATGACTGTTGAAATGAATTGGAGTGAGTTTTCTCCCTTCTAACTGGGATTCTAAATCCCAGATGCACTTCTGGTTGAGAATCTCAAACTGTGGGGGGCAGACTTGCTCCATTTGCCCAGTGCCTTCATTTAGACACTATGGGCAACTGGACTTTGTTTTCACATTCTATATGAGAAGGAAGAGGAGTGAGGAGATCATATGGGCCTGATAAGCAAGCTATGTTTTTGCTTGCTGTGGTAAACTGGACTGTTAGTTCCTGCTTAGCACAATGTCTAAATCAGGGGTGGCCAAACTTGCTTAATGTAAGAGCCACATAGAACAAACATCAGATGTTTGAGAACCACAAGACAAGAACAAATATTACACACACGTCTTTATTAAAACTCCTAATACTTTCTTTGCACAGAAAGGTAAAATACATACATATGTGCTTTATAACATGACCATGCTAGAAGACTTTTTTTAAAAAAAAACAAAAGCTGGGATAACAGTCCCCATAAGACCAGCATAGGGAAAGGTTAGGGAATTATTTGGGAGAAGGAAACACGCATGCGCCATATAAATCACTGACCACCGTTTGCATCATTGTACATCTCTCTTTGATTTGGCACCAAGGTTAGTAAATACAGGTCCTACAAGAGCTATGAAACTAAAGGGGAACCCTGCACAGCCCTCTTTAATTCCATCCTTCCATCCAGTGGCTCCCTCGGCTCTTGCACTCTTTCTCCCTGCTCTAGGTCTCTAGGCAACCTCTGTGGTGGAGTAGAAGAGCTTGCAAGCCTGCCTATTCCCCCCACTTCCCCATTTTACACACAGTGGAAACAGTGACCTACCTATGGGTCAGCACTCATAGGCTGACTGAGGTACCAATGCTATGCATGCTTACTTGAGAGTAAGCCTGTATCAGGTTCCTCTTCAATCCCTGGAAACTGCACAGTATATGTGAAAGAGCTGCATGTGGCTCCTGAGCCACAGTTTGGCCACCCCTGGTCTAAACACAGATGATGTCTATTCTTCTCTGAGTCTCCTCTGCTTTCCTCTGCTCCTCTTCAGCAATTAAAATAAGCCCTCAACCTCATCTCAAAACTCTTTGCATTCTGTTACAGTGGGTCCATACTGGTAAAGTTAAAATTTTGCCTAGCAACCAGCTCATCTAAGAAAAGAGGCACAGATGGCCATGCTAACAGGGCCTGGCAACAAAAGGGTCAGATGTAAATGTTGCTATATCATATGAATGTGGCTAGAAAGGGTCAGATGTGAATGTGGCTATATAGAAGGGATGTCCTGACCTATATGGCCCAGTTTCATCAGATCTCTGAAGCAAAGCAGGGTCAGACCTGGTCAATATTTGGGAGGCTACCAGGATCATTGCACAGAGGCAGGCAATGGCAAAACGCCTCTTGCCTTGAAAACCCTAAGGGGTCATCACAAGTGAGATGTGACTTGACAGCAAACAAACAAACAAAACAGGAGCTACAATGAACACACTTAATGTCTGGACACACAACTGAGTGACAGTACGGGTGAAGCAAGGCACAATCATTTTCCAGGGTTTGGAGAAAAATGGGGACCCCCCCCCCAAAAAAAAACCCCAACCAAACTGATGCCACTTAGTTTGCAAGGACTTGTTCATACCAAGGCCCTGTTCCTGAGTAAACTCCTGCCATTTGGTAGGCATCACCTGGTGGACTGGTTGGCATCATCCTGCTTTTTTAAAAAAAACAAACAAACTAGCAGCTAGAACACCCAAAGGGTGATTAACATGTGGAATTCACTGCCACAGGAGGTGGTGGTGGCCACAAGCATAGCCACCTTCAAGAGGGGTTTAGATAAAAATATGGAGCAGAGGTCCATCAGTGGCTATTAGCCACAGTGTGTGTGTGTGTGTGTGTGTGTGTGTATAACATTTTTTTGCCACTGTGTTACACAGAATGTTGGACTGGATGGGCCATTGGCCTGATCTAACATGGCTTCTCTTATGTTCTTATCAGCCGGATGTAAGCAAACCATCCAATCTAGGGGACAAAGGGTTTTGCTGCAGGAGTGACTTGCCCAATATGGGTCAAATATACAGTGCTGTCAGGAAAACCACTTACTGGACCATATTATTTCGCAAGCCAGATGTGTGGTCCCTGAGTCACGGCGTCTTAGAGACAGAAGAGCAAATAAACGTGACCAACAGCCTCAAAAATACTTGTTGTGGCACAGTGTTTTGTGGACAGAAGCCCACTTCATCAGAAGCATGAAGTGTTAGCCTCAATTTCCCTATATATGCCCACATGCACACACAAGCAGTGGAGTGCAGCATTCACGAAACGTTAGGCTGTGCCACTTCTATGCAGAATGTCATTGAAAAAGTGGAGGCCAGCTTTTAAATGGCACAGAAGTGCTCCACCTTCCCAGACAGGCATTTGTTCAGTTTCGATGCTGTTCCACTACCAGGCACCCTTCCTACTTCTGTTTATATAGCTCTGCCTGCAGGGGATCCTATACAGAGAAAGGACTGGATAATGTGCGGGGAAGGGAGCCTCTGGTAGAGGCTAGGAGACCGCAGTCTTGCCAGAACCTTCGGGGCCCCTTCGTTGTGTCGGTGGGTGCTGCCAAGTTGCAGCCGATTTGTGGCACCCCAGCAAGGAGGAGCAAGTCAAGGCAAGTGAGTTGCAGAGACAATCTGCCCTGGCCTCTTTATGCAAAGGCCCCTCGACCGGAAAAAGGTAAAAGTCGGATCTACACGGATCTTCATGAATTCATATGATTTTTACATTGAAATGAAATCAAACCACTTTAATCCTATAGATCCTGTCTTAGACTATAGGCAGGACCACAAAAATCATGCCTCCACAAATTCGTGGCGCCTCAGCAATGCAAAAACTGGCTTCCAAAGCACGGATCCTCATGAATTCATATGATTTTTATGGAGAAATGAAATCAAACCACCATTATGTTGTAGATCCTGTCTTAGACTATAGGCAGCACTAGAAAAATCATGCCTCCACGAATTTGTGGCGCCACAGCACTGAAAAAACATGTTTCCAAACCACGGATCCTCATGGATCCTCATGATTTTTGCTTTGGGCCACCCCAAGATAACCAGCCAATCACATATCATGTCCATGGGCAGATGTTGCACCACAGAAATCGTGGATCCACGTGTTCGTGGCAGCGCCAGGGACCAAAAACTTGCTTTTGGACCACGGATCCTCATGGATCCACATTATTTTTGCCTTGGATCCCCCCAAGCCATCCATCCAGTCATATATCATGTCCATGGGCAGTTTACACCACAGAAATCATGGATCCACGGCTTCGTGGCAGCGCCAGGGACCAAAAACTTGCTTTTGGACCACGGATCCTCATGGATCCACATGATTTTTGCCTTGGATCCCCCCAAGCCATCCATCCAGTCATATATCATGTCCATGGGCACAGTTTACACCACAGAAATCATGGATCCACGGCTTCGTGGCAGCGCCAGGGACCAAAAACTTGCTTTTGGACCACGGATCCTCATGGATCCACATGATTTTTGCCTTGGATCCCCCCAAGCCATCCATTCAGTCATATATTATGTCCATGGGCACAGCTTACACCACAGAAATCATGGATCCACGGCTTCGTGGCAGTGCCAGGGACCAAAAACTTGCTTTTGGACCACGGATCCTCATGGATCCACATGATTTTTGCCTTGGATCCCCCCAAGCCATCCATCCAGTCATATATTATGTCCATGGGCACAGCTTACACCACAGAAATAATGGATCCACGGCTTCGTGGCAGCGCCAGGGACCAAAAACTTGCTTTTGGACCACGGATCCTCATGGATCCACATGATTTTTGCCTTGGATCCCCCCAAGCCGTCCATGCAGTCATTTATCATGTCCATGGGCACAGCTTACACCACAGAAATCATGGATCCACGGCTTCGTGGCAGCGCCAGAGACCAAAAACTTGCTTTTGGACCACGGATCCTATTGGATCCATATGATTTCTTCTTTGGATCCCCCAAGCCCTCAATCTAATCACATATCATGTCCATGAGCAGAGTCTGCACCACAGAAATCATGGATCCACGTCTTCGTGGCAGCGCTAGGGAACAAAAACTTGCTTTTGGACCACGGATCCTCATGGATCCACGTGATTTTTGCCTTGGATCCCCCCAAGCCATCCATCCAGTCATATATCATGTCCATGGGCACAGCTTACACCACAGAAATCATGGATCCACGGCTTCGTGGCAGCGCCAGGGACCAAAAACTTGCTTTTGGACCACGGATCCTCATGGATCCACATGATTTTTGCCTTGGATCCCCCCAAGCCGTCCATCCAGTCATATATTATGTCCATGGGCAGAGCTTACACCACAGAAATCATGGATCCACAGTTTCATGGCAGCGCCAGAAATCAAAAACTTGGTTATGAACCACCGATCCTCATGGATCCACTTGATTTTTGCCTTGGATCCCCCCAAGCCCTCCATACAGTCATATATCATGTCCATGGGCAGAGTTTTCACCACAGAATTGGTCGATCCACGGCTTCGTGGCAGCACCAGGGACCAAAACTTGCTTTTGGACCATGGATCTTCATGGATCCACATGATTTTTGCGTTGGATTCCACCATGATTTTTGGCAGACCTTGCACCACAGGAATGACAGGTCCATGGCTTTGTGCCGGTAACAAGGAGCCAAAATATGGTTTTGAAGTGCGGATCCTTCTTGATCTTAAAGTTATTTGCGTTGGATCAAGGAAAACTCGACATTATACCACATGTAACATCCATGGTCATAGCTTGCTGAACAACTATCACACATTCACAATTTTATTGTTCACCACACTCATTATCCATCCAGATGTCACGTCTATGTCCAGCGTTTGCAAAATACAAATTGGATTTCGAGTACCTTGTATGGTGTCACAGTGTGGTTACATACTTTGAAACACTTAATCTTCATGAGTTCTGTGACTTTTCATTTTTGAATAGTTGGGCTCATCATGCATGGTCCCCCTGAGGTTTCTTTCACATCACACAGCACGTCCATGACCACAGAATAACCCACGAAAACCTCAGAACACTGCCAAGATGCCAAACACTGCTTCAGCTACTTTGAGGCTTGTGCATTATGACATCACACCAATGTCTACAGGATGACCAAACAAAAAAAATCTGTGATGTCTCTACCTTATCAAGGACACCACAGTAACATGAGAAATCAAAATCATGTCCGTACCTTTCACTGTAAATAACTGCATTCTGAACTTTCTGATGCCACTGAGTTGCAAACTATCCAAGGCAGATATTGTAATGGTCTTATCTTTGACTTCAAAACATCTTGCTCACTAGATAGAGGCCACCAAATTAGAATAATGGAATCATAGAGTTGGAAGGGACCTCTAGGGTCATCTAGTCCAACCCCCTGCACAATGCAGGAAACTCACAAACATCTCCCCCTAAACTCACAGGATCTTCATTGCTGTCAGATGGCCATCTAGCCTCTGTTTAAACACGTCCAAGGAAGGAGAGCCCACCACGTCCCGAGGAGGAAGCCTGTTCAACTGAGAAATTGCTAACGATCAGGAAATTCTTCCTGATGTTGAGCCGAAACCACTTTTGATCTCAACCGCTTCTGCTCCTACCTTCCAGGGCCACAGGAAACAATTCCACACAAGGCAAACACAATTTATCACCAAAAACCAAGTGTCCACATCATGTTCAGTGATTGTGTCACTTTACTCTGCTGTGGTTAGGACCCTACCAGACTACTGCGTTCATTTTGGGGCACCACAGATTTAATAACGAAATATGTCCAGAGGAGGGCAATGGAGATGATGAGGGACATGGAGACCAAGTCCTATGAGGAAAGATTGAAGGAGCTCGGTCTGTTTAGCTTGGAGAGGAGACAACTGAGGGGTGATATGATCACCATCTTCAAGTACTTCAAGGGCTGTCATATAGCGGATGGTGTGGAATTGTTTTCTGTGGCCCCAGAAGGTGGGACCAGAACCAATGGGTTGAAATTAAATGAAAAGAGTTTCCAGCTCAACATGAGGAAGAACTTCCTGACCGTTAGAGCGGTCCTCAGTGGAACAGGCTTCCTCGGGAGGTGGTGGGCTCTCCTTCCCTGGAGGTTTTTCAACAGAGGCTAGATGGGCATCTGACAGCAATGAAGATCCTGTGAATGTTGGGGAAGGTGTTTGTGAGTTTCCTGCATTGTGCAGGGAGTTGGACTAGATGACCCTGGAGGTCCCTTCCAACTCTATGATTCTATACAATTCTATTATTTTAGTGTAGAACAGGGGTGGCCAACAGTAGCTCTCCAGAAGTTTTTTGCCTACAACTCCCATCAGCCCAGCAAGCATGGCTGATGGCTGGGGCTGATGGGAGTTGTAGGCAAAAAACTTCTGGAGAGCTATCGTTGTCCACCCCTGGTGTAGAATGTCAATTTGGGGACACTGCTAAACCAGGAATAAAGGTCAACTGTGAAATTGTTTTCCAAGACTCCTATCTTTTCATAAGAGGACCCATGAGGATCCGTGCCTCAAAATCATGTTCTGGATCCATGGTGCTGCCATGAAGCCATGGATCCATTATATCTGTGGAGCAAGCTCTTTCCATGGACACAACATGAGATTGGATGGTGAGCTTGGGATGAGCCAATGCAGATATCATGAGGATCCATGAGGATATGTGCTTCAAAGCCATGTTTTCGCTCCATGATGTTGCCACAATGCCAAGGATCCATGATTTCCAGGGTGTAAACTCATGAGGATCCATGGTGCAAAACCAAGTTCTTCTTCCATGGTGCTGCCACGAAGCCGTGGATCCATGATTTTTGTGGTGGAAGCTCCGCCCATAGACATGATATGCGATTGGATGGTGAGGTTGGGGGAATCCAAGGCAAAATTCATGAGGATTCATGAGGATCCATGGTCCAATACCAAGTTTTTGGTCTCTGGCACTGCCACGAAGCTGTGTATCTATGATTTCTGTGGTGCAAGCTTTACCCATGGACATGATATGTGATTGGATAGTGAGCTTGGGGTGGCCCAAAGTAAAAATCATGAGGATTCATGAGGATCTGTGTTCCAAAAGCAAGTTTTTGGTCCCTGGCGCTGCCATGAAGTTGTGAATCCACAATTTCTGTGCTGCAAACTCTGTCCATGGGCATGATATGCGACTGGATGGAGGGCTTGGGGGGCTCCAAAGCAAAAATCATGTGGATCCATGAGGATCCGTGGTCCAAAAGCAAGTTTTTGGTCCCTGGTGCTGCCACGAAACCGTGGATCCATGATTTCTGTAGTGTAAACTGTGCCCATGGACATGATATGTGGCTGTATGGAGGGCTTGGGGGGATCCGAAGCAGAAATCACATGGATCCATGAGGATCCGTGGTCCAAAAGCACGTTTTTGGTCCCTGGTGCTGCCACGAAGCCGTGGATCCATGATTTCTGTGGTGGAAACTCTGGCCATGGACATGATATGTGACTGTATGGAGGGCTTGGGGGGTTCCGAAGCAGAAATCACGTGGATTCATGAGGATCCGTGGTTTATAACCAAGTTTTTGATTTCTGGAGCTGCCACGAAGCCGTGGATCCATGATTTCTGTGTTGTAGACTCTGCTCATGGACATGGTACGTGATTCCATTGAGGGCTTGGGAGGATCTGAAGCAGAAATCATGTGGATCCATGAGGATCCGTGATTCAAAACCAAGTTTTTGGTCCCTGGCGCTGCCATGAAACCATGGAGCCATGATTTCTGTGGTGTAAACTGTGCCCATGGACATGATATGTGGCTGTATGGAGGGCTTGGGGGGATCCGAAGCAGAAATCACATGGATCCATGAGGATCCGTGGTCCAAAAGCAGGTTTTTGGTCCATGGCGCTGCCATGAAACCATGGAGCCATGATTTCTGTGGTGTAAACTCTGCCCATGGACATGATATGTGGCTGTGTGGAGGGCTTGGGGGGATCCGAAGCAGAAATCACATGGATCCATGAGGATCCGTGGTCCAAAAGCAAGTTTTTGGTCCCTGGTGCTGCCACGAAACCGTGGATCCATGATTTCTGTAGTGTAAACTGTGCCCATGGACATGATATGTGGCTGTATGGAGGGCTTGGGGGGATCCGAAGCAGAAATCACATGGATCCATGAGGATCCGTGGTCCAAAAGCAAGTTTTTGGTCCCTGGTGCTGCCACGAAGCCGTGGGTCCATGATTTCTGTGGTGGAAACTCTGCTCATGGACATGATATGTGACTGTATGGAGGGCTTGGGGGGTTCCGAAGCAGAAATCACGTGGATTCATGAGGATCCGTGGTTTATAACCAAGTTTTTGATTTCTGGAGCTGCCACAAAGCCGTGAATCCATGATTTCTGGGTTGTAGACTCTGCTCATGGACATGATACGTGATTCGATTGAGGGCTTGGGAGGATCTGAAGCAGAAATCATGTGGATCCATGAGGATCCGTGATTCAAAACCAAGTTTTTGGTCCCTGGCGCTGCCACGAAGCCGTGGATCCATGATTTTTGTGGTGTAAACTGTGCTCATGGACATGATATGTGACTGGATGGAGGGCTTGGGGGATCCAAAGCAGAAATCATGCGGATCCATGAGGATCCGTGGTCCAAAATCAAGTTTTACGTCCCTGGCGCTGCCACGAAGTCGTGGATCCATGATTTCTGTGGTGCAGACTCTGCTCATGGACATGATATGTGACTGTATGGAGGGCTTGGGGGATTCGAAGCAGAAATCATGTGCATCCATGAGGATCTGTGGTCCAAAAGCAAGTTTTTGGTCCCCGGTGCTGCCACGAAACAGTGGATCCATGATTTCTGTGGTGTAAACTGTGCCCATGGACATGATATATGACTGGATGGATAGCTTGGGGGGATCCAAGGCAAAAATCATGTGGATCCATGAGGATCCGTGGTCCAAAAGCAAGTTTTTGGTTCCTGGCGCTGCCACGAAGCCGTGGATCCATGATTTCTGTGGTGTAAACTGTGCCCATGGACATAATATATGACTGGATGGACGGCTTGGGGGATCCAAGGCAAAAATCATGTGGATCCATGAGGATCCGTGGTCCAAACGCAAGTTTTTGGTCCCTGGCGCTGCCACGAAGCCGTGGATCCATGATTTCTGTGGTGTAAACTGTGCCCATGGACATGATATATGACTGGATGGATGGCTTGGGGGGATCCAAGGCAAAAATCACGTGGATCCATGAGGATCCGTGGTCCAAAAGCAAGTTTTTGGTCCCTGGCGCTGCCACGAAGCCGTGGATCCATGATTTCTGTGGTGTAAACTGTGCCCATGGACATGATATATGACTGGATGGATGGCTTGGGGGGATCCAAGGCAAAAATCACGTGGATCCATGAGGATCCGTGGTCCAAAAGCAAGTTTTTGGTCCCTGGTGCTGCCACGAAATGGTGGATCCATGATTTCTGTGGTGTAAACTTTGCCCATGGACATGATATGTGACTGGATGGAGGGCTTGGGGGGATCCGAAGCAAAAATCACATGGATCCATGAGGATCCGTGGTCCAAAAGCAAGTTTTTGGTCCCTGGTGCTGCCACGAAGCCGTGGATCCACGATTTCTGTGGTCCAACATCTGCCCATGGACATGATATGTGATTGGCTGGTTATCTTGTGGTGGCCCAAAGCAAAAATCATGAGGATCCATGAGGATCCGTGGTTTGGAAACATGTTTTTTCAGTGCTGTGGCGCCACCAATTCGTGGAGGCATGATTTTTCTGGTGCTGCCTATAGTCTAAGAGAGGATCTACAACATGATGGTGGTTTGATTTCATTTCACCATAAAAATCATATGAATTCATGAGGATCCGTGCTTTGGAAGCCAGTTTTTGCACTGCTGAGGCGCCACGAATTCGTGGAGGCATGATTTTTGTGGTCCTGCCTATAGTCTGAGACAGAATCTACAGGATTAAAGTGGTTTGATTTCATTTCAATGTAAAAATCATATGAATTCATGAAGATCCGTGTAGATCCGACTTTTACCCAGACCCCCCTCGACCTAGTCTCCTTCCCGTTTAGAGCTTCCCAGATTTGACCAGATCCGCCTTTCGCACAGCACCCCACAGGCCGGCTGCTCCTTGCCCATTTTCCAATTGGTGCAGGGGCAGATGTTGCTGTGCTCTCCCCCGGCCCCCAGTTCCCTTCTCTCTCCCCCTAATCCGCCCGCGGCGCCCCTTTATCAGATCTGGCCACCTTGTGACTCCTCCCGGAGCCCGCCCCGCTGCCAAGTGCTCCTGGTGTTATCCGGCCTTTTATCCCCGCAGATTAGGCGCTTGCTGGCGGATTAGCGCCTTCTCGTTCTAATGCAAAGGGCCGGATCATTCCGAGAGCAGTCAGACCCCTGCGCCGGTTTGCCCTTCTTTCCGGACCGAGGGGCTTCTTGAGCAAAAATCTACCGCGCCCCCGCCCCCCCCCCCCCCGCCGCCGCCCGAGAATAGAGTTCACAGTCTGCACCCTCCAGCCCCCCCCCCCCCAACCCGAGATCAGATCGTGCTGCTGGCCCACAGGGAGTGGAGCTGGCGAAGAAAAGGGATCTTGGGACGAGGACAACAGCTGGGAAGGTGTGCCCGAGCACCGGTTGCCGAAGGCGCGGGAGAAAGAGCCTGACAAGAAGAAGAGGCTTCACTCCTCCGCCGTACTTGGGGAGCGCCAGTGAAGCTGCCTGGAGCAGGGGGGAAAGGCGCGCTCTCCCTCCCGGGCCTCCTGCAGAAGTCTCCGAGGAAGGTTTCCTATCCTTTTCTCTCAGGCTCCCGACTCGAGCCAGGCGTCGAGGCGCCTGCCCTGATGTCTCCTCCGCTGCGGGCGGCATCGCTGCGTTCTCTCGCTCCAGGCTGAACGGGAAACAGCGAGAACAGGCTCCGTCTCATGTTGTCACCTTGGCCCCCTGGGTGCCGGTTCAGGGAAGGGACGCTCCTATCTCCCACACCCTATTCCCAGACAATGGCTCTCGGAGGCTTCGAGGACAGGGCTGCGCCGGCGGGCCTGACCTGTAGGGGGAGCTGGCCAAGGCAATGCGCGGGGAGGCTTCGAGGGAGGCAGGTCTGTGTGAGAAGGTGGGCAGCAGGGAAGGGCTGGCTGTGTGCGGCCAGGACCCAGAACGGCTTGTTTCTCCTCCTCCCCCCTTCCTCCAAAATTGATCTCTGCTCTTCATGCCTGGCTGATCATACTGGCTTTGCCCTGAGACCGGAACATTTTAATAAGGTCAGTGCCAAAAGCAGGGTTCACACCTGCCAGTGATTCAATCAGGTTGATGCCCTGGACTCACTCTGATGCCTGCTCCACCACCCTCCCATCGCTTCAGGCCCTTGGGTTGCACTGCTGTTTCCTTTTCTCTAACCTGCCCCAAGACATTCTCTCCCTTTCAGCGCCAGTTAGTTTTTCCAGGAAGAGAGCAATAGGGTGAAAAGCTCATAAGTAAAGTATGTGTCAGCATCCTCAGAGGTCAATTCTGGCCTCTTGATGGATGATGGTTCCGCACTTCATCTGCATTTGTCAGCACAGAAGCAAAAAATATGGAGAGAAAAGAGCATTGGTTGGCACCTGAACTGGCAAAGCCCTTTGGAGATGGGGTTTGATGCACTGGTCTACCAGCTTCTCTCATCTCTCCAAGGAGCCAGTCAGGAAAATCCATACTCCACAAGTGTTGCAAAGCCTTTTTTATTTCTATCATATCTACAAGTGGCTGGAGAGAGGGTTCAGCATCACTCCATCCCATCAATCCCATATACCTCACTCATGAAGAACAAGAGTTTTGCCAGTGTTCCTGTGGAAAGATGTTCACAAACACATTTAAACAGATACACACACATACACAAAGACTGTGAGGGGCTACCTAGCCACTAAATTTCCCAGGCCATTACCTGGGGGAGACCCTGCCTTCTTATCCTTTCTTAACCTCTTTATTCTTAATTTCTCCCAGTATTTACAATACCAAATAAGCTATCTGGAGAAGCAGCTACTATAGACTATGTCTACTGGAACTGACCATAACTTTGCTCTGCATGCTGTTCTGAGACATCAAACAGAACACTGCTAGGGCAGCAGCAACCAACTTGAGCAACCCAAAGACCCCTAATTGGATTAAGTCTCTCTTTTTTTCAGGAGTTCTTACCTTCCATTCCTCCCTTGCCAGCACTCATCATGTATCTGACGGCATGGTGTTGCCAACCTCCAAGGTGGCTGGAGATCTCATGGAATTACAACTGACCTCCAGGCAACAGAGATCCATTCACCTGGAGAAAATGGCCACTTTGGAAAGTGGACTGTATGGCACTATACCCCTCTCTCCAAACCTCACCCTCCTCAGGCATCACCCCCCCACAAATCTCCAGGAATTTCCCAAAACAGAATGGCAATCCTAACCCCCTTCCATAGTGCCACACATGTCCCATAAAGGCTTCCATCCTTTTGTATTTTTAAAACAATACAGTTATGACTGTATCAGCTGCAATTTAAAAACAATACAATGTTTGTATTATTTTCTAAAAACTCTTGGTAGGCACCAGGAAAGGGTGGGCACCATGACACCCACATGCACCACACTGGGGACCCCTGTTCCATAATATCACAGAGGGTAACAGAGGATTCTATAGGGCCACCACTCAAAAGCTCCTGGCCCAAGATCTAGTTAGTCTCAGGCTGCGATCTCATGAACTAAATTATGCGCTTTCAATCCACCTTCAGTGCACTTTCCAACGGGATTTCACTGTGAACTGGCAAAATCCAGTTGGAAAGTGCACTGAAAGTGGATTGAAAGTGCATTATTTAGTGTGTGTGATCATAGCCTAACTCTTTGACTTTTTGCCAAAGACAGCAGAAACTGCCTTATTGGTTAATATCTATTTTCCAGATTTCTTCTCCTCCTTTTCCTAAAAGAAAAGACCAGCATCCCACAAAACTTACAGCATCACAGTTGGCTGTTATAGACAATGGATACAGAGTGACATCTTACTATCTCTAAAATAAACACCTTCAAATAAAAAATAGAGTGAAAACCAGTTCTATCATATACTGCAAACAACTAGGACTTTGGGCATTAGGACACTGTCTCCATGGTGCTATTCAACCAATTCCAGTTCTTACGACAGCTTTTGGATCCTGGCAACTAGTCAGTGCCCTGAGTACTGCTCTGAGGTGATCTAGAAGCTGGTTGACTGTGGGCAGCAGCAGAAGATATTGGATTTATATCCCACCCTATACTCTGAATCTCAGAGTCTCAGAGAGGTCGCAATCTCCTTTACCTTTCCCCCTCCCACAACTTACCGTACACCCTATGAGGTAGGTGGGGCTGAGGGAGCTCTTACAGCAGCTGCCTTTTCAAAAACAACTCCTGCGAGAGCTATGGCTGACCCAAGGCCATTCCAGCAGCTGCAGGTGGAAGAGTGGGGAATTAAACCTGGTTCTCCCAGATAAGAGTCTGCACACCTAACCACTGCACAAACTGGGTCTCAAGAAATATGGGATTGGGATGTGGAATTAAATTTCCAGGGGAACTCAGCTTTCATTTAAACAACAACAAAGAAGTTTCCAGAACTTATTGCTGTGCAGAAAAGCCTCAGAAGTGGTATGGGTAATGCCTGCTGAAATCTCACAAGAAAGAGAGAAATGTCTGAATAAAGATGTCTCATGGTCAGGGAGCGAGCGTTCAGTACCCCATTTAGATCGTCCTCCCCCAAGAGTAGTAAAACCAAAATAAATTAGATAAAATAAATTACATAAGATACGTAAATTATATAATTTTGACAAATTGTGTTCTGCACAGAATTTGGCATAGTTTTGATCACATTCTATTGCAGAATTCTGCTTTTCTTAATGCAGAATTCTGTGACTAGGCACATAGTTTAAGGTTGATACTCATCCTCCCTCCCTGGCAGATAGGCAACTAGTTTTATTTTAGGGCAGAACCTATACACCCTTGTCTATAGAGCAAAATGATTGGGGTGGCCTTGGAAACAGACCCCATTCTAAATCCAGCAGAGTCAACAAGTGGCCTATAGGGCCTGGATCTCCTCAGTATGAACTGAAGGAGCAACAGGGTGGTTTATCTCGGTGCGGATCTTGCTATGCCTTCCTGTGTGAAGCTCATTTGTAGAGAAACAAAGCACCTTCATGTGCTGCAGTTTAGCCCTGGTCGAGTTTATCGGGCCAGTGCCTGCCATCCCCTGCTTCAGACTTTAATAAAAGACCCATTAAAGTGAGTAATGCACTAAGTGGACTTCATTATGGGATGCGCGCCTGCCCATTGTTCTAGATTATTTTATATCAGAACAGCCTTATCTCCCCTCAGAATGCTTCCATTTAAGCCCCATTCATCTTTTAAATTCATCCAGCCTTTAGTGTTCTCTTGGCTGTACCCAGGCTCACCGCCCTCTTCCCCCCTGCCTCCCTTTGTGTTCCCTTTTTGTGTTGCAGTGCATGCATACACACAAAAATAAGCCTCCAACTCTTTACCACACCAGTCAGACAGGGCGACCGGCTTGGAAGCTTTGTGTGACTCCATTTAGAAAAACAGCAACGCTCCATTTAATCTCCTCAGAGCTTTCGATGCAGTTAGGGCAGCCCAGGGCATTTTGACACCTCAGGTGAAATCTTAAAATACATCCTCCTCACCTCTTCCCGAATCAAATCTTAGAACGCTAATGTAGCAGGCCATGCAGTTAGTTGAGCACCAAACACAGGATCAGAGTGTCAGAAGTGACTGCAAACGAAGCTCCACTCCCAGCCGCCCTGAGCCTGCTTTGGTGGGGAGGGCAGGATATAAATAAAATGAATAAATAAGATCTAACTGTCCACAGACAGCCATTCTCCTGGGTCTTTAACAGGAACCTTAGGTACAAATATTAAGCTGGGGAAGTCATTCCTGGCTTGGTGATAGAGACTCGGATCAGATGCCACAAGAAATTGTAGTTTAACCAAACCATTTTATTTATTTATTTATATCCCATCTTTCTCCCTAATGAGGACCCAAAGCAGCTTACACCCTCGCCTCCATTTTGTCCTCACAACAATCCTGTGAGGTAGGTTAGGCTGAGAGCATGTGACTGGCGCAAGGTCAACCGGCAAGCTTCCACGGTAGAGTGGGGATGAAAACCTGGATTTCCTTGTTATCCTAGTCTAAAACTTTTTGTGTTTTTCTTGTATATTTGTGTGTGAGTATGTCTGCACCTGGAAGTTGTATCAACCTCTGGTAACTGCCCCTATACAGAGAGGTGGCTAAATAGAACCTGCCCCTGTTCTCTTGACTGGGTATTTCAAGGAAGTCTCCCCATCCAACTAACCACAGTCAAACGTGCTTAGCTTCCAAGATCTGACAAGATCAGGCTTGCCTGGGCTTTTCAGGCCAGGGCCCTAGTCCAAAACTTTAACCACTACAGCACACTGGCTTTTAATCTTTTCCCCACATGCTAGACTGCATGGGTGCTACTGAGCTTCCCAGTGAGCAAAGACACCATTTTCCTTTTGGAAGCTCCTTTAGACCAAGGATTCCCTGGAAAATGCACTGGTCACCCACCACCATCTCTCAATACCTCCTGAAAACATCTAGACCAGGGTTTCCCAAACTTTCCCCCCTGTGGCCTGGTTATTTTTACACTTCTCCATCGTGGCCCACTCAAATTTGGGGGTGGAGCTGGGAGACAGCGATCTGCCTCCCCCCCCCATTTAACCCCCCTGGGTTTTAAATGGGGAGGGAAGCCCGGGAGCTACCTTTGCTGTCTCCCCACCTTGTGGGGAGGCAGCATAGGCAGCCAATCTGCCTCCCCCCATTTAAACACCCCATCCCTCCCCATCAGGTGTTTAAATGGGGAGAGAAGCCTGCGAGCTGCCTTTGCAATCTCCCTGCCTAGCAGGGAGATCAGCAATGGCAGCTCTTATTTGCAGACTGGTACTGAGACGTCCGGGGCTGGGTTGTGACCCTGCAAATGGGAAATGCTGATCTAGACTCCTAGACTGACCCATTGAGAAGGCGAATTTTAGGTGCAGTACTAGAACAACAACAAAGTGCCAGGGTAGAAACCTTAGAAAATACCTAATAACAAATCTGGTAGCACCCATGCAGTCTAGTAGATGGGAAAAAGATTGAGAGATATTCCAAGCAAATAAATTGTACTAAGTGAAGCCAAAAATATCTTTATAAAAAGTTTTATTATAAAGACAAGAGAGAAAAAAAGGGAAAAGTGTGGCTGGATTCAAAGGTGATAGAAAAATGGCAAAAACACAATACAGGGAAAGGAACCCAGCAACAACAGCACAGCAAGATTCAAATGAAAACCAGTACGGTTGAACTAGCTAGCTAGTACAGTTGAACTATTTATGTATATACTTCATTAACAACCTGCCTTCTCCCCAACAGAAACCCAAACTGGCTCATGTAGTTCTACTCACCTCCATTTTATCCTCACAAAACCCCTGTGAGGTAGATTAAGCTGAGAGTATCTCACTGGAAGCTTCCATGACAGGACAGGGATTCAAACCTTGGTCTCCAGCCCAGACCTTAATCCAACATTCTAACAACCACTACACTGCTTTGGCTCTTGGCTAGTTATACTATGACTAGTATGATAGTTCCACACATGTAGGCCACTTCTTTAACTATGGTTAGTTAAGATATGCTAAACTAACATTTTAAACCATAACGTGAAGCTTGTTTAGTAACCACAGTTAAGTCACTGCTATCTTGGTTTGTTCACAGTTTCTGCCCTCACCACAGTGTAGGAGAAGATACCAGCTGGGTCTCTGTGGGGAGGCAGAGGAAACAGCAAAAGTGATAAAATCACCATTTGTTGAGGCAAAACTAGAAACAGAATGGTCATTTGCAAACTGCTTTTTCAAATGTTTCTGATCACAGGGAGAAAGCCTCTACTGAGTACATGAATAAACTCTATGAATAAGCTCTGTGCTCATGAGGCAATAATTCGTTGTAGAGGTACGCTAGGGTTGTCAGGTTTGTGTTGGAAAATAAACAGAGGCTTTCAGGGTGGAGCCGGGAGAGGGCAGGATTTGGGGAGGAGAGGGGCCTCAGGATGGTACAATGCTATAGACTCCACCTTCAAAGCAGCCATTTTTTTCAGGGAAGCTAAGCTCTGGCAGCTGGAGATCAGTTGTAAAAGCGAGAGATCTCCAGGCCACACCTGGAGGCTAGCAACCAAAAAGAGTAATGTGAAATAGTAGAGCAGGGGTGCGTGGCCTAACATGCAAAGGAATTCCCGTTACAAAAAAAGACCTGAAACTTTTAAGCTTCCCCACCTCCTGGCAACCCTAACCAGTGGCAATCTCAGGATGGGCATATTTTTATTCCAAGTAGGGTTGCCAGCCTCCAGGTGTGCAGGAAACAAAGCCACAGGGGCATCCACATCAAGTCAGCCTCTGTTTCTAGAAATTCAATATTTATAACATATTCATAGAAAATTACAGTGTATTACAAAGTGCACAGGGAAGCCACTCCCGAGTAAACCATTCATAAACTCATAGCCAAAAGTCTGTTCTTTTAAGGCTGGAATCAGGAAGTGGTGTGAGATGCCGTGAAGATAGAGCTCAATGCTCCAAAGTTTCTTCTTTAGCCAGTGTTAAGATGGAATGCAGCAGGGCAAAAGAACGCAACAGGGATGCACTAAATGCCCTGTTTCACCAAAGGCTTCAATGAGCTGCATAAATCAAAGTTAAAAATCACTGATACATAAACAATACAAAATTTTGATAATACAAGGCATAATCATTTTAAATACCTTTGAAAATGACTAAAACCATTCAAATTGGGGACCAGCACTCCTACATTCTGCAGAAAGGCAACGGCATAAAGAGAAGGACCAACATGCACTTATACAACAGGTGTTGAAGATTACAGCATTTCTTAAAGTGACAGACAATCAAGTTTACAGTGGCAAGCCTAATACATAAATAACTGAAATTCTTTCATAAAAAGCACAAGTCCCAGTCATTATTAAGTCCATTAGGCATCAGAGAATCCAGTTTAAAAATCTACCGCATTTCCTGCTTTAGCAGCCACTTATTCATATCTACTTTCCCATGATGCAAGGCAGGAAACTTTGGAGCATTGAGCTCTATCTTCACGGCGTCTCACACCACTTCCTGATTCCAGCCTTAAAAGAACAGACTTTTGGCTATGAGTTTATGAATGGTTTACTCATGCGTGGCTTCCCTGTGCACTTTGTAATACATTGTAATTTTCTATGAATATGTTATAAATATTGAATTTCTAGAAACAGAGGCTGACTTAATGTGGATGCCCCTGTGGCTTTGTTTCCTGCACACCTGGAGGCTGGCAACCCTACTTGGAATAAAAATATGCCCAACCTGAGATTGTCACTGGTTAGGGTTGCCAGGAGGTGGGGAAGCTTAAAAGTTTCAGGTCTTTTTTTGCAGCGGGAATTCCTTTGCATATTAGGCCACGATGTAGCCAATCCTCCAAGAGCTTACACTAGGCCCTGTAATAAGAGCCCTGTAATCTTTTGAGGACTGGCTACATTAGGGGCATGTGGCCTAATATGCAAAGGAGTTCCTTCTACAAAAAAAAAGCCCTGATAAGTGTTCACTATAATTGTATTTATTTATTTAAAACATTGTAGACCTCCTTTTCACTAAGGTGTGGGACCAAGATGGTTTGCAATGTAACACACAACATGGCAGCAATGGCAATAAGTAACTTTATATTCACGCAGTCCATAGAACAGTGGTATGAATCACCAGAATCACCAGAAAGCCCTCTCGAATCAAAGTGCCTCACAACCTCTCCTAAACATGAATGAGAAGGGAACAGATCTCCCTTCCACAGGAGGCCTGATCCAGAATACTGGGGCAACTACCGAAAAAGCCCTGGGAGTGAGTTGCCATCGACCTTTCTGAGGAAAGAACCGGCAAGAAAAAGCTGCTGTGAAGAACAAAGCACAAGCATAATAGCTCACAGGCTTTTTAAACACCCTATTCTTAATGCAGCTCATACATTTTTGACACTAATAGTTCATAGGCACTAAAATACACATAGACATGTGGGCTTGGAGACAGGCTTCTAGGTGTTCCCGTTGGTTATGAGGAAATCACTGGTTTTAACTCCGTTATCTGAAGATTTACCAGGAAATCTGGCAGCCTTGCCTAACCAGGAAAGCTGTCCCCACTCCTGCACATTTAGGCCTACTGCTCAATGCTTCCTGTACAAGAAAAGCTATCCACACTTTTTTTCTTGACAGTTGTTTTAGTTATCATTATCCAAATATTTAGCCTTTCTATAATACTTCTAAAGGTTCAAAGCTCTTCACATACATGGTCTCAGTCATTCTTACCACTGCAGTTCTGTTGGTCTCTTGGCATGCACCCCCATTGTAGCCTGTGGGACTATTTTACCTTGGTTTCCTTTAGCATTTTATTTATTAATTAAAATATTTGTATCCTGCCTTTTTTCATTGAACAAGGTGGCTAACAAATCACAGTTTAAAACATACAGAATAAAATAAAATCCCAAATAATCCCTTCCCTCTAAAAGATATCTGCACTCTATACCCCATTAAAAGCCCTAGGAAATAAAGTGATCTTGCAGAGTCCTGGAAAAATACTTCCCATATGTACCCATGCACCTGTTGTGGTCCTCAGATAGCCACCTGACAGCTGTCACATGCTTAGGATAGCCTGTCTGGAGTCAGCTAGAGCCTTCACTCACATCACATCTTCAGGGAGCCCATTCCACAGAGCAGGAGCTATAGCAGAAAAGGCACAGGCTGTACTTGACACCAGGGTACCTTTTCCCTACTATAAGCAGGCAACCCCCACCACTGCTTCCCCATCTTCCACCAGCAGTAATTGGAATAGCAGGGAAAAGTGAGGAGGGAAATGGCATCACACAGTGTTGTGACACTCCAAGACTTTTCCTGATCTCTATGGTCTCCAGCTCCTAAAAGCTCCTGCTGCTGTATAGGGCTGGGCTGGTAACCTTGATAGGAAGGGACAGGCCTTTAGATTTGTGAGTCCTAGACCATGAAGATCTTTACAGCTCATCATCTTCTTAATGTCCTCTGACCTTCATTTATACCATCTATCTGCTGCTTCTTGTACTTGAGTGGTTTCAGACTGTGAAGCAGGCCTCATTTTGGGGGAGGCACTGAAGAACTTTGTTTTAGATTCTGAGGCTGGTATAGCCCTCATCTTTGCATCACTAGGGTTGCCAGCTCTGGATAGGGAAATACCTGGAGTTTTGGGGGGTTGGAGCCTAAGGAGGGTGGGTTTGGGGGAGGGGAGCGACCTCAGCAGAATACAATGCCATAGAGTCCACCTTCTGAAGCAGATGTTTTCTCCAGGGGAACTGTCACTTGACTGGGTATTTCAAGGGTTTTCTCCAGGGGAACTGTCACCTGGAGATCAATGGCAATAGTGGATCTCCAGCCACCAGCTGGAGGTTGACAACTATTGCATAATGCAATGGGTAAGTTGAATGGCATAGATTTGTGGGAAGGACTGCACCCTCACCTTTCCAGTGTTTTTGAGAAGAAGAAGATGATAAAGAGATGCCACTTTCTCATTTGGTTGTTTCTCTGTGCATAATTTTAAGAGAGGGGCAGAGAGGGGGCATTCTATTCCTCCTCCAATGCTGGTGTTGGGATTATTTCCTCAGTCCATAGATTCTTGCATGTAGCAGCAGCCTGTATGTACAACTAGACACAAGGGTCTCCACATGGTCACATGTGGAACACATAAATGGTGGCTGGGCTGGGAGCTCTGGAAAGTCAAGTTTAGAAAAGAACAGGCTGAATAAGCCCTGAGAAATACTGACTTATTGTTCAGCTATAGGCACCACTTGTACCAAGCTGTTGCTTGGAAGAGAATACTGCATCTGCTTTTGCAGTCTATGAAATATGATTCTTGGCAACCACAAGTAGCTACCTTGTAGCAAAAGCTGATGCAGGAAGCAGCTATCTCTGGGAGGGAGAGGAAGTAGAGAGAATATTACCAGCACTGTGTACTGATGGTGTCACCATCTATTGCCTGCTTTTGTTCCGAGGTAAGAGAGACAGAGTTAAATAAGACTGCCAGCAAAAACATCCAGCAGAAACAGCTGTGGTTTGCTCAAGTCATCCCACAGAGAAACACTCAGCAGCTGCAGTCCACCATGCCAAGAATTCTAAAATGTCATCTTGCTAATTCTGTTTAAGTACTTAGAGTTTTGTGTTCTGAGGATCTGGGTTCAAATCACTGCTCACAGGCAAGCCCTAACTAACTTCAATTCCTTATTTGCAAAGGTGGGCTAATAAATACTTTGACATAAGGATGCCATATCAGAAATGTTCCCCTATTCTGTCCTGGGACCAAGACCATCCCAGGTCTGCTAGCAGGGAAGAATGTGCAGAACAAACAAAAATATGTGCATAATAACTTCCGACTGCATTTTTCAGAAACTGGATTGCTTTTTCTTCTCAGATAAAGGCTGGTGGGAAAGGAGAAAAGGAATGAATGCCATGCTGTGGAGTGACTGTTGGGATAAGGTGAAAGCAAGACAGGCACATGGAACATAGTGGGGAATCAGATTCGGGCTCTAACCTAGGATTGCTAACCTCCAGTGGGGCCTAGAGATCTCCCAGAATTACAAGTAACTTACAACTGCTCTTTAGACAATAGAGATCAGTTCCCCTGGAGAAAATGGCTCCTCTGGAGAGTGGCCACGATGGCATTGTACCCAAATAAGGTCCCTCCTCTCTCCAAACCCTGCCCTCCAGAGTTTTACCCCCAAATCCCCTGGAATTTCTGGGCCTGGAGTTAGCAATCTTAACCTAACCCTCAGAAATTATGCCCATATGCACCCAAACACACAGATGTGAGGCTTTATAGCTTTTCTTTTAAACAGAGCTGAAATTCAAGCAAGCAACATCAGAATCCATGCTGTCCCTCTGGATTCCTCATTGCAACTTCACAGCCACTGAGATCTTTGCAGTGCGCCAATCACTGGAATGAATTGAGGGTTGAGAGGCAGGAGAAACCTGTTCAAAGTGGCCAATTCCAAATACAGCAGAAAAAACCCAGTGCCAGAGCGGGGGATCTTAATGTGAATGAAGGATTTTCTGTTCAGCTGGAGACCACGGGAGGAGAGCAATACTGTGGCAAACCTGCAGCTTGCCAGAACTGCAGCGCTAATACTGTGTTATCTGCTGTCTGCAGCTTCCCAAGCTAAAAATCGCTCGCTGCTCCAAGCCTTTGTTAAACTCCCCAGGAGCAAATTCCCTGCAACAGTGAATGGTAATCCTGCTGGTGTCAGGAAATAATAAGTAGCTGTGCAAGAGAAACGAGAAGTTGCCGAGGTTCTGGTGAACAGCCCAGGGACCCTTCAGACCTAGAGCTGGCCTGGTGATGATGTGGACAGAAAGCATGTGCAAAGGAGGGAATCTACAGTTCTGTAGGTATCGTCTAGATGTACTTCTCTCCCTGAAGCAGTTTTCAACCAGCTTGATCAGAAACGCACTCTGCATTCAGAAGTGATGCCAAACACAGAGTCTTGTCCATGACCATTGTATTCACCGCCTGTTGTGCTCACCTGTTCCTCTTGCTCCACCCCTTGCTTAGCAGCAGACCTGAAGGTTTCTGGATTCAGGGAGTCTTGAATCAAACCCTCTTTTGCCTTGATGTCTCACTGACCCCACACTGGAGTTTTTTCCCCTCCACTTCAACCTAGGAATTTCCCCTTGGGTGACAGCAAGTCACCCTCCCTGTATTTGGGTCCATCCATGTGACCATTGCACCCAATGGTGTTTGCCTCCCTATTTTTCCCCAGGTCAGAATTTTTAAAAACTTCTTTTAATCCAGCTCATTGGGGAGACTGCAAGGTGGCTGCAGGTAGAGCATCCATGTAGACCTTACTCCCCATAGCCAATATGAGGAGGGATATAGCTAGAGTCAAGCTTGTTATTTCCTCCCTCCTCTTTTCAGCCCATTAAAGGGCTCTTTACTTTCTCAGATGAGCCATGCCATGGTGTACCTTTACACCATTTATAATACCCATAATGGCAGACCTTTATACCATGGCTCTGCTGGGAAGAGGAAAGGGGGGGGCGGTTTGTGGACTTCAGGAGGGTGCCCAGAGCCCTCTCTTTAGGATATCAGCATTCAAATATAGCTCTGCAGCAACACCACTGTTGCAAGGAGTGCAAGAGTCAGCATGAGTACCAGAGACTGACACTTGGACTGGGAAAGCCAGTTTCAAATCCCTGGTTGGCAATGAAATGGTAAATGCAACCTAGTCAATCTCTTTTGGCTTAATTTAGAATAGAGACAGATGTAAATTTTTTTTAAATCTCTGACAGCTTACTTTGGATGCATCTTCATGGCATTCAGATTAAACATAACTTTTTCCTGTCTGAGCGCTGAAAAAAAAAATTAGTTTGCAGCAGCAGCCAGCTGTGGACAGTATTCAGTGCTGGTTCTAGGATTTCTGGGGTCCTTAGCCAAGGCTTGGGCCTTTGTATTCTGTTTATGGGCCTTCCTGGGCATCAATGTGGGAAACAGGATGCTGGACTAGATGGACTTTTCATATTATGTTCTTCCCACATCCTCCTTGGACTCAGTTAATCTGGAAAAAGTAGAGTATGTGTAATGAGAATTCTAGCACTCTGCAGCCACTGTGGTCCATTCATGGGAACTGGAAGCCCACCAGCCATGTGTATCAAGAGCATGTGGATTCACCTGAATGGAAGCAATACCCATCTGAGCAATTCATATGATCCAGGTGCTGCATGGCTAGAGGACTTATGGTTTGCATGAACTGAGCAGAATATATACACAGCTTTTCCTGTAGCTTCGGATCTTCTTAGGTCCTCTGCACAAAGTGAGCAGGATAATGTTCTATCAGTCTTTAGGGTTAGGGTTAGGGTGATAGAGCTGGCCCTGAATACCCTGACTGGTTGGAGACTTGTGATATCATCCCTCCAGAATTCTTGGAGCAATTCCCCACTTTTTAAAAAACTTTACAATGAACAAATGAATGAATGTACTTGCTTTAAACATAGGAGTGGGGGAGATTCACAGTTAAACAAGAATGTGATGCATTGGTGTGAAGTTAGTCATTCATAGGCAGGGGAAGCTAGGTTGACCAATGTACAGTCGAATCTCTTATTACATATGCCTACACCCATACTCAGGACCATAGCCTTGAAAGGCCCTACCTCTGACTTCTAGGCAAGGCCCCCCACTCGGGGCCCCCAACCTGCGATATTCCTTCCCCGCTGCCACTGCCCCCACCTGAGGGCTGCCCCCCTCCCCACTGTGGTCCCAATCACTGGAAAGGGTGTGCAAGAGCAGTCACTGCTCCTCCTGCACAATTTAAAGAGCCTGCTGAGCAGCTGATCGGTGGGCCCTTTAAATCGCACAGGAGGCAGGCAGCTCATCCCGATGCCCCTCCTGCATGACTGGAATCATGGGGGGAGGGAGGGGGTAGTGGCAGTGGGGAGGGAAGACCACGGGTCAGCAGCCCTGATTCCAATCACACAGGAGGAGGAGCAGGAGCAGCTGTGGGCCTCCTGGATGATTTAAAGGGCCCACTGATCAGCTGCTTAGCAGGCCCTTTAAACTGCATAGGAGGGGGAGTGGCTGCTCCTGCACACCCTTCCCATGCAATTTGAATTGTGGGGGGAGGACAGGCGGGGCGGACCTCAGGAGGAGGAGGAGGAGGAGGGGGCAGGAGAGAAGAGGCAGAGCCTGGATTTTTTTTTAGGTTGGTTTTTTTTTAAAAAAAAAATTCAAGTGCCTCTTTTTAAAATTTTTTAAAAAGCACTCAACCTAAAAAAATCCTGGCTACACCCCTGCCCAAGGATGTTGCAAAAATAAAGTGAGCTAACCCTATATGTCATGCTCCTATGCTCCTTGGATGAAGGTTGGTACAAATATTAGCAACAATAATAACAAATTCTATATTGCCTTGCAAAAAAGAATTATTTTAAGGCCTCTTGAAATAATATGCAAGTAAACCTTGAATAGAATACTTATCTGAACTGGCTTGGCAATTTCACTGCCTGGGTGAATATGTTAGAGGACACTTTTTTGGTTTCAACCCCAAAACCTTGAAATACACATGTTCTGAAGCTGCTGGTACAAATGTGGACTCTTCACAACAAGGCTGGTAAATTCAGTCATGGCAGGGAAAGAGACTGTGCATTTTGCACCTTCTTCCCCAGCCCTCCAGGAGCTGCCCACTTGTCAAGTGCGGTAAATGTCACCAGCTCTGCCTTGCAGCGGCAACAACCAGGCAGGCGCTCACCTTCAATGGAAATGTTAGCAAGAGGTGCCTCCACAGCACAGCCCTCTGTATTCTGGAGAGCTCATTGGAAGGCTTTGGGCCAGGTTTTGCCCTAGAATCAGAGTAAGTCCATGTGCTGAAAGGGAAACAATTTCCAGGAAGTGTTCCAGATCATAGTAAATCCTGCCTTGAGGCTGGAAGTAAATGGCACACTAAATGTATGGAGCAAGTATGTAAATGCGCACGTTGAAAAGCGAGCTGAGTTTCAAAGAACTATGCCGGGGGACCTTAATGTCTCTTTGCAGCAGCAGAAACAGCAGCAACACCATTGAAATCTATTCAGTAAGCACAAGTTATAACTAAGCAATGAGCTTTTGTACATAAGTTGCTTTGTGTGCTGGTCAAGAACATGTGAAGGCACCATGACACAGAACTGAGGACTGTGTGTTTATTTACAAAGCTATAGTCTTCCCCAGAAAAATAACTGCAACTCCTATGAGGCGGTGCAAGAATAGAGAGACTGCAGTGTATAGAGGTCAGTATAAGTATTCCTGGTGTGATTTCCCAGCCCCCTGCCGCTTCTGGTCAGTTTCACTCCCCTCTGAGATTCCTGTCTGAGGAAAGGAACCAAACAATACACCAAGAAAAGAAGCCAGTTCATTTTCTTGTTTGGATATGATACGATTAAATAAACCAGTTTGAACGAACCACAAATCGGTCCATTTTGAGCACAAATCATGATTTGTGGTTCGGTTCATGCCCTTGCCTATTTGCTACTATACTACTCTTATACTCTCTCATGGATTGCTGCCTTGTCGTGGCGAGAGGGCTTGCATGGTTCAATGAGGCTGTGGGCTATGCCATGCAGGGCCACCCAAGATGGACAGGCCACAGCTGAGAACCCAGATGAAATGTGATCCACTGGAGAAGGAAATGACAAACCACTTCAGTATCCTTGCCAAGAAAACCCCATGAACAGAAACAAAAGGCTAAAAGATATGGCGCTGGAAGATGAGCTCCTCAGGTCAGAAGGTGCCCAATATGCTACTGGGGAAGAGTGTTCAAGTAACCACAGAAAGAGTGAAGTGGCAGGGCCAAAGCTGAAAGGATGCTCAGCTGTGGATGTGTCTGATGGTGAAAGAACAGTCTGATGTTGCAAAGAACAATACTGCATTGGAACGTGGAATGTAAGATCTATGAATCAAGGTAAGATCTATGAATCAAGGTAAGCTAGATGTGGCCAAACAAGAGATGGCAAGACTGAACATCAACATCATGGGCAAAATTCAGGCTTAAACTGAAGAAAACTGCCATTAGGCCATTCAGGTTTGACCTTGATCACAACCCTTATGAATATACTGTGGAGGTGAAGAATAGGTTTAAGGAACTAGAGTTGATAGAGTGCCTGAAGAATTATGGACGGAGGTTCATGACATTGTACAGAAGGCAGCAATCAGCACCATCCCAAAGAAAAAGAAATGCAAGAAAGCAAAGTGGCTGTCTGATGAGGCTTTACAAATAGCTGAGAAAAGAAGGAAAGCGAAAGGCAAAGGTGAAAAGGAAAGATTCACCCAACTGAATGCAGATTTCCAGAGAACAGCAAGGAGAGATAAGGAGGCCTTCCTGAAGGAACAATGCAAAGCAATAGAGGAAAATAATAGAATGGGAAGGACAAGAGATCTATTCAAGAAAATTGGAGAAATCAAGGGAACGTTTCGTGCAAAGATGGCCATGATAAAGGACAAAAATGATAGGGACCTAACAAAAGCAGAAGAGATAAGGAAGAGGTGGCAAGAATACACAGAAGAATTATACAAGAAGGATCTTAATGTCCTGGACAACCATGACAGTAAAATTGATGACCTTGAGCCAGACATCCTGGAGTGTGAAGTCAAATGGGCTTTAGAAAGCATTACTAACAACAAAGCGAGCGGAGATGATGGCATCCCAGTTGAGCTATTGAGCTGTTAAAGTGATGCATACATTATGTCAACAAATTTGGAAAACACAAAAGTGGCCACAGGATTGGAAAAGATCAGTTTATATTCCAATCCCAAAGAAGGGTAATGCCAAGGAATGTTCAAACTATTGCACCATTGCACTCATTTCACATGCCAACAAGGTCATGTCAAAGATCCTACAAGCCAGGCTTCAGCAGTACATAGATCGAGAACTACCAGAAGTTCAAGCTGGGTTTCGGAGAGGTAGAGGAACTAGAGTTCAGGAAGAGAAAGAGAGAAAGGCTAGTCTATTGGAGAAAATGACCTGCAGGCTTGCAATTGCTATAGCAGCTATCAGCGTGCTGGCACAATTGTTGTTAAGCAAGTTTGCTCCAGTCTTGGAAAAAGGGAAGTGTAGCCAATCCTAGTGAGCTTTTTGCTATGCTCAGATTTCCCTGAGCCCCTAGTGGCTGCAGCCAGAACTGCATTTTTAAAATAAAAGGAAAGACTTTTGGTTGGACACAGTATAACCCTGGTTTCAAGGGCTCCCTTTGAGGGCCTTCTGCAAACTGTGCCTGGGGCAGACCACACCCCAGCCCAGTCCTTGGTACACCACTGCATGTTACATTCCATATATGTATTACATATCCCACATTTATCCAAGTACTGGTCTCCAGTTTCATTCATAAAGTGAACGTATTGACTCTTCTTACAAACAGATACATGCATGTATTTACAAACAGATATATGCTGAATATAAAATGTGCATATACAGGCTGAATATAAAACTGTAAAATGCGATCAGGGCTAAAGCTGATTTGGCTTCCAAACAGGTATACACTGCAAAATAGAGGCTTGTGCAATATTCACGTTTGCAATTTGTATCAACACCTGAAAATGCCCTTGCAGTATGCCCATGTGACATACTTTTACCAAGCTCACAGGAAGCATCCACAAATGCCTCCCAGTTCATTGCACTGATGCCAGTCCCATTTGGACAGACGAAGCTGTTTTGGACTGTCAGACTATTGATCCCTGTAGCTGGCTGCTGTGGCTGGCAGCATCTCTGCAGGGTCTGAGGTGGAACTTGCTCCCAGCCCTGCTATCCAAAATCCACTTGACTGAAGATGCCAGGGACTTTCTGCAAACAAAGGGTGCACTCTACCACTGAGCTGTGTCTTTCTTTTGCTGAGCAAGTTACCGTTCTTACTGGGCATCCTCGTCTAAGCCAAATAGATACAAATGGCTTTTGAGTGTCAGAGAGAAAATTAGATTAGGATCTGGAAGAAAATGATCCTCCAGAAAGATGGGAGGGAGGGAGACAGCCTGTGTGCTGGCTGCACTCTACAGTGCACAACACTCAAAACACAAGGTGACAGTTGATTCACTATGTACTGACAGAAACGTGTATATATGTGAGTGTGTGTGGCTTTCCTTTGATCTGCAAATACTCTCATAGGAGACTCCGGATTTTTACGGCTCCCCTCAGCCATTGGCACTCAGCTCCCTCTTCCTGAAAAACCATAATTTGGTGCAACAGCAACCCTTTCTCCCCAACACTGTAATCGGTTGTGATTGGCTTTTGCTTACCTTAGAGAATCTCGTTGGCAAGGAGGCAGATTGGGTTTGGATGGAACTGGGCACTGTCTGCAGCCCATCTCTGTTCTTGTACATTGTGTTTGATGTGACAGTTTCTATAACTACATTATCCTTCTTGCCGTGAACCTATTTACGCTGCTGTAATTGAAACCGTTTGTAATGCAGAGAGGTTTCAGGAGACAAGGAGGGAAGCGTGCACGCAGCAGATGGGGAGGGATTTTTGGCCAGGGCTGCATCAGGCACAGAGGCACCCTCAGCCCCATCCCAAGACTCAAGGCAGGGAAGTGGGGCTCTGGAAGGATCAGGGATTATCTACAGTTTGGAACTGAGAATTCCCAAATGGGTGGGATGGGGTTATTCCATATCAGTGCATTCATCCAAATACAAGTTTCTTCTTTTAAATAAAATCCCTGTGAATTGCACTCAGAAGGGCTGATTTCTGTTTCTCTGTGGGTTTTTTTAACCAGTAGAATTTGCAATTGTTCTCAAGGTTGTGTGCAAACAAGATGCACGTCAGTGGTTCGACAGGCAAACATATTCTCAACTTGTTTTCTTGCTGGGCTTGCTGGAGCTTGTTCTGTGCACCTAAAAGCCTCTCCAATCTAATCTCATTCTCATAGCGGCATGTCATGGCAGTGCCAGTGGCCCTCTTCTGGGTACCCTGCACAGCACAAACTCTCCTTTGCCACATGGCATTAATTTTTGCCATAGAAGAGTTTGTCTATGTGTCCGATATTGAGTGCTGTCTGTTTGGGGATTCTCTGTGTGATTTTATGTGTGGTTGTACTCAGGCCTCGGATTCAGTGGGAGCTCACAAGAGCACAGCTCCTGAACCTTTCTGAGAGTTCCACCTCCTCCTTCTGAGAGTTCCACCTCCTTGTCCATTGAATAGTATGTGCAGCTGAATAACAATCCCTGGATGAGGTCCATCACCTATTTTTCTACAAAATGACCCCTGGTTGTACTACAGTTCCTCTTGCCTGGAACCCATGCTGGGTGGTATTCCTGAAAGAGGTGTGTGACATTTAACTGTCAACATTTTCCAGGTGTACAGTTAAGTCGTTTTAAATTTTAAATGCAAAGTGAGAATGTAGCATGTCTGCAAATACTTGTCTCATAACGGCACACTTGTTAGGAAGCCAGAATTGTGCTTCCTTTGTGAAAGTAAGTTGCAAACCTGAGGTTCATGAAAAGTATGAAACAGCCCACCATGACATAATGCTTATCTTTCAAAGTGCTTGTGTACTCTTATCTGTTTAAGGGATGTCACACCGAAAGCATAATAGAGCATCTTAGTGTTACCACATTATCACCTGCCTGAAGCTCTGGGAGATGGTAGCTTGCTAAATATTTGCCACCCAGGACTCACAGCTTTCAATAATCTGTTTTCCTAAGAGAGAAGAGATGTTGTGTCCTTCCAGTAATTCTGTTATATTTCTTTTCTCCCCAAGTATGGACACAAAGCAGCTTATCACATTGTTTTCCGTTCCTTCCTTTCACCCATACAACAACCCTGTGAGGCAAGTTATGCTGAGAGAGTCACATGGCCCAAGGCATAATCTGATCTTTGTCTTCCTACTCAACACTTCTCCATTAAAAGTCGTCAGTGGGTGATTCTTCAGATCTTCAGTTTTAATGCACTTCTGAATGTTAATTGAACCATGTACTTGCTGGCCCTGCAGACATGTACGTTCTGTGCCTTTGGCAGCATCAGGAATTACGCAGCCACTTCACCTACCTCACCTTCATAAGAACATGAGAAGCCATGCTGGATCAGGCCAATGGCCCATCCAGTCCAACACTGTCACACAGTGGTCAAAAAACCCAGGTGCCATCAGGAGGTCCACCAGTGGGGTCTGGACACTAGAAGCCCTCCCACTGTTCCCCCCCCACCCCAGCCCCAAGCCCCAAGAATACAGAGCATCACTGCCCCAGACAGTTTCATCTATACCTTATGGCTAATAGCCACTGAAAGATCTCTGCTCCATATGTTTATCCAATCCCTTCTTGAAGTCATTTATGCTTGTAGCTGCCACCACCTCCTGTGGCAGTGAATTTCATATGTTAATCACTCTTTGGGTGAAGACATACTTCCTTTAATCCATTCTAACCCTACTGCTCAGCAATTTCATTGAGTGCCCATGAGTTCTTGTATTGTGAGAAAGGGAGGAAAGTACTTCTTTTCTCCACCTTCTCTATCCCATGCATAATATCTTGTAAACCTCTATCATGTCACCCCTCAGTCATCGTTTCTCCAAGCTAAAGAGCCCCAAGTGTTTTAACCTTTTTTCAACCCTTTAATCTTTCATGTAATCAACCCTTTAATCATTCTTCCCTGCCACCTCCTTCCCATCCTTTTCAAAATCTGCCCCTTGCCCTACAAGACATTTGGATTTCTCATGGAAGGCTCACATAACCTTTCCCAAGGTCTGATATGTTCTAACGTCATAAGCCAGGAAGGGGCAGCAACCAATGTAAATAATGGCAATAGGCTTTGCAGGTGGATGTTGTATCCCTTGTAAGAGAAACACGGGCACGTTTGGACCAGTGCCCTGCCAGCACCTGCACAAACTTTCTCATGCAGCAGTACCCTGCCTGTGACAATTTAGCTATGCCAGTGCTAACAGCTTCACCCCAGCAGTGACTTATCTGTGCCTCTTTAGAAGCTTCAGTGCCTCAAGCTTATCCACTAATGTGTTACTGAGCTTCATCCAAGCAGTGCCCATTTGCACTTCTAGATATAGAGGGTGGTGTTTCCTTACCAGCTGGAGTGCTTGGCTGGCAGCTCCATCTTACTTATCCTGTCTGGACCGGTATAAGTTTTCAGACCCTGATGGGGCATCCTTTACCTTCTTACACCCACAGTGGTGCCAGCCAGACATCACTCTCTTTTTTGCATCATTCTAGAAGGCTGTTGCTGCATATACCAAACCAATACCATCCTCTCCTCCAGCAGCCCACCAAACTCATTGTATGAAGCAGTGACGCTTCTGTATGTAAGACCAGCTCTTTTATCATCCCTTCACCTCCCTATTGATCCTGAGCATCAGAAGTGCAACCCCCCAGCACTGGTGGGAATATAAAGTTCCCCTCCCTCCAACATTGCAGCAAATGTGCTATGTCTCTACAATGCATTTGTTGGTAAGGTCAACCCAGTCCCTGCAGCTGTGTACAGCAGTGCACAGGGATGTTGCTTTTTCACTGAGAGTGAAGTGGGACTATGGTTCAGTGGCAGAGCATCTGATTTACATGGAAAAGGTCCCTCCTTCAATCTCCAGCATCTCCACTTAAAAGGATCAGGGACAATGCTTCCTCTAAGCTGTGGAGTCTTGTGAGCAAAAATTCTATTTCGTGACCTATTGACATTAAAGTTGAGAGCTTCTGCATCAGGTAGTTTGCTCTGGGACCATCCTTCCTGAGCTAAGACAAAAATGTGTGAGCCAGAGACTAAAAAACTGTCACACTAACTCAGCTTAGAGGGAACACTGAGTAGGGGATGTGAAAGACCACCTATGACTAGGGGGATGAGGTCTCCTGCTATGGAGGGAAGCTTCTCACTTCCCACCTCTGGCTGTCTGCTGCTGCATGGTAGAACAATGGGAGAAAATGGGGAAAGGGGATGCTGTCCTGGCGGCTATCCTTCATGCAACTGGAAGTGATGCAGCGGCATTGCACAACACCTACTCCCATCTCCAAGAGCTTCCCAAAAGCTAGGAGCAACTCTCCAGAGCCACTGCCAGTCAGAGAAGACAATAATGACATTAGTAGACCAATGGCTTGATTCCATATAAGGCAGCTTCATGTATTTGTGTGGCTTGTCCTAGCGTTTGGTGGAATAGGACAGGTAGGAGAGGAGGATGCAAGTTTTCAGTCTGTGGAGGGAAGATTCCATGCAATCCTTGTGTAGGCAAATGCCTAGGAGTCCCTCCACCCCACAACTCCATCTATCTCTGCTGCATCCCAGTGCAATGCATTCCATTAGCATTCCTTGCTCACAACATGCCATACTACTCTTTCCCCCCTCTGTCTCCTCTACCCCCACCTGACTATCTCTCACAACATTGATGCTATTATCAAACAGAGCCAGGCAGCGGGTTTTATCGCCCATGCTGAGCAGCTCTGCCTGCAAGCTCTGCATACAACTCTCTCTTCTCTGCTGCCTCAAACTTTCCTAGGTTAAGCCAATAAGGGCAAAACTTATTTCTGTTTCTTGCCTTCCACAGCCTGCTTGGGTGCCAAAGCAGCTGCTCCCAGTTTAGGGCATTTATACCCTGTCCAAAGCCTTCCCTGCATCCCAATCCATCCCTTATGAGCTCCATCCATAGTCATTTCTCTAATAACCCCACTGCTGCAATTTCCACTACCTTTACAGTTCACAAAAGCATGCCAAATGCTAACCCAGCTTTTACTGGGCCAGGAGACAGGGGTCCTGCAAAGGGTAATGTGTTTGCTGATGACGACTGCCACATCCATAATTTCCTGGCTCCCACATGAGGGTTCCCGAGCTAAGATGCTCCAGCAGCATCAGCCGCCACTGCTAAGATTAAGAGCCATCCATCACCATGATAGTGCTGGCAGGTTGCGTGGCTCAGCTGCAGTTCTTTGTTTACAAGGCGTTTCCTCAGTCAACAGAAGCTCCAAGCAAGTAAAAAACCTGGCCCATCACTGCCACAGTAATCTCAGCTAAATCACAAAGGACTCCTTTAGTATCACTTCCCCAGGACTGAGGGACTCTTGGCTTGTCATTTCATCTTCCTCGCAACCAACCACAACTATTTTGATTTCCTATGGTGGCACCACTTCCTCTGCCTGTCAGGAATCTTTCTTTGCCACAGCTGCCACTAGCTATGGACACAGTTCGGTCACCTTGCTGTCCATCTCAACCATATCAACTCCTATGTGAGAGACCTTGGTCTGCCACTGTCAGAGTTACTGATATTGTTCTCTTTTTCTCACCTGAACTTGTTAGTACTTAAGTCATGTCAAGCCGTCACCCTCATGTTAGAGAATGAGGCCTTCGGAGCATTCTGGACTCTTGCTACCATGGTAACAGTGTCATGCCAGACTCCCTATTCCTGCAGGACTGAGCAAGGCCTACTCTGAGCTTAGAAAGAGGAAGAAGAGCCAGAAGCAGGGTGTGTGGAACTGTGAGATGGACACACTTTTCAATGTGCCAAATATGAGAGAATTCCCAGTGGAGCTCTGGAGCAGATGGTGCGAGATAGCCACATTCAAATTGTTTTTCTGGTAATGCACATAAAGAGCAGTGTCAGAAGGGGACAATTGTTGATGTTTTAGAAATAACTGACTTATTGCAAAGTAACAAGTCATTGGGGCTGTCTGAGACTCACTCAAGAGTTCCTTTAAGAATTCAAATGTAAAAGGGCAAAACTAAAATATGTAATTTCATTAAAATCAGCCTCTTCTCCAGGAGACTAGAAGGTCAAACTGGTAACCGTAACACCATCTTTAAAGGACACTTTGGGGAATATACAGACCTGTCAATCTTTTGCTTTCCCCGAGTAAATAGATGGAAAGCAGATACGAATTGTCACAAATATGAAAGAACAGTCTTGCTGAAGAACTGGCAGGGAAAGTTGTGCCTCACTCCTTAGAATTCTTTGAGAATATCAACAATCATACAAAAATGAAAACTGTGTAAATGCTTCTTTTAGGACATCTAAAGTAACACAAAACTGGGTGTAAAATTTTAAGATCTAGAGAACTGTTTGTCAAATCACATGTGAAAAAGGGCAGTGGAAAAGGTAATGTGAAAATATCAGTCTGTTTCTCCTTCTAATATTTGTGTGTGTTGCTTTAGTCTCACGGTGTGGAGTCCCTGCTCCGTAGTTCTGTCTGTTAGTTACAACTGTAGCCTGCATAAACTCCCTGGTACTGAACTACTTGCTCCCATCTTGTTAATAAATTGAGGTAATTTTTAACACACCTGGCTCTGCTATGAACCTATGAGCAGGAACCTGAGTGTGTATCTTATTCCTGCTTTGCAGTTCCACACAGGATGCAGAGGAGAGGCTTTAAATTCCAGGTCAGTGGCATCTTTCTTCCTCTTATTCTTTAATCCAGCCGGACAAAGGAAAGAGCAAGAGCCCAGTAGCATTTTAAGGACTAACAAAATTTGTGGCAGGATATGAGCTTTCATGAGACACTGTTCACTTCCTCAGACCCAAAGTTCTGACAAAGAGGTTTTGAGAACTTGAAAATTTATACATTGCCTTTAATTATTTGGGGTTGTCCTAGTTACAGGCTTTTGATTTTGGATTTTGCTTTGGACCGATGTGGCTATCTGCAACCTCTGTAAATAATTATATAAATTGGATAGATCTAGTAGACAAAGGACACCTCATTAAAAAAACCAACCCCTTTTGATAAACTTCACCTAAAAAGGCCCCTAGGTCAAAATATTCTTAAAAATTGTACCCCCTGTGTAGGATCATGATGCCATTTCACACATCTTCATAGAGGTAGGTGTATCCTTGGTGCAAGAAGGAATAACCATGTTGTGAGGGAACTGCCTTATGACTGTCCCACACCCCACAAAATATATATATTCCCTCTAGCATTGGAGAGGAGGAGTACAGATCCAAGAAACAAACTAGAACCAAAACAAAACTGGAAGAAAAGCTCCCAAATAATGAAGCACTACTGTAGGACAACATTGATCAAACTGTGGTCTGGGGACCCCTAAGGGTCCTCCAGGGGGTTCACAAATCTTTTGTTAAGACAGAATCAAATGCCTCTCATTCCTTTAAGAGCAACAAAGTTTTATTCAAGGTATAAGAAGTGTGCTTGCTCACGAAAGCTTATACCTTGAATAAAACTTTGTTGGTGCCACTGGACTCAAAATTTGTTCTGCTGCTTTAGATCAAAATGGCTACTCACCTGAATCTATCATCGCATTCTTGACTGACTAATGTTTTCTAGGAATCTGGGAAGAATCCGTTTCTGCCTCTTTTGATGGGTGGGAACTAAAAGAGTTGCCTTCTCCCCCAGTCACCTAGCTTCCACAGCACCTCTGAGCATGAGCCAGAATAGATGCTGATGGGTTGCTAGGAACAAATAGCTCAGACCTAGGAATCAGGAGCCCTGTGGCACAGAGTGGTAAGCTGCAGCACTGCAGTACAAGTTCTGCTCATGACCTGAGTTTGATTCCGGTGGAAGCTGGGTTCGGATAGCCAGGCCAGCTCAAGGTTGACTAAGCCTTCCACCCTTTTGAGGTTGGTAAAATGAGTATCCAGCTTGCTGGGGGTAAAGTGTAGATGACTGGGGAAGGCAATGACAAACCACACCGTAGAAAAGTCTGCCGTGAAAACGTCGTGATGCGATGTCACCCCCAAGTCGGAAATGACTGGTGCTTGCACAGAAGATTACCTTTATCTTTCTAGAAACCATGAATGGCTAACTGGCACCAAAGAAGTACATACCTATAACAGGTTTTGGGCTGCTTTCACACAGATGATTTGGTCTGCCATGTTTTCAAAAAGGAAGGGTTTTTTGGTGGTGGGGGGGTTTGGTTTCACATGAGGTTGTCCTCCTCCTCCTGTTACCCTTCCATCACCCGAATTATCTTTTGCTGCAGTGCTTCTCAAATCTGCTTCAATCCAATATTTCTGGAAACACCAGTGCAAAAGCAAGCTTGTCTTCAGTATCTGCATACCTCCTAAATATCCACTACTACTGATTTTTTTTAAAAGCCCAGAAAAAACCTTCTGGTGGGGGATGATGTCAGAGAGGCAGAGTCGCAAGATGAGCTAAGCCGCCCTCCATCTGAGCAAGGCATTTTGGGTAATGGAGGACAATTTGTAAGTCAGCTTCAAATTTGAAAGGGGAGCTTCATGGGAAGCTGCATGGCAGAACTGCCTGGTGAGCCCCTGAAACTACCTGACAAGCTGGAGGAGGCTATTGGCTGATATTTACAAAGGAACAGAGGAAGAATCTCTCTTCAACACGTAACAAAAAACAGAAATCCAGTGGCACTTTAAAAAGTAATGTCAAAAGGTGGCAGAGGCAACTTTGCTGACTGACAGCAGGTTGAGGTCACAGCAGCCTTCTGAAAGCCCTCTGAAAGTCAGATCAAGAATAATCCAATGGAGGCCCTGCCCAAGGCAGAATTTGGCAGAACAAAATGGGAGCCATTTGCCGGGAGCCAGGCGATTGGCCAAGCATGGTATGAAGCTCCAAGCAGCAACTCAGATACTGAGCCAGAAACTCATAGTCAGGCAGAGGAGGAGACCAGCCAAAGAAGTGGAATTTAAGGGTAAATTCTTGGGAACTGAGCCATTCCAACAAGAGGGGGCCCTGCCCCTGGAAGGAGCCAAGGGAGTTTGCCAAGCCTGTAAAGACTGGGCAGAGGCCTTTATAAGAGGGAGGAGACAGGCTTATGAAGATATGCCAGATCTCAGTTTCTGATTCAGCAAGGAGAAGGTCTGGAGAGTAGGTAGGGAATCAGGCTGTTGGACTAAACCCTGTTCCCCTAAGTGCCCCCATGAAGTGCCCTATGAAGTGGGGCAAGGAGTCCCAGGAGAGTGGGCTTGCACAACTAACAAAATTTATTATAGCCTGAACATTTGTGAATTGTGATTCAAAGCTAGGGTTGCCTTCAACCCCTGGGAACTTTTGGGGAAGGGCACCGGGGATCAACATCATGACATTCCAGGAATTCCCACAGTTCAGAGATTTCCTAGAGCATCTTAACATCAATAGATATCACTTCTGTTTCCCCTGAGCCACTGCACTGAGAGCAGGGGACAGAGGAGCATCAGCAGGAGCGACAAGGAGTCCACAATGGGGACTCCCTTTATTTTCCAATGCAAAGGACTTCAAGGAGGCAATGGTGGTCTTCAGATACTGGATTTTCAGGTTTTGTGATGCCAGTCTTTTTTCCTCCTTTTGTCAGCATCTCTGAAAATTTTTCCAAGTCCCTTCCCAGCCCTGTTCAGCTGACCTCTATCCAGATTATCCATTACAGAAGTTTCTTTCTGACTCCTGTGCAAAGTACCTTCTAATCAAGTGGTGAGATTGATTAGAACTTGAGTCAGGGTCTTTTGAGTTGTAGCCTTATAGCATCTGCTACTTTTTAGGCCAGCACAGACAATAAGACACTTTTTTCCTTTGAACTTGCTGTTACCAAATTGTAGTTCATAAATGTCTCATTGTATTGTTTTGAGGACAGGAGAGGATGGAAGCCTTTGCAGGGCATATGGAAGCTGCCACGCATGCTTTGAAAAGCCTCTTGTGATGTGTGTTTATGCAGGAGGAGGGGAGTGCTTGAGAGTCCAGAAAATTTTTTAAATTGAAATTGGGATCAGGTTGCTGAAGTTTGAGAACCACTCCTGAAGAGGTAACCTTGCTGGTGTTTGCCAGGTATCTTTTGTTCTCTGTATGTGACACTGAAACTAGATTTGCTCTATATACTGTGAGCAAGTCAACCAATGAAGCTTTGAATTGCCAAGATTCAGTCTGAAAGCTGACAACTACAAATAACTGGTGTCAGATTCATTGCCATTCATGGCTAAGGCCTATGATGATATCTCTTCATTTATAAGGGCTTCTTCCTTTCTCTCTGCCAAGACTTAAAAGGTTCTTTCTAGTATAAACAGCTTAATGAATTGCCTATTTGCTTAATAAAAGACCCACAGAATTCAGAAACCTGTTTAACAGCAGAGCAAATGAATGTTGTTCATAACAGCCTGTGTGCAAGTTTCTGATTTATACCAAAGATGATGGATTGCATCCTAGGTATCTGAAAGGTGCATATTTAATTGACCCAGGGAAACTGAGAAGAGCATGAAAGAGATTGGCTAAAAATACCCAGGGGATTATGATGTCACAACTATTTATTTATCTGTTTGCTGGTGAGCATATATGCACTGCCAATACAGCTTTTAAAGTCACCAGGATAGTTACACACACTGTGTTTTTAAAAGGAATATTTAGAACCAAATGTTTGCCCTTTGCTTGGCTTGGTTGGCAGGGACCACTGATGCTGTTGGAGGCCAAGTTCAGAAGCAGTTTGGGTTTTTTTATTTCTGACCTGGATTTTAAAATTTTGTTTGATTATAATTGTGCAACTCTTCTACTATCATAACAAAATTTTGGTTTACAACTTCCCTTTGAAGTTTACTGTACCAGATTGGTTAAGAGTATCAGACTAGGATCTGGAGGACCCAGCTTTGAATCCTGATTTGTATCATGGAAACTCTCTGGGTGAACTTGGGCTGGTCACACCCTCTCAGCCTAACCTAACTCACAGGGCTGATGTGAAGATAAAACAGAGGAGAGGAGAATGATGTTAACCACTTTGGGTCCCCATTGGGGAGAAATGGAGTAAATAAAAGTAAATAATTTATGTTGTTTAGGTTTCTATGCCAGATTTTATGCCTGCTATTCTGTTTCTTGTTGCATACATTGGAATGGAGCCTCTGGTTGCGCAAGCAGAAACAATTTGCAGAGGTGGCACCTCTTCTGCCTTTCCCATCCTCCAGCACAACAAGAGGAGGGATGCACTGAGGAAGAGAAGTCAGGCAAAATGGCATCCAATTTCTTCTTCCCCAGTGGGAAAGCTTACATTGCTATACTTTCTTGGCCAGTGGAGTATCTCGTGATTTGCATGGGTGATTTTAATGTACACAGCTTTTAAGCCTTAAAATACCACTTTTTCCTCATTGCTGATGGGTGAACACACATGAATCTACTCCAGGAACAAGCTGGAGAAGACAGGCGCTCATCAGACATCTGCCAGAGTAGTCCAGATTCTAGATTAGGTTTAGAGTGTATTGAGCTGGCTGGCATGTGGGAAGGGTATTTGCATATAGCCTATCTCTGGTCAATAAACCTTCTTCCAACTTAATTGACTCTTCCTCTGTAGGAAGAGCCACTTAAGCTGGAGGAAAGCTCTCTAGGCAGGATCCAGGCTTCAAACTTTGCTCAGGGAAGTGGCAGCATATATGGCTGAATCGCTGTCCACTGGATCCCAGGAATTTCAAAATCCACCACTGCATCCATTCCTGCAAAATGCCTTTGCTATTCCATAACACAGCAATGAAGCAATGACAAGATGAGCTTCTGCTTGGGTTGGAAGTCTCCTGCTATAACTGGAGACCTCCTAGTATCACCCTCTGACCCCCACTAGTAGTACAGTTGGGGGGATGAGCCAAAAATTGCTGTCAAGTTGACAGCATGACATCATTTCCCTGGCAAATCTGGAAGTGATGCCACACCACTAACGCAACACTCTAGCATTCACTGATTTATTTTGAACAAGCCTGAATTTCAAAAAGGGTGGATTAAGGTGAATGGACATCGAGACATTTGATATCTGAATCCCCCCTCCCCCATTTTCAGATTTTGCTCCATCATCAACAACTGTGCAATAGTTGATGGACAGTCTTGAGTCACTAGGACCAAAGTATAGATTCCACTAGCCAGAATAAAGGCAGCAAGATGGCACACAGCATCATTTCCTTCAACTGCCCTAGTAGTAGTGTTGTGAAGTAGCTCCTGGCCACTGGGGAGGGGGTGTGTGTGTGTGTGATGGGATAGGATTGCCAGATCCAGGTTGGGAAACTCCTGGAGGTATGGAAATGGAGCTTCGGGGGGACAAGGACTTCAGTGGGGTACAATGTCATCAAGTCCACCATCCAAAGTAGTCATTTTCTTCAGGGCAACTGATCTCTGTAGTCTGGAAACGTGCTTGGAGGCTAGCATCCCTAGGCCTGCTCTTCTATCCTCCTGCCTGCTGTAGTAAATTGGATTCTAACGTTGCCTTCCAGACAGAGGGGGAAAATGCTGGGCAAATGAACAATTTGACTACCATTTCTCCTTGCCACAGACCCCTTAACCCTACTGAACAATGGCAAGCCAAATATAAATAAACAAAACAAACTGCAAAAAACTTCAGGCCCAGTATACTTTTCCAATCTAGTAAAGAATGAAAAATGTGTATAAAAGAAAAAAAGGATAGGATGTAGGAAAGCACAAAATCTCAAGTGTGTGTGGGGGGGAGCCCAAACGAAATTCTAAATCTTTATTTACTTGCTGCTTACTGTGAGTGACAGGGGAAGCCTAAATGCCAAGGGAAAGGGAATATGGAAGACCTGATAATAAAGGGCAATACAGCTGGTGTTAGCAGTTGAGAAGACTGAGTCCCTGCCAAGCCCTGGATCTGTTTCCAGACCCATCAAGATGAGAGATCTCAAGTGTGGCTTTGCCACCTCAGAGGCAGCACACACTCATCTGACTGGCATCTTGTGAAAACTGTAAGAGTATTTCACACAATACCTTGGCAGGTTACTGAAAGCCCAGAGGACCATGGAGCTAGACATGAAATGTGAAGGCTGAGGGAAAGTCTGCGCTTGACAAATAATGGGGTGCCCAAAGAATGCAGAGAGGAGGAAGAAGCATGAAGAGAAAGAAGAGCAGCTTATAAGCAACACTTGAATGTGTGAGTGTTGGGAGGAGAGAACTAGATAAAGAGAATGAAGTAGAGAGAGGGCAATGCAATTTCACATCTAGTTGTTCAAAGATGGATCCCCCAGTGTTATGCATGTTCCAGCCCTTCTAGTGTCTTTTGGGGAAGACTTGGCTTGGGAAAGAGGAAGACTTTCCCAAATTACTTATTCCCCACAGGCTGAAATTGGTTATAAGTATAAACTAAACAACTGACTATGTGTTCCTCTTTAACTGTATTGCCAAAAGGGCTATCTGAGGCAGGCAGAGGCAGGCAGGCAGAGTCACCCTGCCAACGGGAGTAGACTGGGAACTGAAATTGGACTTGGAGCAAGCCAAATTGAGTGGCCTTTGTGGTAGACAAGCCAGTGCTTCAGGGCCACTGAACTCAGTGGGGCCAATACTAGGCAATAGCTCACGCTTTGCATTCTCTCCCAGGCTGGCAGCAGTGTGGCGGGAGACAACAGGTGAACTGACAGCAATCGTCATTGCTTGTAAAGAGTCTGAGCCAAGTAGGGTTGCCAAGTCCAATTAAAGAAATATCTGGGGACTTTGGGGTTGGAACAAGGAGGCTTTGGGGGTGGAGCCATAAGCAAAGTTGTGACAAGCACAATTGAACTCCAAAGGAAGTTCTGGCCATCACATTTAAGGGGATCACATACCTTTTTAATGCCTTCCCTACATTAGGAATAATGAAGGATAGGGCCACCTTCTTTTGGAGTTCATAAAGTTGGACCCCCTGATCCAATATTTTTGAAACTTGGCGAACATTTTGAGGAGACTCATCAGATGTTACGCTGAAACTTTGGTATCTCTATCTCAAAAAACCGCCCCTCCAGAGCCCCAGATACCACGGGATTAATTTTCCATTATACCCAATGGTCCAGCAGACACTTCCCTCCCTCCTCCCCCCCCCATTTCTGAGGACCCTGAAGCTCCAGAGGACCTCCAAACCGGGGCTCCCCTGCCCCTACCTGGGGATTGGCACTTCTACTCACGAGTTGCTGAACTTTCAAGTTTTTCACAGTAACACAGGACAACCAAAGGTTCAAGTTTACCTTCACACTATGCAAACGACCTCTGCAACGATTGTGCAACGAACGGAAGGTCTGGGCTCCTTTCACAGCCATGTTGTTCTGCCTCCCCCCCGCCCCGCTCCCCTTCAGCCTTAAAGATGCAGACACACCATCCAAAGAGGAAGGCTTTCTCAAGTAGAGACTGAAGTCTCTGGAGGGGGAAAGGCACATGATGGCTGTGGGGACGGGGCTTCCTCCCGCCGGCCAGCTGACTGGAGGTGGGAAGAAGCCTGAGAAAGCGGGAAAACCCCCGCTGGGACCTGGGGATTGGCAAGCGTAGGCTGAGCCAAGTGGCCCTTGAGGTATTGACGAAGTCACTGGGGCTTGACTCTGCTTGCTCCTGGCCACCAGTGGCTCTCTAGAGCAGTGGTTCACCAAGAAACCTCCTTGTAAGTTAAATGGCAATTCTACCCCTGGCTGCAAGTAGGGCTGGACCACTGCTAAAATAGGGGTAAAAGGGCTACTTAAATACTTGGCAGATGACTGTTTAGCTATACAATAGAAACTTCTATGAAATCAGATTCCAGAGACCCTTGAGCAGCTTCTTTCAATGCTGAAGTGATAGTTAAATTAGGAAATGTTACTCTTATCCCAGGGGTGGCCAAATTTGCTTAACCCAAGAGCTACATAGAATAACTGTCAGATGTTTGAGAGCCACAAGACATGAACATCAGATGTCTGAGAGCCATAAGGGAGGGAGGGAGGAAGGAAAATAAGATTGGGGGAGGGAGAGGTGGAAAGAAATCAACTTTAAATATGTTCTCCAAGCTGCCAACTGGCTTGGCTTGGAGAAGTGATTTAAAGAGAAAAATACCTTCTCCAGTGGGGCGGTAGGAGCTTTGAGAGCCACATAATATGTGTGAAAGAGCCACATGTGGCTCCCGAGCCACAGTTTGGCCACCCCTGCTCTATCCTGATTCCCTCTAAATGAAACTCAGTGTCCTCACTAAAAATGGTAACACAAATGACTTCCCTCTTGAAGAAGTTCTTAAATATTTTAAAGCCGCACTCTCCCTTCAACTACTTTCCCCTGTATTCAAACAGATTTGATCCCTTTACATTTTTAACATCCTTTTCCCTTGATCCCTTTCCAGCTTGTCAACTTTCAATCAGTGACCAAAGCCGAACTCTCTTGGCATCTCACTAAAATTCTTTTCCTTACCCAACCCAAGTGGCAGGAGGTTCCACCTTCCACCCTTTTTTTGGAGCAGTGTCTCCTTTGCTCCATCCATTTCAGAGCACCTTGCCTTTTGAATGTAGCATGACTATTGTTCGATTCAGGGAGCAAAGAAGCGCTCTGGCTAATGACTTCCCATTACTGCCAAAGCAAACACGTAAGCAAAGGCCAGGCTGAGCCAGCCCAGCAGCACAGCAGCAGAATGGAAGGAAATATGGATGGAAACTCAATGTAGGAGCTGGACGTAAATAGAGATTTCCCCCCCACTGCCCAATCCCACCCCAGCGCAGCATCTGGATGTGTGATTGTTCCAGAAATTGTGATGACATTGGCATTTCAAAGGCTCCCTGTGCTGGCCGCTCACTCCGCGAGCAATAAAGCGGAGACGTGAGTCTATTAAAAGCTGGGTAAATTAAACTTCAAGTAAAAGGCCTTGCGACTATTAATTTTCCTGCTTCCCATCTGAGCAATCCCCACCCCTGATCTGGCTGTTTGTTCCCAGAGAATGAGGGAAAATAAATAAATAACAAAATCCATTTCCTAGATGGATTCGAAGCAGGAGGGGAAAAAAATCCTCGCCCTCTTCTGTGCATCCCCGCATGGTCCATAGCTACAGCCTGGATTTTAGATAACACACATGCAGGGAGATTAAGAAAGAACCAATTGAGTCACTTTATATGGGGCCTTATCAGCTTGGGAGAGGGAGCGCCCACCAATGAGGGGCAGAGAAGCTGAAAAAAGAGAGGAAGGGATGGGAAGGAGATGCTGTGTGTATAAATGAGAGGGAGAGATGGAGAGAGGATTCTTACAGCAGATTTTCCAACACAAGGTGAATTTCTGCAGAAATATTTTTGCAGACAGAAGCCCTTGACTTGTCTACTGTGTAGTCTGATTTTAACAAAGAAAAGTTTGGCAGATTGAGTTCTGAGCACAGCTTAACATGCAGGAACCAGTTTCAAATCTGAGATCCTGACAAGTCTTAATGTTAGGGCAAGAGATCACCTCATTGTGGGGAGAAGTGACCATGTTGCTCCCCCATGTCAAACAGAGAATACGGTTCTTACAGGATACCCTGAGTATTCATACAGAAGAGGGAATTTACATAGGCACAGCTCCTCATGTTACAGTGCTGCTTGGGGGAGAAACGTCGAGCTTGTGGAAACTCCCTCTTCTGCACAACTGGTATAGATATAGTCAGTCATCTGTTGTATCAAGTCACAGATAAAGACAGACAACTACCACTGAGCATGTGGGAGGAACACTGTTTATGATGTTCATATATACACTTCCAGAGAACTATACTAGAGGAATTTTTAAAAAATGAGTGATGAATGTTGTGGAGAAACAGTCTCTCAGAATCCTGTTTCCTTCCACCCATTCAGATGGGAAGTTCAGAAGCTCCAGGGCATTCACAGGTTCCTGTTCAGCAACACTCCTCACTCCTTTACTCCCAGCTTAACCCTTTCTTGGGTACCCCTCCCCCAATAGTAAGAGCCTTTTTTTACAGGAGGACTGTGCTCTTTTTTTGCACTCTCTGGGGAAGGAAGAATTGACCTGCCTCCTCCCCATATGTGATAGGCGTACAGAAATCAGACTTCTGGAATTCAAATTATAAGGGTTTAATAGACTAATAAAGTATACACACAAGATTTCTCTTTAGGCAGCAGAAATGAGCAGAAAGGATACCTTAAGCAACTGCATTCTATCCAACTCTATTCTTACATGTCCCTGACAAATGATAGCTAAGGACAGGCACTTGTTTCTTGGAGTTATGAGCATTAAGAGAAGTTCTATTACTAGGGTTGCCAAGGGCCTGGAGAAAAATGCCCCTTGTCTTTATAAGTGGAAATGGGCATCTGAAGCTTTTCATGGCATGAAGGTAAAGAATACCATCTGGTAAATAACATCCCATTAAGCTTCTATTAAAGGGACAGTCCATTTTTTTCTTCAGGCAGTTGGCAACCCTATCCATTACCTCAATCTCATGCTTTGAGGCTCATCGCCTTTGTTCTGTAACACAAGTGTGAAATGGAGTTCAGGGGTAAATAAGGACAGCTTAGGCCTCCATGGCTATAGACACAAAGCCGAGGCCCCATCTTCTTGGTGCCATCAGGAAATTTAACTTCTGATGTGGAGACATCTCTTTGTTGTTAGGCAGATCCTCTATAATTTTCTGTCCTGCGGGGAAAGTGGCACTTCACCATTGGGTGCTCAATGCTCTGCTACTTGAGGTGTTACTTTAGCTCAATCCTTTGTACCTATTCTGCACATCTAAAGGCTAGAAGGCTCTTAAATTGAAGGAGGAGTACCCTCTGCCTTATCTCAGCTGTGAGCTTGTAAAAAGAACTATGACTTTCAAAGCCTGGGTCAGACCACATAGGGTTACCTGGGTGCAGGCGGGGAACTCTGGGCCTGTGTCTGGGAGTCTTCTACATGCGCAAAATGTGTGTGCTGTGATGACATTACCCAGAAGTGAGGTCATCACACTGGGCATGGCACGTGGGAGGTGCTCTATCATTTTGGGGGAAACTCTGTGGTCATCATAGAGTTCCCCTCTAAATGATAGAGCATCCCCCATATGATGTGCCTGGTGTGATGATGTCACTTCCAGGTGACATCATTGCGCCGGGCATGTCAGGTGCACCAGTGCTCTTTGGGGGTGGGGGCTCCCCCTACCAGACAGTTCCATGGCAGCAAGTTGGAGGCCCCAAAATCAGGAAAACCCCCAACACCAGTGGGAGAATGGGAACAACCCTAAGACCACATGATGAGAATTTCTGGGCTGCAGAGCAATACTCCACAACCCCATTATTAAAATAAAATAATTTGGAATAGTTGAATGAGCTTGCTGGACTCTGTAAAATGAATTTGAACTTCAGTTTGAATCTGGATGAGGTTGTTCAGGAATGTTAGATGCCTGACCTAGATAGCCCAGGCTAGCCCAATTTCATCAGATCTGGAAAGCTAAGCAGGGTTGACCCTGGTCAGTGTTTGGAAGGGAGACCACTAAGGAATACCAGGATCGCTACGCAGAGGCAGGCAATGGCAAACCACCTTTGAATGTCTCTTGCCTTGAAAAATCCCACGGGGTTGCCATAAGTCAGCTGTGACTTGATGGCAGAAAACAAAACAAACAAACATAAATACCTCAGGGTCTTGGTGCATAAACATAATGCTATTACTTTATACCAGAGCCTCCCATGTTCCAGTTGTCTCTTGTTTACCTGGTACAATCCCAGTTTTCTATCACTTACCCCTGATTATTCTCTGTCTCTTCTTTGTCCCATTTTTGCCTTTTCAGAATGTCTTGTTAATACTGTCTTACTGTGAGGAGCTCAAGTTGTCTTTCTTCAATGAGGGTTCAACATGCTTCTTGGTTGCTCAGAAATTAAATCTCTAGTGGTGATGAAGGTGGTTTCCACATGGAGACAGACATACGTGGTGATCCTATTGCTGTTATGATATACTACAACAGCCACAGGGGTTTCAGCTGGAAGGTTTCCTTACAATTTCTCTGCCCCAGTCCCTCAGCAAACTGCCAAACCCCCAGTCCGGGTGGGGGTTCCCCTGCCCAGGAGGTTTCCAACCCGCTGGCCCACATTGGGCCGACAGGGGGAACCTCCCCATACGTCGCCAGTGTGATGATGTCACCCAGAAGTGACGTCATCGCACTGGTGACATCACACAGTGGCCACTCTAGGCATTTCCGGGAAAACGCTGTTTTTCCTGGATGATCTAGGCATCTGGGAGGGAAAAACTCTTGGTACAATAGGTACCATAGAGTTTCCCCCTCCTAACTGGCTAGAGCGTCCGGGGAAACTATAGAGTTTTTCTGGAAATGCCTAGAGTGGCCACAAGTGGCGTCACCAGCACGATGATGTCACTTCCGGATGACGTCATTGCATCACGTGTGTGCTTTGCGCACGCGCGAAAGTAACCCCGCTGCGGAACACAGGGGACTTGGCAACCCTAAGTGCCAGCCTCCTCCCCTGGGCCACTGGGCCTTTTCCAGTTGTTGTTTTTTAAAATCACCACTGAATACTGTTAAAGTGCTATACCGTTATACCAGTTTGTGTAACGGGTTCTCTGAATTCTGAGCATTCATTTTTTAAAAATAAAGGCTTCTCTAGTCTCTTCTATTGTAGATTCGCCTTTCTCCTTATATCCCTGTAACGGAAGCAGCTAGAGATTTACTTTTTTTTTTAATGAAAGCTGGAAATTCAGAGAACCCGTTACGCATACTGGTATAATGTTATATCAATATCCAAGTACTGATTTTTTTCCTTAGAAAATCTATGGCAGAGGAAAGAAATGGCTGCAGCAGGGACAGTGTCAGGGGGAACATAGCTGCCATGTGGGCTGGAAAATCTGAAATTTCACACCCATACGGTAGCTACCAAGGCTGTACTGCAATCTTTCCCACAACTCTGCAGCAAAGCAGGTTTGAGAGATTGGAGAAAAGCTGGGGAAGCCCTAGGAGGGGCATGGATGCATTAAAATGCTGTGAGGAACCAGGAAAAACAACCTTCTTCCTAACAGCATTGAACCCGTTTGGAAATGCTCAAAGACACATGGTCTGTTAACTACTCCTGTGGCTCTCCTTCAATATATCATTTATTCTAATTCTTGTTTTGGTTCTCAAAATGCCAAGCAAAGTTAAAGTACAATCTTATGCAGAGCTATTCCAGCCTAAGTCCAGTAGTTTTAGACTTGTGTAACTGTTCATAGGACTGCAGTATTAAGTTTGCCCAACAAAAATACTACAAAACAGGCCTCGGATTCAGCAGGAGCTCACAGAAGCACAGCTCCTGAACCTTTCTGAGAGTTCCACCTCCTCCTTCCCACCTTGTCCATTGAATAGTAGGTGCAGTTGCCTAACAATCCCTGGATGAGCTCCACCACCTATTTTTCTACAAAATGATCTCTGCTACAAAATTAGGCTTGCCAGTCCCCAGGTCCCGGCTGGGGTTCTCCCACTTTCCCTGGCTTTTTCCTGTTCCCAGTCAGCTGGCCGGCGGGGGGAAGCCCCACCCCCACAGCCACCATGTGTCTTTCCAACCCCAGAGGCTTCATACTCCGCTTGGAAAGGCTTCCTCTTGGGATGATGTGTCTGTGTCTTTAAGGCTGAGTGGGGGCAGGGGCAGAACAACATGGCTGCTCCCAGTGGTTGTGAAAGCAGCCCAGAGCCTCAGTTGGTTGCACAATCTTTTCAGAGGTCGTTTGCATAGGAAACGTAAACTTGAACCTTTGGTTGCTATGTGTTACTTTGAAGAAGTTGGAGGTTCAGCAACTTGGGAGTAGAGATGCCAATCCCCTGCTTCAGAGTCATCAGAAACGGGGAGTGGGGGAGGGAAATGTCTGCTGGGCACTTCATTATTCCCCATGAAGATCAATTCCCATAGAGTATAATGGAGAATTGATCTGGGGGTATCTGGGCTCTGGAGGGGTTGTATTTTGAGGTAGAAGCACCAAATTTTCAGCAGAGCATCTGATAACTCTCCTCAAAATGATTTCGAAGTTTCAAAAAGATTGGACTGGGGGTCCAATTCAATGGGCCCCAAAAGAAGGTGCCCCTATCCATTATTTCTAATGTAGGGAAGGCATTTAAAAGGTGTGCAGTTCCTTTAAATGTGATGGCCAAAACTCCCTTTGGAGTCCAATTGTGCTTGTCACAACTTTGCTTATGGCTCCATCTCCAAAGTCTTCTGGCTCCATCCCCAAAGACTCCACTCCCAAAGTCCTCAGATATTTCTTGGACTTGGCAACCCTATAAAATATATAATTTTACAAAGACCCATATGTTTTTAATGGTGGTTGTGGTGTTGATGCACTTTGAAACTTGTACACATGCATGCAAATGTATGCACATGAACACTAAGAAACGCTGGCTTGCAGTGTATTTTCAACCCTAGCTAACACACTGTGGTGACAATTTTTTTTTCTAGCAGGAGAAAATATTGCCTTGCCTTTTATATAAGTGGAGATAGAACAGAGCCTTCCACAATGTGCCATAAAGAGAGAGTCCTTGGTGTCAGAATAGTGTGCTTACTGTGCTGTGAAACATTGGAGGGGTGGGAACCTGGAGGCCTTAAATCCCACTGCAGCTTCAGTGGTGCAAACAAAGGCCTCTCTGCCACCCTATTCCAACTCACCATGCTATTACATAAGGTTATTTTTGTGCGTGGATGTACAACAGCCGATATGTATGCATTTATATGTAGTGGAGGTGGGAGTGATGGCTTGCATTTCAAGAGTGGGCGACACATTTAGGCGAGAAATTTGATGGCAGTTTGAGAGGAGCCACTTGCTGCTTCAAATACCTGCATCTTTTCTGATGTCCTGATAGAGAAGCAGAAACTTTGATCACTTCCAGGGCTAATTTCAAGATACAGAGGAGTAGCTCAAGCTCAAGTATGGGCTGCTTGAGAACCTTTTCATAGGGATTGCTTACACTTGTGGGAGAGTGAATGTACATAAAAGGGAGCAGATTCATGCCTATTGGCTCCACCCCTACATATGGGTATATAAATTATGAGCACAAGCCTATTCACACACAAATGTATGTGAATGGGCTTTATATCCCAGGTCAGCAACCAGCATGTGTACAAAGCCTGCATGCCTCTTGCTTATACATTATGTCAGATGCATTTTAAGGACAGCAGTGGACACTGTTCCACTCCTCCTATGTGCATTCGGTTGTCATAAATGGTAACTTGGGAGCAGTCCTATACCGATTCCCCACTAACCTTGTCCTGGTCTCATGCTCCTCTTCTCTGCATGCTTCCATCAGATTTCGCACAAGCTGCTGTGGGGCTGCGACTCGCTCGGCTTCTTTCTAGAGTTGCCAAGTCCAATTCAAGAAATATCTGGGGACTTTGGGGGTGGAGCCAGGAGACACTGGGGGCGGAGCCAGGAACAAGGGTGTGACAAGCATAATTGAACTCCAAGAGAGTTCTGGCCATCACATTTAAAGGGACAGCACACCTTTTTAAATGTCTTCCTTCCATAGGAAATAATGAAGGATAGGGGCACCTTCTTTTGGGGCTCATAGAATTGGACCCTCTGGTCCAATAGTTTTGAAACTTGGGGGGTACTTTGGGGAGAGGCACTAGATACTATATTGAAAATTTGGTGCCTCTACCTCAAAAAACAGCTCCCCCAGAGCCCCCGAAACCTCCAGAACAATTCCCCATTATACCCTATGAAAATCGATCACATAGGGAATAAGAAGACGTTTCCCTCTCCCCCCTCCCCCCCTTTCTGGCAAGTCTGAAGCAGCGGATCGGCCTCTCTACTCACCATTTGCTGCCAGCTTCTTCACAGAAACAGACACACCATCCTAAATTGAAGCCTTTCAAGTCAAGCCTCCGGAAGTGCAAAGGCACATGGTCCTTTGCGGGCGGGGCTCCCTCTCCCCCCCCACCAGCCAGCTGATTGGGGGCGGGAAGCAGCCTGGGAAAACTGAAGAAAGGCCACTGTGATCGGGGCTGGGTGGGAAGGGAAGGGCAAGGAGAAGCTGCTGGGATCGGGGCTGGGTGGGAAGGGCTGCCATTCCCCCCCGCTTTCCGGATTTTTGGCGAGTGGGGGGAGAAGGCTCCAAATCGGGGGTCCCCCGGCTAGGCAGGGGATTTGGGAAGCCTACTTCTTTCCTGCAGCAAGCAGAAACTGGCTTTCAGAGGATCTTGCTTGCCACAGGAAAAAGGTGGGGTGAGTCGCAGCCTTGTGGCAGCTTGTATGAAATTGGATGGAAGTGGCATGGAGAAGAGGAGCTGGAGTCCTGGACAAGGCTAGTGGGGAATCAGACATAGGCTGCTTCCACACATACGTTTTCTCCACCTAGGTTTCAAAACTGGAGCCTTTGTGGGGAGTGGCACTTTCGCATGATGTTGTGCTGTAATCATCCTTTTTCCAGGTTTTCCCATCCTCAGCATACTCTTCCCCAAACCTGTACACTTTTGGTTAGAATGTTGCCCAAACATGTTGTGCTGTCTGGAACGAATGGTGCAAAATTTACCTGCCCTGCAAAGGTCTTGTCCAGATCAGTGTCGTTTTCCTGCCATTCGCTCCTCACAGGATCCATTTTCCTGGTGTTCTTTTCCTGCCATGCTGCCACAGGACCTTTGTCAAGCTTTTGTTTTAAACTGGCAATCTTCCTCTGAATTCCCAGTTTTTTTAAAAAATTAATATGAATTCTCCTTTTTTCATTGCAGAGGTATGAGGAATTTATTTGCCTATTAGGCCACACCACTGACGCCAAGCCAACTGGAACCGCGTTCCTGGGCATTCCTGTTAAAAAAAAAAGCCCTGGTTCCACCTGTAGGACAATGCTTTTCCAAACTTCTAACCGGTGAAGCAGAATCCCTCCTTCTCAAACTGAAGTTCAAGACATACTTCACTCTTACATCTGTAAAGGGTTACTTAGAGAATATGTAGGAAGCTGTCCTACAAGGCACTTACCTGCTCCATTTTTGCATGAGTCAATGTACTGGACATATGTGACAGACATGGAGAACCAAAGAGTTGGCAGACTGACAGGGCATAGGGGTGGAAGCCCTGCAAGGGTTAAGCTTGTGGGGCAGGTGTGGCTTGAAGGTCATCTTGTCTGGCACAGCTGGGTGATTTGGGTTGCATGGAGCTTCTGCCTCTTTCTAACAGTTAATGGATCAGGTCCTAGTAGAATTGGATCAGTTCACAATAGCCTGCATTGATGACACACTCATTTTCAGTGCCTCCTGGGAAAGCCACATAGAACACCTTACCCAAGTGTTGTGTGAGGCTGATCTGATGGCCAATCCTTGCAAATGCAAGATCACCCAAGGTCCAGTAAAATACCTGGCTTTCGTGGTAGAGCAGGTTGCACTTGATCAATGGAGGCCAAAGTATGTTCCCTGAAACCATGGGCCTGACCCTCATAAAAGACGGGCTGCGATGTTTTTGGGGTATTGGTATGGATCCAGGAGGTCGACACAGTCTTTTGGGCACTGTGGGAGGCTCTATCTAACCAAGGAGCCTCTCTTACAGATCCCTGATCTCACCCAACTGTTTGTATTACAGGCAGGTGCCTCTGGAACTGGCCTAGGTGCTGCACTATCTTAGAGGGGAGCACATCTTGGTCTATATCTGCTGCAAGCTGTCTGACTGGGAACACCACTATGTGGTAATCAAGAGGAAAGTGCTGATGGTATGTTGGGCCATATAATAACCATTATAAGTCATTACCAGCAGGGAGTCCCTTTCACAGTGATGGCAGACTACACACCCCTCCAATAGCTCCACTGCATGTAAGACACCCAAGCTAACCCAGCCACTAACTCAGTTCCAGTTTCAGCCATGCAGGTCAGGAAAGGCAACCATGCGGACAGAGCAAGGAGAGAGGCAACTCCCCCATGAGGGAAAGAATGGCCTGTGGGGTTGCTGGCAATAAAAGAGAGTTGAAAGCTAGCTCAGTGTCCAAGTCATTCTTGGAGACACATGGATAGGCAATTCCTTTCCAGTTTTCTGCACACCCCTATGCTCACCCCTCCCCACTCTGGTTTAGAGAAGGACCCTGGACTACAGGATATCTCCTTTGATGTTGGATATTTCTGCAGCATCTTTGTGTCTGGGGTGATCAAATGATCCAATCAGACCCACGACAGAGATGTGGCACAATTGCTTGTCCACAGTGGAGTCTGTGTAGAAGTAAAAGTAGGCAAGGCTAGAGCAGTAAGACATAGCGGGTGGCTTCTTCTGTGGGTGGATATTTGGAGCTCAAAGGAGCCTTAAAATTAGTTCATTAATTTGTCATAGCCATACTCCTGTGCTCTCCTAACACATCCCTTTGCAAATGACTGCACTAGGAAGAAAGTGATGTCTTGTGGATACAGCTGTGGGTGGTGAATCATGGCTCTATTCCTGACTGTGTCCTTACAAGGGGAGAATGACCCCGCCACAGCTCCCACTCACAGTGGGTTTTGGAGGCGTAGCCAGTCTCCAGTTGGGAATGAACCAGTGTCAGATGGAAAATACTATTGAGGAGCCAAGTGTTGTTATTAAATCTTCTCTGATTAATGACTCATTACGGGTAACGAAGCTCAGCAAGAAGCCAAGAAAACCCAGCTGGGTCTGGAAATACTCTTTAATTCTGAGCTCAAGTCATGGGACTCAATGATCCCAGAGGAGACTGCGGTGATAGCAACTTTGTATTTAGGACAAGCTCACTAGATCTGGAATTGCAGAACACTACTCAGTGCCAAGGTAGGCTGATCTGGAAACCCTCTCCTTTTCTATGCATTTTATATAAGCTTTGTCCAGGGAACTCAGGGTGTTTGCTGTACTTAGTCCTCCACACATCTACTTTATTCTAGCCCTGAGAGGAAGGTTAGACTGAACAATGATAACTTGGCCTAATGTCAATGGCAGATGCATAGGAACCTAGCTCTCCCCATTTCTCCCTTAAATCCAATGAAATCCTTGTGCAAAGGCACCAACAACTGCTAGAATGATGGGAAAACAATTTAATAACAAAAACAAACCTCTGACAACTCTGCAGATGATAGTAAGCTATTTTCTGACTAGGGAACAGAGGAAAAGCTCCAGCCACAACAGCAAACAAAATGGTGGACAAGAAGCCCTCTCAACCAGTGGGAGGCCTGACTATCATGAGTAAAAAATTTAATGCTGCCATTTCCCAATTAGAGGAAAACATTGGTGAGATGATTTCATCTGTCCTCACGCCATCATGGAGCAACTGTAAGAATGAAGGAGTCCCTAACCATACTGTACAAACTGCAGACTCAGCCTATGAACTTTCCATGATGGTGCAGGAAGATGTAAGGAAAGTGCAGCAAGCTAAGGAATACTCCCGAGACAAAATTATGGCCTTGGAGAACAAGTTAAAGGAATGGAATAACGCATTTCAGGGGATACAGGAGAAGGACACGGACATTCGTTCTTTTATTGCAACATGGCTGGCAAAATCTCTTGATTTGGAGGAGGGCATGCTCCCTATTGTCATAACTGGGCTAATGTTACCTTGTGAAGGTTCTTTTTGAATAGCTAAGTGCAAGTTTAAACCTGGACCTCCCAGGTACTTATCTGACACTCTGACCACTGTAGTACACATTGCTGTCCTTTCAGATTGGATCCCATCACAAAGTAAAATATTTTTTATTTTTTTACACAAATATAAATAACAAATGAACCAACAAACTATGTCTTGGGTAAGTCCTAGATCCAATGGCTGGCTCATCTGAAAGCACAGGCTGCCAGCTAAAGGCTAAGATTCAAAGGGCCAAGAGCCCTCAGGCCCTGTGCCTCTGGCCACACCTAAGCTTCATACCTGTGACAGGAAAGGAAAAACAAATGTGAAGCAAGACAGTACAACTGGCAAAGATGTTCTTCCCAATTTCCCCCTCCCTGCTATGCAGCTATAAGCAGAATCCTGATCTCCTCAGATACAATTATAAAATATGATAATGTAGGTGAAACACTGCCAGCTTAACAGCTCTTGTTTGGCTTGTGCCCAAGATTGTGTTCTTACAGCATATGATCACAGACACAAATGATCTTAGGAAGGTGCCTTATCCTGTCAGATCAGTGGTTCATCTGGGCTAGGGTTGTTTCTTCTTCAAAGGCTCAGCCATGGCTCTCCAGGCTCAAGCAGGGGATCTTTTCCAGCTTGGTTGTTTATGATCCTTGAGATTTCTGGAATTGAATCTGGAGCCCTTCTGTAGGCCAACCATGTCCTCTGCTACAGAGCTATTGCTTTCCCAACAGATGTGGTGAAAAACTAACAATATGCCTCTAATCTTCTTCCCCTCAGAAGCAAAAAAATTCCATCTGTGTGTGTGTGTGTGTGTGTGTGTGTGTGAGAGAGAGAGATGGTCCTACTTTGCTCTCTTCTACAGTTATCCTAGCCTAACTCCTGCTCACAGCCCCTGAAATATCACTACCTTGCTGGTGACCTTTTTAAAGGGTTGTTTTTTGAAATCTAATGTGTTCTGATCTGACGTATGAGGGGAATAAACCTACAAAGCAAACAGTGGATTTTAATGGTATAATTGTAACCGGCTACTGTTGCCTTGCATACAGCATTTTGCTGGCTCTCGCAACTTGCCACTTGCCTGTCTCTTCCTGAGAGTTAGTGGCAATATATCGGCTCATTCACTCGCTCGGTTATCGCTTGGTGTTTTGTTTTTCTTTTCCTCCCCTTCTTTCCTTTCTACCTGGAGGCATTAGCTGGGTGATGTCAGCACGCTCCAAGAAAAGGGAAATCAATACGGTAGACTTTCAAGCAGCAGAAAATACACCCATCTTGGGACTGCACAAAGAGAAGATGCTCTCATCACACACACACACCCAGCATTGCAGGATGACAACAGTGGAGGGATAAGTGTTTAGGAGTTTGAGGTTGACATGGAAGGTGACTTTTGGGTGTGGCAGGCAGTTTCTGCTGGTGACCATCATGGCATAGATGGAATGCTTGTGGTGAGTTTCTCAGCCTGCTGGGAAGGTCTGTCTGTCACTATGGTGATGGTGGAACTGGGGTAGACAGGAGGGTGTGTCAATACAGGGTGTGTTTGCAATTTACTGCAAAACTTATGGAGATATTGACTAATTTTTTTTTATTCCCCTTTCCTCCAAAGAGCATGGCTGTGACCCTTTTAACCTCACAACAACCCTGTGGTAGGTTGAAAGATAATGGCTGGGCCAGGGTCACCCTGTAACCTTTGTGGCTGAGCAGAGATGTTCCCCCTCCACTGCTGATGAACAATAGTAGGGCATTAAATTACTACTGGAAAATTCCCCAAGATACTTGAAGGAGACAGATCAGATGATCGGCTAAACATTAGGAAGAATTTCCTGACAGTTAGGGTGGTTCCTCTGTGGAACAGGCTTCCTTGGGAAGTGGTGGGCTTTCCTGCCTTGGAGGCTTTTAAACAGTGGTGAGATGGCCATCTGACAGCAATGCTGATTCTGTGAATCAGGCAGATCATGAGAAGGAGGGCAGGAAGGGTTGCATCAGTGCTTAGTTCTTGTGGCCCCTTCTTACACACCCAGGGAAATGCTGATTGACACTTTGGAGTCAGTCGGAAATTTTTCTCAGGCCAGATTGGCAAGAGATCCTGGAGATTTTTGCCATCTTCTGGGCATGGTACATGGGTCACTGGGGATGTATGTGTGTGGGGGAGATATTTGTGAATTTCCTGCATTGTGCAGGAGGTTGGACTAGATGACCCTGGAAATCCCTCCCAGCTCTGTGATGCTATGATTATTAGTCAGAAATAGCTGAGCAGTCTAGCATATTCTACCAATGCAAATGAATATAGGATATTACTTATTTTTTATACTTATACCTCTTGTTTCTTCCCAATAGGGACCCAAAATGGCTTACAACATTGTTCTATCTTGTTCAGTTTTATTCTCACAGCCACCATTTGGGGTAGGGTCTGCTGAGAAACAAATGACTGGCCTAAGATCATCCAATGAACTTCCATGCAAAATAAGGATTTGAATCTGAAACTGCCAGGTCCAGCCATAACACTCTAATCACTATACCACTCTGGCTCCGCTGCTTTTCTTTAGTAATGATTATCATCATCATAATTACATGGTCAGTGACTACAGTATAAAAGAACATCACAATAGAGTTGTGGCTATGTTGCACTGAATCTTTGCAAGAAGTATGGCTTACCATCAGCCAGGAATATATGGGAGCACAAACCAGACAATTTCATGGAGGATGATGGGACTTCTGATTACAGACAAATAAACACCTGGAACCTAACTCCACTGATATAACAATTGTCGAAAAAAAATGAAATATGGTTTTTGGATCATTGCAATCCCAGGCAACAGCGGAACAGAAAAGCTCTAACCCAGGGGCGTCAAATTTGTTATGAGGGGTGGATCTGACATAAATGAGACCTGGCCGGGCCATGTCAGACTGGGCCATGTGTGTACCTATTTAAGATTAGGTAGCAGAGATATGAACTTTATAAAGGACACAGACAAACACAATTAAAGATTTGGCTCTGACTCTTTCCTTCCTTCCCCAGGGGACCAGGAGGAGGAGGAGCCTCAGCCAATAGAAGGAAGAGAGGCTTGCCTCAGTAGTTCTGCTGTGCAATTGAGAGAGCCTGGCAAAGCAAGCTCTGCCTCCCTCCACAAGGGAGAATCCTCAGCCAATGGAGAAAATAGAAGTTTTGCTCTGTAGCTCCTGTGCAATTGGGCAAGCTTTGCAAAGCAAGCTGTTATGCAGAAGGAAGCAAGAAAGAAAGAGAGAGAAGAAAGCAGATGACAGCCAGTTGCTTGGTGGCCTGATAGGAGCCCTCTGGGGGCCTGATTCGGCCCCTGGGCTGCATGTTTGACACCCCTGCTCTTACCGGCCTGTATGATGTCTTATACCAACTTGTGCTATAGGCCTTGGTTTGAGCCCACCTGTTTGATATGCAGGTTCTCCACACACGTTTATACCATACTCTCGGGATGTTGCTGACTTGATAAAAAATTTAGCTCACTGTTAATTGTTAATTTGTTCTGCTTTGGCTTGGTTTTAATGTGAATTGTATAATACTGTTTTATCTGTTTCACAGTTTATTGTAACCTGCCCTGAGCCTGCATGCAGGGGAGGGTGGGATATAAATCCCAAGAAATCAATACATAATAGCAAGAACAGGAGAAGATCACCAAATACCAAGACCTACAAATAAAGTTAGAGCCTCTCTGGGAGAAGAAGATAACCATCAAGCCAGTTGTCATTGGAGCCCTTGGAGTAGTTCCCAGAAGTCTTGAAGAAACTTGGACATTCTGGGCCTTGAACAAATAAGACCAGCTCAACACCAGAAGACAGTGTTGCTTGGAACAGCAAGAATCCTGCAAAGATTCCCAAAAATCTGTTCCCAGTTCCTAAAAGCATGACTAGATCTCAAATTGCAGAACACCATCTACCAGTCAAACATCTGACTGTGACAAATAATAATATTTATGAAGTTTTAATTGTTCAAAGCAAATCACACATTGGTTTGCAATCTAAGTAGGCAAGTATTGTTTCCATTTTGCAGATGGAGGGATCAGATTGAGAGAGACAGCCACCTAGTGAATTCAAAGCAGTAGCAAGGGGACTTCACCTGTCAGAACTCAGTTTCTTAGCAAAGCCCAGGAGATCCGTAGTAGTTTAATCTCCACTGAAGCATCAATGAAAACAGAAGTGAAGGCATTTCCAGTGAAGTCATCTGTGAGTTTTGAAACACGTTAAGTGCCCTTTTGGACAATTAGGGGATTGAAAGGAACAAATGACTGATTCTCACCATGTTACGAGGTGTTCTCTTATTAACAGTGGTAGGAAAGACCCTTTGCTCAAAAATGTCTCATCCCTATACATGATAGTGGAACCCTCTTTTATGAAGAGGAAGTGGGTGCATCAAGCGGTCCCAGCTTAACAGTGAGCTTTTATTGGGGATGCACAGGAAGCATCATCAAGTAAGGCACAGGGGAAAGAAGGCTGTGTGTGTCTGGTGGTGGTGGGGAGAAAGACAGATCAGGCCATTTGAGTATGTTTGCACACTGCACATGCAGTCCAGCACTTGCCAGACAGTGACGAGACACAGCAGACACTTTACCGATTAGCATGATTGTATGAGGACAAGGAGAGGTGAATGCTCCAAAAACAACTTCTAGTGCATCCTTGGAAATCAGTCTGATTAATCAAAACCCTGAGAGCCAGAGTGCTATTAATTAGTACCTCCAGCTCTCAGGTGTCTTCTCTCTCTTCGCCTCACTCACACACATGCATGAAGCCATAGATTAAAAGAGAATGCTCTGAGATATGGCCCATATGAACCAGTGTACAATGGCCTGGGCAGGTCTGTTTGCAGCTAGGTTTCTTCTCTTCTGTCCAGCAACAGGAAAACTACATAGAGGGAATGTGAATCCTAGCTTCAGGGGAACTTTTTAAAATACCCAGTTCTGTGCATTAGTGCAAAGCAAGTCTGGGAAAATTCAGGCACACTGTTTGTTCCATGGGTGTTGTGTGCCTTACAGAGAAGAGATCAGGTGTGTCAAGTTAGCACCTCTCCCAATGTGCATTAAGCACACAGATAATCATCCATCAGGTAAGGACAAAAATTCCAGCAGATGGAAATCTCAGATGGAGGTTGACAGGTCTGTTATAAAATCCACCAGTTCCAACAGTCTTTTCTTTTACTTGAAGACAGACAGAAATGAGACCTGATAGAGGTGACAGGCAGATTTCGAAATGTTCTGATGGTTAGAGCAATAACTGGAGACCAAAAGAGGCTTGGTTTCACTTTCTGCTTTGAATCGTCCCTTGGTTAATTGTAAAGAGGTCACCCAGGCTGCATCTTTGTATCCTAGGGCCCTCAGGACAGTATTCCCTTGCTCCAGGTGCTTTTTAGTGGGTGTATGTCTCCTTTTTAGTACGGCCTATAGCCTGACATGGAAACTATTCCTGACCAACCGGCTGCTATATTCAAACACATTGACCCATATTACAAAAATCAAGAAACTACCATTTTGTTTGCTTTCAGACTAGCTATCCATAAGGGGGTAATTGTGCAATTTCCCCAGAAGTTGCTGTCTTGAGACACTGGTAAGGGTATGGGAAGGCTGTGAAGACAGACAGAGAGCCAGTGGCATAATACCTGAAAGGCAAGCTGCAGCAACTCCTCCCAGGGCCATTCCAGTGGAGCTGCCACCACAAGCATTTGCTGTCCACTCTCAGAACCTCCTCTCTGACTGCAGCATCCATGGCCTGGTTATGTCTCCCTGTCCCTGACATGCAGGGACTCTCTCCATCGCTGGGGTGCTGTAGGTCCAGCCTTAGCTGCTAAGCCTGGTGGATGGATGGTGGATTAACCAAGGCAGCAGCACTGGCCCTAATCCCAAATCAGGCTGCTAGGGACCTGAGGATCCCCTGGAATTACAGCTCATCTCCAGACTACAAAGAACACTTCCCCTGGATAAAATGGATGCTCTGGAGGATTGACTCTGTGGTATTGTACCCCATTGAGGTCCCAGGTTCCTTCTCTAAATCTCCAGGAGTTTCTCAACCTGGTTCTGGCAACCCTACCCCCCATCCCCTTGCACCAGGTGCTTTTTAGTGGGTGTATGTCTCCTTTTTAGTACAGCCTAGCCTGGTGTGGAAACTATTCATGACCAACCAGCTGCTATATGCATACACCTTGACCCATATTACAAAAATCAAGCTGTGCGGGAGGGCTTGGCAATCCTACAAGCTACTAAAAGCTAGTCTGGCCTGCCAAAGCTGCCTACCCAGACAGCGAGGTTTGTTGTTCCATTTTGTTTATTATATTAAATGGGCTGTGGAAGTATTAAGTTGCACTAGTATATTTTTGTTAAGTGCTATGTGTTCTTTGCACTGTATAATATCTTAAATTATGTAAGTGCAATTTCCCCTTTTATAATTTTGTTGTAGTTTACATAATGTCTGTCGCCACACGATTAAAAGTACATTGCAGAAAAGAAAATTGAGAAAAGACGAAACAGCTATGGCTGCTAAAATCCAAGTGATATGCTTTGCTCCAAGACTTTACTGATTCTAGCTACACCATTATGGAGACAGCATTGTGGGCATCTGGTGACCACAGTAACTTTTTTTCAGGTGTTCCCGTAACTTTTCTTCAGGTGTTCCAAGTGCATCCAAGGACCATATGTGGGAGGAGGCGCAAGGGGATCACAGGGGCAGGTTTCAGCACATCCACTGGAACAGAGTCACAGATCCTACAACTGTGCTCTCTTGGCCTGCTTGGGAATCCTGAAAAAAACTGGGTTACTGATTACATGGTGAGCTACATCCAGATGTGCTGATGTTCCAATCATCAAGGGCAAATCAGGGGTGGAACTGGCCACTGAAATCTTTATCCACTTTAAGATGTATGTGAACGCACTGAGAATGTATACAATTTATAAAGAGATATAATGGGAACCTGGATCCCTATCAGGAAAGAGGAGGGTTGTTCTCTTGGGGAAGATTTATATGTCCCAAAAGATGCTGTTTCTGGTGGCAGCTTATATATAGCTCTCCCTCTTTGCCGTATGGAATAATGCTTACCCATATCCTTATATCATCTTGTTGAGCAGGGGTGGACTGAGAGGGAAAAGTGGCCCTGTAAAAAGAGGGAGAGAGAGTCTCCCCAGTTAACCTTATGCTATGAGCAACATAGATGCTTCCTTCCCTCCCTTCCCTGGGATGAGGACCACCTCCCCACTTGGGGCTGTGTTGATCCCAGTGGGGGGGGGGCAGTCCCACAGGTCATCGGTCCACAAGGACTTTTCCTGGTGCCCTTACTGGCCATACTACCTCTTACGTTGAGTCTTTTCCTATCCTCACACTTCTTTTGACTGCAACTGAGAAATGTGTGATGCAATATCATCAAGATAAAACATTTCTATGTATTACAAAAAGGGAAGGTGAGGCTTCAACATGGGGCTGACTAGGTTGGCATCAACATTTTCATCATATCTAGTTCTACCTTCAGTGGGCCTGAATTCCCAGTGACTTTTTGCCAGGGTTAAGGTGGGAGCCAGCAAAGCAGTTGTCTGAATACATTGCTACCAGCCGAGATCCTACCCTGGAGCACCAAAAGAATTTGAGCTGCTGAAGTGTTTGTAATAGAGCACTAAATCAGCATCTGAACCTCTCGCCCTATGCTTCAAAACTTTAATATTCAATCTAATAAAAATCACCTGAGATGGAAAATAAGCCCCAAAGGTGTTATTCAGTGAATTGGCTTCATGTCTGCAGAGCATCTTCCTTCCACTCTTGTTAATAGATATGGTGGGACATCCTGGCTATGAGCCTAAGAACTGACGGGGTGATGCAAAGTTGAGTGTGAGGGATCAGGGAAACCAGGGAGCAGAACTCTGGCTCTCAAGAACCTGGGTGATGGGCAACTGGCCTTTCTGAGACCACAGCAGGCAAGAGAAGAAACCAGTACTGAGCAGAGAATTCAGCATCCTGAAAATCTCATATGTATTTTTGTTGAAATGTACAAGTTTTGAGACTACCATAAAAGTTGTGAAGGTGGTCTTGAAAAATCTCAAATATTTGAGAGGGGCTGAGTAGAAGTGTGCATATGTGCGTGCATGTGTAAGAGAAGTATTGGCAAAGGAGGAATCTTTCAAGATTCTGCAGAACTCTTTTCCCTGGGTAGCCCCTCCCATGACTAGCAGAAGCAAAATAAATTATGCAAACTGAACACATTTTGATATGATTTTGTTTTAATACGCAATTTATACAGGCACCAAATTGTTGGGGAGGCAGATTAGTACAGAGTCTATCCAACTCCACAAAAGCACATTGTATTTTTTGGGAGCTCTAAGGTCAACTGAATCAGGTTGGGCTAACTAAAGCTTCCATAGTGATGACTTGGGAGAACTTGAAGAAGCAAGCAGCAGAAAGCCCGAGGCAGATTCTGCTGCAGGGAGATCCATGAAGAACATATTTAAGTCGCAAAGGAAGCTTGATGATTCCAGGGTTGCCAATTCCCAGTTGGGGACAGGGGATCCCCCGGTTTGGAGTCCCTCCCCCCACTTCATGGTTATCAGAAAGTGGGGGGCAGCCCCATAGCCAGGATTTGAAAAATAGGGGGGCCCTGATTTTTTTCAGGGGGCATATAGTGGCCCCAACCTCCATGGCCTTCTCTCCTACCACCGCTGAGGAGGAAAGCTGCCAGCTTGTTGCCTTACAGCCTCCCCCCTCCTCACAGTTGCCCCAAGGTGATCCCTTTCCACCCTTCTTCCAGCAGTTCTGGTGGGGAGCCACTCAGAGGTTTAGATACGTGCCGCACAGTTTCCTGCCCTTACCTGTAGAACTGGAGGGGACAAGGAGGGGTGGTGGAAGGCGCCACCAAGTTGCAGCTGACATCTGGGGCTACAAGACCTCCAATTCAGATTTCTTCCTGTCAGAGGGTGAGCCGAGACTGCCCAAGCGCAGCTCCCACCCTCGTTTGGGTGGCCAGCGAGATCAGGCCAGAAAACCCCTGCAGGCAAACGTCACCTCTCCACTGATCCCCAGCCCCGGACTGCAGCCGAGACCTCCACTTGTGTGCGCCAGCCTACGCTACCCTGCCCTGCCTGGCAGAGAAAGCCTGCAATGGAGCCATCTGCTCCCTACCCCCACTGCCCCACTTGTGGGCCGGAACGGCTTCTTCTTGCAGGCGCCCTCTAGCCCAACGTCAGCCCAACATGGAGCTTAACTTTCAGTCCCCCGTTGTTTCTGCTTGCTGAGGGGTCAGAGATTTCTTCCAGTCCCTAAGCAAGCAGAAGCAATGCGGAGCTTAACTTTCAGTCCTGGGTGCTGAAAGTGCCCCGGTGTTTCTGCTTGCTGAGGGGTCAGAGAATTCTTCCGGCTCCTAAGCAAGCAGAAGCAACTGTGTATGATCAGGTCCCCTAAGCAAGCAGAAGCAATGGTGCATGATGATGGCAGAATGGAGAAGGATGCAGCCGAGCACTGGAGGCTGATTAGGGGCCCCAAGTCAGGGGGCCCTGCCTAGCAGCCAGGGGGCCGTGCCCCCACAGGCCCCCTCGTAGCTACGGGCCTGGTGGGGAGGGAAGGAAATGCCTGCTAGGCACTCCATTATACCCTATGGAGACTGATTCCCATAGGGTATAATGGATAATTGATCCATGCATATCTGGGGCTCGGGGGGCTGTTTTTTGAGGTAGAGGCACCAAATCTTCAGCATAGCATTCAGTGTCTCTCCTCAAAACACCTCCCAATATTCAAAAACATTGGACTAGGGGGTCCAATTGTATGAGTCCCAAAATAAGGTGCCCCCATCTTTCATTATTTCCAAACGAAGGGAAAGTATCTAAAAGGCAGGCGGTCCCTTTAAACGTGATGGCCAGAACTCCCTTTGGAGTTCAGTCGTGCTTGCCACACCCTTGCTCCTGGCTCCACCCCCAAAGTCCCCAGGTATTTCTTGAGGCAGACCTGGCAACCCTATGGTTCTCCAAAGCCCTGTCCTTCCACTGCATGCTGGGAGAATCAGGAAAGGGAGGGGCTGTGCCTCAGTGCCAGGACTCATACTTTGCATGCAGAAGGTCCCAGGTTTGATCACTGGCATTAGATCGTAGCTCTTCTCTGCCTGAGACCCTAGAGAGCTGTGGCCAGTAAATACTGAGCTATGTGGGCAGGTCTGACTTGTTATCAGGCAGGTTTTTTTATGATTCTAAAAGTACAGAGCCCTGTACCAGTGGAGCTGCTCTGGTGTGGGGAGGGAGGGGCCTCGCATGGCTCTTGTGGCAGGTGATTCTGAGGCAGAGGGCCATCCACTGATACAGGTCAGCAACCCCAAGGCCCTAAGCCAACCTGAAGGCCTAGCCAAGGGAGAGCCCTCTGCAGGACAGCGGGGGGGGGGGGGGGAGGAATCAGAATCTGCCCTTGAGGCCAGACGTTCAGACTCCTGCAGCCAGGAATTGGACTCCACAGGCCTGCAACCATGTCAAGAGCTCAGGGCCCTGCACCTCTTCCCTGTACATTTCCAGCACAGAACAAGGTGGGAGAGCACGTCTGGAGAGCACCCAACCATGCTGAAGGGCAAGGCTCTAAGCCAAGGCTCTAGGGACTTCTCAGCTTCTGCTAGCTGTTGGCTAATGGTCAGGTTCTGGGCATTCAGCAGCCTGCTTTGCTCTTTAAGTGCTCTGCTGAGCACCTGCCTGTCCATTTTTGCCTGGTAATTTCCCCTAGATCTTGTTAGGTGAAAATAAGAGTTTTTGCTATTTGCCCTGACCTCCCAGATTGCACTTGGCCCCAGCTCCTGCCCAAGGTATTTTTTATTCTTAAATTAAAGGTTGGCAAATCCAAGGCAGCTCTGGTACAGAATTTAGATATTGTTAATACAGGTGATACATAGTCCTGCCCTTAACTTGTTAACACTACTTGTTCCTGGCCCCAACCCCAGAATAGCAGCCAGTGCAATGCCAACACACACACACACACACACACAGCCTATGTGGCCACAACCCAAACCAGGTGCCTCCGTCCACAGTTCCAGCCAATCTTTGGAGATCTGTAAATTCCAAGCCTGCCCTCTCCCTGCTGTGTGAGAACTGTTTCCCCACTCCTGCTCTATCATTATCCACTAAGCTTCACCACAGGGGTTTGGGTTCCTAGGATATCTGGCTGCCAAGGATCAATTACTGGCAGCTTGGCAGAAGCCAGGAACAGCCAGAGGTACTTTACCTTCCAAATGTGGTTGATGCACCAGATCCCCTGGGCTGCCGCTTTCTTGAAGATACAAGTTTCTCCTTCTGTGTGGGAATAGTGCTAAGTTAAAAAAACGTGTGAGCTTGCATCAAAGCTTGTCTGGGAAATGGCAGAAGGGATGGACTGAAAGAGGAGAGGGGAGTAGAATGATATTGATGAGAGCACTTGCAGGTGCAATAAGGGACAGATGGATGCTAATAGCCAGGACTATCTTGGATTTTTTTTTTCAGAAGGGGAATAAAGACAGACTGGAATGTCTGCATGTCACTTTCTACAGGACTGGGTGCTTGATGCAGTTCACTGTCAGATCTGTACTGACCCTATGTGCATGGTACAACATGTCATTTGGACAGATCGCGGGATGGTCTGGGCAATATGGTAATGCAATTTTTGCCTTCATCTCCATCAAAGGATAAGAGACGAAAGGGACCTGCACGTTCCGCCACCCCATCTTCCTTCAGATGTTTTGCCTGCTACAAAATATGCACTCTTTTGAAGCTGATTTTCTAAAAACAAATTATCTTAAGCCTGCTCATCACTCAACGACTGCAACAGCGATGACTTGTACCTGTGAAACAGTCATCCTCGATTAAACACCACAGGCAAGCTTTCGTATTACTTCACACCAAATGCAATCTTTTCAAATGGAAGCAGCTCACACATTGAAGCCACAAATCATGGATGGGCCAGTTCACACATGCACATACATATTCCTTTCACCTGCTTTCCCCAACACTTGATGCCCCGCAGCTGACTGCATAAACTTTTTCCAGTGGAAAAACCATTATGTTGTCCATGACCTTGAGAGCCCATTCTTCAGGACATGACAAGTACTTGAAAGGGAGACCTCCTTGGAATACCAGGAGTGGGAGGCAGAGGCAGGCTATATCAAGCCACTTCTCTGAATGTCCTCCATGCTCCAGTAGGGGATTGCCAGAAGTCACCATAACTTCCAGGCATGCATGCACAAGAAAGAAAGATAGACAGATGGACGGGCGGAAGGAAGGAAGGAAAGAAAGAGAAAGAAAGACCATTGTGTTGGAAGCAGTGCACAGTGACATGAAAGTGCTGCCTGAAAGACTGACCAAGGATATCTTTGCTTCACTCTGCTCTTTGGTCAGGGGCACATTAACTGAACTTGAACCCAAGTCCTGAAGAAAGCTTTTGACAAGAACAAGTTTAAAAACATGGGGGGACTCTAGGTGGCGTTGCATTCTCACACATTGCTGCTACATCAATTATGACTGTTTCTTCATTAATAAGCCTTCATGCAGAGAACAATCTCACCAAATATGCAACTATCTGTGCATGCGCATAAACAACTTCTTTAACTAGTCAAGTCTAAATCACCTCACCCCTTCAGATCATCTGACTGCAGACAGATGTAACATTTAACTGTGGCTAAGGGGGTGGGGGTGGGCAACCTGGCTTGTTCCTGGCTTTGCAAGTGGATCTTGCTGCTCCCCCTTACTTTCTTGTGTAAATCACAAAAACCAACTCCAGTCATCCATGACGAATGAATGCATATACACAGGTTGACCAGAGTTATTTTCCTCCACCCACTAACTGGGATTCTAAAGCCTGGATTAAATTTTGCTTTAGAATCCTAGTTGGGGGAGGGAGACGACTAAATCTGATTAATTTATGTGCTTGCATTTCTCTGTAATGGGAGCTAGTTTTATGTTGTGATAATGTGCATGGAAAGGGAGGGGCGAAGAGAGAGGCACGTGTATGTGCAAGACTGACAAGAAGTTTGATTTATGCACACTTTCAAAAAAATGCAGTTCAATGTGATGGCTGAATTAAGCCACAGAGGGAATCAAGCTGCTTACCAAGCTGCTGAGACTAGCCTGTATCCTACCCTTCCACCCAGCAAAGCATGAAGCTGCCTTCTTCCAGCCTAAGGAACCTTCTTCCAATTCAGGGTCAAACCAGAGAATATGGGAAGCCCCATAGATGTCTGCCCTTTTGAAGCAGTGAACTTTCAACCAGGAACTCCTTTAAAGTGTGCTGTGGGGGCTCACTTCTGGGCAGGACCATGGCAGCATGGGGGAGGAGGGAATCCTGACCCTCCACTTCTCTGACTTGCAATTGCACCAGAGGGGTGTCTGGTATTGTTTTAGGGCAGAAAAATGTGTGTGTGGGGGGGGAGGCCTTCCTCCCTTCCATGGCTTGGGGGTCCCAACCAGAACCAAGCCCCAGGGAACAGTTTAAAGGAGTTCCTGGGTGTGGGAACTCACTATTTCAAATAGTGGTGGAGGTGTCCCCTGGGGATGCCCATGTCATCTAGTTTGACCCTTCTGTGGTTCTTCCAATGGAGGAAGAGTCACAGAAGTAGGATGAAGGCTCTTGTGGCTGGAGGAAGATTACTGATGCCAGCCCCCTAGAATTACTGCTCATCTCCAGGCTACAGAAATCAGTTCTCCTGGAGAAAATGGCTGCTTTGGAGGGTGGACTCTATGGCACTGAGGTCCTTGTTCTACCCAGGCTCTAGCCTCAAATCTCCTGGAGTTTCCCAGCCTAGATCTGGTAACCCAACCCCTGCATCTTCTGCTGGTGGCCCTAGGGGACCTAACAACCCTAGGAAGATTTCAGTATTTGCTGACCAGGACCTAAGATGCAGCTCCTTCTAAACTGTGTTGCAGCCATAATGATGGACACTGCTGCTACTTGAGAAAGCTGGCACTTTGTACTGAACTGCCAGGAATTAAATGCACCCATTGTAAGGAACAGGAAGGGTATACTCCCTTGGAGTGGGACAGTCTCAACTAATTTTGTTAAAGACTGGGCCTCCAACTTAACTTCAAAGAGGGCAGCAACACCATGGGAAGATGCTCATGATCCCAGGAAAGGGGCAACTTGATGTCCAAGCCCCAGTTCTGGATGATCTCACAACCAGGATGTGCCTTCCCACTCAGTAGCAACAGGAATAAACAAAGTCATAAGCACAATGTGGTGGGTAGGGAGAGAAGTGATTTTGCAAAACACTCAGCAAGAAATCAGACTCTTGCCTGTTTTTTTCTCCCTGCTATGTAGTTCCTCCGCCCCCAAAGGCAGCTTCTCTAAGTAGCTAATCTATGAGCCCTCATTCTAGCCCTCTTGCTGGAAGCCTGTATGTAGTAGAGAGGCCCCCAGTGTCAGGACGTGACTTTGTGGCTGGATCAGACATTACCACTAAGTTGCCTCAGCTGCACAGAGAATGCTTACTGTGTTCCTTGACCTAGCTCCTCTCTGGTGTGGACGAGCCCAGCCAACATGCAACAGCAGGCAATGAATTTGTGCCTCATTCAGCAGCAGAAGTAGCAAAGACGCAAGATGTCAGTGTTGAATAACACCTCTCTAACTTAAAATGATTTGGTTGGCACTATTAGCCTAGTCGCTAATTGTTTTGCTTGTTTCATCTTCCCATTCCACCTCACACACGTATAGCGAGGGCCAATTCAGCACTCCTTTATATGGACAAATTGGATCCTTGGTTGCAGAGTAAAGTGCTCATAACACAGGTTTGCAGTTGTTTTCCCAGCAGACCCACCTCAAAATTCAGCACAACACAACATGTATTTGTCAGGGTCTGGCAAAAGGAAGTCAAGTTAAGTTGTTGGGTTTGGGTGTCAAATGGTGCAAAACCATTGTGTTCCTATTCGGTGACTTCAATCAGTATGTGCAGTTCCTGTGAGAAGCTGCTTGTTTTCAGTAATCTGAAGCTGCTTGTTTTCAGTAATGGGGTCATTTCAGACAAATGATTCATAAGGTAAGACTGAGGTGGTAAACTTGTACCGTTTTTGCACACAGCTTACCTCGCAGTCACAATCCTGTTCCCTCCGCAGCGTCCGGTCGGATTTCCCACCATCTGCGCCGGAGTTACAGGAAGTGCTGCAGCTTCTGCGTAGCAAACGTAAACTGGGTTTTAGCGGTTTATGTTTGCTACGCAAATTGATGAATTTACCACTGGACAAATTATTTTTTGAACCAGCTCTAATAATAGTCTTGAACTGAGGGAGAAAAAAGGATATGTGTAATATGATAATGTTGGCAACAATATGAAAGGTAAAAACAGGGGGATTGATTTACTAGGGACAATAGATAGGGACAGATGAAGTGTGTACATTCCAAGGCTGTTGCTCATGAGGAAATGACATCTGGTACACAGGAGTGTTTATGGTCATAATCAGCTCTCAGGGAATGGGATTCATTGAGTCAGTCTTTCATCACCCATTCTTTGGGCCACTAATCCTAACAATCTCAGGCAAATCAGTTCAGTTGACACAACACAGTGGGTTCCTCAAGGTCTCTGGTCTACAGCAGGCACAACTCGTAAAACATTGAGGTCTCTGTTTTGCATCTTTCCCCCATGTGTTGGACAAAGTGCCCACCAGGAGGTAAAATGAGATGACTAGTTTGGGGTAGATTTCATGTACCTTTAAGGAAGCAGTGGGAGGCAGGGAGATCAGACCCATTGGTCCAGTCCAGTGGGCAGTTTCCCCTCACAAAATTCCCTCAAATGAATCAGAATTGTGCAAGAGCAAGCAGGTTATTTTTTCAAGGTTCAGCTTCTACCACAGGGTCTTGAAGTTTAATCTCTTATCAAGTAGCCAAGGGCTAGGAAGGGGCATTAGTAGATTAAAATTTTTTTAAAAGATACAAATAAAATCCTGTTTGTAGTTTTACTGTAACTAATACAAGCAGAGGAAATAATGGCATATTGGAACACTGGTGCTTCGTTGTCTGGTTTAGAGAGCTCAGACACAGATGAGACTTAGAGGGAGTGGAGAGCTATTCAGGGAACTGTAAATGAGGGATATTTCCCAGTCAGTAGTGTTACACTGCTCCTGTCATAGACAAGAACATTCCTGTTTATATATTGTTCCCAGCTACCACTGCCAGCTCAATGGCTAATTAAGAGGGCTTTCTGGATTCTGTAAAGACCCCCTACAATTTTGCCTCTTTGCTTGAGATGGTTTTATTCCACTGATGCTTTGCTAGTATGCTAGCAACTGATAGGAGAGAAAGTGTGAGTGAGTGACAGTGCCATCCTCAACAGAGCTACACTCTTCTAAGTCTACTGAACTCAATGGGCTTACAAGGGTGTAACTCTGCTCAGGAAGGCATGATGAGTGATTGATTTCTTTTACTGTACGAGAGAGTGTTGCTATTTATCTAATGTTTAAGGTTTTTTACTCTGATCTTGTGTGTTACTCACACTGATTAAATGCACACATATTAATAGGTTTTTTTCTGTGTGTCACGCTGCAGTGCATTCAAATACACAACTGAAGTGATTTCTATTGAGCACTATTATTCCAGGGCTTACACATGCTGCCTATATACCTCTAGCCTGTGTGCCTGCTCTGCCAAATGTAAACCTCCACCCACCACATATCACTGTCTGCCTTTCTTGTGGTATAAAAGGGAAGAGTCTACCTGCTTCCTTGGGCAGCCAAATGTAAGACACTGTGCCTCCTATGTAACTCTGTCTGCCTGTCTTGGAGTCTGAGGTACCTTCTTGACCAGGCACTGTAAATATTGCATGGCTGATGAGGGGCCCAGCCTGTGTCCACTCTGCAATTTCAATTGCATATAAGATGGGGACCCTTTCAATGATCTGCCTGATATCTAGAAAAGAGGGTCCTTGTCTGAGAGGTCTAATCTCTGAGTATATTCATTTCAAACAGTGGAAAATGGAAACATTACAGCAGGAAATACAACAGGTTATAAACAGTGATGCTTAATGAAATGATTTTTTTTTAAAAAGTGAAAATTAAACCAAACAAAAATGGAAAAAAAAAATCTTGTCCCTAGCACACACATACACAAGTGCTGCAGCCACTGAGCTATATGATGAACTGTTGATCACTGATCAGAGTCCAGTTGTGTTTTTCTAGCATATTTTAAAACTAACAAACACACACTCCTGTGGTTTTTAAATTGGTGGAAGAGAACTACAGCAAATTAATACCACATATAGAAGGAGAAGTGTTACATACAATCAGGAATACATAAAAGAGGCAATGAACCTTAGTGTAAGAACTGGGATTCCTTAGAGTATGCCCCTATTTACATTTAGAGTATGCCACTATTTACATTTATGAAACAAACATTAGGTATGAAAAAAAGACATAGGCTTTGAATCTCCATGGAAACGAAAGACCTTCCCATCTTCTCACCCCATTCTTCCCCCCAGGAGCAAAATCTATAGAACTATAGCCGAGTGTATCTAAATTCATTGTCTGAGACAGATTACTGGCTTTTAAGGTTAATCTTGGATATTATTTATTTATTACATTTTAATCTTACCTTTCCACCAAGGAACTCAGGGCAGTGTCATGTGCCTGGTTCTCTCCTCTTCCCTTTCAGCCTCACAAAAGCCTTGGAGGGGGGTAAGGCTGAGAAAGACTCAAGGTCACCTAGCGAGCATCATAGCTGAGCGGGGATTCAAGCCTCCCTGATCCACGTCTGACACCTGAACCCTTGTGCCATGCAGTGCTTCTCTCCACCTCACTAGTACCAGTGTTTCAAGCAAAAAGATCTCAATTGTGAACCATTAACACATTTTAACTCTTAAACAAACCAAACCCATGGAACTCATTCAGTGCCGGTTTCAGGTTTCTGAAGGCCCTGGCCAGACAGTGTCCTTCTGCCCACCATGAGGCCACTCCCATGCTTCCCTTTCCACCTACCCTCTGTGTGTCTTTCCACCTGGCTGAGCATGTCTCTAAGATTGCCAGCCTCCAGGTGGGGCCTTGAGATCTCCCACTTACAACTGATCTCCAGCTGGCAGAGAACAGCTCCCTTGGAGAAAATAGCTGCTTTGAAGGGTGAACTTTATGGCATGCTGAAGCCCCTTCCCTCTCCTGGATCCACCCCCCCCCAAAGTCTCTAGGTATTTTCCAACACAGAAGTGCCACTCTACCCCCCCTCACAAGCCTTCCCACTACCTGAACTCACAGCTACCTGCACCACATTCATGCTTTTTCCCCACAGCGGGGGTGGCCAACGGTAGCTCTCCAGATGTTTTTTTTACTACAACTCCGATCAGCCCCAGCCAGCATGGCCAATGGCTGGGGCTGATGGGAATTGTAGGCAAAAAACATCTGGAGAGCTACTGTTGACCACCCCTAGTGCATGCAGCTGGCAGTGCTGCTTCTGTGGCTGCCAGAAGTCCCATTGCTGTGCACCACCTGCATGTACTTCTCCATCAATGATGTGTAGTGGGAGTGTGGGTGGTGGACAGGGCTTTCTTCCAGCAGGAACAAAGAGGAATGCAGTTCCAGCTGGCTTGGTGTCAGGGGGTGTGGCCTAATATGCAAATGAGTTCCTGCTAGGGTTTTCCCCTGCACAAAAATGGTGATGTGGGGTGTGGCCTAATATGTAAATAAGTCCCTGCTGGGCTTTTTCCACAAAAAAAGCCCTGGTGGTAGAGCTCTTGCAAGCAAGCACATAGGCAGGTGACAAGGGAAGCATGCAGGCGGTGGTGATGTGGGGTCAGTGACAGTGGGCACTGCCAGAAGCCCTGGGCCCCAGCAGCTGGCTCACTTCCAGATATGCTGACACCGTCCCTGAGCTCCTTCCAAATCCCACTAAATGTCTGTGTTGTCCTCTCTGCCTGTCATGGTATGATCACAGTCATTTTATATGTAGGGGGAAACACAGCTCAGCACCACGTAGCCCTTGTGTCCTTGATGAACCCCGAAAATGTACAAAGCATGCACCACGAACTACCTATTAGGTGAGTCACGCGCCTGGCATAGATTTAGATTTGCAGCCATCCAGGGTCAGTTTTCTTCAACGCAGCAGCATGCCAGAACTGCTATGCTTATAACAAAATGCTACAGACTTGGCTTGTTTTGGAACAAACAACAAAAACATACTTTATGCGAGTTTAAGTTCATACTCCGGGGCGGGGGGGGGGGGGGAGATAACAAGAGGGACACTGATTATTCAGAAATAAAACATGAATTGAAATATCTCCTATAAGAGTAGAATGAAATCCCTAATACTGTCACAGTCAACATACCCTATGTATATGTTCAAAGTAAAATCCTATCAGTGGTATACCTGGCAGCTGAATATACTTCTGTTGAAACTATCACTGGTCATTACTAGAACAGCTGGCGCCACTGCACCAGTGTGACAGTTTGCCTATCTATCTTGCATTTACCCTGTCCTTCCTCCAAAGAGTTCAGTACAGTATGCACAATTCTCTGCTCCACCATTTTATTCTCTCTTCTACAAGGTACAAAGCTTAAATTGGTTCCAGTTTCTTATTTGAAACTCTAACCACAGATATTGATAATACTTTTAAAAGCTCTCCACTCCAAAATAAACAGCGGACCACCCCAAACTATTTATTTCACAGAGCTCTACCCTGCAAAAGTTCTTAATCGTACCCTGTTCCAAAGCTTTGTTTTAGCATTTAGCGTTCTCAATAGGGATGCACCTAAGAGAAATGAAGATTAATATAGTGGGGGCACCTGCACCCCAATAGCACTGACAACTCCAGGTAAGGAAATCCCTGGAGATTTGAGGAGGGAGTCTAAGGAGGACAGAGTTTGGGGACAGAAGGGGAGGGAGTTCAACAGGGTTGTGATGCCATATAGTCCAATCTCCAAAGTTTGAAGCTGCCATTTTCTGCAGGAGAATTGATCTCTATGGTCTGGAGATCAGTCATAATTCCAGGAGAACTCCAGGCCCCACCTAGGGGTTGGCAACCCTGTCCCAAGGCAAGCCTTGCATCAGTCTGAATCATGCACCTCAAATTCTGGGGACTGTGTCCCGCAAGGGATAATAAGGAACTGGGAACCAACCAGATGCAGGAGACAGTGGCTAGCCCAGGATCACCCAGTGAGCTTAAGGCCTGAGGACCACACCAGACCCCAGAAACTCACAGTATTTTTTTCCTTTTATGTAGCCAGTGTTTGGACACCTGACTGGCTGATTGAGTTACGGACTTCATTTTTAGTCCACCTCTCTCATTGAGACTCAAGGTGGATTACAAAATGAGATAACAATGCAATAAAGATAAGTCTGTCAGCTCCCTGGAGGGGGAAGGCGGGAATCCTGTCCTATCTCTTTAATGGAGGCTTAACGTGTAGAAATGAGCAGGGGAAACTTTTCATGGCATGCAGGTAAATAACATCACCTGGCAAATAACACCCCATTAAGACTCTATTAAGGGAACAGGACATTTTTTCTCCAGGTATTTAACTCTACCTGTTAGTGATCCTGCATTGTGAAAGCAATCCTAAATAGGTCTATTCTGAATTCTACTATGGTCTATTCAATAGGGCTTACTTCCAGGAATGGGTCCTTCGGATTGCACTGCCAGTGCATGAAGGGTGTTGCTGCAAGTCCTGTTTGCATGTTACAGCAAATGAACATACATCCCGCATGCACCTGTTTGTATGAAAGAGTCAATGTGAGTTCACTGTACAAACCAAACCAGGGACTAATACTTGGGTGAATGTGTGGTTTCAATCCCACATCCAACTATATACATGTGTTGAATGTAATGTGAGAATTACCCAGCACATGTATAAAAAATTAAAATGCATATGTATTGTAAACACATTCACTGTAACTTGTGAACAAGGCAACTGCTGATGTACACCAAAACACACTTGGGGGCAAGAGTCGGGGGGGGCAGAGCAGGTAGAGTGCTGTAATGTGGGAGCCTCAGATCTGAAGCTCACAGGGTGACCTTTGGCTTCATTGTCTTCCAGCCAAAGCTAGCTCACAGGGTGGTGCTTGTTGTTGTAGAGATAAAATGGAAGTTAAAAGGTAAATGTAAAGGCAGTCCCCAGTGCAAGCACCGAGTCATTACCAACCTATGGGGTGATGTCACATCACATTTTCTTGGCAGACTTTTTACGGAGTGGTTTGCTGTTGCCTTCCCCAGTCATCTACCCTTTACCCCCAGCAAGCTGAGTACTCATTTTTCTGACCTTGGAAGAATGTGCAAAGCTAAATCAAACTTGAGCCAGCTATCTGAACTCAGCTTCTGCCAGGATTAAGCTCAAGTCATGAGCAGAGCTTGCACTGCAGTACTGCAGTTTACCACTCTGTGCTAGTAAACCACTTTGAGAAGAAAAGTGGTGTATGGATTGCCTAAATAAAAATAAAGCCAGTGGAATCAAGTAATCTGGACCTCTCTTCTTTGCAGACACCCTACTATGGTTCAAGGAGCCTCATGGCGCAGAGTGGTAAAGCTGCAGTACTGCAGTCCAAGCTCTCTGCTTAGGACCTGAGTTCAATCCCGGCAGAAGCTGGGTTCAGGTAGCCGGCTCAAGGTTGATTCAGCCTTCCATCCTTCCAGGTCGGTAAAATGAGTACCCAGCTTGCTGGGGGGAAAGTGTAGATGACTGGGGAAGGCAATGGCAAACCACCCTGTAAAAAGTCTGTTGTGAAATGTCGTGATGCGATATCACCCCAGAGTTGGAAAGGACTGGTGCTTGCACAGAAAGCAAGGAGGGGACTACCTTTACCTTTACTATGGTCCAGCTGTTCTCTGCTTGCAGTACACCACAGTCTTGATCAGGGGTGGCAAACTGTCTTGTTAGCCACATATGGTGTGGCTCTTGAAGCCCCACTGCCCCATTGGCTGGTTTGGAGAAAGTATTTCTCTCTTTAAATCACTTCATCAAGTCAAACCAGCTGGCAGTCTGGAGAATGCATTTAAAGTTTCTTTCTTTCTACTTCTCTCTCCCTCCTTGCTCCCCCATCTATTTCCCTTCCTCCCTGTCTTGCAGCTCTGAAACATCTGATGTTCATGTGGCTCTCAAACATCTGTCATTTATTCTATGTGGCTCTTATGTTAAACAAGCTTGGCCACCCCTGGTCTAGATGTTGTGGCCTATGGGAGGGTGTGACTGGTCCTGCCTGGAGTCAGGAGCTTGGACCTGATGGCCTTTCATTCCCTTCTAACACTCTGATGCTATTATTCTAAATATTTGTGTCTTCCTAGCATAATCAGCCCCCCTGTCTCTTTCTCTTTAAAAGAAATCTGTGAGCCAATGTATGCCGTTATGCTTTCCATAGAACGAGAGCAGCAGTTTGCTGCTACAGGAGCTATCACTGGTATGATGCCTAATGCAGCATTTAGAACGACCATCTGCCTTCTTTGCTCCTTAACAGATGATGCCTTTTCTCTCCCTGAATCTGCTCTACGAAAAGCTTCACCTGCTACAATGTCTGGATGGAAGGCTGCTGTGCTATTGCAAGCACAGAAGCAGGGCCAGAAAGCAAGGAGAGGATAGCATCCTCGGGGCCCTGAATCAACACTTGCTGAAGTTAAAAAGTGGGCAACCGGGCCTTGAAAGGAAGCCAGTAGCAATTTACAATTCTCAACAGGTCTGGAGAAAAATGTCCTGTCCCTTCAATAGAGGGTTAGGGTATGGAAAGGACTGTTGTTCAAGGCATGGAGGCAAGTAGCATCACCTGGTAAATAATACAGGTACCCCATTAAAGGTGCAGGAGACTTTTCTCCAGGCCATTTTACAACCCTATCGTAAATATGGTGGCCCACCCATGAATGAGCTGGTGCAGCTGTCCCTTTAATAGCAGTTTATTTTGCATCTATTAGCAGGCAATAATATTTAGCTCCGTGTCAGGAAAAGCATCATTTACTAACTCCTGCTGATCACACCCCTCTGTTAAAGAGATAGAAGCAGGCCAGCCCAGTTCTGTTTCCTGACAGCTTGGCAGTGTGAGTAAGAATAGGTCAGTAATTTGCAAACAGAGGTCAGACTGTCAGGAATACTGTAATATCTTCAAAGCAGAACATTTGATGTTGAAGTCCGAGGGAGTTCTGGCCGGGTGTTCCATGGCCAATAGTCAGATTGAGCTGTGTTGTGTATCCAACACATAATTCAGTGACTGCGAGGTTGAAAAGCAGAGCAATAACAGGATCAGTGATCCCTTCCTTCCCCCTCCCACCCACCTTAACTGGGGGCCTTTAATTGCAATCATTTGATTGCTGCAAAAATGCAAGTCCCTCTGCGGCCATAAACTGTAATGAATTTGCTGGCTTCAGATGAGAAGGCCAGTAATTAAATGGATGAAGAGCTGAAAGAACATCAGGACACTGATGAAGGCATAAACATTGGTACCCAGGCACAGATGCACACCTTGGATACAAGCAAAAATGCAGTCTTCTGATGGGGTATACAACGGGATGCAGTTCATATGCACAGAGAAATGTGCATGTGTGCAAGTGCATGCATATGCCCCAAGCCACCTGTGTACATGCCCCTATATGCTTGTGGACAAACTCACAAATGACATGCCTTGTTATGCTTGCATGTACACCTGCAGTGTTGCCAACTAACAGCAGCATAAAATACAGGGAGTTACCAGATCAGGTTTTTCCCATTGCTTAGCTTCCAACCAACATCACTCATTAAATTTTGGCACACCCACCTGCACAGGACTATAATAATGGTGGCAACCAAAAGAATGCATTTGTATAACACTCCACTGTGGACTTCTTTCTCTTGGTCTCTGTAGCTGTATAAAGAGAGACGGCCTTAAGATCTGATCCGATGCCATGAGCGGCAGAAACAAACAGTGCATCCTAAGCAGAGTTAAACCCTTATGAAGCTATTAAAGTCAATGGGCTTAGAAGGCTGTGACTTTGCTTAGGATAGCACTGTTACTGTAAAACCACTCAGCATTCTTGCCAATGGAGGAGTCAACAGAAGAACAGCTTGGCAAGAGCTGTTGGGGTGATCCTCATCCATTCACTGCTTGATTCTCTCTTGCTTCACAGAACAGGACTAATGGGTAGAAACTACAAGGCTAAATATTAGGAGAAAAGTCCAAATGTTAAGAGCAGTTCAGCAGTGGCCCAATTGCCTGAAAACAAGGTGCAACCTCCTTCACTAGAGGTCTTTCAGTAGAGGCTGAATGGCTACCTACTGGGGCTGCCGTTGTTGTGCGTTAGTGCATGAAGCAGGTGATCAGTCTAGATAACCTCCAAGAACTCTTCCATGTCGGACACTCTTTGACTTGAGCAGACATGGAGATTACAGATATGTGGAGGGTAATGTCATTGGCACTACCCAATAGGGGTCAGTAACAGCAAATACAGAAGTGCTGCTTGAATTGCAAGGGCCTGATTTCATTTGATCCCAGATACTGTCTGAAGGGCCCAACTTAGATGGCCCAGGCTAGCCTGATCTTGTCAGACCTCAGAAGTTAAGCAAAGTTTGTCTTGGTTCTTACTTGGATGGGAATCCACCAAGGAAATCCAGGGTAGCTACCAGGGGCAGGCACTGGGAAACCACCTCTGTTTGTCTCTTGCCTTGAAAACTCTACAGGGTCACTGTAAATTAGCTGTGACTTGATAACACAGCACCCATGCCTGAAGTCCTGTGAAAGCCTGTGAAACTGGTAAGCCTGAGGAGTTTTTGTGGTTTAATTGCGGGACATTACAATGAACAAGCACTGCAGACTATGGCTAAGTGTCTAAAAAGTTATCATCTGCACACAGACTTGAATTAGCAGCAATCCCTAGGAGGTTCATCCCTCTGCGTCTTTGGGGAAGGCAGAGTGCAGCTACAAGGATTCATCTATAGTTACTGACTATTTGTGAAAAGGCTCTTGCAACTTTTAGTACTTGCATACAAGCAGAAATTCTGCAGTTAAAACTTCTCTTATTACTATATCTGCACACTAACAAATGTATTTCCACTTATCGCATAGCTGTTAAAGGTATAATTGCCCTGCCATAAAAGTCTGGCAACCCTAGATGTAGCACTTGGATACTTCAAAACCTTCTATTCTGCCTCCACAAAAGCAATTAATTCCTGTTAATCTACTACGTTAAATTGGAATCTATTTTTCAATGTGTTGTGCTCTGTTTTCCCTAAACAAAGTCTTTTCTTTGTTTAAGATTACCTGTTTTGCCTGGGTTATTCTAAACCTCAAAGCCAGCCTGAGAGCTCTTCGTGCTCTGAAATGTACAACCTGAATAGGAAATTCCTGAGAAACATAACTATGAGAAAGCTTCCATGTATTAAATACAAAAGGGGGGGCATAGACTTTACAGTCATTCCACGTACTCATTTCATAAAAAGTTAGTGTGTTAGAGCAAATCTCATTTACATGCTGTGGTGTGGGAGAAAGGTTGCCAACTATTTAAAAAAAATCAACTGGGCCTGCTCCTTTTTCTTTAACAGAAAACATAACTTTGAATTTAAGATCATAACATCAAAATGTTAAATTTTTATGTCTTAAACGGTTTTATGGCTTTTATGTTTTAATATGTTTTATACTCATGCATATGCATGAGCATGTAAGCCGCCCTGAGCCCGCCTCGGCGGGGAGGGCGGGATATAAATGGAATAAAATAAATTAATTAACAGCAAGGTCTCTGCTCACAATCTGACTTCGATCCTGGCAGAAGCTGGGTTCAAGTAGCCGGCTCAAGGTTCACTCAGTCTTCCATCCTTCCAAGGTTGGTCAAATGAGTACCCGGCTTGCTGAGAGGGAAAGTGTAGATGATTGGAGAAGGCAATGGCAAACCACCCCGTAAAACGTCTGCTGTGAAATGTCATGATGCAACATTACTCCAGAGTCGGAAACGACTGGTGCTTGCGCAGGGGAGACTACCTTTACCTTTTTAATCTACATAAATCTGTAAGTGAAGCTTTTCACTGCATGGAAAAAAGCAGTCTTACCCACTAATCAAGGCACAGTTACAGAATGCAGCTGAAAAGCTGGCAGTCTTGTTTAGGAACTGCTTCCCTTTGCTGCAGTGACCTGCATATGTGGGAGAGTGTGTATGAAGCAACTGCTGGTTGGGACCAATAATGTTGAATATTGTCCCACAGGGAGGAAGAGTATGTGGGAAAGAAGCATTTTAGGTATGTGACCCCTGTGACAATTTTAAGATATTGCAGGCCAGGAAGAACCACTTGAAGCAGAGTTGCCAACTAGCCTGAAGAAAAAAAAATGTCCTGTTCTTTTGATAGAGGCTTAATGTGTGGAAACAGGCAGATGAAGCTTATCATGGCACGGAGGTAAATAACATCGCCTGGAAAATAACAGCCCATTAACATTTTTATCTCCAGGCACTTGGAAACTCTAGCGGTAATCTTGATCTGAATTAGGCGCCATGCACACAGGAACCGAGAAGAACTCGCAACTCCTGTCTGCCTGTTACATAGCGTTGCCAGCCTCCAGGTGGGGCCTGGAGCTATCCCACTTTTACAACTTTGATCCATGATTGAATTCATTGTACTGTGGGTAAGTGTGTTATTGTAAGAGTGGGAAGAGATAGTGGTGGTCAGTGTCATGATATTCACGGTTATTTTAATAACAGCTCCAGTTAAAATAGCATTGAGAAAAGACTGACGAGGGGTAAAACCAATGAAACTGTAAAAAAATTCAGGAAATATGGTCTTTTTGTTCTCTCTACGAGGTTGTGCAGAATGACGCCCCCAACTCCACCCAAGTTCCAGATGCGAGAAGCGGCTGAAGGTGGTGCCTCTAAGACTTTGCTATAGGAAAATGGCCTGGGAGAGCGGTGAGAGGGTGTACGTTCTATTGCTTTGCTGCATGGACTTATTATAAATTGTGCACTAAATATTCATTTACACGCTCATTGTGTGAGTGATAATTCAACCAGTGAGGTTTTGAATGTTGTATTGTACTTGATACACCGGTACCTGTGTTATTATATTACCCCTGGAAAACATGGCTGCTTTGAAGGGTATTGTGTGGTATTGTGGTATTGTCTCATGTGGTATTGTCTCATGCTGAGGCTCCTCCAATCCCCAAATCTCAGCCTTTCCTGGATCCACCTCCGAAGTCTCTAGGTATTTTCCAACCCTACCAGACTGACTTATGGTTGCCAGCTCCAGGATGGGAACTACCTGGAGATTTTCGGGGTGGCGCTTGAGGAGAGTGGGGTATGAGGAGGGGAGGGATTTCAATGGGGTACATTGCTATAGAGTTTACCTTCCAAACCAGCCATTTTCTCCAGGTGAACTGATCTTTTTTGCTGGAGATTGGTTGTAATACCAGGAGATATCCAGCCACCACCTGAAGGTTGGTAACCATGGACTGACTTCAACCTGTCAGAATATTAATTTGGTCCATACAATTCAACATATTTCATAACAGTTTAGTAACTTGAGCTATGCTCTGTGCTAAGTCATGACTAGGAAATGACATCAGGCAACTAATAGGACTGTTTGTGGTCATAATGAGCCCTCAGGGAATGGCATTCATGGAGCCAGTCTTTCATCACTTATTGTCTGGCCTGCTAATCCCACCAATCTCAGGCAAATTAGTTCAACTGACATAACAGGGCCAGTTCATCAATGTCTGTAATTGGTGGCAGACACAACTCATAAACCATCTGTCCACACATCTTTCCTCACATGTGTTGGACAAAGCACCTCCCAAGGTGTAAATTGAGAAGGCTCCTTCTAAGTGGGTTTCATGTGCCTTTAGGGAAACAGTGGGAGGCAGGGAGATCATAGCCATGGGTCTAATCCAGCAGGCATTTCTCCCAGATGAGACTCCCTTAAATGAATGGGAACTGTGCAAGAGCCAACTTGCGTGCCTGTACAGCTCCTGCTGACTTCTACAAGGCTTGTGCAGGAAAATTCCCTCTTGGATTAATCAACATGATAGATGAGCTGTTGGATTCCCCACTTCAGGCACTGTAACAGCTAGAGCTGTCCCTGATATGTTCATGGTTTGGTGCTGTTTTCAAAGGGAGAAGAAGAAGAGAATCTGTTTATTCTCCATCCTTCACTTGGAGTCTTAGAATGGCTTACAATCTCCTTTCCTTCCCTTCCCATAATAGATATCATGTGAAGTAGGTGGAGCTGAAAGAACTCTTTTGAGAACTGCTCTTTTGAGAACAGCTCTGAGAGAACTTGTGACTGACAGCAGATGCATGTGGAGGAGTGGGGAATCAAACCCAGTTCTCTCAGATTAGAGTCTGCACTCCTAACCACTACACCAAACTGGCTCAAGCCAATACATTGTATTATACAAGATAATACATTATCCTAGCTCAGCTCTGAAGGACAAGGCTGCCAGTTCCATCTGTTATAGATAACTGAGGTTTCAGATGGCATAAAGAAAAGTAATGCTTGTGTTTCTTCAACATGCATTTCATCAGAGAGCCATAGGGTTGCCAGGTTTGTATTGGAAAATACCTGGAGACTTTGGGGGTGGAGCCAGGAGAGGGTGGGGTTTGTGGAGGGGCCTCAGCATGGTGCAATGCCACAGAGTCCACCCTTCGAAGCAGCCATTTTCTCCTGGAGAGCTGATATCTGACAGCTGGAGATCAGTTGTAAAAGCAGGAGATCTCCAGGCCCCACCTGGAGGCTGGCAACCCTAGAGCCAGTGTGGTATGGTAGTTAGAGTACTGGACTAGGTACTGAGAGGCCTTAGGCCAAGTGCCACCTACCTCACAGCACTGTTGTGAGATAAAATGGGGAAGTGGAAATCACCTATGCTGGCCTGAGCTTCTTGGAGGAAAATACAATATTTTACGATAATATAATACTAGAAAACATCTAGTATAAAAATGTACTAGATAGCATTACATGAATAAGTGCTGTGCTTACATTTTCATAGGGAGATCCTCCACCGGCCCTATATGCTTCTGTGTAACTTGATATCTTTGCTTCCCCACTATTATTTAAAGCTTTGATTTTTAAAACATCCACAATGCATCAGAATAGGAAAGAATAAAAATCCTTTTGATAGCACTTCCCCTCCTGCCCCTTACAGAAATAGTCTTCCTATTTCCAGTAAAAATCAAATCCATTTACAATGTCTATACGCCTAAGTCATTCATCTTCAATATTTTTTGTACCATTGTACAATTGGCTTCACTAATGCAGAACTTGAAGAAAAGGGGTATGTGAAGAAATGCATCCCCCCCCCTTTGGAGGCTTGAAATGAGCAAAATCTTCACTCTAAGTTTTAAAAGTTTTTTTCCCCTCTGAGCAGAGAACAGGCAGGAAGGAGGGGAGTCAGTTCAATTGCTTTTCAGACTTACCTCAGCTCACCTTCATGCAAATACTAATAGGTCCAGGCAATGTGATGGTCAGGCTCCCCTCACCCCAAGCAGGGAACAGAGTTTTGGAGGAATTAAATACTAGAGAGACTTCAGGGAGGAAATTCCTGGAAATGTCAGGAAATCTTTTTTTACCTGGCCTGACTGTGTCAGTGGAAGGGGAAAGGGAGAAGATAAAACTCCTGGAAGCAAAGAGGAAGGTCTCTTTTGTGCTGACTCCATCACAGCAGACAGAACTCTTAACTGAGGTGTGGAGGAGGCACATTGACTATGTACTGATCTAAGAAGCTGGAGGAATTTCAAGGTAATTGAACTCTGTGACTTCTTAAGCTAAGGAACCCATCCTGTACTTTAACATCTGATAGGGCATGTATAGAGAGAGGGACAGAAGAACCCATTTCCTTTGAATTCCTTGTTCAATCTGGTGCTGTGCTAAAAGTATGCTTGTGAACATTTTCTTTGTAATAAATACTTTATTACTTTTGATGCTGGCAGTGGTTCTCTGTGTCACATAGACCTCCACCATCTCAGACATGCTATTTTAAAAAGGAGAGGTGGGGGAAAGAAGGTAGTTGGCAAACAGCTATTCCTCCAGGGACATCCAAGGCAGTAAATTGTCCCTGTGGTGACCAGGTGCTGGACAGCTGGAGACATAGAGGCAAGGCCTCTGAATTGGAAGAGAAGCTGGTAGTCCTGATGCTCCCATTGGGCAATTCTGTTCAAAGGTCTGGTGGTTGTGGTGAGTTACCCAAGAGAGAAAGAAAAGCCTCTCCAGGTGCTGTGAAATCCTTAGAGGGCAGGGTGGAACTATGGTTGCCAATCCCCAGTTGGGGACAGGGGATTCCCCTGTTTGGAGGCCCTCCCCCTGCTTCAGAAACCAGAGTGGGAGAACTGATCTATGGGCATCTGGGGCTCAGGGGGCTGTTTTTGAAGCAGAGGCACCAAATTTTCAGCATAGCATCTGGTGCCTCTCCTCAAAACACCCCCCTCCCAAGTTTCAAAAAGATGGACCAGGGAGTCCATCCAATTATATGAGCTCCAAAAGAAGGTGCCCCTATCCATCATTATTTCCAAATGGAGAGAAGGCATTTAAAAGGCATGCAGACCCATTAAATGTGATGGCCAGAACTCCCATTAGAATTCAATTGTGCTTGTCATACCCTTGCTCCTGGCTCCACCCCCAAAGTCTCCAGATATGTCTTGAGTCAGACCTGGCAACCCAAGGTGGAACAGGACCTGCAGGCTGGAGCAGGCTCATTCAGCTCCAGGGTACATATACACACAAAAAGAAAGGCAGGGTATGTATGTAACTCTGTCAGCTACAGACACTGCGTTCTTTAAATATACTGTGCTTTGTTAAAAAAACCCACATTTTTTTGTTTCCTTTAATATCTTGAGTGTTCAGTGAAAATCAAAATTTCACAAAACACAGAGTAAATCTTAGATGAACCTTTAAAAAGGTCTTGTTTATTCGTTCCCGCTACAGCATTTTTCTTTTGAACCAGTGCATCTGTTTTATTTTTGATCTCCCATGGCTACATTCCTAAAAAGCAGCAGCTTCTTCTTTTATTTAGAGAGAGTTCTAGATCCAGGTATTCTTCATTCTTATGGACTGTCAGCCAAGTGCAGATACCAAATGTGGTATCAGAAGAAATTCAGTTTAGACCCCAGACAGAGAGGTGTCATGCAGGATAGTTACTAGGCAGGAATATAGGATAATTTCAGGAAATATTTGCACACATGCCTGACAAAATGAAATGGCTTCAGACTAAAATAGAGAAGTACAAAACTCCAGGTTGCATTTTGTCAATACAATGTGGGGTGGGGATGGGATTGAATTTCCACATGTGTAACAGTCCTTTACAGAAGTTCTAAAATTACTCTTCACTGGTTGTACTAAATGAAAGTAAGTGTACCACTGCTATATTTTCCGCACAATGTATTTCTTCTGATACAATCTCAACACTGAATTAAATTAAATCATGTGAACCATCTGTTGTGCACTCATGTGCACATTGTTTCATTAAAAATTAAGGTCCTACATGTTGCTGTGGGGAGGGAAGGCGACATGGTTCAGCCCAATCTCATCAGATCTCAGAAGTTAAGCAGGGCCAGCACTTGGAAGGGAGACCACCAGGAAGACTCTGCAGGGGAAGGCAACGGCAAATCACCTCTGCTTTTCAATTGCCTTGAAAGCCCCTTGCTGGGGTCACAATAACTCAGCTGCAACTTGATGGCATTCACACACACACATCTTGCTGTACGAAATATACTACCTCTTGTGCCAGTGGAGCTGTGCTAAGTACATTTTCCTTTCAGCTCACACATTGTCAGATCTGACTCACAGTTCGTGAGCTTTACCATGCTTGAGAGTAGCTAAGATCTTCCAAAACAACTCAAGAACTTATCTTCTTCCTTATCTACTTCAGATGCAGGGAAAGCTATAGACCCTTTCCCTGAAGATGTCTCCCAAGCAGGGTTGCCAACAGGCTTAGAGAGAAAAAATATGCTGTCTTTTTATTTGTTTTGCCACTGTCACAGCTTATTTACAGCAACCCAGTAGGGTTTTTAAGGCAAGAGATATTTAGAGGTGGTTTCCATTGACTCCTTCTGCACAGCAACCCTGGACTTTTCTTGGTGGTCTTCCATCTAAGTATTAACTAGAGCTAAACCTGCTTAGCTTCCAAGACTTCAGATGATCAGGCTACCCAGGACAGTCACAAGGCAGCTGGCCATTTAATAGAAATGTGTACAAATGGACAACTGAATCCTTTCATAGTGCAGAGGTTAATAGCATCTCATTATGCCTCTATTAAAGGGACAGGGCATTTAATTTCCAAGCAGCTGGCAAACCTAGGCCCCTTGTCATTCACCAGACTTTTGCTTGGCAATACCCAATTGCAGTCGAACAATGACCTCGGTCCTAGGAGTGGGGAACTATGGACTTACATTTTGAGGCTTTTTGTCTCCCTCAGAATTCTGGGCTTCAGTAGCTCCTTGTACTCATTCCCTCTTGACCCTGATTGTTTGCAGGCTGCATAGGTGACACTTCATGACACTTGAAGAGTTTGACCCAAGGCAATCATCCAGCCTATCTGCTATCGAAGAGGCTGGAGAAAGAAACTTAACCATCTAGCTTTTTGTGTGTGTGTGTCTGAGAAGGCAAGCAAGAAGAGTCAGGGGGATAGGTGCTGGCAGCCCCGTAGCTAAGGGCCACGAGGAGAGGGGGCCATTTAAAGAATTCAGGAGGCTGGTGACTGCTATTTGGACCCCACCAATCAGCTGATTTGTGGACCCTTTAAATGACATGGGAGGGGCAGCAGCTGCTCCTGGGAGCCGCTCCCAGCCCATTTAAATTGCACAGAAGAGAGAGCCAGCCTGGGGGTGAGGGGGCCCCCAAACTGTCAGGGGGCCAGACCCCGTGGGCTCCTGGTTAGCTATGAGCATGGGTGCTGGGTAAATGAATGTTTAAAAAAGCATTTAGATCGGGAAGCCATGACTTTTCTGTTCCTGACTGGCATTTTTCTTGCCACTAATTTCACCTCCCCCCCCTTTAATTCTAAAAGCTCATCTCTCAGAACTTTGTTTTTTGTCTTGCTCTCTCTCTTGGTGCTGTATGATCCCTCCAGCCCCAGGGTGGTTGCAGCACCGCAGAGCTACGTCTTGGGTTACTCCAGCCAAACTGATGAATAATGAAGGAGCCTGAAAGCCAGAGGCATTGATCGGACCTGCTAATGAAAGTGTCAGCATGATGCTGGGGAGGGGGAGGGAATGGGGAAGAAAGAGGGGAAAGGAAAGGGATGGGGGGGAAGGGGCAGTAGGGTCTGAGCTGCAAGATAAAACTACCTGAGGCATCTGTAGCTAGATTCCAGTCTCTGAAGTCTGCATCCATGATGGCTGCCCCTTAAGCAACCCACTTGCCTGAGTACAATGACCCTGTTGGTCCAACTGGATGGTCCATGTGGCTCCTCATTCTGTATTTCGCCTAGGCATCATTTCAGAGCCTCCCACAACAATGCCTAAGATGGCTGACTAGGTGCTTCCCTTTTGGACACTGTTGCCAGTTGGCCTAGAGAAAGGATACCTGGTCTCCTACAGGCTCAATAGGATGTTATTTGCCCAGTACTATTACTTACCTCCATGTCGTGAAAAGGTTCAGCTGCCCATTTCTACACTTTAAGCCTGTATTTAAGGGACTGGATGTTTTTCTTCAGGCCTGTTGGCAACTCTAACTACATATTACGTACTGTGATCTCTGCAGCATATCTCACATGTCTTCATACATTGTTCCTGTGACCTACATGGAAATCCAGCATATGCAAATCAAGTAAGTGAAACTCTTTCTATCCTGTCTTTATGCCTGGAAAATGCTCACCTGCTTAGCTTTTAAATTTCATCCTGCTGCTAAATGCATGGGAGCAAAACCTGAGAAAATAAGTTGGCAACTTTATGCATTCTTTCTCCTCCACAAGGAAAGTCATTCTCCCAAGGTTGGACATTTTAGCTTTGTGCTTCTCCCCGCATCCATGGGACTAGGCATTTTTAAACACAAGCCAATTGCTATGTCACACACTCTTCTAGCAGTCTGTCTGGCTCCTACAGGGATGTCATCATTTTAAAAAAGGTAAAGATAGTCCCCTGTGCAAGTACCAGTCGTTTCTGACTCTAGGGTGATGCTGCTTTCACAACGTTTTCACGGCAGACTTTCTACAGGGTGGTTTGCCATTGCCTTCCCCAGTCATCTCAACCCAAATTCCATAGGGTGTCCTAAGGACAATGTAAAAGTGTGGGGGTGGGGGTTGAATTTTGAAGTTGTTGGGGCTGTAGTGGATGTGTGTATTCATGTTAAGTGTGTGCTCTTCATTTGTACATGCTGCTTGTGTCACTACAGCAAACTTTGTATTTGCCATATGTGTGTGCATTCATTTTTGGATATCACTGCTTTCCTGCTCCCATTGAACAACCACAGCAACCCCTACCTTCAGTTTGCCAAATCACTGGTGGTGTTAGCCTTCCTTGGAACTCCTTAGATAGAAAACTGCCTCTAACCATATAAGTTTTTCCCTTCTCCCAACTAGGGTTGCCACGTCTAATTCAGAAAATATCTGGAGACTTTGGGGGTGGAGTCAGGAGACTTTTATTCATAAGGATGCCAGACTTTTCCATTCCCAAAATAAATACATAAAAATACAACAGTGCAGTTCACCTGCATAGTCATCAGTTCCTCATCGCCCAATAGCTGCAATTCTAGTAAATGAAAATGAATACACATAAAGCAGCCAAAATACACAGAGTTTGCAAGCTCACATTTCACTAGGGCTTTACTCACAGGAACTGCTGTTCTTCAGGCTAACGCTGGCAAATAAAAAGAGAGGTAGAGTTTTCCTCCATCCCATAAACAGGTTCCTATACAAAGTCTCTGAAAATAATGAAAAACAAGCACAGAGACACACACACCCTCTACAAAGACTTCTGAAAAGTACAGGGGCTGCTCTCTCTCTCTCTCTCTCTCTCTCTCACACACACACACACACTTAACTGTCTCTGATTCTTCCACAACATGGTCTGAAAAGTACATGGGCTATGCTGCTCTCTCTCCCGCACACACTCACACCCACCCACTTACTTACCCTGAAACAAAAGCAAAACAAATGGAAGGGCTGTGCTCTGACTCTGCTGCTGAGCCTTTCCCATGAAGTACTTCCTGCTCAACTTTAAAGGCACACACACTTTAAAATGGGATTTGTTTCTAAACCTGCCGGAGATCTAGAGGTACAAGGTGACTGTGGGGGCGGGGCTCCCCCCTTCACCAGCCAGCTGGCTGGAGGTGGGGGGAAGCTTGTGAAACCGGGGGATCTCCCGCTGGGACCCGGGGATTGGGAAACCTACTTCCAACTGAAAACCAAAGCCTTGCTCCTGAGAAGAAGACCTGTAGGACCCAGGCTGAAGGTGGTGGAGGGCAAGACCATGGGTTATAGAACACAGGACCAAAAAACAAAATTATGTGAACTGCAACATGTTTGTCAAATAAAGATATTTGTTTTCTACTTACCTTTCCCCTTTATTTGACTATTTATTTGGAACTGTACATTTTGTGAAGAATTGCACATTAGGAAATCTCCTGTTACTTGTCTCAACCATGGCAATCTTGTATAATACACAGAGATGAGGCAGCTGGACCCATCTGAAGATACAGAGTTGGATCCAATTGCCTTTTCTGCTGGTGAAAAAAGAATGAGGGGACCTCAGAAGGCCATGCAGAGGACTATGGGGTCTGCATGGGCAAAGGCATGGGATGAATGCAGTAAGGAAGGGAATTAGATGAGACTGAGTTAAAAAGTGGGATGGATCCAACCCAAATAATCTGTCTTGTACACTCATAAGGTTTGCCGTATTTGGTAAAGCCAGTAGTCCATCTACATGAGTCCATCTACCAACACAATTAAACCCCTTGGAAAGGTTCATGAGCAGATTTTAATAATGAGATACCAAAGGTATGTCTCAAGTGACACTCTTAGCTAGGGTCAAGCTGAAAAGGGTGCATGGGTGCTATTCACAAACATTTTCATCAGTATGTAAGAATGTCCCCTCTCCTTTACAGGAATTACATTTTTTAAAAGGGCAAACATGTCTGCCCATGCATAGTGTAGGCAAGGGGAGAGCTGCTTGGCTAGAATCATCCATATGACTGATAAAGGAAGCTCTGCCATCACTCTCCATTGCCTTCATTTGCTTTCACTAACACTGTCATGTAGTCAGATGTGATTAGCTACTCAGCCTCTTCACTTGGCAATCCCTGACGGGCGGGGATGACCCTAAGAAGAAAAAGCAGCACTAAGGCAGCAAATAGGTTCAGTAGAGAGTGATTGGGGTGGGTGGGGGAGAGATATTTCACTCCCTGAAATCTCAGTTTATAGCATAAAACAGAACTGGACATCCGTAATTGGGGCAAACAGCTGCTGAGGTTGCCAACTTCTTATACTGATCTTGGTTCTGTGCCTTGAACTGCAGGCTGCATACAGAAACTGGACTTTTTCTGTATCACTTTATCTACTCCTGGAAAAAGCCTTACCTGCTAAATTTCTGTATATTGAACAGCTGCTGTTCAAGGCTGAAGAGCAGGTCCAGTACAAAGGCAGTGATACTAGGAACAGCTAATAGCTAATAATCCTTGTCAGAATCCATTTGTGCTAGTTGCCATCACAACACAGGACTGTCAATTTTTTTTTTAAAACTCAGCAGGGTTACAGGTGCCTTTAACACTTGCATAATAGGCAAAAAAAAAATCAGCAGATGAAGCGTTTGTCTCCATTTCGGCAAAAAAGATTTAGCTGTTGAATTTCAGGCAGTTTTTCAGTTGTTAAAGGTAGAGAAGTCTTGCTTGAAAAAGGATTGGTGACTGTACTGTAACAGTCCTGCTTACCTGTCCGTTGCCACTGCTGCTGAGTCTGATGTGCCATGCTAGGATATTGCACCCTTCTTCCATCTACCACCCAAGCCTGCCCAGTGGCATGCAGGGGCAGCGGTGGTGAGGGCTGTGAGAGCACCAACCTGACATTCTCTCCCGGCCGATTCTCCTGGGGCTCTTTCCCTCTCCACTTGTGTTTGGAGAGCCATTAATCTCCCACTGCGAACGGCTGAGACGTCAGATACCATCAGTAAAGAACTTCATCTCTTGCAGCCCAGACACAAAGATCTCAGAAGAATAAGTACTGCCCAGCAATCAGGGCTGGGGGGGGGGGGGAGGAAATGGAGCAAACCCATGGATATCAGTCACAGGCAGCAAAGAGCAATACACGCATCTCCTACTTATGGGAACACAGCTGTACTTTGTCCCAGCCATGGCTCCAATTGACACCTTCCTTCCCTTCTCACACACAGCAAAACACATCTGGATAGCTGCCAGGCTCTCTGGCCTGGGAGGGGCTTTAGAAAGGAAGTGGGAGGGGTACAAGTTGGACTATTGGGGTCATCATCATAGGTAGAGCTGTGGAGCAGGACGTAGGTGAAGCAGGCTTGCTCTTACTGTGTGTCTGGGCTATAGGCAGGGCTGACCCTGCCACTAGGCAAACTAGACCTAGGGCACCGGCCTTCTGGGGCACTGAATTGGGCACCCCCATGCTACTTGGTTATGTTATCAGTGCGGGGGGGGGGGCACTAGAAGTTAGCCTTGCCAAGGGTGCCAGAGAGTCTAGGGTCGGCCCTGGCTATAGGGTAGGTCCGTAAAATAGCCCCAGGTTTCAGCCCTGCATCTAGTTGAGAGAACGTAAGGTGGCTACTGATGTTCTTTTTCCTTATATGCATCTGAAGGCCTCATCACTTGGCATATTTAGCGGCCATTTCACACATCATGCAACAGCAAACCTAGTTTTTATCACCAAGTACAGAAAATCACATTCAGTTCTGTGTATATGGCACACAGCTTTGCAAGCACAAATTGTTGGTTGTATCTTACATTTTAAGGTGTACCAAATTATCCACCCTACATCTGGAGTATCAAAATAAAACAGGTTATCTCTGAATCTAATAGTAAACTGGCTGGCCCCCGCGTGGATGGTGAAAACTGCACAATTGGACCACCCGCATCAAAACATAAGAGCAGCCACACTGATCAAACCAAAGAGCCCATCTAGTCAGTCCAGCATCCTGTTTCACACACTGGCCAACCAGATGCCTCCATCTCAGGAGAAAAGCAGGGTATCAATGAAGTAAATAAATACATCTTGAGAGGCATATCTACTCCATGCAAGTTGTCTGCAGTGATCCTGTGGTGATGTTTCTTTATGTGCATAACCATTGGCACAAAACACGTTTCTTGGTTTATTGGAGTACCTTCCATAGTGTGACAGACGAAGCTGGCTTACACTGAATCAAACCATGGGGCTCACTTAGCCCAGAGCCAAACTTAACATTACAGCAGCCATGGGTCTGACTTGCAGCTGCTGACAGCATTTCAGAGCAGAATTTGGCCATTCAAAAATGCCATGAGAGCCCAGTTCTGATCTGGACCAGGAGATCTTCTCCACCCCATCCCACACCTGTTCAAGCACTGAAAGGCATACAGGTAGATGGACAAGATTGCCTGGTCCCACCGTAACACAGGCCAAATCAGGATCAGGTCCTTGTGGCATTTTTAAACAGCCAAATTCTTCTCTAAAATGGCAGTGACAGCCATAGGTCCCCAAGCTTTTGGACCCTATGGACATTGGAATTCTGACACTGTGTGGTGGGCACAGCCAGCAACTGACTGCAGCAAAATGGCTGCCACAGGAGGGGGAGCTAGCTACAAAAAATGAGTGCTGCAGCTTACCTTCAGTCACACAGAGAAAGATCCTTGTGTTGTGGTGGCAGTTGCAGCCAGATAAATCTCCAATGGCCAACTAGAAGCCTTGTTTGGCTAAAGCCCCCATCTGGCCTCACCCACTTTGCTGGCAGTGGCCAGCAAAGGTATCAGAGGGTGCCATGGTGCACATGGGCACCACATTAAGGATCCCTGGCATATTCTAAGTAGTAGAAGGGCTCCAAGGCCAGGCAGAGAAAAGAAGTTTCATAATGCTTGCTTGCTATGGAGACGACAAGGACTGGAGCTGTGAACTACTGGGTTGGAGTTGGACTTTCCTGCTTCCTGCCCTTCCTACTGCAGTTTCCTGATCTCTACAAAATCCTGCTCCTGAGTCACAGGAGTGACATGGTGGGGGGTCTGCAGAAGGAAGGGGGCTTCATAGATGTAATCTGGATCCTACTTGCTATATACAAAGCACACCATCTATCATTTAACCAAGTCCTCCTTCATGGATGAAAACTGTGCTCTACCAAACTGTGCGACAGAGCTCTGCTGGCCCCAGGAAGGAGGTGCTCTGTGCCAGAAAAGGGGCAAAGAGAAAGGCCATGTATAACTTTCCCCCTTCGAATATTTTTCCCTGAAAATACTCCTCTTCCCTTTATTCTTATTCCTGCAGGATTCCAATCTTGTGTTGATAGGATAACAATGGTAGGAATGACAGTTGTTGTTCCCTGGGGAAAGTACCCCAGGCAAGGGAAAATATCTGATCTTCACTACATTTAGAACCCCAGTTGGGAGGGAAGGAAATTACTCCTGGTTGAATGTGGCATAGGTCACCAGAATTAGTTTTCAACCAGGATTCCTTCATCACAGACTGCTTGGGAAGAGAAGGCCAGGCTTGTGTTCATTCAGGTTTAATTTAAATTTGACGTAAAATCTGAGCCAATGTAACATACAAGAGCCAGTGTGGTAGAATGGTTAGAGTGCTGGAAAGCTAGATTCAGATCCCTGTGGAAGCTTGCTGGGTGACCTGAGGCCAGTCACTCTCCCCAGCCTCACTGACCTCGCAGGGTTGTTGTAAGGATAAAATAGGTAGCGGAGAACCATGTATACTACACTGAGCTCCTTGGAGAAATAGTGGGATATAAATATATGAGAGAGGGGTAGGCTGTACTGGCTGCAGTTGGGAAACCTCCAATTCAACTCTTGCGTTATCCATTAACTCTACTAAGTGGCCTCAGGCAAATCATTCAGCATCTCGCTTGCCTCTGCCCCCCCCCCCCTTACAGTATGGAATAATAACAGTCTGCCTTACAGGGCTATTAGAAGAATTGCTCAGATAATACATTGGAAATGTTCTGAACATTGTTTAAGCACCAGGCATTAATACTTTAAGGCTGTGTCTTCCGTGCAGAGGGTCCCAGTCTCAACCCCTCCCATCTCCATTAAAAGAATTTCAGGTGGCAGAGTGGGGAAAGAAGGCCCCACTCTGCCCCAGACCCTGGAGAGTCAATGGAGAAGAGAATAAACCAGGAAGGCCAATCGTTTTAGTCAGCTGTGGAAGGACATTTCATTCATATGTTTGATCATCAAACACTTGAAGCTTCCCACTGGCACCTCCCACTGCCCATTCACAATTCATTTTTTTGCAGGAGGGAGAAAGAGAATGTTGGTCCCACCTCTGTTGGCTTGGGGAGTTTAAAGAAAGACCAGAAAGGGCAGATGGTCTCCGATGATGCTCAGGTTATCTTCCCGAGGGGCTGGGAGACAAGAAAGGCCAGCATCTTCCAGAGGCGACAACGGGGGAGGGGGCTGGAATTCTGCACTGAAATATTATTGTTCCTTTAAACATAAGCGCATTTTAAACGCCTATTGCCTATTAATGGGACGGAGTTTTAAATTAAAAGTTCAGGTTGTACTAATCACGAGGCCAGGCAGATTTAAAGTTATCCAGAGGACAACTCCATTGGAAGTTTTCCCCTCTCGGCACTAAATTAAATCAACCAGCAGTGAGCCCCAGACTTGTCTCTCGCTTGCAGGAACGGGGGGTGGGGTGGGGGGTCTCGCAAACCCTTTTTGTACCCCTCCCCCTTCAGCGCTGGACCGAAATGTGGCCCCTCCCTCTCACCTGGGGAAATGACAGGGGATCCCCTGGAGCCGGGCCCAGACGGAGCCACAGCCGAGGATGCCGAAGGGCAGGGAGCCAAGAGGAGGCAGCAGAGGTGGGGGGTCTCCCCGGGAAGCGTGGCGTTCGGCGCCGGCATCTCCCTCCCAGCAGTCGGGGAATTCCTCGGCAGGAGGGCAGGCAGGAGAGCGCAGCTGCCGGGGCGAATTGTGCCGCCCCCCCGGCGGGCAGACGGCTCCTCTGGGAGGGAGTGCAGGCAGGCGTGTTGAGCGCCGCTCTCCGGGAAAGGGAGGAAGAAGCGCCCTGCCTGGACAGCGCTGCGCCCGGGGCGGCCTCGGTCACCCCACAGGCTGGCTGAGGCTCCAGAAGCTCCCGAAAGAGGCCCCGCCTGGAACCAGGCTGCACAGCGGCTTCAGCTCAGCCATGCCCGGCCTGGAATTCCCTCGAGGGCCGGCGGTGATGCGGGGGAAGGAAGCATACGGAGAAGGAGGCAAACAGCAGTCTCAGCTGAGGGGACTAGGAAGGTAGCAAAGCCCGGACTCAGGTCTTCGGGTCAGGCCTCTTACACTGACCGCGAGTTAGTCCTTAAGAAGTGCCGGTGTTCTGCGTGCCCAGAACAAAGGGGAAGAGAGAGCAAAGGATTTTATACCGGAGAAGCAAATTTGGAAGTAGATAAGGGGGAATGATTTACACCGTGTTGATATTAATTATGCACCACGGCAAAGCGCAGTTTGTGCCAAGAAAAGCTGGATTCTGCAGCCTGTATAAATTATGCAAATCAAACAAATTGGAATATATTTGCTAATTTTGCATAGTATAGTCTTCCGCTGCTAGCCGTGACTGCAGAGAGGCAAAGAGTGATGGCTTGCCCTAAAGACCTGACCCCCTGAAATGTGATTGGATTCAGCTCCCCATCACCAGTCACCCATCTGAGCTCTGGATTTAATCCTGGTCTGGGATTGTCAAACTGGGCGAGAGAAACTGCCTTTTCCCACTTGCCTTCCAAGCAGCAGGTTTCACGTTTTAGTGTGCGGAAGGCCGCAAACAGATTTCTTTTCTTTCTCACATTGCAGGATTTCACTGTTTCTTGAAGGGATTCAGGTAGCATACTTGGAAGGTCTCATTTCCCCCTGTTCACAACAATCTTGTGAAGCAGGTCAGGCTCAGAGAGAACAACTAGCCCAAAATCTAAGACTATCCAAGTTAAATATTCTTGAACTGAAGCATCAGACTGGCTAATTTCAAAGCACCAGGGGCAAAGAGTCACAGAAAGCTTCAAAGATATTTTAAGGGGATGTGAACATATCCACACTATAGACATTAGTAAGCTAGCTGCCATCCCTTCACCCAAAAAAGCTGCCATCCCTTCACCCAAAAAACAGAGTAGTGATAGCACCTCTTCAAACTTTCATTCCCAGAGTTCTCTGAAGGAAAAAGCATAACACACTTGACCTGCACTGGCTTCTGCACAGGTTATGTTAATGATTGATCATAGCAATTTTTGTATTGAATAATTTCAGACTGTTATTTATTTTAGGCCTTTCTTTGGCTCTAGGAACCAGCCCAAAAATTTAGGCAGCTGACTCATGACCAAATTTTCTAGTCATTGCTACCACAAAATCATCTACCAAGTACTTTATAATTTCTCATAACTGTATTCAAGATATGACAAAAACATTTTTTTAAAAAAGTAAAGGCAGTCCCCTGTGCAAGAACCAGCCATTTTCGACTCTGGGGTGACCTTGCTTTCACAGTGTTTTCACGGCAGACTTTTTACGGAGTGGTTTGCAATTGCCTTCCCCAGTCATCTACACAGCATGGCCAATGGCTGGGGCTGATGGGAGTTGTAGGCAAAAAACATCTGGAGAGCTACCGTTGGCCACCCCTGATCTATACTTCCCCCCCAGCAAGCTGGGGACTCATTTTACCAACCTCAGAAGGCTAGAAGGCTGAGACAGCCTGAGCTGGCTACTGAACCAGCTTCCACTGGGATCGAACTCAGGTCGTGAGCAGAGGGCTCCTACTGCAGTACTGCAGCTTTACCACTCTGCTCCACAGGGCTCTTTTTTTGCAGTATATAAATATGTAGATAACCCTGGATGTAAGCATAACAAAAACATAATAGTAAAATCACTGCTGAAAATACTAGACACCACAATGAAATTTTTAGGCATCATGGTGACCTGGCACCTGGGATTTGCTGAACCTGGATTGATTTATTATTTTATTTACATTTATAGTCCTCCTTTCTCAGTGCAACTCAAAGCAGATTACATAGGGTAAGTCCATGCAACCAACAGGATGAGGCATCCAATAAGCAATGAAATAGGATTAGGACTGCAGAAATCTAAAACAAGCGGAAATCTGAAATAAAGCTTAAGTATTAACATGACATGTTAAATGATGCAGAAATTATAGTTGGATAATACATGCAGCAATAGATAGTGTGTTCCATGTAATCTCGTAATAGATCTGCTTTGTACTTTCAGAACAGCTAAAATTCAGACACATTAGCTGAACAAGTGGTTAGTCACACTAATGAACACTTTGAATGGCATCTCCAAATCTCCCTGAAAGGCAAAAGAGAGACCCCAGATATCAAGAAATAAGGATTACCCCTGAAAAAAGGCATCATTAGGAAGTATGTTGGTAAGACTTACACTGTACTTATTTCTTACACTTTACAATAACCAAACACTCATTATCATCTGTAGCCTTCCCTGAACAGCACCCGTCTCCAGCAAAAGTCTTATCCTTTAGGTTGGCAGCAGGAACTGGAGAACACAGCGGGGGGAAGGAGGTTGGATCCTTTGACTCCCTTCCCCCCCAAATCTTCTTCTGCCACAGAAAGATTTCCTTCAACAAAGAAAGACTTTCCCATCAGGATCCAGCCCAGGGTGATAAGAATTATTTTAACAGAAGATTCTTGGTTACAGTAAAAACATATAGCACAAACCACCAACATGTTTTTGAGAATCTTCCTTTGAAGAATTATTGAGATCAGACACGTATGTAATTCCCCTGAGGAAACACATCAAAGACTTTTGCTATACATTTGTGACTACGCCTAAGAACCGTGTTATTAAAAATCATTTTCATGGTATCCTTTGAGCTCTTCCTTTGTCATCTTCATCTCTGGTATTTGGTAAGGCCCCTTTTTCTTTATAAATTACAAAAACCTCCACCTTATTCCTGAAAAGACTGGCACATCAAGTTAACCTCATACAACTCCAAAGAATGGTCCCTTGACCAGACTTCCTCAAAATAGCCAAGAAAGCAGGCATTGCTACAGTCTCCACAGAAGGCACAGAAAGCTGGAAGGATATGTACGTGCTCGGGAGGGCCTCCTGCGTATGACTGGGCTCTGTAAGTAGCACAAGACTGAGACCTGACAGTACTTTTTGCCAACTATGATAGTACTGCTGCTGTATTGGTATGAATACCCCAGTGCAGATGCAGCTGCCTAGATCCTGGTACTATGGTACAGACTGTGGCCATGGGGAGTATGGGGTGTTATGGAGTGAATGCTGCTGTATCAAGTCTCTTGGGGATTGTACAGATGGTGCTGTATCCATGTGAGAAGCACAGTGCTCAAGCTGCTGTGTGGCTACAATGAATAACAGGGCAAATCTGTGTTAGGATGCTGCATACGATGAGCATCTCTGATTTTGTTTTATGGATTACTCCTCTGGCTGCCAGACACTCTGAGAAGCTCCCCTCTTCAGCACAATGGGAGAGAAGCGATGCTGCCTTGTCAGAAAGCCTATATGATGGTGGTTGGACTGGGATCCAAAGACTCAGGAATCCAAAGACTTTCTGTCACTGGGTCACTTTGGGCCAATCACACATTCTCAACCTAGCCCACCTCACAGTGTGGCTAGGAGGATAAATGGAGAACCATGTAAGCAGCCGTCAGCCACCTGGAGCAAGAGTGGGCTAAAATGTGCTAGAAAGAGAGATAAGAGGGGCTTGCAGAATCAGAACAAATCCAGCCTTCTGGTTTCTAGCCAGATGCCTCTGAGAACCTCACAAGCAGGATATAAATATAATAGCTCTACCCTACCATAGACCAGAGTTCAGAGCACTGGCCTAGTACCTGGGAGACCCAGGTTCAAATCTCTATGTTGTCATGGAAGCTTGCTACTAGATGTCCCTGGGCCAGTCATTTTCTCTCAGTCTAACTTACCTCACACAGTTGTTGGAAGAGAAAGCAATGTTGTAATCTACTTTGGATCCTCATTGGGGAGCAAATCAAGATATAAATTCCTAAATAATGGAACAGTTTCCCCTAGAGCACTCAGGTTGCCCTCTGGCACTGTGGTGATCATTTGTAGATACTATGGCTAATGCCCACAGATAGGTCTTTGTCCTCTCTGTATTTATACAATCCACTTCTAAAGCCATCTGTGCTGTGGACCATCACAACATCTTGTAACAGCTCCATCTCACCTCTGAGTCTCCCTCTGCACCTGCTTGGGACACAGTAAGAACTACTGCAGAGGGGGCTGTTGTTGTGTTAAAGCCAGAGGCCAGTTGCCATAGCAACCGTGCTCTGGCTCCCTAGCTAGATATGAACGGACTTCCCAGCTGCCTTGGCCACCAAGGATGTGGCTCGGATTCCACTTGCCAAAATGGAGCTGGCAACAAGCTACCTAGCTCCATGGTCAATATATAGCTATTTTGCTGATGGGGAAAGGGACAGGAAATCAAAATCCGTAATGACACTAGTTAAGTGTGCATTGCTCATCTTGGCCACAGACCATTGCCAAATGATGCACTTCATGAAGATGAAGAACTTGCTAGCCACAAAGCCAGGAGGTGCATCCCAGAAGCCTTCTGGGCACCTCTAAATACTTGAGTTTTAAAAATGCTATAATTATCTGCTGATTCTCTATTCACTCTCAACAGGACTCTGATGAGCATATTGAGATTGTCTGGGTTGTCTTGGAATTATTGTATACCTGCAACATAAAAATCCTGGTAAAATGACTAAAGAAACCTTGCATAATATTATGTATTATGATGTGGATCCTGCTAACGCTACTATTATTACTGCACTCTCTCAGCATTGTCAAAGGTCCCGACTCCTCCCCTGCAGTCTTGTTTTCCTCACAATGTTATTTTAAAACACCAGCACTATTAATTTTTTTCCTGGAGGTAATGGAGCAAATACAGTCAAATACTGAATAGGGAAGTGGAGCATTTATTACTTTAGTGCACTAGCTGCACCAACGTGTCTGCGGAGGGCATGCAGCAGCTTATGTACAAATGGAAGCGCAGGGAAGGATCTGGGGAGGGAAGCAGAAGAACATTGCAGGGAGTTTTGAAGGAGTTAACAGTACAGAGCAACAGGATTCTAATTAGTTCATAATTGCAAGCAGTGCTAAGGGGCACCACTCTGCCACAGGTGCTCTTATGGTAAAAGGAACAACCCACCTGTACCTTTAAAAAGGACAAATAGTGTGCAGAAGGAAACTATGTTATAACATATCACAAGCCAGAATTTTTGCAGCTGGCTTACTCTAAAGTGATACTATAGTGGTGTGGGGAATCTCATTTCAGATGCTTCTCAAAGAAGAATGGAGCCATATTCTCCCCAGTCTCTGTGTGTCACTCCAGCCGGAGATCCATAAGTGTATGTCTGATATGTATGATCTTCTTTCCAAGCACCCTGGAAGAGGGAGAAGAGCATGAATGGGGTCTGTGTGCGTACAGGAGGCCTGATCAAGAGCACCTACAGCACATATCACACTAGGTAAGTGGGAAGGGAGACATGGGGAGAGACGCTCACCCATGCATTCACCATGGAAACTGGATCACTGCCTGGTAAGCATCTGAGCCAGGCCAAAGAGTGCCAGGAGGCCTCTTTAAACAGATCACTTAAAAAAGCATCAATACAGTTTTTGCTCCAATCCTCAGGGTCCTTTGGGCATTCCTTTCCCATCTGAAGGTGGTGATTGTCACAGTCTCCCAGGGGAGAGGGAAAGATAGATGACCTAGGTCCAGGAAGCCTCTAGAAAATGTACCACCAATGAAAAATGCTGATTGTCCTGAAGTAGCCCCCATTTTCCTGGTCTGGGGCTGCTGGTTCAGAGGCTGCCATGCAGTTGGACTTTCCAAGATTCCCTCTTCCCCCACCTCCATTAATCCTAAATATAATCATTTTCTTTTCTTTTCTAAAAAACCTCATTTATTGTCTAAATTTGGATTTTACAAACATTGCATTTTTTTTATCATTATCCATTGTTTGGGTTTATTTTGTAGTTTGTGTCATATTTTATGCAACCGCATGTTCATTGCAAGCTACCACAAAACTATCCCATCCCCCTTTGCTGCGCAAAGCTTCCAGACCAAGGAGCGCTCCCTTGCATTCTCCCTCCCCCTCCACTTCCCCCCTCCCCACCGTGGGGCCCACTGCAGTTGCTGAGGTTGCCTGCCTGTTAATTCTGATGGGCTGAGTCAGCAGAATGAGCTCAGGGGAAAGACTCATCAAAGCATCTGGACAGGAAGAAAAAAGAGAAAAAGTAAATGAAGTGTGTGTGTATGTGTGTGTGAGAGAAAAGGGAGCCAGTGCAGTGAGGGAGAGCACATTTAGCAGCAGCAGAAGCTCAGGATTCTGGAAACTTTCTTCTAGTTTCAAGTAAGTGGAGCATGGAGGGGAACTGAGAGCCACTTCCCAGTCCTTCAAAGAGCAGCTAGCAGCAGGCAGGGGGTTGTTGTTTTTTTGTTTTGTTTTGCATTTTTAAAAAATTGAAGGGAGGGGAAAGGGTTAAAACTCTTATGGTGCCACATGGCCTCAGCCAATATCTGTTCTGAATATCTGAGCTTGGCCCACCTGGAAATGTTGGAGCCCCTCTTCTTAGCTACACACTTTGCAACCCTACCATTTGCAGATGACACTTCAACCTGCAAGAACCTTGCTAGTTAGGGAAAGGATAGTGTTTCCCCCAGCAAAAATACACGGCCATCTAAGTGCTGGAAATGTGAGATACAATTCCACACAGAAGGGCTTCGTGGAAGGAAACCATCTGAACAACAGTGCCTTTGATGTGCTAGGGACTGAGATGGGCCCTTAAAGGGCCATACTAGACATGATTGCAACAAACCAGGATCTCATTTTAGAGCACAAATAGCATGCTGTGAAGGATACTGAACTCTTCTTCCCACAACCTCTCCCAGAGTCTTCTCTTCTCACCTGGGCTCACTTCTAGCAGTGAAGCCTGAATTGATTGAGAAGGGATGTCAAGGGACAGGCTGCTGGAAGAGAAGTCACAGGAAGGCGGGGGGGGGGGGGAGTGTTTAGCCATCCCTTACCCATGTACCCCTCTTTCTCTTGCTTTGCAAATGATTGATGAAGGTGCACACTGAAAAGGATGTATCTGCTGCTACCATTCCCAGTCTGGCCAGGGAGGCCCAGGCTTATGTTGTGGCTATTGGCAAAAGAACTCTGCACATGCTTTGAAGCGCTATTTTTTGCATGCTTCAGAGCTGTGTCTGAAACCAGGATCACACATATGATACATTTATAGAAATATGTTTCTAATGTTCTTTTGAACATGCTGTGTACATAGATGATGGATTAATCCAAGCACCTGCTTTGCCCAAAACAGATTAATGCAACTGAACGAATGGAATATATTCTGTTGTGGCTGAGTTCCGTCCTAGATTTTATTACTATTTTATCACAGGTTTTATTAGCAGTAGTAGCACTTATGCAGAGGCATTATTATAAATGATGCTTTGCAGAAAACGTATGAAAAACAAATACAAAACAGATCCCCAATATGAGGAACTTGGAGTCAAAGATTACTTTTATACTGCACTTTAAAGGTTGGTTAAATTTGTTTCTTTGTCTACTCACTTCTGAATATCTAAGCATTGGAGACTGAACTATCCATTTCTGTTGTTTCCTTAGTATATTTTTGTATCTGGTGTGTGTGTTTTATCATTACTAATAATTATTTTGTAGTCTGATTTTATTCCTTTTAATCTCTCTCTCTCTCTCTCTCTCTCTAATCATTGTTTACCATCCTTTTTTGCTAAATTTTATCCCACCACTGAAGACTTTAGCATACTTGAAAGATCTTGGGCAGATCATTCAACACCACTTTCAACTCTGCACTTTATTAACTATGTATTTATTTGCTCTATTGTGAGGATGGCCACCTTTTGATTCAGTCAATTAAGGATATTTTGCCATGGAGCAAGGCCAGGCAAGGGAGAGTGGTCGTATCAGGTTGCAGCAACAGACTCACTTGTCAGCATCAAAACCCAGTTTTAAATATTGCTTACAGTTTGTGCAGCTAGGGCAGGCCTCCTGATGCCTTGCTAGGGCCAGCCTACATAGGATGCTACCATTCTGTGAATGAAACACCAGATGTATCCAGGGTTGCCAACCTCCAGGCAGTGGCTGGAGATCTCCTGCTATTACAACTGATCTCCAGGCGACAGAGATCAGTTCACTTGGAGAAAATAGGAGCTTTGGAATTTAGACAATATGGCATTAAAGCTCAAACACCACCATCCTCAGGCTCTACTCCAAACCCTCCAGTTATTTCACAACCCAGAGCTGGCAACTCCCCCCATGCGTGTATATGTATGTCAGGATTGGGGCCATGGCACTGAAGGGAGGTTTCACCCATTTCCACCTGTTTCTCTGAATGAAACCAGCCCTCTAGTTGCTTTACCTCCTTTAATCTCTTTCTCTCACTTCCTCCTCCCTCCATTCCAGACACAAACATTTACTGGGATTTCCCCCTGTCTCTGGGAAAGAGGTAGAGCTGCTATCACTTTTATGGGTCCTGCTTCTCTGCTTTTAACAGCTGTGCAACATGTGTGACATTTTACCAGGTTGAATTTTCTAACTTCCTTAAGCATACATCACATTAAGCTTATTTCACATTAAGATCTGGAAGTAGGGTTGCCAGTGTTCAGATGGTTCACAACTATTGGGAGGGGATGCAATACTAAAGTGCTGTGTTTTGTAATATCTATGAATTTAATATTTATGAATACTGATGAAAATTGATGTGATTGTGTAACGATGAAGAAGAAATGAAATATGAAAACTGATATATTTGTTTTCTATTGACTGTATATGTCTTTCATAGATATTCAAAGTTATTGTTAATTGTTAGCAATTAGCAGTTGTGACACCCTTAGGCAGTGTCCAACTAGTGGCTGGAGATCTCCTGGAATTTCAGCTTGTCTCCAGGATACAGAGATGAGTTTCCCTGGAGAAAATGGCTGTTTTAGAAGGTAAACATTATGGCATCACACCCTACAGAGGTCCCTCCCCTCCCCAGGTTCCAGCCTAGGGTTGCCAGGTCAGTGTTACAAAAAATACCTGGAGACTTTGGGGGTGGATCCAGGAGATGGCGGGATTTGGGGATGGGAGGGGCCTCAGCATGGTACCAATGCCACAGAGTCCACTCTTCAAAGCAGCCATTTTCTCCAGGGGAGCTGATCTCTGCCAGCTGGAGATCAGTTGTAAAAGTGGGAGATCTCCAGGTCCTACCTGAAGGCTGGCAACCTGACTCCAGCCCCCCCCCCCCAATCTCCAGATTTGTCCCAGCCCAGAGCTAGCCACCTATCTGGGAGACCTAGCCAAATCTCCACTATGTTATAGAAGCTCTCTGTGTGACCCTGGACCAGTCACCTGCACTCAGCTGGGTTGTTGTGAGGATGAAATGGAGTAGAGGTAATGATTTTGTATGAAAGTCACTGTGGGTTCCTCTGGAAAATATAAACAATAGCAATATCTACATCAAATCAAACCTGAAGTCTCCTTAGAAGCTATAGTGAGCAAACTGAGGCTATCATATTTTGGTTGCATTATGAGAAGACAAGAGTCACTGGAAAAGACAATAATGCTAGGGAAAGTTGACAGCAGCAGGAAAAGAGGAAGACCCAACACGAGATGCATCGACTAAAGAAAGGAAGCCACGGTCCCCATTTTACAAGACATGATCAAAGCAGTTATCATAGCACATTTTGGAGGACATTAATTCATAGGCTCACCATAAGTCAGAAGTGACCTGATGGCACTTAACATGCACAGTACAAATAAAATGGGTGGGAGGTTAAGGATCTCCCAGAAATTACAAGTGATCTCTAGCCTACAGAGCTCAGTTCCTCTTGAGAAAATGGAGAATGGACTCTATGGTGTTATACCCCTCTGAGATCCCAGCGTCACTAGGTTTCACCCCCAAATCTCTGAGAATTTCTCAATCCAAAGCTGGCAGCCCTAATAACAACAGACAGGACACAGAGACTCAAACCTTCCCGACATTCCTAACTCTGGCATTCAGAGGTTTACTACCTCCGACTGTGGAGGTTCCCTTTAGTCACACTGGATAGTAGCCATTGATAGATCTCTCCTCCATGATTCTAACACCTTTGAAAGCCATCTGTGTTAATTGCCCCCTCTACAGCCACTGGTAGTGAATTTCAGCAGCCTGAAACACGACATTTAGCAGGCAAAACACTTCTTGGCACGGATCAGTGGGGTGGCAGGAATTTGGAAAAACTTCATGTGCTTCAAAGTGTTATTAAAATGAAGTGGGGGTAGGGGGGCAGGAATGACATCTCTGAGAGATAGGAGGACTGTGCTTGTGCAGGTCAAGGGAAAGCTGAGCTTGGAGATGGCTCTTATCCAGAGGGAAATGCCTCCAAACAGATTTGTGCATGTCTTCCAGTAGATCTTACTGAGAACTCATAGGCTTGCCAACTCAGGGTTGGGGAAATTGCTGGATATTTTGGAGGTGGTGTCTGAGTTTGGGGAGGGAAGAGACCTCAGTGGGGCCATAGAGTCCACCCTCCAGAGCATTCGTGCTCTCCAGGGAGAGATCCATGTAGTCTGGAGACCAGCTGTTATTCCAGATCTCCAGCCCCCAACTGGAGGTTGGCAACTTTACTGAAGGGAATTGGCTCTTGTAGAGACCACCAGTTCATATCAGCTGCCCTATACCACCCCATACCGTGGCAGTGACAACTATCCCTGCAGCGTGATGCTTGGGCACTTGGCACAGCATTAGCAGAAGTCATTCAAGCAAGAAGGAAGCAGCAGAAATTAACCTTTAAGGAGATGTTTTAAAAAATCTGTTTAAATGCCTTTGGCCATTTTTGCTATCTTTCACTTCAATTACACACTCCACACAATCTGCAGTTTCCTGCATTGTGAAGGGGAAGTCGAGAGGAATCAAAAGCTGGTTGTCTCCTTTACTGTTATTTTTTAAGGGACTGTTTTAAAGGCTTTAACGTTTAAGGCTAGCCTAAACTGGATGTGAGGCTTCTGGAAGTGTCTACCACAGGACTCATTCAAAGAGGAAAGGCTCGATGAATCACGACATGGCGAAACGGCTCTAAGTCACTGTCCCGCTCCTGCCCCAAAGAAGGGAGACAGCCAGCACGTAGCTATCTTAGCAGGGGAGGCCCTTCTGCCCAGCTGGTCTTTCTCAGAAGCACTCCAGGCAAAGAAGTCCCCCTAGGAACTGGCTTCTGCGTGAATAAAGGAGAGCGAGGAGCGGCGCGGAGCTGGCGCCGAATGAATGAAAAAGGAGGCCCGGGTGAGATTCAGCTACGGGGGAGGCAGGCCTGTGGCGCGATCGCCTCTTCCGCAAAGGAAATGTGATTCCACATTCCCCCACCCACCCAGGCAGAGCCCCAGGAAGCCCATGCGCAGGGAGACGCAGGCAAATATTTCAGTGGGGAACAGCAGCCCGCTGGGAAATCCAGGGGAGGGAAATGTGTTTGATATGCAACCGGGCGAAGGCTTTTCCGCCGCAGCACTTTGTGCTCGCTAGCCAGGCGCCTGCGTGAGGCTGCAAGGGGAACCCAGAGAGAAGCATAAATATAGCACCGAGGCAGCTTTTCCTAATCAAATCCATTAAATCATCCCAACCGGCTTGTAAGCACTAAACCAAGCGGGGAGAACAAAGAGCCACGGGAACATTCTGCCGGCTCACCGGCCCTCCTTGCAACACAAGTTTACAATTCACCCGGAGCGGAACTCTCTGCCAATCAGGTATTATATTGGGCATTTTGGAACCTAAGAGAGATTTCACACTTGCTGCTCAAAGCAGTCCTGAGCCTTTCTCTGCTGCTGTTGAGGGGCATGTGTATAAGACAGGAATGCGGCTTTAAATGTGCTTGTATTAGATCTTTAAATCGATTTAAGGCTGTGCAGCAAGGAGGATTTACGGCCACATTTCAACCTTACAGCAATTTCGTGTCACCTGTGAACACATGCACTCTACCAGAAGCACATTTTTAAGTCCTCCACCCATCATTTCCCCCCATAGATTGGTACACGCACATTTTTAACTCCCCTGTACAGAAATGCATTTGGGGACCTCTCCTAGTTTCCTTCACCGTTCTTCCAAGTAATAATTAAAAAACACTTTATGATACATGTGTGATCTTGGCCTAAGCTTCAAAATAAACTGATCAGGGCAGATGTGTAACTTCAGGAGAAAACAGGAGTCTCAGCATCACTTTGACAAACAACCACAACATAAACAAGGTTCTAGACCTCATGGCTGTAAAGGGAATTTTAAAATAAGGTGTATAGGTTCTGAACACCACTTGCAGCGGGGATCTCCTGATCAGAGTTTTTGTGCAGGTCATATTGGGTGTACTGTCACTGTTCTACCTCCTATGATGCAGATCTTCATAAAATATTTGAGACTGTTAAAATCAAAATATTGCAATCAAAATAAACGATCTGCCACAATGCAATAATGCCATGCATATTTCCTTGGGAATAAACCCTGTGGAATTAAGTGGGATTTATGAGTAAAATGCATAGGATTCAGCTGCATAGCTGTAATCCTAAACACAATTACTAGGATCTAAGGCCCACTGCACTCAATAGGACTTTCAAGTAAACATGCTGTAACTGAATGGTAAGAAAATATAGATCTTCTCAACACCAGAAACCCACATATTACACTGCTGGCTCCAAGGAGGATGAAAGGAGACCCTTAATCAATGAAGGAGGGACATAAGAACATAAGAGAAGCCATGTTGGATCAGGCCAATGGTCCATCCAGTCCAACACTCTGTGTCACACAGTGGCCAACCCCCCCCCCCCAAGTGCCATCAGGAGGTTCACAAGTGGGGCTAGAAGCCCTTCCACTTTGCCCCACCAAACACCAAGAATACAGAGCATCACTGCCCCAGACAGAGAGTTCCAACAATATGCTGTGGCTAATAACAACTGATGGACCTCTGTTCCATATGTTTATCCAGTCCCCTCTTGAAGCTGGCTATCCTTGTACCCACCACAACCTCCTGTGGCAGTGAATTCCACATGTTAATCACCCTTTGGGTGAAGAAGTTCTTCCTTATATCCGTTCTAACCTGACTGCTCAGCAATTTCATTGAATGTCTACTTCTTTCTCTACTTTCTCCATCCCATGCATAATCTTGTAAACCTCTATCATGTCACCCTGCAGTCGACATTTCTCCAAGCTAAAGAGCCCCAAGCGGTTTAACTTTTCTTCATAGGGAAAGTGTTCCAGACCTTTAATCATTCTAGTTGCCCCTTTCTGAACTTTTTCCAGTGCTATAATATCCTTTTTGAGGTGCGGTGACCAGAATTGTACACAGTATTCCAAATGAGATTGCACCATCGATTTATACAGGGGCATTATGATCCTGGCTGATTGGTTTTCAATTCCCTTCCTAATAATTCCCAGCATGGCGTTGGCCTTTTTTATTGAAGTCGCACACTGTTTTGACATTTTCACTGAGTTATCTACCATGACCCCAAGATCTCTCTCTTGGTCAGTCTCTGCCAGTTCACACCCCATCAACTTGTAGTTGTAGCTGGGATTTTTGGCCCCAATGTGCATTACTTTGCACTTGGCCACATTGAACCTCATCTGCCACGCTGATGCCCACTCACCCAGCCTCAACAGATCCCTTTGGAGTGCCTCACAATCCTCTCTGGTTCTCACCACCCTGAACAATTTAGTGTCATCTGCAAACTTAGCCACTTCACTGCTTCCTCCCAACTCCAACTCATTAATGAACAAGTTAAAGAGCATGGGACCCAGTACTGAGCCTTCAACACCCCACTGCTTAACACCTTCCACTGCGAAGATTATCCAAGCAAGCTCTCCTGAATCCTCTGGAACATGGCATTGCATGATGCTGAGCCTAGCCTCTCTCCCCTCCCTGGAGCACAGCCTGTCTTTGTACCCCCTACCCTCCCAGAGACCTTTGTGATTGCTTGTGCATGCTCCCTAAAAATGCTAGAGTCTGCCAACTGTCTGAAGGAAAATAATGGCCTGTCCCTTTAATAGAGGCTTAATGGGATGTTATTTACCTCTGTGGCATAAAAGCACTCCTTCCTAGCCCATTAAGCCTCTCTTAAAGGGACAGGACATTTTTCTCCAGCTCCTTTGGCAACCCTAGCTGCAGCACAAATTTGCATTACTATTGATCTTCCAAGGTGTTAGGTGGGAAGTCAGAAGGCCAGTTCCAAAATCACTTATGGGGGGGGGGAGCATCTGAAACATTTTGGAGGCAATGCCAATGTTTCTTTCATGGCTCCTTGACTTCCCATTTATCACCAAAAATGTGGGGATGGAGTTACTGATCTTAGCTCTTACTCTTTCTTGAGACTCAGCAAACATCCAGCCAAGCTGACTGCTAGCAGTGACCATGTCCACACACAAGGTAATTATAGCCCTTAGGATTTTCATTTCATTTCAGCAATGGAGCCTTCTTTTGCGTAATTAATTATGAGCAAAGAATTTGGATCTTCTTGATGAAGCAGTTCATTTTTCAGTGATTTTATTTATTTATTTGGGATTTATATCCCGCCCTTCCCACGAAGTGGCTCAGGGCGGCTTACAACAAAGAGTCAAACATCCAGAGCCAACCTGTGTTTGTTTTCCTGTTTTGTATTGCCTGTCTTTGAGACAATAAAAAAGAGCTTGTCTCCCTGCAAGCTCTTCTCACCTGTGGTTACTCAGAGTGACAAGGACCATTGGCTAAGCATCAGCTACATCTACATCTTTATGCATATCTGTTACCAATGGTGGTTTAATAGCAAATGTGCCAGGGCATTGTGCCTCTATGTTCCCTCTGACCAAATCCATTCTACTAAAGAGTTGCTGGTTATCCCAGAAATCTAAGATAAGGTGAAATGATACAGCACACAGGCTGGGGCATTAGGACATGTTCTTAATGCTCTTACAAACTGCACAGTATCCAGTGTTCTGGTATAGTGTTTCAGCTTTTCAGGTAAGAGGCTAAGAGCTCCTACTGATCCTTTTACACACTCAGGGTTTAGATGTTGTTTATTGACAAGTGTAATTAATTTGAGATGCATCTCAAGCTACTTCCCAATAGAAAACAAGGGCAAGTTAATTAAACCCCCTTCTTAGAGTTAGTAGAAATTTCGGGATGTATACTGATTAGCTGGGCTGCCCCATCAGTGCTTGATGGATTAGGTTCAGTCTGAGAAGAAAAGGAGAAATGCGATGGAAGGTTAACTTCAGCAAAAACCTTCTTTACAACTCTTCAGCTCTACAGACAAGCCCCTTTAAAAATATTCCCCAAATAATTCCATTCCCCCCAGGAAAGGGGATAACATCTGACCAACTATGCTACTCTGCTAAGTTCTTCATGGGCTACTAGCTACCTTCCACTAGTACTCATGGGATACATGCAAAGTTAATAGAACCTTCCTGGTAAGACCTCAAAATGCCTCAGAATAGTGTTTTTAAAAATTTAGAAATCCTATCTAACTTTTCTCCCCAATGAGGATCCAATGCAACTGACAACACTGTTAAGAAAATAAGAAGATGCATCTTGCTGACCATGGATGAAAACAGAATATTCACCAGGAAGTCCAATCCAGCAAGGATGCTTCTTAGATTTGTATATAGTTAGGGATTTGCATCTCCCCTTCAAGTCTCATCTATTTACAATAACAAACACTGGATGGAATGCTGATAGGACTCAGCTATTGCACATGCTGTGATAGATTCAGGTAGACTATATCAGGGTAACCACCAATGCTCCCTCTAAGCTGCAGAGTCTTGTGAGCAAAAATTCTACTTTGTGAGCTACTGGTATTAAAGTTGTGTGCTTCTGCATAAAGTAGTGTGTTCTGAGGTCATCCTTCCTGAGCTAAGACAAAAATGTGTAAGCTAGAAGCTAAAAATCTATGAACTAGCTCACGCTAACTCAGCTTAGAGGGAACACTAGTAACCACCATTCAGGGTTGGAATCAGCATACCCAATGGTGGGGTGACTGCCAGTGTCCAGGGCTTCTGGTGGGGCCCACTGCCACTGCACCCCTACCAGGTGACTGGAAGAACTTGTGAACAGGAGGCGGATACACAGGGAGATGGTGGGGGTGGGGGGAGGTACAGGAACCTCTGGACACTTGTCAGCCCAGGGCCTCCCAAAATCTGGAATCAGTCGTGCCACCACTAAAATGAGCTTTGGTGGTAGAAAGTGCCAACTTATGGCAACCCCAGAGAGTTTTCAAGGCAAAAGATGCTGAGAGGTGATTTGCCATTGCTACCCTGGACTTCCTTAGTTCTCTTCCATCTAAGTACTAAGCAGGGCTGACTTGGCTTAGCTTATGAGATCTGATGAGATCAGACTAGGTTGGGCCATCTAGGGCAGGGTGAAATGAGTTGTAGTGGTCGTGAACCAGAGGCAGTACCACTGAAGGAAAGAAAGTCTGCCAGATCAGTCCTGTTAACAGTGAACAAATCTATGCCAAAACTATTATTGGGAGCTTCCCCCGCACTCTATTCATCTGATGAGAGACGTGGGTGGTGTACAGTTCCAGCTCACTTATTCAAGACCTCAGGGGTAGCAATCTGTAGGAGCTGTTCCACACCTAGGAACAGCTAATTCCCAGGTGGTAGCTTGGGGCTCACTGACATCAGAGGCACGTAACTGGAAGAATGCATGAAGCTGCCTTATACTGAGTTAGCCCATTGGTCTCTCAAGTTTAGCATTGTCTACTCTTGACTGTCAGTGGCTCCCCAGGGGCACAGGTAGAGGTCTTTCACGTCACCACTACCTTTTAAATGGAGATAGCTGGGAGTGAACCTGGGACCTTCTGCATGCCAAGTGGATACTCTACCAGTGATCCACCTCCCTGCAACAGAAGGTGTCGGAGTGAAGACTTCACCAGCAGCAAGGCTAGAACCATGGGGAACAGACCAAGAGAGCCAAACATAGGAAGTGTAAGCCAAGCACCAGGAGGTGGGCACAGGCCGGTTCAGAGGTACCTCCTCCTTTGCAAAAAAACTCACCATTGCCAGCTGTCCCATACTTGCAGCTTAGAATCCCCCTTCTCACAAAGATCATTTTTCTGAAGGAGAGAAGGGTTCTGCAGTACAAACAAGTATGCAGAGCATTGGAAGGACAACTCACATGGATTGGTGGGGGGGGGGGGAAGCAGGGAGAAGAGACAGAAGGCAAGTGAGAGCTTTTTTTTGTAGCTCTGAATCTGCCTGTGCTAAAAAGGAATCCTTTCTACCACTGAGCGACCTTGTCTGGTCATTCAGATGCTCCTCACTGTGCATACAAAGAGAGGCAGAAATCGTAATGCCCTTGCTTTCTATGTATCTGCACTAGCAGCAGATGCTTCTAAAGGGCATGAAAAAAAATAGAGCCAAAGGGCTCTCTTGCCCACCTGAATGTCCCACCCCATCAACTGAAGCTCACTGACCTAGAGTCTTTGTTCACTGAGCACCTCTCTGTATCAGAGCTGATTTCTGTTTATGAACAGGAGCAGAAGGACACATGTATCCAACTGGAGTAGAGAATCAGACCTACATTCTTGCCTGCCTCTCCAGCACTGAAATGGTATCTTGTGTCTGACTCCTGAGTGAAAACCATCCTGAGAGCCACAGGTGTCTCTGTGTGTTTGTGGGTGTCCATATTTATAGTAGCACATAATGAAGTCTCCTGGTTGTGTGATTTTTTTGGTCATTGTTGATGGACAGACTATACCCCAAGACTAGGTCTGGATGCCTTAGGACCCTACCATCCATGACATCACCTGCAGCTGGGTATTCAGCAGGGCACTCTGTGGGGCAAAACAGAGCCACAGTGGGGCAAAACACTTTTGTACTTGGTGCAAAAGTCCACATCTTGAACACATGAAGCGGGCAAGACTCTTGTGGCAACTTAAGAACTAGCAGACTAATCACAGTGCAAATATTTGTTGGACAGAGCCAAATTCCTCATATGCATGAAATGTTACCTTCAGTTGGCAGAGGATCAGAGATTATATAAATAGAAAAGAACAGGTATGACCTGAAGGCACACAATGCAGCCACCTTGCTGCAATCTGGGTCCAAACTGTGCCTAGATGGAAGACCTCCTAACTTACTGATGCTTTCTTAAGTTTCCCCATGGAAAAGAGACGGGATAAACACAGGCACAAACAGGAGAAGGGAGGGATGCTATCATCAAAGGAGGTGAGAGGGTCCAGCAATCCAACAGACATTATTACAAGAGTGTTACATTACTATGCGGAGAACAAAGGAAAACAAGATCTATGCAAAAGGATAAAAGACCCAGTCAGAGTGGGTGCAGACCTCTCCCGGCTGTTGATAAACAAGGGCGGATACACAAACCTGAATGGAGAGACAGTGACTTTCTATAGGGAACCATTTGTTATTTATTCTAAACATAGATTTGTGTCCCCTGCACCCAAGGGACACTTAATACATAAAAGCAAATACAGCAGAAAAGACTATAAAGCCCACATGAACAATAAAAACAGCAGCTTTAACAGCAGAAATAAAAGCCTATAAAGTGGGGAATAATTAAAACAATACAAAGACAACAAAACACAGAGCTTTGCAGCCAAAAAGTTGGCTAAACAGAAGAGACTTTGATTGGCAATGCTAGGCAAACATTGAGTGAGGAGTTCCATAGGTAGGGAACAATAATAGAGAAGACACTGTCTTCAGTAAATCCCTGCCTAAGTTCCAAGGCAGGTGGCACTAGCCCCTCCTGTTCCTGTAGAGATGCTTCAGTAGTCTTTCTGCTAATTTGCAGCAGACTAACAGTCATCCCACTGGAATTTCAGGATGTTTTTTTCTAAGATTCTAGGCATTAAGGCTTCAAAGAAAGGCCAGGCTTTGTTGGACAATCCCTTGTGAAAGCTAGAACTGGAAGAACAGCTAATGTGAGTCAGGAGACTGGGCTTCAGTGCCCTACATTCAGTGCCCTCTTTGCTCTTCTCAAGGACTAGCCAAAGAAGGAGCAGAATAAGCAAAGGGATGCCTTTTATTTAATTTTTTGTGTGGAACTTACACAATACAGCTAGAATTAAGCTTTTTCTTGGTGCAGAATTTTGATTTTTTTTTTTTAAGCACACAAAACACACAGCCCCCTGGACTGTACCCCAGCACCCCCCTCCCCCCATATAGAAAATTCTGGGACACATGAAGACACTGGGAAGGGGTTTCATAAATAGGAGATGCTAAAGCTGTCACAAATGTTTGACTCAAAACTGCTATTTCCCCCCATGACTCTGATTCTACTATTTTAGATTTTGTTGAACACCAGTTAAATTCAGCAAAATGTTAATTTAAAACATAGCATGACAAGAAAAAAGAGAAATAAAATGATGCAGTGCATACAGTGGAATACTAAGCAGAGTTACACCCTTCTGTAAAACAAGATCAATGAATTTAGGGCATAACTCTCTTTAGGATTGCACTGTTTGCTTTTAAGTATCTGCGATATAGACTTGGTCTGTTATTACAGTCAGTTTCTACACTGCTGGGACCAGGGTCAAGGGCTTCCAAGTCAGGGTGTATCATATTCAGGTAGTCTTGAGTCTCAGAGCCAAATTAAGTGTGCATATTTTTAAAGAGTTGGCTCTTAGTTCCTGGACTCAATTTTAAAAACAAGAAAAGGAGAGCCCATTTGGGTTTGGAACACCACCCACTGTAGGGGGAGGCAGGGGTCCTGTGTCCCACCCAGCCATTTTCCCATGCCGCTTCCTGTGTACATAGAGCAGCAAAAGCACAGAAATAACCCCACCCCACCCCCAGCATGGAAAAACATCTGGGGGAGGAAAGAGCCCTTTCTCCCCTCCCCCACTAGAGACATTCCAAGCCCAAATACTACTTACGGTTGGATTTTTCAGTGTTCTTTTCCCTCGTTCCCTTTTTTCTATTTTTTAAAAATAAATTTTTAAAAGCTCAAATGTGCTCTGCTATATTTTTCATAGTAATTCCCTGCAGCTGCTGTGTGGCTACAGGTGAACCTAAAATGCTAAAAATAAGGACGTTTGGCCCTCAGCCTCTCTTTGAAAGAAATTAACCAACTTAGAATTTTGACTGCAACATTCAGTCCATTAATTGGTTATATTTCCACTGATGCACATCACATAAAAACAAAGAAAGAAAGAAAACACCTTTTTTTTTTTAAAAAAAGGGACATTTTTTCCCCTCATGTACACTTGTAACCAAATTTCAGGAATTAATAGGTTAATCAACCACACCCCATGCAATTAATCTGTGAAGAGTTTTTTAAATGAGTGACAACCCTCATTAGAAACTGATATCTGAAAGGGTGAATAAGGGAAAAACCAAAGCCATCTCTCAAAAAACGATGCCTGGCCTCACAGGCTTAACGTGCTAAGAACAGAAACAAGCAAGGGGATCCTTTTGATCAACAAGCTCTGCATCTCACACCTGGACCTTGAATGTTTCATGTTGTCTTCTTTCCTGTTTCCTCCCCCCCCCCGAATGTTGGTCATAGCTAGTTCCAGGAGGGGGAAAGATCCTGTACTGCCTGCAAGGACCACAGAACCAAAAAGGGTGCTGGGCCCCACAACTGGAGCCCCTCGCTTTCCTGTAAGTGACATCATCTCCTTTGGTGGCATTGAATAGTCAACTTCCCAGTGAAGGAGAATCGTTACCATATAATTTCTTGCTGAATCTCCTGCAAAAGGGAGCGACACCTATCATAGAGAATCTATTGTGCGTTGGATCTGTATGTCGGCATAGCACGAAACAAACGCCCCACGGTATAGAGTCGGGGGGGGGGGGGAAGAGGATGACAGAGCTTCAAGTGACTGACTGGAAATTATATTCCACTGATACACCCAGCGTCTGCGTGTCTATTTATGTTTCTCTGTTTTGTCGTTTGTCTCACTGGCTCAGGCTGGATTTTCTGCAGCTGACATCTCATTACAGTGTAGTTGAAGGTGGGGGGGAGGCAGCAGAGCTGAAAAGAGGGGACTCCGGTGCCCTCTCCGCCTTCCTGGCCTCCTGCAGGAAGCCCTGCCTATCATAAAAGTGCATCTCAGGGGAAGGGAGGAATGGTGTAAGGAAAACGGAGGCACTGTCCGTAAACAGATGTGGTGCTAGAGATTAGGGACCGGACTGGGAGATGCAGAGAGATGGGACTGAACACCCTGTGAACAGAGCGAGTGGAATGCTGGACAGGGGAGACAGATGAGAGACTCACAGAGATGGAAAGAGATTCGATATACAAGGAAAAGACCAAACTCACTGGAGAGTTTTCTCTTTCTCCAGGCTAGAAGCAACCAAGCAATAGTTAGGCATTAGTGCCCAGCTTCTGGGTCTGACGATAAAACTCCCTTAGCACTGCCTGGAGATACTTGTGTTATATATTCTGCTGTAGATAAATGGTCCTGACTCCCTGTAGACAAAACTGGGTAAATTGTTAGGCATTAAAATCTATGGCAGTGGAGTTGTTTAAAAATTTGGTTAAAAAGACGCTGTTGTATAAGTTTGCACTGTTCTGGAACTGGTTAGATTCTAAGAGGAGACTCCAGGGTCATCTCCCCCTTCCCTGCTTCTGGCAAGAAGACCTTGTCCATCGACAAAGCACATCTCTAGGCAAAGAAGAAGCAGCCCAGGGAAGGAGAATGTGTTGAGCTTGAGATGTGAATTTTTGACATGAACTGGGTAAGCATTGTAAGGAAAAGCCCAACTCATGTTTCAAGGGACATACGTGTTTGGGATATTCCTGCTCTTCATTTGAGAGTGGTTTGGACTGCCTCTGTATATTGGAAGCCAGGTGAGCTGCCAAGAATTAAGGTGACTACAAGCAATGCTCCATTTGAACCATGACCCTGTTTAAAAAGACATCCTTCAAGGCCTATTCTGGGGAGGGAAGGCAGCATGACCCAGCCCGATCCCATCAGTTCTTGGAAGTTAAACAGTACTTGGAAGGGAGACCACCAAGGAAGACTCTGCAAAGGAAGGCCAGGGCAAACCACCTCTGCTTTTCACTTGCCTTGAAAACCCCTTGCTGGGTTGCCATAAGTCAGTTGCAATTTGATGGCACATACGTATGTAAGCAGGACTTATTCTGAATGGGTGAACAACAGGTATAGGAATATGTGACACGGCAGGAGTGCCTTTGAAAACGTGCAGGGTGCCTTTCCTTCACCATCCTGAGGGGATTTCTGGTCCCCAAAGGTATCTTTCTTGGCTGGATGACAGTTCCAGATATCCCCAAGCATGCTCAAATTTGGTAATGTCTAGCTGAAGAAAACTAGCCTCGAAACCTCTTTTCTTTCCCAAGGAAGAGTTAAAGAGTTTCAGATCAAAAGATAAACAAGAACTAAGAACTTTTCCCCCAACATTTCAGAAGACTTTTATTTTTGTATGTGTCATCAAGATGCAAACAACCCTCACACCTCCACAGGGAATTTCTCCTCTTTCTTCATATCTTTGTCATAATGGTCTGATTCACTTCAGAGAACTGATATTTAGATTTTTCTGTAGTCCAGGCTAGCAGGGTCAGCCCTAGTTAGTACTTGTATGGGAGACCACCACGGAACTTCAAGGTCACTACACAGAGGCAGGTAATAGCAAGCCACCTCCGAATGTCCCTTGCCTTGAAATCTCTTTGGGGTCACCATAAATTGGCTGTGACATGACCCTGCCCCGCCCCCAGTCCCTCCACGATCCTTTGCTTTCTCTACTGCCCCTGTCCCAAATTCTCCAAACACCATCTTGGGATCTGGGTATTTGTGCATCCTCAAAACACCCATGTACATTCACCACAGTAGCAGCTTCTAATCACCTTAGAAGGACTTATTCTGAATGGGTGCACAGGTAGTGAACAGTGTACAGGTAGTGAAAAAACCTTCCCAATGAGATCTAGAGCCTCCTCCTGGACCAAGGTTTCCTCCATTAACTTCACAAAGTTGCATGTTCTGGATTCTGAAACATCACCATATCACAACCATTGTCTCCTGTCCCTGGTGCTATTTTTCCTGCCTCCTTGGCCTGCACTGCTGGTTGGTTGGTCCAAATGGAACCGGGACACTCCTAGCAGCACCACTGGGGCTGGGCTTGCTCTCAGGGGTGTGGTGGGAAGAAGCCATAAATGCAGACAATGCTATAGGTGCCTCCCAGACTTGAACCACTGCTAGCTTGGCCCAAACTGAGCCTTTGAGGTGCTGGCAGTGCCTCCAGGGCTTTACTTGCTCCCAGACAGGAGCAGCATGGAAAATGGTGACACCCTCCCCCATCCCCTTACATCTGGCTTGTTATGATCAGTCTTGGCTCACTTCCAGCTTGTGGCAAGCTGGAAGGAGGTAGCAGCCAAGCCTCTGCCATGCTTCCCTGGCCTAATTCTGCAGACCAGCTGGAGGGTCCCTGCAAACCATGGGTGGTCAATTGCTTAACCAACTGGTATGGGAATCTCATGCACATGATGCATTCCCTCTTTGTGTGATTCTGCACACAGAGCTTACCTATACAAGCAGCTGTTCCCCCTGTCAGCTGATTGGGTGGAGAACTAAAAAGTCTAATACAGTCTCCACCAAACAGGTACAGCTGTTGACTTGTCTTTCCTGCTTGCACTGTGGATCAGAGCCCTGATTTTTCAGGCTGTGTCTCTGAGTCTGTAGCTATGATCCCTCCTAGCAAAGCATAGCTTCTGGGAAACAAATTTCTCTTGGATCAGATTCCATCCTGCAAACAGGAGAAATTAAAGTACGTATATGTATTTAACAGCTAAATTATAATATCCAATAAGTCATTTATAATTGACAATATGAGAGTTTTATATGTTATGATTACTTATGACATATCTACTAAAGGATATTTATGTGTTTAGTTTAGCATTTATTGGGTTTATAATTTAGTTCTTATATACATATATACCTCAACATTTCTTGTATTGGGGGGTTGGTTGCTTCTGGTACTTTTCAGATTTCATTTTGCTCCTCTTGCAGCCGTAGGCTGCTTCCCCATCACCTTAGGACTCTGATCAGTACCTCACAAGGGCTTTTTTTTGCATTTTTGTATTTTGTGTGTGCGCGCACATGTGCACCTGCAAGTCATGGTGAACTCTGGTGACTGACCCCTACTGGGTGCCTGAAGGACACTCAGAGGGGAGGCTGAATAAAGCCTGTTCCTGTCCTCTCAAGTGCTGGTATTCCTAGGAGGTCTCCCATCCAAGTTTTGCCAGAGTTAACCCTGCTTAGCTTCCAAAACTTGACAAGGTCAGGCTTGCCTGGGCTATCCAGGTCAGGGCACCTCACAAAGGCTTTTTGACTGCCAAGATTCTTGATCTTTGTTGGTGAGTGTTTGTACCAGATAGTTCTGGATTAGCCACAGGGAGCGCTTTGGAAGTTTGAATTAGGGAAGCTCATTTCGCAAAGTTCGGAAACAACTGATCCATGGACTGACAGTGACACACTCTATAGTAATCCTGCTGAAGGTAAGCACAGCCTTAAGGCAACAGTAGTCCCATGGCAACTGGCTGGCATGGTTCAGACATTGCAATGGTTGTCATTACATAAATCTTGGGACATCTTCAGGCTTCCATATGTTCTCCACCTTCCATCCACATGTCTCAACAATCACATACTTTTGCTACCTGTTGTTTTCTTCAAACTACAGACTATGGTTTTGTTCTCTTCTATGCAAACCAGAATTCCAAACTTTTATTCTGATCTGGAGGGGGAAAGGCTTGGATGAAATGACAAATGAAGATTGGACATTTTGGGGCAGTGTGCAAGGGAAGGGAAGAGGGGCGAGTGCGCCTGGGTCTGAGGTCCTCCAGGCTCTTTTGCATAACAACAAACCATAGTTTATTGCAACCTGCAAACTATGCCCTGGTGGGCTAAGCATGCAGGAGTCTAGCAGCACAAGATGGTCCTTGTGCTTTTTACCGGGCAGTTTTGGACAAGTTTACACACAATGTGACTTGCAGTGCCATCCTAAACAGAGTTAACCCTTCAAAGCCACCTGATGTCAATGGGCTTAGAAAGGTTACTCAGGATTTGAGTCCAGTAGCACCTTAAAAACCAGCAAGTTTTCCAGGGTATAAGCTTTCAGAGCCCTCTTTGTCAGATATCTGACAAAAGCATCTTTGACTCTCGAGTTTATACCCTTGGTGGTCTTATAAGGTGCTACTGGATGCCAGTCTAGCACTTTTACTGGAGACCAACTTGGCTACCCAATATACTCAGGATGCCACTGATTCTGCCATGCAGCAAGCACAGAGGAACTCCACCCCCCCCCCCCTCAGAATTTTCTCTCTGGCTTCCAGCTTCTCAGCTGGCAGAGTGTAAGCAAACTACAGCTCCACCATTCTCAATCTGCAGCACACAAATCAATATCGGAAGCAAAATCTAGCATCTGTATAATCTTGCATTTTAAAAAGCAGATTTCTAGTCCTTACAGCTGCCAAAATATGTGTGAATACTTGGAAGGTGATACCCGGTGAAACATCAAGACTACATTCAGGCATTTTAAACAAACCACAGCTTGTGACATAAATGTGCCTCAGATCCTGGACCAATGTGCTTCCTCACTCCCCTCCCCACCACTTGTGTGCATGAGCTGTGACTGAAGACTTCCTGGCTTAGGAATTCTCAGTCTAACTCCTAGTTGCTGTGGTGTTCAAGTGCAGATGCTTCAATAAATCGAAGTCTGTTTCCTTTTTCAGAATCTGGAATTGCAATCCACCATTTAATCTTGGTTGCTGGAAAAGGAACAAACTCTGATGTGACCAACTAGAATTAGATCAACTGGAGCTGGATCCAAGATTTCTAAACCAGGACAGTGCCAAGTATAGCTGCATGCACATGGAAAGGGCAGAGAGAGTAAAAAAAAAAAAAGGGGGTGGGGGTGGGAAGGGCTGGAGACCATCAGAAACCACCTAGAGGTGGTTTTTGGTTTGTGAGTTTCTTTATCTCAATCCAGTCTCTTAGTAACATTAACATGGTAGAAGGATCATTGGTTAATAAAATGTCTCTAAACTGTCCAGCACTTCGTTAATGATTTCCTCTGACAACAACTGTGTGTCTTCCAAGTGCATGAAGCAGAATTACTCCCTGAAGTTCTTTTCATATAGTTTTTTTTGTGCCGCATCTGGCCATCCCTGGCCTAAGACGTATCTTATACTTTATCCTAAGCTTTATTTGTTATGATTGTAAGCCACCTTGAATCACAAGGAAAGGATATCAATTTTAATAAAATAAATAAAGCTAGCCCTCTTCCACTAAGTCAACTCAGAGATGTGTGTTAGTCTGAATCAAGTTGACTAAGCGGCACAGATGATGTGCTTTGCCATGTGCTGACTAATCACACTGAGGATGCCCAATTATTTTACTCTGGCTTATTGCTTCCTTCTCGGGCTTCTTCTTCCCTCTATTTATTTGTCACTTTCCCTGCATGAGCCACTATTGCAACTGTCCATCTTTATTCTGTCTTTATTCACCTCGAGCCGAGGGGACTTAAATGGATTTGATGCTCCGGAGTGACTATGGAGTTGACAGAAGAAGCCCCTGTACAGTTTTTATACAGCTTTTCTCCCGATGAGACAAGCTGGCTGGGTTTCTGCTCATGATATCCAAGGCTCTTACAAGGAACTCAAAAGCATACATTGTGGGAATCTGTAATGGTCTTCCAGCTCTGACTGAAGCCTAAATTGCTAAGCATCAACTAAAACTCACACAAGTCACCACCAGCCACTACTAGTCACTGACATCGAGGTAATAATCCAGATGAGCAGCAATGGACACAGTCCACACCACATCTACACCCAATAGTTATCCAAGTTTGCAACAACACAGAAGGTAACTACAGTCTCTTGACAGGCATTGCAATGTCCATGGCGAGATAATGATAAGGTTTCCCTTCTGGACTTTCTCTCCTACACACCATTGGATTCACCAAGGCTGCTCACACTCTGGGTGTACATCACAGACAGAGAGAAATCACAGCAGGGACATCCTCCAGAGGTCAGTACCTTGTAAATATCTGCTGCCACCACAAGGGCCTTACAGCATCCATACAGTTAATTGCCTCAAGATTTATATACATAACCAAGATTGTGACAGGTTTTTTAATTCAGCCTCCAATTATATAGTCTCCTGCAGAGTCTAGCTTGGGTCCTTCACAGGTCATTGTGTCTCTTGAGGGTAACAGTAACCTCCACCCATCAAAGATAAGCTTGCTGTTTCTACATGATCCTTTAATCAATGAGTCACTTTGGCCTCTGATTCACCCCACTGAATGTTTAAAAAAAAAGTCAGGTTGAAGCGAGATCAGGAGTTTGTTATCCTGGGATAAACTGATTATGTCAAGAAGATCTGGTGTTCTTCTCACCTACTTTAGGATCCTCAAGATGCACCTCAATGCAGATCGCTACAAAACAGACATAAAACCAGACATACACAGTAGCCTGTCAGCCACTACATTTCTCCTCAGCAAAGCCAGCCATTACTTCACTGCACAACATAGATTCTCCTCTCCTTGAACACCCAACAGGGTCTGAGGCAGTATGACACCAGCCAGTCACATATACAACATCTCCTTCCTCAATGAGGCAAAGGCACAACATAGCACTCACCACTTTGAAGTCTTCTGGAGCGCATGGTTCCCCACGGAACAAGCAGGAGAGCAGCATTTCCCGGATGTCATGCCCAGCTCGGTCAGAGAACTCCAGCATGCTGAAGGGTTTTGGCTTGAAGTTGCGGAAATTTGCTTTCTCCTGCAAGATCTCCACCTGCTTATCGTCAGCCATCTGGGTGTCTGGGATCTCGTACCTGAAGAAAACAGATAGTATCTCAGGGAAAGCATGTGGCTCCTTGTATCCTCTGGCTGGGTTGGCCTTGGCCCACAGAGACAGCACCGCAGTCTCCAGTGTCCCTGTGAACTAGCTGAGTGATGTACTTTTAGGAGGAGCTTTATGGAGTGCAGTGCAGAGTCAAGTCATGCCCAACATGACTTCAGGTACAGTTTATTTGGTGTGGGGATCTGCAGCAGACAACAATTTGCACAATGAGAAACAGGTATTTAGGCACAAGCATGCCATGCTCCTGTATGAACATAGCTGGGGATTTTCAGAACCCACAGTTACACTTTAGCTCAAACCAGCAGCTTCAGTGCAGGCTGAAGTCATTAGACATATTATATTTGTTCCAGTCATGAGAGCTAGGAACTTATTTTTTTCCCCAGAAGAAAAAATCTGCTGCTCTCGTGCTTTTATTACATATGCCACTAACAAAGCCAAAACTGACATGACGTGTATATTATGCCCCTCCTCATCTCACTGTGTGTCAGTCCTTCAAGTATTTTTCTTCCAGGCCACATCATTTCAGGAATCAGGGGGGGGGGGGGACCGAGGTGGGGGTCTTCAAGCAACAGAATGCAGTGAGGTAAGACGGGGAAGGTGGCAAAACTTTCCTCACTCACGTGTAGAGCAGAATAAATGTGAACTGATCTCTCCCCCACCCATTATATACTATTGGGCCTTTGTGAATGTTCAAGGTGAGAATATGCAGGCAGTGATCTTATATTCACATAGCACATGCCGATATGTTTACACTCTCTCCAAAGGTTTCTGCTACAGTACACAACTGTGCCTCTTTCTTTAATAGCAACAAAGATTGTATTTTTATTCACACCCTTCCTCCATGGAGTTGGGAATATGCATCTATGGTTGTCCGTCACCCCACTTGACCCCACCCCTTTTATGCCTAAAGCCTCCCAAGCAGAAATAGCAACCAGTCCATTGTCTGCACCCACCAAAAGATTTCCACAAGCAGAAGGGATTTCTGAATGCAGAGAATGATTGCCCTGGCTTCTCTCTCCCATGACAGCTCCCCCCTCCCCCAAATATTGCTCCTGGGGAACAGGCAGAGTTAGAGGTCTGCTTTGGAGTGGGAGGACAGGCAAAAATCCCCTCCTTATGCACTAGGAAATTCTCTAGTGCATCCAAATGTGTAGTGGATGAAAGCCATGAGCTTGCCCCAAACTTCATGGAACAGTGGCCTTTGGAAATCAGGCCTCCCCAATCCTTGTCTGCCACTGTAACCACTACACACCACTTTCTCTCTAGAGACTCTGCATGGTTATTAATTGTGGGGGGGGGGAGGGGGAAAGAATGTACTGTTTCAATGCTGGGTCTGATGCTTCTTCCCAAACTGATCCTCTACTGGCCCACTTGGTGGACAGGGGTCCACGCAACAGCAGCCTGGAGTCCAGGCCCTGGACACTGAATTCAAATGTGGGGTATCTGAATGCTAAAATATCATACAAGTATAGTGTTTCCTCGGTTTTCTTTTGATGTCCTGCACTGCAAACAAGAGAAGCTGTCATAGTGACGTGCTTTTTGATACACTATGGCCTCCTGATAATTTTATCTTTGTTTTTAAACAAAGTTTTCTAGGCCTTAAGGTATGAAATTAGTTCCAAAAGTGTGTGGCAGTGCTTGGTGAAATATCAGAAAGCCAAGAGAGGAAACTCAGCAGGATTTCTAGAGGTCAAAAGGTGGGACCTTCAGGACCTTGTATAATTCTTGGCCAGCAGAAACAGATACCTTATTTTTTGAATTTAGATTTTATACTGAAACCAATGGGATCCCAAGTGGTTTACACCAGTGGCCCTTGTCCATTTTACCCTTACAACAACCCTGTGATCATGTAGGTTAGGCGGCGGGGGGGGGGGGGGGTTATATCTGGGTCTCCCAGAACTTGGTCCGACCCTGTAACCAGGGCCAGCTTGCCCACTAGGCAGAGTAGGCATTTGCCTAAAGCGCCAGCAGGGTGGGGGTGCCAAAATTGGCCCTTGCCCCCACCCCCTAGGCAAATTCCTATCTGCCTCCCTCTCCCTCCCTCCCAATTTTAATGCCTTGGTGAAGTGGGGTGTAGTGCCATGCTCCCTGGGTTCTTTCAAGGCCACCCACTCACCATCAGCTGGTAAGCGGGTAAAGCAGTGAGGAGGCCAGCAGCTCCTATGCCGGCTTTCCGCGCGCTCACCAGGATCAGCGCTGGGGCAGTGGTGGCAGGAAGGACAAAGAGCTGCTGAAAGAGTGGCTGCCACCTCCTCCCCACTTCCTCCCTGGATCGTGTGGGAAGGAAGTGGGGAGGAGGCAGCAGCAGCTGATTGGCGTGGGGGGGCAGCCTTGAAAGAGCTCCGGGAGCGTGGTGCTCACCATGCTTTACCCAGGCATTAAAATTGGGAAGGAAGGAGGGAGAGGTGCTGCAGAGGGGTGTGGCGTGGGGGGCATGGCATGAGGGGCAGTGGGCAGCAAGGCTGCCTGGGGCGCCATTTGCCCTAGGGCCAGCCCTGCCTGTAACCTCTCCACCGTGTTGGCTCTCACACAAAACAAATATGTGCACACTTCTTTAATTTATATAAATTGTAGAAAGTATCTTGGAAAATGTAATCCCAATACTGGAATACCTCCAATAATACACAATTGTTCCTCTTCCTAACATGGGTATTACCTGGCACTGACTCAATTCTCTGGAGTCATTCTCTGGTACCCTTGCAGCACGGGAGCCTCATGAAGCTGCCTTTCAGTGAGTCAGAGTCTTGGCCCATTAAGTTCAGCAGCATCTGCAGTGTCTGGCAGCCATTCTCCAGGGTTTCTAAAGAGGCTGTTTGACATCACTTGCTATTTGACCCTCTTAACTGGAGAGATGGTGGGGAGGGGACTGAAGCATCCCAACCACATTCTCAAGCATGGAGCCACAGCCCCACCCCTTGGATGTGGACCACGTCACTCCCATGAAATGTGCAAATAAGGAATATGCAGACAAGTGGGGTGATGCTGTGCCTTCTCTTGCTAGCAGCCAGTGTCATTTGCAAAGGTAACATCTGAATCAGCCCTCAGAGCTTTTGCATTGATAACAATGACACACAGTTGAGCTTTCTGTTATTATGGTACAATTCTTGGAAATTTTCAGAGTCTTGGATTCAGTACTGTGCCTTCTGAGATGAAGTCAAGCATTCTGGCATTTCTGTCACTGAAAGATGGCTCTAGTGAGTATCTTAAATTGCTTTGGGCTTTTTTGAAAAAAAGAAAAGCAGTCAATAAATGTTATAAATAAGTTGTCAAATGTTCAAATGCAAGAGGTGACAAGTACTTTGAACAAGCATAGCCTGGAGGTCTCTCTCAGCAATGTTTGCCCAGACTGGGGGAGTACAGCAGATACAGGAGCTTTATGTCAGGCAGTAGTAGTGGATTGGCTCTATGAGATCACCTGATTCCCAGAACAGGGAGGATTCTGAGCTTTGAGGCTAGTATCCCAGCTCAAACTTCCTGCAATTAGTTCCTCCAAACAGTGACCCTGGAGGTGCAGGGAAATCATAACAGCCAACATAGATAAATTATACTACTTTCAGAGAAACTTAGGGCTCTTCATTGGTGCTCGAAAATAATTATACATCACTTTCTCCCTCAAGAAATCTCAAATTCTGTTCTCAGAATAAATTAAAGCACATTGGCAAAGCTTGCACATGCTCACGTATTTTGCATAAATGTGATTAATTGCAGGTAACGTTCTGAATCAGATATTTTATCATAATTTGGACTCTTTTTTTTGCATGAAGCTGTGCAGTGAGGTATAGCAGTATGATTGTGCTGATAGAGGAATATGACAAGAGCCCCATGAGTTGGGAAAGCAGTATTGGCAATTATAAGGCATCTGGGATCTCCTCATTCTGGGTTTAATTCACGACCTCCAGAATGATGAAAGCCAAAAACATGAAGTTGTAAAGATATTACCCACAAGTCACAGAAACCCAGATTTATCACAAGAAGGCACTTTTTACACACAGAGTGATACTAGATCAGTGTCAGCAGCTGGTGAAGAGAGACTTATAGACACTACTCCTAGACAAAACCGCCCCCCCCCAGCAATGGTTACAAAAAAGGAGTGCTGCTTCTCTCTCCCCTCTTATTTATATCAAGCCCCTCCTCAATACATGCCCATAGTGCTTGGAGCACAACAACCCATTAGCCCCTATCTTCTACAAAAACAAAACCTAAGAATAAGGCACAGATATACTTCTGCTGTTCATTTCCACTTTCATCTTCTCACTTTCCTTTATTGTTTCCCCTGTGGTTAAAGTTTAGATTGTAAGCTCCTTGGAGCAGAGAGCAGTCTTCTCATGCTCTGTACACGGCACTATATAAACAATAAATTACAAGAATAACAACTTTGGTTTGGCTGCTGTAGAGCAAGATAAAAGAAAGCTGAGCTTCGCCAGTTACTAGCAGCCAGAACCTTAATGTCCTCTGGAGGATCTCAGATCCTAAAACCCTCAAACAGCCAGAGACTCAGTGAACAGCCAGGAATGAACATCAAAACATGAGAAGAACCCTGCTCAATCAGACTGATAGCCCATTTAGTCTACCATCCTGTTTCCTACAGTGGCTGAACCAAAGAGATGCTCTTAGAAAGCTCAGAAGCAGAGCACAAAGTGCAGAAATGGGGAGCCTCCTCCTATGTCACCCAGCATCTGGTGGCCAAAGGTAGATTGCCACTGTATTTGGAGGTTCTGTGAGCAATTGTAGCTACAGGCTTTTGTTAGAGGTATCCTCTATGAGTGAGTCCTGTCCTTTTAAAAAGTCATCTTAGCTTTTGATCAGGACCCATCTGCCTTCTAACAGCAGACTCCATAAATCAGGGGTGGCCAATGGTAGCTCTCCAGATGTTTTTTGCCTACAATTCCCATCAGCCCCAGCCAGCATGGCCAATGGCTACCATTGGCCACCCCTGCCATAAATTACATGTGTATTGTGAGAAAACCTCATTTCCTTTGTCTGTTGTGATTCTATTGCCAATCACTGTCAATGGGCAAGTCTGAGTTCTAGTCTTATGGTCAAAGGAGGAAAAAAAATATCTCCATCCACTTTCTCTATACTACATGTATAACCCTCTATCATGTTCATCTCCCATTAGTTATTTTTTTTCTTCCAAAACTGACTAGGCAGTGTTGGTAATGGAATGCAGCACTAAAAGGGCCTTTTGTCCATTCCAGCAGAACTCTTCTTATGTCTTTCTGTTCTGAAACATGAACCCTACTGTGTGGAAGGGAGGCATTTTGGAGTTGCCCTTTGAAAGAAAGGAAACCCCCATTTTTAAAGGGACATCTTCAACTTTACCCTTTAGTGGCCTGAATGTTTAGCTATTTTTAGTTGTGGAATGTGATACATTAGATTACAGATTTGGTTTATGCTATACAGACTAAGCCTTCAACTCTCCAGATGCGTCAGAAGGGCATGACAGTAGGAAAACAAGCAGTATGTCTAAGAAACCCATCCACATTTCCCAGAAAGGTTGCCTCCCCCCTTCCACTCCCCCCTTAAGAATACAACGACTGTGGTACACTGCAATTCATGGCAATTTCCTCCAGCAGAGGGCAGTAGGGTGCCTATCTGAGATGCAGTGAAAGGCCCAGGGGGGGTTCTTGGGGTTCACGCACCTGAGCACTTAAAAGCAGTCACTAAAACAAGCGAAGAGTAGCTTAGGTTGCCAACAGCCTTGTTACAAGGAAGGCAAAGAATTCACATGGTATGCTGCTCCTGCCTGCCTCCTAGCTTAACCTCTTCTCAGAGGAGTCCTACATGTTACTGTCCATGGTCCTGAGCTTCAGTCATCCTGGCTCTGCACCTTCTTGCTTACACCTGTGCAGAAGTGTGTGGGAAGGCTACCCGAGCAGAAGCCTTCCTTGGTCCCTGCCTCATCAGTTGTAGAGATCATCCTGTTCCCAAAGGGATTGACTCTGTTAACTAGCCGTGAAGTGGCTGAGATGAGACAGTAGGTAGACAATAAAGGATGGGTAGCTGCATGATACAAAGATAATAACCAGAAGGGTAAGAAAGCAACAGTCTCATGGGAAAGCAACTGTCTTAAAGGAGCTCATGTAGAGCGTATCATGGAGCATGATCAGAAAAGGGATGGATAGGGCCACATCCGGCACATAACAGAAGCAAGGTAGCACATGTTTTTTGTTTCCACATGTACAGCATTTGCAAGGAAGCATGTGCAGGAAACCACATGCATGGTTTCCCACAGTACCTTCAGCACGACACACAGGTATGTATGCAAGGTACATGCATGGCATGCAGTGCCCTACGCATGGTCCAGTACATCTGCATGTGCTAGCACAGCATGTTACAATGTGTACTGGCAGAACTCTGGGAACCATCTATGCAGCGTGTTTCAGTGCACCCTGAATCTCATCTCCCAGGATAACAGGCTTGTCGAGCACATGTTACAGGTAGGATCCATGTGCACAATGAGTGTGCCAACTGTTGCATGCCAACCCACAGTGTTGCTTTGGAGCCCCTGGCTCTTCAGACCTTGGCACAAGGAGGCGCTTCGCCCGCCCCCCACCCCGACCCACCTGTTATTGAGCAGGGTCAGGAGCTCCCCGGCATGGTACAGGTCATTCTTGGTCACTCGGCTGAAGCGGAACTCGTTCAGGTTGCAGAAGGTGACGGCCGGGAAGGTCATGTTGCTGGTGGTCACCTCGTCCAGCTTGGTGACGTGGGGGTAGCGGAAGTAGTACTGGATCCTCTCGTTGCACACAAAGACCAGCAGGGCAAAGGAGCCCAGGAAGCAGAGGGTCCAGAAGATGCGCTTGACCGAGAGGCGCTCGTAGGAGAAGATGTGGGACAGGCCGTGGAGCGTGGAGCTGCTGGCGAACGCCTCCAGGCTGACCGGCTGCCCGTTCTCCACCTCCTCTTCGTCCACCTTGAGGTCCATCATGGTCAGGGATGGGGCAGGGAAGGCGGCGCTGCTCTGGGGGGGGGGGGAGAAAGAGCCCGAAGAAGCAGCGTTACTCCCGGGACTCCCGCCCGCCCGCCCCTTCCCCCAAGCGCCCCGCTCCCCCCCCCCCAGCCCCTTGTCTGGCAGCGGCAGCAGGCGCGCCCATCGCCCCGGCCTCGGGCCTCCTGGCAGCTGCCCTCTTCCTCCCCCCCCCAGCCGAGCGGAGGCTCCAAACCTGCAAGCGGGGCCAGCGTCCAGCCGCCGGGCGGGAAGGAGGAGGGAGGACGGGAGCTGGCCGGCCGGCCGGATGGCTGCGGGGAGGCGACGGCAGCAGCAGCAGCAGCAGCAGCAGAGGCGCAAAGACGCCGCCGCCGCCGGGGGAGGGAGGCGCCGCGAGCGCGAAGAAGGTGCCCGAGCCCAGGCGCGGCTTCACCTGGCGGGGTGGAGGGGGGACCCCGCCGCCGCCGCTGGAATCACAGGCAGCGGGAGGAGGCAGCGGCACGACGGAGCGAGCGGGCGGCGGCGGCGCCTGCTGCCTCGCTGCCAAGCAGCACATGCATCCTCCCCGGGGGGCGAGCCAGGCCGATGCTGGGCGGGGGGGGGGGGCGGGGGGCGCCTGGCTCAGAGGCGAGCGGAGGAGCCGCAGCGGGGCTGCATGGCGTCCACAACGGCGGCAGGGCCCAGCTGGGCTAGCCCGGGGTCCTGCTGCGGCGCGTGTGTGTGTCTGTGTGTGTGTGTGTGTGTGCGCGCGCCTGTGCGGGAAGAGGAGGAGGAGGGGAGCGGCTCCGGCGGCGGCGGGGCGGGGAAGGGACCCGATCTGGGCTTCGGCGGGGGGCGCGCTGGCAGCCGGAGCCGCTGCGAACATGTGTGAGTGTGGTGGAGTCGGTGGGTGCGCGCGCACGCGGGCGCCTGTCACCCGCTCGCCCCCCTCCCCCGCCCCGCAGCTGTCTTAGACCGACGCTTTGCTGAACTGAGGCCAAAGTCCCGCGCCCCCCCTCTCTCTCTCTCTCGCACACACACACACGCACACACTCAGAGTAAGGAGAAGATCCCCAGGCCCCACCACCATTCATGCTGGGGTGGAGGACCAGGCGCGCCAGGGGAAAGGGGGCTCAGCGGACAGGGGGCTGTTGTCCAGTGGCTCTTGCAAAGGCTGGGGAACCCCTTGGCCAATGAGCGGTTCATGGCATCCCACAAAACTGGGCCCAGTTGGCACATCAGACAGGGCAAATAGGGGTTTCAAAGGATGGGAGCCTGCAGCCAATTTTAGCTCCCCGAAGAGTGGGGCGGCAGGACAGTTTTGGGTACCACCACCAGTTTGTCTCAAACAGACTTTAAGCTGGGCATGGCATGAGTGCCCCTAAAAATCTAAGGGGCAAAGAGGCCCTTTGCCTTCTACATCATAGTCCTGTCAGCAGCTTGTGATGGAAGGAGAAGTGGGGTGTGGGGTGTTAGCATCTCTTTCATATTGTCTGGAGTTTCCAGTTGTAAAATGCATAAGTGAAGTTCTAGAATTAGGTGTGCAATACAGAGAAAAAAAAATGCTGAAGCTGAGGCTAACTCCTGCTTTATTCTGCTGCTACAGACTAACACATCTATCTATTCAGAGTTAGGACTAGGTATCAGTTGCACTGGCTGTGCCCAAGAAAAATGTACACAAGTGAGGCATCCGTAAGTTACCTAAAGCCAATATATCGTCTGGGGTAATCAGAGGCATTGTGAATGTGTTCAAGAAGGCAATGGACCATCGCCAGAGATGCTGGGTAGACAGAAGGCCCCACAGTCCCTTGCATCATCAGCTAAAGGATCTCTGTCAGCGAGGCTGGGAAAAGGGTCTTGTCAGAACAGGCTGCGGGGTGTGTGTGTGTGTGTGTGTGTGTGTGTGTCTCCAACCTTGCTGAGCCTGTATTGATGGCATTCTGAGAACTGGTAGAGGGCATCACCCCAAAGTGACTGCTATGGGGGACTGAGGACAATCACAAAACGTTAGGGGAGACTGATGGAGGCAGAGGCTTCCAGATGAGTGTTTCCTGTAGACAGAAAGGCTACACCTCTGCTGAAGCATTTACCACTCCAGTGAAGCAGAGGAAAACCAGATCTGGTTCTTTGATTTGGGGATGAGATACTTTGTGCAAGGAGCAAGTGGGTGCCAGCAAACACATTGGTGGGGGCCATGGCAACCATGTGTGCCACACTGAAGGGGTCACTGGAATAGACCCTACTTGTCCAGCTGAAACTATTGTCTGACTCAGTATAAAGCAGACTCATGTCTACATATGAGGAAGTGCTGGTTGCCTTTGGAGCTCATTGGACCTCAGAGCACTGGCTGATCAACCAGTGGTTCATCTAGTTTGTGTGCACAGAATTTCATGTGCACATGAAAGTTGGAGGATGGTGAGACAGGACAGGTTCTGCTCAACTTCAAATGCTTCCATTGTTCCACCAACCACCAGTTTGTCAGTATGTGCAGGTGGACTTCAGGGCAGCTCACCCAATTGTAAAAACTGAAACCCACTAATCCCTGGAATGTCTGCAGAAATAATTAAAGGGGGGGGGGAGGCCAATTAATTTTAGCAGCAGATTTCTTCTTGTAATATTTATACCATTAAATTTAAGACTGGGGGGCAAGCACCTTCCCTGCCCTCTCCTGCAGATGCCCATGGTTAGTCATGGTCTAGCAGAAAGAAATGGCCAACCATTGCTAGCTGGCTAGGAGGAAAGCATTGGAGGAAGGAGAACTTCCTGCCCAGCAGCAGGTGGCTGTATCATCTGCTGTGGATCTGGAGAAAGCAGCCTGTGTGTCAGCAACGGTCAGCAGTTCAGTAGAAGGAAAACAGTGCCTTAGACCCTGGAGAGCATTTGATTAACTTCACATTCTTTCCTGGAACTCAACCAGAGCTGTCATTAATGTTAACATACCACAAGAAGCTTTTTTTCCTGGTCCAGCTGAATCAATAGCTGGAGAGGGAGGGAGGGAGGGAGGGAGGGGGAGGGAGGGAGGGAGAGAGAGAGAGAGCATCATGAGTGAATGGATTTTGAACCCAGAAAAGACATTTAGGACAGGGGGTGTATATACAAATCAACATAGATAATTCAAGTTCACTTTTAAAACAAAAACTGGTTCTTAGGTTCACAGCCTAGTTGCATGATCTTCTGCCAAAGCACATAGTTCATGGTTTGTTTTAATTGCAAAACCACACCTGACAGAACATGACTGCATGCATAAGTACACTGCAGTGTATCCCCAGGCTCTCCTCTGTGTGCATCTCAGATCAGTATTACCAAGAGGAATGGAAACACCCGAGCCTTTTCACACTCATTTGTGTGAAAACCAAGCCAGAGAATTGCTCCCTCCCTTGGTAAAAGCAGCTGCCCCCATTAACCAGGCAACAACTACATTCAGACCTGATCAGGAAGGCAACAGCTGTTCCTGCTGTGCTGTTTAGCCTTCATGCTGTAACTTTAAAAGCTGTGCGCTGATTCTACCTGTCCTCTTCCCCGGAGTCAGTGGGGTGCATCCTTACTTTCTCTCATGCTTTTGGCAAAACCAGCCAGAGCCATGGCAAGGCAAATCGTTAAGATTGCAGCTCAGTGATGGAGTGACTGTTTTGTAGACAGGAAGTCCCAGGTTTGATCCCCAGCATCTCCCAATAAACGTGCACAGGTAGAAACCCTGGAGGGTTGCTGCCACTCAGACAGCATTGAGCTAAAGGGGCTTGTGTGTAAGGCAGGTTAATAGAAGTGCAGTTCTTGTCCTGATCCAGCTGTGGTTGGTAGTGCAATCTGGGAACAGAAGAAAGATTATATTAGCTACAGAGACAGAATGTTGCAACCATGAGCACATGACTGAGATGAAGCAGGACTCCTAATCTATTGCAGACAGTTATTGTCTGACAGGGAATGGCTCTCCAGGGACTCAGATAGAGGTTTTTCACATCACCTACTGCCGGACAGTTTTTAAGTGGAGATGCCAGGAACTGAACCCGGGATATTCTGCATGGAAAGCAGATGTTCTGCTGCTCAGCCATAGTCTCTGCTGCTCAGCCAACATGCAAAGCTTGGGCTAGAACACAAGAGTCCTTCACCCATCCCAAATTCTAAGCATTTAACACTTTGAAATCTGAGAACAGATCAGAGATCATGGCTCCAAACAACATTTTCTACCCATGAAATCCCCAGAATCCCCGTCTCTCCAATTCCCTGTTCTTCCAATCCCAAAGTTCTGCTTCCTCTGCCAGGCAAAGTTCCTCCTGGAATCACTGAGTTGTACACATCAATATCCAAGCAACTGCTGAATATGCAGTCACTGAGAGGTGGGAGCATGTGGAGAGAAACGACTGCTGCATGAGCTCAGGGACTGTGGACTAAAATGAATCTATTTTGGGAGGCAGCGAGAAAAGTTTCTACTTTATGAATTTTATTCGGTTCTTTACAGAAACCAACTGAGCTTGGGAAATGAACTGGGAGCCAAGGCACAGGCAAACTGCTCCCCAGTGAATGTATGTGAGAAGCACATGGTGGATCACAGTGGAGAAAGGCGTTCAGCTTGACTGCAGGCACAAACACTTTCCCCCAAAGTCCATTTCCCCTACAGAGCTGCTTTCCTCATTGTGAACCCTCTTAATTGCTGGCCTGTTAACTAGGTGTCCTTTAGTCCATAGCTAGCAAACACAGCTAGACTGTGTTCATGCCTTCCCTTCCCTGTCCTCTCTCTTCTGCGGGCTATTTGAGTCTAAGGCCCAGTTTAGATATTTCTTGGTGCACAGATGATCACCAACAGGACTGTGCACAGGTACTCTTTGGATGAGCCAGTGCTGCCACACAAGAGGTGGAAGTGAGGCTGCCTTGATTTGTACCATCTTGACTGCTTAGGTCCTTTATGCAATGGTGGGGTGTTTCCAGTATATATAATATGTGTGAAAATTGCTTAGCAGTAAATGGCAGTGAAATGAGCTATCGCCACTTATCTGCTTCAGTGTTTAATAGAATCTTTATACATCATGTGTGTGAAGAAAACAAAACAAGTAGGCAGTGAGTCATCATGACAACTGTGATGACAATGCCCCCCCCCCAAGCCAGTGCCAATGTCACCATAAAGCACATCTGGAAGGGAAAAGTTGGGGAAAGACAGAGGAAAGTGTGCAGAAATGTTCCACATGTGGAAGCTCCCTCACCAAGGTGCATTTGCTGCTGCACCAAAACCAACATGGAGAATTCTTGCCTGGTGGCAGCAGCCTTAGCTGGGTTGCCAGTCTGTCTCTTCATGCTTCCAACGGTGATCTTATGAAGGCTGAGCAGCACCTGAAACCCCCTCACGGGTTAGAACACTACCTCTCATAATCAGAACCATAAATCTGTGCTACTGACATGTAAACTGGGCATACCTGTATCTTATGTTTAACGTGCATACTTCATTTTAGATGCAAACTGTGAACTTCCTTATAAAATGTGAAATTTATGCTGCATGGTACTTGGATGGTGGTTGGTAAAGAAGTGGAACAGAGAACCCAGTGGCAAATACAGATAGGCTTTTTGGATCCAGGGACAAGTCACATTGTTGGGGGAGGGGTGTTGCATACCCCATCTATCTGAGGTATCAGGGCAATCAATGGCATCAAGATTCTCAATGCTGTCTGTGGCTGTCTTCAAAAAGTGTTGCCTTTCCTTTAGTGGTACAAAAGCTGGTGGGGAAACGCTACCACCTACATTGATTGTTTCATTTTGTTTCATAGAAAGGCCAGCTCTGCAGGTGCTTCCCACCTCTGTTGCACCAGTGGTGCTACTTGTGAACATTTTTAATGTGGTATACCAGACAGGGCTTTTTTTGTAGCATGAACTCCTTTTCATATTAGGCCACACATTCCTGATGTAGCCAATTCTCCAATAGCTTACAGGGCTCTTCTTACAGGGCTTACTGTAAGCTCTTGGAGGATTGGCTACATCGCGGAGGGGGAGTAGCCTAATATGCAAAGAAGTTCCTGCTACAAAAAAAGCTCTGCCAGTGATACTTAGTCAGTGGCTCATGCAGAGCCACATTTGCAGCCAAAATCAGTCCAAACAGCCACATTTACTTTCATTCCTGGATGAGGCCTGCACTTCAGGGAAACTCACAGCTTGCCTGTCCTAGTGTCTGTTTCAAAGTGGAAACCACCTACCAACCAGAAGCCCCACTGGGCAATAGCCTTGCCCACTTTCTTGAAATATGGGGCAGGTGTTAGACTGGACAGTGGTACTCAGAAGATCCATCAAAAAGGCACCCGTGCCGGTGCCTCCCAAGCCAGAGTAGATAGCACTGCGTTTAAATAGTGTGGAAGAGGAATCGAAGGCAAATCTAGTGTTATATTTCCATTAGTGACCTTTTTTAGCACAAATTAATCTGAGCTTTGGATATAAAAAGACTCTTAGCCTTTAGCCTTAAGCTGTCCTCATACTTTCCGAGCTGCAATCCCCATAGATGAGAAATATGTTTACTACTTAACTATGAAAGTTAAGCTTTTCCAGGTCTCTGGCAAAACAACCTGATTCTGTGAATAGTGATGGAGTTGCCTAAATATGTATTCCTCACTTTGATGTCCAGGGCTGTCACGTAAAGTTCCAAGTTGCATGTTCTAATCTACAAGCCTCTGACTGGTGTAGAATACAAGTCAATGTTTCTGGCTGAATCAAATCCTTGGGCCCTTCTCTTCATAGTCATTCAAAGCAATACACTGAAAATGAGGGAGGGGGAGCATCTGCAGCCATAAGATATGCAAAGAAAAACAGAAAAAAAGAAGCTGCTTCTGTGTGTGGATCTCTTGGGAACCAGGTATACAAGAAAAAAATAATCTCCTTCCTCTTCATAATGTAAACAAACACAATTCTGCAATGTACTTTGAGTTACTTCTCTTCATAAGTGTTATTCTGTAGCTTTTCAGTAAGAATTTATATAGTTCCTATGCTACCTTTTCTTTCAAGAAATACTCTGTTTACTGTCTATCCAATTCCTATCTCACCTTTGCTTTAAGCAGCTCAGGTGGCATATTCTCCCTATTTCATCCTCATAACAACCATGTGAGGTAGGTCGCAGGGTTAAACAAACAAACGGCTGACTTAATTCTGGTTTGAACATAGCATTGGAATAGATCACGTAGATGTTACAAAGTTTTTTTCAACTGAACTTTAGAACTGTTTCCCTGTCCAGCATTTGGGATCCTTTGTTACAAATTCTTTATCCTGTCAGTGTTAAGCTGCTCTTCTCCACAACTTCACTCAGCCAGACTCCCTCTCAACTCAACTAACCGCTGTTTTACCCATCTCTGTCACCAACATGTCATCTGTTTCCATTGGCCGCTCTTAGGGAGAAGCATAAATATGGCATTGTATGGCAAACTGGTGGCTTTCATCCACCAGGACTAAAAGTCAAGTATGAACCTTTGATGTGGCTTGCCCAAAATGTTGATTTAGGAAGCCTTCACATTTTTCGTTGACCAGCAATTTCTACAAGATGAAACTGAATAACAGGCAGCTGACAGGAACTGTTCAGTGAGGAACAGCTGATTGGAGCTGTCAGAGCTAAACAGCTGATCAGAGCAGTCATTGCTAACTCAGAGCACTCTGTGCTAGAAAGGTGATAGGAGTAGTCAATTCTGTCATCTCTAGGCTACAGATGATCAACTGAATGGAAGAGAGCTCTCTTTTCTGGGCAAGTCAAAAGCCTGATGAAAGATCAGATGTTTCACACCCTCAAAATCTTTTCAATTGACTGAAGCTTTCGCTATATAATTGAGAGAGTTCTGGGCTTCTAGTTGAAATGGACACTCACTATCTAAAATCCTTTGACAAATGTACAGGCCATTGTGGTCTGGAAAGAAGTATGTTTTAGAAATATATATATATTCATTTGCAACCATTTTCAGGGTAAAAGAGGAGATGGGGGGCACAAAGTTACATTCTTAGGGTCTGCGCAGCAACCAATATGTCTCCCCGCTGCTGCTGCTTAGGTACCATTGCCTCAGCCTCACCCTCTCCCTTTGATCACAGCCATTTAAAGATCACCTAATGGATGCAGCAATCAGGTTTAGGTCTGTAACATTACAGAGCCAATTCAGAGCAAGGCATGATTTATTCCCACACTCTGAATGGACAACTACTTTTATCTCTGTTCTCAGACTCCCCCAAAAGAGGATTCTTTTTTGCTGGTGAAAAAGTTGCTTCCACACAAAATTAAATTTGCCATTATTCATTGCTTCTGTGAATACAAAGACAATGGAACAGGCGTGTACCTCATTCTTCCTCTCCCTGCTACTGGTGAACTTCTTGCCTTTCCCCTCCCTTTTGAGTATCCCATAGTAGGTGAGAGGACAGAGAAGTGTGGAACTTTGCACCTTCTTGTCAACAGTCCCTCCCAAGTGCACTTCTGGTATACTTCTTTAGGAAGGATCATATAAAAGTAGGCCTGGGGAAAACCATAACAGAATCGAGAAATACATGGAAGGTCAACATAACAATGTTGTGCGCAGAAGCCAAAATAAAGCCTGCTGTGTTGAGGGGTTGGGGGGGGGGGGAGCATGGAGCAATAGCTCCATGCAGAGGAAACCAAATGTTTCCATAAGCAGTGCTTCAATCCTTTTATCCAGCCCTGTTATATAATGGGATGCCCAGGTAAGCTTGGCCACTATACACTGAAGAATCATGGAAAGAGGCAGGAAGCACCTGCAGACTGGAACTGCTGTTTTGATGCTGAATGTTTTTGAGTCCAAAGCATCAAGTTATCAGTCCTGTTGTGCATTTCCTTTTCTCTGCTTTGCATGAGGAGTGATGGCAGATAAGCTGGAACTGCCTGGCAGCTGTTATCTCAATACACTCAATGCTCTGGCTGGGACTTGCCTGACGGTGGGACTCACCAGTGCATCTATGATGAATGTGGAGGAGTGCCCCCTACAGTACAAATTTAAAACCATTATCCTGCAATCTGAGATCTGGCAGTGAAGTGTACACATTTCTCCTTTCAAATGAACCCTGTTGCTTAGGGGCCAAGTTGTGTTCCCCAACTGCTGTCCTAAAGGGCCTAGCTATGGCTTTTCTCCCCATCCCACCCCCACCCCCTGGACCCTGAATGCCTATTTCTCAGCCAGTTCATGTTCTGGCTGCTTAGCAGGATTTGCATAGATTTTGCAACTGTTTACCTAAGGGGTGGGCGGGCAGGGCTGGATTAAACCCTGTGGAGGTCCCTAGGCAGTAGAAATCTCGGGGGCCCCCTAGCAAATTATCTCTGAGTTGGAGCACCAGCCCCACTGCCTGCGCCCCCTGCTGCAGCCAGCAGGCACCGGTGGCTAAAATGGCATTCCGTCAATTTTGCGCCACCGCTGTCTCCAGACTCTTCCCATCCCATTCCTGCCTCCCCACAGCCCCATTTTCGCTGCTGCCAATCTCCCCAGGCTCTTCCCTGCCTCCCCCACTCTCCCCGCGGCCCTATTTTCCCCACTGCCACTCTCCCGGGGCTCTTCCCTGCCACCCCCACTCTCCCCACGGCCCCATTTTCCCCACTGCCACTCTCCCCGGGCTCTTCCCTGCCTCCCCCACTCTCCCCGTGGCCCCATTTTCCCCACTGCCACTCTCCCCGGGCTCTTCCCTGCCTCCCCCACTCTCCCCGTGGCCCCATTTTCCCCACTGCCACTCTCCCCGGGCTCTTCCCTGCCTCCCCCACTCTCCCCGTGGCCCCATTTTCCCCACTGCCACTCTCCCTGGGCTCTTTCTTGCCTCCCCCACTCTCCCCGTGGCCCCATTTTCTCCGCTGCCACTCTCCCTGGGCTCTTTCCTGCCTCCCTGCTCTCCCCGTGGCCCCATTTTCACCGCTGCCGCTCTCCCTGGGCTCTTCCCTGCTACCTCCCCCAGTCTCCCCGCGGCCCCATTTTCCCTGCTGCTGCTCTCCCCGGGCTCTTCCCTGCCTTCCCCGGTCTCCCCGCAGCCCCATTTTCCCTGCTGCCGCTCTCCCCGGGCTCTTCCCTGCCTCCCCCGCTCTCCCTGCGGCCCCATTTTTCCCACTGCCACTCTCTTGGGGCTCTTCCTGCCTCCCCCTGGGCCCCCCACCCAGAAATGTCTGGCTACAGGGCTGAGTCTGCAGCAGAAGCAGCCCCCAGCTCCCCCCAGGAGTTAAAGTGTTGGCTGGCCTGGCACTGCCAGATGCAGAAGAGGGGCTGAAAAGCTGCTGAAGGGCAGGCGACCCTGACGGAACTGGCTTGCCTGGCTGACTTTCTCACTTTTTTTTGCTGCAGGCAATTTGGATTTCTGCCTGGGGGGGGAGTGTCCTGTGCCCACTGTCCACCACTCAACCAGAGCCCAGAGGGAGTTTTACAACAGCTTCCCTTTCCTCCCCACCTGACTTGGCCGAAAGTGCCTTGCAAGCCCGGCGAGTGCAGAAGTGGTTTTCTCGCTCCAGAGATGGGTTTCCCTGGGGCTGGGCTGGCAGATGGGCAGGAGGCAGGGCAGGCGGACAAAGAAAGAAACAACAGGGAGGTCAGGTGAAGCGGGAAGCGGACAAACAGTGAAGCAACAATGAAGGAAGAGACAGGGAAGGAGGGGGCGGGCGGACAAAGGGGGAAGCAATGGGGAGGAGGCGAGGCAGGCAAGCTGAGGGGAAGGAGCCGACAGAGGAAGAGGCAAACTAGCCGTGGGGGGGGGGACTGGGGGGGGGAAGCTGGCCCCAGAGCCCCCCAAAGGCATGGTGGCCCATAGGCAAGTGCCTCCTTTGCCTAATTGTTAATCCAGCCCTGTGGGTGGGGGAGGGCAGTGCCTGTCACTGATGCCCCTTCCATGTTCTCCCCTCCCCATTCTTTCATATGGTTACAGTTCTGGCCCTGAAAATGCTCACATCCTGGCTCTGACTTAATCCCTTATGATCACACTCACAAATGCCTTCCTTTGTTCCAGGGACCTATGCCACAAAGAACAGTGACCCAGTGTGGGGTAGTGATTAGAGCATCAGACTAGGAACTGGGAGACCCAGGTGCAAATCCCGCACTCTGCCATGGAAGCTCGCTGGGTGTTATTTGGCCAGTAATACACTCTCAGCTGAATTTATCTCACAGGGTTTTGCAGGGACAGAATGATGTGAGCTGCCTTTGGTCCTCATTGTGGGGAAAGGCCAGGCATAGATTAAATAAATAAAACAAATATATAAACCAGCAGTTATGAGACTTCTCCCTCTGCCATAGGGAATACGTACAAACCTTCTGAACTCTATCATTGCATAGCACTTTTTATGTACAAAGCACTTTGCAGTCCTTTTCTTACTGAATTTTAACAGCCCCGTCAGCTATGTTGTTATCCAGAACTAGGGCCAGAGCTCTCCTGATCTGCCTTCCATTGCTCCTTATGCCAAACCATTGGAAACTGCAAGGGGGGGGGGGAGCTGAATTAATTGTATTATCCTTCCCTGTTATGGCAGCCATCCACCTAGCTCCATCACCCTAGGTTATCTATTGGTTCCTGCTGGCCTGCCCAGCCCAATAAACACTTCCAGGTCAGGTGTGTGTGAGCTTGGGCAATATCCCCATTCTTTAGATGCCTCTCAGAGGCTGACAGGTCAAAAAGCAATAATACTCTTGGCAGGTGTGGATGGGGCCCAGTGTCTCTGCTTGCTTGTTTTCCAAGAAGCTCTGCTTATGCTCCTTTTTAGACCTGCTAGTATCTCTATCCTTTCCTGCCTCATTGGTTTCACTGCCAGTCAGACTTGTCTTCCCAGCCATCTTGTGTCCTTAGCTCCCTAAACCCAAGCATCCCTGTTATGTTTACTCAATGCTGTGCATATCCCATGATACTCTGCTGCACACTGTAGACAGAATTCAGCGTCTTGAGAAGTTCTGATTCCACAGCAGAATTCCAGTTTTGCAAAGATAAATCTGAATATATGTAGGGCCTTTTTTGTAGCAGGAACTCCTTTGCATATTAGGCTACACCCCCATGGTGTAGCCAATCCTCCAAGAGCTTACAGGGCTCTTCTTACAGGCCTACTGTAAGCTCTTGGGGGATTGGCTACATTGGGGGGGGGGGTGTAGCCTAATATGCTGAGGAGTTCCTGCTACAAAAAAAGTCCTGAATATATGTATTCATTGCCTAGTGACATGTCAAAACCTGGCAGAAGGAATGGGGAAGGTGGTAACAGGCCAGTGACATGCAGGGGATGCAAAGACCTGCAGTAGTCAGGAGGTTGGACTTCAGTGCCCTATAGATTTCCCTGCAACTTCCAGTGACTAGCAGAAGCAGACTGAGAGACCCAAAATAAGCAATTCCCGTTCAAATTGAGGGACAGGCCCCTAGATCAGTGGTGGAGACCATGCTTTTTATTCAGATTCAATCACTGCCAGGCATCTTCAGGTAGAGGACCTCAGAGCACAGGTGTTGAGAAAGACCATTCTCTTCTGGAGGGCCAACCTGGACATTACACATGATTGCCATGTGGACTTAGAGTCAGACATCAGCTGTGAGCTCCCTATAGGAATTCAGCTCCTGATGTGGATTGGGACATAGTGTGCAGTGAGAAGGGACTCCTGTCCCCCTCCTGAGCCATTTTCTTTACCCAAAGTGAGCCCAGAGATACTATTTGGTCTGTTGGCAACTGCACTCATAGCCCATCAGTACACTTGCAACTGCTGCAGACTGAGGTTGTTTTGGGTCAGAAAAACAGCATGAGGGAAAGGCAGCAGCCCCTTATCTGTATGAACCAGTGTCCCAGTGAAAATCAGGGCCACAAACATTTGAGAACTGCATTCCCACAAGTAAGTCATTGCTGATGTCTGATGTTCTTCCAAGTCCTATATAACAATCGCTGTGAGACTTCAAAGAGCAACTGTCAAATAGATAATTCTAAGATAGAAGACCAATGGTCTGACTCAATTCACTCATGTTCATGTGCTTAAATTTGCACATTTGCCCAGTTTTACTTGATTCACAGTTGTCTTGGCATTAAATACAAGGTTTTGTTTCAGTCAGTAGCACATGAAAACCTGCACATATTGCCTTTTCTCAGGTGAGAATTATAGCAACTTGCTTGAGGCCACTGAATATGGATTTGAACCTACATCTCCAAGACCAAAGGGCAACCATCTACTCACAAAACCCGACCTGTTGCTTCAGTGTTGCTCTGCAGGCTGTCCTCCCGAGCACTACCAAACTTTTCTGCTCTCTCCAGTAAATTCGCATCCAACCGTTCCTGCTAAAGACTCCTCCATCCACACCCCTCATTTCCTAAAGTGCTGATGTTAAGTGGTTTTTTATTGTTTGTTTTCAGGAACAAAAGTGTAAACACTTCCCACAAATGATGCACTTAATCAGCCTCGTTTGCCAAAGCCTGTCATTGCTACGTTGTTGATTAGAGACAAAAAGGGCCAGACTTGGACTGACTGAATCCCCTGGGATTTGAGCTGAGGGGAAGTTCAAAGGAAACATTAAAAAACTGGATGGGTGTGAAGCCTAAAGACCTCTCCTCCTCCTCCAAAGCAACTATTTGGCTACATTCCCCCTGTGCTTTTAGGCCTCTTTCACTCTGTGCAGGACACAAAAAGGGGATAGGTCAAGAATGACACTGTAAGGGAGGAAGATGCAATCAGTGCCAGTGAACCAAGCAAAATGCTGTCTCTTTATATGGAAGTAGATGACAGAAGAGAAGTGGGGAGAGTTTGAAGCTGATCTTTCAAATGCTGCCAGTGGAAAGAGCAAGATGGCTTCCTGACATCCTAACTCCAAACTCATCCAGTTTAATGCATTTCTGGGTTTTGCAAGAACTTTCCTGGGGCCTGTTCATCTCAGAAAACATAACTCTATCAAGGAAAGACCATGATTCGGTATCTGCTTGGTGCACAGTAGATCCCAGGTTCAATCCTTGACAGTTCCAGTTAAAGTGATCAAGGGGTAGGTGATGTGAAAGAGCTTTTCGTGAGACCTGGGAGAGATCCACTGCCAATCTGAGTAGATCTTGATGGGCCAATGGCTTGACTGTGTACAAGGCAGCTTCATGCACACAAGCACAAGTCACATTTCTCCATCCAGCTCTGAGAAATCAAGGTAGAGCATTCTCAATAGTGCCCTCTAAACTGCTCCTGTTGAGACTTGCAAACAGAATTATCTGCTACAAATGTCAACTTTACTTATATTCCACCTATCTCCCCAGTGAGGACCCAAAACAGCTTACATAATTCTCCTCACCTCTATTTTATCCTAACAACAACCCTGTAAGGTAGTTAGGGTTGCCAGGCAGAATGGGCTTACAAGGAGCAGGGAGTCTCACCTGATGTTCCAGCGACATTCCTGGTGTGACTTCCAGTGTGATACAGCAGTGACATGAGCATGATGCCCTGGTTTTGGGGCAAAAACCCTATGGTAGAATTAGCTTCTACCATAGAGTTTTTGCCCCAAAACATCCCTAACTTGTCTATGTCACTTCCGGGTCACACTGAAGTCATGTCGGGGACATTGCTGAAACATCAGGTGAGACTCCCTTTTTTGCAGTTAGTCCCTCCCACTGGCCAGCTGGTTGGCAGTGGAGAAGTGGGGCCTGGGAGCGGGGCAGGTTTGGCATCCCTAGAGGTAAGTTAGACTGAGTGTGTGTTACTAGCTCAAATGCTACCTAGCAACTTCCCATTGGGTTTCAAAACTGGGTTTCCCAGATCCTGGTTTGACACTCTAGCCTAGAGGTGCCAAACTCATTTGTTACGAGGGCTGGATTTGACATAAATGTCACTTTGTTGGTCTGGGCCATAAAATGTAACATGAAGTACTGTAGATAGAAACTTTTATAAAGGTGATTTCAGATGTCGAATGGCAATAGCAGATAAATGACAATAATAGGCTTGATTGGAATAGGTGTGATATGCAGAAGGGCAGTAAGCATGGAGATACTAGGAGGAGGATGCAAAGAATAAATGGACATAAATCTGATTGGGAACCACAATGTTCAGTTGCTGACCTAAGAGCAGCAGTACTCTTGCAAAGGAATTTCAAAGGGAGATTAGAAAGAGAGACTGCTCAATTGCAATTGATAATGAAGCTCAAGACAATGCATTCTCCTGAATTGAACTGAGAGCTAATTTTCCTGTCTCATTACTAACATGTGTTATTATCATTTGGCATCTGAAATCACTCAACTCTCCAAGATATAAGGAGTAATCCATGTGTTCTAATTCCTAATCAGAAATCAGAAATTTTTGAAAGAGAATAAACCTAGATAGGAACAGAGAAATCCATTTTTTAAAAAACTGTTCAGAATAAGCCAAAATAATTTTCTCAATGTACATTGTACTTGTCAGAAGAAGCCATCCTTCCACTCACCCACCCACCCTGCCTCCCTCCCTCCCTCCCTCCCTCCCAAGAAGAAGTGTGCTTGCACACAAAAGCTTATACCTGCAATAAAATGTTGCTGGTCTCAAATGTGTCATGGGAGTCCAACATTTTTCTCTGTCTCTTTCACCCCCCTTTGTCCCCAAAAGAGAAGCAGCAGCCCTGGAGAAGCAAGCAGAAGGGGTGTGTGTAGGACTGTCCCAATATGAACCACACTCTAGTTACATTTTTCAACAACAGTATCATGTGTGTGTGTTTAGTAGTCCCTTCCCTCGGGGTGTTTACAAAAACTTCAGCTTGTTAGTGGAATTTCTTACCAATGGCCTCAGTCTTGTGGAAAGGCCTCCTACTGGAGGTTGAAAGTCTTAGAAAGGCATGGATTGCATTTGTAAGAAGGGTTTGCGTTTGAAACTAGAATGTTTATTATTGCTTCCCAGAGCTTTTATTGTAGAAAAAGCCCAGCAGGAACTCATTTGCATATTAGGCCACACCCTCTGATGGCACCATAGTTTCACACAGGGCTAAAAAGCCCAGCAGGAACTCATTTGCATATTAGCCCACACCCACATGCCAAGCCAGCCGAAACTGCGTTCCTGCTTTAAAAAAAAAGCCCTGTTGCTTCCGAATGATGATAATCCCACTGTATTCATTGTTTTACTATATTCTTTTAATATCCTTATACATCATCATTTGCCCCCTCCTGGGCAGGGCAGGGTTGCCAGCCTCTCACCATCCCTGCCCCCTGGCTCTCACTTCCCACCACTCCTCCCAGTGGCAGTAGGAGAAAACATTTTTTACAATTGCTGACAGTGTTACATCACTTCCAGAGGAAACCCAGAAGAGACATACCGTAAATTCTCTCTAGAAATCACTGGAAATTTTTTCCATAGAATTTCCAGAGATTGCAAGAGCAGTGTGGCATCCCTTCTGGATTTTCTCCAGTATACCTGGAAGCCACAAATCTGGCAACAGATAAGGCCCATCCAGGCACAGACTAAGCAGGGTCAAAGGATGAAGACTGTGTGCCCAGGGGTAGAACTGAGGGGTACAAAGGCCAAGAAAAAAATGATGTGTTTATCTAAAGCAGGCACCTGTTCCATGTGCTCACAACCCCCTTTCAAGCAATAAGCAATACATGAAAAAAGGCCTGTACAGATCAAACTTCCAGAATCCTGATTCCTATTCTGCCACTAGCACAAATTATGTACTAAAAGGGCATGTGAGTCAAGCAGGTGAGAGCACTGCAGTTCACTATTCACTCACATAAATAAAACACACACACACACCTGTAGCATAGTGTGTGGAAACTTAGCATTCAGAGCACATTCAGGGGAAATGGTCTATTTTACAGATGGGAAACTACAGTTCACCTCCCCCTTACCCGGGCTTTTCAAACCCTACACAAATCTTTGGATTCTGACACAGGGTGGTGGGCACAATCACAAAATGTCTGCTGTGGGAAGTGGAGTCAGCCACAAAATGACTGCCACAGGAGCTGAAGCAAACCACAAAATGTCAGAGAGAGAGGTTATGCATAACTCTAGTAATCACTCTTCAACATTTGCAGAAGCTCTGTTTGACAGATGCCTTTTAAAAACAAACATATTGTAAAAAAAAAAAAAACCATTTTCTTGCATATCCACAGCTTACTTTCAGTCATGCAGAACCTTGTGTTGTGGTGGCAGCTGCTGACAAAGCAACTTTTAAAAAATCTGCACAGTCAACTGCATCCCCAGTGGCCAATCAGAAGCCCTGCTTGGCAAAAGCTTCCTGGCCTCACCCACTTTCTAAAAACACTTGGTGGGTGCCAGGAAAAGTGTCGTCAGGCACCATGGTGCTCATGAGAACCATGATGGAGACCCCTGCTGCAGTTCAAAAGAAAATCAATGAAGCCATAATCAAGAATTCCAAACTCACACAGAGCAGATATCTCAAGAAAGTAAGCCATGCTGCATGACAAACATTCAATCCATAGCAGACTGTTCATCACAATTGGCGCAGGTATTTATCACACAGTCTCTCCCCTTCCTGATGACTCTCTGATACTTGTTGCGTTGGCTGCATCTGATGGCCGGCTGCTTCTCTTTTAGTGACTGACTTTAGCATTTGGTATTGGTGGGAGGGCAGTAGGCTTGGTGAAAGGTAAGCAGACTGCCTGTGCTGCTTCTCACCCATAAACCTGGAGCAACAATGTGCCTCCAGAGTCCAATATGAATCACTGTGTCAGCTCAGTATCATGGCAGCCTGGACCCAGGGTTCACCATCTGTGGCTAAGCTTGGTAGCCAAACTTTATTTTCTCTTAGATTATTTATTTATTTTATTTAGCTTTTTATCCTGCCCTCTCCGCTGGCGGACTCAGGGCAGCTAACAATCAGTTCAGATATCTCTAATTACAATTTAAAACCAATAAAACACAATTCAAAACCATTTTATGATGCTAATTTAGCTTCAGTATAGGCGGGATTGCTCTCATGGATTGCTGCCTTGACGTGGTGAGAGGGCTTGCGCGGTTCAGTGAGGCTGTGGGCAATTCATTCAGGGCCACCCAAGATGGACAGGTCACAGCTGAGAACCCAGACAAAATGTGATCCACTGGAGAAGGAAATGGCAAACCAGTATCTTTACCAAGAAAACCCCATGGACAGTAACAAAAGGCTAAAAGATATGGCGCTGGAAGATGAGCCCCTCAGGTTAGAAGATGCCCAATATGCTACTGGGGAAGAGCGGAGGGCAAGTCCAAGTAACCACAGAAAGAGTGAAGCGACTGTGCCAAAGCCAAAAGGATGTGTCTGATGGTAAAAGAACAGTCCGATGCTGCAAAGAACATACTGCACTGGAACGTGGAATGTAAGATCTATGAATCAAGGTAAGCTGGATGTAGTCAAACAAGAGATGGCAAGACTGAACATTGACATCTTGGGAATCAGCGAACTAAAATGGACAGGAATGGGTGAATTTAACTCAGAGGATCACTACATCTATTATTGTGGGCAAGAGTCCCGTAGAAGAAATGGTGTGGCCTTTATAGTTAACAAGAGAGTGAGGAAGGCAGTAATGGGATACAATCTCAAAAATGACAGAATGATCTTGGTCTGTATCCAAGGCAAACCATTCAGTATAACAGTAATCCAAGTCTATTCCCTAATCATTGATGCAGAAGAGGCTGAAGTGGACAAGTTCTAAGAAGATCTACAACACCTTCTAGAATTAACACCAAAAAAAGATGTCCTCCTCATCATTGGGGACTGGAATGCCAAAGTGGGAAGTCAAAAGGTAACCAGAACAACTGACAAGTTTGGCCTTGGAGAACAAAATGAAGCCGGGCAAAGGCTAATAGAGTTTTGTCAAGAGAACAAGCTGGTCATAGCAAACACCCTCTTCCAACAGCCTAAAAGGTGACTCTACACATGGACATCACCTGATGGGCAACACAGAAATCAAATTTATTATATACTTTGCAGTCAAAGATGGAGAAGCTCCTTACAGTCAGCAAAAACAAGACCTGGAGCTGACTGCAAGTCAGATCATGAGCTACTCGTTGCAAAATTCAGGCTTAAACTGAAGAAAACTGGGGAAGCCATTAGGCCATTCAGGTTTGACCTTGATCACATCCCTTATGAATATACAGTGGAGGTGAAGAATAGATTTAAGGAACTAGAGTTGATAGAGTGCCTAAAGAACTATGGACGGAGGTTCATGACATTGTACAGAAGTCAGCAACCAGCACCATGCCAAAGCAAAAGAAATGCAAGAAAGCAAAGTGGCTGTCTGATGAGGCTTTACAAATAGCTGAGGAAAGAAGGAAAGCGAAAGGCAAAGGTGAAAAGGAAAGATTCACCTAACTGAATGCAGATTTCCAGAGAACAGCAAGGAGAGATAAGGAGGCCTTCCTGCAGGAACAATGCAAAGCAATAGAGGAAAATAATAGAATGGGAAGGACAAGAGATCTTTTCAATTAAATTGGAGAAATCAAGGGAACATTTTGTGCAATAATGGCCATGATAAAGGACAAAAACGTTAGGGACCTAACAGAAGCAGAAGAGATCAGGAAGAGGTGGCAAGAATACACAGAAGAATTATACAAGAAAGATCCCAATGTACTTGATAACCATGACAGTGAAATCGTTGACCCTGAGCCAGACATCCTGGAGTGTGAAGTCAAATGGCCTTAGAAAGCATTAGTAACAACAAAGCAAGTGAAGATGATGGTATCCCAATTGAGTTTTTCAAAGTCCTAAAAAATGATGCTGTTAAAGTTATGCACACATTATGTCAACAAATCTGGAAAATGCAACAGTGACCATGGGATTGGAAAAGGTCAGTTTATATTCCAATCCCAACGAAGAGTAATGCCAAGGAATGTTCAAATTATCGCACCATTGCACTCATCTCACATGCCAACAAGGACATGTTAAAGATCCTACAAGCTAGGCTTCAGCAGTATGTCGATCGTGAACTACCAGAAGTTCAAGCTGGGTTTCAGAGAAGTAGAGGAACTAGAGATCAAATTGTCAACATTCGCTGGATTACGGAGAAAGCACGGGAGTATCAGAAAAATGTCTATTTCTGTTTCATTGACTATGTTAAAGCCTTTGATTGTGTGGATCACAACAAACTGTGACGAGTCCTTAAAGAGATGGGAGTACCAGACCACCTCACATGTCTCCTGAAAAAACTGTATAAGGGTCAAGAAGCAACGGTCAGAATGGGATATGGAACAACTAATTGGTTTAGAATAGGAAAAGGAGTTCGACAAAGAATGTATATTGTCACCCTGCTTATTTAATTTATATGCAGAATGCTGGCCTGGATGAAGCAGAAGGAGGAATTAAGATTGCTGGGAAAAAACATCAACAACCTCAGATATGTAGATGATACCACACTAATGGCAGAAAGTAAGGAGGACCTAAAGAACCTCTCGTTGAGGATGAAAGAGGAGAGCACAAAAGTAGGTTTGAAACTCAACATCAAAAAAACTAAGATCATGGCATCCGGCCCCATCACACCTTGGCGAATAGAAGGAGAAGACATGGAAGTAGTGACAGACTTCACATTTCACTGCAGATGGTGACTGTAGCCATGAAATTAAAAGACGTTTGCTCCTTGGGAGGACAGCTATGGCGAACCTGGGCAGTATAATAAAAAGTAGAGACATCACCCTGCCGACAAAAGTCCGTATAGTGAAAGCGAAGGTATTCCCAGTAGTAATGTATGGCTGTGAGAGCTGGACCATAAGGAAGGCCGAGTGCAGAAGAATAGATGCTTTTGAGATGTGGTGCTGGAGAAGAATCTTGAGAGTCCTAAGGGAAATCAACCCAGACTGTTCCCTGGAAAGTCAGATGCTGAAGCTGAAGCTCAAATACTTTGGCCATCAAATGAGAAGGGAGCACTCACTGGAGAAGATCCTGATGCTGGGAAAGACAGAAGGCAAAAGAAGAAGGGGACGGCAAAAGATGAGATGCCTGGACAGTGTTACTGATGTAACTAACATGGATTTGAGCAGACTTCGGAGGATGGTGGAAAACAGGAGGGCCTGGCGTGACTTTGTCCATGGGGTCGCAAAGAGTTGGACTCGTCTGTGCGACTGAACAACAACAAATAGGTGGGATCTTTCTTTCTTCTCTTCTGACGGTGATCCTATGATCATAGTTCCTCAGCAGTGTAAGGTGGCAGTCCTCTCCCAGTTGAGGTGTTGAAGACCTGTCGAAATAGTTCAGTTTTGCAGGCCCTGCAGAATTGAGAAAGATCCTGCAGGGCCCTTATGGCCTCTGGGAGGGCATTCCACATTTCTGGTGCAGTCACTGAGAAGGCCCTAGCCATTGTAGAACACCGCCTGGCCTCCCTTGGTCCTGGGACAGACAGTAGGTTTTGTGACCCTGAATGCAGTGCTCTCTGGGGAACATGAGGAGAAAGGCGGTCTTGTAGATAGTCAGGTCTGCGGCCATATAGAGCTTTAAAGGTCAATACCAACACCTTGAAACGGACTCAGAACACAATAGGTAGCCAGTGCAGCTCTTTCAGCACTGGTAGAATGTGCTCCCTTCAAGGGAACCCCATTAACAGCCATGCTGCAGTGTTCTGCACTAGCTGTAGTTTCCAAGTCAGGGTCAAGGGTAGCCACATGTAGAGAGCATTACAGTGATCTATTCTCGAGGTGACCGTAGTGTGGATCACCATTGCTAAGTCGTCATGTTCCAGAAGAGGGGCCAGCTGCCGTACCCGCCAAAGGTGAAAAAAGGCGGATTTGGTAGTGGCTGCTACCTGGGCCTCCATTGTCAAAGAGGACTCCAGGAGCACTCCCAAGCTCTTGACCTTAGGGGCCGATATTAATGGCACCCCATCAAGAGCTGGCAAAGGGATCTCCCTTCCTGGGCCACCCTGGCTCAGATAGAGAATCTCTGCCTTTGTCGGATTCAGCTTCAACTGACTCAGCCTGAGCCAAGATGCTACGGCTTGAAAAGCCAGGTCTAGATTATCCGGGGTACAGTTGACTGGCCACCCATCAATAGATAGAGCTGGGTGTCATCTGCATATTGGTGACATTCCAGCCCATACCTCCTGTATGGCTGTAAAGCCTCTTCCCACCACAGTATTACCTGTGGCAGTAAGATAATTCCTAGACTAATTTGACCTTATACTGACTGTGTTAACAAAAAGGAAGCAATTCTTTAAATAATTACTCTTACACTCTTCAACACTCACTGCCTTCAACTTTTTGAACACAAAAATGATTTTTTTTTACTTCTCTGTGATTAATTTTGTGACTTTCTGGCCCTTTGTCCTTTCGATCTTTAATGTGGTTTTTTTTAGCAAATACATAATTTAGACAAAAAGGTCAAATACTGAACAATCTGGAGAAGAAAAAAAATCCATTAAAGATCTCAACGAAACTGGAACAGGGTTTTGCATGTACCATATGTAAAAAGTATGTGCTGTTCAGTGTTTGGACTTGTTATAAACATTATGTATTTGTCATTAAAATAGTTAGTACAATGCTTAATTTAAATTCCTGTCCCAAAGAATTTATTACAAGAGTGACAAAGCAACACTGAAGTGTTCTCTTTTTTTGCAGTTTTGGAAAAGCCTTTCAGTAGGAATGAGCAGGAAATCCAATTTCAGTTTTCCAAAAGATCTAACCTCTGTTAACTGGACATACCAACAAAAAAGCAGTATCATGTCCAGCTTTTGCTGGGAGATATCTGAAAGGAATGAGAAGCAGAAAATGAAGCCGAAAGACAGCTGTAGTGTTTAGAGATGCTGCTTCTGAGGCACCCAAATGCCTGGACTTAAAACGAAAGTAAAAAATTGCTGCAAGCTTAGTTCTGGGAAGGGCTGAAACATGCAAGGCAGGAATGGCAATGGCAAGCGTATGAAATGTAAGAGACAGAATGGAGGAACTGTTATGAGGACTTCAACCGATACATGAATTTACATAAGAAGAGGTAGGCTTTTCAGATCGGTGGGAAAACATGCTAGTTGCTCACTTCAAGCAGCAATTCTCCAGCCATTAGATCCTCTCATCCACTCGTACCTCTGGGTAGGGTGGCCAGACCGTCCCGGTCTCCCGGGAAAGTCCCGGTTTCCCGGGAAAGTCCCGGTTCTGGCCCCCAATTCCTGGCTCCCGGGCTGGCTATACCGGGACCATTAGCCAGCCAGAGAGCCGGTGGGCCGCGCGCGCGGGCGGGGAAGGCGGCGAGTGAGGGAGGGAGCGTCCCTGCGCGTGCGCAGGGCGATTGTGGCAGGCTCTGCGCTTGCGCGGGGACGCTCCCTCCCTCGCCGCCTTCCCCATCCACGCGCGGGGCCCGGCGGAGGCCGGGGAGGCGGCGGAAAGGCCGGCGCTGGTCTCTCCGTCGCCTCCCCAGCCTCCGCCACCGCCGCAGGGCCCCGCGCGCGGGCCTCCACTGCAGGCGGAGGCCGGGGAGGCGGCGGAGAGGCCGGCGCTGGTCGCTGCAGGGCCTCCAGCGACCAGCGCCGGCCTCTCCGCCGCCTCCCCGGCCTCCGCCACCGCCGCCGAGCCCCGCGCGCGGGCCTTTACCCGCCCTGGAAGCAGGTAAGCAGGGCAGGCAGGGAGGGAGGGGGCTGAAAGCGGGGGGGGGGCGGCTGGCGGGAGGGGGCGGCCTTCCTTCCTTCCTTCCCTCCCTCCTTCCTTCCTTTCTTCCTTCCTTCCCTCCTTCCCTCCTCCCTTCCTTCCCTCCCTCTTTCCTTCCTTCCTCCCTCCTTCCTTTCTTCCTTCCTTCCCTCCCTCTTTCCTTCCTTCCTCCCTCCCTCCTTCCTTTCTTCCTTCCTTCCCTCCCTCCTCCCTTCCTTCCCTCCCTCCTTCCTTCCTTCCTCCCTCCTTCCTTCCTTCCTTCCTTCCCTCCTTCCCTCCCTCCCTCCTCCCTTCCTTCCCTCCCTCCTTCCTTTCTTCCTCCCTCCCTCCTTCCTTCCTCCCTCCCTCCTTCCTTCCTTCCCTCCCTCCTTCCTTCCTTCCTTTCTTCCTTCCTTCCCTCCCTCCCTCCCTCCTTCCTTCCCTCCCTCCCTCCCTCCTCCCTCCTTCCTTCCTTCCTTCCTTCCTTCCCTCCCTCCCTCCTCCCTTCCTTCCCTCCTTCCTTCCTTCCTCCCTTCCTCCCTTCCTTCCTTCTTTCTTCCTTTCTTCCTTCCTTCCCTCCTTCCCTCCTTCCTTCCTTCCTTCCTTCCTTCCTTCCTTCCTTCCTTCCTTCCTTCCTTCCTTCCTTCCGTGGCTCTCAAATATCCGATGTTCATGTCTTGCGGCTCTCAAACATCTGACCTTTATTCTGTGTTGCTCTTTTGTTAAGCAACTCTGGCCACCCCTGGAGTAGACAATACTGACTTTGGTGGACCCAAGCACTGATTCAGTGTAAGGGAGCTTTGTGTTTGTGACTGGAGTAGACAATACTGACTTTGGTGGACCCAAGCACTGATTCAGTGTAAGGGAGCTTTGTGTTTGTGTCTTCTGGTGCAATTTTGTTCTCAGATCCTGTATTTACTTCATCAGTATATGGGATAAGGCACTTTCTCAACTGTGCTGCATAATGCAGCCTATTTATTTTGTCCTGTTTGCTCTGTTGGCTCTATCTGCGCCACCTTCATCACTTTCGGGGTGTGGATCCCCCAGTGGGGTGGTCTCCCGACTCCCTCTGCCGGCTGTTTCTGATAGCCCTGCGCCCCCTCTTTCATTTGATATGTGTCCCGTGCGGGTGCCACCCTCCCGCCGGGAGATGCCGCAAAATGAGCCCCCTTGAGGCTTATGGCGGCAGGGCTTGGGGGAAGCGAGCTAGACTGCTGTTCTTTTGAGGGGTTATAGAGTGTTTCGAGCCCGTCCCTGTGGCATCGGTCCCATCGTTGTGGGGCCCAGCCTGTCGGTCACTTACGGGTTCCTGTCCTGCATCTCGACCTGTGTTATTAGTGACAGGCTGCTTCGGCGTGCCGCTGCGCCGGCCTCCTGGGTCCCACAACAATGGGACCGATGCCACAGGGACGGGCTCGAAACACTCTATAACCCATCAAAAGAACAGCAGTCTAGCTCGCTTCCCCTGAGCCCTGCCGCCATAAGCCTCAAGGGGGCTCATTTTGCGGCATCTCCCGGCGGGAAGGTGGCACCCACACGGGACACATATCAAATGAAAGAGGGGGCGCAGGGCTATCAGAAACAGCCGGCGGAGGGAGTCGGGAGACCACCCCACTGGGGGATCCACACCCCGAAAGTGATGAAGGTGGCGCAGATAGAGCCAACAGAGCAAACAGGACAAAATAAATAGGCTGCATTATGCAGCACAGTCTCACTGGAATCTCACTGGAATCTGACTGGCTTCTCAGTGTGGAACCCGTTCTCTCTAGTCTTCTCACTTTGAAAAAAGTAAAAAAAGAGTTTTATTTAACTTTATTTCCCCCTTTCCCTCTCTATAAATAATCTTGGTGTTTCCGGTGGTGATATTTGGGGGATTTTGGGGGACGTCACAGGAAGTGCTGTGAAGTCACTTCCTGTTTCCGGCAGTGGCATTTGGGGGAAATGATGTCATTTGGGGGAAATGATGTCACAGGAAGTGATGTCACTTCCTGCTTCCAGCAGGTGGCGCGGGGAAATGATGTCACAGGAAGTGATGTCACTTCCTGTTTCCGGCGGTGGCATGCCGTCACCGGAAGTGACGTCACTTCCTGTTTCCGGCGGCACGCTCTGTGCACGCGCACACACATTCCTTCCCCCCTCAAGGTGTCCCTGGCTGGCCTGCAGAAATTATGGCCACCCTACCTCTGGGGCTTTCAAGAAAAGAACAGCAGAGAATGGAAACAACATTGTGCTACATGTTGACATCACATCCAAGTAAAAAACCAAGTAAAAACCCAAATGTGACATCAGTGCATTAGCTAGAGTTGCCAGGCCCCTCCAGGAGATCAGAGAGGGATGGGATGGGAGGACATACGAGGAGAAAGGAAGTAAAAACCCAAATGTGACATCAGTGCATTAGCTAGAGTTGCCAGGCCCCTCCAGGAGATCAGAGAGGGATGGGAGGACATACGAGGAGAAAGGAAATGGCCTGGGCCTCATGGCCAGCATAACACAGGAAGTGATGTCATAAATGCCAGCGATGTCTGGGTAATGCTCTGGTATTTAGATAAAACCTCTATAGTAAAACTGGCTTCTATTATAGAGTTTTCGTGCAAACACCACAAGGCCTAGGCCTTCTCCTTTCCCTCATGGCCAGCTGGGGGTATGGCCTAATGGTAGAGGATGTCCACCTCCACTGAGGGGTCTGGCAACCCTAGTATCAGCTGATACCCTAAAAACTGTATGGTAATACCACGGAGTTTCCAGAGGGCTGTCTGATGCCATGTCCTGGTTTTCATCTGGATATGACATTGACACATAGTGCAACATCATATCCACTGCATCTTTATCTGTAGGTCCCAAGTTGTGAAGGGCTTTAAAAGAAAAACCAACATCTTGAATTGAACCTGAAAGTAAAAACAGCCTAGCAGCTGTATGGCAAGGAACAAAAGAGAGGACTGAGTTCTCTTACAAACAGCCAATGACATGGTAAACCTGTTTCTGGATTGTATCCACTTCAGGCAGTAGGTGAGGGAATCACCTACTTAAATATCTTATTTTGAAAAGATCTCAGCATGCATAAAACTGCATATCCAGAAGAAGGATTCTTAGCCATGATCTGCTGGTTTGTAACTTTCCAGTGACATGTCAAGTCTTTTGATTCCCCATCCCTTGCCTGCAGACTGAAGAGGTCCTGCCCAAAACTGATTTATCCCCTCATCTACTTTTTTTGGTGAAAACTAAGCCATTGGCCTGATCCAACATGGCTTCTCTTATGATCTTAAGTATTGCAGCTAATCAGCTAGTAGGAGCCTTAAGGAGCTCCAAGGGCATGCTGTTGCTTTGGGGTAACTAGTGCAGCTTCCTAGCTTAGGACTGTCTCTATGAATGTTCGTCATGCTGGCTTTGTATGCAGATGCACATTTTATTACAAGAGGAATGATAAGTCTGTATTACTCTCTTCTGTGAAAACCTTCCTTTAGAAGCTTTAGAAGCTTTTATTGTTTTAGGAAGTGAGAAGGATGAATCACTTATGAACTGGGTCTTGGATAATATTGCTCATTGCTTTGGAATCCTACCATTACCTCTCTCTTTGATGGATGTTTGATCCTCAAGCTCCACCAGTTTCTCCCTTCTAGGTACTGGGTTTAATAGTTCCTCCCCTTTCTTCATGGATATAACTTCCCACAGCAACCTCAGTTCTGTTTCTAGCTTCACCAGTTTAGATTCTTCATTGCACACTTGTAAAATGAGAAATGCTTTCCCTGGTGTTTCAGTTTACAAAAGGTTTGAGGCATGCTCAGGCCTCTCAATCAGTCCTGCTGGGCAATACACCAGGCAAAGCTTTCTGAGTAGGCTTCTGACACATGACAGAGGTTTCCTGGGAGAGAGATTATGGTATGGGCTGTATGGACTCACCATGACCAGTGCATTCAGCAATAGGTCACTTAGATGAGGGTGAAGAGTGGGAGGGGGAAAAGGGAGAGAGAGAGATCAGCAACCAAAAAGCAGTCAGAAGGGAAGACAAGACAAGCTGAGAAAACAGAACAGTGGACACAGCTGGATTTATGCACAAACTACAGTTGAGAGTCGCAGATTAGGAGGACTCTCTAAATAAAAATATCACTAAACATTACTAAATTAGCACAGAGGGAGAGAGAGAGATTGGTTCATGGGTCTCTTGCCTCTCTCTCACACACACATAAATAGTCTCCATAGTAAGGAGCAACTTGGTGGCACATAAAACATGGATTTTAGTTAAACATTAAGAGAAACATTCTAATTTAAATTGGCATAGTTTAGAACCTCAACAAGTCTGAATCCAGCCTTGACAGCTATAAAGAAAAACTAGTTAGTGAGAGGGAAAATGGGAGATGCTAATTTTACATGTTTCAGCACATGAAACAAAAATTCAAAATGATATCCTTCTGCTCTGGAATGGAGATTTCTTTAAATAAAAAATGACACACATAAGTAAAAGTTTGGAGATGACCCAGAGCCCGTTTAAGTATTTTTCAGGTCTCTGGACAGCCTGCTAAGGTAATTTATTCCCACCTTGACAATGTTGCATTCCATGAGTCTGGTTTTTCCTGTACTCATGGAATCATTAGGAGCACTGAGAAGGCAGAGGGCTTGTAGGCCATCCAGGTACAGTTGCAAACCTGCAGATGGGAGCTGAAGGTGTCCCAGAATTACAACTGACCCCAGATGACAGACATCAGTTCCCCTGGAGAAAATAGCTACATTGTAAGGTGTACTCTATGGTATTATACCCCACTGAGTTCCCAAAGCCAACCTTCATGTTCAGTGAAAGTAATTCAAAGCTGGAGCATTCCCAAGAAGTGACTGCCCACAGTATGTGTTTGTGAAACCTCTGGTGAAGGAGATCCTGCTAGGTAACTGGGTCCATTACCAAACTGCTCTTCCTGCTAAGAAGTTTCATTTAATGTTCAACTGGGATCTACCTTTTGGTAATTCAAACCCATGAGAACTCTGGAACAACAAGAAAAGCCCTTGTGACAGCCTTTTAGAGATCTGAAGAGTGTGGCCATGTTTCCCTTTCTCTAGACTAAACATACCCCATCCATCGAACCTTGCCTCATAGGAATACTTGATAAGAAAAAAAATCCTTCCAGGGCTGAATAGTAGTTCACTCTGAATGGGGCTTGCATGCTCACAAGTACTGCATTCTACATTTATTCAACCTTCTACCAATGTTCCCTCTAAGCTGCAGAGATTTGTGAGCAAAAATTCTACTTTGTGAGCTGCTGGTATTAAAATTGTGAGCTACTGCATAAATTTTTGTGCTCTGAGTCCATTTTTCCTGAGCTAAGACAAAAATGTGTGAGCTGGAGGCTAAAAATCTGTGAGCTAGCTCATGCTAACTCAGTTTAGAGGGAACACTGCTTACTACATATATGCCTATATGAGATAATGAAGCAGAAACACTTTGTATGTGCTCTGAGGTACCTCTGCAGTAGTCAAGACTTCCATCTCACAGAACTGTCCTACTGCCTTTCCTTCTTGTCTGGCCAGACTCTGCCTCTGTCTACAAATGGTGGTACAAGGGACACCCCACCCCATCCTGTGTGTCACTCTCATTTTACAGTCTGAACAAGCCTGTACTGTTTCTGATCTTATGTGTCTCATACCTTTGAGCATGCCCCTCGACTCCCACATTTTCCACTTTCTGAGTCTGGGTAAGTGCCAGATCACTAGGACTGCCCATCGTGCACTCCCCAAATTAGCTGCTTGAAGAGACTGCTTCACATTTGCCTCATAGTAAGACCCGCTCAGAGACCATGTGATGAGACAGAGAAAGGAGCAGACAGAGAGACTGAGAGCTAAACCAGAAGGATGCTGACAGGGAGGGAGAGAGAGAAATACAGAGGGAGAAGAGCTTTCCGGCCCAGCTGAACAGACAGCCTGTCATGCCAATCAGAATCGTCTGTATATGTGAAGATTATCTGGGCAGCCACAGTCTATTGAGCCATCACCACTATTAACGGACATTTGGACTTGGAGCAGCTCACTGGGTGGACCAGGTTAGGGCAAGGGAGGTTGCAGGTCCTGCTTCAGCCTCTTGACACCATTTGTGACTTGGCTATAGTGTGTGGTGGGCCTTTAAGAGACTCTGAAGAAGACAGTGAGTAGAAAGCAGAGCTGTGAGTAGAAAACAGAGGGCTGGATCTACAGAACTGGATCCACAGAAGCCTCCTGTGTCTGCTACTTTGAAGGTTCCTGAGAACAGTCAGACTTTGGAGTGTGCCATTCAAGGGGCATGGTTTGCCTTCTAGATGGGGTTTCTGTGTATGCCCATTAATTACTCTCTTTGGCTAACCCTTTTCTATATCTCTTCCTAAAATGAATGAGAAAAAGCCTCTCACCAGCAGAAATCCAGGGCTGGCACAAAGAATACTAGTGGATTGGTTACTTTGCCCAGTATCCAGGAAAACCTTAAACCTCAGGTGTATATCCTGTATTTGTTTTACAGAGAGTTCAGAGCAGGCTTCTCAGTGCTCTCAGTGATATTCTATCCAGGCGCTATTGATCAGGACCATGCTTCTGCAGTTTTACTTTTGCTATAGGATAAGTTGAAGCTGGAAAATCTCATTGGATGAAATACATTAGAAAGTGTTGCTCACATTGTTGAGCACTTGTTGTTTACTTATTCTACTTTCTTTTCTCCCTTCCCCAGGCCAATCACCCATTCCACATTAGAGCACAAAGAGCTGTGTATATTATTTTTGCATGTGTACCCTGCTGTTATGTGCCAAGACCTATGGATGGAAGGCTAACCCAACACTGCTATTAAAAAGGGAAGTGGGCCAAAAACCTTTCACTCTTCCTAAAACCACAAATGGGGACATGCCATTAAAACGAATGAAATAGATACGATGGGGTAAGTGAGGGGGCAGTGACCTGCACAAAACCAATATGAATCAGTGAGGCTCCTCTGCTGTTGGCATTATTAAAACCTCTGGTATATTTTAGATGGTGAGGGAGAAAAGTTCTCCCTATCTTAGAATTCTGCCCCTCCCTGGAACTCTGTGCCCTGTTTGCAGGTGTTGAAGAATGCTCCACTACTTCAGAACCACACATTTACATTGTTTTACATTAACATTTACATTGTTTTTCCAGTCTGCTTTCAGCTCTGCTTCTGCACTCTTACCCATATTCCATTTTATCAAAGCCCATTTGGGTCTTCCATTCTGACCATCATACACAGGATCATCAGTGATATGTGTGCAGGGAAATTCTTTATGCATACTCCTGTTCTACGCAAGAGCAACATCTCCTATGCCCCATGCAAACAAATCCCCTTTGTCTGTATATGGCAGACATGGGAAATTACAGAGAAGGCTGAAGTGGTGCAATCCACATGGTAAACGTCCTTGGAGTGTGTTATTTGAACACCACCTCACTTTTGCATATACTGGTTCTTCTTGTACTGAATGTTTTGTGTGATGCTCCATAGCTTATTAGGAAGGTGACAGGACTAAGTGGAAAAGCACCTCTTTTGCATATAGAGGGTCTCAGGTTCATTCACTGGCAGAGCTGGAAAAAGGCTTCCATCCAAGACTTTGGGAAGCTGCCAGTACTGGCCCCAGATAGATATAGAGCTTAAGTTTGCCAGTCCCTTCCATCTCAAACGGGCCATGCCTTAAAGCAAGAACATTACTGTTTCATGCTCTCCACTTCCCAGTACAGTAGAATTTTTCAGAATCTTTTGGAGGAAAGGCATGACTGGAGACAAATGATGTTTTGTAATATTTATTTATTTACAAGTACACAGGTTGAGCTGGTATCATGCATGCATGCACACTGGCAGGCAGCACCAGTCCCAAGCAAAATAAGATCAGTTCAGTAAGATTGCTGAACGGTTGCTTCGGCCAGCATGAAAATTAAATCTCCTAGAACCAATCAGCATGTGATACTGGATCCTGAGGCTGGAGTCCTTAAGTGACATTAATGTCTACCATGATGCTTGCCTCAGCGGTGTTTTCATGCATGCAGAGTTTTGGGAAACCTTAATGCAATCCTTCTCCCCCCCTCCCCCTGTGCTGGTATGTTTTCTAAGGCTCAGTGCAGGGCAGATCTATTAATATATTGGTAGGCCAGGCCTACCAATATAGGGGAAAGGGGTAGGTAGACCGTCACAATCCATACTATGTCTTCTGTCATAACTTTGCAATTTTGCAATTAAACTGGTTTAGTGTTGTATTGTCTGAACTCTGTTCAGCAGGTCCATGAGTTTGGTGCTGAACAGAGTCAACTGACAGATCAGCTCACATCTGATTATCACAGATGGACAGTAAGTTTTGCTATTGAACATATTTGACACAAAATTCACGGCATCTCTAGCCCTGGCTCTTTGCATCCCACCTCACTCCTTCATAGGTGAGTAACACAGTCACAAAGCATAGCATAGGCTGTATATTTGAATAATTTGTTAAGCATCCAAAACTATTTAGAACATTCCCCATTTGTTCCCTAAGTTGGCCTGAACCATCCCACTGCCATGAGGGATCATGGCTGCCACAAACACATTTCCTCCTACACTCCAATTATTTCTATTGACCTCTCTGTCTGGTGCCAAGACATAGTAAAACTGAGAGAGGAAGGAGAGAGAGACTGGGAATTTTGCACAGCTGAAGAGCTGGTCTGTAACACCTGCTTTTCCTCAGTGGAAATGCTATGCTTATTTTCATATTTCTGCAAGAGTTATACAACTCTCTTCATACAGGATCTTTTCTAATATGTCCAGGAAAATGTCCCTCTTAACAGCCTCTTGTTTCAAGGAACTGGTCTTTGAAAACCTGGCCCCCTTGGCCTCCTTTTGCACATCAAGCGCCTGCGTTCTCCACATTTCCCATCCCTCCCACTAGAGTTAGCTCTGTTTCTGTTTTAATGGCCTTACTAGAATTCAGCCCCACAGCTCAGCAAAGCCAGCCCAGCCTGATGACACCAGCCTGCATATGCTTGCTCACAATTAGAATGATACGGTGGCCAAGAAGCATCCGTTCCCTGTCCCGGAGAGGGCAGAGTTTCCCCACACAGTCTATAAGTCACACACGCCTTTTTTTTTATTCCCCTTTGATCATTCCCTTAGACTACGCAGCCCCCTGCTTGCAAATTGCTTCTTTATCTGGAGCCACAGTCCATCTGTTGTATGGGAGGCAATTTAATTCGCATTGGTCTATTAAGTACTGCAGTCGCTGGAGGTGCTTGGCCGATGCAGCACCAGGCAGCTCAGCAAGTCCTTGGGAAATGGGAATAGCTCTCATTTTTACGGGGCTGTTTTCCATGTTAACAGCCTGAGACGCTTTTTGAAGTATCCCGTAAATCGCCTGACCCCGATGATCACCTGAGGCCAGGTGGGGAGGATGGAAGATAGGGAAGGAGGAGGAGGACACTTATACTGCTTCTTGGCAGCAGCCAGCAAGTTAGACCCAAAAGCTAGGGGATGCAGGCAAATGCCTTTGTGGCGGCCCCAATGGCAGGGGCAGGGTCTGGCTTGGGGGATGGATGGACACACCATTATGTTGCAAGGAGCCTTGGTCCTTGGAAACCAAAGTAAATAAAGGATGTAGCAGCCTGCACAGTTCTCCCTAGGCAATGGCAGAAGTGGTGCCTTTGGGTGGCACAGGGTTGGCAGCCCCAGGGAGCAATGGGGGGGGGCAGAGAGTTCATGGACCAATATTGCCAGCACTATGACACCATTTCTGGTTTCAGGCCCACAAGTGCTCCCCCAGCACCACACCACACTCTAGGAGTATCCATAATCTTTATGGTTCTGAAACTGGAAGAGATTTCATGGCACTAACATGACAGCAAAAACCACCACCCCAATTTTGCTTCCACTGCTCCATGGAGTGGCAGTGGAACAGGGACCCCAAAGGTGAGAAGCACAGAAGGCAACTTGGTAGCTCTAATCATGGCTCCGCTGGCTTGGATCTTGTGGTAGATGGAAATCAGCATAATGGGACTTCCTCACGTCCCGCTTCCTATTGCAGGCCCCAAACAATCCCCAAAACAATTCCTCCAAAATGCTGTCAGCCTCATTGGCCCTGAAGAACCCAGCTGTCTGGCTTCAGGTCTCATATCAGCAAACAGACTTGAGCCATCTGATGGCTGTGAATGCTAAAGACAAAAGGGGGATGAGGCAGTTTTAAATGCATCCTGGCAGAGGGTTAACATTTACTTTCACAGGCTAGTCATCCATCACATTTTCATCCCATCGAAGGACTTCAGGGTGCAAACATAAGGTTGTTGCCTTCGGTATTGTTCTGTCCTCCCGACAACATTGTGAGGTAGGTGAAGTGGAAAGAGAAACCACCCAGGGAGTTTCATGGCTAAGGGCTGCCCTAACTACAAGGGATGAAGTCCTTGGGTCATGTCTGGGGCTGTTGTGCTGACTTTCAACCAGAACTCAGCTCCCAGATGTTCTTGGTCCCAAATCAAATTGGGACCATGGCACATCAGGAGGGAAGCCTTCTCCCATACTAGTTCCCCAGCCTGAATGTGTCCTGGAGGTGCACTTGTCCTATGTGTACCACATCAATACACATGGAGCTCCCAGTAGGACAGATAGCAAAAAAGCACAAGAGAAGAAGAGAAGAGATTGGATTTATACCCCACCCTTCACTTGGAGTCTTAGAGCAGCTTACAATCTCCTTTCTCTTCCCCTCCCTACAACAAACACCCTGTGAGGTAGGTGGGGCTGAGAGAGCTCTGAGAACGGCTCTTGAGAGAACAGCTCTGAGAAAATTGTGACTGGCCCAAGGTCGCCCAGCTGTTGCATGTGGAGGAGTGGGGGATCAAACCCAGCTCTCCTATATTAGAGTCTGCACTCCTAACCACTATACCAAACTGGCCCCCTCTCACCACATGCCATGGTCCCATCCCCAATCTGGTCACTGAGTGCCAGGGAATTGTTTCCTATGGGAAACTCGCAGTATATGTCTGATTGAAAGTCTTCACAGTGGATCTAGGGACTTTGTAATGTGTAGTTTGGCTCTCTGAGAAGGGATTTGAACCCAGGTCTCCCCAATGAGAAGGAGCCTCATGGCACAGAGTGGTAAGCTGCAGTATTGCAGTCCAAACTCTGCTCATGACCTGAGTTTGATTCCAGTGGAAGCTGGGTTCAGGTAGCTGGCTCAAGGTTGACTCAGCCTTCCATCCTTCTGAGGTCGGTAAAATGAGTGCCCAGTTTGCTGGGGGTAAAGTGTAAATGACTGGGGAAGGCAATGGCAAACCACCCCATAAAAGTCTGCCAAGAAAACATCCTGTTGTGACATCACGCCATGGATCGGTAACGACCTGGTGCTTACCTTTACTTCCCCAATGAGAGACCAGCATACATACTAGCCACTACATCACACCAAGCCATGTGTAAAACTACTCTCAGAATCAGGACCGGATCTACATGTTCTTTGAGGGCGGGGGCAAAATTAGAAAATGATGCCCTCTTATGGGCCATTCTATCTTATGGTCCCATAGAATACAATGGACTCCATACCCAATTTGGCGCCCCCCCCCCTCCATCAGCGCCCGGGACAAGCACCCTCCTCTGCCCTCCCCCCAGATCCGGCCCTGCTCAGAATCTGGTCATGAGAGGAAGTTGACTCAGGGACTCAATGCAAAGCTGGAAAGAGTATTGATAAGCTCTTTTTCACAATTTACCAGGGGCAAACTCTACAGATCAGGTTCTGCTTTCCCAGGAACAGTACATTTTTAGAGATATTCTAGTTTCAAGGCAATCCTGGATTCTCAAAAATCTAAGACTCAAGGGTTCAAAAGAAGGGGGGGGGGGTTTCGTTTAGGGAAAAACATGTTTCACACTTCAGTTCAGTCATCACCTGTGGAAGTTCAGGGCTATGAAACAATCCCAGAGGACCAAAGTGACTTGTTCCACCCCTATCAGGACTTTCTCCAAGTGTTAGATCTGAACTGACATCTGAAACCATGCTCCACCAACACTATTCAAAAAATTAAAATATTCCCTATGTGTGAAAAGGAGAATGCTTAAGACTAAGAATGGTCTGCATTCAAAGGAACCCATCTCATTTTTTTTTATCACGCAGCTGGGCCTGTCAACTCAGTTGAAGGAGGAATGCCTGGAATCCTGCTGACTCATGACCTGTGAATGGCTTCCTCTGAAGGCTGGTGTTTTCTGCTGTGCCTCTTTATCCTGTGCCAGTAATGATGGGATGATTCTCCAGAACTACTCCACCCCCCAGAAAAGGTTGATTGGAAGGAGGGAATGCAAATCATGCCACAAAAGGCCACAATGGGTGGACGGGTGCTAGGGGTTCACAGGAATCATTATTTTTTTGATTGCTGCACACATGAGCAATTCTCTCCTTGCATACAAATGTGCTGTACGTACTATACAGTTTGGAAAGATTGTGTTGGGAAGATGCACCACAATCCAGATTGGCAACATGATGTGTGCACGCATGAATGCAGGATGATAGGTATGTTCTCTCACAACAAAAGACAACCATGCTAGCTGTCTTTCCAAGAAGTCATTTTAACAATGGTTCAACTCTTTGCAAGATAACATCTGCGGTCAGATGGGCAGTTTGGCCCAGTATAGTTGCTGTTCCCTTAATAGATTAAATGGGCTCATTCACACAGCCACAGCTGGAGTCCATTCCCCAGTTGTACTCACCTTGTCATATAATAAGTTGGATGTGGAGTAAACAGCCATCATTAAAAGTCTAGTGCTTACAAATGTCTGTGCATCCACCCCACGTCTCCAGTTATCTAAACACAAAGGAGTGCACACAAAATGGATGGGAAGTCTGAACCCTCCAATCCATTCCAGATGGGTTCCCGCCCCCCCCCCCCACACACACACTTGTGACATGCATGCACCAGGAAAACTTTTTTTAAAACAAGCCCAAACCACACTGTGTGGATAACTCACTGTAACACTGTAAATGATTGACCGCAGGCCTTGAGCACTATAAGGGTGCCTCAGGGTGCATGCATGTCACATGTCAGGGTGCAGTGTCTGATTGAGATTCTCTGTTTCTGAATGAAATGGAGAGATTAGTGGCACACCCATACAGTGCCAACCTCCCAGTCAGCCTATTTGGTATGCATTAGTGATGTCTTTTAAGGTGTTGATAAGGGAGGTTTGGAAAGCCTGGCTCTCTAGAATGCTGGTCTGGTGACCTTCAAAAATGCCTACTGCAGATAGAGGTAGAGAATGAGATGTTTGCCTCTCCCCCCCATTTATGGAATCAGTCTGCAGGCTTTCAAATTTCAAAAATGAAAGGGTTCAATTTCTTTTGCCTGATAAATGATTAAAAAACATTGACAATGAGGTTACTCTAAGGGAATTTTTCATAAGAGCTACACAGCTATTTAGGGACACATAGAAGAGCATGCAGCATGAGCATTATAATTCAGGGTGGTAGGGCTGAGTGTGAGGGTCTGGCTAAGTCAGCAGGCAAGTATGCGAGTCACAACAGTGTATGAAAGCTGGAGCCCCAGATGCATCTTTGAATTTTGTACTTCCCTGTCTGTCTCCTTCCCTCTCAGTTCCACATAATGTAGCTTCTGACACTGATTGGTGATCACAGCACTGCTGTTTGAATGCACAGGTATGCATACTTGAGAGGTAAAATATAATTGTCTATGCAGTATACCACCCCATTTGCAAGTGCAGTGACTACTGGAAATGAACCTCTGAGACCACAGTAAACATGTAGGCTTGGTAGACCGCTTCCACCCAGGGCTAACCCTAGACTGTCTGGCACCCTAGGCATGGCTAACGTCTGCCTCCACCCCTGCACTGATAACATCACCAAATCACATGGAGGTGCCCAATTCAGCTCTTCCAGAAGGCCAACGCTCTAACCAATTGCCTACACTGCCTACTGACAGGGCTGTCCCTGCCTCCACCTAATGGGTTGGATGCAGCCATTTTTTACTCAATCTCAGCCACTTCTCCAGTCTACAACAGCCCCCTGTCCCACATGGCTTTGCCCATGCATATTTCATGATCCCCAGAGTAGCTTTTTTGAGCCCCTGCTTCTATTTTCACTAGCAGAAAAACTGGTTGGATCCAACCCAATATCCAACTGCAAGTAAACCAGTTAGAGGTAATTAGAGTCTTTTCTTTTGTTAGCTCCATGGTCTCTCTTGCATTTTGGAATAAACAATTCTTGTTTTAAAGTCACAACGTTCCATAGGGGATGATTCAAAAGAAGCTTCATTACCCCCTGTAGTGCCTCTGCTGCTTTTGGATAGTTATATGGGAGCATTAAAGCAGTTAAAACAAGAGCAGGCATCCTAGTTTGGGGGAAAGGCCCAGATCTAGGACAGAATGGTTTCGGTGCCTGGGGTCCAACTCAGATCCAAAATCAATTTTGAATGGTTTGTTACTAAGCATTCTTGTCTGTCCAGGAAGTTATTAAAAAAAATTGGCAACTGGTATAATTGGGCTTAGATTCAGTGGTCAAATTTAATTGCAAATATTCCTTACTGACTTGAATAATGAGCCTTCTTTGAGGCTTCTGGTAAATGTGTGGGTGTGGTTAATTACATTCAGGGCCTCAGCTCCCTTGCTGCAGTAGGAATTTGCACCCTCAGTTACTCAATGGCAGAGCCCCAAGAATAATTTCTCTCTGGTTTCAGTACTTGTTTTCCTAATTCCAAAATATTGCCTGTACTCAGACAGTGCAATAAACTCCTGCATGTTGTTGACAGACCCTGATTAATCTACCCAGATGTACATACCAGACCAGAATCTGTTAATAAATCCAAGTTAGTCTGCTGCTTGTCTCCTTTCATATCTCCCATAAGAGTCCTTGCATGCTATGGTAGCTCCATACCAGGCTGCTGACAAAAGCCTTTCTACTTGTACAGTCCACTTTCTATTGGTGCGCTGCAACTGGAGTGGAAGGAAGAGTTTTGGCCAAGCCTCCTTCTCCTTAACAATAAAGCCTTGCTAGATCATTGCCAGGCTCCCAGTGGCACCTGAAGACCTCCTGCTATTTCAGTGGCTCTCCAGGAGAAAAAGATCAGTCCCCATAGACAACATGGCTGCTTTGGAGGGTGGAGTCTATGGCATTATATCAAGGTCCCTCCCCTGACCCCTCCCCAAACCCCACCCTCCCCAGGCTCAACTCCAAAGCCTCCAAGTATTTTCCAACCCAGAGCTGGCAACCCCATGGATCAGACTAATACACCACCTGGTCAAATATCCTAAGCACACTGTTGCTGTGGTGGATGGACCAACAAACAGGCACAGAGGTCAAGGCCTTTCCCTGACCTCACATCCTAGCACTGTTATTCAGAAGTCTATTGCCTCCAAATGTGGAGGTTGCCTTTAGTCACCATAGCTAGTAGCTAGGGTTGCAAGCAGTGTTCCCTCTAAGCTGAGTTAGCGTGAGCTAGCTCACAGATTTTTAGCTTCCAGCTCACACATTTTTGTCTTAGCTCAGGAAGGATGACCCCAGTGTTAGCCAAATTGCCCTAAAAGTAGGTTTGGGGAATTAGTTTGGTGGGCAACTAGGCTCTAGCGAGATCAGGATCTATGTATACAGAAGATGTCTCCTTTGGAAGTCACCCAATAACGAGGAGATGTTGTCTAATAATGGTATTTATTATAAAATGGAGACAAGCATACAAGGGTACAAAAACATTCGCCATACATACAGACCTAAGAAAACAGCATGAAATAGACAGAGGTAACACAAAGGATGGACAAACAGAGCAATACAATTATCTATCATAGTCTTCAAGGAAGGCTCCAATGACAACGAAACAGGGGATGGGGAAAGGACCCTCAACTGATCAGGTAACGGGGGAGTACCTAAACAGCAGGGTAGGGGTACTGTCAGATGCACACTTGGGGAATGTTGGGTCAGAGGTTATAAGGACTACCTTGAGCCCTTAGGGGGAGGGAGGACCAAGGACCTGTGACACGGGGTCAGGTGGGGTCATGATGCTGTGACATGTGGTACATTACGTCAGAAAAGGGGAGGCTCCAAAGTGGCAGTTTGGGCAAGGCATGGGTTGAGGGGATTAAAACAAGCTACACAAATGTATCTAAAATGACAATAGAGGGCCGAATTGATATCTAAGGTGACACCCGATTTACACAATAGCGCTGGCTCTGGATTAAGACTGTTCTTCCTCCTCTGGCTGGCATCGTCTTTTGTTGAACGTTCCATTTGACAAAGGCTTGGGCAGTCCGGCAGGATACACACCTAAGATAAGCATAATGACCTTATGCAGATGTCTGAGGCAACCACTGGATACATGGGGCTCCAGCAGGAAAAAAAACATGTGTCTGAAAACTCCCATCCCTGTTTCGGATTACTGCAAGGCGGCACAATACCGACTTCCTTCTGGTTTCCACCAGTAAGTGTGAAAAGGCCCAGAGTCTGGAAGTGCAGGAAGATGGTCGCTGATGGTGTTAGCTTTAGTAATGGCCTCCATGGCAAAGGGCTGAAAACCACTTGACTGGACAGCTCATTGTGGCGTGACTTCTTCCACTGCAACAGCTGAGATTGTGCATGCACGGGGAGGCTGGGAGATTGCTTTACTTCTGGCTAGCACCCATTCAGAGATAGAGAGTGCTGCTGTAAAGATGAGGCCTTTAGTATCCACATAGGTCTGTTAGGAAATGGCAGGCCAAAACCCAAATCTTAGCGCAGATGTGTGTGAGTTAAAACTCCAGGCACCCTGGCAACCAAACCAGTGATCACGATGTCTGTATATAAATAAACATAGGAGGTTCTTGCTCACATCAGAGCACACTAATGTATGCAGTAGCTCACAACTTTAGTGCCAGTAGCTCACAACTTTAATGCCAGTAGCTCACAAAGTAGAATTTTTGCTCACAAGATTCTGCAGTTTAAAGGGAACATTGGGCAAGCCCCAGGAGCTTTTGTGGGGGGTGGGCGTTAGGCATTATACAACATCACTTCTGGTTGTACAACTGGAAGTGATGTCTTGCATTGTCACAATGCTCTAGCAGTTCTCCAAATTCTCTGGTTTTATCATAGAGTTTGGGGGGGATTACTAGAGTAATTTTGGGGGGGATTACTAGAGTACTGCAGTAACACATAGCTTCACTTCCAGTTACACAACTGTGCCATTTCTGCAATGGCATTTTCAATCCCCATTTTCTTCCACTGCTGGCTGCAACCCTATAGCGATGGACTTGATCCTCCTGTTAGTAGCCACTGATGGGTCATCCTCCACTAATCTGGCTAATTATCTTTTAAAGTCATCTGTGGCACTACTCATCACAACATCCACAACTTAATTACTTTATGAGTAGCAAAGTATGTTGTTGAGTAGCAAAGTACTTTGTTTATCCACCCTGAATTTATTACTCATCAGTTTCGTTTGGTGTTTCTGAGTCCTAGCATTATAATAATGGAAGAAAAAGCTCTATCACTTTCTCCATCCCATGCATACTTTTAAAAATCTTCTCTCATGTGCCCCCTTAGTCATCTCTTTTCTAAACTGAAAAGCCCCATACTCTCCAGCCTTTCCTCATAGGAAAGGTGCTTCAACCCCTTAATTACTTTGGTTGTCCTCTTCAGCACCTTTTCCAGCTCTGCAACATGTTTTAAAATTGAAACTGAGCACAGTACTCCAAATGAGATCACACCATTCAGCTAGAAAGGGCATTACAATATTGGTCATTTTATCTCAGTCCCTTTCCTTTAATCCCTACCATGGAAGTTACCTTTTCCCTATAGTCCTTGTCTTGGGATTGTCTTTTTTCATCATTGCTATACACTGAGTTAATATTTTCATCAAGATATCCATCTACTGCAGTTCCAAGATCTCTTTCAGTCTCATTCCAGGCCTGATTTCTTTGTGTCTTTCTATCACATATCATAATACCAGTTACTGTGAATGTGTATGTGAAAGGGAGTGTATTTCTCTCTCTCCCTTTCCTCTTGCTCATTTGTTGCAGTCCAAATTCTTTCAGTGGTCGCAGATCACATCACCAATTGCTACGAAAAGAGCAAGATTCTGAAACTACTTGGATGGATCAGCTTTGGAGGCCAAACACAGTTGCTGAGCTTCATGCGATGAAGACAGGATTGCATACATTACTGTGGCAACAGATCAGTGAAGATGGCACAATTGACAGCAGGAATTAGGATAGATATTAGGACAGCTCTAGGGTTACCAGGTCTATGTTGGAAAATACCTGGAGGCTTTGGGGGGCGGGGGTGGATCTGGAAGAGGGTGGGGTTTGGGGAGGGGAGGGGCCTCAACATGGTACAATGCCATAGAGTCCACCCTTCAAAGCAGCCATTTTCTCCAGTTGTAAAAACTCCAGTTGTAAAAACTGGAGATCTCCAGGCCCCACCTGGAAGCTGGCAACTTTAGATAGCTCTAGTGCCCTTCAGGGTGCTGGGCATCACATATCAACATTTCACTATTTGGCAAAGGTAATAAAGTACCTTTGTAAACAAGAGGTTACTAGTGAGCAACCCATTTTTAGTCACATTTTTGCTTTATTGTTGCCTTAGTATTGCAGGGCAGGATGTAATTTTTATATGTATGTAATAAACAAATAAACAAATCACAAACAACTGCTTGCATACTCTGTTGGCATACTTCAGCACGGTAATTTCAAAATATTAACTTCAACATTATGCATTTCCCAAAAGTCCAACAACACATTTTCTCATTTAGAGACTTCAAATTAGCACATTTTTTTACTGTTACACAAGATCCTGCTCCAAAAAACTAAAGTGTTCAGAAATTTGAAAGTCAGCATACATTAGTTGTCTTATCTAGTTTCCGTGGACTATTTCATTTAGGTACAAGTGGCAGGTAAGAACCAAAACCAAATGAAAAAGAACAACATAAAAGAAATTGTGCCTATTAAATGCATACAGTCGGAGGCTATGAATAATATGGGCTGTAGTTTCAGTGCGTTTTTAAGCTAACATGATAGAGCATAAATAGAGGATTCTGGGTAACGTAATGAGATACTTGGCCCTCCATGACTTCTAGTGGAATTTAATAGGAATTAATGAGTCTTATTATCCACACTTGTTGCCTGCTCAATATATTATATATGCATATATGAAGAATCCTATATCTGAGACATCACAAACCCCTCTTCCTAGGATGGTGACCTTAAAAAAGATATTGTTCCATATATACTTTTAAAAACCCTCTATACATCCCCAGCTCTACATAAATTGCTTTCACTAAAACCAAGGAATGTCAGCCTAGCAAAAGCTCAGGTCAGATCCTTTCCCTCAACAGCCCAGAAATTCCAGGCACATCAGGACATCACCATCTGTGTGGATTCCAGGTCACTTGAAAGAGCACCATCAGGGCTTTTTTTGTAGATAAAGCCTAACAGGAATTCATTTGCATATTAGGCCACAGTCCCTGTTGTCACCATTGTTTCACACACCATTGTTTCTACAAAAAAGCTCAGCAGGAGCACATTTGCATATTAGACCACACCCTCTGATGCCAAGCCAGCCCAAACAGTGTTCTTGTGGATTCCTGCTCAAAGAAAGCCCTATATAGATGATGTGTTCTGTCCCAAGTACCACTATAACAAGCCAGATCTTTAAGTCATTGAAGCCCACTTGGATTCGTTTGTCAGCTGAGCCCTTTCTATGTGATACAAAATGCCAAGGGAGTAGATTTCCCAATTTCCCGAGAAGTGTTGGGGCTGGGCCAGAGGCATCACTATGCTAGGTCCCTAAAAGAACCAGGGCCCCATAACATCATAGGGTGGAGACAATGGCATCATAGGAAAGGGCCTCCATTGCCACTATCTATGGAGGAAGGGCCACGGGGGATTTAGGGTGGGGCTTCCCAGAAATTTAGGGAGGGCAAGGAACCTCCCTAACAATGTCCCTGGGCTGGGCCAAACCTAGGAAAAGGTGGGAGTTGGCCAGTGGTTATAGTGGTATCTCAGTGGTCTCCTGCTGTGTCCCATTTTTGAGATTCCCTTTTAGAATAGTCACTTTAAGATCTGCAAACATACATACGATGTGCATAGGACAAGCTGACGGTCACAAATTTGACACTAAGAAAGCCAACACAGAAAAGCCTGCAGGGGACATTTTAAAAGTTTTTCTGGATGTTCATTTACAGGAGTCTTGTTTCTGTCTTATTCATAAGGGGGACTTAGTACTGAAATTTATTAAACTATGGTACCACAGATGCCTTCATTTGGTGAATTTCATTTCATTTGATTTATATCCCGCCCTACCCCACCAAAGTGGGCTCAGGGCAGCTCACAACATAAAAATTCTAACAATAAAATTCAAGAATTAAAATACAATAATAATTTACATAATTAAAACAACTAATATATCAATACATCAATCAGTCTCAGTGTGCTATCTTATAGTCTTCCATCAGAATATTTCAATGTTTCAATGCCGGTCAGTTATAAGCCAACCGGAAGAGGACTGTCTTACAGGCCCTGCAGAACTGTCCAATGTCCCGCAGGGCCCTGACCTCTTCCGGTAACTGGTTCCACCAGCAAGGGGCTGTGATCGAGAAGGCCCTGTCCCTAGTTGACTTCAACCAGGCCTCCTTTGGCCCGGGGATTACAAGCAGATTTCTAGAGCCGGATCGCAGCACTCTCTGGGGGGCATATGGGAAGAGACAGTCCCAAAGGTAATAATAATAATAAATTTTATTTATATCCCGCCCTCCCCGCCTAGGCAGGCTCAGGGCGGCTAACAACAGTTCAGGTAGACAGGTCATAGGCCATATAGGGCTTTAAAGGTAATAACCAGCACCTTGTACCAGACTCGGTATATTATTGGCAGCCAGTGCAGTCCTCGGAGGCCCGGCTGAATGTGCTCCTGTCTAGGGAGCCCTAATAACAGCCAAGCGGCGGCGTTCTGCACTAGCTGCAACTTCCGGGTTCGGCACAGGGGCAGCCCCATGTAGAGGGCATTCCAGTAATCCAACCTTGAGGTGACCGTTGCATGGATCACTGTTGCCAGATCGTCCTGCTCCAGGAAAGGAGCCAACTGCCTCGCCCGCCTAAGATGAAAAAATGCGGACTTAGCAGTGGCTGCTACTTGAAGTCTCTGAGTCAGGGCAGAAAACAAAACATTTGCTGTGCACTCAATTTCTGCACAATGAAGAGAGTTCAGAGTAGTAGCAGTCTTCTTCTCACTTCAAACTCATATCTTACAAGTGAGTACAAGTACGTTTTGTCAATATTGCCTGGCATTTGTTGCTTGGGGGAGGCTCAGCACTCCCACTGTCAAATCTGGAGGGTGCTCGAACCCTACAGCACCCCCAAAGTTTACAGTTATGCAAAGTGCCACCAGATTCTATTATGGTCATGCACAAATACATCTTTAAAAAACAAACTACCCCATGATGAGGAAACAAATGGGTAATCTGAAACCTTTCAAAGCAACAGATTTTCAGGAGAGACTGTTTTCAGGGGTTGCTATCTCCGGCTGATGGGTTAGGATGGCTTCCCTCCACCCCCAGCTGAGAAAGCCAGGACTCTTGCATTGTCTCTTTGCCTGTCCAGCTGTTGCCCTGAGCAGTCAGGCACTTCCTTGCCATCTAAATGCTAAACAGTCCCTGTGATTAGAGCTTAAGGCTAGTTATTTATTTAACATTTAAGTGAGAGTGAGCCAAGCAGCTCCATAGGGCTGAAGACATGATGGGTGAGAATCACTCAGGTCAGAGTTGCCTTGGAGTGAAATTTATTATGAAAAATCTGGTACATTAAAACAGCCCCTCGAGGTCTCCCTGGAACCGGCATGAGAAGTCCATTCTGCTCTTTACAAACCTATCATAATTGTAGAGCTGCCATCCTGATTTATCTATGGGGGCATTTGTTTTAGTATTGCAACCAGAGGACCCGTTCTACTGCAAGTTAGTTCAGGAATGCAATCTATTGGAAGCATCTGCTTCAAAGGGTTTACAATGAACAGCCTTGGCATCATCCACATATCTGATGTTATGGGTTATACCTCTGGCTGGGTTCCCTCTCATCCTCCTCCTCTGTGCCATTCTTGCCCTTGCTTCCTGTGGCGATTCAAAAACCCATCTCTCTTGCTCCATTCAGCACCTCTTCTGACAACATGAAAGCTGGTCTCCTTTGTTCCTTCCCCTGAATACCAGGCATTTGTCTCAGGAAATCCAGAAGCAGCTCTCCCTTCGTGGCCTGGCACCTTCTCTACCCTTCCTTAAATCTATTTCCTTCATATGTTCTGCTTCTTTTTTTGGTTAATTCTCTCAGTGTACATCCAGGGCTCAAAATCACAGCTTGCAGATCAGATCTTCAAGTGCCTTGAGCTCTGCTCTAAGAAATGTTGAATTTGGTTCCTTGGATAAATCATGCACATTTGCATATATGTCTAAATTTTATTCTGCTAACCAAGGGGAAGAACTATATAGGCAGTTAAAATGCCAATGAAAATCTCTCCCCCCCTCCCCACCCCAGTCCTGCAGCCTTGAAGATTTCCACTTTCAGGCCTGTTCTCCTGACAGGTGCCATGCTGAGGTGCTGGCTGGCCTAACAAGTGATTGCAGTCATAAACATGCATGAAGAGTTTATAGGGTAGCTAACCTCCAGGTAGTGCACTTGGGGGAGAAAGTCATACACAAAAGCAAAAGCTCACAACTAGATTACTAAAGTGAAATCAAAATATTTCATTCAAAATTGTAACTATTAATGTCTACTCACAGGGCTTTTTGTAGAAAAAGCTCAGCAGGAGCTCATTTGCTTATTAGGCCACACGTGCTGACATCACCATTGTTTCACACAGGGCTTTTTTGTAGAAAAAGCCCAGCAGGAACTCATTTGCATATTAGGCCACACCCCCTGACACCAACCCAGCTAGAACTGTGTGCCTGCTAAAAAAAAAGCCCTGTCTACTCATATGTAAAAGTGCCACACTATTACAAAAAATATTCTAACATTCATACAAAAATTCACAAGACGACAGATTGTCCAGAGATTTTCTCTTGAAGTAGGATCCACATTCACCTCTCTCATTAGTATTTGGATTAGCATACCCAGCTAAATTCTTGGGGTGCTTACATGGTATTGAGTTAAGGAATTTTTGTATGATTGTTGGAATAGTTTTCTGTAATAGCATGGCACTTTTACATATGAGTAGACATTATTAATATTTACCATTTTGAATGAAATATTTTGATGTCACTTTAGTGATCTAGTTGTGAGTTTTATGGCTTTTGTATACAACCTCCAGGTGGTGGCTGGAGATCTCTCACTATTCCAAACAAAACAACACCCCACTGCTAATTGTTTAAAGAAGCAACTTTGGTTATTTTCATCAGTCCAGGTGACAAAGATTAGCTCACCTGGAGTCAATGGCTGCTTTGGATGTTGGACTCGATGGCATTATGCCCCAAATCCCACCCTTCTGAGGCCACATCTGCAAAATCTCCAGGCATTTTTCAACCTGGAGCCAGCAATGCTAGTGAAGAACACCAGCTAGCTGGTGAAAGAAAAGCATAGCATTTGAGCTTCCATTTTATCAAAAATCACTGGTTAAAACTCCTCAACTTTGCAAGGGTTCAGAGTACTGCTTTCTCAAGGGTGCAATACTATATTTTCACTATGCCAACCAGTCAGCATGCGTTGGACATGAATTTTAAATGCGAAACTGATGAAAATAATCAAAGTTGCTTCCTTAAACAATTAGCAGTGGGGTGTTGTTTTGTTTTTAATATTAAGTCATCTCATAAAGAGAAAGTGTCACCTTCCTTCAGGATCCTTTATTAAAGTGCTGCAATAATGGAGGGTATGTAAATTTAATTAAGCACCACCTGATTGGTTTAGGCCACAGCTACTGCAAAATTGTTTCCCTAACAGAGGAGGGAGGCAGCAGTCTTCTGCTAGCAAAACCTTCACCACCAATATTTGTTCTAAGCAGGACTTCATTTGATGCAGGACCTGTGTTGAGTGTCTGAACATGTACAAAGTATTTTTTCTCAGACATTTAATCACTAACCAACACATCTGGAATCAGGGGTAAGGACTCCCCAGTTACAAACAGTGACTTTTTTGGCCAGCTTGAATTTTTTTTTATGTGGGAAAAGGCAATTTCTGGTGTACAAAGAAAAGAAGACCCTGCAGGGGGCAGCAGCAAGAAGACAATTAGGTAGTATAGTGAGGTCAGCACCTTCTCTTTTGTTAAGTGTCATTCCTTGTCTGTCTTCAGATTGCTATTTTTAGAGTAATTTCCCCCTTCTTCTCAGAAGTGCCACATGCAGTTTTACCCTCTTTCTCAGCTAGAGATGAAGTTAGAAACTTATCTCTGTCTGGTCTAGTTTGGTGTTGTGGTTTACACAGGGCTTTTTTTGTAGCAGGAACTCCTTTGCATATTAGGCTGCAGCCCCCTGATGTAGCCAGTCTCCCACGAGTTTACAGTAGGCCCTGTAAATTCTTGAAGGATTGGCTATATCAGGGAGATGAGGCCTAGAATGCAAATGAGTTCCTGCTACTAAAAAACCCTGTGGTTAAGTGTGCGGACTCTAATCTGGGAGAACCGGGTTTGATTCCCCACTCCTTCACATGCACCCGCTGAGTGATCTTGGGTCACAGTTCTTGAAAGAGCTGCTCTCTCAATAGCAGTTCTCTAAAGAGCTTTCTCAGCCCCACATACCTCACAGGGTGCTTGTTATGGGGAAAGGAAGGGAAAGGAGATTGTAGACTGCTCTGAGATTCTGAGTAAAGGGTGGAGTATAAATCCAATCTCCTCCTCCTTTTCTCCTTCTCCTTCTCTTCCTCCTCCTCTTTCCTATCAAGTATATTAATTCCTAAATAAACCTTCATCTAATCTTCAATCAAGTTGTGCATCATGTTAATTATTCTGCCAACAAAGGTTATAGTGGCCCATATTAAGCACACCTCTGATTAAAGGTAGAAAGATCACCAGAGACTCTTGGCATGAGCAGTCAAGAACAAAGAAACAAAGATGGCAACCTCCTGTAGTGCACAGCATGGTCACTTGATAGACAGGCTCACGGAGAACAATGATCTAATCTGGAAAGAATGAATGAAGAGTCACCTTCTTAAAACAGGATTATGGGACATTATCCAGGGTGCCCAACCAGGAGATATTGACCCACCAAAGCAGAGACCCTGGGACTCCAACAATGAAAAGGCAAGGGTTTAGCTGACAGAAATGTGTTAACAACATTTTTGCCAAAGCTACGTGGCGTAAACTGGAAAGGCTGCATGCAAATCCCTCATTAAAGAGCCAGCTTTATCTACAAAAGAAACTTTTCAGTATTAAGACGAAAGAGGGGATGGGAATTCATGTCAACATCTGGATGAGATGCTTGGATTGGCTGAGCAGTTGAGGAGTTCAGGAAAGGAAATTGTTGATCAAGATCTGATTGTGTTACTATTAATAAGTCTGCCAGAGTCATATGAAAAGATAGTGTCTTAGATTGAATCTAAGAGTAATCTGTCCCTCACAGAAGTTATAAATCAGCTGGAGGGACATACAAACACAGACAATTTGAAATGTCTGACAAAGAATTTAAACCGAATGCTGGTCAGATGGCTTTGAATTTCCCCCTTCTTCTTGGAAGTGCCACACTTGACTCTCAGCTAGAGACATAGTTAGGATTAGGACTCATCTCTGTCTCTTTCAGTTTAACTATATTAATTCCTAAATAAATTATCTACCCCTTCAATCAGCTCATGCATCATTGCTGTGTTAATCACTCTGCCAACATTTTATAAACTGAAGCAGAACTATACTGGTATCAGTGGTTCAAGGCACACAGGGCTGGAGAGTTTGTCCTAGCAGAATGGCACAACTGCCAACTCTTGAAATTAAAAATACTAATATTTGGGTGGAGCTTAGGGGGGGAGGCCTCTTAGGCTTCTAGTTGAGATTCAGAATGGGTCTACAGGTAGAACTTGGAGGCAAACCTCCATAGTATGGAGTGGGTCTGGGTTAGTTATTAGTTAATCAGCTAAGGAGTAGAGCTCAGGACAAAACAGAAAAGACAGACATCAGTGACTGTCCAGCATTTCCAGAGGTTCCCATGGGAAGGTGCTGTGCCTCAGGAAAAGTGCATCTGCTTTGCATGCAGAAGGACCTAGGCTAAATCTCCAACACTTCCAGTTGACAGGATCCAGCAAAAGACCTGTGAGATTGGAGACCTTCAGAGTACTGACCATGACAGGCCAATGGTCTGGTTCATAAGGGCCTTTCAGAATTTGCCTGTGTTGGCAAATTCCTTGAAATTTTGGGGTGGAACTTGTGGTGGTTGGATTTGGAGAGGTACTTCAGAGGGATATAATACCCTACCATCCTCCAAAGCTGCTGGGGAACCGATTAGGTGCACTGATCTCTGTTGTCTGAAGGTTGGTTGTAATCCCAGGAGATCGACAACCTTGAGTTCCATTGCAGTGTGAAAGAATAAGATTGCATTCCCTTCCATTCCCACATGGTTTCAGCAGTGAAACCCATCCATGCCCTGGAAAGGGGAAATCACTGTCTTTACTCCCCCCACCCCCTTAAACCTTTCTAGGGCTAATAATAGCATGAGAGGGATCAGGTTGGATTGTTAAAACCACACAGGAGTTCCTGATCTGAATTATGCTGCAGCTACTATTCTTTTCAATAATTGCCAGAAAGATCCAGTTATGGATTTCTCAGCATAATCTCTGTTTTGGTCCTAAAACGATAGGTGATGGGAAACAGCTTGCCTAGCCTCTTGCCTTTCTGACAGCTCCCCCCACCCCTCATGACCCAGCCATACAGTTCCCACCCTCATTTGATTGGCAGCCTCTAATAATTATCCTAGGGAGGCCAGAATAGTAAAGCTGCAGTACTGCAGTCCAAGCTCTGCTCACAACCTGAGTTTGATCCTGATGGAAGCTGGGTTCAGGTAGCCAGCTCAAGGTTGACTCAGCCTTCCATCCTTCTGAGGTTGATAAAATGAGTGCCCAGCTTGCTGAGGGTAAAGCATAGATGACTGGGGAAGGCAATGGCAAACCACCCTGTAAAAGTCTGCCAAGAAAATGTCCTGATGTGATGTCACCCCATGGGTCAGCAATGACCTGGTGCTTGCACAGGGGACTACCTTTACCTTTAGTAATTATCCTAATATGTGGATCTCATTGGACAGGATACCGAAAGGTAGAATCAGATCTCCATTTTGATCAACTGAAACCATACTGGCCTATTTTCTTTTTTATCTCCATATATCAACAGGCACCTAGACTTTTATTTCATTCAAGGGAGAGGCCTAGAATATCCCTTTGGGCAGTGACCCCCAAAACTCTTCCCTTAGTAGTGAATCTCCATCTCTGTAGATATCACAGCAGTGGCTACCCATTGATTCTGCCACACCAAGGTCAAGGTTGAATTTGGGAGGGGCCATGGCTCAGTGGAAGAGCATCTGCTGGACATGCAATGTCCCAAGGTCAATCCCCAGCATCTCTAGTTAAAAGGATAAGGAAGCAGGTGATGGGAAAGAGTGAGACCCTGGAGAGACGCTGTCAGTCTGAGTAGATAGTATTGACTTTGATAGGATAATAGTCTGATTCAATATAAAACAGCTTCATGTTGTAGCCCTGGTAATATAAACACTTGTTCCAATTCTGTTCCCTTCATAAAAGGAATGAGAAGGGTTGTGTGTTGTATTTGTGGTTCTACTGCTAGTCAAAATAAAATCATACCAATGCATCTGGCACTATATTCTATATCTACATTTTAGAAACAGTGAGCATAATTTAGGAGGAGAGGTAGGAAAAAATACACAGCTGGTTGAAAAGCTCCTGAAAACCTCTGCAAGATTCATTTAGAGTTGGATATTATATGGCACCTGCTATTATACGTATACAAAAGTCAGGATTAATTGAAGGCCTGCAATTAAACTAATGCATAAAGCTGTCAGCTGTGGAAGTGGGAGACTGCATATAGGGTTGCCAGCAATTTTCGCTCTAAGCCACAGTCTTGTGAGCAAAAATTCTACTTTGTGAGCTACTGACATTAAAGTCGTGAGTTATTGCAGGGGTGGCCAGCGGTAGGTCTCCAGATGTTTTTTGCCTACAACTCCCATCAGCCCCAGCATTAGCCATGCTGGCTGGGACTGATGGGAGTTGTAGGCAAAAAACATCTGGAGAGCTACCATTGGCCACCCCTGAGCTATTGCATAAATTATTGCGCTCTGGGGTCATCCTTCCTGAGCTAAGACAGTGTGAACTGGAGGCTAAAAATCTGTGAGCTAGCTTAAGCTAACTCAGCTTAGAGGGAACACTGGTTGCCAGGTGTCCACTTCTGAATCAAACAGTCCAGCATTTTCCCTTTCTGTTCAGTAAATAAATTGCAAAAATCCTAGGCATATACATGTCTAGTATTTTCTAATTGTAAGCCTGCAACCAATGCAGTCAAGCTCATGCATGCACTCTTTCTTTCCCCTATGACTTCATAAAGTGGCAACACCCCATGATCCACTTGCTCTCTATCACAGCCAGAAAGGTTTGAAAAGCACTGAACCCGCCACTCAGCCAAGCAGGCTGCTCCCAGAGAGATCCTATTGGCTTGACTGAAGAAATCTGGAAAGGGGGAGACTTTTGCTGCCAACCAATTGGTTTCCCATGTTGGTTCCAGCTGACTGGTCATAGATAGTGGCAGGTTGGAATCTTCTAATGAAAAGTGAAAAAGATCTCGGGGGGTTATGGTGGGGGAAAAGGCTGGCGAATTCAGCTGTACTGAGTCCCTCAGAGGGCAGTATGTAGACAGGGTATCTGCCTTGTATATTTTTTCTTTGGTGCAGCTTTGGGGACTACATACACTTCATTGCTATTAAGTACTTTAAGGTTGCAAGATAGGGTTGCCAATCCCCAGTTGGAAGCAGGGGATTCCCTGGATTGGAGGTCCTCCTCCCGCTTCAGGGTTATCAGAAAGCAGGGCAGGGGTGTTGAATGTATGCTGGGTACTCCATTATACCCTATGGAGACTGGTCCCCACAGGGTATAAAAGGAGAATCGATCCATGGGTATTTGAGGCTCTGGGGGGGGGCTGTTTTTTTAAGGTAGAGGCACCAAATTTTCAGGATAGCATCTGGTGCATCTCCCCAACCCCCCCTCCATTTAAAAAAAACATTGGACCCAAAAGAAGGTGCCCCTATCCCCCATTATTTGCAGTGAAGGGAAGGCTTTTAAAAGGAGCATAGTCCCTTTAAATTTGATGACCAGAACTCCCTTTGGAGTTCAGTCCTGCCTGTCACAACCTTGGTCCTGGCTCACCCCAAAGTCCCCAGATATTTCCTGTGTCAGAGCTGGCAATCCTATTCAATACTATGCACATTTACCTGCAAGTAATTGTCACTGAGATCACTGAGGGTCACTTCTGAGTAAAGATGGTTAAGATTCTGGGGTAGTTCTTCCAGTGATTTCAGCGGGAGATAGATATTTACATATGTGCACAAATATGGAATTTTCAAGGCAAGAGAAGGTCAGAGGTGGTTTGCCATTGCCTGCTTCTGCGTTGCATCTCTAAACTTTCTTGGTGGCCTCCCATCCAAATACTTACAAGCCAGCTTAGTTTTCCAAACTGTATTGTGTTCAATGTTTTTGTTGAAACCGTCTAACAATCCCAGCTGTGTATGGATTTCTGATGTTATCCTTTGACATTTCAGCAACTAGAACTTCATATAACACAAAGATCCACCCCCAAAGTCCCCAGATATTTCCTGAGTCGGACCTGGCAACCCTATTGCAAGATTATGCACATTTACCTGCAAGTAAATGCCACTGAGATCACTAAGGTCACTTCTGAGTAAAGATGGATTTCTGACATTATGGATACAAAGAACAGTTTCTAAGAGAGTTGAAAGTGGTTTCATATCATTGTTGCATCTGCCCAAACAGGTTTTTGAAACAATACAAAATCCCTCCAAAGTCTGTTTACCAGAGGCATATAAATCATAAGCAGCAGCAACTCTTCTTTCTAACTCGCTGGGGAAAAAATACTGTCTTTCTGTAACTTTTGTCTTCTTTTTGTTCCCAGGGCAATCCACTCAAAGTATGCTATGAACTTTGAACAACAATTTTCATATGCATCTTTCAAAACAAATATTCAATAAATCAGGCAGAAATATGCTGCCATTGCAACACTTCAGTAAAATTTGGGATTGCCAGCCTCCAGGTGGGACCTAGAGTTCTTTCAAAATCATAATGGATCTCTGGGATAACAAAATCATTTTCCCTGAAGGAAATGGAAGCTTTGGAAGGTGGACTCTTTGGTAGACCGTATTATACAATCAGTTTATCTCAGTCTCTACAGTATACCAAGATCTAAGAGAAACAAAAGTCTGAGAATAACTACAGAGGATGGATGCTCTAGGACTTCTGTTCTAAGGTATACTGTAGAGACTAGGAGAAATGGATTGCTGTCTATAAAGACACTAAAAACCAGAGAACATTTGAGGACTGAGAGAAGGATACAGTTAATGGTAATCCTCCTACAGGTCTTCAGAATGAGCTTTTCTCCTAAAACTGAAGAGGATTTTGAGAGGTTTATTTGTTTAGGTTAAGTGAAACTTTGAGTACAGTGGGGTGGCACCTCAGAATGATATAATACCATAGACTCCACCCTCCAAAGCAGCCATTTTATTCAGGAGAAATAAACTCTGTAATCTAGAGATCATTTGTAATTTACACTAGTATAGTGCTGCCACACCTGGAGGCTGGCAACACAGATGCTGTGATCCTGTTTCCCCCTCAAAATTCCATTATAAATTAGGAGATTATGTCTAGTCTAAGATCTCCCAGGTAGCTTCATGTCCCAAGTGGAGATTAGAATCTAGGCCTCCCCACTCGGGAGTTCTAATTACACATTGTGCAGCCTTCAGGTCCATGATCACAATGACTTCCAATCAGATAAGCACTGCAAGTTCCCTATTGGGAACTCTGTTCCCATGCTTATTGTGGGGTCAATTCATATCAGGACTGCATGGTTCCCAACCTCTAGACTTGGCCTGGAGATCTTCTAGAATTACAACTGGTCTCCAGACTACAGAAATCAGTTCCCCTGGAGAAAATGGCTGCTTTGAAGGGTGGATTATTCAATATCTGCTAATCTCCTATAATGCGATCCTCAAACCCTCCCCTCCTCAGGCTCTACCAGTGGGGAATGGTTCTTATGCACGCAAAGTGTGCAGGGTGTGATGATGTCACCCGGAAGTGACATGTCACATGGAAGATGCTCTACCATTTGCGTAAAAAACTCTATGGTGCCATAGAGTTTTACAGAAGCTATAAAGGGATTTTGAGCCCCAGTTGAAGTGCTGATATTGAATAATAGTGCATAATAAGGCAATTGAAGATGCATTAACCGTATGGATGGGGACCTATCACTAGACCAGTTCTCCTGCTCTGGGATTCATCATCAAGGAGAGAGAAATATTGGTATGTTAAGCATTAGACAAGGTACTTTGAATTCCTAGCTCTCTCTCTCTCCTACATCTGGGATCCAGCTCTGGGATTTAGAGACATGCCAGGTTGGGGTACAGTTTTTGTACCGGGTTTTCAAAAGCATCTTCCAATAAAAACAGAAGCACACAGGGAAACCAGACCTTAAAACTAATGATTTGATATAATTGAGCTGGGCCCGGTGCTGTGATGTCATTTCACTGTCGTAAGGTTGCTAACTCTGGACTGGGAAATTGCTAGAGATCATGCAGTTGGAGTCTGGGGAGGGGAGGGGAGGGACTTTAGTGGGGTATAATGTCATAGTCCACCTTCCAAAGCAGCCATTTTCTCCAGGGGAATGGATCTTTGTCACTTGGAGATCAGTTAGGGTTCCCAGCCTCCCACTGGGCGTGGGGGTTCTCTCAGTTTTGGGGGCCCCAACTCCTGGCACAGAGCTGACTGGGAGGGAATCCCTGCCCCTGAAGGGTTCTGTTGGCACCCAACATGATTGGTGCAATGATGTCACCCCAAAATGACATCATCACGCCAAGCACATTGCACGGGGGACACTCTAGCCTTTGGGTAAAAACTAAGTGGCACCTTAGGACAGTGACACATAGGGAGAGGGTGCTGAAGCCTTATTCTTGTACCCTTTTCCTGACCTGGAATGGCCCCAAGTGTGCTGGTGGAGGTTTCACATTTACTGATGGGACCACATATACTGCTTTCCTTTGGTTTTTACCATTTACCATCCCACCTTCCACTCTAGCCTCTGGTCATCTGAACCCACCAAAGTCCTCCCTCCAGATTTTGATTTATGCGTCCATAAACAGAGAGACAAAAGGATACCAATCCAGCAGTTGTGGAGGTCCCATTTATGGGATCATTTTATCCTTAGCAAAATTTCAAGCAATATTTCTGTTCTGCAGCCTGACAAACACCAAGAAAAATTTATCACAGTGTTGCTCTCTGTAGTAGAATATTTAACAAAAATGAGATTATTCCAAATAACCTGCACTACAGAGATTTGATTTACTTTTGATAACATTTGGCTATTGATTTATATGTAAACTTTTGCTTTGGGGTAAAGGCATGGAAATAGCTGCTCACTGATTATGATAAGATGAACCGCTTTGTGATGATTTTGTATCATTGTTCTCAGCTTTGGCTAATGGACACTATATGGCACATTGTAAAAAATAAAAACTGAAAAATAAACAGTTAAAAAATTACTGCTTCCATAACAGCAATGAGCTCCATATTGGAATTCTACACTATGCCAACACTACATAGATCCCAGCTTTTTAGATCCTGTCCTGTATTCTTGAGAGTTTCAGAGTGGCCACTCTCGTCTTTCATGTCCTCTGGATTTCAGTGCTGCTATCTGGCTTTTAAAAACGGTATAAAGGCACTTCTAAAAATCATTCGTTTTAAGGTCTGGTTTCCCCATGTGCTTCTGTTTTTATTGGAAGATGCTTTTGAAAACCCAGTGGCTGAGAAGTGGGATATAAACGAATACCACAAGTAGACCCAAGGGACAAAAACTGTACCCCAACCTGACGTGCCTCTAAATCCCAGATGTAGGAGCTGGATCCCAGATGTAGGAGAGAGAGCTGGGAATTCACAGTACCTTGTCTAGGGCTTAACAGACCAATATTTCTCTCTCCTTGATGATGAATCCCAGAGCAGGAGAACTGGGCTAGCGATAGGTCCCCATCCATACGGTTAATGCATCTGCTATTGCTTTATTATGCACTATTATTTAATATCAGCACTCCAGCTGGGGCTCAAAATCCCTTTATAGCTTGTGTAAATATTTTATACTTGTTACTGTAAATAGAAGAAGCTTAAGAAGTGGCACAGAGGAGGGGACAGGGAGTTGGGCTCCAGGATTGCAGTGTGAAGAACACATCCGAGTGGATGCTGATAATTTTATCCGCTTGCTTTAGCTGCTTAATGCTTCTGCTACAGGAGAGGAAGGAGGTTGCCAGCAGATCCTTCCTGCCAGGTGCTGAGAAGAGAGGGAGGGAAGTGGGGAAAGTCTTGGTGTTGGATGCAGAGGGGATATTGAGCTCAAATATGGACCAGATTAGAGAAGCTCTTGAATCTGTGCTCTCGGTTGCCTGTGAGGGTCAGTACGGTTAAGAACAGAAGCTGAGAGCATTGGTCTTGACCTCTGAGCCACAGACCTTTGCTCCCATTATCTCGAGGTGTGCTTGGGGGGGGGGGGGAACACCTCATTTTTCTTTTCTCAAAATCTACGTGGAAAGTAAAGCCAAATGACACAAACAATGCAAATCAACACAATGTGCACTTGCAGTAAATCTTGCTCTTTGAGTTTGCAGAGTTTTTGGAGTGATAGAGAAAGGGAAGAATGGTAGTAGATGAGGCCATTGACTAGTAGGGAAACATTACTGGAATCACAGATAAAGCAGTTATCCAGTGCAGCTTGGTGGTTATGGTGCAGGATGGAGTTCAGGAATTCTCACAAGCAGGTCAGTAATGAATCTCACTGGGAGACTATGGGACAACAGTTCTCTCTCAGCCTAACCAAGTCCCAAGTACAGTTGCCAGCTCTGGGTTGGGAAATACCTGGAATTTTTTTTGGGGGGGTGAGGGGCCTCGGCAGAGTATAATGCCATACAGTCCATCCTCCAAAGCAGTCATTTTCTTCAGGGGAACTTCTCTTGGTCACCTGGAGATCAATTGTAATAGCAGGAGATATCCAGGTGCCATCTGGAAGTTGGCAAGCTTAGACTCCCAGGGTTTTTGTGAGGAGAGAAGCACAATGTCTGTTGTCTATACTTGGAAAAGTTTTGGAACAAATCATCAGTCAGTCAGTCCTGGAACATTTTAGGATGGCTGTGATCACTAAAAGAATGGCTGTGATCACTAAAAGCCAGAATGGGTTTCTTAAGAACAAGTCATGACAGACTAACCTTATATCTAGAAAGTTACAACCTTGCTGTAACATGAGAATGCTGTAGACATAGTTTATCTTGATTTCAATAAGGCTTTTGATAAGGTTCCACATGCTATTCTTATTGACAAGTTCATAAAATGTGGTTTGGATCCTGTTACTGTTAGGTGGATCTGTAACTGGTTGATGGATTGCACCCAAAGAGTGCTTGTGAGAGGAGAGGAGTGACAAGTGGAGTCTGGACAAGGATCTGCCCTGAGACCTGTTTTGTTCAACATCTTATAAATGATTTGGATGAAGGAATAGAGGGAATGCTTATTAAATCTGAAGATGGTACTAAATAGGAAGGGGTCACAATTACAGTCTCTCTCATGGATTGCTGCCTTGACATGGCGAGAGGGATTGTGCGGTTCAATGAGGCTGTGGGCTATGCCATGCAGGGCCACCCAAGATGGACAGGTCACAGCTGAGAACCCAGACAAAATGTGATCCACTGGAAAAGGAAATGGCAAACCACTCCAGTACCTTGCCAAGAAAACCCCATGGACAGTAGCAAAAGGCTAAAATATATGGCACTGGAGAATGAGCCCCTCAGGTCTGAAGGTGCCCAATATGCTACTGGAGAAGAGCGGAGGGCAAGTTCAAGTAACCACAGAAAGAGTGAAGCGACTGGGCCAAAGCCGAAAAAACGCTTAGTTGTGGATGTGTCTGATGGTGAAAGAACAGTCTGATGCTGCAAAAAACAATACTGCATTGGAACATGGAACATAAGATCTATGAATCAAGGTAAGCTGGATGTAGTCAAACAAGAGATGGCAAGACTGAACATCGACATCTTGGGAATGGACAGGAATGGGTGAATTTAACTCAGAGGATCATTATATCTATTATTGCGGGCAAGAGTCCTATAGAAGAAATGGTGTGGCCTTTATAGTTAACAAGAGAGTGAGGAAGGCAGTAATGGGATACAATCTCAAAAATGACAGAATGATCTCAGTTCATATCCAAGACAAACCATTCAATACCACAGCAATCCAAGTCAAGAGAACAAACTGGTCATAGCGAACACCCTCTTCCAACAACCTAAAAGGCGACTCTACACATGGACATCACCTGATTGGCAACACAGAAATCAGATTGATTATGTACTCTGCAGTCAAAGATGGAGAAGCGCCTTACAATCAGCAAAAACAAGACCTGCAGCTGACTGTGGCTCAGATCACAAGCTACTCATTGCAAAATTCAGGCTTAAACTGAAGAAAACTGGGGAAGCCATCAGGCCATTCAGGTTCGACCTTGATCACATCCCTTATGAATGTACAGTGGAGATGAAGAATAGATTTAAGGAACTAGAGTTGATAGAGTGCTGGAAGAACTATGGATGGAGGTTCGTGACACTATACAGAAGGCAGCAATCAGCACCATCCCAAAGAAAAAGGAATGCAAGAAAGCAAAGTGATGAGGCTTTACAAATAGGTGAGGTAAGAAGGAAAGCGAAAGGCAAAGATGAAAAGGAAAAATTCACCCAACTGAATGCAGATTTCCAGAGAACAGCAAGGAGAGATAAGGAGGCCTTCCTAAAAGAACAATGCAAAGCAATAGAGGAAAATAATAGAATGGGAAGGACAAGAGATCTCTTCATGAAAACTGGAGAAATCAAGGGAATGTTTTGTGCAAAGATGGCCATGATAAAGGACAAAAACGGTAGGGACCCAACAGAAGCAGACGAGATCAGGAAGAGGTGGCAAGAATACACAGAAGAATTGTACAAGAAGGACCTCAATGCCCTTGACAACCATGACAGTGAAGTCACTGACCTTGAGCCAGATATCCTGGTGGAATGTGAAGTCAAATGGGCCTTAGAAAGCATTACTAACAATAAAGCAAGTGGAGATGATGGTATCCCAGTTGAGCTATTCAAAGTCCTAAAAGATGATGCTGTTAAAGTGATGCACACATTATGTCAACAAATTTGGAAAATGCAACAGTGGCCACAGGATTGGAAAAGGTCAGTTTATATCCCAATACCAAAGAAGGGTAATGTCAAGGAATGTTCAAACTACTGCACCATTGCACTCATTTCACATGCCAGCAAGGTCATGTTAAAGATCCTACAAGCTAGGCTTCAGCAGTACATAGATCAGAAACTACCAGAAGTTCAAGCTGGGTTTCGAAGAGGTAGAGGAACTAGAGATCAAATTGCCAACATTCACTGGATTATGGAGAAAGCACGGGAGTATCAGAAAAATGTCTATTTCTGTTTCATTGACTACGCTAAAGCCTTTGATTGTGTGGATCACAACAAACTGTGGCAAGTCCTTAAAGAGATGGGAGTACCAGATCACCTCACATGTCTCCTGAGAAACCTGTATAAGGGTCAAGAAGCAATGGTCAGAACGGGATATGGAACAACTGATTGGTTTAGAATAGGAAAAAGAGTTTGACAAGGAATGTATATTGTCACCCTGCTTATTTAATTTATATGCAGAGTACATCATGCGGAAAGCAGGAATTAAGATTGCCGGGGAAAACATCAACAGCCTCAGATATGCAGATGATACCACTCTAAAGGCAGAAAGTGAGGAGGACCTAAAGAACCTCTTGTTGAGGGTGAAAGAGGAGAGCACAAAAGCAGGCTTGAAACTCAACATCAAAAAACCTAAGATCATGGCATTTGGTCCCATCACACCTTGGCAAATAGAAGGGGAAGACATGGAAGTAGTGACAGACTTCATATTTCTGGAGTCCAAGATCACTGCAGATGGTGACTGTAGCCATGAAATTAAAAGATGTTTGCTCCTTGGGAGGATAGCTTAGGCGAACCTGGGCAGTATGATAAAAAGTAGAGACATCACCCTGCCAACAAAAGTTTGTATAGTCAAAGAGATGGTATTCCCAGTAGTAATGTATGCCTGTTAGAGCTGGACCATAAGGAAGGCTGAGTGCAGAAGAATAGATGCTTTTGAGATGTGGTGCTGGAGAAGAATCTTGAGTGTCCCTTGGACTGCAAGAAGATTAAATCAGTCAGTCCTAAGGGAAATCAACCCAGACTGTTCACTGGAAGGTCAGATGCTGAAGCTAAAGCTCAAATACTTTGGCCACCAAATGAGAAGGGAGCACTCACTGGAGAAGATCCTGATGCTGGGAAAGACAGAAGGCAAAAGAAGGGGACAGCAAAAGATGAGATGGCTGGATAGTGTTACTGATGTAACAAACACAAATTTGAGCAGACCGAAGGATGGTGGAAGACAGAAGGGCCTGGTGTGACTTTGTCCATGGGGTCTCAAAGAGTCGGACTCATCTGTGCGACTGAACAACAGCAACGCAAACACAGTAGAAGACAGAGACAGGATGATCTTGCCAGGCTGGGAAACTGGGCTAAACAAATAAAATGAATTTTAACAGGGATAAATGTAAAGTTCTGCATTTAGTTAGGAAAAATCAAAGACATAGTTATAGGATGGGGGAGACTTGTTTTGGCTGTAGTATATGCAAAAAGGATGGACCATACAGTGATCGTGATTCAGCAGTGTGATGCGGTTGCTTAAAAAGCAAATTCAATTTTGGACTGTATCAAGAGAAGTATAGCATCCAGATCACATGAAGTGATGGTATTGCTTTACTCTGCTCTGGTTAGACCTCACCTAGAGTATTGTGTTCAGATTTGGGTACCACAATTTAAGAAGGATATAGACAAGTTGGAATGTGTCCAGAGGAGGGCAGTGAAGATGGTGAGGGGTCTGGGGACCAAGTCCTATGAGGAAAGGTTGAAGGAGCTGGGCATGTTTAGCCTGGAGACGAGGCGGCTGAGAGGTGATATGATCACCATCTTCAAGTACTTGAATGGCTGTCATCTAGAGCAGGGGTGGCCAAGTGTAGCTCTTCAGATTTTTTTTGCCTACAACTCCCATCAGCCCCAGCCAGCATGGCCAAAGGCTGGGGCTGATGGGAGTTATAGGCAAAAAACATCTGGAGAGCTACCCTTGGCCACCCCTGAGATGATGTGGAATTGTTTTCTGTGGTCCCACAAGGTCCAACCAGAACCAATGTGTTGAAATTTATTCAAAAGAGTTTCTGGCTAAACATTAGGAAGAACTTCCTGACAGAGTGGTTCCTCAGTGGAATAGGCTTCCTTGGGAGGTGGTGGGCTCTACTTCCTTGGAAGTTTTTAAACAGAGGCTAGATGGCCATCTGACAGCAATGCTGATTCTGTGAATCAGGAAGATCATGAGGAGGAGGGCAGCAAGGGTTGCATCAGTGCTTAGTTCTTGCGGCCCTTTCTTACATACCCAGGGACATGCTGATTGATCAGTCAGCATTTTTTCTCCAGGCCAGTTTGGAAAGGGATCCTGGTGGTTTTTGCCATCTTCTGGGCATGGAGCAGGGGTCACTGGGGATGTATATGTGTGTGGGGGGGAGGTATTTGTGAAGTTCCTGCACTGTGCAGGGGGATGGATTAGATGACCCTGGAGATTCCTTCCAGCTATATGCTTCTATATGAATGCAGCTTTGAGCCCTTTCAGAGAAAGGCAGGATCCAAATGCAGTAACACACTTATATAATGTAGCAGCAAGTTGCTCTGGAAAGCTGCTTTGAGAAGTGAATGAGAGATTGTGGGCTGGGCTGGCACCTAGACTGGGGTTGCCAGCCTGGCAAACAGAAGGAGATGGGGGGTGGGGGAGTGGGTCAGGCATTAGTGATAAGAAAGTGGCAGGCTGGCAGCAATGAGAAAGTAGCATCTAGGGTTGCCAGTTTGAACTTAGGAAGTTCTTGAAGATTTGTAGACAATGCCCAGAGAGAGCAGATTTTGGGAAGGAGTGGGAGTTCATTATGTATATGATGCCATCGAGTCCATCCTCCATAGCCACCATTTCCCCCAATGCAACTGATCTCAGTAGTCTGGGTATCAGGTGTAACCCCAGGATAACTGCAGGCCCAGTCTGGAGACTAGAAACCCTACACTGGCATCTATAACAATACAGAGAACTTGCTTGTGCAACGAATGAGGGGGTAGGTTAAGGTTGCTCTGCCTAAACTACACCCTGATTCCTTGCATAAGAAAGTGCCGTTGTTACAAATGCCACTTTCTCCACGTATCTTTAGCTTCTAGATTGGCAATAGAGAGATACATAAAAATTGTACTTCTTGTGGGCCTAGATTCCACTTAGGGGTCACCAGTTGCTGATCCTTATTATTGAAGATGTCTACAGGCTGGCAAATATTTCTTTCTTCATAGTCATACAGCCTCGAAACATGTCTCCTAAATATGAAAGCACAGACCCTCCATCATTCCAACTGTGTGCCAGACACCAGATTGCTAGGGGAAACTCTTCATGTGTAATTGTTTTTGTGTTTAGTTCAATCAATCAATTTATTAGGAATCTGACAGATTGTCTATGAAGCATGTTGCTGTTGTTTTCTGGCCTTGCTATGGAGGCATGAAGGAGAACCTATCAAGCCCCCTGCTTACTGGTAGCTTGCGCCAATGGTAAATCACTTCTTGTTGCTAAAAATTGTGTCTTGTTTCCCCTCTGAATTTATGCTGCCACTAGTACATAAGACGTGTATCATGTAGGCGGCAGCCCTTTCCCTGGTCTGTGTGGGAGCTCAGGGCGTGGAGTAGAGAGGAAAACCTCATCACAGAACACAAGCAAAACAGTAGGCCTGAGGGCCCTATTATGCGTATGTCTGCGAAGCAGAGTAGGCTGTGTTGCTGCTGGGGTCTTTAGCATATTAAACACCCAGCTTCATGGCCTGTAAACAAGAACTGGGATTTGTACAACTGTGGGATTGCATGGTGACTGCTAAAATCCTGCAAATGAGATCAGATCCACAGCTGACACTCCAGAAAGCCTCCTGCACACTCAGCCTAGGCATTGAGCACATAACATTCCAGAAGAGGGATGGTATGTTTTGCAGAAAAGCCATTTCCCTCCAAGAAACAGATAGTTTCACTGGCCATTCTAAGTACAGTTGCCAATCCCCAGGTGGGGGCAGGGGATTCCCTGGTTTGGAGGCCCTCCCCCCATTTCAGGGTCATCAGAAAGCAGGAGGGGGGAAATGTCTGCTGGGCACTCCATTATTCCCTTTGGAGACCGATTCCCATAGGGTATAATAATGGTGAATTGATCTGCGGGGATATGGGGCTCTGGAGGGGGGCTGTTTTTTGAGGTAGAGACACCAAATTTTTAGTATAGCATCCAATGCCTCTCTTGAAAAGACCTGCCAAGTTTCAAAAAGATTGGATCGAGGGGTCCAATTCTATGAGCCCCCAAAGAAGGTGCCCCTATCCATTATTTTCAAGGGAGGGAAGGCATTTAAAAGGCGTGACATCCCTTTAAATGTGAGGGCCAGAACTCCCTTTGGAGTTCAATTATCCTTGTCACAACCTTTCTCCTGGCTCCACCCCAATGTCTCCTGGCTCTACCCACAAAGTCTTCTGGCTCCACCCCCAAAGTCCCCAGATATTTCTTTAATTGGACTTGGCAACCTAATTCTAAGTAGGCTTACCAGTTGCTCGCCCATGGTGGGCAAACTCCTGCTCCTGCCTCAGTCATCCTGGGGTTGCCAGTCTCCTGGTGAAGGTGGGAAATCCACGATCCCCACCTTTTGTTTCCTGATGCTGCTCAGAGCGACACTGGGAGAGAAAAAAATGGCTGTCACATCAAGTTTTGATTATTCTGAGAGGGGTGTGATGTCACTTCTAGCTGATTTCCCCAAGAAGTGATATCACACTATTGCTGACAGCTGCCCCCATGTCCCCACTCACAAGGTCTCCTGCTGGTTGATGATCAGTTGAGCAGTGGGACAAAAAGTTTATGTGTGTGTATGTGGAGGGGGCGGGGGAGAGATGACATTCCTGATGCTGTGACATCAGTTCTAGGTGATCACTCAGATTTTGGGTTGCTGGCAACCAGCAGGAGACCTGAGGTGTGTGTGTGTGTGTGCACGCAAATTGCTCTGGAGAGAAATAACTTTCAGTGCAAATTTGGAACTCAAGTCATCATGTGGAGGTGACACTGTAGAATTCTATTACAACAGAACAAGGGTCCCCAACCTTCTTGAGCTCATGGGCACCTTTAGAATTCTGATACAATATGGTGGACACAGGTGCAAAATGTCTACCACAAACTGGCTGCTGCAAGAGGCAGAGCCAGCCACAAAATGGCTGTCACCACTTACCTCCAGACACATAATGAAGAACCTTGTGCTGTGGTGGCTGTACAGACAATCAAATCTCCAATAGCCAGTCAGAGCCATGAAAACCACGTTTGGGACCGCTGCAATAGCATTTCACCAGAATTCTATAGCGTTGCCCTAATGCAAAGACATCACTTCTAAGTTTTCAATGGAAGTGACACCAGGACATCAAAGAAATGGCAATTTCTCAAGCATCCCCTGCCAAGCAGTGGGTTGAAGACTGTCAGTAGGAGGTCCACTGCTATAGAAGGAGACCTAGAAGCCCTACCCAGAAGGGACACCACAACACTCTAGTAATTTCCCTGAATATCTATTACCTTTACCCCAGAGATTTGGGGGAAATTACTAGAGCATCCCCTAAAAGTGATGTCAAGCACTCACCCCACCCCACCCCACCCCACCAGACTTTGCCCCAAAAGCTCTCAGAATTGGCAAATGCATGGCTGGCAGCCCTAATTTCAAAGAAGAAAAGTGGGGAGGCAGATGGTGCAGTGGGAACACTCTAAGAGAGAGTTGCCTTGCAGATCCCTGATGAAGCTGCATGTGAAATATGTAGGGACGTTTTCTTTTCCCACTACACCAACTTTATTTTTCTCTTCCTTGATTCTACATTTTCTTTCCTGAAGCCTATCCTGCAATGTGGGACACAACTGAGGAATACAACTCTCCGGTGTCTTTACTACAGAAAAGCTTTCATGGCATGAAGATGAAGGGATGGGGAAAGCCTCATTTGTTTGATTTCTCAATGGCAGGTGTTTGTTACAAGTCCAGGAATAACAGCAGGAAAAAAGAAACTGGCAGTCCTAGACCCTATCATAGATGCAGGGAACCCAAAGACCATCAACCCCTTGTCCAAAGGCAAGACTGTTCCACTGCAATTGCTCCAGGCCACCAGGGGCCATTGTTGCTGTGGCTTGGGGTCATTTGCATGGTAAGAAGCAAATCTAGTTAACAAGAAGTTAAGCCAAACAGACTGCCACGTGGGGCGTCTTCTATGCCCATTGGCTGCCTTGGTCATGAACTAGACAAAAATGACTTCTCCAGACAGTAACTTTGAGCCATATTAAGAGATGGCATTTAGCAGTTTATTGTAGTTTTACAATTCTTTTGTGGAGATGTGTTGGAAAAAAGCACTATTTAGCTGTTGTGGCTCAGGTGCCAAGATGTCTGGGAGCATTGAGACTGCAAGCTTCTGCTGAGCTTTAAGCACATCAGGGGGAAAGATGGCTCAGTAGTAGAGCACATGCTTAGCAAGCAGAATGCCAGACTCCAGGTGGGACCTGAGAATCCCCCAGAATTACAGTCCAAACAACAGGGATCAGCTCCCTAAAGAAAATGGATGCTTTGGAGAGTAGAATCTTTGACACTGTACCCCACTGAGGACCCTGTCCTCCCCAGGCTCCATCCCCAAATCTTCAGGAGTTTTCCAACCTGGGTCTGGCAACCGTCTCTCCTTCCATCCCATTGGTGAATAAAATGAGAATTGCTTCAGAGTAAATATGCAGAGCATGCACTATAGGGGCACACTCTTAATCACATTTACCAGGGAGTAATCATCATTGAACTAGTGCAACTCAGTTTTGAGTAGACATATATAAAATTGTGCTCAAAAATGCCTCTACCATTCCAGAGAAAACAATGCATAGATCACAATGATCCAAGCAGAAAGGGAAGAAAGAGAGAGCCTGAAAAACAGGCATAATAAAGGTTGGAAGGGTAGACTGGAAATGGAGGAATATTTGCAATAACTTTCATTAATTAACCTTTCTCCTTCAATGGGTTCAGAGTTTAGCCTGTCTCAGTAGTGTAGAGAAAAGGGCAGTCTTACTTAGGAATTTCCCAGAAATTAGGGGAAGAAACTCAGCAGGGATATGATGTTAATAGAGTCCACCCTCCAAAGCAGCCATTTTCCCAGGGGAATTGATCTGCGTAGTCCGGAGATCAGTTGTAACTCCAGTCCCCACATGAAGGTTGGCAACCCTATGAGGAAATCATGCACTTTTTTTTGCAAACACACCTGCACTAGTGTTGCCAGGTCTGGTTGGGAAATATCTAGAGATTTAGGGGTGAAACCAGTGAAGGGTGCAGTTTGGGAAGAGGATTGAAGGGACTTAAATCTTTTTTTCTATAATTCCCCTTTTATCTTGGCAAATCTGAGCTCCCATTAGTTGGAACTGGGTGGGACTGTGGTGCATCAACCTTTGACTTGTCAAACCATCAATCAATAGCTCTTGCGTCACATTGGCTGACTCTCCTCTCCTCCCCTCATTGGTGGCCCCAGGACAGATGATGATTGGTTCTTTGAGGAAACCGTTAGGCAGTGGCTGCTGCTAGGCAACTAACCTTGTTTCTCTCAGTAAGCAGCAATCAAGCTTGGTTCTCTCAGTAGAAACCCGTGGGGGAGGTGCTTTCAAGTCCTATTTTGGCCTTTGAAGGAGAAATTGGTTGACTCCACTTCTCCCTCCTGCCTGAGTGGCTGTTGCTAGCCAATCCAGCTGATTCTGTCAGTAAAAGGCAGCCAATCTTGGTTCTGGCAGTTTATGGCTCTTCCTACTCTCCCATTAGCTAAGCTGCCAGTTGCACTGCTTTGCAGAGGAGAGAAAGAAAGCCTTCTCTTGACTGGCCGAGGGAGGGAGGAAGAGGGAAACAACCATAGAGAAAGTATTTCCACGATTGGCTGAGGGAGGGAGGAGGAGGGAAGGCTTTCTCCCGATTGGCTGAAGACTCCCTTGATTGATCGAGGACTCATCCCTATTTTCCTCTGGGAAGGAAATACCCAAGGGTAAAAATGGTCTTCTATTGCAGTAGACTAGATACAGAGAGAAAGACAGATAGGAAGGGAAAACGAGAGAGAGTTTGAAGTTAACATTATCAGAGAGAGTGTGTTGGTCTGAAAGGATCACTAAAGGCCTCTGAGCGAGAACTCATTGGGGTCAGCCCTGACAACGGCTGCCAGTTCCAAGTTGGTGGGAAATCCCTGGAGATTCTGTGGTGGAGTATGAGGAGGACATAGGAGTTAGAGCTTCAGAGCAGGGTCTGCCAGACACAGGTTCTTGCTGTGGAAACTGACTGGGTGATTTCAGACCAGTCACACACTTCCAGCCTCACCTATCTTATAGGGTTGTGGCGCAGTTCAAAGGGGGGGGAGGAGGTTGATGTAAGACTTTCTTTTTCCTATGTAGAGGCTGTAGGGAGGGGGGTGATGGAAAGCTGAAGTCAGAGGGGCAGATAAAGGGAAGGAGATACGGTAGCCAACTTCAAGTTAGGAAATTCCTGGAGGTTTAAGGTGTGGATCCTGGAGAGGGTCAGTTTGAGGAGGGGTGGGACCTCAGACAGGTACAATGCCATTTCCTCCTAAGAGCCAGTTTGGTGTAGTGGTTAAGTGTGTGGACTCTTATCTGGGAGAACCGGGTTTGATTCCCCACTCCTCCACTTACACCTGCTGGAATGGCCTTGGGTCAGCCATAGCTCTGGCAGAGGTTGTCCTTGAAAGGGCAGCTGCTGTGAGAGTCCTCTCAGCCCCACCCACCTCACAGGATGTCTGCTGTGGGGGAGGAAGATAAAGGAGATTGTGAGCTGCTCTGAGACTCTGAGTGGAGGGCAGGATATAAATCCAATATCTTCTTCTTTTTCCTGGGGAACCACTGTTGCCAATCTCCAGGTGAGGGCTGGAGATAGAATTAGAACTGCTCTCCAGATGACAGAGAACAGCTCCCCTTGAGGTGGGGAGGGGAGTAGATGCTTTCACTTGGGTGGGTGGGAAGACAGCAGGGGTGGGTGGGGCACTAACCCAGAGCCTCTTTCTAGAGCCTGTTGTATTTTTCTTCACAATGGGCCTTATCCCTAGTGGGGGCATAATGCCATTGAGTCCACCTTACAAAGCAGTCATTTTCCCCAGGTGAGCTGATCACTATCACCTGGAGATCAGTTGTAATCTCAGGAGATCTCCTGTCACCACCTGGAGGCTGGCAATTTTGATGCGCACTGAGCCAAGCAAACCCTCAAGGAGTGGATGGAGGGCTGGCAAGCAGAGTCATGCTCCCAGCTCTTGCTTCTCTAAAAAGAAAGCAAAGCATGGCAGAAGAGGAGCAGGTGGGACAGTAGAAGACCAGCCAGTAGAGGAAAGGCAGGAGGCAGTGTGGTTGAGCCTGGAGCAGAGACTGCAAGAAGAGAGAGGGCTATCTATAGGAGGCAGCCAAGAGATCTGGACCAGTCCCCGGCTCCTCATCATCAGTGGCTTGCTCCTCACTGTCATCTTAGTAGTCACAGCAGCATTGGCTGTAGCCAACCAGGGCAGCTTGGTGGTGTGAACCCCCCCTCCTCAATGTGGGGCCTGTAGCAGCTGCCCCAACATTTATGGTTTGATCCCTGGCATCATCAGTTAAAAGGGTGCCAGGCAGCAGGTGTTGGTAGCTGCTAGGGAGTCATTGCCAGAGGAGATGGTACTGGGCTTGATGGACCTATGGTCTCATAAAGCAGATTCATCAGAAATTGTTCCTAGTGTGAGCCTTTGAATTAAATTAAGTCTGCATCACCACATTTTCAGAAGTTGCTCTAAAGCCATCAATTGAACTGGATTGGTTTGACCACCAAGGAAAATCCAGTTACGAATTGACGCTACCGCGCAATACTAGTGTAATATCCAGTTTCAGTGGGCTATTGCCAACAAATCATTAATACATTCACCATTCAGAGTGGCTTCCCCTCCATTCTATCCTCACAACAGCCGTATGAAGCAGGGTAGGCTGAGAGTGTGTGAATGGCCCAAGGTCACCCAGCAAGCTTCTATGGGATCTGAACCTGGATCTTGCACTGTTGTGCAGTTGAACCCTGCTGCTCTGCCATGGCAAAGGGAGCAGGAGGCGATTTCAGAACAGGAAGAGGACTGCATTATCCTACTCCCAAACCACAAGTCCTTTAGCAATAGCCCTCTCTTCCTGATTAGCCAAACTCCTCTTTCCAATACTCAAGACTGTACCTTTATGTGAGGAAGCAGGTAATGCATCATAGAATGTCCCACTGTGCTCTCCCATCACCCAGTGCAAGCAAATAGGATGTGTTTTTCATTTATTTCATTTTCATTTATATCCCGCCCTCCCCCACCACGGCAGGCTCAGGGCGGCTAACAACATTCTACAATCATACAATAACAAGTAAAACCTTAAAATTACAATATAGAGCAATAAAACATTAAAATATTAACTTAAAACCAATCCAGTAATACAGTTGTGATGCGGTATAGATCTTTAGACCGCATTGGCGGACCCTTGGTTACCGTTTTTCCTAGCAGTCCGAGTATGCTAATTTAAAAAGGGTGGTCTTGCAGGCCCTGCGGAACTGTTCAAGGTTCCGCAGGGCCCGCACCTCCTCTGGGAGTCGGTTCCACAGGGTAGGGGCCGCGATCGAAAAGGCCCGTGCTCTGGTACTCTGATATTTAATTTCCTTCGGCCCAGGGGCAGTCATTAGGTTTTTCCCGGTTGACCTCAGTGCTCTCTGGGGTTCGTATGGGGAAAGACGGTCCCTCAGGTAGACAGGTCCTCGGCCATATAAGGCTTTAAAGGTAACGACCAACACTTTGTACTGGACCCGGTATATAATCGGCAGCCAGTGCAGTTCACGTAGCCCCGGCTGTATATGTTCCCGTTTTGGGAGTCCCAACAACAGCCTGGCCGCCGCGTTCTGCACTAGCTGCAATCTCCGGGTCCGGCACAGAGGTAGCCCCAAGTAGAGGGCATTACAGTAGTCTAGTCTTGAGGTGACCGTTGCGTGGATCACTGTTGCGAGGTCCCGGCGCTCAAGGAAAGGGGCCAGCTGCCTTGCCCGCTTCAGATGGAAGAATGCTGACTTGGCAGTGGCTGCTATCTGGGCCTCCATCGATAGTGAAGGCTCCAGTAAAACACCCAGACTCTTTACCTGGTGCGCTGCTTTCAATGGCGCACCATCAAAGGTCGGGAGAGCTATTTCCCTTCCCAGAGCGCCGCGACCCACGCATAGGACCTCTGTCTTCGCTGGATTCAACTTCAGCCCACTCAGCCTGAGCCATGTCGCAACAGCCTGTAATGCCCGGTCGAGGTTCCCTGGAACGGAGTCGGGCCAGCCATCCATTAGTAGATAGAGCTGGGTGTCATCTGCATATTGATGGCAACCCAGCCCAAACCGCCGGGCAATCTGGGCAAGGAGGCGCATATAGATGTTAAACAACATCGGGGAGAGAACTGCTCCCTGAGGCACCCCACAATCCAGTGTGCGCCTCCGGGACCGCTCGCTCCCGATAGCCACCCTCTGTCCCCGACCTAGGAGAAAGGAGGAAAGCCACTGCAAGGCCGACTCCTCAACCCCAATGTCGGCGAGGCGTCGCGTCAGTAACCGATGGTCGACTGTATCAAATGCAGCCGACAGGTCTAACAACATCAGTACCGCAACGCCGCCCCGATCCAGTTGCCGTTGGAGGTCATCCACTAAGGCGACCAGCACCGTCTCCGTCCCATGGCCCGGTCGGAAACCAGACTGACATGGGTCTAGGACAGAAGCGTCATCCAGAAACCCCTGTAGCTGCAGCGCCATGGCCCTCTCAATAATTTTACCTAAAAACGGTAAATTGGACACCGGCCGGTAATTCGCCAATTCAGCCGGGTCTGCTGTAACTTTTTTCAGGAGAGGGCGGACCAAAGCCTCTTTCAGAGGTGTTGGAAAATGCCCCTCTAAAAGGGATCTATTTATGATGTCCCGTAAAGGACATCTAAGCTCCCCTTGGCAGGATTTAATCAGCCAAGAGGGGCAAGGGTCCAGATCACATGTTGTCGGGCGAGCAGCAGAGAGGATTCTGTCGACTTCCTCCAGGCTGAGTGGGTCGAAGTGGTCCAGCACTAAACCCGAAGACAGGCACGGAGCCTCAATTTCACTCACTGTATCTAATGTGGTAGGCAGGTCTTGGCGGAGCAGCGAGATTTTATCTGCAAAATATTTCGCAAATGCCTCGCAGCCTATTTCTAATTCTCTAACATTTGGTTTGCCTTGTGGCAGCGTTGTAAGATCCCCAATTATTCTAAATAATTGTGCTGGGCGCGAATTTGCAGATGCAATCTTGGTTGCAAAGTAATCTTTCTTTGCAGCCTTGACTGCCATCTCATAAGACTTCATAAACGTTCTGTAGGATGTTCTCGTTGCTTCGTCCCGAGTATGCCTCCATTGCCTCTCTAGTCGTCTGAGCCCTTGTTTCAGCTGGCGCAACTCCAAGGTGTACCATGGAGCCAGCTTCATACGAGGGCGCAGAGGGCGCCGGGGTGCAATTTCGTCGATAGCCCTGGACAGCTGGCCCTGCCATATTTCCACCAGGTCATCGAGGGAATTGCCAGTGGGCCAGGGATCCCTCAGGGCCGTTTGGAACCGTTCCGGGTCCATCAGGCCCCGAGGGCGAGCCAAAATAGGCTCTCCGCCCATACAGGGTTGGGGCGGCATCCCCACACGGGCCTTAAGGGCTAGGTGATCCGACCATGGTACCGCTTCTACGGCGATATCGTTCACCAAAATCCCGGCTGCAAAGATCAGGTCTAATGTGTGCCCGGCCTGATGCGTGGGAGTCGTGACAAATTGAGAGAGTCCCAGTGTCGCCATGGATGACACTAGGTCCATCGCCTGAATGGAGGCCGTGTCGTCGGCATGGACGTTGAAGTCACCCAGGGCCATAAGCCTCGGGTACTCCAACGCCCAGCCCGCCACTGCCTCCAATAGTGATGGTAAGGCGTTAGCTGGCGCGTTGGGCGGACGGTACACCAGCCAAACTGCCAACCCCTCTCCGACATCCCATGCCAGACCGGTGCATTCAATCCCGTCAATCTTTGGGTCCGGGAGAGCCCGAAAGGAGTAATCCTCCCGTATGAGTAATGCTACCCCTCCCCCCCGCCCGCTCATCCGTGATTGGTGAAAGACCGAGTATCCTGGGGGGGACATCTGGGAGAGAGCTACTGTCTCCCCGTCCCTCACCCAGGTCTCGGTCACGCAAGCCAGGTCCATGTTCTGCCGTAGCAGGAACTCCCTGAGGGTTGCGGTCTTATTATTTATGGACCTGGCATTACATAACACCAATGACAGAGGCGAGCATTTCCTCTTGGTCCCACTACCTGCTACCATTGGGATGGGAAGTAGACTGGAAGGTGGCCGAGCGCCATTTTGTCTCTGTCTCCTTCCCTTATATTTCTGTCTATTCCCACCGTCATATCTTCCCCTCCCCAGGAGCACTGGAATCTCCTGGCCGAGCATCTGCACCAACCCAGGATGAACCCAAGGTAAACTCGCCGGTGTCACTCCCCGATTTGTTTGCACCTGCCGTTCAATTTACCCTCCTCACCATAACCCCTCCGGTTCCCGGCTAGTAAACCCACTACTCATGTCTTAAATTAATTAATTTAGTTAACCCTCCCAATCTACCTTACAACCAATTAGTTTGAATTCATATGCATTCATTAGTTCCTAAACTTATTAATAAATAATCTCTCCCACCCCCATCCTAATTAATAAGCTAATTTTTTTTTAAGTCTAAATATTAAGTCAATCGCTAATTGATTGGTAAAATAATCAATAATTAATTAACAATAATAATAATTAATTCTATTAGTGGGCTAGCCATCGTTCATCCGTGGGGTGTGAGTCCAGATAGTCTGTTGGGTAATTATTGCACACTGCCCGTAGATGTTCTTCATTTATAACGTTTTCCGTTTCAGTCCCAGTGATGTTAAAGTGCAGGTGCTGATGGTGGCAAGATGTTAAGCTGGTCCCAATGATGTTAAAGTGCAGGTGCAGATGGTACCAACTTCGGGTTTAGTTCAGCCGCTCGGGCCTCTGAGCCTGGTGATCTGAAAAGGGGGGGGGGAGTGGCAAAGTCCGTCTTGCAATCTCTTGGCTAGTCCGGCCAGGGAGCACAGCTTCTGTCCGCGTCGCCTCCGATCTTCTTTGACTCAGCACACAACCTGGACTCCCCTGAGCCCCGTATAGGGCTTCTCTAATTGGGGATACCCAGGCTGTTGAGCCAAGCGTGTTATTTGGCGCTTGCCGGCAGAAGGGGTGGATGAATAGGTGAATGGGCGTGAGATGACAAAGAAGGAGGAGGGGGGGGAGCAGGGGGCGGTGCCCAAAGGCGCCCGCCAAGCTTTCGTCCTAGGGTTCACTCTCCCCTCGTTTCTCCTCGACCCCTCTGCTCCCCTGGAGCTCGTCGCTACTCCCCGACCTTCCAGCTGACGCCCGCAACTCATCCACGGCGCCCTCGGCTGGCTCCCGCTCCGCGCCGGTTCGTTCTCGGCGCCCTCGACTGATTCCCACTCCGCACTCACCGGCCGTCTTTTCCGGCTGCGTTTCACGCCAGGCCGCGGCCGCGCCTCGCCTCCGTCGCTGCACCAGGCCAGGCGAGTCTCCGGCTGCTGCCTCCGCTTTTACCGGTGAGGTTTCCTCGTTTCTCACTCCGTTGATGTTTTATTGCTGTTTCTTCGTTGCTGCTACTATCAAGTCGGTTGTCAGCTATTGTTATTTCAGTCTTATTTTGTTGTTATTGACTGCCCGTCTCCATTGGCCAAGTCCTGTCGAGGGAATGAAGCCGATGAAGAGTGGTTAAGGGAAAGGGCAAAGGAGGGTGCGCATGCGTGACGGAGGACTGGCTGTCTGCTGTTTTTCCTCATTATCACTGTTGCTTTATGGGAACAACAGACACAATCTTAGACTCCTGCAAAGCACTGTTATTTACAGCAGTTTTCTGGAAGATTAAGGTCAAAGGTAGACCCCTGCAATCAACAACAAAACACTTATCTTATTCCTGCTTGTCTTCTGGGTCTACCTGTGTCCTTGAGATGATGGAAGCATCAGCGATGACTCCTGAAACCACTGTGCCTAAAAACAACAAAAATGTTGTAAAAGCAGCCATAAAGCACACTGTTGAAAACTGCAGTAAAACACCACCTATAAATGACTTTAAGAAACCTCTCTCATACGGAGAAGAAATACTATGGCAAAACTGTTTGTCCACCTAGTTCAGTATTGTTTACTCTGATGGGAAGCAGCTCTCCAGCTTTCAAAACAGAGCAGACAGACCTTTCTCAGCCCTGCTACTTGAGGTCCTTTAATTGGAGATGCCAGGAATGTTTTTGCATGCAGACCAGGTACTCCTCCACTGAACCACTGCTCTTCCATGTAAAATTCTATCTACATAGGAAATGACATGAAGAAGATGAAGATATTAGATTTATATCCCGCCCTATACTCTGAATCTCAGAGCTGTCACAATTGTCTTTATCTTCCTCCCCCCCCCCACAATAAACACCCTGTGAGGTGGGTGGGGCTGAGAGAGCTCTAACAGCAGCTGCCCTTTCAAGGACAACTCCTATGAGAGCTATGGCTGACCCAAGGTCATTCCAGCAGGTGCAAGTGGAGGAGTGGGGAATCATGGTTCTCCCAGATAAGAGTCCACACACTTAACCACTACACCAAATTGGCGTTCTACCCTATGGTCTATCTTATGGTTCTCCTTGATGTTAGTTTTGTATGTACAGAGAATTATGTTCAATAGGGATGCTGAGAACTTTAGGGTGAACCTGACTACTGATCAAACTGTCATGAATGGAACAGCTCATTTACACACAAATGGCACCCCTCACTGGATCACTTTGAAGATTTTGCTCAAAGTCTTACTCAAATGGTGTTCTAAGAGGTTTTGACTAAGTGCAGAGTTGCTTTTGCTACATGCTCACTGGCAGGTTGTGCCTTGGTAAATAAGATACATGTGTAATATCTATCTTGGAGGTTGGGGGAGGTTCTGTACCCCCCACAGGTCATAATCAGGTCATTCAAGTGACTTGTTTGTTATTTAAATAATTACTTGCTGTTTAACACCTCTATACACTCAGATGCATCATCAACATATCCTAAGAATGTACATGCTGCTTTTTGTGTTCCATTGAGTTGACAGCATTTATCACGTTGGTACAAGTTCAGAAACTACAAATACTACAGTTCCCATCAGGCAGTGCAAGAATGCAATGCATGCATTGATCTAGATCTGGACAATTCACCAACAATTAATACACACTGTGTGATGAGCCATAAGGAGCCAACTGTGAAACAGAAGTAGATATAAATCCAGTGGTCTCTTCGAGACCAACAAGATTTACAGGGTATGAAATGAATGCATATATCCAACCATGCAAATTCTGAAGACTTAAGGGCTATTCCTGCTGATCCTCCCTCACACTCCAGACCTCTGCTTTGCCCCATATGTCATTCTTGAAGATTTGTTGACATACAGGAACAAAATCTGATGACTCTCTGGCCTCCAGCAGTCCTTGGATTGTTGAACTCACAGCACTGTTTATGTTCTTTTGGTTTTAATTTTGTGGTAAGCTGTAAATGTGGCAGTGGAAGCAGCCAGAGCTGAGAGGCTGGGGGTGGGGGCAGACAACTATGTCAAAGCAGTATATATGATTATGGCATGCACAATAGAATTTTCCCAGCAATCAGACATATCCAAACTGTTTGGGCCCAAGCAAACAATTTGCCAAGCATTCAGTGAGTACAACTTGCAATCAGATTGCTAGCCAAGTAGGTGGAAGTTCAAGCACCCATCATTTTTATGCTGTCCTTCACTGGTAGTCCAGTATAGCATAGTTGATACTCACCATCTTATAATGTTGGAGTGGCTAACTTCTCATGCTCTTAAAGGGGAAAAATGTGCCAAAGTGCATGGATATGGGGGAGTCCACACATTCTCTCTTTTTCACAGAGAGAGGGAGAGAGAAGCCACTTTCCAGAACACTCTTGAACTTTCTGTCACCAGCAATCATGCAAAACAAACAAAAAAACACCCTGTGAGTCTTCCCTTGGGGTCTTACCTGTAATTTTCTCATCTCTGATTAACTGTGGCTAATGGACTCTATTTCCTAATCAGTTTCCTATTTCTTATAATCCCTATTCATGATTCTCCAGGTTGCGACCGTGTTTGTCCTGAGCACATTGCTTCTGTTCTGAAGGTTTTTTGCTCTGTTATAATGAAGAAGTCCAGCTTTCCCCCACATTTTCCCACTGTTCGGCTTCTAAACAAGACTTTAATTTTAGATTGTCTTTGGAAGTTTATGAGTAAAACAACAGCTATAATTTTTTAAAGTGGCGGGGCAACTCTGGAAGTGTTCTGACAGTGCTCAATCCATAGGTACTTTTCTTATGTTCAGGTTCTGAAAAACCACATTCTGTACCTCTAAAGGGGAAGCCACCTGTGCAAAACACTGTTTGGCTGGCACACCTGTGATGCCACAAACCTCTCCTGAGCAGTTTGCACTTTAAACAATTTGCTTTTTAATGAATAAGTTAAAAAAGTAAGCACAGAAATATTTAAATAGTGCTTAAAAAAAAACCTGGATGGTCCTCCTGAAGCGTATTGGGAAGGGCAAGAGTGGCATCTGTAGCAGAATTCAACTTATTGATGTATGCCAGCTATTTATTTATTTATTTAAACCATTTAGGTTGCAAAGTACACTCTCCTGGGAGTAAGCCTCATTGGATAAAATGGGGCTTACTTCTGAATAGACCTCTATTCAGGTATATATATATATATATATATATATATATATATATATATATATATATATATATATATATATAATTTTATTTTATTTATATTCCACCCTTTATTTATATTCCACATACTCCATTATATTTTATTTATATTCAGGGTGGTTGTCTCTTGTTAGCCAAATTGCCCTCGAATGAGGTGTAGGGGAATTAGGAGAGCAAAGATGGTTAATGTGTGGGGTCAATAACCTGTGTATACAGAAGTCAGTCTACCCAGGAGCCCTCTTGAAATAACAAGGAGATTTTGTAAACTAAAAGGGTTTTTTATTAAGAAAATCCACGAGCATACAAGGAAAATAAATCACACAACAATCATACAGTCCTGGAAAAATATAGAGGGGGAAATTGGATAAAGAACATATAAGGGATAAAACACAGATAGGGCAATCTCTCAAAGAATCCAGAAGAATGGTCCACTAGAAAGGACATATAAGGAAAGGGGAGCAAACAACCAGGGTATCTCACAATAATGGACCCAATACTGATCAGGTATTTGGAGGTGGCTCAGAGACACACCAATCTGGCCAAAAATCAGTCTTCTTATAGCCAAATTTGTGTCCGAAGGTGGTGCCTGACATCACCCTAGAGATGGCTCCCAGGATTTTGACAAAAGGATAAGTGGGTGATGGTTTTACCTAGTGCAAACTATTGTTAAAACAAAGAAAATTAAGTGGGCAATCTAGCACCAAATTGTTATCTATTGTGACACCATAGCTAACACAATGAGGAAGGTCTACATGACAGGATGGGGCAGATGATAGTGATCATCTTCCACCATGTTCTATTGCGTAAGATGCTTGCTTTGATGGTTGGCAGGAAGGATCTTTTATTGGCTGTGAAGATGTTGCACTGAAGCAAGTCTATTGTTGACTGTAGGCTTCTTTGTTTGCATCTCCAAAGCATGCCTGGTCCCTGGATTGTGATATATGAGATCACACATCTCCTCTGCATGGCAGTTTGCAGGAGCTGAAGTTGTTGTTTTGGGACATCTTGGAAACATGGCTTCTGTTAGGGCTGTCTTCTGGATGACAGGAGTGCAGTTGTGGTCTGCAGAGCTTGGCAGCTCTTCAGGGAAGCACAGTTCAGAGTCCTCTTTGCGGGGCAGGCACAAATAGTCACACAATAGCAACCACAGGCAGGAAGCTGGCTGGAGCCTGGCTGGAAATGTTGCCCCATAGTCCATACAAGGTAAATGTCCATATTGAGTTGGCACAAGGGACAAATGTTTAGAGTCCAATAGGACTGAGTGCCCATAAAGCAGTAGGCATATGAGTTTTAAGTTATTACTGTCCATTGTAACTGTAAGTCCATGTGGGCCTGGCATCAGAGCAGAGCACTATAGTCCATAATGGAGGGAGAGGGGGTCCAGGGCTAACACTCTGTAGGGTTGCCAACAGGCTTGGAGAAGAATGCCGCATGCCTTTGACAGAAGCTTCATGTGTTAAAATGGGCTGCTGAAGCATTTTATGGCATGGAGGTAAATAAATCCCACTAACCCACTATTAAAGGGACAGGACATTTTTTTCTCCAGGCAGTTAGCAACCCAGCTCTTCAGAGATCTGCTCAATGCAGCTCACTGAATAAAACAAGCTAAAGTAATAAAAACGAGATTAAAAATTCAGCTAATAAAAACCCAATGCATACAATTTCGGATGTGAAGCTGAAGGGTTCTCTGTGAACTCTCATTTTATATTACTTCTGCTATCACCCTAAGCATAGTTTTGCTCAGAGCACCAAAATCTATGGCTTCACAGATCCATACAATGTTTCTGTAAACTTTCCCACCCACCTCTTTAAGCTTATGAAATTTAACCACGGTGCCAAGTAGCTGTTGTCTGTAGGCCATTAGCACAGAAATGGCTTTTATGTAATTGAGTTTAGTTTTGTAAATTAATACAATCTTAAGTGTAGCTGTTAACTTCTTTCATCCCCCGGGCTTCCTAGGCCAATTTCTAGGAACAGAGGGAGAGAAGTATAGCTTCAATACCTCCAAATGCAGCTGACTGCAGAATGGTATGAAAAGCGTTGTTGGTTTGATGTCGGATTGCTGTGAATAGACTTGGCCTGAAATTACACACCTGGTGGAAGCCCAGCATTTGACGGAAACATGTTAATGCTCCTCACTAGATGTGAATTGTTAGGAGATGGTCCCTTGTTAGCTCTGTCAATGTGCAGGGTTGCCAACAGCCTAGAGAAAAAAAATACCCCACCCCTTTAATAGAAGTCTAATGTGTGGAAATAGATTGTTGAAGCTTTTCATGGCATGGAGGTAAATAACATCAACTGCTAAATAACATCCTATCAAGCCTCTGTAAAGAGGACAGAACATCTGATGAGGGGTAGCTTAGGTGTTGCCCTGTGGGGTGCCTATTTGCTTCTACCAGCACAATTGTAAATAAAGCAAATTTTACAAATTTCTTCCTCCAAAAGGAATCAACTCAGGCAGCAATGCCTCTGGAAGTGAAGAGAACATGATGCTATAAATCAGACTCCAGGAGTCCAGGTAGAATTAATAGGTACCCCCATGCCTGGTAATAGATGGACAAAGGCCAGTTGGGCTCCTGCCACTCATCTCTTTTCATTTAAAGATCTAACTGAGCTTCTGTGCTCAAACAGTGTCTCCCCAGCTGAGACACTATGCAGTTTTTGACAGGGGTTTAGATGTAACCATCTCTCATGCAGCTACACCATACCATGTGAAGGAGTGCTGATATTTCCCTCACTTAATCCCAGAGATTGTGTAACCTGTGCTTTCATTACAATATGAACATGGATCCCATAAAAGGCATTCTTGGGCACTATGGTGCCTGCTGCCTATTTACTTCTTCCTCAGAGTATCTCTTCCCAAAGCAAAGAACAGATCCTGGCTTTCCTGCACTTCATTAGAGCAGGAGAACCCAGAAACAATTGATTTCAGAGTAGTTGCACTTGACTTGCAGCTTCCTAACATTTTGTGAATGGCCCCAGGACTCCATGGCAGCCATTTTGGGGTGGCACCTATTCCCTGTTCTTAAAATTCTAAAAATGTACCCACAGGCTCAACAAGATTGGTTACCCTCAGCCTACTGACACAATAGTGGGTAGAATATCTGGGTAAACACACATGGGAGGAAAATACAAGTCTTTTCCAACATGGTTTCTGGCATATCTAACGATGTTCTATAGTCCCAGCACTGTGTGAACAGTGACAAAAATATCACAAGCTTTATATAGGCAACCCTGTCTGTGAACATGTGCACAAGGAAATGCCAACGATCAAGCACTGACATGGAATGAGTATATTATTGGGCCAAGCCTTGGGTGTTTGCTGTAGACCAGGCATGCCCAATTTCGAACAAATCGTGATCTATTTTTTCCGGACAAAAGTGCTGGTGATCTACCACCATGAAAATTAAATTTCAAATTAGTTTCAAATTATATTTTAATCCACCAAAGTTGGGTTCCACCACCCCGCCCCCCTTTACAATGCACCTTCTGTCATTTACTGGTAAGCAAAATAAGCAAAAACAAAACAGAGAGACCAAGATCCAGAAAGATTTTTATTGTTATAACTTTCTTTAACTGTCTTAATAACTTTCTTTAACTTTTATTGAGTAATTTGTGTTAAATGTAGGTCCAGTATTGATCCAGGCTGATCTTGTGTAATCTTTAAAACTTCGCTCTTGCCAATTAGTGAGACGTCTGAGCCTGCATTTCATCCACCAGCTTTTTGAAGTTGGGTGAATATTGCGTGAGGGCCAGTCTCAGGGAATCCTGGAGATGTTCATCTATCATGCTGGAACTCTGTCATTTTCAGATGGGAAAATGCAGATTCACACAAATAAATTGAATTGAAACAGGAGTGTACAGCTTCACTGCATCTTCTCAAATTGGGAAATTTGTCTCTAGGCACTAGCTTCCAAAACAATTCTTGCTCAGCACAGGTCTTGAGAAAAATGTCATTTTTAAGGGTTACTATTTCCTTTTCAAGAGATTCCATGTTCAATGAGTAATTTTTACTGATAGCAGCTGCAGTTTCCTTAATGTCCATATCTGCTTTGAATGGGCATGACAAGTACTCCACAACTTTTTCAATTCTTTGGAAGTCACAGAACCTTTTTTCAAATTACTGGATGACAAAGCAGATTTCTGTCACATACTTCTCGCTCTGAAAAAAAAATTGATATTGTCCCAGATGGTCCTGTGTATTAAGAAAATGATCAAAAGTGTTGTTTGCAAGGTCAGTCATCATTAGCTCAAATTTGCTCTTGTGGGTTGAAACTGTACTCATCATCTCGCCAATGCATTTGTTTTTACCTTGTAGTTCAATGTTCATATCACTACATTCGCCTGTAAAGTCAGCGAGAAATGCCAGATCACATAACCACTCCTCATCTTCCAACTTTGCTTTGTCATCTCCCCTCTCCTTCAAAAACCTTCTTATTTTATTCAGCAAATCACAAAATCTTTGCAGAAATTTGTGCCCACTTAGTCACCTTACATCTGTGTGCAAAATGATTTCTGCTGCCCCTTCATCAAGAATAAGGTTGAAAAGCTGTCTTTGAAGTGATCTTCCACGAACTGAATTTACAATTTTGAAAGTGATGTCCATGACAGTCTTTGTATTGAGTCTCTTGCTTGCCAAAACTTGCTGGTGAATGATGCAGTGGTAAGAAAGGAAATCTGGAAAGTCGTCATGCTGTCTACAAAGGCCTATGAAACTGTTAACCTCACCTGTCATTGCTCTTGCTCCATCAGTAGTGATGGAAACAAGTTTATGCAATGGAAGGTTACACTTTGTCACAAAAGAATGGAAAGACCTGAATATTTCCTGACTGGTAGTTCTCCCTTTTAAAGAAATCATTCCAAGTAGTTCTTCTTTAACAATGAAGTCTTCAAAAACCATCCGGATAAAGACTAGTAACTGGGCTATGTCTCATGTCTGTAGATTCATCCAGTTGGAGTGAGAAAGCAACACAAACTGAAACATCCTCCAACAATTGTTCATTTGTGTCTCCACACATCTTTTCTATTCACTGCACAATGGTGTTTCTATTCACCGCACAACGGTGTTTCTTGACAATTGTATATCTTGAACAGCAACTATGATCTCTTTCTTATTCTTAAATCTGTCAAAAAGATTATCTGCTGCTTCAAGAAAACAATCTTTTACAAATTCTCCTTCATTGAAAGGTTTGCATTTCTTTGCGATCAGGTTGCTGACCTTGAAGGATGCCATGGTTGCATTGACCAAATGTGACCTTGGCTTCGCCATCAATTTAGATTTAAGTTCTTTGAGCTTCAGTTTAAGAATTTCACTTTTGAGTGGAAAATCAGCATCAAACGTATTGCTATGTAGAGCCTTATAATGACACTCCAGACTACCCTTTTTGGGCAAGGATACAGCAGCATTACAAGGTAGACAACAACACTTGTCTTTCACCATGATGAAGAAGTAGTCCATTTCCCACTCATCATGAAAGTGGTAGGTTTTGCTCTTCTTTGGAACACTCATCTTCGTTATACTGGGGTGGCTGGTGTACTAAGTTAACACTGGCTGAATCTGGTCCAAAACTGTCACTATCCCAAAGTATCAAAGATCAACAGGAACTGAAGACCTCTGGATGATGCCAAAACCACACATGCAGTTCTAAAAGTAAAAATAAGAATTCATCATACTGGCACAAATACTCAAATACCATCACACCAAACAATCATCAAAAAACCCCCAAACACCTGTCCAGCAAACCATGAGACCAAGTGGGGCTGGTGATCTACCTCTGACCTCTCTGCGAGCTACTGGTAGATTGCGATCTACCTGTTGGACATACCTGCTGTAGACATTCCTACACTGTGTTTTGGTTTCCCTACTCTGGTGGGAAGCTGAGAAAGAAGGACATTTTTTAGGCAGAGGTGATCATTGCACCTTTATTGCAAGCACATCCTGATCAAGGGGTTTGTACAGGCTGCCATTCCACATTGTGCATTCTTGAGAGACATGGCCAACTTTCTCCCTTGATATCTTCAAGAGAACACTTGTAAGTAAACAGGGTTGCCAACTCAATGGCAAAATCCCATAGATTATATTCTGTGGGCTAGGGGGGAGGTAGAGGCAGCAAATTTGCTGTGTACCTGCTGAAGCCTCTCCCCAAAAGATCTCCCAAGTTTAAAAAAGATTGGACCAGGGAGTCCAATCCTATGGGCACCTAAAGAGGGTGCCCCTATTCCCCATTGAAATCAATGACTGGGGAAAATCCATTAATTTGCCTTTTCTAGGCAAACTTATCGAGAGGGCAGTGGCGAGGCAGCTACAGACTTTCCTGGAGGACGCTTCCATCCTTGACCCACTCCAGTCCGGCTTCCGCCCAGGTCATGGGACGGAGACGGTGTTGGTTGCCCTAGTGGATGACCTTCAACGGCATCTGGATCGGGGTGGCTCGGCAGTGCTGATGTTGTTGGACCTATCGGCGGCGTTCAATACGGTCGACCATCGGTTACTGACTTGCCGCCTCGCCGACGCGGGGATTCAGGGGCTAGCCTTGCAGTGGCTTTCCTCTTTCCTTGAAGGTCGGGGACAAAGGGTCGCGATTGGGGGGGAGCTATCCCGGAGGCACACACTTAATTGTGGAGTGCCCCAGGGAGCGGTTCTCTCCCCGATGTTATTTAACATCTATATGCGACCTCTTGCCCAGATTGCCCGAAGGCATGGGCTGGGGTGTCACCAGTATGCTGATGACACCCAGCTCTATCTACGTATGGGCGACCGACCTGTCTCCGCCCCAGAAAAACTAGATCGGGCATTGCAGGCCGTGGCTGAGTGGCTCAGACGGAGTGGACTGAGACTGAATCCTGCGAAGACAGAGGTCCTCTGTTTGGGCCGTCGTGGACCGGGGGGGGGGGAAATCCCCCTGCCGACTTTTGACGGTGCGCCGCTGACGGCGGCGGACAGGGTCAAGAGCCTGGGGGTGCTGTTGGAGCTGTCCCTAAAGATGGAGGCTCAGATAGCAACCACTGCCAAGTCCGCGTTCTTTCATCTTAGACGGGCAAGGCAGTTGGCCCCCTTCCTGGACCGCGACGACCTAGCAACAGTGATCCATGCTACGGTCACCTCGAGATTGGATTACTGCAATGCCCTCTACATGGGGCTGCCCCTGTGCCGGACCCGGAAATTGCAGCTGGTGCAGAACGCCGCGGCCCGGCTGTTATTGGGCCTCCCAAGGTGGGGGCACATCCGGCCGGGCCTTCGGGCTCTGCACTGGCTTCCAATAACATACCGAGTCCGGTACAAGGTGCTGGTCATTACCTTTAAAGCCCTATATGGCCTGGGACCTGCCTACCTGAAGGACCGTCTCTCCCCACACGTTCCCCAGAGAGTACTGAGGTCTGGGACTCAAAACCTTCTCACCATCCCCGGGCCCAAGGAAGTCCGTCTCAAGACAACCAGAGACAGGGCCTTTTCTATAATGGCCCCTACATGGTGGAACCAGCTGCCGGAAGAGGTGAGGGCCCTGCGGGATCTTACTCAGTTCCGCAGGGCCTGTAAGACAACCCTCTTCCGGTTAGTTTATGCCGACTAGATAAATGTAGCTTATCAGATTTTAGTGAAATATACTGGATAGTTTTAATGTTAAGATTTTAATGTTTTTAGGTTTTTTAAATGTTTTGACTTTTAAATGTATTAACTTTGTACCTTGTTTTATTGTTTTGTCATTGTTGTGAGCCGCCCTGAGCCACTCTGTGGGAAGGGCGGGATATAAATTATAGAATAAATAAATAAATAAATAAAAATAATTTCAATGATGGGGAAAATGTCAAATCAGATAATCTGATTTTCAGTTTAAAAATTGCCTTTGGCTGGAGCAAAGCGGGTTTGAGGGAGAGGCACCAAATTTGCAGTGTACCTACTGGAGGCTTTTCCCAAAAGAAACCCCAAGTTCCAAAGAAGATTGGAGTGGATTTGGACCCCATCCTCCTCCCCCCCCTTGAAACCAATGGATGGGAAAGCTCCATTGCCTCACAATCTCAAGCAGCAGGCAGCACAGCAAACCAGCATGGAATCTGACTCAGATTGCTTTTATGCTCTCTGGCCATGCACATATTTTCAAAATGTGAAAAATCCTGTGACTGACATGAACTTCTGTTGCCTCATTGGCCATATTGCCAATCGCTCCTCGCCTCCCCCTCCCCCAGTCTGCTGGCCACTAGCAGCCCAACCTGCTACAACAGCCTTACAAAGGAAAGCAAATTTAGCTATACTATGTAATTAAGGAAACACAAAGAAGGTTAGGCATGATACAATACATACTAGTCTTGTTTTTAGCTATTGCTTTATTCCAGAAGTCTATTCCTTTCCTATCCATTCCTGATTACGTGTGAAATTATAAATATTAGCCAATCTAGAGCATTTATTCTTATTTGCAGCCAAATAATAAATTTGTTGCAACAGTCTTACAAATGCAATTCCTCCCCTCTCCCCTCCACCCCACTCCTGATTGAGTTAATCTTTCTTTTGCTACACTGATACAACAGTTGTTAACTTGATGGCTGAGTGAAGACTGGTCTTTGTTCAAGCCTTGAGGAATGAGGAACACATTCAGAGTAAATTCAGACCTCTTAATGGATTCTAATTGTAGACACAAAAGATTCCCCTGAAGTATGAAAGGAAGAGGATGTTCGTTGTTAAGAGACATTTTAATGGGTGATATATATTTCCATGTCCTTGTTGCCTGTCTGATTTTATTGCTGTTTTGTGGTTCTTAAATTTTGGGTTTTTTTCTGTATCTTTTTGATGTTTTATATTTGTGTATTTTAATTGATGGCTTTTAACATGCCTAATTTCTGCTGTGATGATTCCTTGGAAGTTTAGTCTAAAAAATGAAATAAAAATATTTAATTTTTTTTTTAAAAAGATTGTAATGTTCTCCCCTTTCCCCTGCCATCCTTCTGATTCCCGAAAAAAAAAAAGCTGAACTTTTTAGGCTTTCTTCCAGATTTCTCTAATTCAGTTGCTGAATCAGATCAGAGAATCTGATTTGGCTTTTTAAAAGCCTAAAAATGCCGAAAAGGGCATATTTCGGCTTTTTACCAAACTAATGTTTACCGAATGCACACCCCTATTGGGGACACATGCTTGAGGGAGAGGAAGGCCCTCAAAGGGTATAGTGGCATAGAGTCTACCCTCTAAAGCAGCCATTTTCTCCTAGGGAACAGACCTCTGTAGTCAGGAGAGCAGTTGTAATTCCAGGAGATTGCTGGGCCTCACCTGTAGATTGGCAAAGGGAAGATATAATGCACTGACTAAAGAAGTTTCTTTTAATAGGGACTGAACAACAATGGTGCAGCAGGGAGGGTTCACTGAAGACCCAATTACATGTGATGCTGGAATTCAATGACTGGAACATCAGACATAAAATTCAGCCCTAAAAGCAGCAAAATTTCAGGATGCCTAATCTGGATCAATTTGGGTCCCACTGAACACAGCCATTTGTTATGGCTTGTGAATTGCTTAAAGTCTGCATATCAAGCACAAGGCAGATATAGTCAGGGTTTTAGATTTAGCATGTCATGCTATGCTTAGCCAATACTTGCTGTCTGTCACACTCATGCAATTTCAACACTTTCCTTAATAAAATGTGCTGTTAGGTTTACAACAATTGGACCGTAGTGCTGTGTGTTATGGAGGGATGTAATAAGAAGTAAACTAGCTGGTTTTGAGTGTACCAATTCTACAGAAGCAACAATGACAGAAAAGCTCTTTTTCAATCACTGCTGTTAGAATAAATTGTCTAGGAAAGGAGATGTGCAGTTTCTGTGACAGCAACCAACTACAAAAATTCTGGGCATTCTGAGAAGGGACAACTCTCAAGGGATAGGCCTTTGACAACTCTGTGTGTTGGAGTGTATCTGCTGCTGTCCCAGGAAGCTGAGGGGCAGTGGTGGTGATGCTCCACAAAGCGTGTTCTTTCTGCTTCAATCCACTTGGGCAGAATTCTTTGGATGATCACAAGTGGGATTCTCTCATGCTAATTTCTGAAAGCAACAGGGCTGTTTTCAGTAGTGATGTACACAGTGTTCATTCATACAATTATTCTACCAAACCAAGTTTAATAGCCATCATTTATGTGTTTTCCATAACTGTTGGAGCAGACGATCAGCCAAGCATGCAGCAACATCACAGTTGCAAGATGACTGTGGGTAGTGGGGAAACCTCTGCTCTGGTCCCTTTTCACATTACCACTCTAAACTGGATGTTAGTGGAGACCCAGTTTGGTGTACTGGTTAAGTACGCGGACTCTTATCTGTGAGAACCGGGTTTGATTCTCCACTCCTCCACTTGCACCTGCTGGAATGGCCTTGGGTTAGCCATAGCTATTGCAGGAGTTGTCCTTGAAAGGGCAGCTGCTGTTAGAGCCCTCTCAGCCCCACCCACCTCACAGGATATCTGTTCTGGGGGGAGAAGATAAAGGAGATTGTAAGCCACTCTGAGTCTCTGATTCAGAAAGAAGGGCGGGGTATAAATCTGCAATTCTTCTTATTATTATTCATTGTTGGCCCAATTTCCAGTAAAGGATACAGGGACAGAGTTTCATACAGTGAATTTCCTTCTGTTAATGAGCTGTCTCTGAAGCATTACGATCACTTCAAACAGTGCCACTTTTCCCCTGCCCTTTTTTGCTGCACTAAAGTGAGCACTATAGTTCTAAACTGCTATAGCAGCACCATTGTGATGCACTGACTCAATGGAGTCAATGTATCTCGATGCCACTATGGCACTTCAGTGCTACAGCAGTTTAGCACTATAGCGCTCACCTCAGAACATTTTTTTTAAGTCCGAGGAGGATTGCGCAGAGAAAAAGGGCGACGGGGGGTAATGGCAATGTTGGAAGAACTAGGGACATTTTAAACAGCACACAACAGTGATTCAGAAGTGCAATGAAGAGACTGAAAATGGGGAAATGCAGTTTCCCTCAAAAGTGGCTCAACTACACTTTGCTAACTCAACACAAGTGAGTTTTTATGAACAGGTAAATAAATTCCACTGGCAGCTGGTCACTAAAACAGGTCTGTCTAAAATGACAGAAAAAGCAATTAGTTACCAGTTACTGAAATGGAATACAAAGGCAGTTTGATCTTGTGTCTATAACAATAGCTTGATATGCAGAAATAGTTAGAAGGTGACATTTTTTCATGTCACTGATGGCTACTTGCAAGGTCTGTGCATCAGGTTGCTATTAATGGCACAGCTACTGTATCTGGCGGGAAAGATGGCAATCCTAATCATAATATATTCCAAAATTCAAAGTAGTAACAAGACTGAAATAGATGATAAAATATCTCAAAAATAAAAATAAGCAGCAATTAAAAGAACAAAAACTACAGTAAAAGATTTTTAAAAAGCTATAAAAGCAGCAATAAAAACAGTACAAGTGTCAATAAACATCTAAAAGCTACAGCAGCTCAGCAGATATTTTAAAAATCTATTTTCAAGACCTTCTAGAATAAAGTTGTCTTTAAATTAGGTTGGAAGGCCAACAAGTATGGTATCCATCATACCTCCAGGGGAGGGTGAATGCCACAACACATGTAAGATTTATTTAGGCTATATAAGAGGCAAGTGGTCAGAGAGAGGTAAAGGCCATTGAAGGAAGACAGAAGCCTTGGCCTTGTAAACATTGTCTTTTCCTAGGGTTTGGTACGGTAGAGGGCTGGTGAATTATTCAAGTGGGTCTCAAGTGAGTGCAATTCATTAGAACAAATAATCTCTTTGCTTTTGGTCCCTCTGGGAAGGACAGGCTATTTTCTTCTACGCTTGCCTGCCTGTCACGTGCCGAGATCAGCCCAGACACCATTAAACATCAACTTGCCCTCAATGGGATTGAATTTCATGAAGGGGTGGCTGTGTCAGTAATTAAATAGCTGCTGTGCCTGGAGGTAGTGGCGCACTGACTATGGAGAGCACAGGCCAATTGCATATCAACAGGGACACCTGTGCTATTCAGAGACAGAAAGACACACACACGCACGCACACACAAAGCAGTGTGGCTGGGCCCTTCGGAAGATCCTGGCATCCCTTCCTTCTTGAGCTACAAGCAGGCTGGCTACCTGTTCCTTATTTCAAGGAATCATTCCATGTTGGGCATTTAGTTGCCTAAAAGAAGGGATGAACCATAACAGGGGTGGGGAGCAGTTTCAATTTTATATGTGGCAATTATGGTCTTTTCCAATAGAGGACTGGTTATCTTTTAACATACATAAGATGTCATTTTCGCTAAATGTTGCTATTTCAATAGTGGAAGCTGTGTCCATCCCCACATTCCCTTTAGTGATAATTCTAGTATCCTCTCTCTCTGTTTATTGCTATGATTAACTGCAATGCACACAAATAGCAATTTCTTATGTGTTACTCTCCCACAAGTGGGTGTACTACACACTCATAATTCTTTGTGTTATGGTGATTAATTGCAGCGCCCACAAAGAAATCCTTGCTCTCAGGGGGAGGAAATATGTCCCTGCCACGGCTGCCTGCAGAGGCCAAAAGGCTTAGCCCTGTCCTCCTCTGTGCCTGGGGAAATCTGTTCTTCCTGCAATCTGCCATATGCAAGAGGTTTGTATTACAACACTCAGAATAAACACCCCCCAGGACTTAACCTGGATATCAGTTTCTTATCTCATTACATATGCTAAACTCATTCTCACCAATTTTTATGCTTTTCTTTTTTCTTTTTTTTTGGGGGGGGGGGGATAATATATTGGGATACTGTTTGTAATGCATTATATAGGAACAGATTTTTCTGACAATACAAATGCTCTTATTCCAGGTTTGTTTCAGTCACTTAAGTCCTCACATTGTGCCCAGGTCTGCCACAAGGACTATCAGATGTGGGCTGTGAATTCCTCAGTGGGAACTTAGTTCCCAGGTGTGTGGATTCATGGGGATATGAGGCTTAAACCTTCCCACTCATTTTTCCAACCTGAAATGGCCCTGGGGAGGTGCTGTTTGCTGTGTTAGAGAAACTTTATGTGTACCAAATCCATATCCCATCCCGCTTGGATGAACCCCTTCTCAAAGGGTAAGATCTTGAACCCTGCTCCAGTCCTTTCCACATGCTCCAGCTTCATCAGCCACAGCCAGCCTTGCTGCTTCTCTGGATCCTGGGCTGAGAAACAACATCAAGGGGAAACTGCAAGCAGTGTACCTCCCTTCCCAGGCTGTGCTCTTTGCCTGCTTTTGTGGGTTTGTCAAACACTTCCCTGTGAAGGAATGTTTGAATTGTTTCTAAAATGGGATGCTTTCTTCTATCTGTCTGGAATTCTGTAGGATGGATCCATTGGATATGGGGAAGAATGCCTGACAATTTTGGTCAAGCTGGATGGAAAATAAAAATATTACAAACCCAAACAAGATTGTAGACCCCTGTATTTATTATTTTACGTACCATCTTGCTTTTATTGCATTGTCTTGTAATAATTCCGCTACATCTTGCCTAGGCAGGTTGTTGTTTACATCCTGTTCTGATTCTGTATTCCTAGTTCCATTGTGCTCTTTACTGGATGTCTTATGCTGTATGTTTGCATTACAAAAAGTTCTGCAATCTGTCCTGAGTCTCAGTGAGGAAGATGGGCTATAAATAAAGGAAATAAATAAATCAATGGAGCTGCTGGAAATGAAAATGAATGTAGATAATGAAAATTCATGGCAACTTAGCAAAGTTTAAACCCAACTGTTGTGCATATCTCTGTTGAACATATTATAAGGGGAAAGCCAAGTTATTAAGAGGTCATCCATCCTTCTTTAAAGTCCACCTTTCCCACTAAGCCAATGTATTGAGATCAAACTACATGTGGTATTCAAGTTCTGTGTTTGGAACTGCATCCATGTTGTTTGGCCCCAGGACAGCCCAATAGGAATTGGGGACTGCAATGCTGGGAAGGAGGGGTTGTCTCCTCCTGCACCATGTTGCACTGTTGACATTTAGACTATAAGTTAACCAGGACAGCAATCTATCATTTATTTGTTTATTTATTGCTGGTGCTACTCAGCAATGTACACTGAACAAACAGAGCTCACTGTCTTATATGGAGTAACTCCTTTGATTTATCTGGCCAGGAATTGGTTACTTTGATTGGCAACAGTTTTCTAGGGGATTTGGGGGAAAGCTTTTCTTTCTTATGAACCACGTTTCCTTCGCACCCTCTATGGAATTATCTCTTCCTGCTTCCTTTCTCATTAGTGGAGTTTGTTTAAGAAGACACAATTGGGTAGTCTGTGCTATTGCATCAATTAATTACTTCTAAAGTGTTCACACACACCCACCCACCTTCTTCTCTTTCACATTACCTGCAGGGGGAGGATATTGGCATTTGGAGTGCAGAGTGGCAGAACCATTTGGCCACAACCATCTCCTGCCAGTCTAACCACTTCCCCTTATGTCGCCTGAATAAGGCGTTTAGTTTCTTTGAAGAGCAGTTGGGAGAAGAGTCAGTGAATTCAGTACTATTGTGGTTACCAGTGCCTGTGGACAGGGCAGCAGCAGGCCTCTTGTTTGATGCTGTGGTAAAAGGTACACAAAGGATTAAACCAGGGGTACTGAACTAATTTGTTATGAGGCCAGATCTGACATAAATGAGACCTTGTCGAGCTGGACCATGCGTGTCATAAAATGTAATGCCAGGTAGCAGACATATAAACTTTATAAAGGACACAGACAAATATTATATTTATAGATAGATAGATAGATAGATAGATAGATAGATAGATAGATAGATAGATAGATAGATAGATAGATAGATAGATAGATAGATAGATAGATAATATATAAAACCCTTAAAATAAAAAAAAAATGCTTAAAACATTAGCACTTGGTCTTAAAGGTGCTTTCTTTGTATCTCTCCCATGGAATCCAGAGAACTGGACAAAGGAAGCTCTGGCTCTTTCTATCCTTCCCCAGAGGACCAGGAGGGGGAGGAGACTCGGCCAATAGAAGGAAGACAGGCTTGGCTCAGTAGCTCTGCTGTGCAATTGAAAAAGCCTGGCAAAGCAAGTTGTGATGTAGCAGGAAGAAAGAGAGAGGGAGAAGGAAGCAGATTACAGCCAGTTTCTCGGGGGCCTGATTCAGCCTCCAGGCTACACGTTTGACACCCCTGGATTAAACAGTATATAAAGAGTTAATGTTTGGAGGGGAGGCCATCTGCCTCATGATGGAGTTTAGGAGGAAGAACCCAGAGGAAAAATGTTGTAAGATGGCTGCTGCAGTAGTTGCAGTTAGGGCTTCTCTAGGCCCAACTTATCCGAGTTACTTTGTCGGCAGGGGTTGTTTTTTGTATTTTGTGTGTGAGTGTGTGTGCACCTGGAAGTCATGGCAACTTCAGATGACTGACCTCTACTGGCAGGGCCGGCCCTGCCACTAGGCAAACTAAGCATTTGCCTTGGGCTGCAGCCTTCTGGGGGCACTGAACTGGACGCCCCACATGTGACTCAGTGAGGCAGCTGCCCAGTGGCTGCCTCTCTGAGTTCCCCATGCCTCTTGGGAGAGGATCTCCCCCCCCCCCCCGCACCTCTTAGGAATCTCCCGAGAAGTGCCAGCAGCAAGGGCTTTCTCCCTTCTTTTGTACTCCTGGGGTACAAAAGCAGGGAGAGAACTCTTGGGCGTCTCCTGAGGTGCAAAAGCAGGAATAGGATCTCCCCACCTTCCCGTGCCTATCGGGAGTATCCTGAGGGGAGCAACAGCAGTGGCTTTCTCCATGCTTTTGCACCCCTTCTCTAGCATTGCATTGCAGCAGCAGCCCAATTCCTCCTTTCTATCCTATGGGCCCATAGGATAGAATAGAGGGATCAGGCTGCCACTGCTGTTAGGAAAGGGGTTTTAAACTTTGAACCCCTTCTCTGGTGTCGTGCTGCAGAAGCGACCCAAGCTCATAGGATAGAATGGCGAAGGGGGGGGCCCAGCAGTTTTGCCCCAGGATGCCAAAGGGTCTAAGACTGGCCCTGCCTACTGGGGGGCCTGGAGGCTATTCAAGGAGGTGGCTGAATAAAGCCTGCCTCTGTCTCCCATATTCTAAGGAGGTCTCCTATCTGAGCACTTTCCAAAGTCAACCCTGCTTAGCTTCCAGAATCTGATGAGATCAGTCTTACCGGGGCTATCCAGGTCAGGGCCAAGCTGAGTTACTTCGTAAAAGGTGGGGAGTTGTTCAGGGGACTTGATCTCTCTAAAGTCTGTTATGACCAAAGTATTTTCTTGCTATGTAGCCTTAAGGATGCCAGAATGACACTCTTCAGTGTATGAACACCCTTAGTCCCAACCTTTTTGTCCCCCCCCCCCCACTGTGCTCACAAATCTGTTTACGTTGTAGTTGGGGAACACCATTTCAAATGCCAAGTTCCTGAGGTAGACTTGAAAGGCACAAGTTTCAGTTAAAACAGGGATAGGTCTGATGGATTCCTGGATGGAAAGGAGGCCTCCTGAGAAGAACAATGTGAGTTCCATGATGGAAGAAAGGTAGATACATCATTTTGGGGCCAGATGAAGGAGATTTCACTTGGAGAGGAACCCCATTACCTACAAAGGGGGTAAGTTCTCTCTTCTGCTGGAAGTCTTTAAGTGGAATGCTCCAGCTTTGGATTTCCTGCACTGAGCAAGGAGCTGGACTGAGCAGACTATAATGCCCTCTCTATGGAAGACTTTTAGACAGGGTTTCCCCCCCTGCAAAATGAGGTGCCAGAACTCTCAAGAGGGAAATGAAGGAGAAACACACGGGTGCCCCTCATGAATTTTTAAACATTTTTGGGGGAGAATTTTGGTTCCACAAATAGGTTCCAGAACTCCATTCCACTGTGTTTCCCCAAGGAAAAAACCCTGCTTCTAGATATAAGATTATATTACCCCCCAAAATACCAACAAAATCAATACTTTAACAAGGCATTTGGTAAAATCTATCTTGAAACAACTGTAGAAAACCTGCAGCAAAAGCTCTTTGCAGTTATTCCACTCATACAACACAACAGCCAGCAAGCATGTTTCAGGAGCATGATACACGTGGTTGCCAATGTTCTCTCTAAGCTGCAGAGTCTTGTGAGCAAAAATTCTACTTTGTGAGCTACCGGCATTAAAGTTGTGAGCTACTGGCATTAAAATTGTGAGCTACTGCATAAATTAATGTGCTCTGGGGTCATCCTTCCCGAGTTAAGACAAAAATGTGTGAGCTGGAGGGTAAAAATCTGTGAGCTAGGTCATGCTAACTCAGCTTAGAGGGAACACTGGTGATGGTTGTCTTGCATGAACTGGGTAACACACACATGGATCTGTGTGAGTAGATGCTGTACCTGCAGGAACAGTCCACATGTTGTCCAGTTGCATGAGAGAGCAGCTGCATGCTGGTGGTTGCATGACAGGAACAAAATTTCTGCAGAGGACTCATACAGCAAACATATATCAAATGTCAGAGAGGTACCTGGGCTGACCCATTGCAACCAGAATCACAGAGAATTGTGGCACTTCAAACTGTCCTCCTCTCCCCACACTCAGAAGGGCATTTTGCACCTCCAGTATGCAAACCCATTTCCCCCCTTGTGTACAACAGTCACACATAGAAATATAAATTTGGACAAAGACAGGTGCTCCTAAAGGCAGGGGAAAGGAACTCCCCCATACATGCCCTTGATAAATGGTAGTTTGGTTCCAAACAGCCAACGGACAGGTCCAGCAGAGATAGTTTTGAGGACAGAGGAGACATGGCAAGAGAGGGATCTTAGCCATTACAGGGAAGAGGCCCATAGTTGTCTCTCCCGCCTTTGCTCCTGTCAGCAGCACACTTTTTACTGCTGCCATCAATTAGCGTGGCTGGCTGCGAATCAGAGCAACACCAATTAAACAGCATGTCAACGCCGCAGCCGCGCACGAGGCGAGGAAATGCAATTACACCTCGAGAAGAGGGGCTGCCTGATTTCCCAGATGGTCAAGGCAGGCGGGACCCAGTGGAAGGCAGCTGCAGCTAGCAAAGAGGGCTGGAGCCTCATTTCCCTCCGGGATGTGGGCAAGGAGGGGCCAGGCAGCTGGTTTGAGATTAATTAATTAACCGAGGAGCGCCCCATGGAGCAGAGAGGTCAGGAATGGTAGAGAGGCTTTTGTATCAAGTTTGGCCTAGGTACTGACCAGTGTTCCCTCTAAGCTGAGTTAGTGTGAGCTAGCTCACAGATTTTTAGCCTTCAGCTCACACATTTTTGTCTTAGCTCAGGAAGGATGACCCCAGAGCACACTAATTTATGCAGTAGCCCACAACATTAATGCCAGTAGCTCACGACTTTTATGCCAGTAGACAGTAGTTCATAAAGTAGAATTCTTGCTCACAAGACTCTGCAGCTTAGAGGGAACACTGGTACTGACTGAGGGATTCCAGGAAACATGGAAGACGGGCCTGCGTTTTATTTCTTTGGCAACTTGGTTGAGGAGGAGTGGGCTGAAATTGAATCCAGCGAAGACAGAAGTCCTCTGTCTAGGTCGGGGCGCTTGGGGAGGGGAAATACCTCTCCCTGTCTTCGACGGGGCGCCACTAAAAGCGGCGCACTGGGTTAGGAGCCTGGGAGTTTTACTGGAGCCTGCACTATCAATGGAGGCCCAGATTGCAGCCACTGCCAAGTCAGCCTTTTTCCATCTAAGGCAGGCAAAGCAGTTGGCTCCCTTCCTAGAGCGCCAAGATCTGGCAATGGTGCTTCATGCAACGGTCACCTCGAGACTGGATTACTGTAATGCCCTCTACATGGGGCTGCCTCTGTACCGAACCCGGAAGCTGCAGCTGGTGCAGAATGCAGCGGCCAGACTGTTGTTAGGGCTTCCTAAATGGGAACACATACAGCCTGGGCTGCGCGAACTACACTGGCTGCCAGTTATATACCGGGTCCGTTACAAAGTGCTGGTCATCACCTTTAAAGCCCTATATGGTCGAGGACCTGTCTACCTTAGGGACCGTCTCTCCCCATATGAACCCCAGAGAGCACTGAGGTCAGCCGGGAAAAACCTGTTGACTATTCCCGGACCGAGAGAGGTGAAGTTGCAATGTACCCGCAATCGGGCCTTCTCCTCTATAGCTCCGAGCCTATGGAACCAACTTCCAGAGGAAATGCGGGCCTTGCGGGACCTTGAACAGTTCCGCAGGGCCTGCAAGACCTTCCTCTTCCGACTGGCTTTCGCTGATGAAAATGGAAATTGATAAGGAAACCGCCATCATAAAAGCAAACATAAGGTAAACATAGCATTAGCACTTTTATTAATTTAATTTAATTTAATTTTAAAACTTAAGCAGATTTTTAATTAAATGTTCATGTTGTTTAACTGTAATTTTATCTATCTGTATAGCTAAACTTGAATTGTGTTGTTAGCCGCCCTGAGCCTGCCCTGGCGGGGAGGGCGGGATATAAATAAAATTTTGTTGTTGTTGTTCTTCCAGCTCAAAAGGAGGGAGCAAGGTCGTACATTCCTTCTCAGGAGTAAGCCCTGTTGTTTTAATTAAGGCTTACTCCCCCTCCCAGATAAGTAAGCATAAGGATTGGCCGGGGGGGGGGGGTTGATGGAGAAGGGCCCTGTGTCTTAACCATTGTGTGGTAGGCTGGACACCTTTTCTAGAATAGAAACTGAGTAACGGGAAACCTTCATATAATCTGTAGCTGTTATGCAGCTGATGAAGAACGCAGAGATCTCAGCTCAGGCCAGGTGTAGCCATGTAGGTAGTACTTGTTGGACTGATACAGTAAGGCTGAGGTGGGTGTTCTCAGGCCCATGGGAGGGTGCATCCCCCAATCCACTGAGCCCCCCTCTTGGTGGTTCAGGGTTTCTTTTCAAAACAAACAAACAGGTGGTAATGGCTGGTAAACCACATCCAGATTTTGCATAAATGAGCACCTATACATGCTCAAAATCAAATATGGAGACATCTTTTTTGCATCTGGTAATAACAGTTGATTTAGCAGCAGCTGGGGAGTTTGCCTGACTGCAGCAGCTCCAGCCCTACCTGCCAGCTTATCTTTGGCCTGACGTTTATGGTTATCTGGCCAGCGTTAAATTGGTCTGACCTTTTTTCTGACACATGGCCAGTGTAGTGCTGTGTTTTGCATATTTGTTTTCCAGCCTTATTGGTAGGTAGGTCTCTCTTATTGCACTCCACAGAAAGGGTGTGTAGCAAATGAGTACGATCTGGCTAACCTGAACTACTCTGTGGTCATGCAGAGCACCCCACCTTTCTCCCCCTGTTGTTAAAGTGGGTGTAAAATTGCCAACTGTTCAAAGGAGAAATAATGTAGCCTGCTTGTGTGCAGTGGAGAACAGCTTCATTTTCTCACACAGCATAAAAATAAAATTTGCCGTTGTGCATATATGAAGCTGCTGTTAAAGGCACAGCTATGGAAGACTGCTGGAAAGCTGGCATTCCTAGGCAGGCGTGGGCAGCTGCTTGCTATGCTTCTGCAGATGAAAGGCTCCCTCTCGCAAGGCAGCACCCAGATTCCAAATTGGGGCGGCTGCTCCAAAGAGATGTGATAGGTGCCTAGCTGATCAAGGGCCCATCAAAGCACAGGAGGCAGAGAAAATGATCAAAGGAGAGGGGCTGCTGTTCTTGTATGCAGAGGTGGAAGGAGCTTCCCGTTCCATGTTTGTCGAGGGGAGACTTGCGACCTCAATGCAGAATCCCTGAGTGCCTCCTGCTCACTTTTCTGCTGTACTCTCAAAAGAGGTAATGGACCATTCTTTGTACTAAATTAAGCCCGCCCACCGCATCATCAGGCTAAAGATGCCTCAGGGGTTCTAACCTGAAGGCAGACGCAAGAGGGTGTAAGCTGTGCACACCATAAAAGGGCTGTGGGATGGCTCTGGTGTTGTGGTTCAGGAATCTTTTTGCATCTTTCTGTGTAATACATTGACTCCAAGTTCACTTGCTGTGTGATCTTTACTTGTCTCTCCACTCCATTGTACTTGTAAATGCTTAAATGCTTTGAGGCACAACCACCAAGTGAAATGACAGCTGTTGCACTGCCCATCCTGTTCCTCCGCTACTTCTTTTACCCTATTCTCTCCCATCTGCTTGTGGAGTGAAATCTGCACTTGCTGTATAGGGAGGACAATAGTTGATGCCTGTCTTAGTTTGGGTACATTTCTGTAGATACTGTGATGGCAAAAGACCTGGCAACCTTCTCTGTGGGCATATCCACATATTTAAGCATCACAAAAGCATTGTTTAGTACTTTAGGAAATGGAATGTTTGCATAGATGTGGTGTGTGTGTGTTTTCACTATCCAGTGGTCGCTCAAGTGGTCTACCACCACACCTTCTTGTAAACGCTTTTAATTTTAAAATGTTGAAAAGGCAGTAAACCTGGATGCTCCTGTGCTTCAGAACTCCAGTGAGGAAATGCTCACCCAGACATTGCTTTACTGAGGAGCTTCACATTAAAAAAAAAAAATCACCCAGCCTTCCCCTCCTCTTTTCCAACAGCAATGCCCAGCCATTCTGTGACCCATTTGTTGAGTCTGTTTTTCATTATTATTTTTTCATAGTTTCGATATATTCTCTTTCATGTATCGAGAGGATGCATATCACCAAATCTTAAAAGTGCATGTGAGTGGTGTAATAGTAGCATTGCTGTCCCCAGTACTTCTTATTAAAAAAGAGAACAGTAGGAGTGCTAACAGGTGAGCATGCATTGGCTGGTTATGCAGAAATGCAGAGGTTTGCTGAGGTTTCCCTAAACTTATGGTTAAAGAGCAGGAAGCTGCAAAATTCAAGGTGAGGTGAGCAACCAGGACCAGATCTCTCTCTAGAGGCACATCCATATGGAAAAGTCCAGGGCTTTTTTTTTTTTTTTTGCAGAAAAAGCCCATCAGAAACTGTAGCAGGAAGACCCTGCAATCATCAATTAATAGCTGGTTCAATGACAGATGAGGCCTGAGGCGTAATCAGGAAAACAGCTTTCTCTTTATTAATATACGTACGTACGGACTCTGACTCCCATGGCTCACGCCACAAAGTTGGGGGTCTGAGTACCGGATACAGGAAGGACACAAGGTTTTATACTATCTGGAAGGTATACATTAGCAGATATCATATGATCACAAACATCACAAACTGGAAATGAATCATGAGCTGGAGACATCCCAAGGTACAAAACGGGACAGTTTGGGACTTTCCTTACATGGTACAGGATACATTGCAGCATAACTTCCTATGCAGTAAACAACCAGCCAGAGGGCATGCCCTCAGGCCAAAGTACAGTTTATCCCTATTCCTGTTGAAATAATGTTGCAATTAGTTTCTCATTTTGTTATCTGCAAACATGTTCCACCCCTAGCAAATGTCCTCAAATGTCCCTGTAATCATGTCCTTAAAAATGCCTCTATAAGCAAGTTCCTATTTTCCTTTCCTGCCTATTGATTCTAATTCTACTTGCACTGTATATTGATATAGATATATTTTCAGATCAGCCTAATATCTACCTTTATTATGTCCACCACAAAACCTATTTGCATATTAGGCCACACCCCCTGACATCACTATTGTCTTGCACAGGGTTTTTTATGGGAAGAGCCCAGCAGGAACTTATTTGCATATTAGGCCACACACCCTGATGGCAAGCCAGCCAGAATGGCATTCCTGCTCAAATAAAGCCCTGGAAATGTCACGTGTGTGTGTGCATATTTGTCATGGTGTCTAGATCTATGTCACTCCCTGATTCCCCTGTCAGTTCCTTCAAAAAAATACATTTTGTCCAGGTTTTATTGGGGAAGAGTATCTTGTAAAATGAGGTTAATCAATAGTTTTTCAGTGTAGTGGTGGAAACCCAGATCCTGTGCATCCATTGCAAGATTCTGGGGAATGGCCATAGATATATGGTGCTGCTGCAAATACTGGGTGAGGAGGCCAGACGAAGTGTGAGCTTTAGAGGGAAATCTGACTTGCTGTCTCCAAATCAATGCACCATTATTGACTGTGGCACTTGTATTTCCTCTTCTGTACTGATTAATGGTGCAAGGGGATCACTCTTTCTTCCCTTAGGTTGCTTTGCTGCTCTGGGGTGTCTCAGTTGGGACACTACTACATACATTACCTTCCCTTTAGCTGGAGATATAAAGAGCTGGTGTAGTATAGGGGCTAGCAGCGGAGCAATCCTGGCTCTGATTAAGTTGCAAATTAGGAGATCCTGGTTTCAAATATTTCCGCTGCCATAAGTTTCCTAGGTGGCTTTGAGCAAGTCAGTTGCCCTCCACACACACACCTCTGAAATATCAGGGTCAGAATATGTGTTTACTTTACAGGGATGTTGTCAGGATTACAAGATAATATATAAAATGCTTTGCACGGTTGGAAACCCTATACAACCCCACCCTCCATCCTATTGTTCTCCTATTAAATAACACACTTGGACCAGCTAACAGCATTTTAATGTTGAATATTTATGCCCCACTTTTCTCTTTAGGAGGGACCCAAAATGGTTTATGCTGTTCTCCCCTCTTCTGTTCTGTCCTCACAACAGCCCCGTGAGATAGGGCAGTCTAAGAGCAGCATGACAGGTGCAAGGTCACCTATTGAGCTTCCATGGCAGAGTGAGGATTTGAACCTGTGTCTCCCAGGTCCTAGTTCATAAATCTAAACATTACACAGCACAGTCTTTTCTGTCATTAGTCAGTGTTCACCCACCCTGGGAAAAGTGTGTTTCTGTCACTGTGAGACATAGATATTGGCACCAACAGAATCTGCAAGCCTCAGAATGAAACCCGGTGTGGCAATGAAGGTTGGAGAAGGCTGGATTTAGGAGAGTTCTGGTTAAGCATCCAACTATAAGAAATGACTTGAAAGAGTTGTAAATCCAAAATTTAAGGCAAGTTGGTATGCTAATTGAGACTGTAAATACTATTTTGTGCAGGGACTGATCATACATTCTGTCTCGCATTGAACCCTGGCATTTAAATGGGTTTCCCCTCCTCTGGTTTATCTGCTCCACAACCCTGTGAGGTTGCTTAAGTTCAGAGAGAGAAAGACTAGCCCCAGGTCACCCAAGTGAGTTTTGTGCCTAAAGGGAGATTTGAACCCACGTCTTCCAGATTCTGCCGCACCACAGTGGTTTGATGTGGCTGGTTGTGCACAGATGCATTCTTCCTCAAAAGACTCATTCAGTCAGCTCAATGGGGTTTCAGTGGGCACCCCAACATATAGATGGGTGCATATGTTTGTTGACTGCACACACTGTTTCCATATGTGGATTTCCTTTGCCGGATCGGAGATGAACAGCAAACTATCCTGAATCACATAATTAAAAAAACCAAGTGCAATTAAGCATCACTGGAAGTGATTAAGTAATTAAATGGAGTAATTAATTATGTGATGCATGAAGCCTGCAATTGGCTGTCTGTCTTTATGTGCGCAAATGCATTTTGTCATTTAAAAAAAAGTAATGGAAAAGGGTTATTGAAGGGTTGTCCTCTCCCTGCAAGGAGAGCTGGTAGTGCTCTTATTGTAATTAAAGTATCTTTCCTAGCCATAAAATTGTGTATTCTTGGAAAAAGAGGAAGTATATTCTTTCTCTACCAGATGGCTCCTTCTTGTACCTGTGTTCCAAAATACATATATCAGTGTGGGGTTGCTGTGAAGAAAAGAGCAGGAGAAAGTGGGAGCAAGTGAGTGCAAGTACTTCCATGTGGAGTCTTTTAGGGGTGGGTAGGGGAGAGATCTTCTCTAGTTGTGTCCATGTCAGAAGCTTCTTCTGCTCCTTGTCCATGCTTTAATGCATACCTAAGAACAGGCCCAGAGAAAAGAAGGTGAGAAGGCTGTGACTCATCTTACTGTCACCAGGTCTCTGGACATACTCTTTGGGGCTTCTTGCATCTGCTATGCAAATGGGCAAAGCAAGTGGGGTTGCAGGCAAGTGTCTGGAGCTGCACCAAAACAGTGTGAAGTTTGCACATTTAGAAGCCTCACTGCCCCCACCCACCTACACAGCAGATAAAGATAGTGGCAGCTACAAGAAATAGAAGTGTGGCAGCTACAAGAAATAGGAGTGCCATTCTTGAATTTGGAGTCCAAGATACAGGAGTGCTACCATTATGGGGATATCAACCTGCCTTGCCATTCCTATCCCAACTTTTCTTGCCACCTCCCTCAAACATTTTTTTAGTAGCTCCACTCAGCTCTGCCAGTGAAAATCTATTTGTTAACTAAAATATTTACATCTTACCTTTCCTCATGGTTCAAGGCAGCTCCTATCAGGCCCAATAGCAAAATAGAACCTCTGTGTGTTCTTCTGAACAGCAGTGTTCCTCTGAATACCAGCAAACAACTGGGGAATCTTTTACCTCCATGTCTTGATTACAAGCTCCCACAGGCTTCCTTGCTGGTTCCAGTTAGAAACAGTGGGAATTGTTCTGCAGACACTTAAATCTCTAGGCTAGGGCCATGTACAGACTAGAGATTTTCCTGCAAACTTGGGGGAACTCCCGAGTGTTGGAGCTGCCTCTGCTTTGCTCTCCTTTTCTCTGAGAGGGAAAAAAGCTGCTCACTTTGAAGCCCAGAGCTATGTGTTGGCTGAGTCAGGTGCAGAAGAAGCAATGTTGCTGCCACTTTGTCCTCTTCGTTCTCCCCTGCTAGGGGAAAGCCACCAGCACCAAGTGCTGTCACAGAGTTGAGGGGGCTGCCCAGCTGGAAGAAGCCAGGATTTTTCTTTAGGTCAGGGGACTTTTTAAAAATTTTGGGGGCACTTGAATTTTTTAAAAGCCCCAGATCTAAAAAATGGTGGCTATGCCCAAGAGGCAGCCTCCCTGGGCAGGTCTTCCTGTGGTGAAGCCTCTTGCTCTCCCATTCTGCTCAGTGGAGTGAGGGAGGGGAGAGAGATGGGCCGGCTGGCCAGGTTTCTGGTTTTTTGCAGCTGTTTTTTTGTGTGTGTGTGAAAAGCAGGGAGGGAGACCCACTGCCTCTCACCCTTTGGTCCTGCTTGGATTGAGCAGGATGAGGGAGAGGGAGAGAAATGGGGCTGGTAGACTGAGCCTTTAAAGCCAGCCACGAGAAGCAGGGAGACCCACCATGGCTGCCTCTCGCCCTCTCTAGGTTGAGGGCCCTGAGTTTGGGGTCCTGGGCCAGAAGTCAGGGGCAGGGCCTCCAGAGCCCACCCCCACATGGCTACAGGCCTGGATGAAGGGGAGAGAAAAGTGGCTGGGGGAGGTGTCGTCAGAAGCCAGAGGACAACGCAGGCACAAGTGAGGGAATTTCCCTGTGAGTTTCTCATGGTCCCCGCTGGTAATCATCTATTTGCTACATTTTTATCTTGTTCTTCCTCCAAGGCTCACAGAGTAATGGAAGCAGGGCCGGATATGGGGGGGGCAGAGGGGGGGGGCTTGCCCGGGGCGCCAAAGGAGAGGGGGCGCCAAATTGGCTATGGAGTCCATTGTATTCTATGGGACCATAAGATAGAATAGCCCATAAGGGGGGGGGTCATTTTTTAATTTTACCCCCCCCCCCTCAGAAAACATGTGAATCCGGTCCTAGATGGAAGTGCTTCTTTTTTCTCATTTTGTCAACACTGCCACACTCTAAAGCAGGTTAGATTCAGATAGAGTGACTAGTCCAAGGTCACCCAGTAAATTTTATTGCAGAAAAGGGATTTGAAATCAGATCGCCCAGATCCTAGTTCAGCCACTGCACTTCAATGTGGCTTTCCAGTGCCTATATATTTATCAGGCCCTCTTGGGAGGATCTAGGATCAGTTTTAATAACACAATGTAAGCTTGCCTTCAAGAATATCCCATTGGCTTGGCTCCCCCATGTGCTGCCATTCTGTACACAGGAAATCAGGATGCATGTCGTTTTCATCTCCATTATCCAGATATGTTTCTCCTTGAAGGAACCAATTGTTGAAGGATCTGGTAATAGAGCAACAAAAGGCTTTTTTATCTCCTGGAGTTCAAGGAAACTAGTCTCTTTCCGCTCTGTGTGGGTGTGAAAATTAGACAAGAGTTCCTTGCAATGATGGCTCCTTCTTTCCCCTCCCCTTCATCTTTCATGACAATTATCTTGTGTTATGATATCTTTCTATTTAAACCTGCAGAAAGACTTGCTGGGAATAACAGTGAACAGGATATAAGTAGTGCAGTGATGGAGAACAGGGAGAGCAAGAGACAAGAGGAATGAATTGCCATAGCAGAATGAGGGCAAGTCTTCCAAGTGTCCACATCAGCAGTCTCCCTCCTCTGAAGGGTCAGAAAATAAATGCAGTACCCTCTGCAGTTCTGAAGGTGTGCTGCAGGCTTACTTACCACAGGAGAGTGGGTAGAATAACAGTACAATCCTATATAGTTACTCCAGTCTAAGACTATTGAAATCATTGGGCTTAGACTAGAGTAATTGTTCATAGAATCACACTGTAAATTGCAGTGCAAAACAGAGTTATAACTTTCTAAACCTATTGACTTCAGCAAGTCTAACTCTACTTGGACTGTGCTGTTATTTTTTTCTTCCTGTAATTAGTAATGGCTTATTGCATTAAATGAAACAAGGGAACTTTGGGGGTTGAATTTCAAATTTTCATGTTAATTCTGCTGACTTTCATAAGGTTGCGAAATATCATTTCAGCCCAGCTAAGTAGCCATCCATCTGTTGTCTTGCTGCCTTCAATAAAAGAGCACCTCCGTGCAACCCCTCGCAGAGAGCATGACTGCTGTGCCTCTAAACAGGTTCTGAGCCCTTAAAAGGTCTCTGTGATTTATTTTTGCTTTTCTGTTTCTTTCAGCTCATTCTGTAGGTCTCTTTCATGGCTATTGACACTTTTGCTGCCTCTGCACAGAATTACGGTTTATTTTTGACACAGGTCTAATGCCAAAATCAGGGCATGTTCTTCCTTGCTCATTTGTGACTTACCTGTACTGTGATGTCATTGCATTACATTTTCCCATGTCCTTGTTCAAAGTGTGGAAACATATGATGCAGACATGTCATGGGATGGGTGGATGTTTCTAAATGGGAAGGTGCGGGGGAGGGTGGGAAGGAAGGAGATGGCTGTTTTTTGGCAGCTACCCTGAAAAACATAAGAAGAGCCCTGATGGAGCAGATCATCTAGTTCAGCATCCTGTCCTCCATAGTGTCTAATGACGTCTCCCCCATCTCCCCAAAGGCAAAGAGGCCACCAAACCCTCTACCCTTTGCTGGCCCCATAAAACTAACTCAGAGGCACAGTGCTTCTGAACATGGAGGATCCCTAACCATTATGATGAATGGCTACTGATGGACAGGGTCCCCCATGAATTTGTTTACCCCTTTTTAAAGCCATCTAAGGCCTTTTCTATTCATATTGTGCTGTAAGGTGGCAGTGAGATGGCAAAGCACCGATGTGTCTGAACGGCCTATACCAGTTTAGAAAGCATGAGAGGGATAACACTTTAAGAAGTCCCCTTGCATCAGCAATGTAAGAAAAAGCCCCCTACTTTTCATACACATGGACATTGTGATCACCAGTATGGTTGCCAGGGTGCCTGGAGTTTTGACTCTAAGAAGTGTGCTCTAAGAAGTGGACTTTGCCCACGGTTCCTAAGGCTTATGTGGATACTATAAGCCTCAGCTTTGCAGCAGCATTCTACATCTCTGGATGGGTGTTAGCCAGAACTACAAACGAGCTTCCAGCTGCTCCTTGTGTGCCCAGTCTTGACCTCTGCAGTGGAAGAAGCCACACCACCATGAACTGTACAAGCAAACAGTTTCCAGCCTGTTTCCATGAACCAAAGTCTAACACCACCAGAATCCATCTTGTTTTCCTGACTCCATATCCAACAGCTGCTTCAACTTCTGCATAAGGCAATCAAGCTTATCTTAGGTGTGGATCCTGCCAGACTGCCTAAGCCTTTGTCTAATGGAACTCAAGAAGAAGACTGAACAAGAGGAAGACCATCTTCAGCCAGAGCCAAGTTCCTTTGTGTAAACCGGGTGTTACCTTAGGTAGCAATTCGGCCATCTATTGTCACCTTTTTAGATAAGTTTGGTAAACTCAAGCACACCTCCACCCAGTAATTTCCCCCATTTTTTCCCCATTTTGGAGCCTCACCCTGCTCCATTGCAACCTGAAAGTCCAACCAGGTACCCCTAGACCAAGCTTGTTCATTGGTCAGTCATGGGCACCCAATTAGGTGCCACCAATTAACTTGCTATTGGCTACTGCAGCCCTTATGGTCACTGCAGAACTCCCCCTTTTCTGAAGTCATGTACCAGCTGACCACCTGTCATCCACCCCTGTACCTCCCATCCCCTAAGGGCTCAAGGTAGTCTATATAACCTGTAACACAGCTCCCCACATGTGTGCATCTAGCAGTACCCCAGTTCCGCGTTCTAGATCCATCCCAGATTCTGGCCACAGTTTTGGGTCCATTACCCCCATCCTCTTTCTTCACCATTGGAGCCTTCTTGAGGACCACGATCGGTAATTATCACCCTGTTTGTCTACCCATGTGTTCCCCTATCTCTCTATCTATTTTTCTTAGGACTGTATGTATGATTTTATGAGTATTTTATCTTGTATGAAAGCCTATATTATTCTGAATAAATTTTAATTGTTTTACTTAATTAGAGTCCCTAATATTTTAAGCATTAATTTCTGGAATCCTGTATACACAGGTAAAAGATCCTGATTAAGCCAGGTGCCCACCTGACCATTCCCCAACCTCGTTTTTAGGGCATTTTGGCTTACAGTAATTCCTTGTAAATGGAAAACTAGTACAACATATGGAATGCTAGGATTGAAGCTAGTGTGCTAGTTTTCAGTTTTCAGGGAGTCTTTACATGAGAGAACATTTTTTTAAAAAATGTGACCCTCCCCATCCAAAGTGGTACAGCTCATTCTCCTGCATGTGTAGGCGAAGCCTAAGTTATTGGCTATATCAACTACATCTTTCTTATGGCAGTGAATTCCACAAAAGTTTTTGATGAGTGAATAAAGAATTCATTTATTTTCTCCTCAGTGTATTATGGGAAAAGGAGAAAAAAAATTTTCCTCCAGTCTGTGCATATCTGTATACCACATTTCAGCTTTTGGCCACACCGTAGATCAGCAGTCTCCAACCCTGATAGGACTATGGGTACTTTTGGAATTTTCAAAAAGTATAGTAGATGTTGATGTAAAATGGCTGCCACAGAATGCAGGACCCATCACAAAATGGCTGGCATGGTGAACAATTGCACCATACTGTGAAAGGGGTACAAGACAAACCAAGCCTCCTCCTACAATGGAGGTAGCTATTTCTGAATTGATGCTCCTTACAGGGGCAGAGGTGGTATCTGCGGGGGCCTCTTGAAGCACTTCCTGCTTCAATTAAATAAAGAATGTCTGGATTGGCTCTTTGCCTTGGGGAAGAGACATTCTGGGTAGGGAGCAAGTGGGCTGCAGGAAACAGATTTAGTATGCATAAGGTTGCCAATCCCCAGGTGGGGGCAGGGGATCCCCCGGTTTGGAGGCCCTCCCCCCACTTCAGGGTAATCAGAAAGTGGGGGGAGAGGAGGGAAATGTCTGCTGGGCAGACATCTGTTATTCTCTATGGAGACTTATTCCCATAGGAAATAATGGAGAATTGATCCACGGGTATCTAGAGCTCTGGGGGGGGGGGGACTGTTTTTTGTGCTACAGGCACCAGATTAGCAGCATAACATCCAGTGTCTCTCCCCAAATACCCCCCAAGTTTCAAAAAGATTGGACCAGGGGGTCCAATTCTATGATCCCCAAAAGAAAGTGTTCCTATCTTTCATTATTTCCTATAGAAGGAAGGCATTTAAAAGGTGAGCGGTCCCTTTAAATGTGATGGCCAGAACTCCCTTTGGAGTTTAGTTATGCTTGTCACACCCTTGCTCCTGGCTCCACCCCAAAGTCCCCAGATATTTCTTGAATTGGACTTGGCAACCCTAAGTATACATCATGGTATCAAGAGGTAATACATTATGGATTAGTGCCATAAATATATACAAGGATGCCACTATACTGTCTGTTTTGTTTTCAGGTCATTTCCTAAGAATCCCTGGCACAGAATTTGCTTTTTTCACTGCTGCCACATTCTGACTCAGCATTTTCATTGAGCTACCCAACATAACCCCAGGATCTCTTTCTGGCCAGTCACTTCCAGTTTGGACCCCATCAGTCTTGCTGTTGTCCTAACACTCAGAAATTAAGCAGATGAAGCTCTCCCCAGTACTTATATCCATGCCAGGAAAAGCTTTGTTGGCTAAATTTCTATGTGTGCCAGCTGTTTTTGAAGGGACAAGGTCAGTAAAAACAGGTGGCAACCTGATTCAGAACCTTATTCTGCAGTTGACAAAACCATGTATGAGAACAAGGGAGCAGAAAAGGTTAAACAAGTACAAATTGAAAACATATTTTCAGTGATAGTCCTGGGGCTTTGTAATATATAAACTGTGTGAGATGCTTTTTATTTATCTTTGTATGTAAACATTTCAGGGAAACTCAACAAAGATAATAAATCTTAAAAGAAATTAATCAACAATAAGGAGGAATTATGGGTTTATGACAAAGCCATTATCTGTGTAAATACTTCCTGGTACCACCTTGACTCCAAAAAGGGTTGCTTGCTTCTGCTTCTAGCATTTTGGCATTTATCTATACAGGAAACATTAGCCATACATCCAAAATCCGGAATTCTTTGGTTCAGATCTGTGTATGAGGGGTTGGGAGGCTCATGGGGAAAATCTGGCAATTTACAACTTTTTGGGGAGGGAGATTTCTCTCCCCACCAAGCATTCTCCAGCATAACTTGTAATTGTCAGATCTTTTCTGAATCAGTCCTGGGATAACGGCATAGCAGCCATTGGGTGAGCATTTGCTCCTGGACACTTCGAGCCTGCCCTAGTGGGTAGAGAATCCAAACTCTGGGTGATTGCTGCTGTTCTGCTAGCTTTATTAGTGCAGCTCATCCCCATACAGCTGGTTCCAGCTGGTCTCTCCTGCCAATAGTTTGCCTTCACCACCTTCGCCCCTCATTTCTATTGGCTCACTTCCTCTGGCTTGGCCTCCCTGGATCTCCCCTTGCCTCTGTCTCCTGGTAGCTGCCACCTCCATCACCATCTCCTCCTGTAATTGGTTTCTGCCTCCACCATCCCCACTTTCAGCTGTCTGTTGCACTTGCAGGCAATAAGAACATAAGAAGAGCCCTGCTAGATCAGATCCATTTGGTCCAGCATCCTGTCTCACACAGTGGCCAACCAGTTCCTCTGGAAGGCCAGCAACAGGGCAAAGAAGCCAAGTCCTTCCCCCAGTGTTTCTTCTGACACTTGGATTCAGATGTTGACTGCCTCTGAACATGGAGGTTCCCCCAGTCAACCTGGCTAGTAGCCACTGATAGATCTATCCACCATGAATCTATCTAACTCCCCTATAAAGCTGCTTTTTCCTTTGGCCATCACTACATCCTCTGGCAGCAAATTCCACATCTCTGTGGAATTCCACTCTCTGTGTAAAGAAGCATTTCCTTTTGTCCATCCTGAATCTACCACCCATAAACTTCATTTGATATCCTTGAGTTCTAGTTGAGAGGAAGAAAAAGTTCTTTGTCTACTCTGTCCACCCCATTCAAATTTTATAAACCTCTTATCATGGTCCCCCTCCTTATTTGTTTCTTTTTTAAACTGAAAAGTCCCCGACTCTTCAGCCTTTCCTCAAAGGGAAAGAGCTCCAACCGCCTAATCATCTTGCTTGCTGTCTTTTGTTCTTTTTCCAGCACTGTGATGTCCTTTTTGAGATACGGTGAACAGAACTGTACACAGTACTTCAAATGAGGCTGCAGGGACTTTATAATATCGGCCTTTTTATGTTTAATCCCTTTTCTAATAATCCCTAACAATGAGATTGGTTTTTTCACTGCTGCAGCACACTGGATTGACACTTTAATTGAGCTATCCACTACAACCCTGAGATCATTTCCCCTCTCCATCTTAGCAAGTTCATACTCCATTATCCTATATTTGAAGTTGGGATTTTTTTTTAGTCCCAATGTCCATCACCTTATACTTACCAAACCTGAATTTCATTTGCCATATTGTCACCCACTAACCTGGTTTGTGGAGGTCCCCTTGGAGCTCTTCACAGCCTTGGTTTTCACTATCCTCAATAATTTTGTGTCATCTGCAGACTTGACCACTACACTACTCACACCTATTTCCAGATCATTTATGAACAAATTAAATAATACGAGTCCTCAAACTAATCCTTCTGGGACCCCACTTCTTACTTCCCTCCATTGTGAGAAACTGTCCATTTATTCCTACTATTTTATTCCTGTCATCTAACCAGGGCTTTTTTTTTGTAGCAGGCACTCCTTTGCATATTAGGCCACACTCCCTGATATAGCCAATCCTTCTGGAGCTTGAAGTAGACCCTGTACTTAGAGCCCTATAAACTCCTGGAGGATTAGGCCACATACCTCATCAGGGCATAATGTGTGTAGCCTAATATGCAAAGGAGTTCCTGCTTCCAAAAAAGCCCTGCATCTAACCAATCTTTAATCAGTAGAGAATCAGTCCTCTTGTCCTATGACTGCTAAGTTTACTCAAGGAGTTGTTTTGATGTAATACGTTGTCAAAAGCAATGATTTGGCTTGCTGTAGCAACCAAATTCTAGAGGGTTTATGTTTTCTGTGACATTGCATGTGGCCAAGTATTGCTATTAACCATTCTGGGCTTTATAACTCCAAAACTAGTTTTAAGATTTTGCTGCAAACCTACAAGTTCCTCTGAGCTTGTCAGATCCTAAATTAGCTGTGTCCTACCTCATTGCCCTAACCTGGATAGCCCAGGCTAGCCCAATCTTGTCAGATCTCAGAAGCTAAGCAGAGTTGACCCTAGTCACTAATTCAGTGGGAGCCCACCAAGGAATACCAAGGTTGCTATGTGGAAGCAGGCTATGGCAAATAGGGTTGCCAAGTCCAATTCAAGAAATATCTGGGGACTTTGGGGGTGGAGCCAGGAGACTTTCGGGGTGGAGCCAGGAGACATTAGGGGTGGAGCCAAGATCAAGGCTGTGACAAGCATAATTGAAGTCCAAGGGAAGTCCTGGCCATCACATTGAAAGGGACGGCACACCTTTTCAATGCTTTCCTTCCATAGGAAATAATGAAGGATAGGGGCACCTTCTTTTGGGGCTCATAGAATTGGACTCCCTGGTCCAATCTTTTTGAAACTTTGGGGGTATTTTGGGAAGAGGCACTAGATGCTATACTAAAAATTTGGTGCCTCTGCCCCAAAAAACAGCCCCCCAGAGCCCCAGATACCCGCGGATCAATTCTCCATGATTTTCTATGGGAATAAATCTCCATAGGGAATAATAGAGTTCCCAGCAGACATTCCCCTCCCCCCACTTTCTGACGACCCTGAAGCGGGGGGAGGGTCTCCAAACCGGGGGATCCCCTGCCCCACCTGGGGGTTGGCAACCCTAATGGCAAACCACCTCTGAACATCTCTTGCCTTGAAACCCTACATGCTCACCAGAAGTCTTCTGGATTTGATGGCAAAACAATACTTGCTCCATTTTTAGATTTGCCTGCCTGCACAGTCGCTAGCCCTTCCCTAGTAAATGTAAGGATAAATATGTACACAGCTTTTAAATCTCATGGGAGACAGAAATGGCAAGGAGGGGAAGACTGTGTATGCAGCTAAAAGTGGACACAATTTTAAAACATTCATTTGGGTGGTGGGGTGGAGTTTTATCTACATACACATATATATCTACATACACATATAGTAAGGAGTGCAAGGTATCCCAGTAATGTGTCTTGCACCAAGGCCCAAAGCTACGGTGATGCCACTGGTTTGGGAGAGTTCTCATACTGAGAATGTGACAGGGCCATAGCCAGGGTGGGACCCTCCATCCCATCTGGAACAGTACTTTGCTGTTCACAAGATTTTCTTTTTTAAAAAACCAAGAGCCAGTTTGGTGTAGTGGTTAAGTGCATGAACTCTTATCTGGGAGAACCAGGTTTGATTCCCCACTCCTCCACTTGCACCTGCTGGAATGGCCTTGGGTCAGCCATAGTTTTCGTAGGAGTTGTCCTTGAACGGGCAGCTGCTGTAAGAGCTCTCTTAGCCCCACCCACCTCACAGGGTGTCTGTTGTGAGGGCGGGGAGGTAAAGGAGATTGTGACCACTGAGAGTCTGAGATTCAGAGTATAGGGCGGGATATAAATCCAATATCTTCTATATCTAAAGTGACATCTGCCATTCCTAGCACGACATCTGCCATTTAAAGACTTAATCCTTATTTTTATAATAGGAATATTTCTGGTTCAAAATAAATTTGATGGTGGTTAGTGTTTGCCCCCAAATGATAGTGTTTTAAATTCTATCATGCCTTTTACCTACCTAGCTCTGTCCACCTATGATTCCCTGTGGCTCAGGGAAGGGAGTAATTTAAGGAAGTAATAATTTATTTTAGAAAAGCATTAATTATAAGTAGGTAAAAGCTTCTGAACAACTGCAGTTACTCAGGTTTAAGGTTCAGCTCACTAACGATTCAATGACATTAAAATTCTCATAGCTATGGTCTCAGTGACCTGACTATATATATATATATTTCTGTTGTTTAAGATGGAATAAGTTATTTTCCATCTCTTTATCTGAATATCTGCCTGGTGAGGAAGGTCAGAGCAAGAGAACAGCAAAGTTTGTGTAACATCTCTCTGAGGGAGCTGTGGGGAATGCTGATCTGGAATCCAGGAATTAGCACATACAGGGCTGCAACTGCCGTTTATCCTAAATACCTTGCTGCATGCCACACCACCACCCCCGCCCCAGCTCTGCCCTTATTATATAGTGGGTTCTATGCATGGAGGAGTCGCCAATTGAGTGATAACAAGCTCTTTAATAGACGTGGCATAGTATAAGTCTACATCACAAGACTGGGGCTGGGGCCAATGGGCCAAACTTATATACATCTCTGGGTTCCTGCACAAGCACGTTATTGGGTCATTCAAACCAGTGGGGCTTATGATTGGTCTAGGGCTGCAGAGATTTGGATCCTGCAGCCCTTTGTTCTCTAGTCCCCAAGTTCAGTCCATATGGCTCCAATGAGCCAGGCAGGAACACCCAAAGTCTTTCCTTGAGTCCACATAAATAAGAGTCCTAAAACATGAGAAACTGAAGGATGAAGCTGCGGCTGGTGATCTGTTTCCTTGGCTCCACAAATTTTAGGAATAATGGGCAGTGGGGAATCCTGAGAAAGGGAGCTGTATGCTTCTTGCTGACTGATGAGGAGGTGGAAGGGGATGCATAATTTTGGGTATATGATTTCTGTTCCATGAGAGGGAATCTTGGCTGGTTTGAGAACATGAAGGAGAAATGGCAATGACAGTGTGGGTATGACCCGAGGAAATAGTGGTGCTCCTTTGCTGTTTTCCTGAGTCACATTTTACTGTTATGTGCCACTATATACCAAGAGTGAGTCTATGGTGGGGTCTAAAATTGGATTTATGAGGTGACTAAAGAGTATCTGAAACCTTAAATTATGCAAATCTTTTTCTCCATAGTATAAAATATATCCCCTACCTATATCATAATGTGTGCTTCGTTACACTGAAAAATTCAATGTTGTGTAGCGTGTTCCATACTGAACATTTGCCTTGATAAACTGAACCTCTGTTCTATCTTGTAGGACTTGCGTATGAATTTCTAAAAAGCTGCAAATTTGTCACCAAGATTAGTTCACCAAGCATCTGAACAGTTGAAATATATGCATCTGGAGTGATTCTAGTGCTGATTTGGCTACTTTTAAAAGCAACTCCTAATTCAGATGTTCTTTGTTAGTCTGAGCAGCTGCCCCTGTCCAAGATGTTTTGGTCCAAGTAGCAGTGAAATCCTAAGCAGAATTAACATTCTTTTAAGTTTATTGAAGTAAGTAGTCTTAGTGTAAAGTCCAGGGGCATAGCCAGAATTTTAAAAGTCAGGGGACTTTTTAAAAAGACACCCTTTCCCATCCACTGTGGGGCTTGCCACTTCTCAGAAGTTTTCTGGGGTAGGGGCAAACACTGTGGAGGCTCTGAAAGTGGCCAAGTCAAGGCATCCAACACTAAAACTTAAGAGTCAAGAAGGGACTGCACCTTGTGTGGAATCAGTGGGTTTTCCTTCCACCTCCTTCTCCCCCACCCCAGTACTTTGCAGCCAGCAGCTCCATCTGTCCCCTACCTCCCTGGCCCATTCCACATGGCTTCCTCCACCTCCCACTCCTCTGCCTCCCTCCTACCTGCTGCTTCTGCTGTTGCAGTGCACTGTGCCTGCTCAGCTCTCCCAGCTCTGGCTGCTGCTGCTGCTGCTGCTGCTTCACTGGCTCAACCATGGCAAAGAAAAAAACAGTCTGTGTCCCAAAGGGCCCCCTGGAAGTTGTGGGGCCTGCCTGGAAGTTGTGGACAGTGCCCCTGCAGGCCCCCCTGCACTGTAGGAGACCAGTGCTGTGATGTGTAGGGATGGGCACAAGCTGGGAAGATGCGGTTCATTTTGGTTCATGGTTCATGGCATGCCCGGTTTGAGAGACATGAATCTCATGAAATTTTAAGAGCTAAATAGACTGATTTGGTTTGTAAAGTCTGTGCTGCAGTAGCACAACCCCTCCCCCCACCCCAGGATGCTAGAGACACCAAACTCACAGAAGATCTCCAGCTGATTCTCCTCAACCTGCCCTCCAAGTTTGATGAGAATTGGAATTATGGGGTCTGAGTTACAGCCCTCCCATCCTCTATTGTTTTCAATGGAAGGGAAAAAATGGGGTGGGGGGGGGGAAGAAGCAAGGTCAATAGAAGTCTCAAAGTTTCAGAGAATCTCTGCAGTAGAAACTAAAGGGGGGCATTTTTTCAGGCCCAGAAGAACCAGTGCTGCTGTGGCAATGCAAACCCAACAGGACTTAATCTCTGCATTAGAAACTGAAGGTGGGGGGCATTTTTGCAAATGGACAAGAATCCAGTGCCAATGTGGCAATGCCGGTTCAATCACAATCCAAGCAAGGGGGCATTTGTGCAAGCCCAGCAGAACCAGTGCAATGGACAGTGTCCAACAGTACCTGTACACTCACAGAATGCCCAACAGAACCCAGCGCCACTAGCATTGCAATCTTAAGAACTGATCTTAAAGCACAGAATCACAAATCCAAGCAAGCAGGGTAGGATTTTGGAAGCTCAGTGCAAGAAAATGGAAAGTGAACACAAAGGAATGTAGGCAAGGGGGAGGGACCCTCCTGAAACCTACCTGACTGGTTTGAAACTGACAGCCGTGTTTCTGAGGCTGGAGAATTCCACCCCCACCCCCCATTACTTTGAAATTTGGTAAACATTTTGTTTGAAGGGAGACACTAACCAGCAGGAACCTTCACACACTGCTTGAAAATTTGCAGAAAGTTTGTGCTGGTTGATCTGTCATGAACATAAATTCACTAACCACGAACTGCTGAAAATTCGACACAAACTAAAGCCCATTGTGCCCATATCTATTGATGTGTAAAGGGGAAATGCACTCCAGCACAGAGGTCAGTGATCTTTAGAATTAAAGAACCAAACTAGATTGAAATTCAGAGCCAGGAGACCAAAGAAGAGGCAAATTTAAGAAAACCTATTTGCATGACTGGAAATATACAGCTTGACGTTATCAATAATGTGACATGTTTATTAATAACGTTTCTGGAACTCAAAATTCTGGTTGATGAGAATCTTTTATTAGGAAACAGCACACTTGACGTCTCTCAATAAATACCAAATATAGACAGAAACACCCCGTAAGATTGGTGTTGAGCAATGGCAATAATCTATTCTATGCTTTCCATGTGGATTACTGTCAGCTCTTCATCTCTGTCATTTCACTTTCTGTAAAGGGACTCCTGGAAGCTCTTTATTCCAAACTTTGCCTGTTGGTCCCTTTCGTACCCAGTACATTTGTTTATACCCACAGAATATTCTCCTCTATCCAGCTTCTTGCCTGAATCTCATAGGGTTCCCTCTATGTCCCTCCTTGCAGATCTAGATCTGGCAGGTTCTTGAAACTTGTTTCCTATTTGGATTTTGGATGCTCCACTTGTCCTAAAGCATGGTTTTCTTCTGGATGTCTTCTGTTTTATTTCCTTTGTAGCCACTATTGAACTGCATTGTACTAACCAAATCTTCAATGTCTTACAAGCCTCCTAAATTTTATATCTTGTTTTATATTTTATTCTATGGTTTGTACCATTGTTTTTCTGTATTCTAATTTGAATTAATAAAGCTTTACAACTTAATTTCTACAGCATCAGATTTCACTGGCATTTCAGTTTAATAACCTGTGTCCAGGCCAAGAACTGTATATCCTAATCACATCTTAATTAGACTGTAGTTTACTCTCCTTTCCCAGAGCACCAAGGGGGGGGGGTGCAATCTTGGCAGCCTCTGAAAGGTAAATCTCCTTTGGAGGTAACAGTGCAGAGACTTATGGCATCTCTGATAATATATTTATTTACAAATGTATATTCCAGGGCCTCAGACACAAACATACAGGCAGGCATGCTACTAATGAAGAGATCATCTAAAAGCTACTTTCCCCAAGACCTATTCCCACTCTGCAAAGCTGGAAAGATATGGGAGTATAAGTCTTGTTATATCTCACCTTAAATTGGGCTGGGAAGCTGCATTTATATACAACACAGATGAAACTATTGCCCTCCTAAAATTAACTAGTGTCCCACAATGCCACAGGTAAATGTAATTCAGCACAGATGAAAATGTTCTCCAACTGGAAGTGAATGGGCTACTACGAAGCACAGCATTTTGCATTGGGTAAACCCTTGCTTGACACCCATCAAACTGTCAAATTTTATTTAGAAATGGAATGGATTCTCATGATTTATTCATTACTGTTATGATGTGCCTCTGGGATGGATCCCATGCCTGCTGCTGTAGCAGTGTTTGGATAGGGGAGACAGGTACTCATCCTAGCACCACATTATGCAGGTGTGGACAGAACAAGTACAGTGGAAAAGACAGCCTGAAGTTGCATTGCCGTCTTCCTGGATGGACCCAAGACTTTTTAAAAAGGGGCTGACATCTGGCCTTGGCCTTTTTTCATGGCCATTGCCTTGATGAAGACCTCTTGTTGCTGGTGAAAAACCAGTGGGAACAGCAGTAGCACAGAAGAGCTGCAAAGATGGATGTTTTGCTTCATGGGATGACTGATGAGTCTACACCTCAGTCTGGAACTGAAATGGTACCTCTTCTATGTTCCTAGCATCTGAGCAGTGTGGAAATTTGGACCCACCTCCAGCCACAAGTGTTGATCTGGTACCCAACCCTGACTTGTGTGAATTGTACCAAGCACCAGACTCTAGGACAGGCAGAGCCTTCTGTGCATCAGCTTAAAACCAGGTCTTAATTCCTCCCAAAAGGGGAGGAAATGAAAGCCCGTTGTGGCCTGTGGAAGCTACTGCCTCCCTCCAATTGTTTGTCTTCACTGACCATGATGCTATTAGCAAAGTGACAGCATATCAGCAGTTTGATAAATGAATATACCAGGTGTTCCCAACTCTTTCTTGGTGCATTCCAAGAGTTTGAGGAAAGTGTGTAGGGCTGTGTGTAGGACCAGATGGTACTCTTTGCCCAGTAGGACTTCTCATTGCTCACTGGAGATGTTTAGTTGTGCAGATTTTTTTTTAAAAAATTGCTTTGCCAGCAGCTGTCAACACAGTGCAAAACTCTTCCTTGTATGACTGAATGTAAGCTGCGTGTATGCAAGAAAGTATTTTTAAATAGTACATTCATTTTAAAAGGCATCCTATTAACCAGATTTTTTGCCTGAAATGTTGAAGTTACTCTTAGAGTTATGCATCTAAGGCTACCAGACTGAAGACAGGGCAGGAAAATGAGGCGGGGGGGGGGGGGGATGAGCAGCATCTGCTACATGGTAATGTGGCATGACATTGGGTAGCTGTGGAAACTAGCAGATGCTCTGTGATAAAAACCATAGAGTTTCTGGTGATTCCTAGAGCTACCCTATGTCATGTTCAGGTTTTCCCTGGAAGTGACATCATTCATGATGTCACACAGGGCTCTTTTTCTAGCAGGAGCTCCTCTGCATATTAGGCCATGCCCCCCTGATGTAGCCAATCTTCCAAGAGCTTAGAAGGCTCTTAGTACAAAGCCTACTGTAAGCTCCAGGAGGATTGGCTACATCAGGGGACATGGCCTAATATGCAGAGGAGCTCCTGCTAGAAAAAGAGCCCTGATTGTCACAAATATATATCTGCCAAAGCTTGGTGGTGGGTGGCAAACAAGATTGTCAGCAGAAGGCCTCCCGCCTTGGTGGGGGGTAGGCTTGCAAGATACCTACTTATGGCAGGGAAACTCCTTCCACTTTTGGTCACTGCCCAGTCATGCTCAGCTGGTCAGAGGGTGCAAGCTGGCCAGCCAAATGAGGGAGGCAGCAGTAAGTGCTACAGCATTGCTTTGGTGCAATGCCATCACTTCCAGGTTGCACTGGAAGTGACATTCTTGTGCAGCAGCGGCAGCAATTGTCTCCCCTCCCCACAATAAGTACCTGCCTCTTCCCATCTCCTGCCAGCTGCCTTCCAACCCTAAAGGGAAGCTTGGCAGATCTATACATGACCTCTGTCCTTGATATTTTGCAGTTGCACCTACCACTCTCTGTCAGAATTCCAAAGGTGCCTGAAGGCTCACAAAGGTTGGGGAGTTGGGGACCGCAGGTATATATTGATATAGGATGTGTTTAGTCCACTTGAACACTAGAGGGAGGTGTAATTTATGCTTTCTGGGCTTCTTGCATGTTTCTCTTGTTCCCCTGTTTCTCTTCTTAGTATGTAAGTAATACATTCTGAATGTTTCTCTGCTGCCAGGAGGTCTACAGTTAGCAAATGCATTTTGCAATCCTTTTGTAGCAGTAAATTTCACAGAATGTAGCTCAGCATATATAGGACTGATTTATTTGCTACAGAATTTATTCTGAGTGGAAGTTGCTTGAGCTGTCTCTAAGCGAACCAAGACTCATACCCAGGCAGGATATGCCTCAGGGGTCACAGTGGACAGGACTCTTGAGGTAACCCCTGTTGTGATGTGCTCCCCTCGAAGTCATGCCTCTCTTTCTCTTGCTTGGACAGCTAGCCTAACTTGGCCCAAAGAAGCTGGATTCCAGGCTTGATTTAAAAAAAAAACACTGGAAAGAATATGCAACCAATTGCATGAAGGTGGAATCAGCTGTTCCATGTAGAGCTGTGATTATTCTAAAAGGCCTTCTCCCCTCTGGGGCTGCTATTTCAAGTGGAGAAAATGAGGAGGGCACTGCAAGCAATTTTTCAACCTGGTCCTCACTCGGGTTGCCATGTCTCCCTGGGCCAATGTGGGGGTTGGTAGAGTTACCAGTTCCACATACCTCCCCCCACATATCCACGGTGACCCCTACACCATGCCCAGAAGATGGCAAAAGCTTCCAAGATCCTTTGCCAAACTGGCCTGGAGAAAAATTGCTGACTGACCCTGAAGTAGTAATCAGCACTTCCCTGGACATGTAAGAAAGGGGCACAAGAACTAAGCACTGATGCAACCCATCCTGCCCCCTTCTCATGATCTGCCTAATTCACAGGATCAGCACTGCTGTCAGATGGCCATCTAGCCTCTGTTTAAAAACCACCAAGGAAGGAGAGCCCACCATCTCCCAAGGAAGTCTGTTCCACTGAGTAACCACTCTATCAGGAAGTTCTTCCTAATGTTTAACCGGAAATGCTTTTGATTTAATTTCAACCCCTTGGTTCTGGTCTGACCTTCTGGGGCAACAGAAAACAATTCTGAACTATCCTCTCTATGACAGCCCTTCAAGTACTTGAAGATGGTGATCATATCACCACTCAGCCATCTCCTCTCCAGGCTAAACATAGCCAACTCCTTCAGCCTTTCCTCGTAGGACTTGGTCTTCAGACCCCCATAGTCTGGAGATGGGCTGTCATTCTGAGGAATCCCCAGGTCCCACCTGGAGGCTGACAACCCTGTAACCTCACATGTAGTTGTCAATTGAAAAACATTCCCAAACTTTTTTTTAATCCCCAGTTGAGGGGAAAATAACCCATCTGTTTTCCTTGCAAAAGTAAAAACAGCCTCCCCTCAGGTGAAAGGGGCTTGACAAATAGCACTTTTCAGTCAAAAGAAGACAGAATGGAGGGAAAGGCCCTTCTGCCTCTTGCCACACCCCATCACAACAGCAGCCCAGCAGCTACATTCAGGAAGGGGGGAAGTCTTTCAAAATAATCATGGAACAACAAAGCATAAAGTTTGAGATGTCTTGCTTCAGTAATCACAATGCTATGTAATTTGCACCCCGCTCCCAAGCCCAAAACAATATAAGGAGGGAATTCGTAGGCAGACATGTTTCTGAGCCCTCTAAAAATGGGTACAGCAGAGGTGAAACTGGTGTTTAAACCTGAAATGCAGAATTGTGTCCTGAATTAGATCCTTTAAAGAGCATTTCACAAAATAACCTGTACCGCAATAGGCAGTACACAAAACCAATTAAAAACTTAACAGTAACAAACAATCCATACATCTTATTCTCAACCACTCCAATGGCCATTAGATGAGTATTTCAGCTTCTATCACAGGCAGAAGTGCTTTAGAGAGCCTCATGAAGGCTTCAAAAGTGGATGCCTTATTTTCCTCTGGGAGGATATTCTACAGAGTCAGGGACAAGGCTTGTGAGCAAGCTGCAGCTACGCTAAAGGTCCTGGCAAGTGGAATAAGTAGCAACAATTGCTTGGAGGAGCTAAGTAGGCACACAGGTTAGGGTTCCCAGCCTCCAGCTGGAGCATAGAGGTATCCCAGAATTACAATTGATCTCATAGCCATGGAGATCAGTTCCCCTGTGAGAAAATTCAGCTTTGGATGGTAAACTATATGGCATTACATCCCTGCTGAGCTCCCTTCTCCCCCAAATCTTGCCAGGTACCTCTCCTAAATCTCCAGGAATTTCTCATGCTGGAGTTAGCAGTCCTAATATAGATTCAAAACAAGACAGACGCTCCTTTAAATATATGGATCCCAGGTAATGAAGGGCTTTAAAGATAAGAACCAGCACCTTGAACTGCGCCTAGAAACATCTAGCCAACCAATGAAATTGTTTTAAAGTAGATGTGAGGTGATCACCACCAAGTCAGCAGACAAGCACCTGTATTCTGTACAAGCCAATTTCCTGATTATCTTCAAGGACAGCCTGACACACAATACATTGCAATCAATGTTCCATCTAGTTTGTGGAGTTTTGTGAACAAAAATTCAACTTCCTGAACTACTGGCATTAAAGTCGTGAGCTACTGCATAAATTAGTTTGCTCTGGGGCCATTTTTCCTGAGCAAAGACAAAAATGTGTGAGCCAGATTCTAAAAAACTGTGAGCTAGCTCACACTAACTCAGCTTAGAGGGAACACTGATTGCAACAGTCCAACCTCACAGTATGCAAGGATCAGCACAGCAAGATAAGCAGAGTTGAAGGAGGACAGACAGTTCGCAAGCTAAATGCAACTGGGCAGGAAAGTGCTCTTTGCAACCATATTGACCTGATTTTTTTGTTTAAAAAAATGGGTCTAGATATAACACAATTCCCACAGAGTCTATCGAAGCAAGCATCATTACCTCCAGAGCAGGGAGCAGGATCCCCTTTCATTTCATTACGGGCACGTCAACTTCGCCTCACCATTTGCCATGCAGCTTGAAACATAAAATTGAACTCTCAACGTGTGTGCCAGATTTCATTCAGATAACCCAATATCCAAGGCAATAACATGTTTACAAATCTACAGACAGAAAAGAGAGAACAGCTGAGTTGAATCAAAGGCCTCATTTCACTTGGCCAAGCAGCAGGCAAAGGCAAGCAAGCCAAAACTGCAGAACACAGAAATGATGTGATATGACATGTACACATGCACCCATGTCATTGTATGCAGCTGCAGCCCTGCTGAAGTCAATCAGCTGTTTGTCCAGCAAGCTTCAGAGCAATAAATTCCTAGTTCTGCACTGAGGAAACCCATGCAGATTTATAATCGTGTTTCCAAGCTGTCATTCAGTGAGGAGATGAATGGATAAATGTGACCTGTAAGGAACAGAAGGGACTGTGTCTCCAAACAGCAATATCAGCAAGAGTAAACACAATTAAGGAGTTAATTAGCAGGATGCAAAGTGGGGATTGGGGCCTCTGGGGAACCCTGGAATAAACTTATGCCTCATTGTGTATTCTTGGCTGAATGGAGTCACACAATTCTGGCAACAGAAAACTTCACAATAGGAACTTGGGGTCTGATCAGCTGAGCCAGCGGAAGAGCAACTTGCTGCTAAATCTTGCAAGGTTCTGCTGAAAGAAAACCCATTGCAGATGTCACTCAGAGTCAGATGCAATGTTGAGGAAGTAGAGATGAGGGTATCAGGATTAGTTGGGCTGGCCTTGTTAATAGGAACAGATGGTCAAGGTACATATTTGAGGATTATGAGCTGAATGTGAGCAGATGCTCTTCTTCCTGGGATAGGTAGGGTTGCCAGCATCCAGGTGGGACTTGGGGATCCCCCAGAATTACAGCTCACTTCCAGACTACAGAGATCAGTTTCCCTGAAGAAAACAGATGCCTTTAGGAGGTACAGTCCTGGTATTTTTCCCCCAGTGAGGTCTCTGTCCTTCCAAGGCTCCATCCCCAAAACTTCAGGAGTTTCCCAACCTGGATTTAGCAACTGTACCCTCCCATCCCTCGCTAGTGGTCAAGGGGGGCCTGGCAATTCAAGGGAGAAGAAATGGCTGGAGCTGGCAAGCCTTGCCTCAAAGTGGGCAGAGATTCTTGTGGCTTGGAAGATGTGATTCATGAGGAATGCAATCTCAGCCATCTGCCCTCTTTGTTTTTTCTCCTCACCATAGCACATGGGAATCTGGCTCCCTATTCTGGCAGGTAAAGAGAAGAAAGGCATTCCATGATAGTGCTGTCATTTCTCTATAGATACCATATTTGTTTCTTTTGACTCATAGCAGATGTCACTAGAACTAGTCTTAGAGGAAGATGGTTTTGGGAATTCAAAGAGGCTTCCCCTCCCCCCGCCCCGAAAAACCATGAGATCTAGAGCCAGGTTGTGAATTTCAAAGCATTAAGCATTGTGAGGTGAAAAACCTAATGCTGATGACTTGGGACATCATTAAATGACACCAAATGTTCTGTTGGTAAAGTTTATTTTATTTGTACTACCATGAGAAATACCGTTTTGATTTTTCATCTCAGATACCAAAATGTCCTGGGCTATATCTGCTTGGATCTTTCTTACGTACATAAACACAGTGATCCATCTGTTTTCAGTGAGGATGAATGACATTCCTTCGTGATAAGTTATCTAACATTTCTCTCCTGCATCCAAAATGTCAGTCTTTCTCTTACAAGATCATGGCTGGATGATGTCCAGAAAAAAATAGATGTCTAGGATGATGTCCCACATTCCATCTGGTAGGAGAAACATTTTTATCAAGGGGTGGGGAAAGTAAAAAATGGCTTGCTGAGGAATATGCCATAGTGAGTGTCCTGAGGTACTGCCATCTGAAGAGCTCCAAAATAAGGAACACATTCTGACACTGTATAAGAAAATCATATATTATGAGTGTCAGAACATGAGAGAAAAAAGGAGCACGTTCTACTTAACATACTAGTCACAAAATAAAATTCAAGTCCTGGTACATAATACCAACAACTAGACAATAAACTGATATATGTAATATTCACTGTAATATAGATGCTGTTTTTGGATTCTTCATATTTGTACTAAGTTGGTGATTTATTACTGTCTGGTACTTCCCTTGATTGATTGTCTAGCAGTCAGTATTGTGCATCCAGACTTTGAAGACACTGTTCTTTTAATGGCTGTTATATTATTTACACAAGCAAGTGCTCCCTCTTTTTCCTATGAGGTTGCTCAGTTTTTAGGTGTTAACTTCAGCCAGTGTTATCTGTCTCATGGAACAATGACTATCCATCCCAGGAAGAGAAAATCTTGACAGCCACATTCTCTCCATGCCAGGCACCCCTCCACACTTCCCCATAACGACCTTTGCATGTTTGGGAACAGTTGCCACACTGCATTTTGCTAACATGCACAATATGTATTTACGTAATATATTTATATTTATATTTATATTTATATTTATATTTACATTGATATTTATATTTATATCCTGTCTTTCCACTAAAGAGCCATTTTCTTCCTGGAATTTATGTGTGGTAAGCAATTGTACACTTAAAACATGTCAATATATGCTCCAGTTATACCACAGGCATGGGCTGTGATGTCATGGATGAATGGTCCACTCCTGTCTGATTGGATGAAGGAGAGGCAAACTTGGATTTTCTCTCCCTTGCAACTGCCCAGCTCTCAAAAATGGCAGAAAGCAAGGAATCTTTGCCCCCTGGCAAGTGAAAGTGTGAGGTAACAGAACTTTGTGGAGGCCTTCTGACCTAACTTGTGCAGTAGGCTTGCCAATCCCCAGGTCCCAGCAGGGGTTCTTCCGCTGCCCCAGGCTCCTTCCCGCCCCCAGTCAGCTGGCCAGCAGGGGGAAGCCCCGCCCCCAGAGGACCATGTGCCTTTCTACCTCTGGAGGCTTCAGTCTCCAATTGAAAGGCTTACTCTTGGGATGGTGTGTCTCTGTTACTTTGAAGAAGTTGGCAGCAACTCGTGAGTAGAGAGGCCAATCCCTTGCTTCAGAGTCGACAGAAACGGCGGGGGGGGGGGGACATCTGCTGAGCACTTCATTATTCCCTATGTGGAGATCGATTCTCATAGGGTATGATGGGGAATTGATATGGAGGTTTCAGGGGCTCTGGGAGAGCTGTTTTCTGAGGTAGATGCACCAAATTATCAGTATAGTATCTAGTGCCTCTCCCCAAAATACCCCCCAAGTTTCAAAATAATTGGACAAGGGGGTCCAATTCTATGAGCCCCAAAAGAAGGTGCCCCTATCCTTCATTATTTCCTATGGAAGGAAGACATTTAAAAAGGTGTGCTGTCCCTTTAAATGTGATGGCCAGAACTCCCTTCGAGTTCAATTATGCTTGTCACTTCCTTGTTCCTGGCTCCACCCCCAAAGTCCCCAGATATTTCTTCAATTGGACTTGGCAACCCTATTGTGCAGATATGCAAAACTGGCAGTCAGTGCTAATGACAAACAATTCAGACAGTGCCCTTACCATCAGTAGGAATCACCCATGGGGTGAAGGGGAAAAAAGGCCACCAAAAGCTTCACTGGAAGCAAGAGATATTATGGCTCCTCTTGCCTTTTCATTCTTGGAGTCCCAGGCTCTCTGCTTTGTTGGTTCATCGTCTCCTGGTTGGCCATTCTGGATAACATCCCATAATCCTGTTTTAAGAAGATGACTCTTCATTCGTTCTCTCCAAATTAGATCATTGTTCTCTGTGAGTCTATCTTTCAAGTGAACATGCTTTGCACCACAGGAGGTCACCATCTTTGTTCTCACCTGCTTGTGCCAAGGCCCTGTGGCAATCTTTCTACCTAGAAATGGTTCATCACAGTAATTCCATCATTTCTGCCTTTCATTACAGGTGGCAGTTATAATTCCTGTTTCTGTGAGCTGTTTCACCCATTACTGTAGAGCTGCCAGGTCTGCCCTGACTACTAGTGGGAGATTGGGGGGGGGGGGTGCCAAACTCAGGTTGGGAAACTCCTGGAGATTTGGGGATGGAGTTGGGGGAGGACAGGGAGCTCAGTGATCTACAGTGCTGTCGAGTCTGTTTTCCAAAGCATCCATTTTCTTTGGGAGAACTGATATCTGCAGTCTATATGTGAGCTGTAATGCCACGTCTCATCTCTTACTGTTGTTTGTGTGTGTTTAATATGTGCCTAAGTGTTATGTATGTGCCTTAAAGTATGTACTTCCTGCCGGCTCATCGGAGTCAGGAAAGCAGAGCTTGGGGACTGTATAACAATGGGTAGTGAGATCCAAATATCTGCCGCCCTGCACCAGTCACAGACCCCTGCTTGTTTGAATGAACCAATGACAAGCCAGCGCAGGAGATTAGAGTTGTATATAGGTTTGGCCCACAGGCCCTTAGTCAGTCTTTGTTAAGAGCAGCCTTCACCATACTTTCCTTAATAAAGAGCTGTCCTCACTATGATCTCGTCTCTGCAATGCTTTGAACCCTGTATATTATAGTGGCAATGAAGGTGGGATTGACAGGTGAAGTGACTCAACTTCTATCTCCTCTACCATGACGTTGAAAATGAGTGGAAGCAGAAGCAGCTTTTGCTCAACCTCTGTGGAGAAGATATGCTAGTGCTGGCAGAGAACCTGATGTCACCAGTGCGGCTGACTGATGACGCTGCCACATACAAGGTCATCACAGAGAGACTCACGGAGCATTTCTCACCCAGGCCAATGCTCACGGCCCTGCGACTAGAATACCACAAGCGGGTACAAAAAGCCAGCAAGACCACTTCGACCTTCTTAGCTGAGCTGTGCCGTCTGGCCCGAGATTGTAAATTCGTGAGCCTCGACGAAGCGCTGCTGTGCTGTTTTGTGGCAGGCCTCCGCAACGAGAAGCTACAGGCCAAACTGACGAGACACAACAAATGCACGCTGGTGGACGCCCTGGACGAGGCAGCTGCCTACGAGAAGTAGCATAAGGAGCAGCGAAACACTGCAACAAACCAGGTCGCCAGCAGGTCCAACTGGGAAGACTCCGGCGAGGAAGATGCACTTCAGACACGCCAGGCCCTGAAGCGCCAAAAGCCACATTCCACTGACCCTACCTCGACAAGAGAATATGCCAGCTGCGGGGAAGCCCACGAGCACCATGTCTGCAAGTTCTGGAACACCATCTGCCACACATGTGAAAAAATGGGGCACCTCATACGGGTGTGTCAGTCGAAGTTGCTGCGCCCTGGCGGGAAACTGCAACTGAAAGATAGCCGCCGCCACGAGGTTGCATTTGTGGAGGACATCCAGGCGCTCTCCGAGGCAAGGGACCAGGTATGCCAGCTCCCCATGCCCTCCCCGGGCAAATACAAGGTGACTCCCCGGGCAAATACAAGGTGACTGTGCTCATAGCAGGCAGGCCCTGCCAGATGGAAGTTGATTCAAGGCCGGGCCAGATGGTAATATTGGCCCAGACATTCAGGGAACTGTGCCCGGTGAGGGAAGCCCAGTTAAGCCCATCCCCCTTTGTAGTCCAGGACTTTCAGAAGAGGGAGATCGCAGTACTGGGAGTAGGAAATGTCCGTGTCAAGTACGGCCAGTTTTCCGGCTGGCTGCCCCTGGTAATAGTCGAGGGGGACCTGTGCAGTCTACTGGGGCAGTCCTGGTTCAAGGCCCTGGGAATCCGGGTAACCAGCATCCATCATGAGCCCGCACCCTCCCAGACTAATTTCCAGAGGGTGTGTGAAGAATTCCCCGCCATTTCCGATGGCAGCCTAGGTACCTACACGGGAGAGCCAGTGATCCTACAACTAGACCTCAATGTGCAGCCTATTAGGTTGGTGGGTGCCCCTGGCGTTAAAGCCCAAGATAGAGGAGGAGTTGGACCGCCTCGTGGCTCAAGGGGAACTGGAGCTGGTGGCAAACACCAAATGGGAAACCCCCATAGTCACTCCAGTAAAGCCCAATGGCAGCGTGCGCATTTGTGCAGATCATAAATGTACAATAAACAAGGCACTGCAAGGCCATGCTTATCCAGTGCTGGTGGTGGGTCATGTGTTGGCCTCGCTGGCAGGAGCTAAGATTTTTGGGAAGCTAGATTTGGCTCAGGCTTATCAGCAACTTCCAGTAGATGCCGCCACCGCAGATGCTCAGACTATCGTCACACACAGGGGGGCTTTCAGGGTCAAACGGCTGCAGTTTGGCGTCAGCATGGCCCCGGGGATCTTCCAGAATTTAATGGACTCTCTCCTTAAAGGCATTCCCAGGGTCCAGCTGTTCTTCAATGATGTGCTGATCGCCGCAGCCACGGAGCAGGAATTTGCATCCCGCCTCCGTGCAGTATTACAGTGGTTCGAAGGGGCAGGGTTGAAGGTCAAGAGAGAGAAATGTGAATTGGGGGTTACCAGCATTGACTTCCTGGGGTACAGGGTGGATGAGCAAGGGATTCCCCCAACAAGGGACAAAATCAGGGCAATTTGTGATGTGCCGGCCCCCAGGAACAAGGCGGAATTACAATCATTTTTGGGATTTCTAAATTTCTACCATGCTTTCCTCCCCCACAAGGTGGCAGTAGTGGAACCTCTGCACCACCTACTGGACAAAAGGCTCCATGGGCTTGGGGTCACCAGCAAGCCTTGTCGTTTCAGGACATTTTGACTTCCAACAGCTTGCTGGCGCACTTTGATGAGCGGCTGCCAGTCACCCTGGCCTGTGATGCATCACCATACGGGGTGGGGGCAGTCTTGGCTCCCATGCTGCTGGACGGCCACGAGGTCTCGGTGGCATACTATTCCTGAACCTTGCAAAAGCCAAAGCTCAACTACGTGCAGATTGACAAGGAGGGTCTGGCTATAGTTGCAGGGGTAAAGAAATTTCCTGACTATTTGTATGGTCGGCCCTTCACAATGCACACAGACCACAAGCCAATTGGGCTAAAGAGAGCAATGAAGATTCTAGCGCATTACTGTCAAGTTAACCAGGTTGAAATAAATTACTCAAAATCAAAAATTTTAGCCTTTGCAAAAAGACCTAAGGTATATCATTGGAAGATAAACGACAGGGCTATTGAACAGACACGCTGCTTTAAGTATTTAGGGGTAGTTTTTCAGGCCTCAGGGGCCAGGAAGGCACACGTGGACTACGTTACAACTAGTGCAGCAAAAAGCTCAGGAGCCATAGAGAAATTCTACTGGACCTCCGGGGGGCAGAACGTGGCGGCTGCAGTCAAGGTCTTTAAGGCCAAGGCCCTCGCCCAAATGTTATATGGGGCACCTTTGAGTATAACACCATATCAGCATCTCTGGCAGTTAGCGGAGAAAGTGCAATCCGAATTCCTTAGGCATATACTACAAGTCCCTCCATGTGCTCCCAACTCACTTATCAGAGTAGAAACGGGTATGGTTACAGTGAAAGCAAGATTGTGGATTGCTGCTATTCTCTACTGGTACAAATTAATGATTCAGCCCACCAGTTTGGCAGGGCTGATAGTAAGAGATTCATTTGTTCCTCTGTGGATCAGAGAAATGGAGTCCAAGTTGGGCTATTATGGACTATCTAAACAATTTTTGCTCAATATGGAGCATAATCTGGTTAAACCCTTTCTTAAACAGAGGATCTTGGATGTTGAAAGACAGCATGATCTGAATCAGCTTAAAGGCTATTTACCAGGAATAGAGGAGTTACATAAAATAACAGGTTATTGAGCAGACAGGTTAAAACGGATAAAAGGAAGTACTTCTTCACCCAAAGGGTGATTAACATGTGGAATTCACTGCCACAGGAGGTGGTGGCGTCCACAAGCATAGCCACCTTCAAGAAGGGGTTAGATAAAAATATGGAGCAGAGGTCCATCAGTGGCTATTAGCCACAGTGTGTGTGTGTGTGTGTGTATGTGTGTGTATATATATATATATATATATATATATATTTGGCCGCTGTGTGACACAGAATGTTGGACTGGATGGGCCATTGGCCTGATCTAACATGGCTTCTCTTATGTTCTTATGTTCTTAACACTGATGCCATACTTGCAAAACCTTGACAAAGCAGAGTATAGGAGAGCATTTACTCTTCTCAGATTTGATATGTTACCGTCAGCTATTATTGAAGGCAGATACACAGGACAATTATACGAGGAGAGACTGTGTATTTGTGGGGACAATAAACCGGAAGATAGGGAGCATGTACTATTCCAATGTAAATTATATCAGCATATTAGGGCCGAGTATATACTCCCGATCTGTGCCAGTGTCCCTGGAAGAAATATTAGATTTCAGCTAGACAGATTATTGGCTGATAGGAACAAAGGAACCACTTTATGTGTGGCAAAGTTTGCTTCGCGAGCCATAAGTCTCCGGAAGCAATTCTTAAGGGGAATACCCAATTGAACGCCTTGGTTCTGGAATTTAATCAGTGTTTTGGGGAGGAAATTATATTTTATACTGTCTATGTTTTATTCTCATTATAGTATTGCCTAATTATATTTTATACTGTGTATGTTTTATTCCCATTTTACTATTGCCTTACTGTATCTTATTAAGTTATTTGTATTTAATTGATTGGTCTTTGACCGTATTAAACTTTCATTCGACCACAAGCCCATGCTAGGATTGTTTGCCCCCAACTGCCAGACACCGCAAATGCTTTCACCATGGGTCTTTCGGTGGTCCATCTTCCTTGCAGGGTACTAGTACAGTCTGTGGTACCAACCGGGGAAGGCGATGGGCCACGTGAACATGTTGAGCCGACTGCCGCTGCCTTCCATGGACCCAGATCCTGCCCTGGCTTACCAGATCTTCCGGATCGCCCGGTACACGCTACGGACATTGTCTGATGCTCCAGGAAAGACAATACCCTCTTGCAGGTCCTGGACTGGGTGTGTAGGGGATGGCCAGCAGGCCAAGTGGGGTCAGAATTCTCTGCGTTTGTATCCCGCCGGGATGAATTGTCAGTACACAAGGGGTGTCTGTTGTGGGGAAATAGGGTGGTGGTACCCCCGGTTTTAAAGCAGTAAGTCCTCAGTGCACTATACGAGACACACCCTGATATTGTGCGCATGAAGGCGCTAGCCCGCAGTTATGTCTGGTGGCCAGGAATCGATGATGCCATTGAGTCCTGGGTAGCTTATTGCCAGCCATGCCAGGAGACTTGGCCAGCTCCGCCTAGAGCCCCAGGTCAACAGTGGGAACACACATGAAACCCCTGGTCCTGCCTGCATTTAGATTTTGCAGGGCCCTTCCAGAGACCGGTATTCTTCCTGATCATAGATTCCCACTCCAAGTGGCTAGAGGTAATCCCGGTAGCATCCACTTCCACCAGGGCAGCACTAGGGGCACTCCAAAGGGTTTTCACCACACATGAGTTGCCAGACACCCTTGTCTCGGACAACGGGAGGGCATTCACTTCAGTCGAGTTCCAAGACTTTTGTGGCCAAAATATAATAAAGCATATAAAGTCGCCCCCCTTCCATCCCACCACAAACAGCCAAGCGGAGTGGATGGTGCAGGCTACCAAAGAATCGCTCCACCACATTGTCCAGGGCTACTGAGAAGCCTGCCTAGCCAAATGCCTGCTCACCCAACACTACACCGGTAACCGGCCGAAGCCCAGCAGAACTGCTCACGGGTAGGAGGCTTAACACATTACTAGACTGCATGCACCTGGACTGGGTCCCAAACCTACAGGAGGTACTGGAGATGGTCCAGGCGCCCAGAGGGTTCAACACAGGGCAGCATGGATAGCAGCCCAAGTCTCTAGGGTACTGGGGGCCGTAATGTATGAGCTCACCTCAGAAGAGGGATTCACAATGAGGCGACACATAGACCAGTTACAGTCCTGTGAGGCACCAGAGGGCAGGGTAGCAAGCCCGGATGCATCGCTGGCCAACAGTCCGGAGGTGGAGACGGAAGAAGTGACTGCCCCGGAGGCCGCAGCTCAACAAACACCCGCGCTGCAAGGGGAATCGGAACACCTGTCTGGAACTGAGCATCAGGAAGAACCCGAACCACTGGCTGAGGTTACAATGCTACCGGGTCCCCAGCCCGCTGCACCCGAGGCTGCAACCTCCCGCCTGTGGCCCCGGAACTCAGAAGGTCAACACACGAGCGGCGCAAGTCAGCGTACCTACAGGACTCCGTACAATAGGGCTTGCAAACTTAGGGGGGAGGGATGTTATGTATGTGCCTTAAAATATCTACTCCCTGCTGGCTCATTGGAGCCAGGAAAGCAGAGCTTGGGGACTGTATAACAATGGGTAGTGGGATCCAAATACCTGCCGCCCTGCACCAATCACCTGCCTGTTTCAATGAACCAATGACAAGCCAGCGTGGGAGATTAGAGTTGTATATAGGTTTGGCCCACAGGCCCTTAGTCAGACTTTGTTAGGAGCAGCCTTCACCATGCTTCCCTTAATAAAGAGCTGTCCTCATTATGATCTCGTCTCTGCAATGCTTTGAACCCACTATATTATACTAAGATTTTTTTTAAGCATACACTGTTGACTGTCAAAACAGACAATGCAGAGATCATGGGTCCCAATCAGTCTATACAACGCAGATTTTGTGCATGCAGAGTCACAAATGGGATCAGGGTCCCATGGGGGAGGGTTTAATCCTTCAAAATTTGCTCAGTTTTGATACTCAAAACAGGGGTCCCTGCACCATTATGGAGGAAGGAAGGAAACAGTGGCAGTTTAGTAGTACATTGTTAGAATATGCAGTCTTTATCATGTATTTTAAGATGCTTTTTGCCATCACTTTGTTTCTATGATTATTTCTATAAATGCTAGGTGAAGTAACAGATGGATCTTTATAGTGTAAATGTGTCTATATATATTTAAAAAGTGGTGAATGGGAGAAACAGGTGTTTCATTGCCAGCAGACTTTTTAAAAGGCTGGGATTGACTTTGGTTCCCTATTGAGCATGCATGTGGTGGCAAACCTGGGTTTGCTGCCATGTAATATGTAAACTCTTATAATCAGAACTGTTTCTCTGCAATAGTCTTGATTTGGAAGCTCTGCCTTTCTTATCTGAGAAATAGACTGCAGTTAGACTGAAGTTATTGAAAAGTGAGAGACTCGACACTCTGCATATGCTTAGAGTCTTTGACACCAAAGTCAGACCCTATACCCTCCAACTTCAAAGATAGAAAGTAAGGGAAAACTTGTAACTAGTGTTCCCTCTAAGCTGCAGTCTTGTGAGAAAAAATTCTGCTTCGTGAGCTGCTGGCATTAAAGTTGTGAGCTACTGCATGAATTATTGTGCTCTGGGGTCATCCTTCCTGAGCTAAGACAAAAATGTGTGAGCTGGAGGCAAAAAATCTGTGAGTTAGCTCATGCTAACTCAGCTTACAGGGAACACTGCTTGCAAGTATCACAGCAAGGGTCACTGGGTATCAATATGGGGTCTGGGAAAGAGAGAGAGGGGGGCTTAATCCTCCCCCCTTCACACAGCCAAACCATTTTTCTGAATTGAAACAGCACTGGGGAGCTGTTATTTACCTTGCTGGAAGGGGGGCAGTTCCTGATGTTTTGCAGGTTAATTTCCACAACAGGGCAAATAGTGAGTCCCGAGGGGCATTTTAGGTCATAATAATGGTTGTTGGGACCTGAGAAATGCTTGGAGATTTGGGATTGGAGCCTGGGAATGGTGGGGTTTGGGGTGGAAAGAAACTCAGGGGTATAGTGCCATAGAATCCACCCTCTGAAACAGCCATTTGCCTGTGAAGGAACTGATACCCTGTAGTTTCAAGGAGAGATGTAATTCTTGGAGATCTCCAGGCCCCACATGGAGGAAGGCAATGCTAGGTGGGAAGGAAGCTTACATCTCCTCTCCCCAAAGGCCCAGTCCAAACTGGGCCTCGGTGCGCTTGCCTGGGAATCACCCAGCACACATCTGTTTCACAGTCTGAAGGATGGACCTGGCCGGGAACAACATGCCGTGCAATTAGACCCATTATTCCAAACAGCCAAATGTGCCAGTTCACCTTCTTTAAAAAGGTAGGTAAAGGTAGTCCCCTGTGCAAGCACAAAGTCATAATTGACCCATGGAGTGACATCACATCATTATGTTTTCTTGACAGCCTTTTAGGGGGTGGTTTGCCATTGCCTTCCCAGTCATCTACACTTTACCCCCAGCAAGCTGGGTACTCATTTTACTGACCTTGGAAAGACGGAAGGCTGAGTCAACCTTGAGCCGGCTACTTGAACTCAACTTCCACTGGGATCGAACTCAGGTTGTGAGCAGAGCTTGGACTGCAGTACTGCAGGTTACCACTATGTGCCACAGGGCTCTTTATTTACCTTCTGTGCACTGTATTAATTTACTCCATCATCTCTTGCCTTCTACAAGGGTAAAGGCTAGCAGGACATTTCTCCTTTGGGTTAAACTTAAAGGCATAGTAGAAAAACATAAAATGTGTTCTCAATGGTTCAAAATAGACTTTAATATGTGAAATAAGAGCCTGAGCGCTGCATGATGCCTCAGTGCTCAAGGGCATGCATGGACACTGGAGAGGAGGACTCTGCTCCCCCTCCATGATTTGACTGCTAAATTTCCTAGAAGAGAGTTGAACTTTGAAGTTTTGCTGTTCATATTAAAAAACAAAGCAAGGCATTTCCCATTCACTCATCATACAAAAACAACAGGGACTGGAGTACCCAAGGCATCTCCCCCCCCCCCCCCAACCGCTCACTCTTTTGAAGTCCAATTGCTTCGATCTGCACTATGAAAATGAGCTGGCCTCTCTTCGTGGTGGGACAGCAGTAATGCTGCGCAGAGGCCTATGGCACTGTCAGGTTCAGAGATGTATACCTCTCTAGCTGTGCTGCTGCAAAAGGCTGGACATTTCATTCCTGCTGCCAAGCAGTGGTTGTCGCTACTGTTTGGTCTGTTCCCCATCAGCTGAGCTAATGGAGTTTGGACTCACAAGGCTTGTAAACGGGTTGTGATTTAATCTCTCCGGGTTGCTGAGCAGCTGTGAGGATTCCCCCCTTTCCCCTGCCTGTCTACGAGATAACATTAGCCATGGCTTTAATTCCCCCACAAACACCTTTGCTGCCAACTCCGCTGCCCGTTCACCCTTAATGCGTACGGCAGGAGGATTTGGCTGCCGAGCTTCTGGAGATAAAGAGCAGATCTCGGCAGAACTCAATCCTTTTTTGTCTCCACGACTACCCAGCCAATTTGTTCCATCATCCAGTCCCCTCGTTGTGGAAAGTGTGTGGTGTTGGGGGAGGGTGGGGGGCAGACTGTTGGAAAGAGGCTTCTTTCATTAGAACTGCTTCCTGCATTCAATTTGGATGGGGATCGCTTGGAATAAAATGCCTCTTGCAGCTATTGCTGGGCCTCACATTACCATTGATCGGGGTAATCAATAGCAGAGACTCCACTTGACTTGCTGCCTTCCGGTATTTTCAGCAAGAACCTGTTCAGCATGGCATGGTGTGGCTGTCTGTCACTAATGCCTTGGGGACTGTAACACCATGAAGAACAGTTCTTGCAATCATTGTGCACTCAAGGGAAGCTTCGGAACTAAATACCTAGCTGTATCTAAAAACTTTGATGCTGTGACGATACAGCTATGTATCTAAGGTAGGGGGCAATAGGATAGTTCAGACAGAAGCGAAATGAGTGTCACTTGTCAGCATAACCTTGCCAGTTGTTAAAACAGCATTAAATGCACACAGCATTTTCCTTTCACTGTGGCATAATTAAACATTTCCAATATGGCTGCTAAAAATAGATATCTTCTCAAGAAGCCTAAAGGCTTAGTGGGAGCAGCAGGTCAGGCAGAGTGGCGACCATGCAGCTTCTGTGTGGCTTCCAGTAGATGCTGCTGAAACATATTGCTGTGTGGTGTGCTGCATGTAACATTTCAGTGAGCCCTCCTTTTGTGTTGTGCACTGCTACCTCTCAGCATTTACACTGGCCGCTGTTTGAGATCTATGCAAAGCAGCTTTCTTATTATATTCCTGCCATTTTGGGAATCTTCAAGTGCCAGGATGAAGGAAGCATATGAATATTTATGAGGAGACACTTGTGCCAGCACTACAAACATGTATGTATAGGTGTTATTTCATTTTTTTCCCCCACCCTCCCTCCTCAGGGTGGTTCATGTAGGTAGACACCTCCCCCAGTTTATCCTCACAACAACCCAGCGAGGGAAGTTAGGCTGTGAAAGAATGACTGGCTCAAGGTCATGCTGTGAGTCTCCTGATGAGTGGGTGTTTGTCAATACACAAGCAAGAGGGCTGGGATTCAGCCAACACAGGTCAGCCCATGAAATAAATCTGTGGTAGCTGACATTATTGCTGGGACTTGTTTTGCCTCACAGCTGAACAACCAGTTCAGATTTTAGATTTTGGTTGGGATTTGACTACCTCCTTCACAAAATTTACTGATAATTTTTTAATACAAATCTTAGAAAAGCCCAAAATGAGTAATAATCTAGAGTCTCTAAATATTTCAGTATCCAGTATGTAGTATTCTCAAAACGCAATTTGTATCATTCTATTAATTACCTGTGCCTGACCTGGATAGCCCAGGCTAGGCTGATCTTGTCAGATCTTGAAAGCTAAGCATGGTTGGCCCAGACTAGTATTTTGATGAAAGACCTCCAAGGAATCCCAGGGTTGTGACACAGAGCCAGGCAATGGCAAACCACATCTGAATGTCTCCTGCCCTGAAAACCCAATGGGGGTTGCCATAAGCCAGCCGTGACTTGATTACACTTTCTACCACCATTAATTATCTGACCAACATGTTATATCTTTCCTGTGATCCTTTCCCCCCTTGTTTTTTAACTCTGTTGACAATGAGCTCTTTTTTATGTTGGTTGTGGTTTCTTTGAGAAAGGTGTAACCAGGCTTGGCTGACATTTTGGAAACTGTGATCTGTGACACAATTGGGTGAGGGTGAGGAGAAACAGGCATGACTTCTGAAAGATTTGTTCAGACTTGTTTGAGAGTCACTCCCTAATTCCCCGTCCCTCAATAACTTGGGAATTTTAGTTTGTGAGGCATCTTTACCATAGACCAGGGGTGGGGAACCTTTTTTCTGCCAAGGGCCATACGGAAATTTATAACATCATTCGCGGGCCATAAAAAATTATCAACTTAAAAAACAGTGCCCTGCTGAGGGAGAATCATTCAGGCCAGCAAAATTAATGCAAATAATTGTTCTTCTATTTGAAGTCATGTGGGGAGAGCCTAATCTGACACACACACATACACACACACATCCAGCTCGCTGCTCTAGGCAAATGCATAGGTCCAGGGCTTTTTTGTAGAAAAAGCCCAGCAGCAGCTCAGTTGCATATTAGACCAGATCCCCTAAGATTAGCATATTAGGTCACACACTCATTAGCATATTTGGCCACACCATCTGGAATAATCAAGTACAAATCAAGTGAACTGTGACAGTAACTTTTCCAGGCCCTGCAGACCCTTTTCCAGGCCAGCCAGCCAGGCCCCAGGGAGGCTGCCGCACAATACATCTGGGCCCTATGATCCCTGCCTGGCCCTGGGGAGGCTGCTGCACAAGTGCGGCTGGGCCCCACAATTCTCGCTGGCCAGCCAGCCCCAGGGAGGCTACCACATGGCTCGGTTTGGTTCAGCAATCCCCGAGGGCCACACCAGTAACCTCGAGGGTCGTATACGGCCCTCGGGATGAAGGTTCCCCACCCCTGCCATAGACTGTCCAGCTGCTCATCAATGACATTGCCCAGGAGTCTTTAGGGCAGTGATGTCAAACTCATTTGTTATAAGGGCCAGATCTGACATACATGGGGCTTTGTGGGGGCAGGCCATACATATCATAAAATGTAATGACAGGTAGTAGAGGTATAAACATTATAAAAGATACAGATAAACACTATTAAAGATATTATTCTACTTAAAATACAAATAAGCTTAAAACTCTTGTGATGTTATGTTTAAAATGGAAAGGTGGGGAAATAGCACAAGTATCAAACAGAAACTAAAAATATAAACCAAAAATATGCTCTGGGCTTAGGAAAACATGACATGGCTGAACATTGCAAGCTTCTCCTCCCCCCCCTCCGGTCTACTCAATTTGGCAATGGATCTCCAGTGTAATATCCTCCTTTGGCTGTGGTTCCCAGGTTAGAGAACTTACTAGGCATCTGTTCTAAGGTCCATTCAGCAGAGACAAGCTGACTCGAAGCATCAACCCTTTATTAGCAAGGTTACACAACTCCTGTAAGGAACAGCTTCTAACTGGCAATATAAACACTGAAAAGTGAGACTGAGTTCCAGTCCATTAAAACACATTGCAGCACAGACAAAGCTACAAAGAACACAGAGAATGGACTTTCCATTAAGGTCTCTTCCATTAAGGTTCTCCCAGAAGTCTATCTTTTCTTTGCAGTTTAGCAAGCCCAGAATTGCTTCCTGCTTCAGCCTGCAAAGACAAGGCAGGAGCTGGGAGTTTCAGCTGCCTTGGAGCTTCAAAGGGTGAGGGCAGGAAGGAGGAGGGGGAGAAGAGAGCCCCACGGGCCTGATTAAAGCCTTGGGCAGGCCAGTTGTTGCCTGTGGGCTGGACATTTGACACCCCTGTTTAAGGGATGATGGGACAGCTACAGTCCAATCCTATGCAGAGCTGGTCCATTGATTTCAGTGGGTTTGGACTGGAGTGCCTCTGCATAGGATTGCACTGCTAAAGTGCTATAAAGCCAGCACAGGTTAGTAGGTCCCAAGGCTATGTCTGCAATGCAGTGACATTCTGTGTGCTTTTCACTCACATTGCTCACAGTGCATTTCCCTTGAATTGTCTGCCCCTTCCCCTGCCCTGAAGAGTGAAGGCATCATTTATTTTTCTGTGGCTGCACATGTTTAGCTATGCTGAAGTAACTGGGCTGTCACATTAGGATAGCAGGTGGGGTATGCTTGGCTTTGACAGATAGATTGCCCTTTCTTTAAACCCCCCCCCCCCCACAAGATTTGCACTATATTCAGCTCTCATTTGAAAACAGATCAGTGCAATCACAGCAAAGCACAATGAACAAGCAAGAGAAAAATAAAAGCCATCCAAGATGACTGATCTAGGCAGAAGCATCTGGCGATGGAGAAAAACAGCAAGGGTGATCAAGGAAGCCCAAGGACACCATAAAACCCTGCCAATCCCCAACTATTCTAGGGTAGGTTTATGTGGTGAATGTGAGATTTCAAGCCATGCACATTTTGTTGCTCTGTAATAAATGGTGTAATCATTTGGTCTGGGATGGCTTTATGCAATGATAACTCATGGGCTACACCGATTCCCAGTTGGGCCTTGTGTAGATGCCACAAGCAAAATACACATTACATTCCCATAAAATCAAGATTAATGCTCAGCGGTGCAGACAAACCCTAGGAAAGGGCAACCATAAAACTCTATCTCATTCCTTTTCTCTTTTCCTTCTCTCTCTGCGCACACACATCCATGACCTTCCTACCTTCTGCTTTTACATCAGCCCAGCCTGGGAATTCCAGCACAAACTCATTTCTCTTAGGGTTTGTCAAGAAGTACTAAGAAAGCATCAGATCACACAAGACATGGATCAAATACAAGTCCTTTAAAGTTTTAATGACAAAAATTATTGTTAGAGAAGTGCTCAGACACTCTTGTTTGTTGACCAAAGATTCCAATATGTTCCCTAAAGCAGAAATCTCTGTAAGTTATATAGTGTTATGTAAATTATTTTAAAATATGGTATATAGAATAGCTGCTGTTCTATGACAGGGGAGAAACCTTTTTCAAGATCAACCTACGAAGGATACTGAGTGACTGAAGGATCCACAGGGACAAATTCATGTATGCGATAGGCAGTTGATTCCACCCCACCCTCTGCTGTGACATTTCCAAGTCAAAGAGTTTATCTCAAGGTCTAACAAGACAAGAAATGGGAGATCTATAACAAAATCTTCTGTGCATTTGTAAAAGGCCAATAGCAATTGTGTGAGACCCCAATTTGAACTGGGGCTGCAGCATGTGAAGGAGAAAGGGTTTAACCCCTCCACCTGCCCATGTTTTCTGAATTGGGGCCCCACACAGTTGCCCTTGGCCTGTACAGATGTTGGAGAGAGCTGGTCATAGATTCCTCAGTATAAACACATTTACCCCTCAATATTCTCCTATAAAAATGATGATGTCTTAAAATTCAACAGGTATTCTCTGAATATCTGCCACCAAATATTTGAGATCTATATTTGACATCCAGTGGTGTTTGACTTTGATATTTGATATTTGGCTTGGATATTTGATTTCAGTATTTGATATTTTTCAGCTGATATTTGAGTATATTTGATAGATGACCTATAACGATATTCATTATAGCTGAGTTGAAGTCCTAGTAAGTATCTGATGGTCTTTGACAGTTGACATGTAATGTTATCATCATATAAGGTTGCCAACAACCTGGAGAAAAAGCAACCTGCCCCTCTAGTAGAGACTTAATGTGTGGAAATGGGCAGGTGATGCTTTTCATGATGTGGAGGAAAATAATATCACCCTGTTAACAACATCCCATAAAAGCTATATTAAAGGTATAGACCATTTTTTCCTTCCAGCTTGGCGTAGTGGAGAGCCAGTTTGGTGTAGTGATTAAGTGCACAGACTCTTATCTGGGAGAACTGGGTTTGATTCCCCACTCCTCCACATGCACCTACTGATGTGACCTTGTGTCAGCCACAAGTTCTTGCAGAGCTGTTACTCTCAAGTGCAGTTTCTATCAGAGCTCTCTCAGCTCCATCTAGCTCACAGGATGTTTGCTGTGGGGAGGGGAAGGGAAAGGAGATTGTAAGCCACTCTGAGACTCCTTTGCATAGTGAAGGGTGAGGTATCAATCCAATCCAATCTCTTCTCTTTTCTCTCTCTTCTTTCTTCCAGGTAGTTGGCAACCCTAGACAAATTATTATAAGCTAAGATGGCAGGGAGAGGGATTGCATGAAGTTGGTTCTTGGACACATGTTGGTAAATCATGTTATATATAGAGAGATATATCTGCTGTAATTCAGGGATTAGACTGCCAGCTGAGAATGTCTGGGTTCAGATATCACCTAGAGCCCCACAACTGTGGGAATTAGTCTGTCTGTCTGTCTGTCTCTGTCTCTCTGTCTCTCTCTCTCTCTGTGTCTGTCTGTTACATCCCTGCTGCCCCCCGGGGGGGGGGTCTCTTGGCAGCCAGCCCTCCCGGTGGGCCTCGTCGCCAGCTGTGAAGGTCTCAGAATGTGAGGAGGTCGGGTTGCTTCACCCTTCTGACACTCCTTTCCCCGGCTCAACAGTGGAGGCTCCCGTAATCTCTCTCTCTCTGTGCTGGGCAGCCTCCCCATCTCATTCGCCCCTCTTCCTCCTCTACCTCTCAGCCTGGCTTCCTTTTATTCTCTTTTGAGCCATATCCCTTTTTCCCCGCTCCCTCCTCAGGCTGGCCTTGCCCCTCTTCAAAAGCTCTGATGCCAAACCTGACATTCTGGGGCGGTTCCCTCGTCTGGCCTTTGTGCTGGCCCTCTGGTGGGCTGGGCTGCAAGGTGCGGCAGCACCAGCTGCCGTGGTTCGGGGCAAGCCTCGACGGCTCATCACGGGCTGGCCCCGGCTCTTCTCTGGCGGCTGGCCAGCTTCTCCCACGTCAGGCGGCTGCGGAGTTTGGTGCGGCCATCGCCCGGCCCTCCAGGCTCCTTGAATCGTGTTGGGGTGAGTGGGGGTGCTGCACTGGCTTGCGGCGGGGTGGGCATGAGACTCGGCCGGGGGAGTGGTCATGGGGGGAGTGACCCCGGCTGGGGGGGCAGCCGCGGGGGGGGCAACCCCCCCTTCGCCGAGTCCCGAGGTGGGACAACCCCCCCCCCCACGCTCCTTGCCACTTGGAGTCCTCTTCGAACAGGCGTGAGAGGTAATCGGCCACTTTGTGGTCTGCTCCAGCCTGGTGATGCACTGTGAAACAAAAAGGGAGAAGGTATAAGTACCACCAAAGGACGCGGTCGTTTTCATTCAGTGCATCCACAAGAGGGGGGCGTGATCGACCACTAAGCAAAAGGGGTTATTGGCCAGATAGAACCTCAGGGCCCCCACGGCCCATTTCACTGCCAGGGCTACTTTTTCCACAGTGGAATAGGCTCTCTCGGCCGGTGACAACTTGTGAGTGATAAACATGACTGGATGTTCCGCGCCCGGGTCTCCCTGTGACAGGGCTGCCCCGATCCCGGTCCCTGAAGCGTCAGTGTGCAGGGTGAAGGGTCACAAAAAGTCCAAATTCTGCAAGACCAGCTCTCTAGACAGGTTGGTGAGGATGTGTTCAAACGCCGCCTCTTGGTCAGGCCCCCAGTGCAGGAGGTTGGGGCTGGTCTTCCGCATCGTCAACGGGGTACCAATGACCGCAAAGTTAGATATAAACTTGCTATAATACCCTGCAAATCCCAAGAAGCGTCGCAGTTGTTTCTTGGTGTGGGGGTGAGGCTGTTGCTCCAGGGTTACAGTCTTTTGGGGCAGGGGTCGTAGCTGGCCTTTCCTGTCTAGGAACCCTAAGTACTTGAGTTCCTGGAACCCCAGATGGCTTTTCTGGGGGTTGTCCCACAACCCTGCAGCCCTCAAGGGTTGCACCTGCCACAGATGGTCGAGGTGGGCATCCCACGAGGGTCTGCAGATGATAATGTCATCAATGTAGGCCCGAGTGAAGCCCTCGCACTGAGCCAAAGTGTGGTCTACAAGCCGCTGGAACATGGCGGCTGCCGCGCTGAGGCTGAATGGCATGCGTTTGAACTAAAATAGGCCCTGGGGGGTGGCGAACGCCGTCTTCTCCTGGTCTGTGGGGTGCATGGGCACTTGCCAGTAGCCCTTTGTCAGGTCTATCGTGGAGAGGTACTGGGCTATCCCGAGTTCATCAATGAGGATGTCGGCCCATGGCATCAGGTAGGCGTCAAACTTAGACAACTTATTCACCTCCCTGTAATCGACACAGAAGCGCACACTGCCATCCGGCTTTGGCACCAGGACCACGGGACTCCTCCAGTCGCTTTGGGAGGGCTCAATGATATTGAGGTGGCACAACTCGTCGACCACGCATGCAATGTCCCGGGGGTATTAGGATCTGGGACCAGTGGGGTCAGCCCGGGTTTCGTAGAGAACACCACAGGGCATTCTTGCAGGACCCCTCGGAGGTCTTTCCGCTGCGCAGGGGTGAGGGCTTCATCGAACCTCAGGAGTTCCAGCGCGTCGGCGGATGTGGTCCAGGGGAGCATGCCATCCCCCAGGTCACTAGGGTCCTCTGCCAGGAGGCCTGCTTCTTTGGGGGTGCCTTGCCGTCACCCACTTCCCTTCCACCAACCTCAAGATGCCCCAGGGTTGTTGCCCATAAAGCAGCTCAAAGGGGGGATATCCTGTAGAGGTCTAGGGTTCTCCCGTACTGCAAAGACCAGGGGGTCCAGGTAGAGGTCCCACGCTGTGGGGTGGTCATAGGCCATCTTTTTCAGCATCCACTTCAGCGTTTGATTCATCCGCTGCACCAACCCATCTGTTTGGGGGGGGTGGACCGAGGTGGACAATTGCTGGATGTGTAAGGTCCGGCACACCTGCCTCATGAGGTTGGTGGTAAAGGGGGTCCCCCTATTAGTGAGGATCTCACTGAGCAGCCCCACATGGGCTAAGTAGTGTAGTAGAGCTCGGGTGACCCCAGTGCTTTTCATGCTCGGTAAGGGTATGGCTTCTGGATAGTGGGTGGCGTAGTCCATAAGGACCAATATGTAGCGGAACCCCCTTGGGGTGCGCAGCAGTGGGCCGACAAAGTCCATGGCCACTCTCTCAAAGGGGCTGCCCATGATGGACAGGAGGGTTAAGGGGGCCCGGGGGTCGGCCCGAGCCGACATCCGTTGACAGACGTCGCAGGACCGGCAGTAGACTTGAATCTCCCTGGTGACTGACGGCCAGAAGAAGTGGGCCAACACCCTGGCCAACGTGTTCTTTACCCCTTGGTGGCCAGCCCACTGATGGTCGTGGGCCCCTTGGAGGACCTCCGGTCTATACCGGTGGGGAACTAGCAACTGCTTACTGGGCCCCAACCTCCCCTTTACCTCGCGATACCATACCCCTTCGTCTCAGACGATCCTGGGCAGGTGCTGTCCCCCGCGGGTGTCGACCACCATGCCGTTGCGAACTGCTTCCTGCCATCTCAGGTCTTCCAGCTCCTCATTGGCCTCCTGGACCTCAACAAATTGGGGATCCCTCAGCCAGGCAGCCCACGGGATGTCCTCAGGGTACTCTGCAGTGGAGGGCCCTTCTCCGAGGTCTGTGGGTTCCACCACAGCAGGAGCAGCCAGGTCGTGGTTGTTGGCTGATGGGCCTCCGTGCTGCCCAGGGTTGGCGGCTTCAAGGACGTCTGTGAAGCAGGGGGCGTCCCACCCAAGTAGGATGGGGTATGGAAGGCATGACACTTTCGCTACCAGCATGCTCCAGTGACGTCCCAGGTACTTGAGGGGGATGGATACCATGGGACACCATTCCGTATGGCTGTGGATGCAGGCAATGGACGCCGTCCGTATGATGGGCCGGTGGGCAGGTAGCAGGTGTGCTTGCACCATGGAGCTGCCGTTATCCACCATGGCCTGCACCTGGCGGCCCCCCAGGCCTACAGGAAGCATCCAGGGGGGGTGCGTCTCCCCACCTCGGCAGTTTGCAGGGACTCCTCCCATCCGGCGTCGCACTCCATCAGGGGGCATTCCCTTTTAAGGTATCTCCATTGGCCACAGGTGAAGCAGTGCCCCACCTCTCCCGGGGTCCGTCGCTCGTCCGGCGGGGGTTGGCCTTCTTCTCCTCCCTCCCAGGAGCCTGGTTTCTAGGCCAGGCTGGGCAGCAGGGGTCGATCTCGACTGGCGCCAGTCGGGCACACCCCCCATGTTTCAGAAGCCCCAGGGACTTTCCAGTGTCCATCCTGGGGGGCGCATCGTGGTGGTCAGCTGCCTGGAAATTCTCCCAGAGCTCTTGAGCTTTGCTGAGGCGGGCAGCTTTCCAACAGGCCACCCAATGCCACACCCGGGGGGGGAGCGCTTGCAGGAGCTGTTCAATCACTATTAGCTCCACTATACGTCGCCCGTCGTCTGTCATGGAGCGCAGTCATCGTGTGGTGGCGTCTTTCAGGGTCGCGATCACTGAGTGGGGTCGGGCCGCTGCCACTGGCTGCCAAGCACAAAGCTTCTGGCGGTGAGACTCTGGTGTGACCTCTAGCCAGTCCAAGACAGAGGCCTTGAGCTTGTCGTAGTCAGTGGCCTTGGCCCGCTCCAGGGCCTTCATGGTCGCCTGGGCCTCGCTGGGTCTCAACACAAAGGCCCATTGTGCCTTTGGCCATCGGACGGCTTTGGTCACTCTCTCGAAAGCCTCGAGGTAGGCCTCGACTTCGTCATTGGGGCCAAGCTTGGTGAGCGGGGGCCAGGGGCTGCGGCCTGCCCCAAAGGGCCCCGGCCTGGCGGGATCTGGCTGGGCCAACAGCACTTGCTGGAGGTCCCATACCAGTATGGCTTGGGAGGATTGCTGCTGTGTGACATCTCTGTGTGACATCTTGGAGGAGCTGGGTCTGGTGCTCCACCATCGACTGCCCAAATTGGGCCAAATTGGTGTCCATGGCGACCCCGAGCTCCACCTCCACGACAGTGTCGTCACTGCTCTCCCCGGATGAGGTGCTACTGGAACTGGACCCATACAGGGGGTGACGGGCAGCGGTCCAGCCTGGAGGCACCGGGATGTGCGGGCAGGGCGATCTCAAGAAGGAGGCGGTGCCTGCATTCTCCACCATGTTGTCATGCCCCTGCTGCCCCCCCCGGGGGGGGGTCTCTTGGCAGCCAGCCCTCCCGGCGGGCCTCGTCGCCAACTGTGGAGGTCTCAAAATGAAAGGTCAGGTTGCTTCACCCTTCTGACACTCCTTTCCCCGGCTCAACAGTGGAGGCTCCCGTAATCTCTCTCTCTCTGTGCTGGGCAGCCTCCCCATCTCATTCGCCTCTCTTCCTCCTCAACCTCCCAGCCTGGCTTCCTTTTATTGAGCCACGCCCCTTTCTCCCCGCTCCCTCCTCGGGTTGGCTTTGCCCCTCTTCAAAAGCTCTGATGCCAGACCCTGGCTTCCTGGGGAGGTTCCACAAGGTGCAGCGGCACTAGCCGCCGCATTTCAGGGCAAGCCTTGATGGCTCATCACATCACAGGGCAAGGCTTGATGGCTCTTCTCTGGCGGCCGGCCGGCTTCTCCCATGTCGGGCGGTCGCAGAGTCTGGCACGGCCGCCGCTCGGCCCTCTGGGCTTCTTGTATCGTGTTGGGGTGAATGGGGGTGCCGCGTTGGCTTGCAGCGGGGTGGGTACGAGGCTAGGCCGGGGGGGTGGTCGTGGGGGGAGCGACCCCAGCCGGGGGGGGCAGCCGGGGGGGGCCAAATCCCCACTCGGCCAAGTCTTAAGGCAGGACACTATCTATCTGTCTGTCTGTCTGTCTGTCTGTCTGTCTGTCTGTCTGTCTGTCTGTCTGTCTATCTATCTATCTATCTATCTATCTATCTATCTATCTATCTATCTATCTATCTATCTATCTAATCATCTTCAGCCACAAGTGAACCTCTTTCATTGCCTAACCTAATACTTCTCTTATGTTCTTATGGATAAACACATGGAGCAGAGGTCCATCAATGCCTATTAGGTTTAGATCAGGGGTATAAAACTCATTTGTTATGAGATATGGATCTGACATAAATGAGATCTTGTCAGGCTGGGCCATGTGCATCATAAAATTTAATTCCAGGCTGCAGAGATATAACCTTTATAAAGGACACAGACAAACACAAAATTTCTTAAAACTTAAAATAAATCATGCTTAAAAGATTAGCACTCCAGCAATATTTTATTTATTTAACGATTTCTGATAACTGGCACCTCTTGCTCTGAATTATTGCATCAAAATCTGGAGATAGTGTCTGTGCTGTAGCAATCTTGAGTATGCTATTAGATGTTGTTCAGATGTGTATCTGTAAGCTTCAGGCGCACTTTTGATTTATTGACATTCATTAGAGAAATCACATGGTCAATGCTTTGAGCTTAAAGCCCAGAGGAAAACATGAAATGGCTGGGCATTGTGAGCTTTTGTACATAAGTTGCTTGGTGTGCTGGTCAAGAACATGTGAAGACACCATGACACAGACTGAAGGCTCTGTGTTTGTCTACAAAACTAGTTTTCCCCAGAGAAATAACTACAACTCCTATGAGGCAGTGCAAGCACAGTGAGACAGCAATGTGTAGTGGTCAGTACTGGCCTACAATCTTGGAAGTCTAAATTCAAAATCCCCAGTCTGCAAAGGAAATGTGCTGGGTGAACTTAGTCTGGACACACACTCTCAGCCTAATCCACCTCACTGGCTTGTTATTAGTCCTCATCTAAATAGCTCATATTGCTTTCCTACTGAGAAAGACTGGATCATGAGGGCATGAATACAGTGACAAAGAGGAGGGGGATCCAATTGCACACATGGATCCAACATGGCTTCTCTTATGTTCTTAATTTACCTCATAAGATTGTCATGAGGAGGAGAGAACTCTGTAGGCCCTTTGCTGATGTGTGTATGTGGGGCCTCTGTGAGCTAAATAAAATAGGAAGGTCAAAAGATGGTAAACTGGAAGATAACTTTGCAGGTATCTACACTCGCCCCTTCTTTTATTTGAGGACCAGTCAGGCATTCCTGCAATAGCGAGTAAGTACTTTGCCTACCACAGCACTGAGGCATAAGAATGCTTGTGCTGCTCTTGCACAAAAGATGGGGGGAAGTGTGAGCATCTACAAGGTTACAACCTTTTCATCAGTTTACCACAATGCCTCACACCATTTCTTCATTTCCCTCTTTTATTTAGCTCTTTGAATCCTGCACATTTCTACTTTTGGTGATGCAGCAATACATTTCCTTTTCTTAATTAATGAGGTGTCAAATAAATTCCACCCCATATTGCCCCCCCCTTTTGTAGCAAGTCTACATCCCTCTTACTGCATAAGAAAAGCCATTGTAGTATTAGGATTGAAGCAGGGCAGGGGCTAATCTGGAAAGGGGGGATGTCTTTCTAGAAGGAAGAGATTGGGATTGATGTGACATGATGTCTAAAAGGCAATCATGGCTCACCTTCATGCCTGGGAACTGGCCCATTGAATTAATTCTTCCTCTGCCACCTCCCACTATGAGCAGTTTGGGCAAATTGGGCTGGAAGGTCAGCTGGCAAAAAGAGGGAGAAGCATTTATTTCGCAGAACATGCCGTTACTGCTATATGCTAATTCAATCTAAAGCTCAAGCAGCAACCAGCCCTGCAATAGCAAAGCTTGCAACACTGGTGGGAACCAAGTCACCCCCTGTTGCTTATTAAACTGCCCTCCCCACAAAAACAGGGCACTGTTTTGAAGGGGAGTATTCTCATGATCCTCTCTTCTGCATTATGCTAGGAGGGTCCCTGACTTGTCACTGACAAAGCATGAAACCAGCAAAAGGGATTTGACTCTGCCCAGGAAGCACTCAAAAGATTTAAAACATTGACGCAAAGTCAAAGTCAAACGGTTTCTTTAAAAACTCCTAGATCTATGGGGATTAGCACAGGCTGGAGCCTTGCTTGGCTGCACTGGGCCTGTCGGCTGCAGGTCGGTGTCTGCCTGGCTAAGCAGCCTTGGGGCTCATTAACACAGGATTTTCCTCACCTCTGCCTAAGCACAAGAATTTCTAATAGCCCCTTGGGTTAAGCTTCCCAATATCCAATAAAGCGCTTCTCACTTGCAACTCAGAACCCCTGGCCAGCATCTGTCTGGAAAGAAAATGTCTTGCCGGATAGTCAGAGAGCACTGGGCCCTTTCCTTCTTCATCTCCAGGTTTCTGGCTTTTTGCATGGTTCTGTTTTTTCAGTGGCAAAAAAGAGTCCAAAATTAGAACTTTGACTTCTACAGGATCTACCTCTCGGAATGCACAGGGAACAGTGCAGTCTGAGTCTGGAAATTCCAGGAGATTTTTAAATTATCTTGGATCTCTTGGTAGGTTTTGATACCATTGATCATTGTATCCTTTTGAACTGCTTTTCAGGGTTGTAACTGGGAGGCATTGTTTGGCAGTGGATTTGGTCCTATCTCAGTGGTAAGTTGAATGAACAGATGGCAACAGTGGTTGTGGGTGCTGTTTGCTAGCTGCAGTACTTCCTGGGCAGAAAAGATCTTGCCACTGTGGTGCATGCCTTGATAACATATAGATTAGATTACTGCAATGCACTGTACAAGGGTCTGCCCTTGAAGACTGTTCAGAAGCTATAGCTGGTACAGAATATTGACAGGAGTGGCTTGTAGGGACCATATCACTCCAGTCTTGTTCCTAGGCTTCCCAATCCCCAGGTCCCAGCAGTGGTTCCCTCGGTTTTACAGGCTTCCCCCTGCCCCCAGCCAGCTGGCTGGCAGGGTGAAGCCCTGCCCCTATAGCCACCAGTACCTCTAGATCTCCCGCAGGTTTAGAAACAAGTCCGGATTTAAAATGTGTGTGTGTGTGCACCTTTAAAGTTGAGCAGGAAGCAGGAAGTGCTTCAGCAGGGTCAGCAGCAGCCTCTGGTAACACAGTCACTCAGTTTATTTTGCTTTCGTTTCAGAACAAGTAAGAGAGTGTTTGTGTGTGTGTGAGAGACAGAGAGCAGCATATCCCCTGTAATTTTCAGAAGTCTTTGTATAGGAGCCTGTTTATGGGATGGAGGAAAACTCCACTTCTCTCTCTTTTTATTTGCCTGTGTTAGCTTGAAAAACAGCAGTTCTGTGAGTAAAGCCCAAAGGAGATCATAAAAATGTGAGCTTGCAAACTCTGTGCATTTTGGCTGCTTTTTGTGTGTTTACACTTTCATTTACTAGTATTGCCGCTATGAGGATGAGGAAATGATGACTATTCAGGTGAAATGCACTACTGTATTTTTATGCATTTATTTTGGAAATGGAAAAGTCTTGCTCCGCCCCAAGGTCTCCTGGCTCCACCTACAAACTCCCGGGATATTTTCTGAATTAGACTTGGCAACCCTACTTGTTTCATCTCCACTAGCTCCTAATTTGCTTTGAGGCCCAATTCAAGGTGTTGGTATTGACATTTAAAGCCCTATACAGCTTTGGGCCAGCATACCTGAAGTTCTGTCTTCTTCCATACAAACCTACCATCCAGGCTGGTCATCTTTGGAGGTCCTGCTCTGGGTGCCCTCCTGCCATCTGAGGCTAGACAGGTGGCAGCCTGAGAAAGGGCAGTCTCTGTCATGGCACCAAAACTTTGGAACTCCTTCCCCAGAGATTCCTTTGTCTCCCTTTATCATTGTCTCCAATGGGGAGAATAGTGGGTATAAATCAGTAAACAAACAAATGGAAACATTTAGTCCATAAAACTCATTGTAAAACTGCAGCAAGAATGTCAAGTATGTAAGAGCTAGGGATGTCAGGTTGCCTCCAGGTTGAGAAGCTCCAGGTTGAGAATCTCCTAGAGATTTGAACATGAAGCCTGGGGAGGACAAGGAGCTTAGTGGGGTACAATGCCATAGAGTCCACCCTCCAAAGCAGCAATTTTCTCCAGGGAACTGACCTCTGTAGATGAGCTGTAATTCCAGGGGATCCCTGGGTCTCACCTGGAGGTTGACATCCCTAGCCTACTAGGAGCAGCCTAGGACATTAAAACTGTCCTGGAGCAAGTTGAGCCAAGTGCAATTCTGGCAGTGCCACAGAATCCAGTCATCTTGGACTTGAGCTGCACCAATAGTCCTGACTGGGCAAGCCAGCTCCTGTGGTCATCACTGGCATGACTGAGATCTGGGAGGAGTGGCCACAGCCCACTTGGATCTGCTTATTCCTGTCTACCAGCAGCCTATCTGGAATTTTCCCAGTAAGTTAAAAAGTCAGTCCACTTCTGCAGGTGTCCTTGAACCAGCTCTTGATGATACTGGGGGAAGTGTTGTTTGACTTCCCGCACTCAAGTGGCCATATCATGTTGGAAGTGAGTTCCGATCCCTCAACTACTCCAAATCCATTAGGTTAGAACTGTTAAACAAAGCACTACAAACAAGCCTCTGATTATCTTTTTGCATCCTGATGCTACTCCCAGGAGATAACGAGCTGAGATGCTTCCTCGAGGCCATACAATAATCACCCCAATTACTCCTGAGCAGTGGTTATTAAACTCATGGCAGGAAAGTCGTTCACCAGGCACAGATAATTAAACAGGTGCCCAGGACAGTCTTGCGCACAGTTGGGAGTGACTGGATTTATTACTGCATTGGCCCTGGAGGGAGCAATGGCCCTGCAGATGCAAATCTGCTCCAATGTACCTTTTCACAACACAGCAGCCTTGGCATTTCTGCTACCAGACCTGCCGCCTGTATCTCCTTAGGCAAGAGATGTTATTTACTACAAGTGAATAACCCTTGAACACATTTGGTGGTGGTGGAGGAGAAGAAGAGAGGTGGAACCCAGCTGCTTGCTTCTCAGCCCTTGCCGTCTGAGAGCTTGCATCTGCAGCACTGTTCTCAACCCTGCCAACATTTGAAGACAGCTTGAAGGTAGAGCAGTCTTGGGCACAGATTTTTTTTTTCTTTCATACTCCAACCCTCCTCACCCCCCAAGCAGGAAGCAACCTGCCTTCCTGTTTTGGCATCCACTACGTCCATCCATGTGGGATATTTATTTTAAAAGGCAAGTGATTGGTCAAATTATTGATGTTCTTCCACAGTTTTGTTGGCCAATTAAGTACCCATTACTTTCTGTTACTTTTTAATCTCACTTTTCCCCCAAAGGATCTCAAGGTGGCTCTCCCTTATCCATTTGATCTTGACAGCAGATCCATTTGATCTTCACAACAGATCTTCACAACTTGGATAGCCTGGAAGAGAGTGACTGTGCCAGGGTCATCCAGTAAGCACCCTGGCACTCTGGGTAAATAAGCTGGTGTCTTCCTGAACTCAGTCTCTCTAACCATGACGTTACATTGATACTAATGCATTTTTAATGTAGAGATTCATGGTTCTGTAATGGCCAGGCTCACTCATGGGAAGATCTAACAGAGTTTCCTGAGAGCCAGTTTGGTGTAGTGGTTAAGTGCATGGACTCTTATCTGGAAGAACTGGGTTTGATACCCCACTCTTCTGCATGCATCTGCTGATATGACCTTGAGTCAGTCACAAGTTTTCACAGAGCTGTTCCTCTCAAGAGAAGTTTCTATCAGAGCTTTCTCAGCCCCACCGGGTGTCTGTTGTGGGGAGGGGAAGAGAAAGGAGATTATAAACCACGCTGAGACTCCTTCAGGTAGTGAAGAGTGGAAAGGGAAAGGAGATTGTAAGCCACTCTGAGACTGTCAAGAGTGCAAGCAAAATTGTTAATACCACTTTGGTGGCCAGTTTGGTGTAGTGGTTAAGTGCATGGACTCTTATTTGGGAGAACAGAGTTTGATTCCCCACCCCTCCACTTGCACCTGGGTCAGCCATAGCTTTTGTAGGAGTTGTCCTTGGAAGGGCAGCGCTGTTAGAGCTCTCTCATCAGCCTCACCTACCTCACAGGGTGTCGGTTGTGTGTGTGGGGGGGGAGGAAGGTAAAGGAGATAGTGACCACTCTGAAACTCTGAGATTCATATATAATATCATCATCATCAAATATAATATCATCATCATCTTCTTCTTCTTCCCAGTCAGCTGAAATTTATCACACTTTTGTAGCTCTAGATACTTTAATTTACAAACATAACATTTAATTGTAAGTATTCCCCCTGCCTAAAGCCTAGGGCAAAGTATACCAAATAGTTAAAGTTCTTGTAGATCACCCATAAATCTGATATTTGGTAGCCTAGAACAAGTCACGTTACACCTGTAATTAAATGCTGGTCTCTTGTCTCTTTGGGCTTGGATTTGGGGGTGAGGGGCACACCCAAGCACTGCACCTGATCTATGGCTGCAAAATGTCAGCTTCATATCCCATTTGGCACACATGAAGTGCCCAACAAACATATATCAGAAATGTCTGAAATGATGTTTTTAAAAAACTTATTTCCTTCAACATTTGGGACATGGAGACTGCCTTGTATCAGCAGTGACTGTATAAGCACAGAGCAAACCACCTCACAGATGGGATGGAATGTTGGCTTGCCAGGCATTTGCTGTCATACTCCTGAACAGCTCATATTGAGAGAGGAGGAGGGACAAGCCTGTTTTTGAAGCTTCAACTGTCACCAGGTTGAGGAAGAGGCTTGTCAGTGGAAGTCAGGAACATACCTAACAGTGCAAGCTGTAAATATGGTAAGTCACCCATCAATGTATCGAAGCAAAAATGCACATTCATGGAAGCATTCTTACTTGGACGATGATGACGACTACTACTAATGTAATAAATTACTACTAGTCGTAGTCATTATTTATTGCAGTCTTTAGACCAGCTTACAATTCAATGAGACATAAAATACAATAGTAAAAATTCAAATTTAAAAACTTTTAAGGTGGAGTTCCCATAATTTGATAATTACTGCACAAAACTTAGCAACTTGGACTTGTAAATTTAATTTGTGCATCAATATGAATCTCCATGTGTAAAAAAATCTGACCAAATTTGTTCGGCTTTACTTCCAGGGGCTAGAGCCATCTAGGTCAAGGGAAGGAACCTGAAATATCCTTTCCTTTCAGGTAAATTAGTTACTAATCTTACCAAAGCATCTGAATGGGGAAGGGGGGGACGGCAGATTATTCTAGCCAGTAATGATTCTGTATTCCAATGCAGCAACTGTGTGTTACCCCACTGTGTGCAAAAAAATGAATGAAGATTCCCGTGACACCTTAAAGATTACTTGTAGCATGAATTGTCATGGACTACAGCCCACTTCATCAGTTGCCCTCTTCATCTATTCATGTCGTCTGAGTACTAGGGACACAGAGAATGTAAACTGCCGGCTCTTGACGGGGTGTCATTAATACCGGCCCCTAAGGTCAAGAGCTTGGGTGTGCTCCTTGAGTCCTCTCTTACAATGGAGGTCCAAGTAGCAGCCACTACTAGATCTGCCTTTTTTCATCTTCGGTGGGTGCGGCAGTTGGCCCCTTTCCTGGAGCACGACAACTTAGCAATGGTGAGCCATGCTACGGTCACCTCAAGAATAGATCACTGTAATGCTCTCTACATGCGGCTACCCTTGGTGCTGACTCGGAAACTACAGTTAGTGCAGAATGCTGTGGTGCAGCTATTAATGGGGCTCCCCTGGTGGGAACACATTTGGCCAGTGCTGAAAGAGCTGCACTGGCTACCTATTGTGTTCCGAGTCCATTTCAAGGTGTTGGTACTGACCTTTAAAGCCTTCTAAGGTCAGGGGCCTGTCTATCTGCGGGACCGCCTTTCCCCACATGTTCCCCGGAGAGCACTGCGTTCAGGGACAAAAAATCTATTGTCCATCCCTGGACCAAAGGAGGCTAGGTTGCAGCTGACCCGAGCTAGGGCCTTCTCGGTGGCAGCACCAGAATTGTGGGATGCTCTCCCAGAGGCCATAAGGGCCCTGCGGGATCTCTCTACTTTCTGCAGGGCCTGTAAGACCGAACTGTTTTGACAGGCCTTTGAGATCTAACAGGGAGAGAGCTGCCACCCTACATCATTACAGAGCACTATATGATCACCGCTTATATTATATTGTAGAGATACAGCACCATGTAATGAAATGTTTTAAATAATTTTAAATTGTAATTTTTATTGGTTTTAATCTGTAAAAATGAATGTTGTTAGCTGCCCTGAGTCCGCTTGCGGAGAGGGCGGGACAGAAATTTAAAGTAATAAATAAATGAATAATAAATAAACTTGAGCCCTTCCTTAGTCTTCTAGATCCATCCCATCACTTGAAGCAACCAGCCCTTCCTCTCATGCTTCAGCATTGCGGCTTTCTTCACAAATAGTATGAAAGCTTTGTGTGTGTAACACAAAGGCAACCTGTATAAATAAAATTGAGGTGCCTGGAAATATTCCATGTGTACTGTGAGATAGTTCACTCTGAGTCATATTGATGACTACTAAAATAGGTTTCTCTTGCTTGCTTTTAAAAATATCAACCTGCATATACCTTCTCTCTTTACATGCATTTTGTCCAGCTAGTACTTTTATTATGGTGGTATCTCATTTTTTTTCTGGACAATGAAGTCACTATATTATTTTGTGTCTGAGAAAATAGCATTGTGCAGGTATCCTTGTGATCTCATAATTTATGCCATTAATTTACTTTTTTCAGTGTCCCTAGATTTTTCTGAATTCTTGTGAGCATGTACAGAAATATACATATGATAAGAGATGATGTATATCCAGTTCCACATTTATGGGATTGGGCAAGGGGGGCATAGTGATAGGAGCCGATTCAGTATGGCTGTCCTCCACTAAAGGGCCCCAGTCAATCAATTTACTGCACCTACATGCAAAAAAGAAATTTTGTTGTTATACTGGGTAATTGATTTTGTATGGGTTTTGGTAGATACAAATAAACAGTAAGTATGAAGTTATGAGAAGATGGGAGGGTTGTAACCTATTTCCTGCACTCTGTCCTACCTCTTCTCCCTTAAACTCTGGCTCGGTTGGACAATGATTATGACACAATGCTCGTGCTACCTTGTCAGAAGCCATCATGCTTTTGATCTAATCTGTATATTCCTGGTATCTGCACATCCTCTCTGGCTTCTAGATAGTTTTTGCACTGTGATTTGCATGTCTGTTTTGCCTTGCAAATGGGAGCTCGTTTTCAAATCCACTGCAGAGCCTGCTCTCCCTCTGCATGTGGCAACAGATGGCTTATCCCTGTGGTGTCATAGCCCCTTGATGTGTGGCATCAACATGTCATTTCTGAACTTGGGACAGGAGGGAGAGGGAATTGGAGTTAGCCCTCTTGACCTCGAGCGATCCGCAGACTTCATGCTTCATGGGAGCAGCAGAGTTTTACATCTCTCTGGAGCCATTTTCACTCAGTTGGCTTGTAGGTAAAAATGAAATCTGAAAATTATTTCTAGATTGCTTGGGCTTTGGTTGCAAGAGCTAACCACGGATCAAGCATGCCAGATTCTCGAGACACTTAAGGTGAAGGAGTTGCATGTCATGTCTCTTTCTTCCCTTTTCAACCTAGCCTTTGGATGGTATCTCCATTAGGCTTCTCAGCATAAATCCAAGAGAAAGAAGATATAATTTAAAATGGGGTACATATAAGGCAATGGTTCACAGAACTGTTCTTATCTGGGATGTACAAAGCACAGAACAAGCATAGGGAGAAATTTGCTCATGCTGTTATCTATCCTTTACTGCCCTCATGTCCAAAGATAGGGGCAAATCAGGCAACGCCACAGGAAGCCAAAACACCAAGACTGCCTAAAACAGGGATGCCAAACATAAGGCCCATGGCCAGAACTGGTCCGCCAGGGTTCTTATATGGCCCATGAGCAGCTGGAGTGATGGAGGGAACAGAAGGCTGCTTGGGGGAGGGGAGTGGGCAGAGCTGTTCCAATTGTGGCAGAACAACTTCATCTGCAACAGCCAAGCAGAATCCTTTGTTTCAGCAGCCGTCTCACTAGTAAGTTGAGAGCCACCACAGCTGCATTCATGCTGGCTCAGTGTTCCAAGGCATAGTCACACTCCTTTCTGCATAGCCTGCAGCTCCAGGGATTCTTTCTCAGATGGCCACTGGAATCAGCTTTTGCATGAGCTTTTGTACTCCCTCCCCCAGATGACCCTCTGCTGGTGGCCAGCATCTAAAAGGCTCTGACCCTGGGCAGAGGCAGCCAGACATCTCTAGGGCCAGGGTTCACCAGCAAGTTCTAATTTTAGAGTACAAGACTCTCCCAGGGACACAATGGAGGAGATGGTCCCACAGACCACTCAGCATCTTTCCATACCACAGACATTGGTCCCAGACCACTCAGTGCCTTAAAGGTCAATACTAGAACCTTGAACCTGACTCAGTATTCCACTGGAAGCCAGTGTAGCTGGTGCAGCACTGGTTGAATATATGCCATCCATGGCATTTCCGTCAGGACTTGCTCTGCTGCGTTCTGGACCAGTTGGAGTTTCCAGATCAGTCTCAAGGGTAGGCTACCATATAGCAAGTTGCAGTAATCTAAACTGGAGGTAGAGTAGTCGAATCATAGAGTTTTGCCTAAAAACCAGACCCTCCCCCCATGCTACTGACATGCCTACATCACTTCCAGATCATGTAGGCATGTTGCATTCATTTCCAGCTTCTTGCCGGGAGGGGGGGTAACTGGGTGTATTGGAGAGGAGTACCTAAAATCAGGGGACCCCTTCCTATACTGGGGGGTCTGGCATCCCTATCCTCCAGCTGTGCTTTGGCCCATGAAGTTTCTTCTGCACACCAGGAGCATAGTCCTGCCACCAAGCATGCAGCTTGAACTCAAGGTTCATAACTAACACTGGTTTCAAGCAGTTCTCACTAATCATTTTTCAATTCCAATGTAACACTTACTGTAGGTGAACCGATACAAAGGCTGGCAATTACTGGCCAGTATTTTGTTGCATCCTTTAGGGATTCCAGCTTCCTGGTGGGACCTGGGTATCCCCCAGAATTACAACTCTAGACTGCAGAGATCAGTCCTCCTGGAGAAAATGGATGTTTTGGAGAGTGGACTCTGGCATTATACCCAACTGAGGTCCCTGTACTCCCTCCCCCAGGCCAGGTCCGTAGCCAGAAAAATTTTGGTGAGGGGGCCCAGCGGATAAATTTTTAGGTGGGGGCATTGAAAAATGCTGCTGCAGCAGCTGCCACCCCCCTTCCCTTCTGCAGCTCCATGTCCCTTGTGGTGCCTCCTCCTCCCTCCCTTCTTCACACTTTTAAGGCCCAGGGAAGGGGCAATGAAGCGCTGCTCTGGGCTCTTTAAAAGGCGACCCCCCCGCATGATCAGCTGATCAATGGGGAAACCGGCACAGAAGGCTGGCCACTCCTGTGCCCCTCTGGCGTGCTCACAATCAGCGCTGGGGGCAGCAACAGTGAGTGAACTGCGGAAAAAGTGCTGATCTTGGGTGTGCCAGAGGGGCAAAGGAGCTGAGCAGCCAGCCTTCTATGCCGGTTTTCCTGCCGATCAGCTGATTGGCGGGGAGGTAGCCTTTTAAAGAGCCCAGAGCAGCACTGCACCACCCCTTCCCTGGGCCTTAAAAGTGTAAAGAAGGGAGGGAGGAGGAGGCACTGCAGGAGGGGCGGGGGGGCAGGGCTGGGAGCCGCAGAAGGGGAGGAGAGCGGAATGGCAGCCGCTGCAGCAGTTCTACCCACCAATCAGCTGATTGGTGGGGGGCAGCAGCGTCTGCCTGGGGTCTCAGCCCAATGAGGGGGGCACAGAGCTTTAAGGGGGGTTGAATGGGGCGGCCAGCCCCCCACCCCATGACTATGGGCCTACCCCAGGCTCATTCCCCAAATCTCTAGGATTTTCCCAACTTGGAGCTGGCAACCCTACCTCCAAGCCCACACCAGGGGCCAAGAGGGTTTCTCAACTAATGCAATTGCAGGTTGTTTTGTTTTCGAATGTAAAAAAGATAGATCTCATGAGCCATGCTAGTGCATTAAAAAAATAAAATAAACAGAAACAATACTAAAATTCCCAGTTTATTACGACTAAAAGTCACAGCTAGATTTTGAATTCTATTTTAAAAATAAATTCCCTCAGGATTTGTTCATAGATCTGAATTTTAAAAGTACTTCAGTCAGTAATCTCAGGTTTTGATAGTATGTTGTGTCAGAACATCTCAGTCTTTTTTGTGTACAAATCTTGGAACTTCCCCCACTGGTGGCCAGGTGGAGCCTGGCAACCCTAACTGCACCAAGTAGCACTGAGCCATCTCAGCTTTATGCCAGTTGTTTACTTTCAAAGGCATAGGCAGCGGTACCTGAATTCCTGGCCTTTACCAGCACAGATTGAAACAAGCCAGATCTCAGAGTGGAATGATGGATGCTGGGAGTAATAGAACTGTTCTGCTACTGGAATGACAGATCCCAGAGTGGATAGACAGCCCTTGGGTGTAGAAGAAGTGTTTTGAGCCTGGAATGACAGCCCCCAGAGTAAAAGGGCAACCTTCTGGAGTAGCAGAAGTGTTCTGGAACTAGAATGACATGTCCCAGAGTGGAATAATGACCCCTAAGAACAGCAGAACTGCTTTGGGACTGGAATGACATCCCCCCAATGGAAAGACAGCCTCTGGGACTAGCAGAAATGTTCTGGGATTAGACTAACAAGTCTGAGGGTGGAATGATGGCTCCTGTGATCAAGATCAGTGTTCTGCACCTTTAGTCACAAACATTAGAATGAAATGAAATGCCGTACATTGATTTCAATCACAGGGGCTATATTCTACTCTGGGACCTGACATTCTAGTCTCAGAACACTCATGTTACATCCCAGGAGCTGTCATTCTACTCTGGGGGCTGTCATTCCAGGCCCAGAACATATCTGCTACTCCTGAGGAGCTGTCAGTCCACTCTGATAGCTGTCATTTCAGTCTCAGAACACTCATGCTTCTCCCAGGGACCATCATTCCAGTCCCAGAACTTTCTGAGGCCAGAGACCTTCATCCAAAATCCATTTCACATTTTCATTGCAACTTTTTTTGTGCTATAATATATTTCAGCTGAGTCCATGCAAGTCAGTTGGCATTTCTGGCTCCCATTATATCTAGTGGGCCTTCAAGCCCACAAGCATTGTTCCCAATGCACAATCCAGTTCTTTGTTTTAGTGCACCCCTCAGCAAGTACACCAAATCCTCCCAGGTGTGCAGGAGCAAAGGCTGTGTGCTGACAGCAGTCTGCAAGGGGAAAGCTGGGGAGAAGAAAGAGAGGACGAAGGGAGGGAGGGATATTCCAGACTCCCTCCATTTGCAAGAAGCCACAACTGTGAGGGGGCCCAGTGGCAGCTTTCATTGATGGCCTGGTGTCCACCCAAGCCCACCCATGATACCAGCTGTGCTGTGATCCTCCCCAATACATGAGGTGGCCATTTTGTATGAACAGAGAAACACATGTATATTCCAGCTTTCCCATGTGCAAAATCAGATACTCAGATTCAGAAGGGCTGGGTCTGTGCTTGTGTGTACTGAGGCTAAAAAAAAAATGTGTGTTGCCCTGTTCACACAAAATGGTGACCGTGCCTGTTAGGAGGATTTGGGGTAGTGTGCTCAGCCCTTCACCACAGTTTGAGCACCAAAACTGTATTGACAGAAAGAAGCTACACAGAAGCAAGCACTGGAGGGGCAATACTCCCTGCATTCCCGGGGGACATGACCTGCAGCCATCTACTCACATCAGGATTCCTGGGTCATACAGTAGTGTAGCTAGGTAGTTTACAGCCCAATCCTGAAGGTTACTTCAGTGCTAACAGCCAACTATCAACATACTAGCAGTGGCACTGGTCAGAACCTTATGGACATCCTGTGGGGGAAAAAAGAACACAGGCCCCTCTCTAGGGGGTGGACCACATTTCTAGCACACTGGAGTTCATACCAAGCCCAGCAATACTCACTGCTCAAGCAGTAGCACCCAATGGTACACCCAGGCACAGCCAATCACTGGCAACTGATGCAGCCACTGCCCATAACATTTACTGGAAGATTTTATCTCCTCTAAAGATTGGAAGTGTCTTCCCTTTATCATTTTTTCTTCATTTATGGTTCCTGTAAAAGGTGAAACTTGCACACTGGGGACTGCATGGAGAAGCACTTTTGATGAAGATTGTATTGTCCAAAACAGGATGTGTTCTACCTAGGGACCCGTTAAGCAATCAACACATATTCTTTGTCAAGCAAAGTTTGCACTGCCAGAATTAGAAAGTTAGCTCTGTATTCTATAAGCAATCAACATTTTTGTCAAGCAAGTTTTGCATTGCTGGAAGCACTATGAATGCTAGCTCTACATTCTAAGAAGCAACTGAGGTATGAGCTGTGTCAAGCAAGCCTTGCAGTACTAGGAGCCCACAGAACCTGTGGGGAGGGACGGTGGCTCAGTGGTAGAGCATCTGCTTGGAAAGCAGAAGGTCTCAGGTTCAATCCCCGGCTTCTCCAAAAAAGGGTCCAGGCAAATAGGTGTGAAAAAACCCAGCTTGAGACCCTGGAGAGCCGCTGCCAGTCTGAGTAGACAATACTGACTTTGATGGACCAAGGGTCTGATTCAGTATAAGGCAGCTTCACCTGTGTTGGGAACGTTTGCAACACTGTTTTGATTTTGTACCTTTGTGGGACATTTAAACATCAAGTTGGAGATCTTATATTGTGACACTGTACATTTAAGAGATTCTTTATGACTTTGAGAAATGCATTATGTATGTTATATAAATGAAAGCAGCTCTCTGATTTATGCATGGTGGGTTCTTGTATGGTAGGGTCTAACAGGCAGCATAAATGCTGGCCACATACAACCACCCCTGCTTCAAGTCACATATCCATTTTCCTCAAAAAAGAAAGGAAAAGGATGAAGCCAGGATTGAACCCCCAGCCACAAGCTAGCAACCATGGGGCTAAGAAGGCAGGTGCAAAAGAGGTATGCCATGAGGCATTCCACTGAAGCCTTGACATCATCATCAGCCCTATGGAACCAGGAAGACAACATGGTCCAGTAGAACAGCACTAGGATAGCATACCCAGGGCTCCTTGTTGATCAAATGTTTTGGAGCTGACATTTCACCCCTGCAAACCACAAAAGGGAGAACGGGACAGCCCAGCTACTGGGCCACCTGGACATCCATTGTGTTATCTGAGACACCCTCCTTACATGATCTGTGTGGCACTCTGCCTTGCTCCTCTTCGACCCTATGCCTCCAGTATGACCACACTGCCAATCTGCATGGCTTTTCAGGTGCCAGCAGTGCCATGGGAGACTATGAGACCCAGAGCCCTGCCCCTCCCTTGCTAAAGAAGATACAACCAGTTAGAGGGTGTGGGGGGTGGGGTGGGGACTACAGAGGGGTAGCTGTCAGTCATCAGTCTTTAAGGAGCCACTGAACTATATTTTGTAGGTAAAACAGGTCCAATGGCACCATGACAACTGACATTGATGCCAGCATGAGCTTCCCTGGGTCAGAGGGATGGGTATGAACCGACTCATCAACTAAAGTTCATGAGAAATTTTGGCTGGTTGGTGGTTCACAAACACAAGTTCACATGGCAGGTCAACCAGCACAAACTTTTCACAACTTTCAAACAGATGCCTCTGCTCAATCTGAATGTTTTCCAAACTTTAAAGCAATGGGGATGGGGAAGGGTGGGAGAGGTGGAACTTGAAGTTCATGCAAAGCAGCATCTGGGGTAAGTCTCCTGCGACTTTGATTACTCTAGCTTGCACAGGATCCATTCTATACACTCCTGAACTCGCGCCAGTCATTTCCCCAGAAAGCAGTGTTCTGAAGGCACCTTCTTTGGGAAGGCCAAAACTTAAACTCTGTAAATCCAATCCTCACCAAACTAGTAGGGCAGGTAGAGGAGAATCAGCCGGTGATCACTTGTGATTTTGATGTCTCTAGCTTGGACAGGATCTGTTCTATGCACTCCTGAACCTGTGCCTGTCATTCCCTCAGAAAGCACTTTCCTGGGGGCACCTTCTTTGGTGGGCTGCAACTCAGACCCCCGAAATCCAATCCTCACCAAACTTGGAGGGCAGGTAGAGGAGAGTCAGTCAGATAGCCCCTGTAAATTTGGTGCCTCTGGCATGTGGGGGCCTTCTAGTGCATTACAAACCTCACAAACTGAACCAGTTTGGCAGCTAAAAGTTTGTGATGGTGCATGGTTCATGAACCAGGTACTCCATGAACCACAAACTGAACTGTGTTTTCCTGGTTTGTGTCCATCCCTAGTCAGAGTCCACCCCCTCAGATGTATGAAAGACCCTAGGCTGGGAGGGGCAAATCACAGAAGAGGGCAAAGAATGGCATAATGGGGGCATGCCTGTGAATGGGGTGGATTTGCTGGATGGATGGCTGCCTGGATTGGGATGCTGCAGGAGCTGGGCTGGGACCAGTGAGATGGCAGCCCCATGGCAAAGTGGCAGGATCCATACTGGTCACTGCAGCCAGCCCATTCTTCACCACAAATGTCATTCTCCCCCCCCCCTTCACCATGAATGTCATTCCCACCGCCCCCAGGTCTCCTTGCAGATGATGCAAAAGAGGCAAGCTAAACAGTATAGATGCTAAAGAGAGAGATATACAATGATGACGAACAGCAGCAGTAGGAGAGAAGCTGTGGCTCAGTGGTAGAGCTGCTTGGCATGCAGAATATCCCAGGTTCAGTCCCAGGCATCTCCACTTGAAAGTTGGCAATAAGGAAAACATTAGCCTGAGACCTTGGAGTGCCACTGCCAGTCTGAGTAGACAATACTGACCTTGATGGACCATGAGTCTGATTCAGTATAAGTTTCATGTGTTCACATGTGTTTACCACTGCAGCCACACCAGGTCGATCCCAGCAGGGTCTGTGTTCCCACCCTATTTTATTTATTATTTTATTAAATTTATATCCCACCCTTCCCACAAGCAGGCCCAGGGTGGGTTCAATCACATATAAATTACAGTTAAAACACAGCATTAAAATTACTACATTAAAACATCCAGAAAATTCAGCATGGTACAGGAGCAGTGGGACCTGCTGAGCCCATGAGCTGGGGCCCTGGAGTTCCACTCCAAAAACCAGCTCTGTCCATACTGTGCGCTGAATGCACAGATGTGATTTCAAAAGGACAGACATTAAAACAAACAAATTAAAAAAATAGTATCCTGGTCAATTTATAGTCATTTAGCGGGCAATCCTAAACACGTCTTCCCAAAAGTAAGTCCCATATTATTCAATGGGGCTTACTCCCAGGAAAGCATCCTTAGAATTATAATCTTAGTGTACAGTTGAGACACATTCCAGTTAGGACACATGGGAGGGAAGCAATATTTCAATTCTGAGGGACAGCCATGCCCTTGGCCTGGCTCTGTCCTGCTGCACAGAATGGAGCTCCTCTTATCTGACCCTCTGTTATCCGCATCTCCTCCAAGTTATCTGAAATCACCATGTCTCCTCCAGGTGAGTTCAGCATCAAGTGTGGCTGTATGTAAATATCTGATCTCTTGATTACCAGAACACTTTGGATGCGCCCTCTTTCCAAACCCTCCAGCTAATTTGAAGAAATGAGACAGTGTTGCATTATTTATGACGCAGTCCTTCCAGCACAGAGGAAGAAAGGTATTTTACAATTCTTATCTCATTCATCTGCACAACTGTTCTATGAAGCAAGTTAGTGTAATTCCCCATTTTTTATTTTCTCTTACCAGTGGCTGGAAAACCAAAGCCGATTACGGGTTGTTTTTATATGCACATCCCTCTCAATCGGATTCAGTCTGGATAGGGCCATTAGTCATTTCCATGCCCGGGGAAGCTTCCATTTGTACACCTCTTCAGCACCACAGACATTTGCAAGATATCAGAGAAGTTACATGTAACACAGAAATAACTTAAAAGTATAAACCGTGAAATACCCTTGGATTAAAGAGTACTGAAGTTCCAAATTCTCCCTCTCTGTATTGACTGCACCAGATGTTTTACAATGACTCTGCTGTCATGCAAATAATAATCTCATGATGGCTGTGATAAAATCAGCTGGTCAGTTACATGTCACCTGTTTTCTCAGACCTGACGAATAGAGAACAAAAATTCTCCCTGCTTGGACACTTGTACATATGTTCCAGAGTAAATTTTCTGCTAACAGAACAGTGGGGTAATTTCCAACAATTCCCCTTTCCTGCTGCAGAATCTACAGCAACACAACACAAATGGGCTGGGAAAACCTGTCTCCTATCTCCCAGGAGCAGCATTTCAGGGAGACCAGGGGGTTGAAGTGGGAGGGGATGGTGCAGGAATGTTCTGTGAAATGGTCTTGCATGAATGGAAAATTTAGTCTGGATCCAGCCATGTAGCCCTTTTCAGACTATCGATTTTGGTCCTCTGATGGCATGTAATGGGACTGTGCATTGCCTGCAGTTATCCCAGTATGTAGTGCTACCATTTTGTATGAATGGGGCCATGTACCTATTTCCAGATTTGGTATGTGTGAACAGAACGCTTGATTTTTATAGATACCGTGTTTGTGCATCCTGAAGTTGCATGTATGTAGAAAAATACATGTGTTGCCCTCTGCACACAAAATGGCAACTGTACTGCAATGGTTGTGTTTGTGTCAGCTGCCACCCTGACTAAGCATGGAATGACATTCTGCTGGTGGTTCCATGATAATTTGTATTTAAGAGAGGAAACTGGGAGAAGAGGGGCTAGCTAACCCTTTTCTCTTGACCTGTTTCCCTGCTGAACATTGCCTCTCCCCACCAACCTCCGGTGGCCCTGCTCAGGAAAACATATATGTAAGTTTTCTGTAGCTGAGCCAAAAGCAGCAGGCAGATTGTTTTTCTTGTGGTGATTCTCATCAAGAAAAGGCCTGAAGGGTTAAACAGTTTTCTCCCTCTCCCCAATCCATCTTCTGTAAATTGGGTGCACTGGATAACAGCTTCAAAACATATACTTCCATCATAAGCAAGTTGATATCTGGACCACTTTTAAATATATTGAATTACTCCAGATTGCAAAGAAAACATGACATAATTTTCAAGACTGCACTCACGTCAGAGCTAGGGCTTATGTGACACCACCCCTAGAAACACTACAGCAACACAACACAAACGAGCTGGGAAAACCATTGCACTTAGCTCCCAATGTGAGACAAACTCAGGGTTTTTTTTCCTGGGGGAATGCAGCTGAACAGAGTTCCTGAACCTCTTTGTGGAAATAAAATTCTCAAAAAAAAATGTTTAAAAGCTCATGAGGGGCATCTGTGTGTTTCTCCTTCATTGCCCTCTTGAGAGTTGCAGCACCAGTTGCAGCACCTCTTTTCCCAGGAAAAAAAAGCCCTAGACCAAATGAAAGCTGTGCACCATGTCACACCAGATATGATCAAGTACAGAGCTGTGAGCAGGGGTGGCCCGTCAACTAGTGTCGGGAGGGGCACCGAATTGGGCCCTCCCCCCACCTCCCAGGTGATTGTTATCACCTTGGAAGAGAGGCCTTCTCAGAGCCAGGCAGAGGCTGCATGCTGCCTGGCCACCACCCAGCCTCCTCTGCAGCACCCACTCCACCCCACCACTCACACCCTTCCGCCCCCTGCGAGCAAAGCTGGAGGGTGGGGAGGGAGCGCAGTGTGGCGCAGCAAGACTCTGAATGGCACAGAGAGGCCACATGGTGCCCAGCTGCCATTGCTCTGCTTCCGCTTCCAGAAGGTGAAACAACAGTGGCTGGGTGGTGCATAGCCTCTCTGTACTTCTCAGAGCCTTGCTGTGCCACCGCGCATGCCCTCACCCCTCCAGTTTTGCCTGCAGGGGCAATGGTGGGGGCCTTGCCTAGGGTGCCAGACACTGTGAACATTTTCCTAGGTGTAAGCCACACTGAGTAGACCTGAGTAGTATTCTGAATAGACCCACTTAGGATTGCTCTCACGGTCAACTCATCACTTAATTAGTTAAAAGCATATTGATCGATTTATGAAGATGCCCTGATCAATTAGGTAGAAGATATTTTTAAATGCAAATCATTTTTCATACAAGTACTTAAACAAAAACCAAGTAAAAGAGCCATTGATGCTTCTCAGTCACACAGGAGAAAATGCCTCTTCTGCATTCTTGCATCCCATAAAAACAAAGAATGCTTTTCTCCTTCACATGCAAACATATGCAAACAAGTGTGAACATGAAATCATGCCATTACTTGATTAAGATTTCTTTAATTAGGTGACAACCCTGGGAGAGATCTTTGCATCCTGGCTATCTTGGAATGGGCCGGAGTGAGGGCCAATTCGCTTTTTCATGCTGGGCAGTGATCAGGGCAGAGCTGACAGGCTGAAGGCCTGATGTAAATGCTGCAACATACCTCTGAATCATAATGCAATTCATATTCACCATGTCATTGAAAAGCCCCCCCCCCACAAAAAAAAAAAATGACTGGCACAGTAATTGTAGAATACAGTGTGAACCAGCCACTCGGTGATGCAACCAGTCACTTCTTCAGGCAGGGACTGGTGATGCATGGAACCATTCCCACACTTACCATTCTGTCTGGGTAAGGTGTCTGGAGGCAAGCAGGGACACAGACAGCCAGTAAGTATGAAGAGGCAATCTGAAGACAGCTCTGTCAGTGCCTGAGTGACAAATTGCACAGACTGACAAACCAAACCAAAATCATCAGCTTTACAGAATTAGGTGGAACCTGACTGGCCCCTTATATCATCTGATCCCTGTTGGGGAAGTAGCTGTAATGCAATACCACCCTCTGGCTATCTGAAAGTGTGAGGATAGAGTGCAGGAGACAGCAAGCTAGTAATTCCCTTCTTTGGCAAGCTACCACGGTGGTGGGGAGAGTCCTCCATTCAGGATCTTGGGGCACCATGCAGTCATGTTATCTGGCTGTGTAAAATGGCCTTAAGTAATGTCCAAGGAAATTAATCAAGAGAACTAAAGGCTGGATGTGAATATATGAATCTGCCTTATACTGAATTAGGCTCTTGGTCCATCAATGTTTGTATTGTCCAGTCCACTCAGACTGGCAGTTCCTCTCCCAAGTCTCAGGCAGAGGTCTTTCACATCACGTGGTTCCTGGTTCTTTTAACTGGAGATGACAAGTATTAACATCCTGCATGCCAAACAGATGTTCTACCACTGTCCCTCCCCATCTCCAGGAAGCCCTTGCAAGGCTACCTGGGTCAGTTTGACCCAGGAAAAGAACAGTGCCAGAGAAAACATCCTCAAATACAAGACTGATATGGGAGAGCCAGGGCAGGAGGAAGAACCAACTGTACTTCTTAACAGGAAATGATGTATCTGGGCCTCCTTTCTGATCCCAATACTGTGATGCCAGTGGTGGTGAAGATGTTAACACTATGGTCACACCATCTGCACTTGTATGTGTTCATGTGTGTGCTATCAGCTGGCCTTCTGAGAGATGTCCCCAAAGACATGAAGCCACAGCAAATAAAGACAAACTTCAAGAAGACAGAATTTGACAGTAACGTGGAATTAACCATGTCTTTCATTTGTATAGAGTTCTTTTGTTTCTTGGAAAAGAGGAAAACAAGCATATCTCCTGTACCTGTTAACTCTTTCTTTTGCTTATTTGGCTTTGCAAGCTCGAGAGAGAAGAGGGAGTTACACCTATGGCACTCTTTCAGACTGATATGAAGCCATTTTTGAAAACTGGACATTTTACTCTATCTTCTTTCCCAAGGTTGTAATATCAGTTTTTACTCTGACTCCCACAGTCCTCCCTCATTCTTGAAAACCAAACAAAGAGATTTGGAAGTTTAGCTTCCAAATAGCATACTGATTGCCAGACCTGTGAGTTAAAATTGCAGAATGTCTGCGGATAATCATGTATATTTCTGTCAGCTCAGTGAATCTCTTAGTAGGTGTTGCAATGGTACAGCTTTGGTACACCCAGGCATCAGTCATGAGTTCACGGTGCAGGTAGCCCGCAGATTTTTCACTAATTTAATGCAATGAGTTACCTTGTTTTGTTTACATTGGGCTTAATAAATAATAATAATTATCTAGGTTAGCACATGTCAATATTCCTGCAGTCCTAGAATCCTAAGACCTTCAGGGACTTAAAGATCAGTTCTCTCAATCACTTATCTTAAGGCAGGATGAAACAACCTTTTCCAATTCTCCCAAATGCATCCTGATATGCCACAAGTAGAAAGTGTTATTCATAGAAAAAAGTCTTAACATGTGGGAATATACATATGAAGAAGATTGTAAGTGTTGGAAAGTAGGTAGACAGCATGAGATGTATGCATATATGCAGGCCTATTTAAAGAAGCAATTATATTTTCAGTCCCCTGACCCACAAATATTATTTGTGTATTTGAGAGCTGAATGAAAAGTCCAGAGTCCCTGAAAGAGCCAGCAGTTCTTGACTCCCCTCTCCAGTCCTGTCCACAAGTTACAGTTAATGTCCATACAAACTGTGTACAGTGTACACTTTTTTCATTATATATTTGTGTTGAGTAATTCTTATGTTATTCAATGCATGTACAGCAGAATTTGTGATTCATGCACCACATTTATCCATGGACTGGTCTCTGGTTTCATTTGTAAAGTGAATATGTACTTGCTTAAAAAAAAATGGACATAAGCACATACATGCAGGATGTCCATGTGTTCACTGTAATATGTGAGCAGGGCTTCCATCATTTTGGCATATTGGACATATAACAATGGCACAGCCAACATGTCTTGTGGCCAGAGCTTTCCATTCTACAATCAAACACTATGGTTATCTGTAAAAGACTGGAGAGTGACAGGAAAGAGGAGCTTCTGAAACATCCTGGATTATTTTGTTCCTGTACAAACATGCCTAAGGAGTTATTTCTCTTTGAAGTGATCCCATTCCACTGGAGATTATGTGAACATCAAATAAGCATGTGAGAAGTAGCTCCCACAGAGAAGTAGCTCCCACACCGCTGGATGTGCATGTGTCTAGAGAGCCATTGACAGAAGTAGTTGCCACAGGACAAGCAACTGAGATGACCATTCTGTACAAAATTATACAAGGTCTCACATCTCACTAAAAGATCATGGGACAACCACTTCAGTCTGTTTCTGTATAAATATTTGTTGAGACCAGTACACTCTGCAGTAAGCATACAGCACACACATGTACACAGATAGTTTGCACATGTTTCTGTACTGGCTTCCTACATGCCATGTACTGCTCCTACCATTTGCACACATACTTGGCTTTGTCCTTCCCTGGGGCTTTGCGGTATTGTCTAGGAGCTAAATCAGAGCCTGCTGAGGCAGAGCAGAGTGTAGGGCCAAACTCTGAGCCTAAGCAGGGCTTGGAGGCAATGCTGAGTGAATTATGCATGAGTCCAGAAAGCTTTTATCTGTGCGGACAAAGGCCCCTCACCAGCCAGCTGGGCTTTCTGCCGCACCTGTAGCTTCCTCCCGCTTGGACTTTATCTCCACTCCCAGCTTGTAATTCAGCCCAAATATCAGAGGAGGCTGGGAGATTAATTTTCTCCGTTTGCATGGCAAAAAGGTAGAGGTGGTAGTGGGGGGGGGGGGGACTGCGCTCCTCACTCCAGACTCTGGCTGCTTAATCCGCAGATGAGGCCTGCAGAGGGAGAGAGGGGAAAGAAAAGTGAAATTCATTTTTTAAAAAGCCATGTTAGTGAGGGGGGAAAATCAAAGATGATTTCATGGGTATAGAGTCTGCTATCGTGGTGTGTGTGTGTGTGTACGTGTACATGTGAGTGAATGCATATATATAAATGTACATGCTTCCACTTTTGCATGGGGACATTCCTCAACAGGCATTTGGCTGTGCATAGATATGACTATGAATATGCCATTGCTGTTTGCTGCTAACTAGGTGACAGGCTTACTCACATCAGCCTTATATTAGGCTTGCACAACAAACACCTTTTCCTTTACTTTTGGCAGCAATTTGATCTGCAAAACTTAAGCAGGTGATCCCTATGGCATAAACTCATGCAACCAATTGATTAAGTAGGCATGGGAGCATGCCTGGCTGCCCCGTCCCGATTAGTTGGCATGGTCTGCCTTCCATAGTAACCCATAGAGTCTTCATAGGGCACCTACAATCTCAATTAAAACAGAACAGTCCTTCTTCCTCTGCTACAGAAGACACACACAGCTATACGCACATACACTTATATGATATGCACAGAATGCAATTATTGCACCAGATACACAACAAGCTAAGCTAATATTTCTTGTCACATGATGTTCCAGAGAGGGTATGCATACAACCATAGGCTATCGTTGTTCATTAGAGCTGATTTCAGTATGTGCCAGGCTCAAACCTTTCCCAGCTGAGCCTGATCTGTTTCAGAAACATTCCAGCACCGAAGGCTTCAAGTCATAATTAGTAATTTATGCAGCTTGTAATCAATGTGGAATGTGAATTTTTAATCCTTTTGGCTTTGTATCAGAAGCAGACTTCTTATGAGCTGGCTTTTTACAGACACCAGTGTTCATGGACATGGGACAACCCGCATGGCTGCAGGCATCAGGCATCTGTTGGGGCTGTTCTAGCAAAATCATGCATGTGCCAAGCTGTGGGCTGGCACATAGGCATACAAAAAGTGGCATGTGGCTGGGGACTTTATACATGAGATGTGTCAATCAAGGACAGTATGCATCAAGGAGACGTGTATATGGCATATGGTTCCTCCAGTTCTTTCCCCCCCCCCCCCCCCCCCGCCAATGGGCTAGAAATGTGTACAGTGGTCTGTATGGCATATACCATTATGATGGCTTACAGAGAAATGCTTGTGCCTCAGGATAAATTTAAGGAGCCACTGGTTCCCAGGGCCAGCCAAGGACATTTTGCCACCAGAGGTAGGAAATACACATGGAACCCACTCCAAACATCCCATCCATGGTTTAGTGCACATCTGCTCTTCCCCAAATCTGATGGTGCATAGACAACTCCAATGCTGTAGTCGTAACAAAGCACAATGGTTAAAAATATGTATGTTGTTCTAATCATACTCTTCCTCCATAACTTTCATTAGTCTTGTTTTTTGAAAAATCTGTTTTATAGATCAAAATGATGCAAGGATCCAGGAAAAAGGTGACACACATGATCAAGTGTTAAACTTAGCTGTAAAATAACAATAACAATAAATAAGCCAATGACAATGTTGGCCCTTTGACAATACTGAAATTACACCAAATTTTATGAGTCCCAGGTGGTAAGGTTGCCAATCCCCAGTTGGGGGCAGGGATCCCCTGGTTTGGAACCCTTCCCCTCACTTCAGGGTTATCAGAAAGCAGGGGTGTGATTTGTGGGTGGGGTTGGATGTCTACTGGGCACGCCATTATGCCCTATGGAGACCGGTCCCCATAGGGTATAATGGAGAATATATCTGTGGGTATCTGGGGCTCAGGGGGCAGTTTTTTGAGGTAGAGGCACCAAAGTTTCAGTATAGCCTCTCCTCAAGCCCCCCTCCCTTCAAAGTTTCAAAAAGATTGGATCCAGGGGTCCAATTCCATGGGCCTCAAAAGAAAGTGCCCTATCATCATTATTTCTAATGGAGGGAAGACATTTAAAAGGAGCACAATCCCTTTAAATATAATGGGTAGAACGCCCTTTGGAGTTCAACCATGCTTGTCACAACCTTGCTCCTGGCTCCACCCCCAAAGTCCTCAGATATTTCCTGAGTCGGGCCTGGCAACCATACCAGGTGGTGCCTGGAAATTTCTAGGAATTACAAGTGATCTCTAGATGACAAAGATCTAACTACAGATCTCCAGACCTATAGAGATCCATTCACCTAGAAAAAATGGCTGCCTGGGAGGGTGGACTCTGTTTCCTTACACCTTACAGAGATCTCTTCCCTCTCTGAACCCCCCGCCCCCAGCTCTGCCCCCACATCTCCTGATTTTTTCCAACACAGAGCTGGTGACTCTATCAGAGCCTGGCAGAACCTCCTCGGTCATAGGCAAAATGTGGTAATCAGTAGTAGAGATTTTTGACAGCCTGGCTCTTTAAGGTTTGTTTTCAGACCCAAATACAGCCTACAGTTAATGCAGTTTTAATGGCTAGACCATAATCCTAGGCTGGCATCTGTCCTGTCAGCATCCCTTACAGCAAGGGTTAAAGAAGGAGTTAGAGGTGCAGGGGGAAGGGTCAGTCAAAGAACCCCTGAGGAAGAGGGGAGTGGGGGGAGTCCAGTAGGCCTGCAATTCAGTGAGGGAGATGAAAGCAACAATTTTTTTTCCTATATGTTGCCTGAGGTTTTAATACATTAAAAGGCTAGTTCTGTTTGTAAATCACCATATGAAAAACAGAGTGGTGTGGCTCCACTAGATAAACAAAGGGTTTACTTCCAAAGCAGGCATGGCTTTCAGTGACTTTTGCAGCGGTACAAGATGTGTAGCTTCCCCTCCCCACCACTCTTCATTTACACCGCTGTCCCTGCTAGATTCACCATGCAGAATCTAAACACCCTCTCTGTACAGGTATATAAATCAGCACAGCAAGACAACGGGGAACCAGGCCCCAGGGTACCTCTGATAAGCCCAATTGCTAAAACTTCCTGCAGATGAAAAAGAGCCTTTGATCTCTCTGAAGTTACCTCATCCCTTACGCAGGCTGTTTGGGAAGGAAAAGATAATAGAGTGGATGCAAACAGACAACCATGCAGGAGACATCACCTCCCCTGCATAAAGAAAAACTTGGCAGCTACCTGTGGTCCGAATAGGTCAGTGCATCCCTTGATGAAACCCAGCTCACTACTGGTGGATACAAGGATCATATCATCATTGGTGTAAACTGGCTTTGCTCTCTGGGAGCTTGCAAGGGACCAATCACTTTATTCCAGATGGAGCCAGGAGTCTGATCAATAGGACCAGAACTCTCACGCCTTGTAAACCAGACCTCCTCCACCAATATCACTGATGCCAGCATCCTAGCTGGTGTAAATTAATTATCACTTCTTTGGAATCAATGGTTCATAGCATCTTAAAAACAGGAATTTTTATTGATTCATTTATATTTAAATTTATAGCTCAATTTTCCACCTTGGAAGCCCCCAAAGCAGAATACAAATAACAATCACCAACATAAAATACCATTACAAACAAAGTTAAAAATTAATCTATACGCACGTTTAAATTAAGGTAGCTTGATCAAAATAAAAATCCAAATACTGCCACAGCTCAGAAGGCTGAGCAAAATAGGTTTATTTTATTTGTTTACTATTTACCTAAAATTTTCAACTGAGCAGGTCTGGCACATCTCCCTTGGGAGGGAGATTCATAATACTAGCGGCACAATGTGTGTGTGGGGGGGGGGGAGGGAAGGCTTACTTCTGACAGGAAAACGGCTTTATCGGGGATAGTGTCCAAAATAATATCTCTTCACTTGATGCTATATGTGAGAGGTATGTGCAGAAAGTAGGGCTTATCCTGCACCCAAGTCACTTAGGCTTGAATGGGGATCTTGGGCTTTCCTACTCTCTCCGCCTAACCAACTTCACAGGGTTGTTGTGAGGATAAAATGGAGGAGAGGAGAGTGATGTAAGCTGTTCTGAGTACAATGCGGAGAAAGATGGGGTATAAACGAATTAAATTTTTAAAAAGCAAACCCCTCCCCCCCCAAAAAAAACTGGTATAGCCAGTGATGGCAGGCCAGAGGCAGTTTTATACTTCATGGTCAACACCACATTGGTGGATCTGTATAATATGAGATGTAAAAGGAAGATACAAATGATCCTAAGGGACCCTTCACATCTGGGCCATTTGCTATTTGAGATCTTACCGTCAGGTAGACGATATAGAGTGTTGAAGGCTAGGACAAACAGATTTAAGGACAGTTTCTATCCAAGTGCTGTGGTTAGGTTAAATGCAGGGTTATGAAGGATTATCTGTTTTAGATGTATTTAAATGGTTTTAATGGTTTTATGAATGTTTATCTGTTTTAGATGTATTTAAATGGTTTTAATGGTTTTATGAATGTTTATCTGTTTTAGATGTATTTAAATGGTTTTAATGGTTTAAATGGTTTTAGATGTATTTAAATGGTATGAATATGAATATGTGTGTTTGATGTGTTGGTATGTTTGTGGAAGAGCACCTCATTTCGTTGCTCTCTTTTTGTGGAGAACAATGACAATAAATCTATCTATCTATCATCTATCTATCTATCTATCTATCTATCTATCTATCTATCTATCTATCTATCTATCTATCTATCTATCTATCTATCTATCTGATTAAACATTTTGACCAGTGTTTCCTTTAAGCTGAGTTAGTGTGAGCTGGCTCACAGTTTTTTAGCCTCCAGCTCACACATTTTTGTCTTAGCTCAGGAAAACCAGCCCCAGAGCAAACTAATTTTTGCAGTGGCCCACAACTTTAATGCCGGTAGCTCACAAAGTAGAATTTTTGCTCACAAGACTTGACAGCTTAGAGGGAGTATTGATTTTGACCCATCTGATTTCTAGACTGCATAGTCCCACATGAAACACATTGAAGTACTCAAGATGAGGGGTTATAGATCATACAAGACAAAGGCAAAGTTCTTAGACTCCAGAATGGGAAGCAATTGGCATACGAGTTGAAGCTTAAAGAGTGTGCAGGAGCATGGTTAGGAGGTTACAGCAGCTATCACCCAGGTATTCAAAAGCAATGCTTTGAGTTTTCCTCTGCTTGCTTTGTTAATTTATACCAGTGATCAATACCTACTTTATCTGGAAGGCCAGTTTAGGGAAAGAACAGGACAATTAGTGCTATTAGTTTACTCAGAGCAGGCAGTTAGATTTGGATCCAGTCCAGTAGCACCTTTACAGACTAAGAAGATTTCGGTATTATTTATTTATTTAGACTTGCATTCTGCCTTCCCCACAAGCGGGCTCAGGGCAGATCACAGCATCAATTCTCAAGCCATTGGCTTGGTTCAAAGATAAATAAACATACATTAATGCTTCCAAGAGTCTGATGAAGCTTTTGAGAGTCCAATGAAAGGAGCTCTGACTCTTGAAAGACTATACCCTGAAAATCTTCTCGATTTCTAAGCTGCTACTGGACTTGAATCTAACTGTTCTACTGCAGACCACCATGGCTACTCTCTGAAACTATCTTCAGAGCTGACAGATGCTGGAAATTCCAGCCCACCAAATCACTGGGTCTGAAAGGGAGAAGAATACTACAGAAAACATTCATACATATATTTTTTCCTTGCCCTTCCCTCCTGAAGGCAGCTAGGGATCAAGAGAGTGGCTACGGCAAAAAGGGTTCTTTAGTAGAAGTGATAAATCAATGGGCTGTCATATGATACAGTCTTATAAGGGGTCACATTGGTCTCCTTAGCCCGGTATTCTTATGGAACAGTCAGTGGCTGCCCAAGATCCCCGGATGAGTTTCCCATTAGTCCTGTCACCCACAGTCTTTTAACCTGGAAACACTAAATGCATCTAGGACTGTCTGCAAGCAAAGCATGCTTTACTACTGATTGGTCCAATCTCATCTGTGGACCATACCTGGTTCATGGGTCATCCAATGTTTGCCAGTGACATGACAATCTAGCCCTAGTTTATACCACTGGAGCCTATCTGACCCTGGAATCCACACCTTCCAAGCTTAGTTATGTGGTAAGAAAGCCAGGAACAGCCAAGATTAGATTATTTTTTTCCCCCTGATTTATTTCTGGCTCTGGAAGAATCACCATACTGTGCATTTTAGCTTGTGGAGGAGAGAAGCTGTCACAATGGCATCTGGGAATAACAAATTAGCAAATATAATGAATGATTTGAGGTGGGGCCAATGGCAGCCATTCAACCATTAAAAGGGTAGTGGGGTAGCAGTTAGAAGGGAAAAAATTCCATGACAGATAATATTTAACGCTATAAAAGAAAACACAAACCTTGCCCATTCAGGCAGTGATTCATAAAACACACACACATAGCAGCATTTAAAAATAAGTTTGATGTAACAGCTCATCTGCTCTACTGTTGGCTGGAGCACGTGATGAAAATCTGATAGTGTCAATGTCTGTTACAAACTGACTTGCACATGGAACACCCTTGATTTAACTTGCATGACTGAAAGCCAAGTTCAGTGTGAATAATGTACAGATGGCCCAGGCAAACAGCCAGGTAAGGTTAGCCTATGGCTAGAAAACAAAATTTTTGGGAGATATTGCTATCTATCCTTTGCCATAAGGTTACCAGCTCCATCCTGGGACATTCCTAGAGATTGGGCAGGGGGGAGTCTTCCCAGAATTGTAACTGATCTCTATGTTGCAAAGATCAGTTGCAATGAAGGAAATGACAACTTTGGGAGGCAGACTATAGCATCTCTGCTAGCCTCCCTCCTCTCCCCAAACTTTGCCCTCCTCAGGCAGGTATGTCCAACAGGTAGATCACTATCTACCAGTAGATCACGGAGGGGTCAGAGGTAGATCACCAGCCCCACTTGGTCTCATGGTTTGCTGGACAGGTGTTTGGGAGGGTTTTGATGATTGTTTGGTGTGGTGGTGTTTGATTATTGGTGCCAGTATGATGAATTCTTATTTTTACTTTTAGAACTGCATGTGTGGTTTTGGCATCATCCAAAGGTCTTCAGTTCCTGTTGATCTTTGATACTTTGGGACAGTGACAGTTTTGGACCAGATTCAGCCAGTGTTAACTTAGCACCCCGGCCACCCCAGTATAACGAAGATGAGTGTTCCAAAGGAGAACAAAACCTACCATTTTCATGATGAATGAGAAATGGACTACTTCTTCATCATGGTGAAAGACAAGTGTTGTTGTCTACTTTGTAATGCTGCTGTATCCTTGCCCAAAAAGGGTAGTCTGGAGCGTCGTTATAAGGCTCTGTACAGCAATAAGTTTGATGCTGATTTTCCACCCAAAAGTGAAATTCATAAACTGAAGCTCAAAGAACTTAAATATAAATTGATGGTGAAGCCAAGGTCACATTTGGTCAATGCAACTATGGCATCCTTCAAGGTCAGCAAACTGATCGCAAAGAAATGCAAACCTTTCAATGAAGGAGAATTTGTAAAAGATTGTTTTCTTGAAGCAGCAGATAATCTTTTTGAAGGATTTAAGAATAAGAAAGCGATCATAGCTGCTGTTCAAGATGTACAATTGTCAAGAAACACCATCGTGTGGCAAATAGTAAAGATGTGTGGAGACACAACTGAACAATTGTTGGAGGATGTTTCAGTTTGTGTTGCTTTCTCACTCCAACTGGATGAATCTACAGACATGAGACATAGCCCAGTTACTAGTCTTTATCCGGATGGTTTTTGAAGACTTCATTGTTAAAGAAGAACTACTTGGAATGATTTCTTTAAAAGGGAGAACTACCGGTCAGGAAATATTCAGCTCTCTCCATTCTTTTGTGACAAAGTGTAATCTTCCATTGCATAAACTTGTTTCCATCACTACTGATGGAGCAAGAGCAATGACAGGTGAGGTTAATGGTTTCATAGGCCTCTGTAGACAGCATGACGACTTTCCAGATTTCCTTTCTTACCACTGCATCATTCACCAGCAAGTTTTGGCAAGCAAGAGATTCAATACAAAGACTGTCATGGACAAAACTGTAAAGTCAGTTCGTGGAAGATCACTTCAAAGATGGCTTTTCAACCTTACACTTGATGAAGGAGCAGCGGAAATCATTTTGCACACAGATGTGCAAATATTTGCAGAAATTTGTGCCCACTTAGTGACTAAGTGGGCACAAATTTCTGCAAATATTTCATGATTTGCTGAATGAAATAAGGTTTTTGAAGGAGAGGGGAGATGACAAAGCAGAGTTGGAAGATGAGGAGTGGTTATGTGATCTGGCATTTCTTGCTGACTTTACAGGCGAATGTAGTGATATGAACATTGAACTACAAGGTAAAAACAAATGCATTGGCGAGATGATGAGTACAGTTTCATCCTACAAGAGCAAATTTGAGCTAATGATGACTGACCTTGCAAACAACACTTTTGATCATTTTCCTAATACAAAGGACCATCTGGGGCAATATCCAAATTTTGTTTTTCAGAATAAGAAGTATGTGACAGAAATCTGCTCTGTTATCCAGGAATTTGAAAAAAGATTCTGTGACTTCCAAAGAATTGAAAAAGTTGTGGAGTACTTGTCATAACCATTCAAAGCAGATATGGACATTAAGGAAACTGCTGCTGCTATCAGTAAAATTACATTGAACAAGGCATCTCTTGAAAAGGAAATAGTAACCCTCAAAAATGATATTTTTCTCAAGACCCGTGCTGAGCAAGAATTGTTTTGGAAGCTAGTGCCTAAAGACAAATTTCCCAACTTGAGAAGATGCAGTGAAGCTGTACACTCCTGTTTTGGTTCAACTTATTTGTGTGAATTTGCGTTTTCCCATCTGAAAATGACAAACAGTACACAGAAGAAGAAGAAGATATTGGATTTATATCCCGCCCTCCACTCCGAAGAGTCTCAGAGCGGCTCACAATCTCCTTTACCTTCCTCCCCCACAACAAACACCCTGTGAGGTGGGTGGGGCTGGAGAGGGCTCTCACAGCAGCTGCCCTTTCAAGGACAACCTCTGCCAGAGCTATGGCTGACCCAAGGCCATTCCAGCAGGTGCAAGTGGAGGAGTGGGGAATTAAACCCGGTTCTCCCAGATAAGAGTCCAGACACTTAACCACTACACCAAACTGGCTCAGCGTTCCAACATGACAGATGAACATCTCCAGGATTCCCTGAGACTGGCCCTCACGCAATATTCACCCAACTTCAAAAAGCTGGTAGATGAAATGCAGGCTCAGACGTCTCACTAATTAGCAAGAGCAAAGTTTTAAAGATTGCACAAGATCAGCCTGGATCAATACTTGACCTACATTTAACACAAATTACTCAATAAAAGTTAAAGAAAGTTATAACAATAAAAATTTAAGAAAATTCTTTCTGGATCTTCGTCTCTTTTTTGTTTTTGCTTATTTTGTAAAATAAATGACGGAAGGTGCATTGTAAATGGGGGGGGGGGGGCGTGGAACCCAACTTTGGCAGGTTGTTATCTAATTTGAAGCTAATTTGAAACTTAATTTTCATGGTGGTAGACCACAAGCACTTTTGTCCGGAAAAAAATAGATCACAACCTGTTCGAAGTTGTACATGCCTGCTCTATGGGATCACCATACGTTCACTTTGACTTGACTTTACACATGCACACACAAGTTCCTTGGGTATGTTTGCCAGCCAGGGAGCATTGGTGAGGCAGAAGAATTTGTGGGGTGGAGACAGGGAAATGGAGTCATGCAAAGCAATGCCGATGATACTGCCAGATGAGTGATGTCATGGCATTGTGGAGATATTCTAGGCAGTCCCTCAATTTCTATTAGGGAAATACCATTCCCCCATCCCCTTTCCATTGAACGATGGTGGGGGCAGGCAACCTGGTAAGTCTATTCTTGGGGCAAAGACTTGCTTTCTTGTATTCTCTGAAGCAAATATGCACATTGATCACACCAAACAAAAAGAACAAATGAATTAATTAATGTGTGGTGCAGACACCTATTTTATATCTGGCTCTGTTGGTTTCTTGCATGGGATTCAGATGCTGGCCCGCTAATTCTTCCCGTTCGCAAGACTTGCTTTATATTAATCTCTTTCCCTCCTGCTTTCACTGTTGTTTCCTAAACAATGTTATCAACAATTAATATAAATTGCCTCTGAGGCTGAGCTATGGTTGCTAGATTAAAGCAAAACAAAAACAAAAGCAAAAAGAGCCATGCTCTGATAGTTTGGCTTCCTTGCTAGCATTGCAGCTCACTTGCAGGATTATTAGGATTTCTTTGCTAAATCTGAGCTGTCAGAGATCAGGTTTAGCAGATTTTTAAAAATTCAGTCACAGAGCTGCTTTGCTTTGTCAGCAAGCTACCTAGGAAAGTGGGCTGGGTTTGAAATGAGTACAAGCAGGGACCCACAGGAAACTCATGAGAGAGGGGGAATACCAGTAAGCAGTGACACCCTGCTACAGCTCCTTTGCCCATTAACACTCCTCCCTCCACGCCATTCTGCCCATGTTCCAGCTCACACAGTTGCTCTGGTTGGGGGAGAGGGGCAACAGTGGCTCCTCCTTCTCCTCTGCCCTCCTCTTTTCCCACGGGCCATGCCAGCAGCAGTGGAAGCAGTGGAACTTTCATTGTGAAAGGGACGACCTCTGCTCCTCTCTGCCCACCAGTAGAGGGTGTCACAGCTGCTGTTACTCTTTCTGGCTTTTTTGGCTGGCAGACTGAAGTGATGGCTCTGGCTCTTCCTCCTTCCCTCCCTCCCTCCCTCTTTGCCTGCCTATTTTCCTGGGTCACATACCTGCTCCTTCCATAGAAAAAAAGGGTGCTTATATTTGTGATATAGCATCATCAATCACAGTATTATTAAAATGTTGATTTTTAAAAAACAAAACAAAACTTTTTTTTGCTTTTTTCCTGAAAACCTGGGGTTTTCCCCAGATCTGGAGAAAAATCATCCCTATACCTGATCCCATTCTCTGGGTTTATTGACCTGTATGGGGGCAGAATGAGATATAGGGCAAGTGGAGGACATGGGGTCACTTCATTTCTCCCATATCACCTTCCGCATACTATTTCCTCTTCCTGGTAGCCCACATTCTCTCCCCTTTCCCTGCTTCCTTCTCTCCTTCCCACTTAACCAATCAAACAAACTTTTTATCTACTCTACCTGTCTTCAGCTTTATTTATTTAGACCATACCTTTGTCACCAGTGGGTCCCAAAACAGCTTACATCATTCTCCTCTGCTCCATTTGTATCCTCAAAGCAACCCTGTGAGGGAGGTGAGGCTGAAAGTGTGCGACTGGCCTCGGACCACCTATGACAATCTTGCCCTCTCCCCTCCTTCATGCATAGGATTTTCTCTTCTTTCTTGCTGAGCAGTCCCTATATCTATTTTCTTCTTATTTGTCTATGGCTCTCCCACCCTGTCACATTATATTTTTCGATGCTGGCCCAACTCAGGGACTGGAGAGAAAAGACAAAATCGCTCGCTTAAATTCTACTTCTGTAATGGCACACAGGAGTTTTTTTAAAGTTCAAAATGTTTTATTTATTTTGATGGGTGAAAAGTCAGATGGAATCATGGGTAGGATGCATGAGGTGAAGTGATACTAAAAACTTGGGTAACTTTGTAATCACAGCAGGGCTTTTTTGTAGAAAAAGCCCAGCAGGAACTCATTTGCATATTAGGCCACACCTCCTGATGCCAAGCCAGCTGGAACTGCATTCCTGGGCATTCCCACGCAAAAAAAGCCCTGAATCACACTAAATCCAGATAACATGTTGCAAACATGTTGGGGAGGGATGGTGGCTCAGTGGTAGAGCATCTGCTTGGTAAGCAGAAGGTCCCAGGTTCAATCCCTGGCATCTCCAAAAAAGGGTCCAGGCGAATAGGTGTGAAAAACCTCAGCTTGAGACCTTGGACAGCTGCTGCCGGTCTGAGTAGACAATACTGACTTTGATGGACCAAGGGTCTGATTCTGTAGAAGGCAGCTTGATATGTCCATATGTCCAACATGTAAGTATCGTTGCTTTTCAACAAGGTCTTTGAAACTCTGAGGAGAGGGGCTTTCTTTTCAGTTTCTACTTTAACTCACAAGCATAGGTTTCTGAGTTTCATTGACACTTCACATTTAGAAGATAGGAATGCACAACCAAATTCCCCAAACCCTTCTATTTACACAGGCCAGGGATCACTCCTCGTTTTAGAGCTATTTCCCATTCCACAGGGCAAGGATTACTTCTCTTGAGTAGAAGTTCTGTCCTAGTTCAACTTCAATGGGGATCCACTATGATCCACTCACTCTTTTAGCCTCTTTCCCAGTCCACTGTAAGTGGTAAACTGTCTCTTCTTCAACTGTCAGTTCCCAACTGGCATCAATCAAGGCTCAACAGAACTGTCACTCAAATGGTGCATTCACGCTACACTAGATAATGCGTTTTACATCCAGATTTTTGCTATTCTTATACAGTAAAAATCCGGATGTAAAACACATTATTTAGTGTAGTGTGAATGCACCAAAGGGCTCTCAGACTCTATTAGAACGTTAACCCTTGACAGTCCACCACACCACCCAACAAGCTTCTGTGGCAAAGTGGGGGTTTTAACCAGATCCTAATCGGACATGCTAACCACTACACAACATTGACTCTCACTTTCCCTCTCCTTGAAGGGAAAAGTCCAGCCAAGTTGCAAAAGTCATGTGATAGCAAGTAGCTTGGGTGAGTTATGTGGTGGCTGCTACTGGGCCCAGCCAAGTTGCACAAATTCTACATAGGCTGCCACTGGGCCCAGGCAGGTTTTGTGGCATCAGGTCAGCCAGTAGCCACCCACAACACCTGGATGAGTTGCACAAATTGCATGGTAGCCATTTCTCTCCAGAACAGGAGGGGAGTAGGGGTGGATTGGGGGGCCAATATAGCCCTATAAAGTCCACCCTTCCCTTTTACTGACAGAAACCAAGGTTTGAAGGCTGGAGTTTTGTTCAGTTTGCCTGACAACTCCTACAATACCCCCTGGGATCTCCTTTCCTAAAGATACAGGCTCTGCTTTTAGTATTTTGGTTTTTGAAAAACAAAAACAAACCATGTATGCGCACGTATATTTAAGATTTCATATTTTTCTGCAAATGTGAGGCTTTTTTCAGGTTTGTAGAAATGTTTGTCTTTTCATGGCTCCAGAATCTAGGTTTAAATATCCACAGACAGGACATGTTGAGAATTCAATAAATCGATATTTACTGTCTAACCTTCAAGTTCAAGAATCTGAAGTTTCTTACAGGTGTTTTGCCCCTTTAGGGCACATATTCACAAATCTGTTCTAAATGAATACAACTAATAAAATACCTACCATGGGTTTCCTTAAAATATCTATCATGGGTTTTATTAAAAATGAGACAAGAGATTCCAGGGTCAGACTGAAGAGTCCTGTCTCCAAAAGATTTGGCCAATGAGCTTGACAGGTTTAATAGCCCCATTTGAGAAACCAGCATCTTTTGCCCAGCCAACATTCAGTCCTGACTCTTTTTTTTCCCTTTACCAACATTAGGGCCAGCATGTCACCTCCTATGTTGTATTGAGTGGTGATAGACTGTTGCCATGGTGATTGCTATTTGGAACCCAAACTAGCTTGTGGGGTCAATCTCTCAGTTTAAGCAACATTAAGTTGTACTAATAGGCCTTGCGGAATGAGCTCCTTAGAAGTTGGACAAAGCAGGAGAAAGAAGAAAATGAGAAATTCTTAACCCTTGGGGAGCTTAGGAAGCCACCACTTTGCTTATATTTTGGTGCTTCTTTAAAATATAGTGAATACTATTTTTGCCTCCTGTTGTTCAGCTTGTTGGAGGTGGTATTGTGCTCTGGGGTCCCCAGGAGGGCCTGCAAATCAAATATTCCATCTCTGTTCAGGCAGCATTATTGCTAATGACAGCAAATGCATTGCTCTAATCTTTTTTCATTTTGCTCATCTGCACAGGACCTGACCTCCCTTAACAGCTTGGAGGGCTGTGCCAAGTGGAGGCAGTGGATTGACTGAGTACTAAGACCCGGGAACAGCTGCCCTCATGCTGATGTGAGGCCTCCCTCACTAATAGCATTTCTCCCTCTGCCCAGGTTTGACACTTGTTTTTAGTTCAGCCTCAGTGCAATGAGAAGTTTTACACTGGTTTTTCTTTCAGTAGCTTTAGCACAGGAAACCATTCAGCAGCTCATGAAGTCCATCTGGCCCCCAATGACTTTAGCTGGACCATGAGCCCCTGGGCACCATTGTGTTTGCAGAAGCTACATTCCCTCCCCTGTACTGCAGCAACCCAGCCCCACACTTGAGTAATGAACTTCCACTTGCCCACTCCAGCCTAGGCTCTTTCAAGGAAATTTATTCCATCCTCTTGGATCCCATTCTAGTCCTCTCGTGCCTTAGAATGAGGAATAAATTTTGAAGACAACCCATAAATTGCTGGTGGTCCAGAATGCAGCTAGCAGCTACGTGGTAGTCAGGGGCTGACTGTTGGGAAGACATTTGACTTATTTTAAAACAGCTTCATTAGCTGCTAGTTTATTTCTGAGTTCAGCTCAAGGAGTTGATTGTGCTGTTTAAAGTCCTTCATAGCCTAGGGCCCATATATCTAAAAGACCATCTTTCCCTGTATGTCCCACTGCACCCAGCTAGTCTTCAGCTTCCCACCTGCTGAGTGTTCCCTAACAAAGCAGTCCTAAAATGGTCTATTCAGAATCACTTTGGTGGAGCTAAACTCCTAGGAAAGTGTTCTCAGTAGTGCACTGAAAAGATAACCCACTTGTAGAATTGCCAACCTCCAAGTGGGGTCTGAAGATCTCCTGGGATTACAACTGATCTCCAGACTACACAGATCAGTTCCTCTGGAGAAAGTGGTTGTTTTGGGGGAAGAAATGCAGGACATTGTATCTTGCTGAGGTCTCACCCATCCCTAGGCTCCATCCCAAAATCTCCAGAAGTTTCCCAACTGAGTTGGCAACGTTACCCACTTGGCATTGGAAAGGGGCTTTGCTTTTTCTGTTGTTGCTCTCATTTTATGGAACTGGCTCCTCAAGACGAAGAAGAGTACCATCCTTGGAAACTTTTAGGAAGCGTTGTAAAGCTGTTTTATTCACCAGAGCTTTTAATAGACTGGAAGTTGCAAGCATTTTATTAGGTCAAGGGGAGGATTTTCTATTTTATTGTTATTTGATATTTCTAATTAAGTATTTCAGTCACTTTCAACCATGAGGAAAGGCGGATTATAAATTGTTAAAATAAATTAACAAAGAAACTGGGGGTGGGGGGGATAGCCTCTAAGTGCTGAAGCCTATGATCTCCCAGGCTTGATGCTGATCATTCCTAGTTTAAAGCCTACAAATGATCAAGGACTGGGACTGACAGCTCCATTCAATTGCAATTGAGGGATCGCCAAAAGCCAATGCAATATTTTAAAAGGCTTTTAAAAAATTATTTGAATTTTGGTTTTGCTCTGCCTTTCCATCTGGCAAGATCCAAAAGACACCTTGACATCAGTACAAAAGCAAATAAAAACCTTATAAAACCAACAGCAGTTTGCAAAGTCAGCCACAGCTAATTAGCCATAATCCCTTTTTGTGATGACCTATAGTTTTAAGCAAATACATTAAACTGAACTGAGCTATAATCCCAAATGAGCTCTATAACAATCTGCCAATTTGCCAATCAACAATAATGAGGGCAGCCAAGACCTTCCTTGGAGTTGTGAATTTGTGCGTCACTGTACTACCGAGAAGACCTAGGCATCCAGTGCACATCAATGTGGTCTTTGCAACAACTCTGTTCCTAGATCCACATTGCTGTTTCAGAATGCTTTAGGACTAGCTTAACTATATGCTGAGCCATTCCAGGATTACTAGTAGATTTGGAGGGTTACAGATAATTCTAGAATGAAAGAACAACAAAGGAACTTGGCTGTTAAATTCTGCATTTGTTACCTCAGCACTGCACTGGGGGTTCTCATTCCTGGCTCTCTAGATACAATAATTATTTGCCCTGGGACATGGAATTTGAGTAATAACATATGTGAGTGGGTAGGTTCTTATGGAAGGAGGAGGTCTCTAAGATACTCAGATTCTAGTGCTGGCCTTGACTTTTTGAATTGGTCTGGAAATAAAGTTGCCAGGTCCCCTCAGGCCAAGGTTGCCAGGTCCAGCTCAGGAAGGACCTGGGGACTTTGCGGGTGGAGCCTGGAGTCTTTCCGATTCCTTAAAATGAATGAATACAGCAGTGCAGTTCTCCTGAATACAGCCTTCATTTTCTTGTCCTCTTTTTTGCCTTCAAAGGGTTCTGCAGCAGCTGCACTTCCACTAAATGTAAGTAACACACACACACACAACTCACAAAGCAGCCAAAATAAACAGTTTGCAAGCCCGCACTTTTGTGATCTCCTTGGGACAATGATATAAATTGCTTTACTCAAAGGAGTTGCTGAATGTAACAATCTGCTGTATTTCAACCAACCTCTTCAGACTAACACAAGAAAACAAAAGTAAAGAGAGAGAGGTCTAGGGGGTGGAGTTTCCTCCATCCCATAATCAGGTTCTAGTTAACTCTTTACTATCCATTTTACTATACAAACAACTTCTGAAACAAATGCAAAACAAATAGAGGGACTGTGCTCTCTTCTTCTCTCACACACTCACTGGGAAGAGCCATGTAGTTCTGCCTGCTCGGCCTCCTCATGCAGCTTTCACATCCTACTGTGATTTAAAGGCACATACACATTACAAAACACAAGTTGCAAGCTTCTTCTAAACCTGCCGAGATTTAAACCTGCCTAGATCCCTGGGTCCCACCTGGAGCCGGCATCCCTACCTGGAAATGAATTAGGAGTTCGTAAAGTTGACATAAACTTGTGTGGGGTGACCCAGTTAATATTTTTGCTGCTGCGTTCTATACCAGTTAATGTTTGTGAACAGTTTTCAGTACCAGCATATTGCAATATGGATCTGAATGGTACCAGGGCATAATATGGACAATGGCTTGGTCTTTTAATAAAGCATCTTGTAGCACAATAGTGGATTTAAAACTGGACCTGCAAGTCAGTGGCAAGCAATATTTATTAAAAATTATATTCCACTTTCCTGGCACAATGGGAGCATTCAAGGTGGCTTACACTACACTGAAAACAGCATCTAAGCAACTCAAAACATATTAAATAGAGGTACTAAAGCAGGATTGCCTCCCTGATATCCAAAAACCAGACACAAACTTTCCCATTTCCTAACACAGCAAGAGGCAAGATGGTTATAATTCTTCCCACTGATTCCCTCCCAGGCCCAGTAACTCTCTATCCTTCCACACCAGCTATGCCACACAAGTGGAGGAAGGGAGAAAACAACAGGATCTGGGGAGGGAACAGGTGGAAAGAGCCACTATATGGTCCAACGGCTCTCATACTAAGTTCTCTGGTAATGGGGTGTGGCACCTTCTATACAGGCCTGATCTCTGTAGTGCTGAAGCTACTAGACCAGAAGAGCTCAGCTGATACTTGGAGCCATCTGGCTCTATAAAGATAATGAGAACTTGTATACTGCAGAATTTTAAATGCCAAATGAGGATTGGTCAGACCTAGATTCACAGCTCCATTCAGCCCATGAAGTTTAAAAAGTTCCATGGGATCTCTCTCTCTCCCTCTCTCTCTCTCTCTTAGCCTCACCTACTTCACAGGATTGTTGTGAGGATAAAAAGGAGAAGAGAAGAATCATGTATGCAGCCCTGTGCTTTTGTTGGGGAGGGAAGGCAGAAGAAAAATGAGATTGATTGATTCTGCCTGGCAATTGATTCTGATCTGTCTGCTCACCTGCTGAACTATCAGCGTCAGGTTGCTACAAATAATCTCCTTAAGAGCCATGTTCAAGGATCCTTGCAGTCAGAGGTCCTGAATGGTAGAGATCAACATCTCCCCAAATTCCAGTTTAGCTCTTTTTATAAAATGGTTGAGTAAACCTTCCCTAGGTAGTAGTGAGAGAGTCTGTTCATGCTGAATTAGACAACGTACAGTGTCACCTAAGCAGAGTTACACCCTTCCAAGCTCAGTGATTTCAATGAACTTAGAAAAGTGTAATTCTGCTTAGGATGGCCCTGCAGAATAGTAATGTGAGGACTTCTTCAACATATCTAGCTTGCAACATACACCATCATGGATTCATTGCAAAACATGGTGGGTTGAGATAACTCATGGCAATCTTGCTTATTCTGACAACAACAGAGTAATGAATTAGTGATCTGGAGTTTTTCAGTGTTGAAAAGATGATGAAATAAAGACACAGAATACGAAAGCCTCCCCAGGGATTAATGGAAGGATAGGAAGATCAGAGTGATACTAAACAAAATTCAGAAAATCTTAAAGGTGGACGGGAAGTATACAAGAAGCAAAAGAATACATGTATAATGGAGTATTTTGAAATTTTATACTGCAACGGTCATGTAGCTGCTTTCTGTGAGCCTATTTAGACGCCATCCTCCATAATCAACCATAGAGAGTAATCTCTTTCATGTCCAAGAAAGCAACAATGAGCTTTTACACTGACTTGAATATCCCAGATATAGTCATATTGAGTATTATCAAATGGAAGCACTGTGATTGCAGCTGCCAACTTAGTTTCCTGGCAATAATCTTGAACCTCAAACGGCTGCCTAACAAGTGTCAATTCAGTAGAAGAAGTGTTACCTATAATTTCTTCTCTTCTCTAGGAAAAATTTCTCCTTTGTGCCTGACACAACACTTTAAGGCACAAGAGCCCTACAGGCTTTATCCAGCCACCTCTCTGAATATCCTCTATACCCCCAGCAGGGGCCAGTCACCAGAAGTCACCATGACTTCCAGATACACACACTCAGAAAATATATATTAAAAAAACACCAAAAAAGAGCCCCATAAGAAAAAAAAGTAGGGAGCCCCTATTCTGACACACAAGTACATATGTGATTGAGCCCACAGATAGATCCATAAGTATTTAAGAAAGAGCCTTCCATTGAAGTCTTGAAAAGAAGCATGGCTCTATCTTCCAACATAGAAGCATAAGAGGGAGGTGATGGGACCCTTACAGTGATATTTACTTCAATCGGGTTGGGAAAGTGTAGCACTGCTTAGGATTGCACTGTTATTTATTTATACCCCCACTTTCTCCCCTCTGAGGGGGGAGGGCAAAGCAGCTTACATTGTTCTCCTCTCCTCATTTTATCCCCATAACCAGACTTTGTGGTCAGGCTGAAGAGAGGGTATGACTGGCCCAAGGTCATGCAGCAAGTTTCTGTGGGAGACTAGGGACCCAAAACTGGATCTAATGGGTCAACACGGTAATTACTACAGAACATTGGGTCTTGCTGTTAGTGGTTATTATCATAGAATTTGTTAGTGCAGAAGGAATAAATGGATGATTTTGTGTACTGCCATTCCTCCCACTAGAGTCAAACTAGGAATCAGCTGTAATTGTGGATCCTTCTGTATGGCTACAATGGTAGCTCAGCAGTGACAAAACCAGTTTTATTTATTTGCTTTAAACATTGCTACGGCACCTTTCCCAGTGACTCACAAAAATGTAACAATTCAATACTTAAAGACAAGAATAAAAAGCAGTGTAAACGTAAAACGTGTTCTACAGAAAGAGAAGGCACCTAAGCAGCCAAACCAAATTATGTCTTTCTGTCTACTTTGAAAAAAATATAAAGAAGAGCAGTAAAATTTGGAGGGGGGAGGCAGCCAGGCGGGTCTTACGTCAAAGCTTCGGGGGGGGGGGCACTACTTTAAAGTTCCTGCTGCTTGTTGTGACAGTCCTCCTGACCTCTATTGCAAAGCTGGAATGTGAACTCATTTGCATATTAGGCCACACCTCCTGATGCCAAGCCAGCCAGAACTGCATTCTTGCTCATAAAAAAGCCCTGGGGGCATCCATGTTTTTCATAACAATGATAGCATAAGGAGAGGCAGCCCTAGGGTTGCCAAGTCCAATTCAAGAAATATCTGGGGACTTTGGGGGTGGAACCAGGAGACTTTGGGGGTGGAGCCAGGAGACATTGGGGGTGGAGCCGGGAGCAAGGTTGTGACAAGCATAATTGAACTCCAAGGGAGTTCTGGCCATCACACTTAAAGGGACAGCACACCTTTTTAAATGCCTTCCTTCCATAGGAACTAATGAAGGATAGGGGCACCTTCTTTTGGGGCTCATAGAATTGGACCCCCTGGGCCAATCATTTTGAAACTTGGGGGGTATTTTGGGGAGAGGCACTAGATGCTATATGGAAAATTTGGTGCCTCTATCTCAAAACACAGCCCCCCCACAGCCCCCGATACCTCCAGATCAATCCCCCATTATACCCTATGAGAATCGATCTCCACATAGGGAATATTGAAGTGCCCAGCAGACATTTCCCTCTCCTCCCCTTTCTGGCGACTCTGAAGTGAGGGATTGGTATCTGTACTCACGAGTTGCTGCCAGCTTCTTTAAAGTAACACAGATACACCATCCAAGAGGAAGCCTTTCAATCGGAGACTGAAGCCTCCAGAGGGGGAAAGGCACATGATGGTGTGGGGGCGGGGCTTCCCCCCGCTGGCCAGCTGACTGGGGGCAGGAAGGAGCCTGGGAAAGCGGAAGAACCCCTGCTGGGACCTGGAGATTGGCAAGCCTAGGCAGCCCCTAATTTTTTTGCAGAACCTGCCCAGCCCATATCAGCTCTGCATTCCATATACAATGGGGAACAGCATGGCCTCCTTTTGACAACAATGTGTACAAAAGGGTAATAATCTATTCCCAGAAGGCTTAGAGTAGTGGAGGAAGGTCATTATTTTGTAAATATCTTCATAACCCCTGTTAGGGACCTAGGCCTACTTGTTTACTGAGTTCCATGACATAAAATTGTCCATGAACGATGAAGCAGTTGGTTTCACATCATCGTGCATCTCCTTTCTCTGTCCTATATCTTCCTGTTTTGGGGTACCGTGATGGAAGGCAGGGAGGCTTTACTATTAAGTGATCTAAAACTGTAGCCTCAGGTGGCAGGGTTTTTCAAGGGATGGGAAGCAGCCAGTCTCACATTCTTCTCATAAACTTCAACATTTCTACCTTACTGCCTCCCCGCACCCCATCAAATCACACATGCACAATAGGGCTTCCTGTCCTCTCATGAGATTTTATTCTCTCATGAGAGTTTGGTCTTCATCTTGGTTGCCTAAGCAACCATGGTAATCAGCAAGGTTTCCAGGGCAACCAGAAGGATGGCTGAACTTATGGCAAGAAGAAGGAATCTTGTGAGAGTTTGAAAAGCCCTAGAGGGTGTGTGTGGCATGTTGTGCTATTTTCTTGATGGACGGAGGAGAGAAAATAAGGTTACATGAAGAAATGGTGTAAAATGAGAGTGCAGGTGGCGCCTGAACGCTATTTGCAAGGTGGTGCAGGTGGGCAGGGAGTGCCATTTTGTGCTCCCCTAGACAAAAAAGTCTCTTGAGCCAGTCCTGACAGAACCCATGACAAGCATCCATTGAAACCAAGTTGGTTGTCTCCCATAACCTGGATCTTGTAATAGTTCTGTATGGGAGAAAATGACACTCAAGGATGTGGGAAGGCAATCCCACCCAAAATACAGATTGATTTTGTAAGAAAGACAGATATTCTACAGAATTTTAAAATATAATATTCATCGAGGAAATGAGGATTCAGTTAATAAGGTGTCATTATGCGATATTTTAATAAATTATGGATACAGTTTGTATGTGGCTTAAGAGCTATGTTAATCAGGAGGATAATGATCTCCCATTTTATTCTGTTCCTTTCATGAATAAGGAACCCAAAGTACTTCACAGGATATAGATAGGAATCTCTTTACCCACCTCTGCAATACAAGTCCCTGTGGGGTGAAATGTAGCAACAATCTCAAGCGGAAGAATAAAGTATGCACTTGAATCGGCAAATGGCTGGCAGAAAACAAATTCTCTTGGTTGGAATGGAGCCAGGATGCTGCCACCAGCACCCCTGCTCTTGCAGAAGGAATTGGGCCCTAGGTTGTTTAGTGACCCTATGAAATTGTGTCCTGCTTTGACAATTTGCATTTGAAAGACATTGCCTTTAGTGGCACACACAGCCCCCAACATAGGATTCCGGCACACTGGAGTGGCTTCTGACACAGGGTCTTCTACTGTACCATCAGCTCTGTCAGCAATACTTTAGGGCAAAGTGAGTTAGCTAAGAGGCAGAATGCCTCCTGCTTTTAAAAGTAGGCAATGCTTTTTTTGGCCTCTTTATTATTATTTCTTTAATATATTCAGATTAGTAGCATACCCAAGCCTGAGCAAAGATGATAGCTGTTCAGAAATGGGACTTAAGGTGCGCTCATTTCTCAGAGTATTCATGTTTGTTTTTCCTGTCCTACGTGGTCTCTGGTCAAACTGCTTTTACAGGGTTCTGTGGTGCTTCAAAATTTATCCTGGGGAAACAGAAACAGGTCTTCAGAACCACACTTCTTCAAGAGATGTGTTCATTTATGGCCTGATTCTTTTGGAATGACACCCATGGGGTTCCATAGCACACAACATATTTTCAGACCTATGTCCTTAGCATTCCAGAACCTTTTTAAAAATACTCATTTTAGTATGTCCAAGGAAGCACACTCATCTGCCTAAATGCATAAGCACTTACATAGCTCCCTTTTATAAAGAAGTCCATCTTTATCAGATTCCCTCAACAATAAGTGCCATTTCAAGAACACTTCCATAGTTTTTGAAAAATCTGTTTTCCTTTGGACAAGATATGTCTTCAGATAATATTTGTTTCCCCATGCAGGACTAGCTTTTGATAGTTTTTGAAACCAGCTTTTGAAAAATACATTTTAAAACAGGCCAGTAGCCAGGATTTTTAAAGTCAGGGGGCATTTAAAATTTTGGGGGGCACTTAGCAGCTCCCCCTTTTCTTTCTGGGTGCGCTTGCCTGCCTCTCTCCTCAATCCCCTCACCCCATATCCCAGGGCCTCTCCCTCCTATGTGATTTAAATTGCACCTGGGAGGGTCACCCAGGACTTCCCTTCTAACCTGCAGCCTTCCTCCCACCGACACTGCTTGAGGGCCACCCCCTCCCTCTCCCATGATTCATATCATGCAAGCGGGGTGGCAGGAGTAGCTGCCAGCCTCTCGCGTGATTTAAAGGGCCTGCTGATCAGCTGATCAGCAGGCCCTTTAAATGGCATGGGAGGGGCAGTGGTTGCTCCTCCTTGAATGAGCGGCACTCAAGTGGCAGGGGGGGAAGGAAGGCTGTGGATTGGAAGCCCAGGGCACAAAGACCTTAGCAGGGTGTCAAAGTCATTTGTTATGAGGGCCAGATCTGACATAAATGAGACCTTGTTGGGCTGGGCCATGTCAGGTTGGGCTGGGCCAGGCCAGGCCAAACCATATGTATAACTATTTAAGATTTGGTAGCAGAGATATAAACTTTATAAAGGACAAAAACAAACACAAATATATTTTTAAAAGCTTAAAACAAGCTTAAAACGTTAGCACTCATTGGTCTTAAAGGTGCTTTCTTTGTATTTCTCCCAAGGGATCCAGGGAATAGGGCAAAGGAAGCTGTGGCTCTTTCTTTCCTTCCTCAGGGGACTGGTGAGGGAGGAGCCTTAGTCAATAAAAGGAAGAGAAACCTGGCTTAGTAGCTCTGCTGTGCAATTGACAGAGCAATTGGAAAAACAAGCTCTGCCTTTCTCCCTTCCTCCCCAATTGAGGAGCCTCAGCCAATTGAGAAAATTGCAGTTTTGCTCTGTGTGACTGAGCACGCTGTTATGCAGAAGGAGGCAAGAGATAGGGAGAAGGAAGCAGATGACAGCCAGTTGCTCAGGGGCCTTATAGGAGCCCTCTGGGGGCCTGATTCAGCCCCTAGGCCACATGTTTGACACCCCTGCCTTAATGGAAAATCCATTCCACATTTTCCTTGCAACTTTGCAGACCCAGAAGAGCTTCCTGCTGCAGCAGGCAAAGACAAGGCAGCAGCTGGGAATGTCAGCAGCTTGGACACTTCAAAGGGTGAGAACAGGAGGGGGGATCTGGGTCCGGCAAATGGGCCAGACATTTCACACCCCTCACATAGAGTCTACCCTCTAAAGTGGCTGTTTCCTCTGGAAGAATTGATACCTGTAGTAATTCCAGGAGAACTTCAGATCCCACTTGGAGGTTGGTAATCTTATTCCCAAAATGTACAGTATCTAAGACTCAGTGGTTGCTGCTATGTTCTCAATAAATGGCACAAGGATAGAGGACACACTTGACTAAATGAATTATCTGTGAACAATGTTATTTTGATGCAAATGTATCTGTGGATTCTTTGTTGTGTTTATTTTACTGTCACAAATTCAGATGGCAGGAAGCTATGATGCTGTTCTGTGCCATCCTCAGAAGCAAACTAGTGCAGACTGTCAAAATGGGTTGTTTTGAGATCAGTCTGAAATTGTCTTTGCTAGGAGAATCTCTCTACTGTTGATAAATCCTCATTCTTCGAAATGAGTATTGTGTTGGAGTGTTGGGCACTACATCACTCTAAGTGTATATAGGTGTTATCTCATTGAATGAGATGCCTCTCTTTGTCTTAACCTTGGAGCTGGCCTCTGACTTCCCCCTCACTCACTTTGTCCTCTCACATTTTTCACACAGCCTTCCTTGAAGATACATAGCTAAAGAGTCTCTGTATGTTTTTCCTGTAGATACAGTGCCCTCACACATGATGCCCAGGGCCGGCATCTGCGAGTGGCCTCGGGCGGTACCCTGCCTGGGGGCACTACGAGGCGCCTCCTTACTCCCTAAAGAGCTTAGTTTCTCAGCGGCGCCCAGCCACTTTCGGGTTGAAAGCAGCTGAGGGGTGCCTTTCCTTGAAGGCACTGCTCGGCCGCTTTCAACCTGAAAGCGGCTGGTCGCTTTTTAAAACTACACTCTTTGGAGGCTTCCCAGGAAGCCTCCAAAGAGTGTAGTGCAGAGGGAAAGCGGCAGCGTGGCAGCACACTTGTGTGCCGCCCGCCAATCTCTAGTCCCCCTTATGATGACATCACTTTTAGTGATGTCATCATGGTGTGCGCGCAAAAAAAAAAGGGAGCTGGAGGGGGGGGGCCTCTAGTGGCAGAACCCTTAGCGCCAGCCCTGATGCTGCCCAACAAGCTGGCCATTTGTGATAGATTAGGCTTCTCTCTCTCCTTTTGGCTACAACCTGAACATGAACAGGATATTCTACATTTACTAGAATAAATGTACATTTACCTTTTTTGCAATATACTACTTGGGAAATTTATTCATTGCACTCAGTATCCTGCTTCTGTAACTGGGCAAAACTCTGCTGTATTAACCAAAGATCCCAAAACACAGTGCATATAGTACCCTCACCCTTACAGAGTGCTTGGTGATGAAAAGTGCTGCGAAAATGCAGCTGACATGGCAGCCCCATAGGGTTTTTAAGGAAAAAGACATTTAGATTGTCATTGCCTGCCTCTACATTCAAACTCTGGATTTCCTTGGTGGTCTCCCATCATACTACTAACCACAGCCAACTCTGCTTAGCTTTCCAAAACAGATAAGCTTGGGCTAACCTGGGCCATCCAGGTCAGAGTGCTTGTTAGAGCTTAAAACTGCATTCCAGATTCAGGGCTCAGAATAAGTTCCTGCATTCTTTAAACAAAAAGCAACAACAACAAAATCCCTCCTTGGCCATGGTCATTTAATACTAAGCCGGCCAAAACCCTAAAAAAACATACTGCAAGTGACAATCCGGAGTCTCCTGCCAGAGAGGTGATGGTCTGCGTCTCTTCTTTGGTAAGGCTCTATGATTCATATCAAAGGCTACAGCGCCACCTGATGGTCCATAATGCAACACATGCTATTGAGAAACAAAGCATTATCTTTCTAATTAAGAACATAAGAACAAAAGAGAAGCCATGCCGGATCAGGCCAATGGCCCATCCAGTCCAACACTCTGTGTCACACAGTGGCCAAAATTTATATATATATATATATATATATTAATATATATATAAATTTTGGCCACTGTGTGACCATATATATATACACACACACACACACAATGTGGCTAATAGCCACTAATGGACCTCTGCTCCATATTTTTATCTAAACCCCTCTTGAAGGTGGCCATGCTTGTGGCCGCCACCACCTCCTGTGGCAGTGAATTCCACATGTTAATCACCCTTTGGGTGAAGAAGTACTTCCTTTTATCCATTTTAACCTGTCTGCTCAGCAATTTCATCGAATGCCCACGAGTTCTTGTATTGTGAGAAAGGGAGAAAAGTACTTCTTTCTCTATTTTCTCCATCCCATGCATTATCTTGTAAACCTCTATCATGTCACCCCGCAGTCGATGTTTCTCCAAGCTAAAGAGTCCCAAGCATTTCAACCTTTCTTCATAGGGAAAGTGTTCCAGCCCTTTAATCATTCTAGTTGCCCTTTTCTGGACTTTCTCCAATGCTATAATATCCTTTTTGAGGTGCGGCGACCAGAACTGCACACAGTACTCCAAATGAGACCGCACCATCGATTTATACAGGGGCATTATGATACTGGCTGATTTGTTTTCAATTCCCTTCCTAATAATTCCCAGCATGGCGTTGGCCTTTTTTATTGCAAACGCACACTGTCTTGACATAATGGCAAACTGGATGGTCCTGTCCTGGGTCCCTAAGTACAGGCGAGAAACAAGGCTACCTACAGACAAGGCAGTTGATTCGGCATTCATTGGGGACTGCCCAGTTTGACAAAATATTAGTTTGTAAATTTAAAAAAAGAACTTTATTCCTGCATGAAAACTGGGTATGTTCACAGCTCCTAGGATGCATCACATCTATCTAAATAGTACATTTTTATCCTGCCCTTCCTCTAAAGAGCTCAGAGCAGCATGCATGGCTCTGCCTCCCCCATTTTATCCTCAGGACAACCCTGTGAGGTAGGTTAGGCTGAGGGTGGGATTGGCTCAAGGTCACCCAGCTAATAAGTTGAGGGCAATTTGGTGTCAGGTAAAGGAAAAGAGGCATTGCTGAGTGAGAAAAAGATTGCTTGAGTCCCTAACAGTTTATAATATATTTGAGGAGGAGTGTACATTCTCTGACCTTAAGCCTTCTTAGTCCAGGATGCAGTAAACTCATTTCAGGGGGTTCTGACCAGTTTGAAATGAAAATCTAGGGACAGGCCCTGTCCTGGATATCCCAGACAAGCCGACCTCATCAGATCTCAGAAGCTAGGAAGGGTCAACTCTAACAAGTACTTGGATGGGAGACCTCCTTGGAATACCAGCAGTTGGGAGGGCAGAAGCAGGCTTTATTCAGCCATCTCTCTGAATATCCTCCAGGCTCTCAGTAGGGGTCAGTCACCAGAAGTCATTATGGCTTTGAGATGCAGACCCATGCACTCGTACATAAAAAATACATCCCCAACTCCTGCCCCCAAGAATGTGGGAATAGGGATTAATTAAACAGCAGCAAAACTGCTCCTTCTGTTTAAGAACATATTATGGATTTGTTAAGCTGAGAAGTGGGAAATGCTCCTGATAGTCTGTAGTATTGTGGATGAGGTATGTGAATTTGGGGTTGAGGGATGAATGTCATGCAGTGGACCTCCTGACTTTAAACCTCCTTCCCATACAGTATGGAGAGGGAAAGGAAAAAAAATATCCCTTTCCTGTATTTCCCCCCCTCAGAAGAACACCTTTGTACTCACCTAGCCCAGAACTTCAGCATTCAGTGTAATAAGGTGCTACACTGAGGGCTGAGAGCTCCTGCTATTACAACTGAACTCCAGAAAACAGAAATCAGTTCCCCTGGAGCAAATGGTTGCTTTGGTGGGTGGACTCTATGGCACTGTACCATGCTGAAGTCCCTCCCCTTCTCATTCCCTGCCCTCTCCAGACTCCACCCCCAAAATCTACAAATAGTTCCTCCCAACCCAGAGCTGGCAGCTCTAGACAGGGTGCTAGGCCATTAAGCTTGATTGCTAGGTGAACAAGAAACTCCTCATTTAGGCATGGAGCTGAGGGCTTCCATCCCCTTCTGCTGTGAGAGATTCCCCATTATTCCTTCCTACAATTCTTAACATATACCTAAATTCTATGGACTGAATGAAAAGGAATCTATCACATCTAAGGGTAAGGTAGCCAGGTCTGTATTGGAAAATACCTGGAGACTTTGGAGGTGGATCCAGGAGAGGGGGAGGGGCTTGGAGAGGGGAGGGGTCTCTGCATGGTACGATGCCATAGAGTCCACCCTTCAAAGCATCCATTCTCTCCATGGGAGCTGATCTCTGGAGATCAGTTGTAAAAGCAGATCTCCAGGCCCCATCTGGAGGCTGGCAACCCTACCTGAGGGTAGTAATCCATTATTTGTTTGCTTGTTTGTTTCTTACTCTATCTCTTTCAAGTGTTAAATAGTATGTTCAGGGTTATGGCCTCTCACGAACTTTAGCATTCATCTCTCTAGCTTGCCACTCGCTGCCTGAGATTTTTCTGCTACCTGTTGTTTCCCGTGTATGTGAGAGACATTCCTCCTCCATGAATTCTATAAGCTGAGCTCTTTTCTACTCATCAGTATGTATTCTCTATGTAGGGAGTTTATTTTGCAGCTTTTTATTTTGATAGTATTGTCTTCTTGTATCTGCGTCTTGAACTTCGCCTGTCTGAATCTGATCCTAGGATAATGGTATAGATGTGTTATTATAGTTTTTGTCTGGGGGGCGGGGAGATTTACGGGGTTAAAAATTTGTGAATATTTGACTGCACTTGTTGTATATTGTTTTTAAAAGTTTAATTTTAAAAAGAATGCAAAAAAGAGACATTCCTCCTAACCATATTTCTATTCATGCTTTCTGTAGAATTGTCCACTGAAACCCAGTTTTGCAGAGGATTTTGCAAAATTTCGTTGGTCTTCCCATTCCTTGTCACCATATTCTGCTGGCATTGTGATACTTTGTTTGGCAACCACTTTCTTAAACTACAGGTTGCCTGGAAGGGACTGGCTTCATTAAAGCAGCTGTGGCCAGAGTGGGGACAGTGAGTGCAGTTGTTGTGTGGCTGTTTTGATTCAAGAAAGATGATATGTTTTCAGAACAGGAAAAGAAATCTAGATTTTAAAAATTCCCTCTTTAGTTACTCTCACTGTGAGGAGGCCAGTAGCTACGGGGGGCCCAGGGGGAAGGCCGCTCTGTTTAAACCCCCCTTCCCTCTGTAGGGCCCCTCCATTGGAGGGCCTCCAATATTTCTATTTCAGCCAGCAGGACTCGAGAAAAAGAGAGAATGAGCGAGCACAAGACAGAGCAACAAGAGCAAGAGAGCAGGAGAGAGTGACACCGGCAGTGCAACAACAAAGGGGAGAGTAACAGCGAGAGAGAGAGCAAGAGAGAGAGAGAGTGACAGAGAGGGGGAGAGCAAGAGAGTGACAGCGAGAAAGTGAGAGAGAGTGAGCAACAGTGAGAGAGCGGGAGAGACAGCTGGGAAAGCCGGGGAAGGGGGAGGGGGTTGAGCCTGAGTGGTGAGGCAAGGCTCTGAGGGGGCAGCTTCTTCCATGTCAGCATTCCCCCACCAACCCCCAGTCAGACTCTGTGACCTGCTGCAGGCTGCTTGGGCGGGCAGGGGTTTCTCGTGAGTAGTAGGGGGACGTGACCCTCACCTGGGGTGCAGGAGGAGGCTGAAAGCAGAACCTGGAAGAAGCAGCCAAGCCCCAGCCCCCCACCACATTTTTTTTATCACCCTGGCCCTTGCGCCCCAAATTTTCTGGCTACCGGCCTGACTGTGAGTGTGACAGGGTATTTAAAGGGCTAAAGGATAACTTAAAGCAGGGTTGGGCAACTTTTTCCATTTGAGGGCAGGATCTGCACTGGCCATGATGTCAAGTTCTCCCCCACCCCCACACATGCAGATTAACAGGGGGCTGAAAATGCTGCTGCTGGCTGTGGCCCAGCTTCTATGGAATTTATGCTGGAATAAGAACATAGCAAGAGCCCTGCTGGATCAGAGCGATGGTCCATCTAATCTAGCATCCTGTCTCACAGAGTGGCCAACCAGTTCCTCTGGATGGGCAATAACAGGGCATAGAGACCTTCCCTTTATGTTGCCTCCTGACTCTGGGATTCATACTGCCTCTGAGTGTGGCGGTTCCCCTCAGTCACCCTGGCTAGTAGCCATTCCTGACATCTCTATGGAATCAACGAAATAACAGCTTCCTTCCATGTATTTGGTATTTTCCCTTTTATTCTTATCATGTTCATCAACTTCTGCAATTTCGGTATTAACTCCTCTTTAAAGGTTTTAAAATATTTAGCTGTATATCCATCTGGCCCAGGTGCCTTTCCATTTTTCATTGCATTAATTGCTGCTTCAATTTCTACTTTTTCAATCGGATCATTCAAAACTTTCCCCATATTTTCTGTTAAGGGTTCTATTTTTATCTTTTGTAAATACTCATCCATCTTTTCTTTCATTATTTTGACACCTTTAAACAACTTGGCATAATATTTAAAAAAATCTCTTTTTATTCCCTCTTGACTAACCACCTCTCTTCCATCTACCACAATTTTATTAATAATTTTATTTTCTCAGTTGCCAAGCCAAATATTTTCCAGGTTTATTTGCTCCCTCAAAAGATTTCTGCTGCAATCTTTTCAAATTCCATTCCAATTCTTTATTTAACAAATGTCTCATTTGCATTTGTAATATTACAAACCCTGGCTAGTAGCCATTGATAGGCTTGTCCTCAATGAATCTATCTACTGTTTATTCCTATGGCTATCACTACATCCTCTGGCAGTGAATCCCACATTTTAATCACTCTCTCTGTAAAGTAGTATTTCCTTTTATCTATCCTGAACCCATTATCCATCAGCTATACTGGATGCCCTCAAGTTCTAGTATTTTGGGAGAGGGAGAAAAATTTCTCTTTATAATCCTCTATCGTGTCCATCCTCAGTCATCTTTTTTCTAAACAGAAAAGTCCCAGACTTATTTTTTTTTTAAAAATAAAAAATAAAAATAAAAATTAGGTGCCACAAGAGTTCTGTTTATTTTTGCTGCAACAAGCCAACATGACCATCACTCTGGTTTTATCACAGATCTATAAAATACTTCTGAGAGGTGGGGTGGTTAGGACAGTTTGATCAGGTCATTCATTTTGGTACTGAATGCTTGTCTATCCTTTACAATTGCTTAAAAAGAAAAAAGAACAAAGGAAAGGACACACCAAACCCTTCAACACAGACACACTGATTTTGTATGGTCATGTTTATAAGCACAGAGATGAGAGCCTTCATTTGTCACAGCAAAGCTGTGTATTTAAAGTCAAGTAGGACAGGTTGGCTTGTAATTGTGCGGCTGCTTGTGAATGTAAGCCTGTGCGCAAATGCTTACAGTTTTAATGAACATGTGTTCTCCATTTTCTTAGCACACAAATTTTCATGCTGACTTGTTTCTACATGGCAGAGAGGGGCCATGGCTGAGTGGAACAGCATTTGATTTTCATGCAGATGGTCTCAAGTCCAATCCCTGGCAAGTATCACCAGCTAAAAAGGATCAAGTTTTAGGCTAGGTGAGAGAGAGAGCTACTGCCAATCTGAGTGGACAGTTCTGACCTTAAAAGACCAATGGTTTATTAGCTAATAAGGCAGTTTCATGTGGGTGGGATCTTTTACAGAGATACACCTTTTGGGCTTTCAAACTGAAATCCATGGGACCCCATCACTACTCTCCCCATCAACCCTTTTCACCCATCCTTCTAACTTCAAATAGAGTCCTTCCCTTCTTATCTGACCATTGGGCCCTACTTTGGTTTGCCTCAGAATATTCTGAACCTACCATTTGCTCTATAGATCCTTTCCTTCGGCAGAGGCGGTACAAATATATGTGGTGTGAATGTTCATCAAGGCATTTTTTGGATGCACTTCTGCTTCATTCATTATGAACCATGTTTTTATTCACTGTGATAGCACAGAGATGCAGCCTAGATGCTATTGGGATAATAGTAACAAGGGGAATTTCTCAGCACACTTTTCCCAAATGAGACTACGGTGCATACTTTCATATTCCACAGTGCACCTGATAGCAAGTAAATAGGTAATTGCTGAAACAGGTGAGTCTAGAGAGGAATTAGTCTGTAGGAACACCTCATCTGATTTCACCCCGATGGAGAGCAAGTTTGACTAACAAGATGGAGTGGAGGAGTAAATCATACTAGAATGATGGTGTGTGTCACTATACATGTCTCATAGATCAAATAGGGATCTGTGCCAGTATTCATCCATCTTTGTCCATGCACACAGATATGTCCCAAAACAGACACATTAGCAGTCATGGCTGTTGGTTAAAGCAGACAATTGGTCCAACTCCAGCTAGACTTAATGTGGCTGCAGAGATGCAGTCAAAATTTTACTGCTTGCAAAATACGAGCAAGTCACTCCCTCCGGTAATCGCTGGAATCATCAAATTAGCATAAATTCTATTAACAGTTTCCCAGACGAGACGTTTCGAGGCTTGGCCCCCTTGATGCAAACAAAAGGGAAGATAATTGCTTTACAATAAAAGAAATGGCAAAAGGGCCCGTGATCTGCGTTTGCCGTTTAATTCCTGTTCCTTTGAAAGCACATTGTGCATGAAAGGACCTTCTGATTCCCTCTGTTCTTGTCGCGTGAAATCAATTGCACTGCCGTTGGCCATTAGATGGGAGGCACTCTTTGCAAAACCGTCACAGAGCAGTGGGGGAAATGTGTGTGGAGTAACTGGAATAAATGGGAAAGGAGTTAGAAATTCAGGAAGAACCTTTTATCACTGTTTATTAAACCAGAGGATTTAAGAAGGTTCTGGATGTTACGTTTTGCAGGATTTTGCTTTTTCCAGCTGCGATATCATTCAATCTTCCATGGGCAATTTGCATTCCTCCCAGTTCTTTTATGCCAGTCCCCTCTGAATGTTACAATCCCCAGTTTTCATTAGCAAATGATAGCACATTTCCATCTCTCATCACTGCTAAGTTATATCCTCTGTTCATGTCAGCTGTTTAGGGATGCCAAATCTGAGTTGAGAAAATCCTGGAGATGTGGGGGTGAAGCCTGGAGAAGGTGGAGTCTGGAAAAGGGGAGGGGCTCAGTGGGGTATAATGCCATAGTGTCCATGCTCCAAAGCAGCCATTTTCCTCAAGAGAACATGTCTCTGTAATCTGGAGATCATTTGTAATTCTGGGAGATATCTGGGCCCCACTCTAGAAGATGGCAACCCTACAACTGCTGAACAAATCTGTTACCCTATTCTAAGAAAAGGATAGTCCCTTATTTACTACCATCCCTCCACAAGGTGACCTTCAATCCCTACAGAAAGCTGTTGTTCTCCTTTGACATACTTTTTGACATGCCCCAAATCTTGCAATCATATGGTGGTTAGACAAGCCTTCTGAAAAACCAAGGTCACAACCCCTTGCACTCCCGCAAGTTTCATTAGTAGTACAAAGAGATCACTTGAAATTCCTTACATTTCTGTTCTGCATCTCCTAACTCTCCATATACTTCCACCCACAGCTGGCCCTAGCCTGTCTGACACCCTAGGCAAAGCTAACTTCTGGAGCCCCCCCACCCTGCAATGATAACATCACTGAGTCACATGGAAAGGAAAGGTCCCCTGTACAAGCACCAGTCGTTTCTGTCTCTGGGGTGCGTTGCAAGCTGGGTACTCATTTTACCAACCTCGGAAAGATGGAAGGCTGAGTCAACCTCGAGCCGGCTAACTGAGAACCCAGCTTCTGCCGGGGATCGAATTCAGGTTGTGAGCAGAGCTTAGGACTGCAGTACCACAGCTTTAACGCTCTGCACCAAGGGTCACATGGGGGGCACCCAATCTGGCTCCCCCAGAAGGCCGGTGTCCCAGGCAACCACCTAGCTTGCCTAGTGGCAGGGCCAGCCCTACTTCCATCGGCCTAGGCTATTCTGGTGCCTTTAACTAATTAACCTCAGTATTGCTATTACCTATAAACCTCAGCAATATGGAAGCAGAATCCTTTCAGAATTGTATTGTTGAAAAGCTCTGCTTTATGCAGCTTGCAAACCACCTGGAGACTCTTCCAGAATGTCATTATGATAATAACGTCAAATGCTTTTCAGATAGAATGTGACGAATACCTAAGTGATTGGCATTCATTCTTGAAAGGAAAATCTTCTTTGAAAGGAAAGGTCTCTCAAGAACCAAGCCTCGTCGCCTGGGTTCATTGGCACAGGCATCTTTCTCTACACATTATGAGGAACTCACCTGCACTGTTGTGTGTGGTATCCTAAATGTCTCTTCATTCCCAATAAATCTGGAGTCAAGATGGAACTCAGAAGACTATATCCACATGTTGTCAACTAGTGGCACAACTCCTCCCCTACATACCTGTCACTACTTTGTGTCTTTTGTGTTTCATTTGAAAGGGGCTTGGCATTTTCCTTCAGTGCTGCTCACACAGAAAAACTAATCCCTGGGTTTTTTTTCAAGGCAGCACCAAAACTCCAGCACCAAAACCTTCTTTCCCTCAGCAGTTCCTTCAGCATTTTATTTTTTAAAAATCTTTGTTTCAGGCCTCTAAGCACCCTTTTCCCAGTAGGATTGCCAACTTCCAGGTGGGGCTTGGAGATCTCCCACTTTTACAACTGATCTCCAGCTAGTAGAAATTAGCTCCTCTGAAGAAAATGGCTGCTTTGAAGGGTGGACTCTATGGTATTGTACCCTGCTGAAGCCCCTCCCCTCCCTAAACCCCACCCTCTCCTGGACACACCCCCAAGGCTTACAGGTATTTTCCAATACAGTCCTGGCAACCCTATTTCCCAGCAATGCAGTTCTGTATATATGTATGTATGTGTATTCAAGGTGAAAGTCACTCACCATGTGGATGACTTTCTTACCAGCACTTTGTACCAGCTCACTCTCACCCCACATCTGTTCCCCTCTTCCATCCCAACCACGAGGATGCTCCTTGTATGGAGGGCTAGATTATCTCACCACCATTACAACACTGAGGCCAGGCCCATAGCCAGAATTTTTTGGCTTGTGGGACATATTTTTTTTGTGGTCTGGCCTCCAGTTTTACTACCCCTACACACACATACACATACACAGAGAGAGAGACACACACACTTTTGTTAGGAATGCATCCTTTTTTCGGTTCCTGCAGTTTAAGAGGCCACGGTGCTTCCTCAGTCTGATGTGCCAACAGGGTTCAATTCAGGTGGATCAGTTACACTTTTTAAAGCCAAAATCAGAATTTTAAGCTCTTCCCACCACCCAACGAGTGACAACACCACCACCCCTCCACCCAAATGAGTCTGATGTGCCTACCAGGTTTCAAGGATCAGATGCACTTTTAACTGAAGTGACAAAAAAGATGAAGAGTCCTGGCAGACTACTGTGGGAAATACACAGGGAGGGAAGGAGGGCAGAGAGGGAGAGTGGAAAGGGAGGGAGAGCTGGTGAGATCATGTTTATATGCTTACCAGCAAATCAGGGAAAGGAAGCAAATCAGGATGCGGGCAGGGCACAGTGCATGGCACAGCGTGACTTGGCAAATGGATTAAAAATAATTACAAATTAATTTAGAAATTATTTCTTGAAGCAAGGCCTTGTAGGGCTGGCTGATGCATGATGGGGCCAGGCCCCGAGGCGCCCCACCACAGTTATGGGCCTGACTGAAGCTATCTGTAAAGTGCTATGAAAAGTGTCGTCTGGCTTTTGAAAGCCCTCACACATTCCATCTACAGTCTACAACTCTTTCTGCACAATAGAGATAAAGGGGAAATTGTCATTTTGATGGACTTTCATTAAGTAAGAATATTAATAAACTAGTGAGCAAAGTCAAAGGCATGTTCTTGTGATTTAAGATTGACTTCCTTTTTTAAAAAAGTCTCTGAAGACCCTCCCTCCACCATGTTCCTGCAATTAAAAATTAAATTGTTCAGTTCCTGCTGGATTACACGAAAGTCTTTGCTCACTTCTGCCTCCTTATCTATCTTCTGAATCCTCTAAGGGCCCCCCCCCCCCAATTGGGGGAAAAGGCAGGGTGTGACTGAAGTAAATAAATAAATGAGTGCTATGTCATTCAAAAGCCCTTCAGCTGTGATTAACAATTGGCAAAAGACTGATCTGGCCTCCAGGACCTGAGAAGCAGTGGTTGTTAAGAAAGTCAGATATGAACAGGTGTCTCCCCACCCCCAACCCGCCCCCAAGACAAAACAGCTTTAAAGCATATAGGAAAATGCAAGAGAGCTACTTGAGACACCATCAATTCACTTGTGGGGAGGTTAAGCCAGGTCCCTTCTATTTTCATATTCTTTCTTGATATCCATAATATTCATCCTGCCCTCCCACCCAAACTGCTGTGGAATCTCTCAGCTGGAAATTATTGAAAGGGAAACCAGGAAGAGTCCGGGTTTCTGTGGGCCTCTTGGAGCGGCAAGCTTTACTGAAGCCAGTCGGATGCTGATGGAGACAGGGCTATTCTTTATGAACTCCTTTTTCCAACTGAGTCATTTCAAGCGTTTAGTTCCACTTTACAATTGTCAGCGTCTATCCTGCAATTACCCACAATTGTGTCTCAGATTTAACAGATGAGCATGCGGCTGCATTTTATGATTATGTGAGCCTGCTTTGGGTATTTATGTGTTTATTTTAGAGTTGTGCTTGTGGTTAAATTCTCAGACTGAAACCACGAAGCAGAGAAGAAGAGAGCTTAGGTTTGGGATATTAGAAAGGAAGGGGGTCCAGTTATAAAACAGATGCTGAAATCATAAGATGTATGTCTGGTGGGATTCGGGGAGACTGGAAAGATTGTTCCTGTGGATGAATCAATCTGAATTCCAGAAAAATATGAATTTGCACCGAAAATCTTTAATAAAAGTGTGCTAAATTGCTCCTGGGGAACAGTTTTACTAGGGTTGCCAATCCCCATGTGGGGGCAGGGAATCCCCCAGTTTGGAGGCCTTCCCCCCGCTTCAGGGTCATTAGAAAACAGGGTGGGGGGGAATGTTTACTGGGAATTCCATTATTCCCTATGGAGACCGATTCCCATAAGGTATAATGGAGAATTGATCTCCAGGTATCTGGGGCTGGGGGGGGGCGTGCTGTTTTTTGAGGTAGAGGTGCCAAATTTGCAGCATAGCATCTGATGGCTCTCCTCAAAACATCTTCCAAGTTTCAAAAAGTTTGGACCAGGGGGTCCAATTCTATGAGCCCCCAAAGAAGATGTCCCTATCCTTCATTATTTTTAATGGAGGGAAGGCATTTTAAAAGGTGTGTATTCCCTTTAAATGTGATGGTCAGAACTCCCTTTGGAATTCAATTATGCTTGTCACAACCTTGCTTCTGGCTTCACCACCAATGTCCCTGGCTCCACCCCCAAAGTCCCCAGATATTTCTTGAACTGAACTTGGCAACCCTAGTTTTACTGACTAGATAAAATCAGGCCTTTTTTTGAGCAAAAATACACAGGAACGCAGTTCCGGCTGGCTTGGTGTCAGGGCGTGTGTCCTGATATGCAAATGAGTTCCTGCTGGGCTTTTCCCACCAAAATGCCCCGCGCAACACAATGGTGATGTCAGGAGGTGTGGCCTAATATGCAAATGAGTTCCTGCTGGGCTTTTTCTAGAAAAAAAGCCCTGGATAAAATAATAGTTATCTAAGGATTAGGGCTGCCAAGTCTGGGTTGGGAAATTCCCAAGGATTTGGGGGCATAGCCTGGGGAGGGTGGAATTTGGAGTGGGGATGGAGCTCAGCAGGAATGTGATGCCATGAAGTCCAACTTCTGCAGATGCCATTTTCTCCGGGGGGGGGGGTGTTGATCTGAGTGGTCTAGAGAGATCTGCCATGATTTCAGGAGAGCGCCAGACCCCACCTTGAAGCTGGCAACCCTACTGCAGAGGGAAAAGAATATCTCCACCATCTTTGGCAGCTCTCTCTAGAAGAAGCTCTCAAACTCCAAGCTTCTGCACTTCAATTGTTGACTTAGTCTATGATCTCTTCTAATTAGTTTTCTCCCAATAAAGTTCTTTTAAAACCAAAGACACAGAATACATCCATAAACCAAGCCCATAAACTAATCAAGCTGTGATTTTTCCGACAAACTAGGAAGGGAGGGGGAACCCCACAAGGATTTGCATTTTTATTTCTGTTTTAAAGTGTTTGCAAGAAGTACCAGCACTGCAGGGAAGACAGCCATAGACATTACCTAAGTATCTGCATCCCTTCTGGCCAGTGGACTAAAAAACAGATTGACTGACTGACCTTTCACAACTGGCCGTGTCTGTATCTTTTGCTAGGACTCAACTCCCATTTGCAATGTGGAGTTTATTTAGTTGGTTCTAATTTAAATGTCTGTCTCATCTACTCCTTTTGTGCCTAGATTCCGGCCCCACCCCGGCCGCGCCGCTACGCGGCTGCGCGCCGCGGGGCCGCTCTTTGCAGCCCCGGCCGGATCACAGGCGGTTTCCCGGGCATCCGGGGATTGTCTGGGGGGCGGGGGCGAGGCTTTAAATAGCCTCAGCCCCAGGCATCTCCACGCAGTCCCGTGGAGACGTTGGGAGAGCGGGAGCTTCGCTTCCTACCCCCCCCTCCTTACTGCGTCAGCTGTTCGTCGGCGGTAGTGCGGCGGCGTCGGAGCTTGTGGCGGCGTCTTCGGGAGCACAGCGGCTGCGGGCAGCGTCGTTTGCTGTCGCAGCGTTTCAGAGGTCGCCTTGTGGGCTCTGCTGAGCCCGGTGTGCGGCTCGCGGCGCGCGTCAGCTGATTGCAGGCATCGGCCTGCTCAGCGGAGTCAGCGGCAAGCCCATCGGGGCTTTGGAAACGGTTTGGCGCCTTTGGGGGGAGGGAACCGACGGCTCTGCTGGGGGCATTTGGGCGGTAGTCTCACACACCCCCCCCTTATCACCCCCCCCCGTTCCCCCCCTCTCCCCTCCGCTAGCCTGAGCTGCCGGTTGGGCAGCCAGGGAGGGTTTTGTTGCTTCTGTGGGGTGGTTCCTCCCAAAGGAGGCCTTGAGTTGTGGGTGTGCCTGGTTGGCCCTTGTGGTTGGGAACTGGGGGAGAGCCTATACCCAGTTTGTGTAGTGCACCCTGCTACCTTCCCCCTTTGGGTGACCACACGCTTCTTGTGCCTGGCTGCCCCTTTTGCCTCTCCAATTGGCTGCTGTTTGCAGTTGTTTAGGGTGTTGGGAATGGCTCCTAAAAAAGGCCAGGGCCCATCTAAGGGCAAACAACCGGCCAAAGCGCCTGCAAAGCGAAGGCATACTGACCCTCCCCCGGAGGAGGCTGATAGTGTTGCCATACGCCAGGCTATACTGGACAGGGTAAGAGTTCTGGAGGAGGAGCAGGCCGCTTCAGGGTCCCAAGCAGTGTGGCCTGGGCGCCACAGTGCGAGTGCCAGGTCAGGGACTACTACTTTTGAGAGGGAGTTGCTCTCCAGACTTTCCTTTTTACAGGATTCCATGGCTTCCGGGTCAAGGGCAGTCCATCCCCATGGGGGAGAGCCGAGCGGTGAGCTTCAGCCGGGGGGTGCCTGCGGTGATTTGGAGGAGCCTGTGGACCAGCAGCAAGTGGAACAACAGACGGCCGTGGTGACGACTCCGGTTATGGAGGAAGGTAGGGTGGCCGTGGCTTCTCAGCAAACTCAGTGGCCTTGGGGTCCTTGGGGCACAGGCCTCCCGCAGCAACTGGGGGAGCACAGGGTGGACGTGTCACAGCGCCCGGGATACGTGCTATCCCCAGCAGTGCCTGGCCCATCCTGGGCGCTGGACCCTGCTATTATGGTTCGGCCGCCCGGCATTGCAGCTGCCTGGGGCCAGCCACCCTTTGCTCCTTCAACACAGCCGGCCCCCACGATGTCTGGTGTGCCGGCTGCCCCGGCGGGTATTTTGCCTTGGGGTAACCAAATGCACTCTGGGTATTCCTGCGGTTGGCCGGCTGTGCCTTGTAATCCATGGGGGTGTACGCAGAACCCTTACGGGGCTATTCCTTTTCTGTCAATTCCTTACGGTGACCCTGCACTGCCGCTGGGCGACCACCTCACCCCTGCCACACGGGAAAAGATCCTGAGGGGCGAGTATGTGGACGTCTTTAGTTTATTGTATAGGGAGTTGGAGAAGAAGACCAAGGATGAACTTGACGAAAAGGAAAAGGAGAAGCTTAAACGGCGTAGAGTTGACAGGACCTGGGCCAATTGGCTTCCGGGCTTCCTCATCTACGCCGGGGTGATAGCGAGGGCGCAGCCTGCCAGGGCCGCTGCCTTGTTCCAGTACTGCGACATTATATACCGGGCGTATACGGATTTTGGGGGATCCGCCTGGTTGCAGTATGATGAAACGTTTAGAATGAGGGCGGCTATTAACCCCCTACTGCCGTGGGACCAAATTAACCAACAATTGTGGCTACAATTGATGGCCCCGGCCAAACCCAATACGGGAGATAGGGCGGACAGTGGGCACTTGGTTCACAGACAGGCAAGCACTTCAACGGCCCGCCCCTCGGCGGGCCAGTCGGTTCAACCCCGACTGTTGTGTTGGGAGTACACCTCCCAAGGAAGCTGCTCAAGGAAGGCTTGCAAATTCAAGCACGAGTGCCCACTGTGCGGAGGCCCTCATGCCTTTTCAGCATGTAGCAAGGCGAAATCAAAGGGGGGACCCAAACGCCCCGGCGGCGGCGGCGGGTCCCAAGCAATGGGGAAGGGGCCCCACCCCCATTCGGCTGAGGGCCCTTGAACACTTTATTCAGGATTACCCGCGGATTGCGGACAAGTTATATTTGTTGGACGGTTTCAAGTTTGGCTTTCGTATCCCGTTCATGGGACCCCGGGTCCCCTGTTATGCCACCAATTTACGCTCCGTTGTTGGCTTGGAGCATGTTGTTAGGGAGAAAATCGCCAAAGAATGTGGGGAAGGCCGGGTCATTGGCCCATTCCCGGCCCCCCCCCCCGTTCCCAATTTACGGGTTTCTCCATTGGGTGTGGTCCCTAAGAAGGCGGCCGGTGAGTTCCGGCTCATCCATCACTTATCGTACCCGGCGGGCGGGTCAGTGAATGATGGCATACCGGATCACTTGTGCTCGGTCCGCTATACGTCATTCGACCAAGCAGTCAAGGTCATCCGGAGCTGCGGGCCCGGCGCGGAAATGGCGAAATGCGATATTAAATCTGCATTCCGACTATTGCCGGTTCACCCAGACGATTTTGAGTTGTTGGGTTTTCAGTTTGAGGGTAGTTTTTATCTGGATAGGGCATTGCCTATGGGTTGCTCAGTGTCCTGCGCTGCCTTTGAGCGTTTCAGCTCCTTTCTGGAGTGGCTGGTTAAAAGCAGGGCGGGCTGCCGCGAGGTGGTGCACTATCTAGATGACTTTTTGTTCTCGGGCGCCGCCGGGTCCGGCAATTGCGCCCGTTTACTAGACTTGTTTACTGATCTGGCTTCGGAGCTGGGCGTACCTCTCGCTCACGAGAAGACAGAGGGCCCTGCCACCTGTATCACATTTTTGGGTATTGAACTGGATACCGTGCAGCAGTCGTCCAGGTTGCCGGACGACAAGGTGGCCCAGATCAGAAGCAGACTCCGTGCTATGAAGGGCAGGCGCAAGGTGTCATTATTGGAGCTGCAGCAGCTCGTGGGGTACTTAAATTTTGCTTGTAGAGCCGTTGCCCCGGGTAGAGCCTTTGTTAGACGCCTTTGTGACGCCATGGCTAACATCCGGCTACCCCATCACAGGGTTAGAATAACTGAGAGTCTCCGTAGTGACCTGGAGATCTGGGAGGAGTTTTTGACCTCCTTCAACGGAGTGTCTTTTTGGAGGGAGGAGCTGATGCTCGAAGCCGACCTCCAGATCGCCTCCGATGCGGCCGGATCGCTGGGTTTCGGTGTATTGTTCCGAAGCCATTGGTGTGCCGAGGCGTGGCCGGAGGATTGGGTCGACAGTGGCCTCTGCAGAAACCTGACCTTGTTGGAATTCTTCCCCATAGTGGTAGCAGTTTTCATTTGGGGCGCACAGATGGCACACAAGGTCGTTCGCTTTTGGTGCGACAACCTTGCTGTAGTGCACGTGGTCAATTCCCTGACGTCTAAATCCAAGCCAGTGATGGCCTTTGTGCGAATTTTTGTCCTGCGCTGCCTGCAGTTAAACATCGTATTTGTCGCCAAGCACGTTCCGGGCATTAATAATGGGGTGGCGGACGCCCTGTCTCGCCGACAGATGGAGCGGTTCCGCCTTCTCGCCCCGTGGGCCGACCCTCATCCGACCCGGATGCCACCCCATCTGTGGCACCTTGGCTGGCCGAAGCAGGTAGGGCAATCCTCCTAGCACTTGCCCCGAGCACACGGAGGGCTTACGAGCGGGTGTCCTCTCTGTTTAAGGTATTCCGGCAATCTGCAGGGCTCGGGGAGGTTTGGCCTATCCCGGTGGCCCATTTGATGCAGTTTTGTGTACTTCAGAAATCTAAGGGGATACGGGTTAAGGCTATCAGGGGCCACCTGGCGGCGTTATCCTTTCTCAGTAAAGCCCAAGGCTTCCCGGCGGTCGGTGAGGACTTTAGGATTAAGAAGATGCTTGAGGGTTGGTCCAGGGAGCAGGGGCGGAGGGTTGACACCAGAGAGCCCATATCCCCCACCATTCTTCAAGGTCTGGGCGAGGAGTGGCGCAGAATCTGCAGCTCAGAATATGAGATCGTGTTGTTTCACGCTGCAGCCCTTTCAGCCTTTTTCGGAGCCCTGCGCGTTAGCGAGCTAGTCCTGGCCTCACGCAGGGACACAACCGACACCGCATTGCAAATGGGTGATGTGTCATTTAAACAGGGGAAGGTATTCTTGCAGGTACGGCGGTCCAAAACGGACCAGCAAGGCAAGGGCACTACCATCGTTCTGGGTCCCTGCTCTGTGCCTGGGCTTTGTCCGGTCCAAGCACTGCGCGCGTATTGTCAGTTTCGCGGCGCAGGAATGGGCCCCTTTTTCCGGCATAAAGGGGGTTCCCCCCTTACAAAGTTTCAGTTTTGGGCGGTCACCTCCAGGGCATTAAGTAACCTTGGATTGGGAGGTTTTCGCTTTGGAACTCACTCTTTCCGGATTGGCGCGGCTTCAACGGCCGCAGCCATGGGTTATCCGGGGCCGGCTATTCAACGGGTTGGCCGTTGGAGGTCCCCGGCCTATCGTTCGTACGTTCGCCCATTATTACTACCCTGAGGGCCCGGGTTGATGGTTGGGTGTTGTTTGTTCTGACTTTATTTTCTTGTTTCAGGTGCTGTGGCGCGACATGAGAGGCTGAGGATCCTCGTATGTGGTCACAGCATGGTCTTTTGGGCGGCCCATTTCGCAAGGAGCTCATCGTTGGGGTCACAGCTCGGTTTGAGCGAATGGGCCACTGTTGAGTGGTTGGGCCGGCGGGGGCTTCGATGGGCCCAGTTGTTGTCGTTGTTGTTCGACAACCGGCCTCGTTCCCCCCCACATTTGTTGGTCATTCACCTGGGTGGGAATGACCTGGGTTTGTTGCAAGGCAGGGCCCTTTCTCTGCAGGCGATCGCGGACTTGCGGGTCATCGTGAGCAGGTGGCCTGGAGTCCGGATCATTTTTTCGGCCATCTTGCCTCGGAGGAGGTGGCAGTCGGCCTGGAACCCCGCTGGGATAGAGCGGGCCAGGAGAAAAGCGAACCGGGCCCTGCAGTTGGCTCTCGAAGGAGGTCTGGGCACCTTCCTCCCGCATCCCGGCATTAATGTTTATAATGCTGAGCTTTACCGTCCAGACGGCGTCCACTTGTCTGACGCGGGGAATTGGGCCTTCTTGACGGAGATTAGGCAAGGTCTTCGGGAGGCCTTGGGCCTCCCGGGGGTCGCTAATGCCTAAGCAGAGGCTTGGCATGGCGGTTGGCGGAATTCCCAAGGGTTTCTGACCTTGCCGGCGAGCGCCCCAGGCCTCTGCTCCTGTTGCTGAGCGTACGATCCGCATGGAAGGCAGATGGGCTCGACGGCTCAATGTTCTGATATGCGGATCGGGTACATGCATCCCCTTTTGGCGCCCCTTTCTGGTGATCGGGGTGGGCATCGGGGGATGGCATGTTGGTCTGCCGCCCGGTTATAGCCATGTGGGTATGGCTAGGATCGGGGGTGAGGGGGCTCGCCCTTGTTGGACTTGGCGGGGTCAGGGGTGACCCCAGGGCTCGTCCAGGTTTTGTTTCCTTGCCTAGTTTTCCTGTTAAATAAAAGTGGCCCATTTCCCAACAACTGTTGTCTGCCTCGTTATTCCGCCTGAGGGTGCAATCCGGCCCCACCCCGGCCGCGCCGCTACGCGGCTGCGCGCCGCGGGGCCGCTCTTTGCAGCCCCGGCCGGATCACAGGCGGCTTCCCGGGCATCCGGGGATTGTCTGGGGGGCGGGGGCGAGGCTTTAAATAGCCTCAGCCCCAGGCATCTCCACGCAGTCCCGTGGAGACGTTGGCCCACCCGCCCACCCTGCAGTAGTACAGGTTTTACCGGTCGCCTTATTAGGGGCCAGGTAGGAATTTTTTCGCATCACCTGAATTGGCCTTTGGTGTTGCGTTTTTCGCCTACCTTGTACTACCAGCAGTGGTGTGGATTTTGTTAGGCAGCTAATTCGGCCACTTTGCGGAATTCCCAAGGGTTTCTGACCTTGCCGGCGAGCGCCCCAGGCCTCTGCTCCTGTTGCTGAGCGTACGATCCGCATGGAAGGCAGATGGGCTCGACGGCTCAATGTTCTGATATGCGGATCGGGTACATGCATCCCCTTTTGGCGCCCCTTTCTGGTGATCGGGGTGGGCATCGGGGGATGGCATGTTGGTCTGCCGCCCGGTTATAGCCATGTGGGTATGGCTAGGATCAGGGGTGAGGGGGCTCGCCCTTGTTGGACTTGGCGGGGTCAGGGGTGACCCCAGGGCTCGTCCAGGTTTTGTTTCCTTGCCTAGTTTTCCTGTTAAATAAAAGTGGCCCATTTCCCAACAACTGTTGTCTGCCTCGTTATTCCGCCTGGGGGTGCAATCATGAACTGGTTTTGTTGTTCTGTTTTTTATTCAGGGCATTGCCACTGTTCTACTCAAGCAATTTATTTATTGTAAGCAGGGGTCATTTTGTAGGAAAAGAGGTGCTGAAGCTCATTAGCACAACTCATCTGCATAACTCACTTGTATATATATGCCACATACCCCTGACATCACCAGAAGGTGTACTAAATTATATCAGCTCAGGATCTACCTGGGGGGGGGGTTCTCCCACTTTGGGGGGGTCCCCAACCCACTTGCCCATGGTGGGCCAGCAGGGGGATGCCCTCCTGACATCGCTGGCACAATGATGTCACTTGTAAGTGATGTGCCAGTGATGTCGTGCACCAGCCACTCTAGGAGCTTCCAGGAGAACTCTATGGTTTTCCTGGATGCGCTAGCAATTTGGGAGGAAAACTGCAGGGGACTTGGCAACCCTACTGAAAATGCTTCTTGAATTATAATTGTCATAATCAAACCTTACTCCCATCACACTTTTTAAATTACTTTCTCCTATGTGGCCACAGTGGCATGAGGAAGATTTCCATCTGTCTGCTTTATATGTTTTGGTTATTTTCCTATTTTCATGGGGGGAAATATTAGAAAGTTTGTCAAATCTCATAGAGGGTTTGAACAATGGAGCCCAGAAGCAAGTATTTTTTTTGGGGGGGGGGGGTAAGAAAGAAAGAGCACAATAAAACTTAGAGGGTTTGGAGCTCCATTCCTATGAGCTCCTGCCCAAAATGAGGCTTGATTGTAAGAATTTATGCCCCACCTTTCCATGGTTCAAGGCAGCCTTACAGCCTATCAAAATGACAATAATAAAACAATAAATAAAAAACATAACAGACTCCAGTTAAAATCAGCAATCCATGCAGATGTCTCTACATTTCTACCCCACTCTTCCTCCAAGGTCATGTACACAGTTCACCCTTGGAACCTCACAAGAACCCTCCAGAGTAAGTTGGACTGAGCGAGAAGGGCATCCAGCGAACTTCAGGGTTGAGTGAGGTCTTGGATTCAGGTGTTTCCAGTCTTAGACCAGCCCTTAACCACACTGTCTTTCAAAATGACAGTTATGAAGGGTTTTAAACATAAGAACCAGTGTCTTATATATGGGAGTCAATTGTACTGTTTCAAAATGGCAATAATTAAAAATAACAGAGGAACAAACTGATAACAGCTCCAGGCAACCCTATCCCTTACTTATCAGCTCTTGAGATTTCGAGGTGCAGCCTGGGAACAGCAAAGTTTGGTGAGGGAAGGGACCTCATTAGGATATTAATGCCATAGAGTCTACCTTCCAAAACAGCTGTTTTTTCCAGGGCAGCTGATCCCTGTAGTCTGGAGATCAGCTGTAATTCTGGGAGATCTCCAGGACTCACCTGGAGGTTAGCAACCATACCAATGAATGGGACTAATAATGGGACTAACTACATGCTACTTTTGCCCTGAGAATGTCCCTGTGTTCTGAGGAAAGGCATGTTCTGCAGTTCTGCCCTTCTGAGGCACATGTGGGCAAACTCCATAGCCAGGATTTTTTTTTCCAGGGGGGGGCACCAGGGTGCCAGGGGGGGACTAATTAAACTAAATCAATTTAAACCAAGCTGATTGAATTCTTGGAGGAGGACCTGGGCAGGTAGGCAAAGAAAGCAGGGGTGCTCAGATGCGCAGCAGCTGGTGGAGCTGGGAGCATCATAGCACCTTCAGGCGCACATCTTGGTTTCTGAAAGGTATGTCTACTGCTGCTGGGGTGGGGACACTGCAAAACTGAAAGGAGGCAGAGCCTCCTGCACACCCACTGGCTATGGCCCTGGTATGGGCCTAATTTGAATTGGGACTAAGATGTGTGGGCAGAGGGGGCATAGACCTCCCTCCTGTACAGTATTTCCAAGTGGAAACAGGGTTGCTATTTGCCCCATTTGGGGAGCTGCAGGTGGATCAGTAAGCTGCATACTATGCTTCTACAGCACAGCAAATATTACCCCCCCCCAAGGTTGTTTCAGCTTGGCAGAATGGAAGTGGATCCTGATTAGAACCTGGCCTGAGTGTTCCTGGGAATCCTAGAACTTCAAAACATACCTGTCCACTGAAAACAGGACATCCATGGAAAAAATGTAATGTGTAGATAGGCCTGGAGGGGATACTCCTCTGAGATCAAAGCATGGAAGAGTATAAGGGAGAACAGAAAGGGAGAGGCTATGGTGGAAGAGTGACTTGGCATGCAAAAGGTCTCATGTTCAAGTTTTTCCAGTTTAAAAAAGGATCAGGTGACCGTTGATGTGGAAGATCTCTGTCTGAGATTGCAGAGACCTGCTGCCCTTCTGAGCTGATGATTCTGTTCCTGATGTACCAATGGTCTGATTCAGTAATAATGTGTTCAACCATTACAAAAACACTGCCTATGTGTTCTTTTACTTAACAATATTGTAAGTTATTAATTTGCAACCAAGTAAATTGGAGGCAACCACTTTGAGAGAGACTCATTAATAACTTAATTTAGAAGCTTCACAGAATATCAAACATTAAACCTTTTTGAAATACATGAAGATACTTTAAAAGACACTTTCTTATCATTTAGTGAAGACTCTGTGGGCAGCTGGCATTACCGTTAGGCAGGTGGAGGCAGCCTGCCTCAGGCGGCAGATTTCCTGCTACCATTAAAAAGCTGAAAACTTTCAATTATGTAGTTCATTATTACATTTTTTACCACTGGGCGGGGGGATATAGTTTGGTTTTTCTGCCTCAGGCACCAACATTTATTGAGCCATCTCATAGTACTACATTCAGTTTTGGTTACCTCACCTTGAGCAAGGTGCAGGGAAGTTAAAAAGAATTCAAAGATCAAATTATTACATTCTTAAAGAGCTGGAAAATATGCTGCATGAGGAAAGACTGAATAAATAGGTTTTGTTTGCCTTCCATCAAGCTATTGACCTTTCCGTGGCTTGAGTCTAGGTTCTCTGTTTACATAAAAATCCAGGTTTGCATATTTATACTGCCAGAATAGTTCATAAGTCTCTGCAATGCAGGGGATGCTAAAGAAAAGCAAATGTGTGGCGGAACCATGTCTGGGGGTCCCTGTGAAGAGCTGGTGTGATGGAGAGGTTAGAGTATCAGACCAGGAACTGGAAGACTCAGGCTCAGCTCCCCCACTCCGCCTTGGAGACTCACTGGGTGATCTTGGACCAGTCACACACTCTCAGTCTGACCAACTTCACAGGGTTGCTGGGAGAATAAAATAGAGAATGATGTAAGTTGTTCTGGTTCCCCATTGGGGGAAAAGGTAGGGTATAAGTTAATAAATAAATAATAAATAAATAAATAAGTAGTCAATATGTGGGGTCAGTTCAGACATCACACAAAACAATAGTGTAATTAAACTACGATATGATCATCCAAGTGCAAGTCATTAGCTGGTTAGTTAGGGTCCATCAAACCAGGATCTGAAACCATGATTTAAGATTGGTTTATCGCAGAGTGGTAAAGCTGCAGTACTGCTCACGACCTGAGTTCGATCCCAGCAGAAGCTGGCTCAGATAGCCGGCTCCAGGTTGACTCAGCCTTCCATCCTTCCGAGCGGTAAAATGAGTACCCAGCTTGCTGGGGGGAAAGTGTAGATGACTGGGGAAGACAATGGCAAACTACCCTGTAAAAAGTCTGCCGTGAAAATGTTGTGAAAGTAACGTCACCCCAAAGTCGAAAATTACCTTTTAACCCTTTTATTAGTTCTTACTAAATATACATCTGTGATTTTTGTGATATATCAAGGCAGAGTCCCTAGCTTAAATCTGGCATTGCTAACCTCCAGGTGAGGTCTGGAGATCTCTAAGAATTACAGCCCATCTCTAGAGTACAGAGATCAGTTCCTCTGGAGAACATGGCTATTTTTGGAGGCTGAAATCTATGACATTGTACCCCTTTAAGGTCACTCCCCAAACTCCACCCTCCTTAGACTCCATCAGCAAATCTCCAGGAATTTCCCTACCTGGACGTGACAACCCTACTTTCTAATCCTTGTTTTTCCCAGGTGTACTTCTTTCCACAACATAGGCTGGGATACCAGCCGGCTTTCTGTGAAGGAGACAAGGAAAAGGCAATGGAGAGGAAACCACCATGTAGTCAAGGCAAATTAAGATGTGAATGATAGTCTACAAATCATAATTGGTTTGCCCCCGCCTTGTGGAATGGCCTGCCTGAGGAGGTCAGGAAGTCTCCCACTCTCCTCTTTCTACAAACTTTGCAAAACTAAATTATTCGAGAGGCCTTTTCTATACAGGTAATGGCTGTACTGTAACAAAATGGCTTAGAAAGATATTTGAGTAGATGGTTAGAGATTGTGGACTATACTACTATGCAGTTTGTACTATCTGTTGCTATAAGTAGGATCCTCCTCAGTGCTCCCTCTAAGCTGAATTAGCATGAGGTAGCTCACAGATTTTTAGCCTCCAGCTCACACATTTTTGTCTTAGCTCAGGAAGGATGACGCCAGAGCACACTAATTTATGCAGTAGCTAACAACTTCAGTGCCAGTAGCTCACAACTTTAATGCCAGTAGCTCACAAAGTAGAATTTTTGCTCATGAGACTCCACAGCTTAGAGGGAACATTGACCCGACTATGTAAATTGTGCTTTGTTTAACACGGTTTCAGGTCTGTTTTCAGATTTCTGTCTGGTTTCAGATTTCTAGGATCCAAATCCCATTACATTGTTTATTAGCTGTCCCATTCTATTGATTGTATTGATTTACTCTGTGAAGTCCGCCTTGAGCCCCAGTGAGAAAGGCAGACCATAAATAATGTAAATCAATTCATCAATCCAAATTACTCAGGCTTCTTGGTGCATCCTCTACTCCTCTTCTATCCGAAACTCTCCTTCGTAGCTGAACTGTGTGAAGTAACTTCTGGCATTCCAGCCATTGTGGAATAACATGGCATTGACACCAACATGGACTCCTCCTCAACCAAGCTGAGTTCAGTACCTACATAGTACCCTTCCTTCTCTAAGACTGAGCTCTGGAGGGAAATCACTTCTTTGGTCTGGGAAGCTGTCTTCCATTAGAATTTCCCCAACTCCCACTGCCCTTACCATATTCCCACTTGCTCCCATCCCAAAGGCTATCAGGAAAAGTGAATCCTCAAGAAGACTAGCTGGCTTTTCACCAGTTGAAGTGCTGAGGCCTTTTTGCCTACTTGCACCATAATTAGAAGCAGACAGCCACAGCTAATGCTGCAGGGATTGTCTTCCACCATTCCAGCCAGGATTTTCCTTCACCACCTCATTTTTTCCCCTTAGCTTCTTCACCACTCATCATTTTGTGTGGAAAGCACATTAAAACTCTGGGAAGTATCAGTTTGTTAAAGTCTGATGTCATAGTGATGGTCACTGACTGCAGTACAAATCCATCACTATTCTTTTGGCTTTTTGGTTTTGATCACCTGTTCTGTTTTTCTCTGAGGGCTTTCTGCACAACTTTTGAGAAGTTATTATGCATGTGTTTTCTGTTTCTAGTACAGTCTCCATGACTTTTCAGGAATGCTTCCGTTATGAGTTTGGTGTAGTGGTTAAGTGTGCAGACTCTTATCTGGGAGGACCAGGTTTGATTCCCCACTCCTTCACATGCACCTGCTGATGTGACCTTGGGTCAGCCATAAGTTCTCTCAGAGCTGTTCTGCCCAAGAGCAGTTATGGGAAAGCTCTCTCAGTCTCACCTAGTTCACAGTGTGTCTGTTGTGGGGAGAGGAAGGGAAAGGAGATTATAAACCGCTTTGAGACGCCTTTGGATAGTGAAGGGCAAGGTGTAAATCCAATCTCTTCTCTTCTTATTATTATGAATCTGGAATAGTCAAAGCACCTGGGAAAATACAGCTCATCTTCCAGACAAAGTACTGGATGGTCAACAGTCTCCCACTGTATACTTGATGTTACATGGTATGATATCATTTGCAGGTGGGGAGACTGAATGTCAACATTTCTTTATTTGTTTAAATATATGTTGCTCCATATTGTGATTCCCCCCCCCCCTTATTGATTAGAGCAAGGTGGACCCAACCTTAGTAAACTTGTGAATGGTTTTGGAATTCTGAGAACAGGTAGTGGGCACCACAACAAAATGGTAGGTATGGAGGTTTTGTTCAATCACAAGGAAGGTTCCACAAAATGTTACAATGATCCAAACCAAGCTTCTTCCTATGATGGAAGCATTTATTTGCAAATGGGTGCTCCTTGGAGACACAAAGACAATATACCTCCTGGGTTCTTCCTAGAAGAAGAAGGGTTGGTTTTTATACCCTGCTTTTCTTTCAATTGGAAGAGCCCTGTGGCGCAGTGTTAAAGCTGCAGTACTGCAGTCCTAAGCTCTGCTCACGACCTGAGATCGATCCCCAGTGGAAGCTGGGTTTTCAGGTAGCCGGCTCGAGGTTGACTCAGCCTTCCATCCTTCCGAAGTCGGTAAAATGAGTATCCAGCTTGCTGGGGGGGAAGCGTAGATGACTGGGGAAGGCAATGGCAAACCACCCCATAAAAAGTCTGCCGTGAAAACATTGTGAAAGCAACATCACCCCAGAGTCAGAAACGACTGGTGCTTGCACAGGAGATCTTTCCTGTTCCTTTCCTTTCTCTCAACATAAGGAGTCTCAAAACAGCTTACAATTGCCTTCCCTTCCTCTCCCCTCAAGTCACCTTGTCAGGTATGTGGGACTGAGAGAGTTCTGAGAAAACTGTGACTAGCTGAAGGTTACCTAGCAGGCTTTATAAGGAGGGGTGGGGAATCAAACCTGATTCTCCAAGCTTATAATCACGGCTCTTAAACACTACCTTATGCTGGGTCTCAGTGGAGAAAAGACAGGTTTGGCTCTTTGCTTTAAGGAGGAAGAGATATTTTGGAGGAGAAAATGAGTACTAGCTTTAGTGGGTACTCATAGTAGTACTCATTGGCACTACATTGAGGACCACTTACTTAGAGATGAAATGTCCCTCTTTATCTAAGCTTCTTAATGCAAACTTGTTATTGGTTGAATGTTTATGTGCTAGAGAATCCAAGCTCTCCAAGTGATCTGGCATTGCTTGGATTTAGTTGTGCTATCTTAACATTTCAGTGTTAGTGTATATTTGTCAAATTTGCCCTTTGCTCATCCCACTCTGTATTTCTCTTTGAATCAAATCCCATGCGTACACTGTATAGGTATATATAAAATGGACTGCTTGCATCTTGTGAGACACTAGATAAAAAAAGACAGTGGAATAGAACTGTTGCTCCCTTAAAAGAGAGAACAAGGTACTTATTGCTTTTTCAGTGTTATGGTGCCAGATAATAATGCTGTAGTAGTACAGCTGGAACAGAACATAACTTGCAACAATTCTGGAATGCGTAAAGGTCACTAAGGAAGCCTTTTGGTGATAAGCCATGCAGGCACATAGCTTAGCCACTGACCTCCACCTACCCACAAGAACATGGTCTATACTATCCCCCCACCCCCCATCCTCCAATTTTCATCCCACCTTTTGCTCTGCAAGTTCAGCTAATGTATGACTATCACAATAGATATTTTTCTATTTTCTGCAGTGACTGTGCCTGTAGTCAAAAGGATGCACAGGACAAAAGAGACACAGGCCAATGATCACACAGCCTTCACCATCACCCATCACATCATGAAATAGACTGGGACGAATCTATTTCCTGCAGACTACAAAGCAGAATTTTGAGCTGTAGAACTTAGATGGGAAAATGTACCAGCAAGTAGTCAGAGCAATTTTGAAAAATACTTCCTACGCTCCTCTGTATTGTGGCATGGTTTCTTGCCTGGCTTTGTAGGCAATTTTCAGTATATCTCTATGCATGTATACTCAAACGTAAGTGTCATTGCACTCAGTGCAACTTACGCCCTGCAGCTTTAATTGGTTCTAACATTTTCCTTGCAGCTCCAATATGAGAATGAATCATTTCTGTGCCCAGGTCTGTTCCAGAGTTTTGCTGCCCTCCAAAGTGCCTTCTGATTTCTGCAAGATTATGTATATATTAAAGGTGCAGCAGTTTAAAATACAAAATAGTTACCACTGTGAGGAGCAATTTCTAAACTGGTGAATCAAGAATTCTGGTTTAACTGTGAAGATACCATCACTGTTGTCTACTGCATTTTTATCCCACTCTCATTCCAAAGTGTGTATTCATGGTTCTGTCGTCCCTATTTTATGCTCACAACAACCTTGTGAGGTAAGTGGCCCAAGGTCACCCAATGAGCTTCATGTCAGAGAGGGGAATTTGAATCTAGCTCAGAAAGTCATGATAAGCTTCTTCTTCTTCTTTGCCATCAAGTCACAGCTGACTTTTAGTGATCCTGTAGCATTTTCAAGGCAAGAAACATTTAGAGGTAGTTTGCTATTGCCTCTCTGCATAGTGACCCTGGACTTCCTTGGTCTCCCATTCAAATTCTGACCAGGGCCAGCCCTGCTTAACTTCAGAGATTTTATTAGCTCAGGCTAGTTTGAACTATTCAGGCAATGTGGTGGGGGTCTTGAATTGCTGCCTGGCTGCTGTGGTGAAATGGCTAAGACTGGATACATTGAAACTAAACTTGGAAAAGACAAGAAATGGTAGTTGAGGAAATGGAGGTCTTAAAGGACACTGCACTTCCCACTTTCAATGGGGCTCAGCTGACCTTCTCTGACTCAGCCAAGAGCCTTGGGGTTATACTGCAATGCTCTGTACGTTGGTCTCCCCTCAAAATCAACTCAGAAACTCCAGTTGGTGCTGAAAACCAACTCCAGTTGGTGCTTGACTATTATCAGGAGCTAGACAGAGCATGCATTTGGCAGTTACTCCATTGATTGCCCATCAGTTACCAAACTCAATTTAAGATACTATCACATTCAAAGCCCTTCATGGCCTTGGTCCTTCATATCTGTGGGACTGCCTTTTCTCCTAGGTTTCACAATAACAGCTTCGTTCATCACGTATGATATAAATTTCACAGCAAACAGGTTTGGCAAGCAAACATACCATGTTGAGTCACTCATGAGTTGAGCTTCAGAGGTCCTTACCTTGGTGCTGTCCACCTTGACCAACTGCTGAACAGCTTTGTGGCTGTGTGATGACTGTGGTGTTTTAGTTTTGTTTCCTTGTGCCATGCAAGCTGTTTTTGCATCTGCCCAGTAGGTAAAATTGACTCTCTCAGGGTCATGGTTGACTTAACCAGGTACTCCCATAAAGTTGTGCCAAAACATGCATATATGAAATAACCTCAGTGATAACATTTTATTTATTTATTTATTTTATGACTTATATCCCGCCCTTCCCAACAAGTGGCTCTGGGCGGCTCACAACACAAGAATCTGACATAAATACATTTTAAGCATAAAAACATTTAAATTTTAAACATTAAACCATTTAAAACATTAAACCATTTAAAACATTTAGAACATTGGGGATAGCAGACATCTAATGTAACTACGCTCAGTATCTTGTATCAGCTAGTCATAGGCCAGCCGGAAGAGGGTTGCCTTACAGGCCCTGCGGAACTGGGCGAGGTCCCGCAGGGCCCTCACCTCTTCTGGCAGCTGGTTCCACCAGGAGGGGGCCGTAATAGAAAAGGCCCGGTCCCTTGTAGATTTTAAGCGGGCTTCCTTTGGCCCGGGGATAACCAGGAGATTTTGAGTTCCTGATCTCAGTACTCTCTGGGGAACATGTGGGGAGAGACGGTCCTTCAGGTAGGCAGGTCCTAGGCCATATAGGGCTTTAAAGGTAATAACCAGCACCTTGTACCGGACTCGGTAAGCTATTGGCAGCCAGTGCAGATCCCGGAGTCCCGGCCGGATGTGCTCCCTTCTTGGGAGCCCTAGCAACAGCCGGGCCGCGGCATTCTGCACCAGCTGCAGCCTTCGGGTTTGGCAAAAAGGCAGCCCCATGTAGAGAGCATTACAGTAGTCCAACCTCGAGGTGACCGTGGCATGGATCACTGTTGCTAGATCGTCACGTTCCAGGAAGGGGGCCAACTGCCTTGCCAGCCTAAGATGAAAGAATGCGGACTTGGCAGTGGCTGCTATCTGAGCCTCCATCATTAAGGAGGACTCCAATAGTACCCCCAGGCTCTTGACCTTGTCCGCCGCTATCAGTGGCGCACCCTCAAAAGCTGGTAGGGGGGTTTCCCTCCCTGGGCCCCGACGACCCAAGCAAAGGACCTCTGTCTTCACCGGATTTAGCTTCAGCCCGCTCAGCCTAAGCCACCCAGCCACTTCCTGTAATGCCCGGTCTAGATTTTCTGGGGCGGAGACTGGTCGGCCGTGCATAAGTAGATAGAGCTGGGTGTCATCAGCATACTGGTGGCAACCCAGCCCATACCTTCGAGCAATCTGGGCAAGGGTACGCATATAGATGTTAAATAACATCGGGGAGAGAACCGCCCCCTGAGGCACTCCGCAATCAAGCGTTCACCTTTGGGATAGCTCACCCCCAATTGCGACCCTTTGTCCCCGACCTTCGAGGAAAGAGGAAAGCCACTGTAAAGCCAACCCCTAAATCCCCGCGTCGGCGAGGCGGCAGGTCAGTAACCGATGGTTGACCGTGTCAAATGCAGCCGACAGGTCCAACAGCATCAGCACCGCTGAGCCGCCCCAATCCAGATGCCATTGGAGGTCATCCACCAGGGCGACCAGCACCGTCTCCATCCCATGACCCGGGCGAAAGCCAGACTGGAATGGGTCGAGGACGGAAGCATCCTCCAGGAAAGTCTGTAACTGCATCGCCACTGCCCTCTCGATAAGCTTGCCCAAGAAGGGCAAGTTTGAGACCGGCTGGTAGTGCGCCAATTGGGCCGGGTCTAAAGTTGGTTTTTTTCAAGAGGGGGCAGACCACTGCCTCTTTGAGCGGCGTTGGAAAATGCCCTTCCATCAGGGATCTATTTATGATATCCCATATAGGATATCTAAGCTCCCTCTGGCAAGATTTAATAAGCCAGGAGGGGCAAGGGTCGAGATTACAGGTTGTTGGACGTGCAGATAAGAGAATCCTGTCAACTTCCTCCAGGCTGAGAGGGCCGAAGCCATCCAGAACACAGTCCGAAGACAGGCCCGGAGCCTCGGTTTCACTAACTGTCTCAAATATGGCCGGGGGGTCGGGGTGGAGTGACGCGATCTTGTCCGCAAAGAATTTTGCAAAAGCCTCACAGCCAATCTCCAATTCAATAGAATTTGGTCTGCCTTGTGGCAGTGTCGTAAGGTTCCGAATTATATCAAACAATTGTGCCGGGCGCGAAGTTGCGGACGCAATCTTAGTCGCAAAGTATGTTTTCTTTGCGGCTTTGATTGCCATCTCATAGGATTTCAAACTCTCTCTATAGGATGTTCGAGTCGCTTCGTCTCGAGTACGCCGCCATTGTCTCTCTAGTCGTCTGAGTCCCCGTTTTTGTTGCCGCAGCCCCTGGTTAAACCAGGGTGACGGCTTCGAACGGGGGCGCAGAGGGCGCCTAGGTGCGACCTCCTCAATGGCCCTAAAGAGTCCATCATTCCAGGACTCTACCAGGTCATCCAGGGAGTGGCCAGTGGGCCAGACATCCCGTAGAGCCGTTAGGAACCGTTCCGGGTCCATCAGGCTCTGCGGGCGAGCTAAAATACGCTCTCCGCCTAAACAGGGTTGGGGTGACACATCCACACGAGCCTTAAGGGCATAGTGATCCGACCATGGCACTGCTATAGTAGCAATATCGTCCACTAAAACTTCCGCCACAAAGACCAGGTCTAACATGTGTCCCGCCTGATGGGTGGGCGTTGTAACAACCTGGGAGAGTCCCAGTGTCGCCATGGATGACACTAGGTCCAAAGCCTGACTGGAAGCCGCGTCGTCGGCATGGACGTTGAAGTCACCCAAGACCAATAGCCTAGGGTACTCCAACGCCCAGCCCACCGCCGCCTCCACCAGGGATGGTAAGGCGCTGGCCGGTGCGTTAGGCGGTCGGTACACCAGCCAGATCGCCCACCCCTCCCCAACATCCCACATCAGGCCGGCACATTCAACGCCTGGGATCTCCGGGGCCGGGAGTGCCCTGAAGGAGTAAGCCTCTCGTATGAGCAATGCCACTCCTCCCCCCCGCCTGGACTAAAATGAACACCAAACTGTGATGCTTTTAAAAAAAAAAAAAAAACAGTTTTTATTTATAGTAACTAGCTGACAGACAAAATTGTTTATTTATACAATTAACAGCTCTTCAGTGAGGAGCAATGACAGATCTGTAGGAAAAGTGGGGAAACCACATCTCCCATCAGTCTGTGTAAGAATGCACATGCATGAAATACTTATTACACTGTACTGTACTATTTACAAAAAAATAACATGATGAACTGGTTCAAGCTGCTTATGAACAGCCAAACAGTTGACCTTTAAAGCCCTATATGGTTGAGGACCTGCCTTTCCCCATATGTTCCCCAGAGAGCATTGTGTTCAGGAGGACAAAATCTGTTATCAATCCCCGGGTCAAGGGAGGCCAGATTGTGCTCTACATGGGCTAGGGCCTTCTCGGTGGCAGCACCAATGATGTGGAATGCCCTCCCAGAGGCCATAAGAGCCCTGTGGGATCTCTCCCAATTCTGCAGGGCCTGTAAAACTGAATTATTTCAACAGGCCTACAATACCTTAATGGGAGAGGGCTGCCACTTTATACTGCTGAGCAACTGTAACTACTATAGGATCATTGTCAGAACAAGAACTAAATGCCGATTGAAGCAACTTGTGATCCTGCTTAGACCAAAAATCTCTAAGTAGCACCATGAATGTATTGTATTTTAATTGTTAATTTAATTGTTTTTTAAATTGTAACTTTAAATTGTGTTTTAATGACTGTTAGCTGCCTTGAGTCTGCTTGCGGAGAGGGCGGGATAGAAAACTAAAGTAATAAAAATATTAAATAAATAAATAAATCATAACATTGGCTCCCTAACTGTAACTGTGAAGAGCCCCATGGCACAGAGTGGAAAAGCTGCAGTACTGCAGACCTAAGCTCTGCTCATGACCGGAGTTTGATCTCAGTGGCAGCTGGGTTCAGGTAGCCAGCTCAAGGTTGACTCAGCCTTCCAGCCTTCCGAGGTCGGTAAAATGAATACCCAGCTTGCTGGGGGGAAAGTGTAGATGACTGGGAAGGCAAAGGCAAACCACCCCGTTTAAAAGTCTGCCATGAAAACGTGATGCGACGTCACCCCAGAGTTAGAAATGACTGGTGCTTGCACAGGGGACTACCTTTACCTTTTTTTTCTTTTTTTAAGAAAATGTGACTGGCAAGCAGAATGTGACCTAAACTAGAGGGTGCTCAAGTACACCTAGACATCACATTTGCTTGTAGTTAAGGAAAAAAAAGTGTGCAAGAGTCTAGCAACAAGCGTTTTCCCCTAACTGTAGTTAACTGAGATGTTTGAATGCATTCTAAGGCACCATGCATATAATCACATTTGAAGTTGAAATGCATCCACCATCACTCAACTTAGAAATTGAACTTCTAGAAAACTTGAGGATAGGTTTGAAGGCAGAAGAACTCTGGCATCTCACACTAAGAACATTTTACAAAGGCACCAAAAAGGCAGGTAGTCAGTATCTTATCCTCTGTCAGCAGTGAACTGAAATCCTTCTCTGTTCCCCTCCAAAAAATCAAACTTTAAGGAGCTGAAAACACAGCAACAATACTCCATAGTGACACCACCCAATCCCATCAGACATGAAGCGTCATGCCAACAATGCTCCCATGCCAGTCATATTCAATCAATCCAAACATCTAACCAATGTACACCTGCTCTTCCATGTATAGCACTTCTAAGCTTTTTAAAACTGCAGTCTGTCACACAGGGCAAGAGGAACAGAGATACTGGAACACCTACAACACAACACACAATGGTATGTTCACATTTTTGCCTTCAGCAGTTTACAAATTGGGCTTAGAGTTGCAATATAAGCCTCCTAGCTAACAGATTTCTATGTTTTCATTTATCACTCTTAAAATGTGTCTAATTGTTATATTTAGAAAAATGTTTACACTAAAAAGAAAATATAGATAATTTAACTTTTTTATTTGCATAGAGGATAAGCTATTATTTGCATATGTTTCTTGAAGAGCTAGGGAGCAAGGAAGGAAGCAGCTTCATTTGAAGTTAAGCCAGAGTAGCATGTTGCTCATTCATTGTCTTACTGCTGAATAAACCTTTGCTAACAAGCTGGTTAAGATGTCTTAATGCAACCTTCAGCAGGTCTACTCCAGAGTAAATCCCATTGCATTCAAGAGGACTTTCTCCCTATTAAATGCCCTTAGGCTTCCAGTCCTAATAATCTTCCCTACCTAGTTACATTATTGCAGAGCTTCCCCCCACCCATTGTCTCTTAAACACCAGCCATATTTCATCAGTGGTCCTATATTTTTATGTGCCTGGGGAGTTGTAAACCCATGAATTCAAAGAAACTAGAATAATTTCTGTGGGATCATGTAGGAAACCAAGAGATACTGTGCACTGTAGCAACAACTGTCCAGACAGTCTAAAAATTGCTTTGGATTAAGAAATGAATGAAAGCAGATGGGAAGAACAAAAAGTAAAATTAAAGTAGGCAGTTTTACAGATGTTAACATTACTGAGCAGTAGGACTATGATTAGTTAATTAGTGGAAGCAGTAGGGAGTGGCAACAAGACTCTTCTGGTAAAAAGAAACTTGTCTTTTTTATCATGGACACACGGCTGGATGAGAAGACCTAAGACAGAACCGTATGGCAAGCAGAGTTGTAACATTTCCAGAAATTCTGAAGCCTTGGGAGGGGAAAAAATAAAAGAGGAAATTCAAGACCCAATGGAAACATCTTACAACAGATCTGCTCTTGCTTCACCACTTTTTGAACATAAATGCATTATGTATAACATAACCCCTACCATTCAACTGTACTCCATTATAGTTATGAAATGTAAGACTATACATGTCTTAGTTTTATTTGAACAATACTTAGAAATACTTAGAAATACAACCTATGTTTGAGATAACATAACAAGCTGCCACACCTTTAATCTTAGTTTTTGCAATTTGGGAAAATTGCGGTGGGGGGGGAGGACCTTGAAAATAGGAGCCATCTGCATTGCCTTGTGTGAGTTAGGGTTGCCAAGTCCAACTCAGGAAATATCTGGGGACTTTGGGGGTGGAGGCAGGAGACTTTCCCATTCCAAATAAATAAATAAATATCATTTTTCCCCTCCTCCTCCTCCTCTTTTTTTCTTTTGGTCTTTAGTTTCTCAGCCCCTGCTAAATGAAAGTGAACACACATACTTACAAAGCAGCCAAAATAAACAGTTTGCATGCCCACACTTTTTGATCTTCCTGGGGCAATTGTGTAGATAGCTTTACTCACCAAAGTTGCAGAATGTAACAATCTGCTGTATTTCAACCAGCTTAAGGAGAGGGAGGTCTAGGAGGCGGAGTTTTCCTCTATCCCATAATCAGGTTCTAGCTAACTCTTTACTATATATTTTTTAAAAACTATTTCTTTATCCGAAACAGTTTGTGAAAGGAATGCAAAAGGAAAAGAGGGACTGGGCTCTCTTGCTTCCTTTCACACACACATGGCTCTGCCTCCTCACCCCATCCACCTGTAGCTTCAGTCTCACAGAAATTTAAAGGCACACACACACCTTCCACAACAGAAGCAGTTTGCAAGCTTCTAACCCTGCCTGAGATCTAAGGACACATCATGGCTGTTGGGGCAGGGTTTCCCCCTACTGGTCAGCTGTCTGGCGGTGGGGAGAAGCCTGCAAAACCAGGGGATTCCCTGCTCAGACCTAGGGACTGGCAAGCCAAGTGTGTGTTAAATACCATTGAGTCACTTCCAATTCATGGCAACCCTATGAATTAATGACCTGTAAAGTATTCTGTTGTTAACAGCTTTGCTTAGGTTTTGCAAACTGAGGGCCATGGCTTCCTTGATTGAGCCAAGAAATAGAAAATCCTGAACAATTTCAATTTCTACATCATCAGCTTTAAATATGTGTAATTCTTCAGTCATCATTAGTTTTGTCTTCTTGATATTCAGCTGTAATCCCATTTTGGCGCTTTCTGCTTTAACCTTCATCAGAAGCCACTTCAAGTCTTCATTATTTTCTGTCAGTAATGTAGTGTCATCTGCATATCTCATATTGTTAATGTTCCTTCCACCAATTTTCACTCCACCTTCAACTAAATCTAATCCATCTTTCATTATGATATATTCTGCATATAGATTGAACATATGGGAAGATAAACTACATCTTTGTCTGACACCTTTGCCAGTTGGAATTCATTCTGTTTTTCCATACTCTGTCCTAACAGCAACCTCTTTGGAACCCATTCCTTTTAAAACCAATCATAGTTTTTCATGATCAAAACTTTGCTATAATCTATGAAACACAAACTGATTTTCTTCTGAAATTCTCTTGTATGTGCCAGTAAGCAATTTAAAGTTGCAATATGGTCTCTAATGCCTCTTCCTTTTCTGAATCCAGATTAAACATCTGGAATTTCTCATTCCACATATGGTAACAGTCTTTGTAAGATTTTGAGCATCACTTTACTCACATCATGAGAAATTAAGCTGATGGTCAGATAGCTGCAGCAATCTTTGACGTCTCCTTTTTTGGGAATTGGAATGTAAATTGAATGTTTTCAGTCTGTGGGTCATTGTTTTGTTTTCATATCTGTTGGCATATTATTGTTAAAGATTTTGATGGATTCCATTTCTGTGGCTTGGAATAGGTCTTTTGACATAACATGATTGCACTTACCTGTAACTGTTGTTCATCGAGGATTTCTTAGTGCAGGCACACGTGCGGACAGCGCATGAGCAGGCCTGCCACAGAGAGGTTTTTCAAACTAAAAGTTTCTAGGGGGTGCTGTGTGTGGAAGCTGGAACGGGCCACTTCTACCCAAACGGTCATGTGCTCCTGCATACCAGCACCCCACCCTCAGTTCCTCTAGCACTGCTGAAGATCGAAGAGAGCATACAGTGGGGCAGGCAGGAGGGTATGTGTGCCTGCACAGAACATCCTTGATGAATAACAGTTATAAATAAGTGCAACCCTGTTTTTATCGTCAATCTGTGCAGTCCCACATGGGGATTCTAACAAGCTACTCACCAGGCGGTGGGTGATATTCTTATCACTTGAACAATGACTGGAGAATCACTTTGCCAACCTGGGCATCTCTTCTGGCCTGCAGGTCCAGTGTATATCAACAGATGACTATGTCACAGCTTGGCAAATTTCTGACAAGAGGACTCCATCCAAAAAGGCAGCAGAGGAAGCAATTGCTCTGATGGAATAAGCATGCACTCTCAATGGACATAGCCTGACCACAATACATCCTAATTGTGGAGATAATCCATCTAGATAAAGGCCCTGTTCACACAGCGTGTTGAGTCCGTGTTAAACTGACTGGTTCTGTTCCGAATATCTTTGTCCCGGATATTATCGATCAGACTGCCATACTGCAGTTCAAATCACTCCATGGTGAAACCATCTTCTGCTGTCCACATGATGGCACCGTGCAGTTCTTTCCCCCCCTCCACTATTATGCACATGTGCGCATATGTGCATTATGCGCTTATGCACATAGGTTAAACATTATGTGGTTCTGCACATATCACTAAGTAGTAAAAAAAAATGGTGACCGTAAACAGGATGTCTGAGGCTCCTTTTGCTCTGGGACAGCCTTCAGACATCCGGAAGTTGGTTAATATCACAGCAGAACTATCCAGATGGAGAAAACTATAAGGTGAAACTGGAGAACTCAAAAAACACTGCAAAGGAGCAGGTAACAAAATAATCCGGTTCTGAGAAGGATTGGGGGAGGGCTACCACGAGTTAATACTGGGAGGCAGATGTTGCTGTCTGATCAGCCACTTTAAATCCGGAAGGAAACAGCAGCGACATCTGATTACACTGTGCGTCTGAACAGGGCCATAGTCTTGGAGAGCCTGATCTCTCCTAAAATCAAGAGTCCTCTTTAAGCAGAATAATAAAGCTCTCCTTAGATCCAGAATGTGTAAGGCCCTTTCATTTTCAGTAGCTGGAGATGGGAAGAGCACTGGCAGTATAATTTTTTGGGAGAGATGGAATCTCAAGAGAACTTTGGGGAAAAAATGGATATTAGGTTGTGGGACTTAAGGGCTTTCTTCCAAAGCATGGCTTTGAATTTCAATGTCCAGTCTCCTCTGGTCTTAGTTGTGAAGTGTTGTCAAGCCTCAAAAGTAGCCATGTTATGCCCCTCTCCCAAGCTGAACAGACAGAACTCATGCTCATCTGTCTGCATCATCTTTGCCCCACAATGAGTTAATCCCCTTTGAGTGCCGCAGACTACAAGTAGAGCTACAGGAGAGACAACAAAATGCTTGCCTCCTGGCCTGACACCAACTACTTGAGTAGCTGCAGGATCACTCCTGAGCAGTTGGCTGCAAATATGACCCTTGGGCATATGCCCATACAAACCAGTCAAGGGAGGCTGTTAAGTGTGGAAGCAACAAGTCATTTTATTGCTGACTCTGACTACTGCACTAGACCTTGTCTTGCTCACGAGACGGGCTCTTGACCTTGCTTCCCAGGGCTGTGATCTCTGCTTATGAATAACCCCTTGGACTGCCTGACCGTGCAAATTGGCCAACCCTTTGATAATGACTTTCGCAGCTCTGGACTCTGGTACTGAACCCTCAACTTGGCTTTTGGCATTTGGACTCTTTCTACCTACAAGGAATGCACACCAGCAATACCTGCCCTGCTAAAACTGCAGGTTCTTCTTCAAAATATTCCTCTTTGATGGAATCTACCGTCTTGTCACCCCTCTGGTGTAATTTTTTAGTGTCTTGTTCCCATCTTTTCTCCAGTTTGTCCTCTTCTGCATTGCAGTAAAGTAATGGAATTTTTTTTAATTAGCTGCGCTTATAATAGTCTTATTGCCATATAAAAACAAGAATGAAAACTGTAATTCCTTTTAATAAGACCAATTGAATTAATGCAGATTTTGTTCCAGACGGCTTTTGAGCTCTCCAGAAGTTTTCATCAAGATGGATGCTACAAAAAGATAGAAGAGAGAGAATTCTAGTGAGCTCAAAAACTTGTACAATATTTTGTGTCAATTTGGTTGGGCATAATAAAAGTATTTTTTGGTTCTGCATCGACCAATATGGCTGTACAATTTTTTTTCATTGCCATTCATTCAGCATTATGCAGAACAGAATACAAAGGCAACTGTTGTTTACAAGTGGAATAAGTGTATATGAGTAACAATTCACCTTTCATACTGCTTCCAATTCTCTGAAATAGAAAAATCCACTTGTGCCTTGCGACCATCAGATCACAGTATTAGTAACTATCAATAAATCTGGATATTTATTGTAACATCAAACTCTTCAGTAATGTAATACACAGGGAATGTCATCGTACGCTTAGAAAAAATTAGCCACATGAAACCCACATCACGCCATTTAAACAATAAATAAAACATCTTTGACAACATACTAGTTTCTTCTAATTAGAATCAATTTTTTGAAAGGTCAATAGTATCTGATTTTAAGCTTTCATTGCTCCTTAGAGGAAGAATAAGATAAAAATGTACTAAACGGTTATCACAGATGAACAGGTTTGTACAGGTTTCAAGAAGTTTCTGTGTTATTATTTATTGACTTTATGAATCGCCCAGTCCCTTCTAACTGCAGGGCTCTAGGCGATGTACAGTATTGGTAAAAACATACACAAGATAAAACAATTAGAACATAACAATACATTTTAAAAACAGATGACAAGTATTGATTGGTCCTATTTCTGACTGCCAGCTACTTCACAGGCAGGTGGAAGAGGTAAAACAGATGTCAAGGGAGAAGAAGGGTGGCAGCCAAGATGGAAACCGTCGCTGTTCTCAGCCAAAAATCTGGCAGAACATCTCTGCTTGCAGGCCCTGGGAATTGCATAAGGTCTCCTAGGGCCGTGATGGTATTTGGTAGAGTTTCACTAGGCTGGGGCCAGGACTGAAAAGGCTCTGATCCTGGTTGAGGCAGCCAGATGTTTTTGGGGCTGGAGACCATGAACAGGTTGCTGTCTGAAGAGCATAGCACTCTCCCAGGGACATAATGAAGGAGCCGGTCCTGTAGATATTTCAGTCCCTAAGCGCTCAAGGCCTTAGAGGTTAGATTGTTTCATAAGTTGTAGTGAAATCTAAAATAGAGTTACACCCTTCTAGGTCCATAGCTGTAAATGAACTCTTGGATTGCACTGATGGTGTGTATATTTTCAAAAGCTGTCCTAGGTATAACTCATAAAATAAAGGCCAGGCTGTCCCAAGATTTCATGTATCTCTACACATTTGCAGCAGATGTGTACTTAGTACGGTTTCTTCTTTGAGTATGCAGAAAAGTTTTAACTTTTTTAAATTAACCAAAAGAAAAATTGCTCTGCCCAAGCACCCCACTGTGACCTGAGCATGTCCAAAGAACATGAAATTCTGAGAGCTGGTTAGTGTCAGTTAACAGTGTGTGCTGGGGGGAGAAACATGATGAAATTGGCCCGCTAAAATGTTTGGTGACTAAACACCTGGAAGATTAGGGTACATGCTTCCTCCCTTTTCCCAATATTATCTCTCCTCCCAATATCTCAATTCCCTCACTTGTCTGTATAATAATGAAGTGTGCTCCCGCATCTGCAGACATGTAAATATCTGTGCAAACGCAGAAAGCACACCTGCTTCCTTCATGTTCATTGGTGGTTGTATGTGTGGTGGAGACAGGATCCCCCTCCCATGCCTGAATCTCACAGGCCAACACTTGTATCATCTAGTAGCAAACTGCATGGTGTGCCCGCTTATTGAAAAAGCAGCAAAACTTGCCCACAGACAAGGTTATGATTTCTGCATGTTTTGGGGACTCACAAGCTATGTCCATTTAAAAAAAAAAATGCTAAGAACTGCCCTGACATGGATAGCCCAGGTAAATCCAATCTCGTCAGATCTCGGAAGCTAAGCAGGGTCGACTCTGGCAAGTACTGGGATAGGAGACCTTCTCGGAATTACCGGCAGTCGGGAGGGCAGAGACAGGCTTTGTTCAGCCACCTCTCTGAATATTCTACAGGCCCCCAGTAGGGGTTAGTTTATCAGAAATCGCCATGGTGCAAACTCCCCAAATAAACAAAAACAAAGAAATAAATAAGCTATGAACTGAACGACGGGCATTGCCCTCGGAATGTTGAGAGCAGCCGAGGCAAGTAAATTATTCCCTCTCCAGCAAGAAAGGCAAAAGAAGATGGGAAACGACCATTCCCAAAGTGCCAGAAGTACATCTTCGAAGGTGAGGTTGGAGGCTCCCAATCGGGAAACGCGTTTCGCTTTTAGCTCCCCCCACCAGCCTGTCTCCTTGGCTTTCTCGATTACTACAACTTGCTCGGGGGAAAAAACAGCACTCAGGTGCACACCACCTGATACGAACGATGGACTGTAGGCACACGCTGAAATGACAGCTTTGCCCTTGAGAAAGAAGGCGTTAGAAGAGTCTCTCTCTGAAGTCGAATAAGACGAGTCGGTGAGAAGGTGTCGTCATCTTAGCTTCACCATGCCTGTACCTCTTAGCCAATCAGAATCAAAAGGGGCGTTAGGCTTTGGCGATTCAAACTGGAGGGCGGGCCTGAGTGGGTGTATGAAGCCGTTAGTACTGGAGAGGTTGCCTTTGGCCCTGAAGCGTTACGCGCCGCTCCGGGGAGGGGAAGAAAAGCTTTACCCCCGCGCATGGGTCCCGGTAAGTGACGAATGATGATACCCCTAAAGGAAGCGGGAGGGGGGGGGAGCGTTCTAAACTGGGTCTAGACTTTTTTTTTTTTAGGGGTTATAAAATTATTTGAAGGGATTAGAATTTTTGGGTGGAGGGATTAGATCATTCTACAGGGACAATGGTGATATTGTGCTGCAACCAAAGGAAACAGGATTCTGAGACACCTTAACGAGTTTTCTTTTTGTCTTAGGTTTTGAAAACTTAGCTGAGGATCGCCTTATTCCTTTCATGAAATCCCTCAAAAAGTCCGCAAAAGTTTAGGGAACACTTAAAAATGGGTCGCGACACTTATGTTGTCTTTTGGTGGCGACCTGAGCGGGGGATGGGTGTGAGCAGTAAATGATTCCCTGTTGTAGAGTTACCAGTTGAGAGTTATGCGGGGGGTGGGGCAGGGATCCTTTACAATAAGATTTTATATGCATTTTGGCTTCCTTCACATTTTCAGGTGCTTACATCATTATGTCTGAGAAAAAAGTGCTTGTGGGAGGAAGGGTTTGAAGAATGATTTCCCTCAGCTGTTGTCATTCCTTCATCCCATTCTGTCCTGAATGACAACTAGAGAGGCATGAGATAGGGTGTTAACATTTCCATATCAGTTCTGTGTGGGTTCATGTGCCATTTATCAGGTGACAAACATTTTCTCTAATTTCGTTATTAATATAGAGTGGTAAAGCTGCAGTACTGCAGTCCGAGCTCACGACCTGAGTTTGATCCCAGTGTAAGCTGGATTCAGGCAGCTGGCTCAAGGTTGACTCAGCCTTCCATCCTTCTGAGGTTGGTGAAATGAGTACCCAGCTTGCTGGGGGGGGGGGGGATGTAGATGACTGGGGAAGACAATGGCAAACCACCCCATAAATAGTCTGCTGTGAAAACATCGTCATGGACGTTACCCCAGAGTCGGAAACGATTGGTGCTTGCACAGGAAACTACCTTACCTGTATCACTACACTCAATGATTTACAAAGATAATAGCAAGAAGACAGAAAATGCCATGGATTTTAATGGTCCAGAAAGGCAAGGATCTGTGGTTTGACACAGGGAAAGCAACAGTGTGGGAGTGAAGTGAAAGAAAACATAAAATGAACATGGTTCAATTCATTTCACACTTGGGGTTTAATGGTGGTGAGGAAATGAGGTACTAGCTTCATAGGAAGATGGATGAGGGGGGGTGTTAAAGAAAGTCAACTACATCAAACAAAGAGTCTGTGGAAAGTTTTAAACTTGAGAGTGGGGTGATTGTTCTTGGTATGGAATGCTCATTTCAGTGGAATATTCATGGCAGAAATGAGATTGTAGAGGATCAGGGAAGGAGTTGAAAGACGAAAACTGGGAGAAAGAGGCATATTCCAAGAGCTGGATGGCAAATAGTAGAAAGGGAGCTGTAGTGTAGTTGGGTGATCAGGATATATTGAGGAATGGTTATGTGGAATGTAGAAAAGCAAGAACAGAGTGATAAGATGCCTGATTGTGTGCCAGAGTGGGTGGGTAATAGTGGGATAGGTGCTGGTGAGGTTCCTGGCATTTCCAGTTAAAAAGAGCCAGACAGTAGGTGATGGGAAAGGTATTTGGCGAAGACAGTAGGGTTGTCAGCTCTTATAAATAGGGCTGGTCTCCTTCCCCGCTCTGCACAATAATTTGACATTCTTCATTATGCTGATGTCCTTGCCCTGAGGACAACAGTCATGCTTGGAAATATGCCTTCTTTGATCTGATAACTGTTGCTTTTCTATGCCTCTTGGAGATTCATTCTTTAGGTCTTTATCTTGTTGTTGTCTGAGCCTCCAAGGCTGCAGGATTCGAGGATCAGGAGATCGAGTAAAAAACAATCCAGTTTTCACAAGATTGCAAAAGAACTGGGTGTGACAGTGTTAGAAATAAGGTGATTTAAAGAGTTGATGTATTGAGAAAATATGAAAGTTACCAGTTTGAATTCATTCTGTGATGAAATCTTTTTAAATGCCTGGTCGCTGGTGACGTCTTTTGCAAGGGACCTCTGTCAGTACTATCAAGGTAATCATTCTGGTCTAGCTCAGGAAATGTGTTAACATCTTGGTCTTCACAACCAGAAAATTTAAAGTAAACTAAATACAGAGCAATAATGTACTCTTTGCTCTGAAACAGGTTTCTTATGGCAGTTCTTTTAACTGGGCTGAATCTTGTTCAACTTTAGTTGATAACCTCAGATTGCAACAGTTTGCATATTTGGATGCCAGTGTGCCTTACTAGAAGTTCTGCATTTAAGAACTTCTAGTACAGGGGTATAAAATTTGGTGCTGGTGCTGACAAGCTTGGAATTTTTTTCATATCTGCACAAGGCTGATGAACAGACAACTGATGCTGGAACTTAAAACTTAATGATGGTGCCTTGGAAACTGAATGAATGGACTGGTAACTGGAGGAACCTTATTTCCAGAAGAATCCCCTGCACAGAACAGTGTTCTTCAGTTTTTGAATCTGAGGAGCTTGTAGCTATACACAAGGTTTTCCTGTTTCTCTCACAAGATAACCAGATCCTTTTCTCAGGACAGGCTTAAGTGTGATGCTGGGCATCTAAGAACAATCAGTAATATAATATTTCATATGCTTGTATGCTTAACTTGGCTATCATTGGCTATGCAAATACAGCCATAACATGACATGTCTGATTTTGTGCACAACTTCATTGTTTTATTTTTTAAAACTACTCAGAGTCATGTTCAAACCAACCCTTACTTTATGACCTCATAAACCTGTAGAGTTCCTGAATTCAAGCATTCTTGAAAGATGATCGTAATTGGGAAAAAGTTGAAACAAGGAGGCAGTCAACTTGTGTGAAGGTTAAAGTCTTTGGTATCCTGTGTAATTGTGAGAATTATGTATAAATAATCCTGTGTAAGATTGATGGGGTAGCTCTGACCCTCACTAAGGAAGACTACCTTTCATCTGTTGTACTTTCTCAAGTGCCTTATCCTGTGACCTTTTGTTCTCTTAAGGTTTCATTCTGTAAATCCATGAAAGTCTTGTAAATGCCATGTTTTCAAAAGAAAGATGTTTAGTCACTGAGTGTGTGGAGTACACATACTGGCTTCATTCTGTTTCATTTTATCTGTATAGTTATTCTTCAGTTGTTTTTACTTGCAGTGCATAAAACACGTAATTTTTCTTTGTAGTGCTACGTTTAAAAGCACTAGATATTTGGAGAATGTAAGCCATCAGTATTTACTATGAAAATATGGATTATTACTGGTATGGATTTAAAATGCCACTATTGTGTTCTAATACTAGACAAGAAACAATAGAAGTGTATTGCATTTCCTCCTTCCCTGAATGGCACAAGGTTCCAGAGGTAAACCTTTTACAGGGTTGACTGCCTTGTTGAGGAGACAGCTTGAGATAATTTTGGTCTGAAGGCACTTGATGCAGCAACCTTGTGGAAGTGCCAGGTTTCTGTGTGGGTAGTGCCTGGGTGTGAGAATTCTTAGGGAGGTATGCAGATTGAAAAAAAGGCAGACTAAATCTATACTGAGACTCTGTTTATTTTGGTAATATCCACCTGTCTGAACACATCAAGCCCATAGCTACAGGGGTGGGTGGGCCAGGCCACTCAATTCAAACCCCCCCTTCCATCTGTATGGTCCCTCCATTGGAGGACCTCCAGTCTGCCCCTTTTGCTCACCACCACTCACCACAGCTCTGAACAAATGCAGCATTGCTACTGTAGGGGCTTCATATTGGCACAATGGGGGTGGGGTGGGTGGAAGAAGCCTACTTGTGGCTGGATCTCTCTGGAAGGTTTACTGAGTTAGACAAATTGGTGTGTGTGTGTAGCTTTACTTGTGAACTGAGAAAATGTTTAGAGCCAAACCGGTTGGCCCTCTGCTCCCCCCCCCCCTCCAAACCAAAAAATGCTGCTGCAGCCCCACCAAACATGAAATCCTGGCTATGGCCCTGGAACACATAATCTGAGCACAGGGGAGGATATAAACAGTTGGACATGGCTGGATATTAAAACAGTTTCCATTTCCCTCAAAAACAAGTGTGCTTTTACAACTCCCTAAGGTGACTTGACAGCCAGGTGGAATAATTAAGTCAGACTTGTGTCTGTATTGCATCTGCTCATGTACAAGAAAGCATGTGTTATGTGCTGAAAGCCATTGTTGCTCATTGAAGGAACATACATAGCTGTTAGCTATAAAAAAGCATAGAATACTGAACATATAACAGAAATCCTATTGTATTGAGAACTGCTTTGTCTTCCTGTGCTGTAATGACAGAAAACTGCAATTGGTTATGGAGACATTCTCATTGGTCCAGTTCTACAACTGAGAAGGCAAAACTGTCTTGTTTTAGCCCTCCCTCCCCAACTTGGACTTCAGATAATGTAATAAACAGTTGGCCAGGTCAGCCTATGTATTTTGAGAGCCATTTAGAGTGGCAGGTTGTCTGGGGAGGGAGTGGAGGAGAAGATGACAGCTGGACATGGCCTTTTCATCTTGGGTGGTGCAAAGGAAAAGGCCAGTCTATCATTGCAGGAACAAAACATGCTAGCACAGTTGCCACTACTCTTAAAGTATCAAAATGCTAAAAATGGTTCATGTCTGAAGCCTCTGTCACCACTTATTAATTATACTGCAAATATATCTAAACTTGTAATCTGTAGGTATAATTAATAGACTGTTTTTCTTGGTGCACAGTATTTGTAATGTGGGATGTGGATAGAGTCTTGGTAGCACTCATCTATCACGTAAAAGTATAATTGTGCTATTTTATTTGAGTAGGACTGAGTGGAAATAGTCTTTCAAAAAAGCTGCTTTTCCTGCTGAGTTGAAAACAGGCCTGTTTTTACTCCCCATAATTATATTTCTGTTAGTACAACATGTTAAGATACTGATATTCAGACTTCTGATAAAGTAGGCTGCAGGCAGCCATTCCAACTTATTTAAGTGGCTAACTTTCATGATAGGTTCCAGTGGAATCTGGTATGTGACTCGTCATAGTGTTAAATATAGGTTTCTGAACTTTTTCTGGCTTTTTACCTCCAAGAAAGACTCTCGAGCATGGTTCTTGTGTAGCAGGTAAATAACGAAGCCCCACACATTGCTTGGTTTGAAGCGAGGTATTTTACTTTGACATCACAGTAGAACTTGTCAGCATAAGCTCAAAATGACTAAGTTAAAATCATCAGCCTTCTGACCATTTTTATTCATCCCCAAAACAAGCAGACAAGCCCCCTCTTATATAACTCAAATGCTCCACCTCCTGCTTTCCTTCCAGTAATGTCTTGTAGTTTTCCCCTGCTCTGTCCCTCTATGTTATCAGCAAGAAGCTCCTTCTCTGCGGGGCCCCTGTTATCTTGGATTCATACCCTTAGCCTGTCTGGTTTTAGCAGTTTAGCAGAAGCTCCTCTGAGGGGCCTCTTAACAGTCACTCTAAATGTTGCATCAGGCATTTTCTTTTGAAGGCACAACCATATTTTCTATTATTATTATTATTATTGAGGTATTCATTAATTACTAGCTCTCAGCTCTCTCAACTCATTAATTACTAGCTCTCAGCTCAGAGATCTAGCTCTCAGAACTTACTAACAATCCCTGGGCCAAGAGATGCTAGGTTGAAGGCTACTAGGGAGCAGGCCTTCTCAGTGATGGCCCCACGTTGGTGGAACCACTTTCCAGAGATGGTGCGAGCCCTGCGGGACCTGAACCAATTCCGCAGGGCTTGCAAAACATTTCTTTTCCAGCTTGCTTTCGAGATAGAACCTGATTAATCTATGTGTGGACATCTAGCCATCTTGTGGATATTATGATTACAGTATTTTAGCACCCATTTTATACATTTTATCTATTTTAAATAATTTATTATGCAATTGATATATTTAAAATTGTTTACATTGTTTTACATGAATCATGGGATCTCCATGTCTGTTAGCCGCCCTGAGCCCGCCTCGGCGGGGGAGGGCGGGATATAAAAATAAAGTTGTTGTTGTTGTTGTTGTTATTATTATTATTATTATTCAGGGGTCCCTCTTCACTTGCATGCCAAAATTCAACATGCAGATTAGCCACAGTCATACAGAGAAAGTAATGTATGAACCAACAGAACTGTATGGTTTCTTAATGCATACTATCTCATGTAGTGTTATCAGGAAACTGAATAGCCCTGTTGAGTTATGTGTTTTCTTCTCTATGTAGCTGTAGCCATGCCATGGGCCATTTCATGAGGGCAGATTCTTATATGTGAGTTGGATCTTAGGTCAGCCTTGATGCATTAGTACAAAGATGTTTGCTATACAGTACTGTGAGGCCATATAGTAAACATGCTTGCTGCCCTGAAAATTACAGCATTGTGAAGGACTGCTGCTGGGGTATGTGGGTGCCTTTAAAGGTCTCCTGGGAGCAGCCGTAGTTTCCACATGAAGAGAGGGAGGGAGGGGGGTGGGAGCCAGCTACCACCAGTTCAATTTACACTTGATTATCCCAGATGGTGTGGCCTAATATGCTAATGAGTGTGTGACCTCAGATGTCACAGGGATGAATAGGCTTTGCTCAAATTATCTGTAATACATCTTGCACATTTTAACATGTGAAACTTTAACTTCTTGATTTTGTTCTGTTTTTATTAGGTTAAAATACAAGTTCTTCAGACAGGCACAGTCTTTGACACTAAGGCAGAAGAAAAATTAAGGTACTGTATTATGTTGACAAACTATACAATTTTATATCTCCATTCTTTGCTTCTGCTCAGCTGAACCAGAGCTGTCCAGAAATGCTTCTTTTTGTCTGTTGCATTTCCTAAAGTATTTATATATTTCTTTTCCGATCGCCTTTCTCCTAAAGCAGGGGTGGGGAACCTTTTTTCTGCCAAGGGCCATTTGGATGTTTATAACATCATTTGCGGGCCATACAAAATTATCAACTGTAAAAACAGTGCTCCGCTGAGGATGATTCAGGCCAGCAAAATTAATGTAAATAATTGTTTTTCTTTTAGAAGTCATGTGGGGAGAGCCTAATTTGGCACCCACACTTTTTTTTAGTAGAAAAAGCCCAACAGGAACTCATTGGCATAATAGACCACATCCCCTAATAGTAGCATATTAGGTCACACACTCATTAGCATATTAGGCCACACCATCTGGGATAATCAAGTGCAAATTGAGCTGGTGGTAGCTGGCTCCCACCCCCCTCCCTCCCTCTCTTCATGTGGAAACTACGGCTGCTCCCAGCAGACCTTTAAAGGCACCCACATACCCTAGCAGCAGTCCTTCACAATGCCCATCATTCAGGCTCCACAGAGAGAAAGAAAGAGAGAGAGGAAGGAAGAAAAGGAGAAAGGGAGGGAGAAAGAGAAAGAAAGGGAAATAAAGAAATGGGGGAAATAAAGGGGAGAAGAAAGGGAAATAAAGAAATGGGGGAAATAAAGGGGAGAAGAAAGGAAAATAAAGACATGGGGGAAGAAAGGGTAATAAAGGAAAATAAAGAAAGGGGGAAGAAAGGGTAATAAAGGAAAATAAAGAAAGGGGGAAATAAAGAAATGGGGGGAAGAAATAGAAAGAAAGAGAAATAAAGAAATGAGGGGGAAATTTGCCTGAACTGTGACAGTGTCTTTTCCAGGCCCTGCTGCGCAGCACAGCTGGGTCCCATGATCCTCACCGGCCACCCCGGCCCCAGGGAGGCCACCCCATGGCTCGGCTCAGCCCAGCAATCCCCAAGGACCAGACCAAATGATCTCGAGGGCTGTAAACGGCCCTCGGGCCAGAAATTCCCTACTCCTGTCCTAAAGGCTCAAGACAAATCACAAAAATTAAAAGCCAACAATAAATACAATACAACTCATTAATAAACTTTCCGCAAACATTGAAAACTGCAATAGTGTCTCCTTTCAGAAAAATGTGTTCTAGAAAACCTTGTTCCTTAAAGCTCCCGAGCCTCCTAAATTTAGTGTGATATAGCTATTGTTTTTATTGACTCTTTTGTAGAGACATGAAGGCCTGGAAAAACTTGAAAGATAATTCTGGGTTACTTCCCCCCCACTCTCCCCCATTTGCTTTTTCAGGGGGCATTTTTTTCCAGTAACATTTTTTGAAATATGAGGGAAGCATCTTTTTGTTTTTTTGTGTTTTTGTTTTTCTCTCAGATGGCAAAAACTAAGATATACCGTATTTTTCGGTCCATTGGACGCTCCAGATCATAAGACGCAGGTGCCTGGCTGGCAGACAAGGGCGAGATCGCTCCCTCTGCCCCCACCGCAAACCCAGCACTTCGCAGGGAGCAATCTTGCCTCTTGTCTCCCAGCCAGGCACGCAGGCGCTGGCGTGCTTCCCCCGCGCCTGCGTGCCTGGCTGGGAGACAAGCAGCGAGATCGCTCCCTGCGAAGTGCTGGGTTTGTAGTGGGGGCAGAGGGAGCGACCTCGCCGCTTGTCTCCCAGCCAGGCACGCAGGCACAGAAAAAGCATGCCGCCCCCTCCGCAAACCCAGCGCTTCGCGAAGTGCTGGGTTTGTGGGGGGGGGTGTGTGCTTCCTCTGTGCCTGTCTGCCTGGCTTCAGCTGCTGCTTATAGCAAGGGCTGGGATCGGAGGCTTGGCTGCCTCCGATCCCAGCCCTTGCTATAAGCAGCAGCTGAAGCCAGGCAGACAGGCACAGAGGAAGCACCCCCCCCCCTCCGCAAACCCAACGCTTCGCAAGCGCCGGCTGTGGAGGGGGCGGCGTGCTTTCTCCCTGCCTGTTTGCATGGCTTCAGCGCTGATGTTTAAAGCAAGCGCCGGGATCGGAGGGAGCGATCCTGGCGCTTGCTGTAAGCGTCAGAGCTGGAGCCAGGCAGGCATGGGGAAGCGCCGGGACGGAAGCAGCGGATCACCCCCCCTCCCATTCCCCACCCTGAGGAAGGTACGTATGGTACCTTCTCTCCATAAGACGCACACACTTTTCCCCTCACTTTTTTTTTGGGGGGGGGGAGTGCGTCTTATGGTGCGAAAAATACGGTATATGTAATCTGGTACAGCAGTTTGCAGCTTTCTCAAGCTTTGGTTATGTCATAATTTTGCTTGTAGAAAACAAATGCATTTATTTTTAAAAATTCTATTTGTGTGTCAAATAAAACAACCTTGCATGCCATCCAAGTTATAATTGATGTATTTTGCGTGATTAAGTAGCAAAATAAGGTTTGATAGGGAAATCAGTATTGTATATTTCAGTTTTTCCCCAAATTTGTTTTGTTCTGAAACCAGCATTCCACTGGATGCCACCACCAATGGCTTAAGATTTCTAGAAATTTTACATCTGCACTCTTATGTGATTCTAATGATAACAAAAATGTTTGTGTGGCAGTCTCGTTTATAAAGCCTGATAGTATGGCTATGCTTTACATTTAAAATAATGTTATGTCAGATTTATTGATTCGGAACCACTGTTTCTCTGAAAAACAATTTGAGCCATCTGGTAGAAAGACATCTCTATGGTGGGCCTTGAGAAGAAATCCCTCTTCAATATCTAGATATAAAAGTTTTGAAAATGCAGCTCCTGGATTCAGTGTGAATTATCTGTCAGAAAGAGTGTTTTGCTGTTTGTGAGGAGACTAAATGACAAGCCAAATGGATGCTGCTTTTCTTTACAAGTACTTCTCATAATTAATATGTGGGAACTGAAGATAGGGGAAGAAAAATGGCCTGTGGAATTTCAGTGGCAACCTTGTTTCATACGGCCCTTTGAAGTATTCTATGCTGAATAGCTATGAAAGCATGCTTGCTCAGAGTGGGGTTTTTTTTTATCATTCACTTAATTTTTTTCCTATGCCCTTCTAGCTGTGAAGGTGGTATATTGTCTGGCATAGATGCCAAAAATATAATACAATGTAAGCATCCTCCCTCTACTTGGTATTAATTTATTAGCCATCATTCCCATATACATTTCCAACAGCTACATGGTTTGAAGAAGCAATTTCCATACTGCTGAGCTAGCAGTTTCTCTTTTAATCACTCCTGTGATGTCACCAGCTCTACTGCTTGGGAAATATGCTGACCATGACATAGATAAAAGCCATTTGCCATAGGAGCAGTAACTTACAAAAATAAAATTGAAACTTCTCTTGCGCTTTTCCCAGATATACCTTTTGGCTTTCTCATGTTCATTTTGTGTTGAAGAGTTATGCTAATTTTAGGCTTAGTTGGAAACTTTTTTAGTCCTTCAGAGAATCTGAAAAGGAATCCTGATTTGTACTTCAGTCCATGGTGAATGGAGCAATTTAAAACTGAAAGAGAAAGACTGATCTAAATCAGGCTCCCTTCTTCCCTGCGCACTTCCTGAAGAAGAATGCTTGCTACCTGCTTGCTAGAACAGTGAATCATATTGATGTCAACTGGGTAAAGTCTTTTAAAATACTACTTGAGAGCATAATCTTAGACATTGGCCATGTATCCCATTGTGCCTCTTGCTCTACAGAATTTCTGCTCAGAGAGGAGGGGAACATTTGTGAAATCAATGGATTCCTGTTTGGCTCCCTCTGTATGCAAGGACATTCTGCAAACTCCTCACTTAAGGACTAAGGCTGGGATCCAAAGAACCATGAAACAGGCTCATGGAACAAAAGGAAGCTTTAGGTTCATTTTATCTCAAATAGCAGTTCCCTGTGCCACATGGCAAATTGCTGTTAATACAGAGAAGAGTTTCAAGGCAGCTTGTTGTGTGCTGGGAGCTTTCTATTCAAAACAAGAAAAGAAATCTATGGGGTTAGAGTATTATGGAAGCCTTTCTGTAATGCAGTCTTCATGCCAGCAAAGCACAGCCTGGCTAAATTTTCAGTTTTTAAAATAATAAATGCAATATACAGTTTTTGGTCATATTTTTAGTGCTTAGCTTCAAGTTGGATATCTCCCCATGCTTTATTCTTTTACATAGAAAAGTAGGTTCATTTATATGACAGGGTCAAGGAACTAGTTTTGAGATAATTTTAACTTGTTCATTTTCAGGTGTGTTTTATACTAGATGACTAGGTGTATATATAATTGACAGTTTAAAAATGCTATTTTAAATGTTAAGAATTCAATTTTTGTTTTAAAAAGCCTGTCACTTATGACCAACTTTGCTCCATTCTAAATTGTCACCTTTGTTTTTCTAATCACAAGAGTGCTTGTGAATGGTTCCTCATCCTGTTGGAGAGGAGTGACAAGTGGAGTGCCTCAGGGATCTGTCCTGGGACCTCTTTTGTTCAACATCTTTATCAATGATTTGGATGACGGAATAGAGGGAATACTTATTAAATTTGCCGATGATACTAAATTGGGAGGGGTTGCAAACACAGAAGAAGACAGAAACAGGATGACCTTGACAGGCTGGAAAACTGGGCTAAAACCAGTAAAATGAATTTTAACAGGGATAAATGTAAAATTCTGCATTTAGGTAGGAAAACTCCAGTGCATGGTTATAGGATGCGGGAGACTTGTCTTAGCAGTAGTATGTGTGAAAAGGATCTAGGGATCTTAGTGGATAATACACTGAATGTGAGTCAACAGTGTGATGCCGTGGCTCAAAAGGTAAATGCAATTTTGGGCGGTATCAACAGAAGTATAGTGTCCAGATCACGTGATGTGATGGTATCACTTTACTCTGCTCTGGTAAGACCTCACCTAGAGTATTGTGTTCAGTTTTGGGCACCGCATTTTAAGAAGGATATAGACAAGCTGGAATGGGTCCAGAGGAGGGCGATGGTGAAGGGTCTGGAGACCAAGTCCTATGAGAGGGGTCCTATGAGAGATGGTGAGGGGTCTGGAGACCAAGTCCTATGAGAAAAGGTTAAAGGAGCTGGGAATGTTTAGCCTGGAGAGGAGGTGGCTGAGAGGTGATATGAAGGGCTGTCATATAGAGGATGGTGTGGAATTGTTTTTTGTGGCCCCAGAAGGTAGGACCAGAACCAATGAGTTGCAATTAAATCAAAAGAGTTTCCGGCTCAACATTAGGAAGAACTTCCTGACCATTAGAGTGATTCCTCAGTGGAGCAGGCTTCCTCAGGAAGTGATGGGCTCTCCTTCCTTAGAGGTTTTTAAACAGAGGCTAGATGGCCATCTGACAGCAATGAAGATCCTGTGAATTTAGGGGGAGGTATTTGTGGGTTTCCTGCATTGTGCAGGGGGTTGGACTAGATGACCCTGGAGGTCCCTTCCAACTCTATGATTCTAAATCCCTTCTTTAAACTTTTTGGTAGAGGGCTTTGGCTTCACCCCTTTTGTGTGACAGAGTTTGCACGAGTAGGGGATGATGGGGAGGGACTGTCAGATCCAGGTTGCGAAGCTCCTGGAGATTTGGGGATGGAGCCTGGGGAGGACAGGGACCTCAGTGAGTTATGGTACCATAGAGTCCACCCTCCAAAGTATCCATTTTCTCCACGGAAATTGATCTCTGTAGTCTGTAGATGAGCTTTAGTTTCAGGGGATCCCTGGGTTCCACCTGGAGGCTGGCATCTGTAGCATGACTGGATTTGCTTAAATTAATCTCTTGTTCTCTTTTTACGCTGCTTTACATTGGAAGCTCCTTGGTAGCAGGGACCTGTCTATTTTTGCTTAAGATTTAGACACTATGTAAGTTAATGGTGCTACTTATATATTGGATGGTGCTTTCACACATGCTGAATAATGCAGTTTCAGCCCACTTCAGTGAGTGTTTGCAAGTGGATTTTGCCAATTCACACAGCAAAATCCATTTGCAAAGTGCATTGGAAGTAGACTGAAAGTACATTATTTCATGCATGTGAAAGTGCCCAGAATGTTTCAAATGTTCTAAAGTAGGGGTGTCAGACATGCGGCCTGGGGGCGATATCAGGCCCTGAGTGACTAGCTGTCATCTGCTTCCTTCTCCCTCTCTCTTGCTTCATTCTGCATAACAGCTTGCTTTGCAAGGCTTGCTCATTTGCACAGGAACTGCAGAGCAAAACCTTTATTTTTTCCATTGGCTGAGGTCCCTCCTTTGGGAACGAGGTGGGGGGGGAGGCAGAGTTTGCTTTGCCAGGCTCATTCAGTCGCACAGCAGAGCTACTGAGTCAAGCCTCTTTTCCTTCTCTTTTCGGAGGCTCCTCTCCCTTCTGGTTCCCTGGAGAAGGAAGGAAAAGTGTCAGAGCTTCTTTTACCCAGTTCCCTGGATCCCATGGGAGAAATACAAAGAAAGCACCTTTAAGACCAATGAGTGCTAAAGTTTTAAGTATAAGGTTTTTTTAAAAAAAAATTCTTTAATTGTGTTTGTGTCCTTTATAAAGTTTATATCTTTGCTACTAATCTTGAATATTTACACACAAGGCCTGACATGGTCCAGCCCAACAAGGTCAGATTTGGCTCTCATAACAAAATGAGTTCGACACCCCTGGTCTAAAGCATTGGCTGGAAGATGGGATGAGATACTGATTTTGTGCTAGGCTGCCTTAGCCATTTTATGTCTGTGGAAAACTTGGAAGTCTGGTCTGTCTGAAATATGAACATTGCAGTCATTACATCGATTTATACATTTCTTGTCTTGTTTGCTTGCAAATGGCAACCTCCATAATGTGGTGTGTGTTTGAGTTTCAGACTTAATCACATTGGCAAGAATTGCTGTATCTGGCAAGAGAAATGTAGAAAGAACAGACTAATCTTTGAATTATTTCAGTTTCCTGGCATGAAGATGGAGACAGCAATGCTGAATATGCGAAATCTGTTTGACCAACTCACGCACCAGGCAGAAATTCTAAATGAAAACAATGAGTATCATCGTAAGTCACCTTCTTGAGTGAATGCTGTGCAGATTACTAATGTCAGAGAGGCAAAAATCAGTACTGTATTTGGAAGCCCCTTTCTACTCTGTGCTTTAAAATCTACCTTCAATGGTTTATGAGAGGGAGGGTAAAGTTTTCCAGATCCTTTACATCAAGCAGGTAATGTGTATTAACTTTAGTGGATCGATGGGAGTGGGGGTTGTTGTCCTGTAGAAAACTGATCTGTATACTTGGTTTTGTGCAATGTGGTTTCTAGGCAACAGTGTGGAGTTAAAACATTATAGTTCCAGTAGTTACCTTATTCTATCTGTTGCCTCGGGGATGTGATGTTACATTGCTGTATACCAGGGGTGGCCAACGGTAGCTCTCCAGATGTTTTTTGCCTACAACTCCCATCAGCCCCAGCCAGCATGGCTGGGGCTGATGGGAGTTGTAGGCAAAAAACATCTGGAGAGCTACCGTTGGCCACCCCTGCCGTATACCATTGCAGGTCTTTGAAGAGCCTGGGGAAGTCTATGCTGTGTCACAGTAACGACATCCGTAAATAATATGGTGGGGGGAGACATTGGCTAGAGGCAGGTTTGTGCAATCTTCTGTAGATGTAGGTTTGCTGAGTGGAACGTTTGTATTCCCTTCAGGGCAGCTTAAAGCAGCTAAAGGAAATTGGCTTTTTCCTTTCAAATCAATATTTGTATAATTATCTAGCTGAATAGAGTTTCTGGCCCAGACATCTATAATACTAATCTACATCTGCTGAAGCATATTACAGCAGTTACGTTTATATTTTGCTGTTGAACATCTTTCTGGTATGCTAATCTGTGACCATAAAATAATCTGTTCTCAAGTTAATTATAGCTGCAGCTCCATTCTCTGGTATGACAATTGTCATCAACTTTGCATTTTTATTTAGGTTGCCTTAGTCACAGACCTTCAGCCATGTTATGCTCTTGGTCATCCTTAACATTGAATCAGACTGAGTGACTGAATAGAAATAAAGTATGTTGCTGATGAGAGGAATAAGCCTGATTTGTGATGTAGTTGATGTGCACTAATTTCAGGCTCTTGCTACCGTGTTCCAATTAAGATTGCCAGCACTTTTGCATTGTCACTGTTTTCATGTTATGGGAAACTTTTAGTGAAAGTGCGTTTAGGAGGAAATGTGGGAGCAAAAGGATATTAAGGAATCAATCCATTGTAAATGGATTATGATGTGTGTTCTTTCCAGAGTGTATGCAACTGGCAAAGAATTTTGAGGAGTACAGGAAAAGGTGGGAGAAAATGGATCGTGAGGTTGCCAGATACAAAGATCTTCTGATGAAAACAGAAACTGAACGTAATGCCTTGGATGTGAAATTGAAACATGCTCGAAATCAGGTGGATGTGGAGATCAAGAGAAGACAGCGAGCTGAAGCCAACTGTGAAAAGTTGGTGTGTACTGTATTGTTTCCTAAATTAGTTTTTCCTTGATAGTGGCTTTGTGGGTCAGACTAGTCTTCCATCTTACATGTTTTATATGTTAATGTGGAAATGTTAATGTCTTCTCAGTACTCATTTCATTATATGCAGCAGGTCTCGTGAGTCTGTCAATATCTTGTTTTCAGCAGTGGTCAATTAAGTGCATGTAGTGAAATTAAAAGCAGAACATGATGACAGATCTTCTGTATTGTATGATGCAGTTTGCTGCCTCTAAATGTGGAGGCTTTGTTTCCTGAAAAAAAGGAAGGGTCTTTCTGGAACTTGTATAAAGAACAACAAATGCCCTGCTGTTCACCTTTGTGGTACTCAAGTTTGTTGTTTTAAGGAAGTCTGGAAGTTCTTTTGAGACACTGCATTTTGTCATTGAAATAATGATTGTTTCATTATTTCTTACTTTCTGATACTACAACAGAGTGATCAGACTGCTTAAAAGCTACAGGCGGTATTCTTGTATCACTGATACAGGTGACACAAGTCCCCTAAGCTCATGCTAGGTTACATAATTTATACTTTTCCTTTGTCCCCAGCTTACATTGATCTCACCTACATTTTGTCTTCATGACAGTCCTGTGAGGTAGGTTAGGCTGAAGAGTGTGTTACTACCCCTCACAGACGTATCTGTTCACCTGCTATAGGCCCAATTCTAGAGTTGACAGGGAAACAAAGGTCATGCCCAGCAGCTTGAGGAGCAAAATTTCAGACAATACTGGCCCAAAGCAGTAGTATAGGTCAGGGGTCCCTGGACCCCAGACCAGTACCAGTCCGTGGCCCGTCAGCAACCGGTCTGCCAGTCTCACTACCCCCCCCCCCTCCGTGGTGCCCCGCAGCCTCCCCCCCTCGTGGCGCCTCCTCCTCCCTCCGTTTTTATGATGTTAAGCTGGGGAAAGTGACTTCCAGACTCTTTAAAAGCTCACCCCCACCCGTGGCAGCAGCGGCGAGCGACTGCTGAACAAACGACACTACCCTTGCCTCCAGAGGCAAGGACAGTGCCGCTTGTTCAGGGGGTTGCTCGCCACTGTGGTTTCCCCCTCCAGTCAGCTGATCAATTGGGTGAGTTTTTAAAGAGCCTGTAAAAACAGAGGGAGAAGGAGGCGCCGTGGAAGGGGGCAGGGCAACAAGGCTGCGTGGTGCGGGGTGGCCATATTCAGTTCCCCCACCCTGCTGGCTCTGGGGCCACAGTGGGCGGGCTGGCCGGCCCCTAGTGCCAAAAAGGCTGGGGACCACTGGTATAGGTTATAGAGCTGCCAAGGCTAGTACCCTTCTTGTGTACAAAGCCTTTCACTTACTGACAGATTCTGGTAGTCCTCAGTGAATATTTTCATTCTTTTTCCATATTGTTAAAAATTAGTTCATATGTCTCTGCTGGAGCAGTTTTCTGGTCAGAGGGTACAGAGGTTGCTTCAACATTCAAAGGATCCTAAATGCAAGCATACATAGAATGTTTTGTTCAGGCATTACCTTTGTGACCTTTTTCTGACTCAAGCACTCTTTATATACTTTTTCACATCAAAAGGCCAGTTCAGTACATCTTCTGCAGCAAAGTGACCTCTTGCTGAGGGCCAAATCTAATGTGGTGCTGGGAGATCTGTGAAGAGATCTTTCCAGTAATTTTAAGACAGATAAGGAGGGAGACTGATCTTGTCAGGTATGGAAGAAGGGATACTCTCCTGTTCTCCCAGTGCGGTTTTGTTAGTCTTGGACGGGGAAGGGGGGGGGGCGGGGTGGAAACATGAAAACAGCACAGCAAGCCTTTCAAAACAACTGGCCCTCAGCTAAATGCTCTTTGAAATAAAATTGTGCTTTCCTGAATGCAAAAAATGAAACTGCACTCTGTAACCACTCTGGCAAGCCATTCTGAAGAACTTCTACTACTGCAGAAAAAGCCTGCAACCTGACTGTTGCCAATGGACAGTCCTAAGACTGGAGGGTGGCAACACAAGAAAGCATCCTCTCAGTTGTTGCATTGAAACTTTTGAACTCCCTCCCTACAGAGTTTAATCTATCTTCCTCTATCGTTACCTTGTGTGAAGAAATTTTGATTTCCCCTCCTAACATAGCTTTCCTCCCTGTCTGTGTGATTATGTTTGCATTTGTTTTTATATGTTTATATTGTTTTCTTTAATTGTGTTTATGTGTGTATGTATACATATATGTGTATACACACATACACTTTTTAATGTGTTTAATGTTTTTAATGTTCACCGCCTGATAGACCTTAGGCAACACAGAAATGTTTAGACTAATATATAGTAGTAATGTTGATCTGATTATCCATTGAGAGGGCTGGATCCAGGGGTACTCACAAACTCTTAATTCAATCTGCTAAATAGTACTTAACTTTTTCTGAGGTTGATAAATCAATGTCTTCCATTGTCTGTCTTGTCTGGATTCAGCTTTCATTTGTTTGCTCTCAGCCACTTGACTGTGTCCTCAAAAAAACTGGTCCTTGACCTTCACAGTTGCTTCTGCTTCAGTGTATCATGGTCAACTATATTAAATGTTGTTGATAAGATCTAACTATCAGCAGTGATGAATTGCCTTTGTCGTATTTTAACTAACAATAATCAACTAAAGGCAATTGAGCTGCTGCAGTCCAAAAATCCAGATCTAGAGCTAGATTGAAATGGGTGAATTGGAAAAGGGGGAGGGGAGGTCTGATTCAAAAGCAGAATTGTGTGTGGAAGGGACACAGGTTAAACCCCAGCCTCATAATTCCTGTCCAGATTGGTGCCCCGTCTAACTTCTATTTAAAAATGCTGTAAATATCTGGTCATGGGTCTTCCAGTATCTAATCTGCTTTGACTCTGACAGTGCTGGTATGGGGTTCCGCAGGGTTAGCCATGTTAGTCTTTACAGCCGAATAAATAGGGCTCTCATAGCACTTTAACAAGATTTTATTCCAGCATACGTTTTTATGGACTAGACTCCACTTCTTCAAGTGAGTGATGGTCTACTCACTGAATTTTAAGAAGAGGGTTCTATCTCTGAGGTGGGGGACATCTTAGTGGGTGATTCTCACCATCCTATCAGGGAGACAGGAACTAGATTTTGCCTTTTCCTGTCTGCTGTGGGAGTCAACCACCTCTTCAGTTCTCTTGCTGTCTCAATAGGTAAAGCAGTTCCTTAGCAGGCTAAACCTCCTGTTTGCTTCTGTAGAGCTTTTATATTCCTCTTCCAGTCTTTTTACAATTACCTATATTTTGCTCCTCTCATTCCTATATCCCTAATCTATTTTCTGAATCGTTCTCCAACCCCGCCCCCCCAGATCAGTAGTAGAGCCTCAGTGGAGCGCTGCATCAATTTCTGCTGATTACAAAACAATCACAGCCACAATCTCCCAAATGGCCTCTAACGAGCTCATGGACAGATTCTTCTCCAAAGGAAAGCAAGATGCTCCATTCACAACCACTGCTATTGAGCAGGATGCCTTGGGCGCTGGCATGCCTGGAAATTGGCTTGCTTGACGAACCAACTACCTTGGTGGCTCAGAAAAGCACATGAAAAAGTGCCACTTTCTGAAGCCTGCCTCATAATCTATGGCCTGCTCCAGCCATGCAGCTCCAAGTGGCAACCATTTTGAAATACCCAACTCGGCAGACAGAGGTGCTATGCAGACTCATAGCACCCATGCTGAGCATAGAGAAACTGAAACCAACTTCTTCCTGAGAGAAATGAAGAAGACGACGATTGCAGATTTATACCTCACCCTTCTCTCTGAATCAAAGATTCAGAGCGGCTTATAATCTCCTATATCTTCTCCCCCCACAACACACACCCTGTGAGGTGGGTGGGGCTGAGAGGGTTCTCACAGCAGCTGCCCTTTCAACGACAACTCCTTCAGTAGCTTCGGCTAACCCAAGGCCATTCCAGCAGGTGCAAGTGGAGGAGTGGGGAATCAAACCCGGTTCTCCCAGATAAGAGTCTGCACACTTAACCACTACACCAAATTGGTTCTCCAGTTCACCAACTACACCAGCTCTGGCTCAACACCACCAGATGGGTAATGTTCCCGGGACCCTGCCTGTTTCTGTAGAGTTTATAAATATGATAAGGCAAACCATGAAAGAGGAGGTTTTCAATTTCTGCTACTAAGGAGACTTAAGTTCCAGTAGGGCTCCTTCAGACTCCTCTTCCCCCCTGCCCTACTCCGAGACACTTACAACAAGGGTGCTCAGTGGCCAACAAAGGCAGCTCAGAAACAATCCTTGAGCAGAAAAAGTAGTAGGAAGAGCCACTGGGAGGGCGACTCCTCTTCAGGTAGCAACAGGAAAGAGAGAAGGCAGAATTCTTAGGCGGGCGAGGCAGTTGGCCCCCTTCCTGGAACGTGACGACCTGGCAACAGTGATCCATGCTACGGTCACCTCGAGGCTGGACTACTGTAATGCCCTCTACATGGGGCTACCCCTGTGCCGAACCCGGAAACTGCAGTTGGTGCAGAACGCTGCTGCCCGGCTGTTATTAGGGCTCCCAAGATGGGAGCACATTCGACCGGGGCTCCAGGGTCTGCACTGGCTGCCAGTAATATTCCGAGTCCGGTACAAGGTGTTGGTTATGACCTTTAAAGCCCTATATGGCCTAGGACCTGCCTACCTTAGGGACCGTCTCTTCCCACATGTTCCCCAGAGAGTACTACGTTCAGGTTCACAAAACCTGTTGGTAGTCCCCGGGCCAAAGGAGGCCCGCCTAAAATCCACCAGGGACCGGGCCTATTCAATAACGGCACCTTATTGGTGGAACCAGCTGCCGGAGGAGGTGCGGGCCCTGCGGGATCTAGGGCAATTCCGCAGGGCCTGTAAGACAGTCCTCTTCCGGCAGGCCTATGATATTAACTGACAATGTAAAATATCCTGGATGAAAAATGTATCTATAGGCCGCCGGTTTTTATTCTATCTTTTTTTACTAAATTATGATTTAATGGTATTTTAATTGTTTAAACTGAAATTGTTTTAATTATTGTGTTGTAAGCCGCCCTGAGACACCTAGGTGAGAAGGGCGGGGTATAAATATTAATATAAATAAATAAATAAATAAATAAATTCTTGTCAGATGCGGAAGAGGAAATTAATGTACCCAAGAAATCTATTCATTTATTTAAACCCAAGGATTACCAATATTTACTAGTTAAGACCCTGTCAGCTTTTGATCTCAGAGTTCCCTGTAGATGATGACCCTACTTCTCCCAGGTGAAATGCCAAAGCTAGACCTGGAGGGAATAAGGAATTATTTCATACATATTCTACATCAGAGAGAGTATTTCTTTGACAGCTTAAGGCAGAATGAGCCAACCCTATGGCTATCTGTCAGTTCCTGAGCTTTGTTCAAAATTATATCGTCACCAGCCTTTACAAATGAGATTTTGCAGGTTCCCTTGATGGATGGTCCTGTTGCAGCTCTACAGTTGTTCAGCCTACTTTCCAAAGAGGGCCAAGGTCAGTCAGAGACACCTTAGACAAGGGAGCAGAAACTGCCTTTAAAAGGCACGTGAAGCCACTGCCATGGCAATCAAGGCATCAGCTATAGTATCCATTGTGTCCAGGCCAGTAATAGTCTGGTCCACCTTCTTCTGACAGACAATCAAAGACTACTAGAAGGGGCCAACAACATTCTGAAAGCCAACACCTTCACATCAGATGCTGCTCTGGATGCTGTGGCTATGAGTGTGGTAAACAGACCTCTACTCCAAAAATATCATTTCAGCCTACCCATTCCAAGGCGACAGACTTTGGAGATGTTGTCGATACAATTCTGATAGAGATCAGGGATAAGAAGACAGTGCCCAAGATGCTCTTATATGAGACCCTTCAACACTCAGTCCTTTTGTTTGCCACACACCCTGCCCAGTTTCAACTAGAAAGCCAAACTGCCAGTCTGGGGATCCTCCAAACAAACATTTCAAAAAGGAGCATTTAATCCTTGATTCAGTAAACAATCAGCTAATAGACCAATTCATGATGGCAAGTCCTCAAAGGCATGGCTGGTACAGCATTCTGGTGGGAGGATGACTACTTTTTTGAGATGCCTGGATCAACACTCATGCAGACCCCTGGGCAACAGATGTAGTCTTGCAAGGTTACTCCATAGAGCTTGCCAGAACTCCACTGGAGCAAGGCAATCCAACACCTATTCAGCATTCAGGCAGTAGAATTGTACCTCAGATGGAGAAGGGATGAGAAGTTCATTCCATATTCATGGTCCCAAAGAAAAATTGGAATTGGAGTGCCTTCTTAGATCTCAAGTTTCCAAACAAATTCACACTTCAGGATAGAAACTCTCAGATTGATAACAGAAGCCCTTCAATTGGAAGAATTAAATCTCAGAGACCTAACTACATATTCCAATCTTCCCTCTACACAGATTTCTGAGATTTTGTGTTGGAAGACTACATCTGCAATTCAGAGTCCTCCCCTTGTGCCTCTTCACTGCCCCAAGAGTCTTCTCCAAGATTCTCATCAACCCAAATCATTTAAGGGAACAGGATTTGGCTATGGAAGTTGACAAGGGATCTGTTAACTTGCAGGCAGTGAATGGTCCTGGATAATTTGCTGATCACATCAAGTTCCATAGCTAAATCCCATTAACACACACAGAAGACCATTCATTGCCTGCAAGCTCACAGATTCCTTGTCAACTTTCAGGAAAGCTCCTTGCAATGAACCCAGAGACTAGAACATATGGGAATAATTATAGATTACCACAACCATTTTTTTTTACGAAGAGAAAAGTACGGAAGACAAAAGAAATGTCAGAAGCTATCATCAAAAGCAAATCAACTTCTCTGATGATGTCCAAACTAATGTTAATTTCAAAAAGTTTTTCACTCCTTCAGTGAAACAAATCTTTACAGATGCCAGTCTCTTGAGATGGGGGGCAACCTTAGATGGGATACCAGTTCAAGACCACTGTCTATGAATAAGTCTCATCGCCCTATCAACTGTTGGAACTTCAAGCAATCCGTCTCACTCTGTTTCACTTAAGTATACAGACAGCAGACTACTATGTCTTGGTGCAAACAGACAATATCTCAGCCAAAGTTTACCTCAACAAATGGGTGTGTGTTTCCAAATAATCAGAGCTCGTCAAAGAGGCAATTAAAATGTAGCATAGTCAGAGGAAAAACTAGCTTCAGCATGAGCAGAGCACATCAGGGGATCAGTAGATGTTCAGGCAGATTTGCTCAGCAGGGACATCATTAAGGAAGAGGAATGATCTGTCAAGAAGGATCTGTTCTACTTAATCACATCCCACTTCAACCTCCTATTGGTGGACCTGTTGGCATAACCCACCACTCATCAGCTACTGTGATACTTCACCAGGTTCCTCCATCCACGAGCTGAAGCTGCAGATGTTGACTTCTTCAGGTCTTCTCTTCACCTTCAGGTTTTCTCTTCACCCATAGCCATCAGGTCTTCTCTTCACCTTTCTTCCCATTCCAGCCATCTAAAGATCAAGGAAATAAAGGTGTATATTATCTTGATAGCACTACTATAGCCTCACTGCCCATTCTCAGCACTCCAGGAAATGGCGATCTCTCCACTTCTATCCCTACTAGTATTCCCAGACATGCTTCAATAGGGACCCATCTGGCACCATTATCCAGAGTGGCTACGGATGATTGCTTGGAGGTTGAGTGGGACGACTTTCTATGCTTCGGATACTTCCAGGGTGTGATGGAGACACTATCAACAATTAGAATATACAATATTTCCTTGAAAGCATTCATCATATGGAGCATGAGAAAAAGTGTCGATCTACTACTTAACCCTCCAATGGAAGCCATACTGGCCTTCTACAGGACTCAGACCACCCACTCTCAAAAGACAAGTAGTTGCACTATCATCAGTCTTGCCCCAGTTTGGAGGTAGTAATCTCTCCAACCATCCTCATGTACACTGTTTCCTCATAGGGGCAACTCTCAAAAGCTCTGCTCAGATGCATAAAATTCCTACATGGAAATTGTAGATGGTCTTATCAGCGATTCCCAGACTTCCCTTCAAACCAGATAGGGTGATAACTTTACAATGGATAAGGATGGTGCTTTTAATCATAGTAGTGACTTCAGCTAGCAGAGTTTTGAAGTTAGGTACTTTGTCCAACAAGCCTGAGTCATGCATTTTTCATAAAGACAAAGTCACACTAAGACTGGGTCTGATATTCCAACCAAAGGTTAATTTTACCTTCCATAGATGTCAGAAAATCTGTTTTCCTTTTGTCCAGAGCATAAACATCCTAAAGAAAAACCATGGCATACATTAGACATTACAAGAGGACTCAAAACCTTTCTATGCAGGACCAAACATATCAGGAGAACTGATCCAATATTCATAAACATATCCCCTCCTAATATGGGAAGGAAGATGTCAAAACCAACCATCAGTGCTACACTCAAGATCTGTATCATTGTGGCTTATAAGTCTGTCAAGCTAGAAATCTCATTTGGAATCACAGTTCACTCTGTTTGCCAAACATGCATCAGTAGAAAAAGTGTGAAAGGCGGCAACATGGTCATCTATATCCACCTTTGTGAGACACTATAAGCTGAACCCATACGATTCAGCTGATGCTTCCTTCAACAGAAGAATTCTGCACCATGTAATAACTGTTGAAGACAATCACTCACCCAAGTGACATTATTTTGGGAGGGCCCACTAAGATGACCTCCACCTCAGAGGTGGAATGGACCATTGGACACTTACTGTGAAGAGTCTTCCATCAAAGAAAGGAGGACATCTTGCCCCTCTCAAAGTCATTGTCAAACATAAGCTACCCATTTTGTGTACCCCTTGTGTACCCTATGACTTTTTAATGAGTTTTCTCCACTTGCCTAAGTTCTCATGGTTACCTGTTATTATTATTTGGTTGCATGTAGAGTAGGAGTTTAGTAAGTTACTGCTTTTTGGAGTTACCAGAAGAGGTGGGTGACTTCCATGGAAGACAGGAAGAGGAAAACTCTAGTTCCTGCCTCCCTGATAGGACAGTGGGAATTACCCACCAAGATGTCCTCCTTTCCTCAGAGGAGAAGGACCCTTCACAGTAAGTATCCAATACCATTCTAGCCCATGGAAACTTATGCTAGAATTAAAAAAATGACAACAAACCTTAGCTCTGAGGGTACCATAAGGCTCCTGTTTATTTTTCCAGTTTAGGGAGTTTTTCATTTTTTGTTTAGACCATTCCATAAAGACTGCACCCTTAGTTCATTCTGCTATTCATTATTCCAGGTTTCTTTTCTAATTGTTCTGTTTTATTTGGCACTATGCAATTCATTTGGCTTTGCTTCATGTTTGGGGGATTGTTTCTCATGGGGCTAAACTTAACCTCTGTTTACTGTAACGTATAAGAGACCTTACTCTTGCTAATTGATCTCTTCCATGGTGCAAAAAACAAAGAATCAAGTTAAACTGTATATGTCTATTCAGTCCATCTTGACGCATTTGTGTGTGCTTTATTGCCTCCCTTAGTGGATGGGAATACATTGTTGGCCACTTTTGAATTCAAAAATGCTATTTTCTTGCCATGCTAATATGGTGGAAACTATTGTGATTTGCAAATGGAGTCTGTAAGATACCGGCAAATTGCTTTATGGCTCAGCGAAATGTATTTGGAGTACCTTATCTTTTTACACTAGGTAGCAATTTGATCCAGCAAAATCTCTTTGCTGCTGCTTTAAACTAAGTTGATGCTATCACTTGAGAGACAGGTGCATATCTCTTCATAGATATTTATATGCAGTTGATGTAGCGACTTTCCTTAGAAAGCTATGTGTATTATGGGTTGTCTGTCTCACAAATGTAAAGCAAAACTACTTTTGATGTTTTCTAACTTGTAGGAGCGGCAGATCCAGCTGATCAGAGAGCTGCTCATGTGTGATTCATCAGGCAGCATTCAGCTGAGTGAAGAACAGAAGTCGGCACTGGCCTTCCTAAACAGGCCTCAAACTTCCACTGCCGGAGACAAAAGGTAGGCTAGTCAGGTATTACCAGGATGTAGGTTGACCTAGATGTAGGTTGCAAATATAATAAATGTCATGTTAGAGTCAGTACAAGAAATTTTAAATGTATTTGGAAAAGCTTAAATGCACCTAGACTTAGCTGTTTTTATCCAGCACTTTGTATGACATATTTTCAACTTTAAAGTTTCTTGATTCACAAAATTCCAGTTCGAGTTCTGTGTTGGAAACCAGTTTTACACTGGGGCATGAGGAATTCCATAATTATGCTGCAAGTCCTGTGCAGCATTGATTTGCTGAAATAATTGTTTGTGGTGTAGAATCGGTTCCATTATGCCTACAACTCAAACTCTTAAAAAAAATTTCTTTTAATGTAGAAGTACTAACCTTCATGTCAATAATCCTGCCTCTACAATAGTAATAAGCCTATGGGTGGTAACGCCAGCTCAGTAGTACTTTTTCCAGCAACTGATCAAACTAGTCATTTTTCTTGTTAGGTAAGAGGCTACTTGATCTGGATCCGACTTAAATGGATAGTGGGAGGGTTATTTTTATACAAATAAGCATGGAGTTCTATTCTGTGCACAAGCTGTCAAAGAGGGTAACAAAAGTTATAATAAGTGACCGAAGAACACTAAAGATGCTATAAAATATTATAAATAGATCAGAATGTATATAGTACATTAAAGAGAATATAACATTTATATGGTCGCTCTGGGAATGCTGCTTTGAGCTGGAGCTGGGATTAGTGCTCCGATTTAAATAGTAAAGGGATAGTTGGGGACATATTACATCTTGTAACCATTTTTGTTGAAATAATGGTGCATGATGAAATAATGCAATGGTGAAATAATACAAAATAAACTTGGCATTTTTTTTACTCATTGTTCAGAAGAAAATTACATTCAGAGAGATTAGAAAAAGTAATCCAAAATTTTGGAGCACGTGCGAAGTTTGTGCTGTCCTATTTCATGGAGAGGTTGAGGAAAATACATATAAATATAACCTAGGTAGGGCCGTCAATAAAAAAAAATTCAGTAATATCCAGTTCCGGAAATATTCGGTAATAATTTTTTCGGTATTCCGGATATTTTCAAATAGTAGTATCTGGATATATCCAAATGGCAGGGCAGCTGCAGGCGATTCTCTCCCAAGGCCCAAAAAGGCTGGACCATACTATGGGCGCCCCAAAAGGCACACACATCCCCAGCACAACCAGAAAAACAGTAAAACACCACCAGCAGTTCAACAGATCAGTAAGCCACCACAGCCTGGCCAACGGAAAACGGAGGAAGAAATCAGACCACACACGACCAAGTCAACCAAAGCCTGGCATAATTTTAACAGGCAACTCCAAAAAACAACAAAAAAAATTAACAGGCAATTCCAAAACATTTTTAAGATCCCCAGAAAGGATTATAAAAATAACACAGATTAAATAACACTTTAAGCCAGGTGATGCCAGAGCCATCCCACCCCCCAAGCAACCGAGCCCCCAACAAAACCAACCACCCAAAGCAGGAGGAAAACTCAAGGTCAGGCCACAGAGAGCAAAGCACAGCGAAGGGCACAGAAGCTCACTCACTGTCTATGGTAAGTTGGCAACACAGCAGCAGCTTTCTTGCTGGAGCACACAATAGCCCTGAGCCATTTGCAAAATGCATGGTTGTGATTGGTTCAGGGGCCTCCTCCTCTCCCCAGACAGATGCAGGAAAATCCCTGAGCATTGCATTTTGCAATCTGCAAAATGCAATGCTGTGATTGGATCAGGGGCCTCCCCCCCCCTCCCCTCACCCCAGCCAGAGGTGGGAAAAGCCAAGGGAATGGCAGAAAAGGCAATCACAGACTGCCTTTTGCTTTGCCCCCATTGCTTTCTATGGACAACAGGGCTTTACCGAAAATTTCCAAATACCACTAATATTATCTGGAATTCAACTATTCGGAATTCCGGAAATAGGCTCAGATGTCTATCCGGAATTCCCTAATTTTGAATTTTACCAAAAAGGCAGTTTTTGGTAAATATTTGTTAGACCCTATACCGAATTGACAGCCCTAATCCTAGGTTATGTGCATCCTTTGAATGAAGCCCTACCTCTTTCTGCATCCTCCAAACCTTGGGTGTGTGACAAGAGTAGATTATGCAGCTAGCAATAATGCCTCCAACATCTAGGTTTTTTTATGACTTGGTATCGTCAGCAAATATTGGAGTGTCAAAAAAAAAAGTGAATGGGGGAGAGGGTGTGGCAGGGCAAAGTCACCAGAGTCTCAGTAAGCCTGTTGACTGGCAGCTGGGCAGAGCATTGCAAGTTCATCCTAAAGGTCCAGTTTAATTTCTGAACCTTTGGTAGACAAATCCAGCATGTTTTGAAAGTGGTAATTTTTCATTTTTGAAGCCATCACCCACCAGCTTGGTCATTTGGCAGTCCTATTGGAGAACTAGAGGAGCTCATTCCCTTTGCTTCCCTAGGTCTCTTAAGATAGCGTGGCATGTAACCTTGTGTATACCCTGAAGCATGGGAATGTTCTACATCCAGGGCACTTAAATCCTGAAAACACATGACACAAATTAGCACAGCTCTTTGCATTATTTATTTTCCGGAACTTTTTTGAGGGTTTGTTTTTTTTTTATAACAAGGAAAGGAAAGTTGCGAATCTCAGTGTTCCAACTTCTGCTGCAGACATCCAGTTCTGTACTTGTGCAGCAAATTTGCAGGTGCACACAATGCATATAGCTCTGTTTAGGATGTGGTATTTGTTAACAGCTTGTGTTCAAAGGCTGACCAGTTGGTTAGTAATGATAAAGATTTGATAAAGGTATAGCCTGCAAATAAGAGTATTCTCTGTGAATGATGTATATGTATGTTTTCATTTTGTAGACTGTCAACAATTGACGAATCTGGTTCAGTTCTGGCTGACATTAGCTTTGACCAGACTGATGAATCACTGGTAATATAACTGATTTTTCTTCACTTGTGTTGTTTTTTCAAAATTGTTTAAATCCAAATCTATCTTATATAAGCAGAAAGACACTTCTTTCAATATGGGTTCTGAGTAGCAGATGGGTTATTGCCAATTTCAGCCTTCCCACTGCAGACCCACCTGTTATATTGCACACTGATACCAAGGTCTCCACCCCTCCCGGGCCATGAGAGTCTTTTTTTTTGTAGTGTGTAGGGGCTACGTTGGGTAGGAAGAAGGCAGAAATTATCCATTCAACAGACAGAGTGCCATTTAGCATCCTTTTGAATCTAATCCTGTGTGGTTTTGACTTAAAATGATCTTATGAAAACATAACTCTGAATAATTGGTTTTGTCCTGTACATGTGAGTTTCCCTTACGTTCATTATTTAACTTTTTGCTTCCAGTTTCCACATGTGGTGCACATACAAGATCAGTTTTGCACTCTGATCTGCCGAGTAGTTTTTAAATGATAGATATGAAATTAAACAAAGAGCATGCATGAAGTTTCAAGCTACAGGATGCTAATGGGATTCTTCTCTCAACTCCAGGACTGGGATTCGACATTAGTAAAGACTGTCAGATTGAAAAAGAGAGAGAAAAGGGTGTGTACTTCCTTTTACCGTTTATTGATATCTATGATCTGATATAAAGTAGAGTTTTCTCACACTACTGAATTTTTACACTGATTCATCACTTAGATCAAACTGACAAATCTCTCACTTGAACTTGGCCATCAAAGTGTATGACAATGTATTTCATGGAACAGCAATGTTCTCTCACTCCCCCATTTCATTGTGAGATAGGCTTCCAGTAAGTTCCATTCTGGCTTCCAGTGAGAGATGAGTTCCATTCTGTCAACAGAACGTTTGCCTTGCCAAACCTGCATATCTGCTATGCCACTTGGTTTGTGCTATATGTACAGCTATATTCAGTTTGCTTGTTTCAAACTGAAATTTTGTTCAAGTTTCTAATGCTTATGAATACAGCAATTTTGCCAGTTCAGTTTCGTAGAATCCAAGAAGAAGGCATAATTTTGTCTTGCAGGTTAATATAACTGAAAAGTTTATTTTATTTCTTATATTTAGAGGAACATTCCCAAGATAAAGACCTTCCTTTCTCCCTACCTTCCCAAATTCTATTTGTTATATTTAGAGGAACATCCCCAAGATAAAGACCTTCCTTTCTCTCTACTTTCCCACTTACTATTTCTTACTTTTACTCATTCAGTAAGTAATTTATGCACAGCCCAGCCCAAGCAAAATTTACAGTGACCAATTTCTCTAGAATACAACAAGAGTATCAAATCCTTTGGAAGTATTTTAGTACCCTGATAGAACTTAATTTCATTTATCTCAGGAATTGTTTGATCTGAACTCTGTTGCAAATATCTTTTTCACAGCGTTCATCCAGGCAGTTTATAGAAGGCCCACCTGATCCTTTAAAGAAAGCTCGTTCCATTGGTTCTACAGTAGACCAGGTATGTGGTTTGCAAAAGATTTTTGCTTGCTTTTTGATGTGACTGTTAACCTACAAAAAAATTACTACTTTTTTATCCTATTCTCCTTCAAAAGGCACTTAGGGTGGTGCACATGGATTCCTTCCCATTTGTAGCAGGCAGCCCTGCTAGTTATACCTAGGGCCCATGCATTTGAAGGCCTGTCTCTTTCAGTAAGAGTCTTTGTGGCAACTTTGTTCAGCAAAGCAATGTTTGTTCATTAGCTCACACACCCCTCTTCTTGGAGGCCTGTTCATGGGCTTTTCATGGCTGCCCCAGCCCTTTGGAATGATCTCCCAGAAAATCTTAGAAATGCCTCAACCCTGTTGGAACTCCCTGAGGAAAGTAAAATGGGGCTTTTTATTGGGCTATTGAAACTCCTGATAGTAGAGAAGATTCAAGCACTTAATGGTCTCTTGGGACATGGCAGGGGTCTGTTAAATGAGGTGCTTATTGCATACCTCAACCCAGAAAGGGCATTAAAAAAAAAGAATACAGTGAATCAGACTGATGAAGTGCCATTGATGAACTCTCCTTACTCTTTGCCAGCACACTGTAGATCCAAAGGATAATAATATCACCTAGTACATACATTTAACCAGTTAATTTACCAAAATGTCATGGGAAACTTTGTAAAATGCTTTGCTGGACTTTACGTCCACAGTATTCCCATGATCCACTAAGTTCGTTCTCAGCCTGATAGAATTTGTTTTTGAAAAATTCATAGTGGCATTTCCTAATCTCCTGTGGCTTTTTCAATATATAACATAAGGCTGCCAATTGTAGAAATAAACAAAACCCCTTGGACAGAGGTACACATTTTTTACTTACAGTTTCTGACATATAGTGCTATTTTCTCTTGTATCTGTTCCTTTTGAACCACTTCATCTGCTTTATTTTAATCCTGGGAGTCATCTCACCAAGTCTCTATTAAGACACAGTTACTGTCCTGTACTAGAAGTTCCTTTATTTCCTTTACTCTGAGGTTTAATTGAGAACCATAGTAATTATGCTGCAAAAGATGTGTAAGCAGAACTCACGGAGTGAGGCTTTCCCATTCTTTCTCATGCTACAACCCTCCCCCCTTGTGTTCCTGGAACTCAGGGGATCGCATAAGGGACACAGTCACAGTCTACAGGTGGAGGGGGTGGGAATGCCCTCCAATCCATTGACAGAAGTGCCCTTCTGTTCTAGAATCCAAGTCTCTTGCTATCTCCTCATTTTCACCATGAAGGCTTTCATTTTGGAAGCCACAGTTCCTGTGCTGTGCAATATGTCAAGTTAAGTGCCTGAGGCTGCACTAACTTGGAATGGATTGCAGATTCTGTATGCTCAGGAAGAGAGAGCCTCTTATATATCTCCCTTGACTGCATCTTGCTACAGTTAATCTCTCGGATGTCTCATTTCAGGGAAACGAATCAATAGTTGCAAGAACAACCCTCATGGTACCTAATGATGGAGGCCCAATTGAAGCAGTCTCCACTATTGAAACTATACCTTGCTATGCTGGAAGTCGTAGAAAGGCAGGTAAGTGTCTGTTTCCAGATTGTCACATCTCTTCCATCCCCACTGTGCTGGTCACCTTTCATGTTGTGTGTCTGCTGCTGCTGTTCTTTCTTCTTTATTTGCTTTCACTTACGCTTTCGAGATGGTGGTCTTCTATCGGGAGATGGTTTGCACCTTACAGCGGTAGGGAAAAGGGTGTTTGGTAACAGCCTTGCTAACCTAATAAGGAGGGCTTTAAACTAAATTGTATGGGGGAGCGAGACAATAATTCAAAGTCTCGTATGATGCCAGAAACTGGTGATAAGAACATTAAAGATTTGCAGAGAGTGGCGCATACACTAGGTAATGTTAACTTGCAGGCTTCTACGGAAACCAAACCCTTGGGATGCATAAAACATGGATTCCGATGTCTCTACACTAATGCAGAGTATGGGAAACAAACAGGAGGAACTGGAAGTTCTAATAAAGGAAGGAGACTATGACATAATAGGCCTTACTGAAACGTGGTGGGATGACACTCACAACTGGAATATTAGGATTCAGGGGTACAACTTATTTAAAAGGGACAGGCAAATGAGAAAGAGCGGAGGCGTGGCAGTATATGTGAAGGAGGTATATACTTGTGAGGAAATATGTGAATCGGAGCATTGCAGCTCAGTTGAGAGTCTCTGGATAGAAATAAAAGGAGTAAGAAACAACAGTGATATTATTGTGGGGGTCTGCTATAGACCACCAAGTCAGGCAGAGGACTTGGATGAGATACTTCTACAGCAGATTGCAAAGTTCTCCAAGAGAAGGGATACAGTGGTCATGAGAGATTTCAGTTACCCGGACATCTGTTGGAAGTCCAACTCTGCTAAAAATGAAAAGTCAAATAGATTCCTGACTTGTCTTGCTGACAACTTCCTTTTCCAGAAAGTGAAAAAGGAAACGAGGGGATCCGCTATTTTGAATTTGATTTTCACCAACAAGAAAGAATTGATTGAAGTGGAAATAGTGGGCACCCTGGCAGTAGTGACCATGTGATTTTGGAATTTACATTCTTAGGGAAGGGAAAAGCTATACGTAGTCAGACTTATAGGTTGGACTTCAGAAAGGCAAACTTTGGTAAACTTAGAACTATGCTGGGTAAAATCCCATGGTCAGAAATATTTAGGAGGAAGGGGGTTCAGGAGGGGTGGGAGTTTCTTAAAAGCGAAATACTGAAAGCTCAATCACAGACAATTCCTATGAGAAGAAAAAATGGAAAAATCCTAAAGAAGCCGAAGTGGCTCCATAAACAGCTCTCTAAAGACTTGAGAAATAAAAAAGACTCCTTTAGGAATTGGAAGAAGGGCCTTATAACCAAGGATGAATATAAAGAAATCACCAGTGCTTGTAGAGAAAAAGTTAGGAAAGTAAAGTTCAGTATGAGCTTAGGCTGGCCAAAGATGCTAAAAACAACAAAAAAAAGAGTTCTTTTCTTATGTTCAGAGTAAGAAAAAGAGCAAGGACATGGTAGGCCCATTGTGAGGCCAAGAAAGTGAAATTGTAACAGGTAATGAAGAGAGGGCAGAACTGCTCAATTCCTACTTTTCCTCAGTCTTCTCTTCTGAGGGGAACGGTGCTCAGCATGGCAAAAGCAGAACATATCGGGGGTATGAAGTTCCAACCTAGGATCAGCATAGGGGTAGTATATAAACACCTAGTTTCTTTAAATGAAACTAAGTCCTCAGGGCCAGATGAATTGCATCCAAGGGTTCTAAAAGAGCTTGCGGATGTAATTTCTGAGCCTCTGACTATTTTTAAAACTTCTTGGAGAACAGGAGAGGTGCCGGAAGATTGGAGGCGGGCGAATGTTGTCCCCATCTTCAAGAAGGGGAACAATGAGGATCCAGGTAACTACCGACCCGTCAGCTTGACGTCTATACCTGGAAAAGTTTTAGAACAAATCATCAAACAGTCGGTCCTGGAATATTTAGAAAGAATGGATGTGATTACTAAGAGCCAGCATGGTTTTCTCAAGAACAAGTCATGTCAGACTAACCTGATCTCTTTTTTTGAGAAAGTGACTACCTTGCTGGATCGGGGGAATGCTGTAGACATTGTTTATCTTGATTTCACTAAGGTTCCACATACTATCCTTGTTGACAAGTTGGTAAAATGTGGTTTGGATCCTGTTAGCATTAGGTGGATCTGTAACCGGTTGACAGATCGCACCCAAAGAGTGCTTGTGAATGGTTCCTCATCCTCTTGGAGAGGAGTGACAAGTGGAGTGCCTCAGGGATCTGTCCTGGGACCTGTTTTGTTCAACATCTTTATCAATGATTTGGATGAAGGAATAGAGGGAATGCTTATTAAATTTGCAGATGATACTAAATTGGGAGGGGTTGCAAACACAAAAGAAGACAAACAAGATACAGGATGACCTTGACAGGCTGGAAAACTGGGCTAAAACCAATGAAATGAATTTTAATAGGGATAAATGTAAAGTTTTGCATTTAGGTAGGAAAAATCCAATACATGGTTATAGAATGGGGGAGACTTAGCAGTAGTATGTGCGAAAAGGATCTAGGGGTCTTAGTGGATCATACGCTGAACATGAGTCAACAGTGTGATGTGGTGGCTGAAAAGGCAAATGCAGTTTTGGGCTGTATCAACAGAAGTATAGAGTCCAGATCACGTTATGTGATGGTATCGCTTTACTCTGCTCTGGTAAGACCTCATTGTGTTCAGTTTTGGGCACCACAGTTTTGTGTTCAGTTTTGGGCACCAGAGTTTAAGAAGGATATAGACAAGCTGGAACGGGTCCAGAGGAGCGACGAAGATGGTGAAGGGTTTGGAGACCAAGTCCTATGAGGGAAGGTTGAAGGAGTTGGGAATGTTTAGCCTGGAGAGGAGGCGGCTGAGAGGTGATATGATCACCATCTTCAAGTACTTGAAGGGTTGACATGTAGAGGATGGTGTGGAATTGTTTTCTGTGGCCCCAGAAGGTAGGACTAGAACCAGTTGGTTGAAATTAGATCAAAAGAGTTTCCGGCTCAACATTAGGAAGAACTTCCTGACCATTAGAGCGATTCCTCAGTGGAACAGGCTTTCTCGGGAGGTGGTGGGCTCTCCTTCCTTGGAGGTTTTTAAACTGAGGCTAGATGGCCATCTGACAGCAATTAAGATCCTGTGAATTTAGGGGGAGGTGTTTGTGAGTTTCCTTCATTGTGTAGGGGGTTGGACTAGATGACCCTAGAATTCCCTTCCAACTCTTATGATTCTATGTTCCTGCTTTCCTAATACTCTCTCGCTCTCTGTTTACCTTTCTTTTCCTTTCTCTGCTTCCTTTCTTCCCTCCAACCTACCTAATCTAGTTTTTGCTATTTTTCTCCTCTCCCTCAGCCATTGCTTTCCCTTCACATTCCTCTATTTCTGGACCATTCACTTCCTAGTGGGGGGTCTGTACAATGTAGGTGCCATTTATGGATAGCTATAACAATCCAAATATGTTACTTTTTACTACTTCACAGTTTCCTCCTGTCCCTTTTTGTTTCCAGATTTTTCAGCAAATGGTAGGATTCCCTCAAATTTCTGGAAACATTGACCATATCCCTATTTTATAGCTGTTTTGGTCATAGGTTCAGGTGTAGACGTAGATGCAAATGATAATGGCTTTCTGTTATAAGATACTCCAGTGCTGCTGCTGGTGAAACATGCCATCCAGTTGCAGTGAACTTATGGCTATGCCATAGGACTTTCAAGGTAAGAGGCATTTGGAGGTGGTTTCCTGTTCCCTGCCTCTGCATAGCAACCCTAGACTTCCTTGGAGGTCTTCCATTTAAGAATTAACCAGGGCTTACCCTACTTAGCTTCCAAGACCTAACAAGATCAGGTTAGCCTGGGCCGTCCAGATCAGAGTTGTTACCAAGAGTAAACACAGTAGACCAGCTCATATTTAAATTTATGTTTCAGATTTGTCACGAGTATACTAAGAACAGATTTGCTCGACCATCCTTATGTTGTGTAGCTTAGTTCCCTTTTTAAGTGTCACTTTATTTTATAATATACCGCAGAGACATACACTAATATATTTTCTTGTTCTCCTTAAATCCATACCACACGTTTGTTCTATATCTGCTCTGATAAGGATTAAAGAGTTGCACTAAAAGCAGCCCACTAAATATCCCTTCCTCCTGTCTGAGCCTCTGCTGGAAAAAGGCTCTAAAATCTTTCTTCTGGGGGAAAAAATGAGGCCCTAATTATTTCAGTACTAAAAATAGGAATTGAAGAACACAAAATTGGATGTTCTTGGAACTCCCCTTTCTGGCTGCATTAGCCAACCACTGCAAAGAGCAGTCACATTTTACTTGCTGAGAAATGGCATGCTCTGTGGGTTAAATTGAAGATTCATTCTGCCAGTTTTAGTCCAATGTCAAAAACGAAATGTGGGAAATGGCTCTTTTTTTCTTTTGCATTCAACTAAGCCATTCTACAGCCCTGGATGAGTGACTCAAGCCTGGGAAGCAGGAAACTGGAAACCAAATCTGTAACAGATGGATCTGGCAGTACTGGGAGCACTGGGATAAGACTACATGAATTCGTATCAAAAACGGTGAGTGAGCAGGCAAAAGACTGACTCTCTGCGATTACCTTTTTAATGGTTTTGATGGGTTTACTGGTGCTAAGAAATGTACCTTTTTCCAGGACAAAGTCCAGGTCTTGATTTTTCTCTCCTACCCCTCCCCCCCGGCAAAAAACCACAACATTTTGAGCCCATGACATCTCAAGGAACGCCACCTTCTTTGAATTTACTGCCCCCAGACTCTTGAGTGTTAGCTGAAACTTTGCTCTTGGTACTACCATCTTTTTGAAAGTAAGGCAATGAGGAGCAGGACTTCTGTTAATGGTGCTCTCTGGCCAAATGGAATACTTTGCTCTTTACATGTGTGCTTGCTCTCTTCTCTCTCCCCCTAGGTTATCAAACCAGAGTCATGTGTTCCATGTGGCAAGCGAATAAAGTTTGGGAAACTGTCCCTCAAGTGTAGAGACTGTCGGGTAGTGACTCATCCAGAATGTCGAGACCGCTGCCCCCTGCCCTGCATCCCTACCTTGGCAGGAACCCCTGTGAGAATTGGGGAGGTATGTTTCTATATTAATGATGCCTTATGCAGCCTTACAGTTGCATAATTTTGTGTTGGATCTGGTAAAGAAAGGACTGAAATTTAAGTGGGTGAAGTGTGAGGCATGTATATGCAGATTCTCTTGAGGTATTAATCCTGACATGATGAAGTGCTATTGGTGAATGGAAAGTCTCACCTGGGTCTTAAGGTGTCACCTGTTTGGATGAAGTGGCTCTTTTTCTTTTTTGTTGCACTCCTATTGAAGGAACAGGTCTGAAGTTCCTATTGAAGGAGCAGGTCTGGAATTAGGGGATGCTGTTGGACCCAGGCCAAAAAACAAAGTGTTTTACTCTGGAAATGATATAGAAGAAGTGGAGTTCCTGCAATAGTGAACTGAGATGTAGCACAAGCAATCAGGGGCTATGATGCAAAGTCTGAACAAATAGTATCTATCAGACTTAATTGAAAGCCTTACCATCATTCAAGTTTCTCCCAACTGTAGATGGTGAAGAGGAAGAAATTGAAAGCTTTTATGCAAGTGTCCAGGAAAATATTGATCACGCCACCTAAATAAGATATGCTGATAATCACAGCATATCTTATTTAGGTGGAACGCAAAAGTAGGAAATAAAGTAGAATCAAACATTATTGGAAGATGTGGGCTGGGAGCATGAAATGAAGCAGGAGAGTTACTCGTGGAATTTTGTGAAGACCAACAATGTGTTTAGTATGAAGACATGTTTCAGGCAACTGTAGAGATAATTCTGTAGGTGGATGGCCAATATCAAATAGATTACAGAAGCAGAAGAAGGACAACCTCTTTTCTCTCTGCTAAAACAAGACCAGGAGATAGTTGTAGACAGACCTTAAATGTTACTATTGAAAAACAAAGCTGAAAGAAAACACCAAAATATTCATAGTGCCATAGCATCAAAATACATTCTAAACAGTCCTGAGGAATTTAAAAACCATGCAAAGAACAATTTTGCATTACTAACATCAAGTAAATGGGAACCAGAAGAACTGTGGGTTGAAATTACAGATATTAAGAAAGAATGTGCAAAGAGAATTCCTGTAGCCAAAAGAAAGGAGAGCCTTGCTGGCTGACTGGTGAAACTTAAAATGGCTAAAGATAGATGAGAAGCAGAAGTAAAAGAAATAGAATCAGAAGCTGACATGCAGTGTTCCAGCAACTTGCATGTGGAGACAAAAAGACCCATTATAACAACCAGTATAAAACAACAATTAAAAAGGAAGAATGAGAACATTTCCACAAGTTCCAAAAAATCAAAGGGAAATTTAAAACATGAGTAGGCCTGCTGAAAAAGCAACACAGAAATACGTTAACTGAACAGGACAAAATAAAGAAGAAATGGGAACAATACACCAAAGAGCTATACAGAAGAGATGAAGGGATGACAGATTCCTTCCCAAAAGAATCTTTTGAAGAAGAACCTGCAGTTTTAGAAAGTGAAGTGAAAGCTGCACTGATAGAAGTTGGGAAAAACAAATCACCAGGAGTAGATGGATATCAGTAGGACTATTTTGAGCCATAGAAATGGAATCAGTTAATATGTTAGCAAGAAGGTGCCAACAAATGTGGAAAACAAAATGTTCAATCTAAATTTCAATTCTGAAAAAAGGGACAGCAAAAACTGCAGCAACTATCAAACCATTGCCTTAATTTCTCACACAAGTAAAGTGATGTTTAAAATCTTACAACCAGATCTATTACTCTATGTGAAATGAAAAATGTGATTGTCAAGTCGGATTAAAAAAACGAAGAGGTTGTAGAAATCACATTGCAAATTACATTGTTATTGAAGCATTCGAGAGCATTTCAGAAAAAATGAACTTGTGTTATGCAGATAACAGTGAAGCTTTCTGACTGTGTGGCTCATGAAAAGCTATGGTTGGTTTTAAAAGAAATGTCAGTACCACAACCTCTGATTGCTTTGATATGCATCCTATACTCAGAACAAGAATCTACTGTTAGGAGAAAGAGAATATCTTCCAACTGGCAAAGGTGTCAGACAAGTTCCCTGTATGTTCATTTTGTATGCAAAACACACCATAAGGAAAGCTGAATGAGATTTAGATGGTGGAATGAAAATTGGTGGAAGGAAAGTTAACAGTTTGAGATAATCAGATGATAGCACATTTCTGGTAGAAAATATTGAAGACTTGAAACAACTACTGATGAAGGTTAAAACTGAAAGTGCCAAAGCAGGATTACAGCTGCATGTCCAGACGACAAATAATGCCTGCAGGGGAATTACACAACTTAAAAGCTGACAATGAAAAAATTGAAATGTTAAAAGATGTTCTGTTTCTGGTTCAATCATCAACCAAAAGGAAGACTGCAATCGAGAAATCAAGAGATTGAGACTGGGTAGCTGTGAAGGAATTGGAAAAGATTATGCATTGTAAGGATATTTCACTGGTGACCATATGAAAGTTGGGTAGTGAAGAAAGCTGACTGGAAGAAAATCGATTCTTTTGAAATGTGATGTTGGAGAGGTTTCCAGGTACTGCCAAAAAACAAATAAATGTGTTGTAGATAAAATGAAACCTGAACTTTTCACTAGAAGCTAAAATGACTAAACTGAGGCTATTGTACTTTGGTCACATTATGCGAAGCCAGAGGAGAAAAAAGAAACGATAGTGCTAGTAAAAGTTGGGCAGCAGGAAAGAGGAAGACCCAACATGAGATGGATTGATTCTGTCAAGGAAGCCAGGGCCTTCAGTTTACAAGACCTGAGTAAGACTGGTAAACAAAAGGGCCTTTTGGAGGTTGTTAATTCATATGGGTGACCTTGAGACAGAAGTTACTTGATGGCACTTAACACACACACGCATCCTTAGCATGTTGTTTGTAGCCAGGTATAAACTGGAAGGGTATGCCATGCAAGAAGCAGGCAGTAATAATGCCTGGTGTTTGCTAGAAAAAAACAGGAGAAACAACTGCTGAATTGAGTCTTGCCATTTACCTTGTATGCCAAAAGGCTTTTCAGAGGGACCCTGAAATATTCTTATGCTGTTTGGGGTGCAGTGAGAAGAAGGCAATGTCTGTGATAGAATGATTGCAGCCTGCCTTGCTACGCTTAGATAATTGGCAAGCACATATTTTACACCAGCCAGAGAATGTGTGAAATTTGTTCAGGGAGTTCTAATGCCGACTGTATTGGCTCACAGTATTGTTAATGGTACATATTCCTGCTTATCTGGTATATGGTGCAAAGTTCAGTATTAGAATCAGACTCTTGAGCTTTAGGATTTGACCACAAAATTCAGTTAAAACCTATTTGCTCCCTGTTTTTCTAGGCTGAAGCTTTGTGGTGGTTTGCCTCAAGGACTCTGGTTAGCTAGTGTTATTGCTAAGGTCTCCAGTGCAACTGGTATTTCTCAGAAGTTTCTGCTGTGGAAGTTGTATAAGATCTGTGCTGATGGGGAAAAAAATCACTGTATTCTTCTTTTTAGGGAACTCTTGCGGATTTTGTATCTCTGACTCCTCCCATGATCCCTTCCATTGTAGTTCATTGTGTAAATGAAATTGAACAGCGTGGGCTTCATGAGGTAAGAATGAGCTTGAAAGATTTAGACCTCATTTATGGAATTATTGGAATGAACAAAAAATAAATTCCATCAAAGGAACTTTTGCAGTGATCACAGAAACCATCTTGTACTCCAGGAAGTGAATTCCACTAAAGTTTATGTGACTTGGTTGTGATAATGCTTTATGGATTGTTGTTTCATCAGACAGGCCTCTACCGAATTTCCGGCTGTAAGCGAACAATAAAAGAGCTGAAGGAGAAGTTCCTTCGAGGGAAGACTGTACCCCTACTTAGCAAAGTGGAAGATATCCATGCCATATGTGGGCTTCTTAAAGATTTTCTTCACAACCTTAAGGAGCCCCTTCTCACCTTCCGTCTTAACAAGGCTTTCATGGAGGTTGCAGGTAAAAATAATGTAAAAAGTGCCCTCCCCCGGTCTAGAACATGTCATATGTAAACATATGTAGCCTTTTCTTATGACAAGGAAAATTACTACTTAATCCTGTAGAAGACAAATGAAAAGACAAAGATGTCAGTGTCTTCATCCCTGACCTGGTGCAAGCTACTAAAGACCTACAGCAGGAACTCCAACAATGATCGCTTCACTATTTCCCTAACATCCTCAGTAAACTCAAACAGCATATTAAAAAATGCCATACAAAAGAGTTTAAATCTCTCAACATGGAATATAGAACCAATGACTATAAAAGAACTCCATGTCCCTTACTATCTTTCTTTACTCTCTTATGTGTCTGTTTTGTGGATCTTCTCTTTTACAGTCCTGTTCATGCCATACTTGGGATCACATGGTCCTTCTGATCTCATGTGTGCTGTTTTGCAGCCAACCATGATTGCTGTTACATCTGACCCAACAAGATATGGTTTCTGCATGTCCTTCAAACCAAAACTGGAAACCACAATGGAACAGTGGCTTCTAGGGATGGTGTGGAGGGCAGTGTGCCAGTTTGAGTGTAAAGGCAGCTATGCTTCACTACAAAAGAATGGAAATGGCAGCACATGAAGGGAAAAGGAAACATGTGAGCCTAACATCTGCTCATGTAACACCATAATGTGCAAATTCAGTTAGTCTACATGGGTATCATTCCTAGTTCTATCACTGATACTAAAAGATTTATACTGGGTGAAAGTTTCATACTATAATATTAGTAACTCCTGCGGCTAGACTCAAAATGTAGACTTCTGTGCCAAACAAACTAATGCATGGGATATGAGGCAAGGCCACCCCCCATCCCTAATAAAGACTTATTGATATATCAAAAATGGTCAGAAAAATGCTGGGTTTTTGTTTTGTTCAAAGAAATCGTGGATGAGGATAACAGTGTTGCGGCTATGTACCAAACTGTTGGGGAGCTCCCTCAGGCAAACAGAGACACTCTGGCTTTCCTTATGATACATCTCCAGAGGTGAGTTTAGTTGGGCTATCCTGGCATGCTATAATTTTTTCCGCTGCTGGCTATAATATGCATTTATAGGGTGGCTGACTTTCCATTGCGCAATTTTCAGAGAGTTTCTCATTATAGATGTGCTCTGCTTAAATATCCCTCTTCTCTTATCTAGAGTGGCTCAAAGTCCAGATACCAAAATGGATGTTGGCAACTTGTCCAAAGTCTTTGGGCCAACAATAGTTGGACATGCTGTGCCAGATCCTGACCCCATGACAATATTCGAAGACACAAAAAAACAATCCAAGGTATGACACCTATATGCATGAATTGGGGTAGAATGTGAAATTGGGGCTCATTCAAATGTGGTATAATGTAGTATGCATTTTTCTTTATTTTGCCTGCTCTGCCTCCTTGTGTAAGAGGGAATGATTAATCACATGTCTTTTGCAGGTTGTGGAGCGGCTGATTTGTCTGCCTTTGGAGTATTGGAACCAGTTTATGATGGTGGAACAAGAAAATATTGATCCAGATCATATAATTGAAAACTCTAATGCCTACTCCACACCTTGCACCCCAGATTTTAAAGGTAATCATGCTGTGTTGAATTGCTGGCCAAAATCCAGCAGCTGTGCTAACTGAAATTCCAACAAACATCTAATGTTTACACACCAGGGTCTTGCTACAGCTGCTAGTTCTACTAATTAGATACTTGTACTAAATGTTTCAAGAGCCCTGTGGTGCAGAGTAGTAAAGCTGCAGTACTGCAGTCCTAAGCTCTGCTCACGACCTGAGTTCGATCCCATTGGAAGCTGGGTGCAGGTAGCCAGCTTGGGGTTGACTCAGCCTTCCATCTTTCCATGGTTGGTAAAATGAGTACCCAGCTTGCTGGGGGGAAAGTGTAGATGACTGGGAAAGGCAATGGTAAACCACCCCGTAGAAAGTATGCCATGAAAACGTTGTGAAAGCAACGTCACCCCAGAGTCAGAATCAACTGGTGCTTGCACAGGGGACTACCTTTACTTAATGTTTCTCCATTTAGTTCTTATCTTGTGATGCCTCTCTTCTTGCACAATCTCACATGCATATTTCTAGGACCAAAAGAAACCACAAGGTGGTGTCAGAACATGCCAAAGAATGTGGACTCATGTAACCATAGAAATGCATGTTACCATTCTGCAAGTTTCCTTGCCAAGTGGAAGCAAGTGATCTTTACTGCCAGAATGCAGATGCAATGATGAGGCACTATGTGCTAAGTACTGAGGAAGGACAATTTGACATGAAGCTGCTATGAGTATACATAAACAGCTTTCCTTGTTGCTGGGTTTGAATTTTGGCAGAAGACTTGCACATTTTGTTCAGTTGGGGAAAAGTTACTAGAAGCACATTTCTTAGTGTTAAGTCTGGTCAGTAGGATGTGTGTGCTAGGCCTTCTGCACCTCAACCCAGAGGAAGATGTTTTATCAACACATGAATATTAACAACATGTATTGTGTAGCAAATGTCACTTTCTAGTCTCTGTATCCATATATGTATTAAATCCTTACATACTCCTTGAGCCACTTCATAATTATTCCTCTAGTGCTGGAAGTAATTGATACACTGGGCTAAAAATACTACTGACAATGCCATGCTTCTGTTGTCTTGTTGCAAAGTGAGCATGTTGGGACCAGTTACCACTCCAGAACAGCAAATGATGAAGACTCCTTCAAGCAGTTCCCTGTCTCAGAAGGTCCGCTCCACATTTAGCAAGACCACACCCAAGTAAGTTGGGCTTCTTGGCCAGTGAATTTCTTTTTTTCTTGTCTTCATCCACTGAAACTCCTCAACCAAGGACCTCCGGTATTTTAGCACTCACTGCAGCAAATCACATTAGCTAGTTGGTGATAGTAACTTCCTTGCTACTGAGGTATTCAGTGACTTGTTCAATGTGGGTGCAATTTAGAGACTGTAAACATTCCAAAACAGAAAATCACCAATTTGCTTCCTGTTGTAAGAGTCATAAAGTTTCCTTGCGGCCCTTTAGACACAACGTGCTCATAAAGAGACTGATATTAGTTTGGATGTAGGTCTTCATGGGATGCATAGTAACGTGGGTCTACTTCTATCCAATATTGTAGCTAGGAAAAGGTAGTGTATCACTATTGCTGTGTAACTGCTGTGCACAGCCCTATATATTGCAGCTATACCAAAAGATAAGTCTGGAAGGAGCCTGCTGTGCATTTAGGCATTAAAGCACCCCTGGTTGTGGGGAAAATTGTGTCTGCGTAAAAATCATGTTTAATTACACTCTCCTCAATGTCTTACTGGACTGTAAAAGTTAGAGCCCAGTGGCACCTTTAAGACCAAAAGGTTTTATTCATTTTTTCCCAACTGTTCGTTGGTCTTAAAGATGCCACTCTAAATTTATTCTGTTGCTTCAGCCCAACGTGGCTATCCACATAGAACTATCTTACTGGACTGTGAGTAGCTGAAATAGCAAAGGAAGTGAGATGGTCAACTGAAGCAAAATTGTGGGGACATAAATTTGACAAATGTTGGCAAATATGCAAGAAGGTTGCTGTTTTACAAAGTAAAAGCAACACATTTCATGCCAGATTAGTTGGTCCAGTCCCCTTATTGAAACCTGTAATGGAATTCTCTTTAGAGGGGAAAGTCCCCCAACTTGTTTCTATAGTTCCCATATCAAAGTATGGTAAAGATGCAACTAACCCTGCCTCATATCACCCAGTAGCCCTTCTGAACACAGATTATAAGATTTTTAGCCAACTGACTGAAGAACATTGTAGGGAAATTGGTTTGTCCAGATCAGACTGGATTTATACTTAATAGAAATTTTTCAGACAATATCAGGAGAACAGAAAATATAATACATTATTGTACCCACATGAACACAGGTTAGATACAGAGAAGGCATTTGACTCGGTAGAGGGAAAAAATGTTTTCATTTAGACACATGGGATTTAAAATGTTTTCATTATTTAGACACATGGAATTTGGCCCTGCTTTCCTTAGAACAATCCAGGTACTCTATGCTGAAACTCATGCTTGAGTGAAGGTGAATAATTTACGGTCAAATTCCTTTAAAATTAGTAGAGGTACCTACCAGGGTTGCCTGTTGTTGCCATTGCTCTTTGCTTAGGTGATATAGCCCCTGGTGGAGGCTATTAGACAAAATCCAGAAATTAAGGGGGTTTTAATTGGTACTCTTGAGCATAAAATGTCATTATATGCAGATGATCTCCTGATTTATGTTTCTAAGCCCTCCATGTCAACCAGGCCAGGCCAGAATTACATCCTATTAACTTATTAATTAAAGCCTCAGCAAAAATAAAAGCTAATTTTAACTTCCATTGGGTTAAACCAAATGGAGATAATTAGGGATGAAGATCTCCTTACAACTTAAATACATAATTCAAATTTTTTTTGATGAGAATCAAAAGTCAATTATGGTTCAGTTGTCAAAATTGCATAAATAAAAGTTAACTTGCTCTGAAAGAACTTCGATTGTTAAATCCTTTCTTTTACCTAAATTTACTATTTTATTTCAATCTATCCCAGTGGCTATCCCAGGAAAAAAACTAAAATTATGGCAAAACTATTTAAATGTTGGCAAATGAGAAAGCTAGGGTGGGTCATAAGATTTTGAGTATGCCCATTAAGTCTGGGGGGCTGAATATGCCAGACTTCAAGTGGTACTATATAGCTTCTACTTTAGCCCAATTAGTGAAAATGCTTAATCCTAAACCAGAAGAGGAGTGGATCTCCATTGAAGACTCATACTCTGCTCCCTTGTCAATTCAAGGAGTGATCCGTCTTAAGTCAGAAGATAGATCCCAATCTATCTTTCACAATTCTTTTTATATTACACACTCAAAATTTGGGGTTCTTGGAGAAAAGTGATGGCCCCAGATATCTCACCAGTGTCCACATCTATGTACCAAAAGTGGTTTCTCCCAGGAAATGATAGACAGGCTTTCCATGGATGGCTTGCAGCAGGTTTATTATCCCCTTTTTCTTGGATAAAAAGGGGGAGGTTATAAAAAAGCAGATTGCATAACAAAAATTGGGTGGCAAGATTTCTTGATATAAATATCTTTAAATCAGGAACCTCTGTGGTTTTCGATATATTGCTTTTGAAATTATGGTTAGTAAGCAAAAAATTTTCAAAAAAATACTGTCTCTTGTTATGTCTATACAATACAGGCATTTTACCATATCAAATAAAATGGAATTCAGTCTTGGGGATAAATCTTACTGAATCTAACTGATACAAATTTGGAATTCCCCGTCAGATAAATCTAGAATGTGTAAAATTCGACTTCAGTTTTACAAATTGCTTTCAGATTGGCTTATATCACCTCACAAAATTCATCTGATGAATAAAACTTTCAACCCAAAATATTGGAAGCAATGTAATCAAGTAGGGACTCGTTTTCATAATTGGTGGTAGTGTAATGTTGTTCAAACTTTTTGGAAAGAAGTTCGTAAAACTATCTGTGGTCTTGTGAATTTTTCTCTTCCATATTATCCAAAATTTCTCCTGCTAGATTTTTGGGCAGGCTTACAACTTTCAAAACAACGGGCTTTTAAAAATTTCAACATTAATGGCTGCGGCTAGATTAGCCATTGCAAAGAAATGGAAGTCCCCTTTAGGTCTCACACTCCACAACTGGCAAGTAAATTTGTGGGAGCAATATATTATGAGGAAGATTATGAATAATCCTTTTTCTTCTGACTCTCCCTTGGTGTGGGAACATTTTGATTATGAGGAAACCTGGGAACTAACTATACAGTATCTTGTGGACAAGAGAGTTGTCGCTTCTGGTCAGTATATTGGTGCAGCATAGAAATTTTAATTGGGTTGGAGTATTGTATAAATTACTGGATTATTTCATTTTAGTCAGATGGTTTTCTGATTAAACTGCTGATTAAATCTAATACTTTTTCCTTATTAAAAAATTTAAATTTAAAAAAAACATGTCCATGTCCAGCCTAGGATGACAGGGCAACTTTTTATTGCTTTTTTGATGTTTTACAAAGTATGCGCTTAACATCCTACTGAGTCTTTCCTTTTATTCCCTTCAGATTTTCAAGCAAAAGCAAGTCTGTGACCAGCCTAGGAAGGCAGGGCAACTTTTTTGCTTCTCCAATGCTGAAATGAATATGCTGCAGTTCTGAATGTGAACTTTGTTCAGTTATGCAGAGCTACAATAAAATCCTAAGTTACTCCTTCACTATCCCAGCTGCACTGTGTACTGCGATCAACTGTATACTTCTGTTTTCAGTTTAAATGTTTTTATTTGAATTTTACTGTGCACTGTAAAGTATCTAATGCCATATCACATTTATTGTAGGGGAATAATTGGCAGAACCCACTCAGCATGTTAGTAGGAAAACTGCAAGAAGTTGTTTTGAAAATTGTTTTCTGTAGCTGAAAAGCTGCCACCATCTGTTCAAAGCACCCCATTATTGTTTCATTTGTGGGTTGTGGTTAGAAAGGATAGGATGCATTTTGCACTGGCAGTAATCTCATTTCAAACAACAGCCGTAATCCTGGGGGGAATGAGTGCCGATCCATGGTACAAGGAAATGGCGCGTGCTGAAACAACACTTGTACTGCTTTGGCTAGCCTATTTTTAGTGAAACCAGTGACGTATTTCTTTTTAAAGTGAGTACACTCAGAACTCAATCATGTGAAAAATTGAAATCCAGTGTTCCATCGTACGGGCACACATTGCTGTACATCTGAGGTTCTCCCTTGTGCAGCACGGGAGGGCACTGAGTAAATATGATACCAAATAGAGTGTTTTATTTGTATGATCATCACCTACAGCTTTTGGGAACCTAGTTTGGGTTGTTTTGAACTTACGTAACTAGATTTTGGTAAAAATATGTTCTGTGGTAGAAGTGCTCTTAATGTTATATCCATAGCAAACTTATCATACCTTTTCTTGTATTTATAATTTATATTTTATAGGCGTGTTCTTAACATGGATTCTTAATTGGTAAAGTTGAATGTACTACATTTAAAATACAATGGTCTGACTCATCCTGAGTGATTCTTCCCATAACGCTGCCCCTTGCCAATATTTCGCAAAACAAGTTTTTTAAAGATTGGAACACATGGCTTGTTGTAAGAGTAAATCTTAACATGATATGTGTTGGTTTATGGTTTGTTAAAATGTTTCCTATATATTGTAGTACTTCTTGGTTAATCTGTATGATTTGATCCTTCCCTAATCTTTTAATACTGCAATATTAGCCACCTGTGGTGTAAGAAATCTGCAGTTTTGTGCTATTTTCTTTGGAGCAGGTAATGGAGAATACTTGAAGCTGGGGTCTAACCTTGGCAATTTTTTTTAAAGAATCAGGACTGAGTTTCCATGACCTGCATGTTGTACCATCAGTCATACATTGTACTGCTTAGAATCATTTCCCAAGCATACAAGGCCTTGATTTGGATTGGTACCACAGCAGAAGGAGGAGGTTTGGATTTATACCTTGCCCTTCACTTGAAGTCTCAGAGCGGCTTACAATCTCCTTCCCTTCCTTCCCCACAACAGACACCCTGCAAGGTAGGTGGGGCTTAAGAGAACTCTGAGCTGCTCTTGAGAGAACTGTGACTGACCAAGGCCACCCAGCACCTGCTTGCAGAGGTGTGGGGAATCAAATCCAGCTTTCCAGATTAGAGTCTGCTGCTCTTAACTACTATACCAAAGTGGCTCTCAGGTGTGAGAAGGGACTTTAGCCAACACTGACCACTATGTAAAATCAAAGGATTAATCTAGCATCCAGCCTGACTTTCAAGTGCAGAGAGTTAGAATGCAGAAAGGTGAAGTGTGACTTTTTGAGGCCTATTCAAAGGGATATGTTCTTAGTTTATATAAACAATGCTTCATTTTACTTTGAGCTTGAGGTTCTCTGGTTTCACTTGTGATACCAGTGAAGGTGAAACTTTATTTCCTTAAGTTTACTTGAGAAGGATCAGCCAAAGGTAGAAAGAAACTGACAGCTTCCAGAATGGAGAGGATTACAGTCTAATAGTACTCCGGGATTTATATTACTTATTCATTAATTTCTATATAGTGAACAGTGGGACCAAGTTTGTAAATGAAAGGAAATTACTGAATACTAGAACAATCTACTGAAATTTGATGCATAGCCAATAAAAGGGCAGATGAACTTCCGGGGGTAGAAGATAACGTGATGCCCTGGCTCCAGGCAACAGATGAGCAGAGGTGGGTTGCCATTGCTGCACAGAAGCATCAGTCTTTCTTGGTGGTCTTCCATCCAAGTACTAACCAGGGCCTACTCTTTGCTTCCAGGCTCTTATAAAATCAGGCTAGGCTGGGCTATCAAGCTGCTTAAACAAGGAGAAAAAAATAAATCTGAACTTCACATACTCAGGCTCTATAGCTAAAAGTTACAGAGACCACATTGAAAATATCAACTTTGGTACCATAAAGAAGTACTAGAAAGCACTGAAGATTAAAAGAGCAAGTATAGTACCCATTATATTATTTATTACTATCAAACCTGTGCTTCACTACAACATTTAACTACTTAGTCCACTACTTAGACAATATTTAGTCCAGTTATAATACTTATATCTATATAAAATGTTTTTGTGTTGTAGTAAGGATGTTTTGTTTTTGGAATTGACTTTGTAATACAATAGCATAGTGGTCAACTTTTGCAAAGGATGTTGATGGAGAAAACATGAAGTTAATTTTTAAATGTAACATTTATTGAATATAAACAGAAGGTTGTAGTTTTAAAAATGCAGTGAAAAATACATACAGCCCTTTTTTCCCCTCTACTGAAGGACCTCTTTGTAGACCACATTGGTGGTTCTGCTCTCAGGTGCCAGGATCACCAGGCTGCTGGATGAGCTCACTGGAGCAGGCCACATCAATTCCTGCCACCTTCAGAATCTACCCCTGGAACTTGTTGGTGGCCATAGCAAAGCAGACCTTGAGGGGAAACTGCAGCCTCCTGAACTCAAAGGGGTTATCCTATGATATGAGCGGTATGAACACCAACTCCCACCGAGCACTGCCGCTGAGCAATGTGGCCTCGATGACGTTCTTGTAGAATGCCTTCACTCGCAGTCTGGTGCCATTGCAGTTTGAGTGGGTTGAGGTTCTGTAGCAGCATCACTGGAGCCCATGGAGGTACCATGTCCAAGGCAGTCTTCAGGTCCTTTATGTAGCTGTTGACATTGTGTAGCATCCTCTGCAGTTGTTTGATCAGTCCCTGGCTCCCTGCTTGATGTCAGGAACATTGTTGCACTTCAAGTGCAGTTCCTTTTCATCCTCGCCAACGAAATAGATTTGCAGGAATTGGGCTTTGTGTTGAGGTGCTGGCAGCCGACTTCCAAATGATACACCTGTCCCTCAACTTTGAAGGTGGGTATGAAGCCATCTTGTAGAACCTACTTGACCATGAATAATGTCATGTTGAAGCATCTGTTGTACTTACAAACATGGTCCAAGAAATGGGCATGCTCAGAGTGAATGCCCAGTAGCAGGCTGTAGAGAGACTCAGGCAGAGGTTTGAAGGGGGGTGGGGAGCTACACCTTACCATTGCTGCAACACATGCTGACAGGCTCCTCCCTCTTGAGAGCATCGGAATACTTGCATTTGTGTGTCACGGTACCTGGAACTTGAGTGCCATCTGCCTCATAAACTGCATCAAGATCATATCCCATGCCTGAGTAAGCCTTGACCTTCCAAGGAAGTAATCGCCTCTGTACTTGTGTTTCATGATTGCTTTGTTCATATTGAGACTGCCGCTCTAAAAAAAATCCCTTCGTACATATGAAGCTGCCTTATACTGAATCAGACCCTCGGTCCATCAAAGTCAGTATTGTCTACTCAGACTGGCAGCGGCTCTCCAGGGTCTCAAGCTAAGGTTTTTCACACCTATTTGCCTGGACCCTTTTAGTTGGAGATGCCGGGAATTGAACCTGGGACCTGCTTACCAAGCAGATGCTCTACCACTGAGCCACCATCCCTCCCCTGAGGTGTTGATGTCATGGAAGGAATGCACTCCCTAAACTTTGGGTTTCCAGGTCCAGAGGTTTGGACTGGACGTTGATCTGTCAGGACACTTGTTTTTATATAGAGATTTATTTATTACATCTGATTTACTAGGCCGCCCTTCCCTGCAGGCAGGGCTCACAGCTTACATCAGGAATGAATACAATTCATAGTAAAAATTAAAACAATTCATTAACATTACAGTATTATATCCAAGATGGTGGATACTTTCAGCTCCCTGGATAGAGGGGGCATAAGAAAAAGGAAGGAGGTAAGAGTGAGAATGCCAGTCCTACAGAAAGGTAATAAATCCCATAGAGCACAGTTCCCTGGCAGAGAGTTTCACCAGGTGGAAGCCAGGGCTGAAAAAGCCCTGACCCTAGATGAGGATAGCCGTGTTTCTCGTGGGCCGGGGACCATCAAAACTTTCTTATTACTGTAGCACAATGTTCTTGAATGAGGCGGTCCTGAAGTTATGTAGGTCCCTGACTGCTAATGACCTTAAAGGTCAGAACCTTGGACCAGATATAGTGCTCCAATGGAAGCCAGTGCAGCTCTGGTTGAATATGTGCAGGTTGAGGGGTCGCACTGAGGACCTTGCACAGCCACATTCTGGATCAGTTGGAGCTTCTGGGTCAGGTGCAAAGGTAGGCCAGCACAGCGAATTACAGTAGTCTATCCCGGAGGTGATTTATGTGGATATATAATCCCACAGGGATGGTAAATTAAGAATGTTCTGCAATGCTGAAAGCTTTATAACAAAACCAAATGCTGTAAAAGGTCTACACGTGACAACTAAAAATGCATGACTAGACCTTTTTAGGTAACACACTGGATGTTGGTGTTCAGGAAAGAAAACCAATGGCAAAGAATGTTTCAGGTGATGAATGCTGCAAACCAAAATGGGACATTTTCACTTAAAACATCTTGGTAGATCTGCCACTGGGTGAACAACTGGGTTCAGGACAAAGTGCAGTTGTGCTGTTTCGCATAGTATAATTTACTTGTGGAATTAATCACAAAATATAGTGACAGGCAATAACTTGTATAGAGAAATTCATGAAAGTATGTCAGTGGCTGTAAGAAATGTTGACTAGCAACAGACTTCTGAGAACACTAACAGATGCTGAAGGCAAGCAGAGGCTGCCTAGCTTCTTTATTCCCCAACACTGTGAGTACCAAAAGGCCATCCTCCAAAATGGCTCACTAGAATAAAAAATTGATGTCGTTGAGCAAAGCTGTGTTTTTGAGGAAGCAGATACTGTTTTCTAGCACCACCTTGTGAACAGTAAGAGTACATGACATCCCTGTATGTTCAGGGAGATATTAAGGCTTAGCTGCTAGGAAGATCCACAGAATTTCTTTGTGACCTAACACACTTGCTAAATAGCACAGGAGAAATTTCTGTCCTTACAGCTGTAAGAATCTCTTTTCAACTTTAATTTGTACTGCTTTACAGATAGGAATTTATACAAAAACTCAGCTTGACCTAATTTACTGGGGTTGGATGAATAAGTAACAAATTTTGACTTGCATTTTGCAGTCCTCAAATACTACAAACGCAACAGAATCTCCAAGAGGATGTCAGGCCTGTCAGAACACAGATTTCAAGAGTAATACCTAACAGCTTTCAGAGCCAATGGAGCAACTCTAATTGCAAAGACTGTAGCTTTATCAAAGCTGGAGGATTTGCAAGTTTGGCTTTACATAAAAACACAAAAGGGAATGGTGATTTAATACTAAGGTTGGACCCAGCCAACATGCTTCTGCTACAGCTGGTGTGATCTCTGTTACTAACCCTGCTTCAGCGTGTTTTATGCACATTTGCTTCTTCAAAAGATAACTTGCTGGTTGTGATCTCCTTTCTTGGTGTAGTAGATTACTAGGTTTAATACCTTAGGTGGCTAAGCAAGTGGCAGCTACTTAACCAAAAGAGCAAAGTTTACCAGCTGTTTTATGTAACTGAGGCTTAAAGATCAGCATAGCCTTCTAATGTCAGATTAGTGCTTTTGTACCAGATTTGTTTCTATTCCAAAACAGGGAGCAAAATGCTAGTGATACAGTGATGGCTGTCCAGTTGGCATACTGGAACACTTGTTTACTGAAAACTGGTACCTATGAAATGGCCACTCAAGAGTAGGGCTATTTAAAGTGGTGCCCTTGAGTGGCTGGCTTTTAAGGGCAAGGCAAAAAGCCATTAGGGCTTGCCTTCTGTGGGAAGCTGGGTTTTCAGGTAGCCGGCTCAGGGTTGACTCAGCCTTCCATCCTTCCGAGGTCGGTAAAATGAGTACCCAGCTTGCTGAGAGGAAAGTATAGATGACTGGGAAAGGCAATGGCAAACCACCCTGTAAAAAGTCTGCTGTGAAAACATGAAAGCAACGTCACCCCAGAGTCGGAAATGACTGGTGCTTGCACGTGGAACCTTTCCTTTCCTGTTTGGGAGATTTTCACCCCCTAAATGGGGGCAAGTACTTAGTCTTACAGCTATACAATAAGTCATTGCACATAAACAATGCTTGCTGAGCGAAGGCCCTCATGTTGGAATTAAAATGTCCTTGTTGCAGCTATTGTATGTCTATAGTCCTGCAGAGGCTGTCCCAGAGATGCGAGCAGTCATGCCTTACTATTGCCTCACAGTGATTGGTCAGAGCCTAGGAGCCAGTTTGGTGAAGTGGTTAAGTATGCAGACTCTAATCTGGGAGAACCAGGTTTGATTCCCCACTCCTCCATATGCAGACAGATGGTGTGACCTTGGGTCAGCCGCAAGTTCTCAGCAGAGCTGTTCTCTCAAGAGCAGTTCTTGAAAGAGCTCTCTCAGCCCCACCTATCTCACAGGGTGTCTGTTGTGGAGAGGGAAAGGGAAAGGAGATTGTAAGCCACTCTGAGACTCCCAAGTGAAGGGCAGAGTATAAATCTAGTCTCTTCCTCCTCCTCTTCTCTTCTGCAAGCAGGTGTGGAAAGCTGTCTTTTTCCTCTATAGCTCCAGGGGTGCTTTCACTAGGAGGGGAATCTAACTGATTTGATTGATCAAGAAGTGTACCATCCAGGAGTGAGAGACTGATGCACTGCCATCCAGGGAACACCTATACAGTTTCTAGGAATAGTCCCAGCCTTGGCACATTCTCAAATTCCTCTAGGAGATACTTATACTCTAGGAGGCTTATTAAAGGAGATTTCCCAGTTGGATATGTGATTAGGATTCACTGGTCAGTTCCTTGAAAACCTCTGCTGCTTCCATGTATTCTTTGCTGTATACTGTTGCTAGAGAACATCCTTTCAGACAGAATGCAAGGTTGCATTGAAAATATGCCATGGATTAGTCATACTTCAATAACCAGGAAATGTGCCTGGGGACGGGGGCTTTCTCAAGCCCATTGTCTCATCAAGAACAAAGGCTAAATGCCCAATTAGCAACTGTTAAACAATAACAACTGGTAATCTTTCCTGCCCAGTTGCCTTAAGTAATCCACACCAGTCCTAAAGGATCCTTTCAAAGGTAACTATACCCTTGTCCTAGATCCAGATATGCAGATATCAACATATCTTAAGCCATGTGATCACCTTGCACCAGCCCCATAGCTAGGTGCCATGGGGGAAGCAGGCCATGGAGGTGAGAGCAGGAAGCTGGGGACCACCCCTCTTCCTCCCCCATGTGTGAGAGCCAGTTTGGTGTAGTGGTTAAGTGTGTGGACTCTTATCTGGGAGAACCAGGTTTGATTCACCACTCCTCCACTTGCAGCTGCTGGAGTGGCCTTGGATCAGCCATAGCTCTGGCAGAGTTGTCCTTGAAAGGGCAGCTTCTGGGAGAGCTCTCTCAGCCCCACCCACCTCATGGTGTCTGTTGGGGGGGGAGAAGGTAAAGGAGATTGTGAGCTGCTCTGAGATTCAGAGTATAGGATGGGATATAAATTCAATATCTTCTATTTAGAGCCAGCCAATATGATGATTGGCTTGCCCTTTAAATGGTGTGGGACAGGCAAGGCAACGGCTGCTCTTGAGTGCCCATCCTGTGCAATTAAATTAAATTGCACAGGAATGGGAGGGAGAGGGGCAGCGCTGGGATGGAGGTGAGGGCCCCCCAAAACCCCTGTCAGGGGGCCAGGTCCCCATGGGCCCCTGGTTAGCTACGGGCCTGCCTTGCACCTTGTTCCTTTTTTCACTCCATCCTTGATATGGCCCCTCCTCTCCCCCAAAAGTTTAATCTGTTCCACAAAGTATCTGATGAGCTGCTTGTGTATTACAGTTTACTGCACAGATTGGGAGATCTTCCCTGTGGCACCACAAAGAACTCAAGAGAGGCCTGTATCCTATCACAATATTGAGCGAAGTTTGACACCTTCTAGCCTCCTGCCATTGAAGAAAACACTTTAAAGAGGAGGATGTTCCTCTGGCCATTGGTAGGATATGTCCCAGAGTGTCTACAGCATCTTTGTGAAGGTGGCCTCCATGCAAAAGATGTACTGTATGAGTCCAGCCTTAGATGAAATAAAAGGTTATGAGAACAGATGGGACTAAATAGGACAGTTCTTTTTAAGGCAAAGAGACAATACTTAACTGCAGGTGAATTTATTCTTGTGTCAGCTACTGTGTTAGTCATGTACTGTATTTGCAGAACCAGCCTCAGATTTCCACAGTTCTTTCCCCCTCTTGATGCAGGGAAGCTAGCCAGTCAGTATATCTAGTAGTACACTGGTTGGTCCCATACCATAAACAGCAGAAGCAGGTCACCCACAGACAAGGTAAAGGTCTATACACACTTGGGGAACTTTCCAAGTATACAAAAAACGTAAAGTAACCAAAGTACTTCCCCCCTTCCCGATATGATGAGAATTGAAGAGCTCTAGGCCAGAGGTTCCCAACCTTCTTTGTATGGTGACCCATCCAGAGTTGGCAAAGGTTTTGGAGGTGCTGTAAGTAAACTATGACCTTGGCATTCATCTATTCCAGCATTCTGTTTTCTACAGCAGGGGTCCCCAACCACCGGGCCATGACCTGCTAGCAAACGGGCCGCGGAGCGAGGCAGAGCAGCCCCGGACTAAAGAGGCAGCCTCGGAGTGAGGCCAAACTGCCTCATTCAACCACCCTGGTCCTGGACCAGCAGAAGGGGCAGCACTGCTGTGATCTTAACCTACCCCTCATTTATAGACTATCAGCTGATTGGCAGGGGTCTTTAAATGGGAGGGGGAGGCAGAAACAGCCCCAGTCTCCCCCCCATTTAAAGACCTCCCATGGGGAACAGGGATGTGGCGTGGATGGGGGGGCGGGTAGCCCGGGGTGACAAAAACCCCAGTGCCGCCTCCCCCACCAGTCCGTGGAAAGATTGTCTTCCATGAAACCGGTTCCTAATGCCAAAAAGGTTGGGGGCCACTGTTCTACAGCACCCAACCAGATGTTTCTGAAAAGCCACAAACAAAGGCTCCAGCTTCCCCCACTGTGAAACCCAGCCTCCTCCTACTCTGCCAGCTGAGCCAGGGTCAGAGTTTGAGGATACATGCTTGAGGGTGCTGGGTTGAAGAGATACACAAAGATTGCAGGGGACAAAGGGCTCAGAACAGCTTGGGTTGGTTGCCAGGTCCAACTCAAGAAATATTTGGGGACTTTCAGGGTGCAGCCAGGAGACTGGGGTGGAGACAGCAGCAAGGTTGTGACAAGCACAAATGAACTCCAAAGGGAGTTTTGGACATCACATTTAAAGAGACCATGCATCTTTTAAATGCCTTCCCTTCATTGGAAATCATGGAGGATGCAAGCACCTTCTTTTGAGGCTCATAGAATTGGACCCTCTGGTCCAATTTTCTTGAAACATGGTTGGGGGGGGGTTGATGAGAGGCACCAGATGCTATACTGAAAATGTGGTGTCTCTATCGAAAAATAACCCAGAACAAAACCCCAGAGCTCTGATACTCACAGATCAATTCTCTATTATAACCTATGGGAACTGGTCTCCATAGGGTATAATGGGGTGCCCAGCAGACATTTCCCCCCAGCTGTCTGATAACCCTGAAGCAGGGGGAGGGCCTCCAAACCAGGGCATCCCCTGTCCCCAACTGAGGATTGGCAGCTCTAGGTGCAGTACATCTTCCACAATGGCAGTGAAGAATGTAATGTAATGTCATTACTGTTGGCTCCCCCCCCCCATGTCATAAAGATGGGAGAGATGAGAAGGTGGCAAGAAGAAAAGGAAGATGATGGAAAGGACAGGAGCTGTCACTAGGACTGCCTTGCAAACCACTTCCAGAGGCTATGTGACCCACTTTTGGGTCCTCAGCCACAGGTTAAGAAACACTGCCCTAGGGTACTTAGATTGTCAAGAGCAGATGGGAGTCAGTGGGAAAGTCAGTATGCTCAAGCTCCTGAGAATCTGGCAGGAGGTAGGATTTGCAACCTATTTCCGCTCTCAGAGTTCCAAACTCATATCAATATATATAATTTTCAACATGGCCCCATCTGCAGCTACTTACATCTGGAGACTGAAGCCATGAACAGACAAGACAGATCTTTCTACAAATTTGAGAAAAGTGAGGCTTGCCAAAACATCTGAACTCTATAAAAAGGCAGGTAAACTCCAAAAATACAAGTAGCACCAGAAGGTTAAAAAAAAAATCGATTGCCCCCATAAGCTACAGTTAGGCAACGGCAACAATATTGCCTGCCTTCAAGCTTTGGTTGCTGTCAGTAAAAAGCAGGGGGAGGGGGAAGGGCCCTTTCTGGAGCTGTTTTGGTCTTTGAGGAAGGATTCATCAGTACCAGGGCTAGCAGCAACCACTGGGCAATATCACATGACTTGCATGACTCAACTAGGCCCAGCTCCTTGCTACTGTTCAACAGCAGCCACTCCAAGAAAGTCAATGTTGTATAGAAGTTAGAATTCCAGAGAAGGATATGAGAGACCCAGGTGTGGATCCCCAGTCTGCCACAGTGCTCAGGGGGTAACCTCAGGACAGTTTAACACTCTTACCCTAGCCTACCTCATAGGGTTGCTGTGAAGATAAAAAAGAGGAGAGGAGACTCATGTAAGCTGCTTTCTGTCTCGATTGTGGGGAGAGGAAGGGTATAGATGAAGCAAATAAATAATATACAAAGCTGCAGATTGGGTGCAGATAAAAGGTAAGTTGGTAAGTGAATAAGCAGGAGAGAAGGAAGCAGATAAAGGTGAGAATATGGGGGACTGCCAGGAGGAGGCAAAGAGGAATTAGTGTAGGGGAATACAGGAGAAAGTGAGATTCTTCCCATAAGTCCATAGGAGATCCCCTCTATGCAACTGAGCTCAGCCTAGCCTGGTAGCTGGAAACAGAGTTTTCCCAGAGAAAGACTCCCAAGGGAAAAGCTGAAGGGGGGATAAAGTGAGGACTTTCAGGAAATTAAAAGAGGAAATACTGGGGGGGGGGGATTAGATGCCCCATTTACCCACCCCATTTCTCTGAAAACAAAAGGGAGCACTCCCAATTGGTGGAGCTATATGATCCCCCACCAGCAGGTGTCTCTCTAAGCTCCATAACATAGGAAAACTCAGCCAGACGTGGGAGAAGTGAGTTTCAAAACTGATTTAGAATGATTTTAGCAATCACTTTAACCTCTGGTTTTGGTGTTGTTGCTCCAAACCCAGCAAGCCACCTAGTTCTAAATAATTTGGTTTGCCAAAATTCTACATAGTGGGTCAGTGTTAAGGGTTCTCTAAGTACTTATCAGGGGGCTTCAAGGGCAAATGATGGTGCTGAATTCCGAGATGTCAATCTAAGCTGGACTACAGGCTTCAACAATAATAAAAAGGGGGTAAACAAGAAAATGGGGAGGACACAGACTGTACCTACCTATTACCTCTCATCACAGCCACAAACCAGATGCCTGAAAGTAACTCCAGAGTAACTCTACATTGCTCTATTACAGCAATGGAACAAAGTTTTAGTCCAGTGGCACCTTTAAGACCTAAGTTTGGATTCCCCTTGCAATCACACAGGATTTATTGATCAAGAAATTGCTTTACCAGACTCTCTCAATTGCACAGCAGAGCTACTGAGCCAAGCTTCTCTGCCCTCCATTGTCTGAGGTTCCTCCCTCTCCTCATCCCCTGAGGAGGGAGAAAAAGAGTGAGACCTTACTTTGCCCAGTTTCCTCAATCACACGGGAGAGAGACAAAGGACCTTTAAGACAAACAAAGTTTTATTCAAAGTTTAAGCTTTGCTACAGAGGGGGGGGGGGGAAAGAGAGAGTTAGTTTTGTTGGGCTGTTATGCCAGGGCTCTCCAGGGTGCAACTCTACTCCCCTCCTCTTTTTCACAGTATTTATACCCTCATGATCCAGTCTTGACAAAATTGACTAAAGTTGAGTGTGGCAGTGAAATAGTTAATGGCATGATAGCTACGGGGGGGGGGGGGGGGGGACTCTGTGGTGCCCCTCTTCTCTTGGTGTCCTATGCATGTGTTTATTTTGCTTAATGGCTAATTCAGAGCTGAAAACATGACTCCTGGGTTTTATGGTGTTGAAAGTGGCATGGGATGTGAGGAAGGGAAGGCTCAGTCCCCTCCTTCTGCCACACCGTGCTCTGCAGTCGACCCCCCCCCCCCCCCCGCACTGTTATTTTGAAGGTGGGTTATGGTCAGAGCTGAAACTCAAGTCAGGTTGGGAGAATCCCCAACCCGATTCAAGTTTCTTATCTTGTGTAATGAAATTTGTTGTGTACAGAAATTTTTCTTTCCTGAGGCAGCAAAGGGAAAGAGTGACTCAGCAGTTATGTGCCTGAGAGGAACACCAGCCAACCAGAACATGTAGTCCATCTCCCCACCAAGCCTTGATTGGTGTCATACTTGATTGGTGTTCCTGGGCACAGTGTGTTGTCCAATCACCATGCTGACTCACTGACTTGGGGAATGTTCTCATATTATATAATCAGGTTCACACACAGCTTGCCTGAGTCATTCCCATTATTGGGTAGAGGGGGAGGGAATTTCACACTATTCCACCACTTCCCATGTCATTTGGGGATGGGTATATATTTTTTATAAAACCCGAGCATGCATGCAGATGAAGAGAGAGAAAGACTGCACCCTCCCCCAGTTTATCTCACAGTTGAAGTATTTAATTTTCTCCAAGTTAGCACCCTGGTACCTTGATGGGCAGAACAAAGTAAATAGTTAAACCCTGGCTGGGAGACACCTGCTGAAATGAAGCTAGTTGGTATAGGATTTAGTGCCCTTTTACAGTTTCTGTTCAGAAGTAGAACCTCATCTCCCACCTACATTGACCTCAATGGCTCAAAAAGGATAGAGATTTTTTTTAAAAAAAAAATCATATTGAAGCCTGCTCTGTAAGGTAAGATTTCAGTGTGTTTTAAAGCAGGGATGCTTTCTCCTCTTAAGTGTCACAGGAGGATCTTGGTGTAAGGACTGTCATCTATGGGATGCAAAACTCATGTTCTACCACTGAGCTACAGCTCCTAACATCTTCCCTGACCTCAGGGAATTTGAACACAAGGCTTCTATTTTTTTTTTATTTACATATTTATACCCCATTTTTCTCCACAATGGGGATCTCAAAGTGACTTCCAGTGTCATTTCCCCATCATTCTGTTTCTGTCCTCACAACAGCCCTGAGAAGCAGGTTAAGCTCAGAATGAATGGCCTAAAATCACCCAGTGAGCTACCACAGCAGAACGGGAATTCAAACTGGGGTCACTCAGAACCTCCTAGCCCAGCACACTTAACTAGTACACTACACTGGCTCTAGTGAGAATTGTGCCCCTAGGCCAGCAAGTCCATGTATGTGGATAGCATTCTGAGCTGAGGATCTGAAACAACCTGTCTTGTACTTACTCAATAGTGAATGAAAGATACTTGACACATGCTTGGGGACACATTTTCTTCTTTAGAACTGCATCACATTTCCCAAGACTGATCTATGAGACATGACACAGGTGAATCCTGACTCAAATTAAATGCCGGAATCCCACAAGTCTTGGTACTTTCCTTTCAGCAGCATAGCCTTTTTTCTTATAATTGCCTCAACAATCTCTTTTTAATCTCTGCAGCTCATCCATCAGTGGAATGAGATCTGGGGATAAAAGTAGGATATGCAACACCAAATTCAAGCCATTTGTAATAAACCCTCTGATTCTGCTCCAATCTGGTGTTCATAAATCCCTCTTTAAAAAAAAAAAACCCAGCAAACACACACACAGAGAAAGAAAGCCCTTGCAAATATGTCTTTAATAAAATCTTGCCCATTAGAGCTGTGAACAGAAGGGATTTTTCCCATCTGTTGAGCTCCAGACAAAAAGATTGACAAGGTTATTATTGCCGAGACAGAAATGTTCTCTCTTTGCCTTTATCGTTTCAGTATCTTCTTGCCTGGCTTTTTTTTTTTAAAACATAGGATCTGTTATTGCTGAAATACATCTTATTTAATGCTCTTGGCCTCAAATCAGCAGTAATCGTGAGAAACTGCAAGGTCAGAGAGAGTGGGAAACAAGATGAAAAGAAAAAATTGTGATAATGGAGACTTGTGCTGAAGAGGCAGAGGGCAGAGTGTTTTGGCAGACTGTTTATTAAGAGCCCTGCACCACCAGTCCTCTCAGGACACAAAAGGGAACCAATTTCTCTTGCTCACGTGAAGCAAACAAGAAAGTCTGAATTAACAGAGGCATTTCCCCCCAAAGCCAGCATCAAGACAAGAAATCCAATGGTGAGCAGGAGTAACCAACAAGAAACAGAGACGCTTGGAAGGTGTGGGGGAGAAAGGCAAATCTGGCTGTCATAATTAGTGCCTGGAGATCTTTGGCTATGCACATGTTATTAGCAACATTACTAATCTGAACATGAGACCTAATGTGCAAAACCACAGGAGGCAAATGAGCATCAAAAAGGCAGCAGCAGTATGCCAGTGCACACATTTTTCACTTGTGAATGATCAGAAAATTCAACCAGAGGGGCCCACATTGATCTGATCTATTATTCCAGCTCACAAGACATACAAGGAATGGTGATCATGGAAGAGGATTCAGAGTAGGAAGGATGAGGAACTAGATATGTAGTAATGCTCTTCAGAGGCTGCTAGGTGTTTAGGCATGGAAAATCTTCACCTTTGGGAATCTGCAGCCTTCAAAAGGTGTATGCTTTATTTGTTTATTGGCCACCTTTCTCACTGGGACTCAAGGTAGATTACACAGAGTTAGTCAATACAATCAACAGGATGGGACATTCAATAATATTTAGGAGGAAGAAACAAAACATGTCTGTACATAGACTTTAATATTAATTCCTTCTCCCCATGAAAACCTGGGAACTGTATTTCCATGAAAACGGAGCCTGCCATGATGATTAAAGGGGGCCTCAGTATTCAGAGGCAATAAACCTCTGAAACCCAGTCCTGGAAGTCAGTATCAGGGGAGCGCAAGTGATTGGATGGCAGTGTGATACAGGATGCTGGACTAGATGGACCATTGGACCGGTTCAACCAGGGCTCTTCTGTTCTTAAAGAGATATCTCAGCATCTTCACCAAACTGTAAATCCCAGGACTTTTTAATGGAAGCCATGATACATATTTTTAAAATGTATAAAACTAGTTTACTATCACAGAGACTGCATCCACACATTGCTTGATATTGTACTATCGTTGTACTATAGGAGTTATGTCCGCACAGAAAAATCCTCTTGCCAATCTTAGCTGTAACACAATCGTAGCAGAATATCCAACTGTGTGCAAATGCAGTCAGTGTAGATGTGGCATGAGCTTTTTAAAAAATGACTCATGAAGATCATATATGTGTTGTAAGCTAAGAGGAATGGTGCTTGGGCTCTGCCCATAACTGGCATCCAGTGCTGGGTCATTTAGAGCCCAATGGGCTGGATCGGCTGCTGTCCATCCTATTCATAAATAGAAAGGCTGTGCCTGTCCCTGAGAAGAGACCAAACCTCAGGCCTTGTCATAGATCATGGACAGACTGTGGGATAGAATATGTCTTCAGAGGCTGCTTCTCCTGTGTGTGTGTGTGGGGGGGGCAGATATCCCTGGAGGGATGGCAATCTACTTCTCTGTGCTCCAGGACTGTGGACACAGCAAGTGCTTATAGATTAGCAACAATGGCACCATGCAATGGCAACAATGGCACCATGCAATGGCCCAATACAGATGATCTATCAAGACAATGAGATGCCTTGATCAAAACAATAGATCAGGGGTGGCCTACAGTAGCTCTCCATTGGCCATGCTGGCTGGGGCTGATGTGAGTTGTAGGCAAAAAACATCTGGAGAGCTACCATTGGCTACCCCTGCAATAGATTGAAACTGTTGATAGTGATTTAACACCCTACCAGCCTCTTCTTTAGGACCAACTGGAAAAGCCTGACTTTTTCATACCTTTCTCCTGTATTCTTCAAACTATCTTTATCAAAGCAGAGACAAATTCTTCTCTTACCCAGTGGTTAGCAAAGTTTCCTGTGAATGAGCAAGGCTAGCCCAAAAAATCAAGCTGGGTTCACAGAGCAGTCAGTGTAACAGAGCTAGAGAAATACAAAAAAGTGAGTAAGATGCTCAAGGAAAACCATGCTTTTTCCACTGCATGAGATTCTTGTTGTTTGACTTTATACTTTTCTGTCCCAGCTGTACGGGGCCTATGCTACTGACCACACTTCAATTTGTTAATGACAACATGGCTTTCTCTTGGACTATCCCCCAGTATCTAACATTCATTGCAGGGCCCCTCAACTTCCTTATTCCCATTGGTACATGAAAGAAAAAGGTTGCTGCTTTTCCTTTCTACTACAACAAGAAACTCTAGACTGAAATGCACTCTGGACAGTCCTGGTTTAACATCCTAATGTAAATTCTGCCAAGACATCTGTGTCTCCTGTTATGTATCTTGAGGACTAGAAACCTGAGCAGTTTTGTTTTGTCCATTATGGTTGCAACCTGTCTTTCCTGCATAATCAAAAATCTGTCTGAAAGCAAATGGGAAACATACCACAGGGCAAGTTCTGTGAGAATCAGGGGAAGTGAAAGAGCATAACATAAACATGGTGATGGCAACATTTTGTTGGAGAGTTGAGCAAATGCTTTGGGGAAATCTTGACAGTCTCTGATTTGATCACTTTTACTTAGTTGCCAACCTCCAGGTGGTGGCTGGAGATCTTCCACTATTACAATTGATCTCCAGGCAACAGAGATAGGTTCCCCTGGAGAAAATGGCTGCTTTGGAAGGTAAACTCCATGGCATGATATCCCACTGAGGACCCTCCTCTCCCCAAGCCCTGCCCTCCTCAGGCTTCACTTCCCAAACTTCCAGGCATTTCCCAACCCAGAGGTGGCAACCCTACTTTTATTACTAGACATTATGACACATGAAGCTACCATATTGAGACAGGGCATTAAATCATCTATTTATCTATTTCCATTGTTTATAGCCCACCATTCTCAATGTGACTCAAAGTGGATTTCACAGAGTAAGTCAAACAATGTAATAGAATTTGGATTGTAGAAATATGGAGCCAACCTGAAATCTAAGAGGTGAAGCAAAACCTAAGTGTTAACAGGACACATAACATGATACAATAGGAACCTACTTACAGAGATAGATAGTACTATCTATACACAGTGGTATAGTCCCCAGCAATGTTCCCTCTAAGCTGTGAAGTCTTGTGAACAAAAATTCTACTTTATGAGCAACTGGCATTAAAGTTGTGAGCTACTGCTTCAATCAGTGTGCTCTGGGACCATTTTTCCTGAACTAAGACAAAAATGTGTGAGCTTGAAGCTAAAAACTGTGAGCTAGCTCATACTAATTCCGTTTAGAGGGAACACTGGTCCCCAGCCCCCTATTCTGGCTTACAGCAGCCACTCTATGGCTCAGTTTGTTTCTCCAGTTCTGCTGCTTGAGAACATTCAGCCGAGTTGCTGGAGATTGAACCTGGGACCTGTGAAAGGCTACTGTCTACCACTGAGCCCTGCATCCTCTCCTACCTAAAGCATAAGTTGCTGCTGAACTGGATCCAAAGCAAAATCTTAAATTTGAAATTTCATGCTTGGAAACAGCATGTGTATGTGTGCTGTGTGGATAATGCTCCAAGGTTTTTTTCCCTCCCAAAAAGTTCTTTAAAATTTTGAAATAGAAATGTTGCCAGATTTCAAATTTATATGGAATATGCTTCATTCCAAGAAAAATGAGAGACAAAAATATCAGTTCTCCATGAAGAAAATAAGAAAGCAATCCTTAGAGGAACATGAACAGCAAGTCTGATGTGGCCCCTTTGGCAAAAATTGAAGCATATCTTGTTATCAGCGAAGCAGTGCTGTGTAGTGATTAGAGAGCTGGACTGAGTGGGAGGTTCTTGGTTTTGATTTGTCCCATTGAGGTCCTAAAACTTGTTGTTTCTCAGCCTTCCTAGAAGAAAAATGGGATAAGCGTATGCATATCCAACAAACACTTATCCGTGTTCCAAGGAAAGTGGGATATAAATGTGAGGAATTAAGGAATACTTGAACTGAATTGGGGAGTGGAAGTGGTAGAAGTAGTCCAGCAGAGAAGGTGGGGAAGCAGGTTTGTCCATTCAATAAAAGGTGACATACACCAAAAATTGTGGGGTCAGAGAGCAATGCCAGTGTCTACAAAGAAAGCCATTCCTGCACTTTGGCTTCTTTTACAAAGGAATAAAAAAAGTGGTGGGAGATTTCAGTTTTAATTTGAGTTCACACAGTCAGTTTGTTTCCTCCAGGCAGATCCTCTGAACAATATGGGCATTGGGTATCTTATGACACATTTCCAAAAAGACAAGGCAGAGAGAATCCAGAGATTCCCCCCCACACACACACACACACACCCAAATCAGAATTCCCACACCCAAACATTAACATTTTAGCTATTTGGATGGATCCCTCTCTAGGAGTTAGTTTGAGCTAGAATTTACCATAGCCCCATCATCTTAAAACCCAAACTTGCTTTCTAATGAACACATGAAGCAAATATCTACAAATGTGGGATGTACATTTGTCTCAACAGTTAACTACCATACTGTATCCATGCTCACATTTTGGATTTGGAAAAGAGTTTTTGTTTAGGGCTCTCTCTTTATCCAGACAGGCTTCTGCCTTTTCTCTTTAGAAAATGGCCACCAGCACCCCTCCCATCTAGAACTTTTGATTTCCAAAGCTGGATACATATTAGGGCTGCCAATCCCCAGTTGGGAGCATGGGATCTCCTGGTTTGGAGGCCCTCCCCTCATTCAGAGTTATCAAAAATGGGGTGGGGGAATGCCTGCTGTGCACTCCATTATACTCTATGGAGACTGGTCCCCATAGGGTATAATGGAAAATTGATCCATGGGTTTCTTGGCTCTAGGGGTTCTGGGTTTTTTTTTTAAGCAGAGGCTCCAAATTTACAGCATAGTATCCAGTGCCTCTCCTCAAAACACCCCCCAAGTTTCACCCCCAATTCTATAAGCCCCCAAAGGAGGTGTCTCTATCTTCCATGATTTCCAATGAAGGGAAGGCATTTAAAAGGAGCACTGTCCCTTTAAATGTGGCATCCAGAACTCCCTTTGGAGTTCAGTTGTGCTTGTCACATCCTTGCTCCTGGCTCCACTCCCCCAAAGTCCCCAGATATTTTTTGAGTCAGACCTGGCAACCCTAACACATATCCTAAACTTATCCTCCCCCCCACACACACACCATGACCACCTGCATGCCTTGGGTGCCTTTGCTTCCTTCCCCTCTGGTGCCGAGCAATTACCCCTTCACCCCCTTGTGGTCAGTACTCACCCCATTGACCCCAAGGCTCCAGTGGACCTCTCTGGGAGCAAATTTGTGGAGCAGGGCAGCACCAGTCACAGCTCCAAGGAGCTGGGCAAGATTTCCAGAGGGAGATGCGGAAACCCAGCAAGAAAGCCACAGTCATGGTCTACTTGGACCCTGTTGATGTGGCCCAAAGCCTGCGCCATGGTGCTAATGGCCAGGCCAAAGGTGAGTAGTCTGGACTCGGCAGAGGGAAGAGCTTAGGGCCAGGGCAAGCCTGAGCCCAGGCCCACAAATACTATTACGCCAGTCAGTTCAGCCAAGAAGGCTGAGTCAAGTAACTGGAGCACAGTTCCCACTTCATGGCAGGGCAGTTGAGTGACAGGAATGGCAGGAACAGATTCTCTACTCTGTAGCTCCTCTGAGCTCAGCAGGAACACTCTGAGAAGTTTTTATATGGCTCTTTGCCTCAGGCAGGAGGAATCCTGCCCAGCCACTGAGGAGCTACTCCTGCATCTTACCTACTACAGTTACCCCATCTAAAGCAGTCAGGCACACAAAGGAAGAAGCAGCATGGGGCAAAGAAGGGGATAGATAAAACAAAGGGGTCACAAATGCACAGAACCCAGGTGGATGTGCACCTGACCTGTTAGAGCCAGTTTGGTGTAGTGGTTAAGTGTGCGGACTCTTATCTGGGAGAACCGGGTTTGATTCCCCACTCCTCCACTGGCACCTGCTGGCATGGCCTTGGGTCAGCCATAGCTCTGGCAGAGGTTGTCCTTGAAAGGGCAGCTGCTGTGAGAGCCCTCTCCAGCCCCACCCACCTCACAGGGTATCTGTTGTGGGGGAGGAAGGTAAAGGAGATTGTGAGCCGCTCTGAGACTCTTCGGAATGGAGGACGGGATATAAATCCAATATCATCATCTTCTTCTGTGTGCACAAGTCCCCTGGAAGAAGATTGAACAGGCCCTCCTCTGCATCAGAACTGAGATGCAGGGCTCCATCCTCAAAATGAGAGAGAGAGCCCATCCTTTCCCATCTTGGCCTTTGTTCCCTGGAACTTCTCCCAAGGTGGAACCAGCAACTGCAGGTTCTGGAGTTCAGAACAGCGTAAATAACTGTCTCTCAACTATGCAGCTCATTCTCTACACATGCATGTGGCATGCAAGAGAGTTCTTAGCTGGGGCATGGACCTGGGTAGGGGCAACGTGTACGGTATTCACATTCCAGCTGCCTAGTTGCATTTTTGCAATGCTTGGCAGAAGGCTTATTCAGTGGATAGACATGGTGTGATTTCACAGCCTTTTTGCTCCCTTATAAATTCTATAGACCAAAACTCCCGCCTGGTTCCTTATCAATGAGATCCATGGTTACGCCCAACACATGGAGCTAAAGTTGCCAACTGGCTAGTTTTTCAACATCTGGGCTGGTTGCCAATCCAGGTAATAAAAAAGCCAGGAGATATATTGCCATTCCTGGCAACACAGCCAGCAAACTTGAGTCAGTCCTGATACCCGCTTTCCTGTGTCCACTAAGCTGTTACACATCAGCTGGGAGCAGGAAAAGGCACTCTGGCTGTCACATTCAAGGGATCGTGGAAGTCCCAACCTTGGTATGGGATCCTGAGTCTTCACAGACATTGGAACAATCTTCTTAAGGTGATATTTTGGGAAAGAGAGTGAGACTGAGTGGGAGAGAAGCTACTTTTATTTGAACTGAATTTGTTCTCTGTTGAATGCAAGGATAGATTGGAAACACGTTTCAAAAAGCAATGCGATAAATACAGTTAGGAGAAATGCTGTGAACAGCAATTAAATAGTCCAGAGCAAATAGTCCAGTGCATATTTAACAATTCCTAGTATGTCGACCCATCTCTTGTCCTACCAGAGCCCACCTGTTGTTGCCAACCTCCAGTTGGTGTCTGGAGATCTCTTGGGATTACAACTGATCTCGAGGCAATAGAGATCAGTTCACCTGGGGAAAATGGCCACTTTGGATGGTGGACTCTATAGCATTATAGTCCAGTGAGGATCCTCACCTCTCCAAACCCGCAGGCTCCACCCCCAAAATCTCCAGGTAGAAGAAGAAGAAGAAGATATTGGATTTATATCCCGCCCTCCACTCCGAAGAGTCTCAGAGCGGCTCACAATCTCCTTTACCTTCCTCCCCCACAACAGACACCCTGTGAGGTGGGTGGGGCTGGAGAGGGCTCTCACAGCAGCTGCCCTTTCAAGGACAACCTCTGCCAGAGCTATGGCAGACCCAAGGCCATGCCAGCAGGTGCAAGTGGAGGAGTGGGGAATCAAACCCGGTTCTCCCAGATAAGAGTCCGCACACTTAACCACTACACCAAACTGGCTCTCCCAAGGTATTATTTCCCAAGCCAGAGTTGGCAACTAACCTGTTGGCATGTGTGTGTGGAGTTTCCAACAGAGAAGCAAAAGGTGAGGAAGGGTGAGGCAAAAGGTTGGCACACATGAGAGAAAGAGAGAGATCATGTTTAAGATGAAAATGAAAGGAGGCAATACCAGTATGGTATTTCAAGGGTTAGAGCCCTGTGGCGTAGAGTGGTAAAGCTGCAGTACCGCAGTCGGAGCCCTCTGCTCATGACCTGAGTTTGATCCCAGTGGAAGCTGGTTCAGATAGCCAGCTCCAGGTTGACTCAGCCTTCCATCCTTCTGAGGTCGGTAAAATGAATACCCAGCTTGCTGAGGGGAAAGTGTGGGTGACTGGGGAAGGCAATGGCAAACCACCCCATAAAAAGTCTGATGCTTGCACAGGGGACTACCTTTACCTACCTTTAATTTCCAGGGTTAGCTAAATGAGGCTAGCAGGAAAGGGAAGTTGAGCTTTGAGAGAAGCTGCAAAGCCCAGGGGCAAAAGGAGAAATGGGGCCAGAGTAAACAACCAGCAGAGAAAGACAGGATCACTACAAGCTCCATGTGAACAGAAGAGGGAACAGAATATGTTATTGGGCAGGTCCGCATAAGGGATGCTTTGGGTAGGAACAGAATGTTAGTTATTGTCCCTCAAACACCAGTTTTGGCCTATGTGTGGGGAGATCTCATGGAGTCACAAGAAATAAGGGGTATAACAATTTGATGGGTGTGCCAGCAACAGGTGGCATTGTGAGAATTGCCACCAAATGCCCCACTAATAAAGGAGGAATGGGGCTGGGGAGGGTAGCTGAGGGACCTCTAGGACAGGTGCCCCACAGGAATTATTCCAGTAACTTTAATAGCCAGTCCACCTTGGATTGTCAATCCCCAGTTGGAGGCACGGGATCCCTAGTTCGGAGGCCCTCCCCTGCTTCAGGGTCATCAGAAAATGGGGGGTGGAGGTGGGAAATGTCTGCTGGGCGTTCTATTATTCCCTATGGAGACTGATTCCCACAGGGTACACGTAACTGCTATATGTAACTGCTACACATAACTGGCTCTCATTGTATAGGTACAGGTGTCAGAGAGACTGTGGTTCTCTTTTATATACATGTGCAAAAGTAAACAAACATTTTCCTCTGTGTTATGTGTGAAAATGTGTTAAGTGTGGTGGTGCTTGCAACTTTGGCCTTCCTAAACATGACACCTGTGGCTAAGACCACATTAGCTTTGTTCTTAACTGTGGTTTTGCAGCAAAGTTTTCTATGAGCAGTAAACTGAAAGTCTCTTTGTTGAATACATTATGTGTAAATCTTTCAAGTGGCGTGACTCTGGTCACATTGTTATGTTAGGAGATCAAGATATTTTTGGAAGAACCTGTAATAATAGCAGAAGATGTTCTAGATGCAGAACAATGGGTGTGTATTTCTGGGGAGGAGGTAGATACTGTTTTGACAAGATGAAGTGGGAAAGGGGAGCATGTCATTAGAGGAAGAAAATGAACTGATTCTGTTCTCTTCTCCAGATTGCCAAAAAAAAGAAAAAAAGAGTTGGAGATGGCAATTGGTTCCCATTAGTTCCTCTTCTGTAATCAGAAGCATTTGCTATGAGAATTTTTGCAGCAATTCTCAAGTTGTCTCAACATTTTTATCTAACTATCCATCCATTCATCCTGCAGTCAATACTTGGTTTTTCAGAGCAGCTTATAATTAAACATTTAAATCACAATATTAAAATTCCAGCAAAAACAGGTATAGTGGCATCAATTACAAAACACGTAACATTAAAAATATCTCATAATAGTCATAACATTCTCCTAGAGAGGCACTGTAATGAAACATTGGGCTGCTGGGGCAAACATCAGTTCTTGTTACTTTGCAGATGTGATGTGCTTTTAACTCAGCTGCTATCATGCTTACTATTGGCAGCAAGGCAGCCTGCTTCACTGGAACTATCTCTTGCTTTCCCAACAAGCAGATCCATTTTATGCACCAAAGAGAATGAAACGGTATACTGAGAATTCTGGACTGTACCTATCAAATCAGGTTGCAGATGAGAAAATCACATTTTAGCCCCCATACACACATCTAAAAAGATCTGCCTGTAGTTAACTAGCATACTTGAACAAACATGCTAGCATTTTTTGAAGCAAATTTGAGATACTTACTGGCAAGATACATTATGCAGCATAAAATAGATTGAGATGGTAGAGTTCTGGATTGAATTGTTTTAGGCTGCAGGTGGGGTGGTAACATTAGGTCATTTTAGACTCTTGCCTTCATGGTCCTACAGACCATGGGCATTCATGGTCCTACATTAACGTGAGGCATTCTGGGAACTACAATTTCCAGAATTTACTGGGGAAGTAGAAGAATAAAGATAGAGGTAAGCTGGTTGGAAATCATCTATCTCTAACATCATCACACACTCCCAATCCACACTGAACCAGCATGGCTGGTGCCCTCTACTTTCCCCCCAAAGTCTGGTTTGGATAGCATCACTGTCCTACAGAGGAGGATGGGTAGTGGTGTGCATAACTGCTCTCCTGAGTCATTGATTCTCAATTCTCCCCCCTTCAAGCTGTTTTCCCCCAATGCAGCTGCTTTTAAAAGTCCTTGGGGGGGGGGCGGATTAAAGACTGCTGGAAGGAGTGACTGGTGCCTTGGGTGTATGCATATAAGCTGCAGCATTCCCTTACACTTGGTAGGGATACTAATAGGGCTGCCAGGTCCCCCCCTCTTGGCCACTGGTGGGGGATATGGGGTAGGGTTTCCAGATCCACGTTGGGAAACACCTGGAGATTTGAGGATGGGGCTTGGGAGGACATGGATCTCAGTGGGGTACAAGTCCATAGACTCTACCCTCCAAAGCATTTATTGTCTTCAAGGAAACTGATCTCCATAGTTTGAAGATGAGCTGTAATTCCAGGGAACCCCCAGTCCCTGGGGGCCCACCTGGCGACTGGCATCTCTAGTTACTAGCCTCAGTATGGAGGCTGGAGATCTGGAATTCTGACTGATTTCCAGACTGCAGAGATCAGTTCTGTGGAGGAAATGGCAGCTTTGAAGGGTGAACTCATGATATCAAATCCCCACTGAGCTCCCCTCTCCAGAAATTCTGCCTTTCCCAAGCACTTCCCCCAAATCTACAGGAATTTCCTAAGCGGGAGTTGGCAAGCCTGATATTCCCTGCCCGCCCCTGTCTTAGCAATATGTGTGATCCTTGGGGTCAGATGCTGGTAATGTCTAGTTTGGCCCTTAGGAAGTGAGGGAAAGAAAATTAAGCCCAGGGATTCTTGAGGAGGCTGACATTGTGCTTAGGTTGCCAACTGCCTGGAGAGGAAAAAAAGCTTACAAAGCTTCATGGGATGGTATTTATGTTATCTACTTTCATGCCATGAAAAGCTTCAGCAGCCCAGTGCCACACATTAGGCCTCTGTTAAAGGGACAAGACATTTTTCTCCAGGCCTATTGGCAACCCCTGTAGTCTGCCAAACAGTTTTATCCTTTCTGCCTACATAATGCCAGATTAGATGTTCCTGGACTGCTTTGGAGATTATCAGAGTCAAGCATTAGCATAAATGCTGAACCCCCGCAGTGAGGATCAGCTGTAAAACTGAAGAAGCTCAGCTCATCTCTGACGACATCCTGCCAGGGTGATGCTCAGAGGAGGCCAGCCATACATTATCCCATCCTGCACAGGATGTCCTTCTGGCCTCTTTATCCCCCAAGAAGCCCAATTGTTACAGCCCCTTCTCCACAATTAGCACATGGCCTTCTACTGTTCATTGTAGTCCAATTTAAACTTTAATGCTGAATGAAGATTTCCAGGGTAATTATGCCTTTGAAATGACCACAGTTATTAAAAAATATATTCTGGTGGGTAACCATGTTGGTCTGAAACAGCAGAACAAAGTTTGAGTTCAGTGGCACCTTTAAGACCAACTAAGAATGGGCGTTTTCGCACTGACCTTACTCCGGAGCGACGTCCCTCTTCACCGCGCAGCATCTGCGCGGATTTCGCACTAATTGCTCCGCAGAACCCGGAAGAGCCGCAAAGTCCCGCAGCTTTTGCGTCGCAAATGTAAACTGGTTTTTGGCGGTTTACATTTGCGACGCAAAAGCCGCGGGACTTTGCGGCTCTTCCGGGTTCTGCGGAGCAATTAGTGCGAAATCTGTGCAGACGCTGCGCGGTGAAGAGGGATGTCGCTCCGGAGTAAGGTCAGTGCGAAAATGCCCAATGATTCCCCACTAGCCTTGTTCCGGTCTCATTGCTCCTTTTCCTGTGGCACTTCTGCTGGATTTCGCACAACCTGCCCTGGGGTGGTGAGTTGCCCTACTTCTTTTCAATTTCCCTCTTCAGCAGGCAGGATCCTCTGAAAACCAGCTTCTGTCAGGGGCAGCTTGTGCGAAATCTAGCAGAAGTGCCGGCGGGAAAAGGAGCAACGAGACCAGAACAAGGCTAGTGGAGATTCGGTCTTAGTTTTATTCAAAGTATAAGCTTTTGTGTGCATGCACCCACAATAAAACTTGATGGGTCTTAAAGGTGTCACTGGACGTATAAATATGTGTAATGGGAGTAGCAAGCTCTGATGGGAGGAGAAGACCAGGAGAACAGCTAGAGCACACAGAGAAATGAGAAGTTCTCTGCTTCCTGTTGTTTAGACTACCAGGCTGAGATACACCAGGGATGGGAGATATTGCATCATGCTTGAGTACATAAAGTAATGTCTGCACACATGTTGCTGTCTGAAGACAGGCTTATGACAGTTACAAACAGCCCACAGTGAATGAATCTTCTTACAACACTACTCTGTGGATCAAGCACAGAAGAATCAGGACTAAGGATGGGCACGAACCGATCCACTAATCAGGCCAATCTGTGGTTTGTTCTGAATCATGCCCAGACTGGAAAACAAACCCCCTTGTTTCCTTGGGGTTTCACTGGGTTCATTTTTGTGGTTCATTTTCCCAGACAGCCTGACAATAATTCAATCAATTCCTAGGCAAAGCTGGGGGTGGACTTCTGGGAGCCCTAGAAACACCCATAGAAGTTGTCCATAGCTTGATTCATGGAGCTTCCATTCTGCTCTATGGGAACAGACTCCCTGACTCTGCTGCTTCCACTTTATGGTATTAAGAGAGAAGAGTTAGTTGTCATGAGAGCTGAAGCTGAGTTTTCCTGAGGGCACCTGCTTTGGGGGGCTATAACTCAGACATTCCAAATCCAGTCACCAAGCTTGAGGGTGGATGGAAGGTAGCCTGCTGAAGAGTTTTACACCTCCTGAACCAAACAAAACAACAAACCACAAACTGGGTCGGACTTGCCTGGACTGTCCAGGTAAGGCCAGCAGCCTCTGAGCCCAAACTGCTAGGAGCAGCAACAGACCAAAACAGAAACCCAGAGGCACCTTAAAGGCCAACCACATTTATTCCAGTGTAAGACATTATGAGTCAGTGCTCATTTCATCCATCTGATAAAGTGAGCTCTGACTCAAAAAAATTTTTGCTAGAATAAATTGTATTTAAGGTGCTGCTGGGTCTCTTGCTTATCCCACTGCTTACAGACTAACATGGCTACCCATTGAAAAGCAGCTATGACAACCACAGTTCTGTTTGTGTGTTTGAGGGATGAGTGGTGCGTGGGCTGTATTCTTTCTGTGCTAAAAAGAATGAGGGGAGGGGAATTTACAGAGGAAAAATGAGATTTGGACAGTGATCACAGTTTATATCTGAACAGAGGTGGCAAAACTAATCCATGCTCTCTCCTTTCTTTATATTCCAGCATCAATTATACAAACTACTGAAGAAAGCAAGATATGACTGTTGAGAAATTTTATGTGGGAAATTGTTTAAACTTTCCCAGACAGTTCAATGGCTGCTGGATCACAAAAGAAATGGAGAGATCTTTAGTATTGAAAAATATATATTTTATTTCTAAAAGGATAGGGTCACTGGGATGAAAATAATAACACTATAGGCTACATCCTTACTCTATCACTAACAAGCTTGGTACTCAGTCAGCTCTGCCCAGATCCAAAGCTGCCAACTGCTCTTCTTTTAACCATTGTTTTCAACCCTCACCTTAACATTCCATTAGGTCTCATCTCATTGGCAGTAAGCCAGATAGCCCTTCCTGAGTCAGCTAAACAGTACAAACTGGTAAACATCTTTAACCCTGTAACGGCTGAACTTTAGACATTGCCTAGACATGCAATATAAATACTCAGAATTCCAACAATGGCCAGCTGAATGCACCCATGAAATAGAGTCTCATGATGTACATGGAAATGAATTTTTCCATAATGTACTAGGCCATGTCATAGGGCTCAAACTTTTATAAATATACCAATCTGGTTACCTTGTTTTCCTCTTGGATGATATCCACTGCCCCAAGTCTTCTCTTGAGGAGAGAATGCGAGTTATAAATCAAATAAATAAATTGTTGGGTATTGTGCTGTTACTGCGTTTCAGAAATTATTTACAACTAGATTATCCTGTGTGGACAAAAGGATACAATTATAAATGATTACTACAATAAAATGATAGTATAATATCTAATGATGTATTGATGCAGCCTTGATTTATCTGTCAACACTCTGATTATAAAATCTTCAGTGAAAGGTTTTGAAAAAGGATTGTACTAATTCAGAGGTTAGGTTCATCACAGACTATTAGCTACAATGTCTAAGTAAAACCTCCATGTTCAGAAGCAGTGAACTTCTGAATGCCAATGGCTGGCATTCAAGGCAATGATAGGGGAGGCTTTGGCCTCCATGCCCTGCTTGTAGGCCTACCAATATATCTGGTGATACATTACGGGAAAAGGAATGCTGACTGGACTAGAAGGATCAGTGGTCTGATCCAGCAGGGCTTGTCTTATATGTTCAGGACTAGTCTTGTTTTATTGCCTTCTTTTAAAACACCATGTGTATTGTTAGTATTGGATAAAACCATATGCTGTAATGAAGTGTTGGAAGATACCTTAAAAATACCATCATCTACATTTTGAATTAGGTATTTGTTCAGGGCACATTGCCTTATAGCTTAGTTTAGCTTAGTATTTGTGCAGAAGAGACTGTCACACAAGCAGTTTGGCCCAACATAGCCACCCCTCCCTTCTGGATTAAATGGGCATGAGCACATGTGCACATCTGGCTCCCATGCCCCCCTCTTCCTTACGTCATGCTGAAACAACTCCCACACAGATTAAATAGGCACTGGCAAATTCTGGTGGCTTCCCTGGTAAAGCACTTCTACGGTGGATTTCTGGGGGTCTGATTGTCCAGGCATGCCATGGAAACACATTAGTGGTATGATCATTCCACTTTGTTTCTGGCACATCCATTCCCCACCCCACCCCATGCCAACATGCACTTCAGCAGCCCAATAAAATGGCCAAGAGGCATGTGCACTTGTCTGCTTCTGCTCATGAACAGCGGGAAGTTGAAAAAACTTCCAACTGTGGGTCCATGGTTCCAGCATGCTAGTGATGTGCATGACAAACATGGACCCTTGGCACTATGAGGCCAACTTAGGGGGCACTGCCTGATCTGCATAAACCACCCCAAATCACACAGCTTGTTAAAGCCAAGATGCTGCCATGGCAACCTGTCCACACCCAGTCTCTGAACTTGGCCCAGTGCTTTTCTTGAAAGGACCAGTCACAATTATCTTGCCACTAATTAAGCATGCCAGATCTGGGTTGGGAAATACCTGGAGATTTTGGAGGTGGAGTCTGAGGAGGGAGGGGTTTGGGGAGGGACCTCAGTAGGGTACAATGCCATAGCACCCACCTTCCAAAGTGGCCATTTTCTCCAGAGAAACTGATCTCTGTCACCTGGAGATCAGTTTTAATAGTGGGAGATCTCCAGCCACCTCTTGGAGGTTGGCAACCCTATCTGTCAACAATGAGCGAGCCTTTTGTAGAGCATGGATTGGAGCGGACTCTTAGGGGAGGGAATCCCAATTGGAAGAAAAAAGTATTGTGAAGTTTTCTCTCCATTCATGGTTGCAAGAAATGGTCTTGCTGCTTCTCTCTCTCTCTCTCTCTCTCTCTCTCTCTCTCTCTCTGTGACAACCACTTCAGAATCGATGTATGATAGAGATTGCATTGCATCTAGCGACAAAGAAGACCTTTAAAAAGAGGCACCAGTCTTTGTTTAACGGCCCAAGGGAGCCCTGCAATTTGTAAAGATAGCACAGCAGGGGCGGGGGGACAACTGCCTTAGACTCACACAGACTGCTTAGGTCTCTCCTGTCGTGCATGATCAATGCAGGCACTGAATTGAAATGCCAATACCATTTATTAGAAGAAAGGGATTTCGATAATTCTGACTTCTCATTGTAATTCTGCAGTGCTAGTGCAGCACCAGGTGAACAAACAGGACTAACCTTCTGTGGAAATTTAAAGACGATCCGAATGTCAATGGGCTGTGCAATTTATCAGCAAGGCGGCCCCAGGGTTGCCAACTGTCCTGGAGTATATGTGAGATTGAAGCTAGTTCATTTTTATGCTAATTTATTTGTATATAGCAGGGTTACCAATCTTCAGGTGGAGCCTGGAGTTCCCTCAGAATTACAGCTGATTTCCAGACTACAGCGATCGGTGTCATGGGTACTGGGGACCCTGCAGAAGAAGCTGAGCCTGCGGAAGAAACTGTGCCCCTGCCACTGCACCAGTGCCCCTGCCTCCTGCTGGAGAAGATCCAAGCCCCCCTGCCTCGCCCTCCTGGGTGCCTCGTGTGCGTGACCGCCTTCGTCAGGACCTCAGGGATCGGAGGAGGGCAGCACGCTCACGAGCAAGACGCTCCCTGAGCCCTGAGTTTTGAAAGGATTCTGGCCCTTCTAGGAGTGAGGATGCTTGAGTCTCAGCAGGATCCTGGCTGCCTCTCTGAGCCAGCAATTAGCCCAAATGGGCAACAGACAGCAGAGGGCTATATAGCTGTGGGCTTTGGGAGGAGGCTTTGTGGAAGCAACTAGTCACTTACCTGACGTTCTAGCATCCACTCCGGCTTTTGACTTTGGTTTCTGGACCCCCTGACTTCGGCTTCTGAACCTCTGACCTGCGATACCTGGACTGTGATTTGGTTTTGGTGCCTTGGACCCTCTTTGCTCACCGGCTACAGACCTTGGACTGCCCCTGGACTTTGCCTGACCCGGCCCCAGCCCGTGACAATTGGGGCGGGGGGGGGGAATGGCAGCTTTGGGAGGTGGAGTCCATTATGGGATCACATCTCTGCTGACCTCCCTCCTTTCCCCAAACTCTAACTTCCCCAAACAATCCAAGTGAGCAACTCTAGCACAAGGGCAAACTTAAAGTAATTAAAATAATGGTTTAGGAAGTTTGAGAACAACCCACGTGATAACAACATTAAAGACTAAGGGCATCTTTAATTAATGATTCCTTCTGTTCTAATCTCTCCTCACCTTGCCTGCAGCTCACACTACCCCACAGAGAGGCTTCAACTTCTTTGTCTCATTAAAGGCAGTGTCATTGATATTTGTCTGGGGTGAAGGCAGTGAGGGATGTGAGCTGTCAAGTCTCTGGTTCAAGTCTTACCTCAGCCACAAAAGCATCAGATGACCCGAGGCAAACCAGCCTTGTGTCAGCTTCAGACTCCCCCTGCCCTACCCACAAGGAAACTTTCCCAGCCTTCTTGGATGCTTTGCCTACCCATCTGCTGCTGTGCTGTTGGAGCAGGAGGGAGACCATTTTGTTCAGCCAGTTTCTGTGGCAGTGTCACGTGTTAATCATTTTTATGGACTATCCAGTATTCAGGAGTTCCAACCATAGCAAGGAAAAAGCATATTATGGATGGGAATTTGCTCATATATTTTATTGCTGTAGTTTCTGATAAGAAACAGAATCTCAATTGAAAATGGTTATATTTTGCATCAACGATGTATTATTTCCCACTTTGATAAAACGACTAAAAAATACATTATGCTACTGGGCAACTCCACCAGAAGGACCACCAACAGATAAATTGTATACTCTGTATAGCACCAATACTTTTAAATTGTTTTAAATTATAATTGACTATCTTATTGTTTTATATTTGAAATTGAGATGTTGGTATTTTATATGATTGTTAGCCACCCTGAATCCATTTGGAATGGGCGGGATAAATGGAAAGTAAATAAAATAAAATAAATTATTTCCATCACCCTCTAGTCATTTGGATACAATGTGGCCTGACGGGGAAGTTTCCCTAATTGAAATAAGTAAAACAATGTGACTAAAGACCTAAAACCCAGGCAGGCCAATCCTATGATCTAGGCAAGATGGCCACCACTGCTGTGGAGAGGCTGCTTACAGTGCTGTTGAACTGAATGGGCTTAGAAGGGTTTCAGTCTGCTCAGGACAGCTCTGTCAGGCACTCCTATCCTGCCCAGCTGGTGCAACTGGAAGATAAGGGCTGTGCTGCCAAGGTCCTTCCCAAAGGGCAGGACAGTCCAGATAAAGTGCAACAAGCCTAGCTATGTTAGAAATTGTTATTTATTGAAATCATTTATATGTACCTCTCTAGAGACCTGCTTGAATTGAAGCTTGAGAAATAAGAGACTTTGTGTGCTTTCAGCTTAGTGGCTTTAGGGGGTCTAGACAATGTCTGGGAATGAATGTAGTAGCCTGTGCTAGCTGTGGCAGCCCTAAACGTTCTTTTCATTTATATGCAATTATTATCATTGTTTCCTTTCTCTCCCACCTCAGGAAGCTCATACATGGTTTTCTTATCTTTTAAAAAACTGTTGTGAGGTAAGTTAGGCTGAGCGGGGCCCAGGCCGAAGTTTTCTGGGCATAGTACCAACTTAGTACTCAAACTGTCTCATCTCACAGTTTAGTAGCATGTGCCATGGGAAAACATAAGATGGCTTCTGAATAGGGTTGCCAAGTCCAATTCAAGAAATATCTGGGGACTTTGGGGGTGGAGCCAAGAGACATTGGGGAGCCAGGAGCAAGGGTGTGACAAGGATAATTGAACTCCAAGGGTGTTCTGGCCATCACATTTAAAGGGACAGCACACCTTTTTAAATGCCTTTCTTCCATAGGAAATAATGAAGGATAGTGGCACCATCTTTTGGGGCTCATAGAATTGGACCCCCTGGTCCAATCATTTTGAAGCTTGAGGGGTATTTTGGGGAGAGGTACTAGATACTGTACGAAAAATCTGGTGCATCTACCTCAAAAAATAGTCCCCCCCCCCAGAGCTCCCAATACCCGCGGATCAATTCCCCATTATTCCCTATGGGAATCGTTCTCCATAGGGAATAATAGAGTGCCCAGTAGACATTTCCCTCCGCCCTGGCATGCTTTCTAGAGCGGGCAGGGGCCTCCAAATCAGGGAATCCCCTGCCGCCTCCCTCTCTCTCTCACACAAATACTTACTGGGTCTTGTTCCTGCAGAACTTTACTTGCTCTGAAAACGAAACCAAAACAAAGGGAGGGGCCGTTCTCCAACGAAACTGTTACTGACCCTTTTCCATAAAGCCCTTCCTGTTTCCTGCTTCCTGCTCAGCCTTAAAGGCACACATTTTAAAAACAGACCAGCAGGAGCTCTAAAACTACATGGTGACTGTGGGGGTGGGGCTTCCCCCAACAGCCAGCTGGCTGGGGGCGGGGGGGGGGAAGCCTGTAAAAATGGGGGATCCCCTGCTGGGACCTGGGGATTGGGAAGCCTACTTCTGAAATGACACAAACCAAACATATTGTGGTAATGTGCTTGAGTGGGCTAGTTAGGGCCCTGATAAATTACAACCCATTCCTTCCTTCTTTTTCATGCTTAGCTTTGTAGGGTTGCCAAGTCCAATTCAAGAAATAGCTGGGGACTTGGGGGTGGAGCCAGGAGACTTTGGGGGTGGAGCCAGGAGCAAGGTTATGACAAGCACAATTGAATTCCCAAGGGAGTTCTGGCCATCACATTTCAAGGGACTGTACACCTTTTAAATGCCTTCCCTCCATTTGAAATAATGAAGGATAGGGGCATATTTTGGGGGGCTCATAGAATTTGACCCTTTTGTCCAACTTTTTCGAAACTTGGGGAGTAATTTGAAGAGAGGCACCAGATGGTATGCTGAAAATTTGGTGCCTCTACCTCAAGTAACAGCTCTCCTAGAGCCCCAGATACCCACAGATCAATTCTCCATTATACTCTATGGGAATCGGTTTCCATAGGGAATAATGGAGTGCCCAGCAGATATTTCCCTCCCCCCCACTTTCTGATGACGCTGAAGTGGGGGAGGGCCTCCAAACCAAGGGATCCCCTGCCCCACCTGGGGATTGGCAACCCTATGCTTAAGGCCTGAGGCTGAAAGACAGCAACAGGACCAAGTCAACCACTGAACAAAGATCTGAACCTGGGTTCAGTCCAGTACTCTTACCACTTATACCACACTGGCTTTCAAGTAAGTTTGTACAAAAATACCCTGTGCTTTTTCCGCCAAAGGGATGGAACCAGTGTATGTTGCTAGTGGAAATTTTCTATCACATGGGGAATGAGTAGCATTGCCACCTCTGGGTTGGGGCATTCTTGGAGATTTTGGGGCTGGAATCTGGGGAGGACAGAGTCTGGGGAAGGGAAGGACTCAGCAGGATTGTGACACTACCTGGCTGCTGGGGGGAACTTTTCTATGTGCGCATGGCACGATGATGTCACCGGAAGTGATGTCATCCACTTTCTAAAAACACTTGGTGGGAAGATGTTGGAGGGCACAGTGGTGCCCATGAGAACCATTTGGAGGACCCCTAGAAGCCTTGTCTCAAAGGTTGGTTAATTAGAAGTGAATGGAAAAACCATTTTCTTGGTTAAAAGTCCAATGAAATCTTAAGGCCAGAGCAACTTAGAAACAAATAGGACTCCTGTCTTTCTCCAATAACAATGCCACTTTCTGTCCAACTGGAATAAGTGACTGAATACATACCAGACCTTGGGTGTGTGCAGACAGCAAGTTTTGTAAAGCTCTGTATAGAGAAATGAGGTAAAATTTTAGCTGCTACATTTCATAAAGAATCAAGTCTAACCAGGGAAGGGATGAAGAATAACTGGGCATTTGAATGCCTGCCATGTAAGAGAAATGTTAGGAAGATTACAGCCCTTATTTGGTTAATAAAATGTATTGGTATTCAACTACAAAGCACAATATGAAAGTAGTTGGGAAGTCATGATGGCTACCTTCTGGCAGTGGAAAAAGTCAACATTTGTTGAGGAAAATCTCATTGTCCCAGTCCATTCCCTTGGCTTCTTGAAGGTCACTTAGACCAGCTGTTGACAAGCGTCTCTTTTGCATCTATCCAGAGAAGAGGGAGGGAGAAGGGTCTGGTCATCTGCTGTCTGCTTCCAATATAACGGTTACCAAGGCACTTGATCATCAAGCATCCAGGCTAAAATCCAGACTATCGAGGGAAGACTCTATACCCTTAATATGGGCCTTTCACACTCTTCTTAACCCCAGCTCTCTAATGAGCACTTTGCCTTCAGCAGTGAGTCTTAGGCGGCCTTTTGCTGTTTAGGTAACTGAGGAATTAAAAGTCCTAAGGGAAGAGAAATATAATTAATCACTATAATCATTTCTTAATCCAATGGCTCTCTTTAATTGCTGCCGTGACTGACAATTAACAAAGGCAAAGTCCCGCGTAATTGCTGCTAAACAAACGGTGAAACAGGGAAAGACTGGCGGCTCCACAAGAGCAGAAGAGCCAGTTGAAACTCTAAGAGAAGAATTATTGCAAGAGTATAATTATATAGCCCATCTGATTTTGGTGTGTTACAACACAATGCTGAGGTTTCGTGGGAATGCCTGCCTTCCATCTGCTGTTTCAGGTCTACCAGGGACGTGGTTAGCCACATGACTCTTTATCTATTTATTTATTTGCAGGATTTATACAATCCCAGTCAACTTGGTGCAGCGGTTAGAGTGTCAGACTAGAATTTGAGTGGGAATTCAAACCTGGTTTGAATCCCCACTCTGCCATGAAAACTTGCTGGGTGACCTTGGGCCAGCGACTCACTCTCAGTCTGACCTACCTCACAAGGCTGTTGCTGTGAGAATTAAATGGAGGAGGGAGAAATGATGTCATAAACTAGTTTAAGTGCCGCCTACTGAGGAGAAAAATGGATATAAATGTCTTGGTAAACAATTGAGCCCCAAAGCAGGTCTCCATTTGTGCAGGGCTCAACTGTTGTTTCCCCTCAGGTGGCATTTTCATTAGCAGCAACGTTCAATCAGATACAAAATCTAAGTTTAATATGAACACAAATTTAGTCCAATTTACTGCCTTGACAAATTTATGATTCAGAGGATGTTAAAACATATTTAAATTTATTCTCTGCCTATCACTGCCACTGAAACTCCTGCTTCCTCTCCTTCAAGGACCAAATGGGTCCTAGAAATGGCCCACAAAGAAGCCACGCCTAAGCTTCCCCACAGGGACCACCCAGCTCAGACTCAACCAGTGATGACTAGGACCAGGTTCACCTGTTGTCTCTTCTCACACTACTGTGGTTGGCCACATCTGAACTGAGCAATCCTTGCAGTGCTGTCTGGCAGGCTCAGGATGGTCTGCTCTTGGCTACTGCTGGCCCTCTGTTCCACAGCCCACCAGGAGCTTTCCCTATAAGATAAAAGGAAGTTTTGCCCCTGCTTTCATATCCTTCTTTCAGATGTCTTCTGCCCTCCCTTTATGAAACTAATGTTTATGGCATGGAAAGAAAGAGGAAGGAACCTTGGGGAGGAGCATTTTTGGCCCAGTGACATTAGCTGCTCAACTCAGTTTCAAGTCATTCTTGCTCCTTTAAGGAGCTAACCATAGACATAATTGGGTCTTCCACTCAATTGTCAAAAAATCTTAGTTGATTTAAGGTTATGAGTTTTACAATGCAACACAAAACAGAGTCACAATCTTCCAAATCCATTGAAGCCAATCTGCTTAGAAGTGTAGAACTCTCTTTAGCATAGTACTGTTAGTTAATCAATTAATTCATTGATGACACCTACATATATTTATATATGTGTGAAATAATTCTGAATAAGAATTTTGGGGGAGAATGCATACTGCCCTTGATATTTAGATGGTACTGATGAATTTGGTACGGTTAAGTAAAGTTAGGCATTGGTGCTACCAACTGGACAATATTTATGTCCCCCATCTTAAATGTTAATGTATGCTACAAATCACAAAGCTGCAGCCTACTGACTGCAGGAGATGGGGCCTCGATTTCGGTCTCAAAGTCCAATCCTGACTGTGCCACTGACCACCATTTTAGAGGAAGCTTTCCCTCCTGTCTGTGATTGAGAAGAGGGTGAATGCCTCTCCTAAAACAGTGCCTGCCACCTACCATAGTTGAAGATTTTTGTATCAAGATCTGATTCAAAGATAACTATTTTTAAGTCTGTGGCCCAATTAATAGGATTGCCAACTCCAGGTTGGAAAATCCTGGGAAATTTTGGTGGTAGGGCCAAGAAAGCACAGGGTGAGCCTGAGAATCTACCCTCCAAAGCAGCCATTTTCTCCAGGGAACTGATTTCTATAGTCTGGAGATCAACTGTAATTCCAGGAGATCTCCAGGCCACAACTGGAGGTTGGCAACCCTACCAATTAATCAGGGAGAACTCATTAGTTTATCAAAGGGAAAGCAGCACAGTACAGCTCCGATCTCTATGTACTATTGACTTAAATTTTGCATAATGCAACATTGTTTGCCAGGTCTTTGTTGGTAAACACCTGGAGACTTTAAGGGTGGATCTGAGAAAAAGTGGGGTTTGGGGAGGGGAGGGGCTTCAGCAGGGCACAATGCTATAGAGTCCACCCTTCAAAGCAGCCATTTTCTCTAGGGGAGCTGATTTCTGCCAGCTGGAGCTCAGTTGTAAAAGCAGGAGATCTCCAGGCCCCACCTGGAGTCTGGCAGCCCTATCTAGCTTGCCAATTGTGGATAATTCTGGCATATATTCTTGGCCTATGATTATTATCCTACATGGTAAAAAGAATAATACTGCCTGGTAATGCCTCCTAATGGTTGTATCTTCAATGTATCTTAATGGTTCTGACCAACAGCCATCAAGACTGCAATAGATGACCCCTCATCCCACAAGCACAAACACTCCCAGCTAAAGAGAGGAGGCAGGTTTGTGTGCATTGGTGTGAAAAGGAAATGCAGGATTTTCAATTGGAGAGAGAAGTAGCCAGTTGTTGCTGAGAAGCAGAGATGACCAAATACCTTCCAGTCCAGTTTATGCTTGGTTTGACAGTTGCAAGCAGGGAGCTGATTTTTTATCAGGCCATTAGGCTCTTTGTGAGCAGCTCAATTCTTGTTTGCTGAGTTGTATTGCACACAGTGCAGGGTCATCAACAGCATTTCACATTCTTCTTGCATAGCCAACTGGATTTCTTATTTTCTTACTATCCAGACCCATCATAACTGTTCACTGCTTTGCAGTCAATTGTTTAAGCAAAGAGTGAGCAAAGTGGCCGCTGTTTGTACAGAACCTTACTGTTCAGTGTTCATTACAGGCCATTATCAACACTATTTTGTGTATGCACATTTTCACTTAGCTGTATAGGAGTCATAGGGTTTGGATCCCACAGAATTTTCCTACTTAGGAAGTCATCACAAGTTGTGTCAAGTCAACTTGACTGTATCCATCTCACATTTCCTCTTGCTTAGGACAATATATACTTCAGAAACCACCTCATAATGACATTCTTTGATCAAATCATATCAAACCTCCAAACTGGACTGTAATGGCTGTATCTGTTTGTGTCTCTGTCTCTGAATACATTTTGTTTCTGACACACCAGGCATGCTCAGAAGGTTCTGTGTTGGCAACAGTGGGTCATGGGTAAAGAAGCAAGTGTTAGGATGTTTCTGCATAGGAACTTCTTTTACTTTTGATCTGTTGCTTTCCTTAAACTGAAAACACAGAAAGTCCTATTCAAGAACCTTCTATCTTTTTGAGTTTTGTACACAGCACCAGTGATTGGAAATGAAAATCAGAGTTAATCTTACTGTAGCGCTTGTACAATGTCTTGCACAAACAGAACTGTATTACATAAAACTTCCTCTCCAGTATTGCATGGTGGGATCTAATCCATAGTTCCCCTTCCCATAATTACCTAACCTACCATCCACAACTCTGAGAGAGAATAGTTTTCACTTTCTGCATAACTACAAATGTAGCTGCTGGGCAGAAGCCAATGAAACACTACTACCTGGCTGCTGTGCATCTGAAAGCCATTTGGCATGCTGCTCAGGTCAGATAGTAGTATGGTGAGGAGATCCAAGGCTCAGTTTACAAGGACTGATGGCTGTAAAAGTGTTGTGTTCACCTGCCAAACAAATTAGCTGTGGAGTCTGAGGCACTTGCACCAAGAAAGGAGCTGGATCCTTGGCAGGTGCAGGTCACTCCCTTCCCCTGGGGGAGCTGATATGGTGTAGCTAGCAGATCAGGTGGTAGGCTTACCAAGCTTGCCTGCTGTCCTGGCTCCCTACTGCCACTCTTCCCTCCAGAGGGAGCAAACATTGGAGATGGGAAGAAATGTAGCAATATCACTTCTGATTGTACCAAGAAGTGATATTGTGGTGCTCTAGGACTTCTCCAGCTCACTGTGATCTCTATCACAGATATTGCAGAAGTTCTAGAGTGCCAGGGCATTACTTCCAGGTACAACCAGAAGTGACAACACCATATGATGTTGCTCCACTCCCTCATTTTTTTGTTCCTACTGGAAGAAAGAGTCCAGCTGGCAACCCTATCAGTTGCCCTGTAGATATACTTTTGCATCTTCACCTGTGCTTTACTGGTTGTTTATAAATGAAGCAAACTCCAACAAGACACCATAAGCTTCTAGTGTTCTCTCCTGGAAGGGCACACACTTGTGCAAGAGCAGCCCTTGGATCTTCTTATCACTCAAAGAAGTGGGGTTTCAGTTGATTAACAATCCAGGCATTGCTGTCCACTGACTGTTTCTCAACACTCCCTCAAACCAGTATTCTAACTTTGCTGCCATTTGACTGCAAAGAGATCAAGGTCACCCAGTTTGTGTCTCTCTCTGAATAAATTTTGCTTCTGACATACCAGGTCACTACCAGGCATGCTCAGAAGGTACTGTGCAGGAAATAGTGGAACATGGCCAAGGAAGCAGATGTTAGGACGTTTCTGCATAGGAACTTTCTGTACTTTTGATCTGTTACTGTTCCTAAACTAAAAGTGCACCAAAGCTCATTCAGGGACCTTTTTAAATCCTTGCTAAAAATCGCTGATGTAGTACAGGGATTCTCACCGATCCCTCATTCATGGCTGCCATCTAGCCATGGCTAAATACTTTCAAGGCCTGTTTATTTCATTGGGAGAATTAAGCATGTGCTTAAATCCATAATCAATCATGAGTCTTAAAAGTGCTTATGGGTGTAATCCGATATAAACCTAATTAAACATAGTTGTAACCCTGCGTAGGATTCAGTGCACTTGTGGCTCAATCATGCCCTTTAATTTTAAAATTCAAAATTTGCCTCCAACTGCCACATATGTTTTTACAACATGACCGTTTATGTGACAGGTCACTCCACTACCTTTCAAATGTGAGAAAACTACTCCCTGCCTGCATTATTTTAATCAGTTTAGGATCCTTTTTAAAACGTACCTGACTTGATATGCAAAATGTAAATGTCTGTCACATGTACCCAGGATTGTGTCTAATGAAACTGAAAGACTAGTTCCCACTTCCAAGTAAGTATGCATGAGATTGTGCTGCACAGCCTACAACAGGATTCACATAAAGATGACAAAGCTAAGTCGATTTGAGTGCAGATTGTATCTTCACAAGCATCTGTAGTTTTGTGTTGCTGCTGTCCTTGTTGTTCTAGGGGCATGATTCTCCCTGAGGTTGTGGTAGGTCCTGTCATGGAGGAAGGGGCTTGATTTCAACCCTTTGTCCCTCCCAATTTCTACACACAGCCCCATACAGCTGAGCTATTCCTCCGCACAGATATTGTAACCCAGGAATGATCTTTCTAGGGAATGGAGATGAACATGGGAAAACTCTCCATGCCACTTGGGGGTGGATCCTAGACATCTACTAATAGGTGGGGGGGAGGCCATGACTCAGTGCTTTGTGTGCAGAAGATAATAGGTTCACTTCTTGGTATCTCCAGGCATGTAGAAAGCCTTCCCTCCTCAGCCCAAGACTCTACAAAGTCACCACCAGCCAGAAGAGATATCATTGAACTACTAACTGTCTGACTCAGTATATAGCATCTTCACATATTCAAATGCCTATTTGTTGTAGTCATGTGCAGTCCAACAGTTACTCCAGATTTGTGTGGTTCTTGCTTCTGTTACCTCAAACCTGCCCAACTTTGTGATCCACTGAGTTAAACATAAGAAGAATAAAGTACATCCCTTTCCTCATCAAACCACATTCCAAAGTGACAGGTGCCCCGCCCCCACACCAGCCCCCACCTCCTCACCCACAAATGAATGCCTGACGTAGTGGGATTGTACTTTTTTGCTGCCCCTTCTAATACATTAATTGTAACCATCCCAGCATTTTCTTACACATTAAATCCTAACATTTACCTAGCCACCTAACAGCATTTTAGATGCCTATTCTAATACATTAATTGTAAACATATAGCATTTTCTTACACATTAAATCCTAACATTTTTCTATCATCTTCAGTGCCTGTTCTCAGAGTGAGACAAAAGTATTTGACCTTAAAAGGTCAAGTGCTGAAATGTATATCTCGCAGACGTGGGAGGATATTCACCCTGTGAGAGAGAGCAAGAATCTTAGCAAATTATTTAATGCTGACACAGTTTAGACCTGGACAAAATAAACAGATGAAATTAGGTTCTCACGCAATAAATTTCCTGTTCTTATGGTCTGTGATTTAAAATAGCTTTTCCATCAAATTTATGTATGGGCTAATTGTGAGAATAGTGTTTGACCCCCAAAAATGGTCCTAAGAGGTCAAGGGGTTTTATGGCTGTGAAGTGCAGAAAAATGTAGACTTAAGAAAAATGCAAAAGCAGGACAGAGATATACAATTTAGGTTATTTTAAATATAAACAAAGATAGGATTTTCTGACATGTATAGAAACACACAGGTTACAGAATGCCCCATTGGTTTTTTTGTGGATATACTCTGACTGTGTCCAATATGTAGATAAAATAAAATTTTAAATAAAAACAAGCAACAGTAAGCAGTGTTTTAAATGATTTTAGTTCTACATGCCCTGTTAAATGTGCATTCACCCCATGTTCCCCAAGTATTGTTGACAACACAAATATTTACTGCCAACTTTGGTGATTTTTGATATGGTTCCACCAAGATCAGGATCTGAGCCTTTAATTGTATTCAAGTAGGCATTCATTTGCTTTTGATGGAACTCTTAACATCAGAAGATCTGGGGCTTAGTTCTGAGCCATGCAGCTCACTTAATATCTTGGCACACAATACAACTTTTTTCCATCGTCAGCATCCTCCACCTGTTAGCACTCCAAGGAGCTGTCTGGGGGGTTACTTGAGCAATGAACAGGGCCCCGGCAGTAGGAGGTTGCCTAGGATTCTATAAGAAAAAGAAGAGCTTATCGTTGCTGCTTTAGGGAGAAGAGGGGGTTGTGGGTCACGGGCAGCCTAGGAACTGATCTCCTTGATGAACCAAGGGTGCAGAGAGAGGAGCGAATTCCACATTTTAATCACTCTCTGTGTAAAATAGTATTTCCTTTTGTCCACCCTGAATATGCTATCAGCCTCGTTGTATTGAGTTCTAGTATTTTGAAAGGGGGAAAAAGTTCTGTTTGTCAACTCTCTCCACCCCTTGCATAATTTTATAAACCTCTATCTTGACCCCACACCCTCCCCCTCCCCTAACATAGCCATCGCTTTTCTAAACTGAAAAGTCACTCATCAGCCTTTCCTCATAGAGAAGGTGCTCCCCCCCCCCCCCAATCAACTTTGCTGCCCTTCTCTGTACTTTTTCTAGCTCTGCAATGTCCTTTTGGAGATACGGTGACCAGAATTGTACACACTATTCCAAACAAGGCTGCGATATAGATCTATATGGGGGCATTACAATATAGGCTGTTTTATTCTCAATCCCGTTCCCAAGAATACCTACCACAGACTTTGCCTTTTTCACCGCTGCAGCACACAGGGTTGACACTTTCACCAAACTATCCACAACACACTTGGGATTTTCCCCCCTCTCAGTCACAGCAAGTTCTATCCCTATTAGCTTATACGTGAAGTGGGGATTTTTTTTGACCCACTATGCCATCACCTTACACTTACCAGCACATCACCCCTTAGTTCCTAATCATTTATGAATAAATGAAATAGTCTTGCCCCCGTACCAATCCTTATCGGACCCCGTAGCATACTTCCCTACATTGTGAGAATTGTCCACAGATCCCCACTCTTTACTAACAGTCATTGAACCAGTTTTTTAATCAGAAAGAGAACCCATCCTCTTATCCCATGACTGCTAAGTTTACTCAGGAATCTCTGGCGAGTCTTTCTCAATGAACTCTAAAAGGTTGGTGAGGCAGGACTTCCCTTTGCAGAAGCCATGTAGGTGAAGAGTAGGTGGAATTCACTGCCACAGGAGGTGGTGGCGGCCACAAGTATGGCCACCTTCAAGAGGGGTTTAGATAGAAATATGGAGCACGGGTCCATCGGTGGCTATTAGCCACAGTGTATGTGTGTATATAAATTTTTTTGCCACTGTGTGACACAGAGTGTTGGACTTGATGGGCCGCTGGCCTGATCCAACATGGCTTCTCTTATGTTCTTATGTTCTTAAGATTAAAAAAACCAAAACAAAAAAACCTGGCACGATTGTGATCTGAGGGTGGAAAAATGTTTTTGTTTCAAACAGTCTTATTAGTAACATATGGCAATAAATTTCAATTTCTTACATCATTAATAATTACTTTTTATCTATCCCATATATTACTTTCTACCCACTCCTCCCCCGTTACTTGACACCCGCCGGTGTTATATACTTAAAATCTTAATATTAAAGGTACCCTTAATTAATAAGAACCAAAATTAATATCCTCCTCCCTCTTGTACTTAGTCATTATCAAAAATTGTCCAATGTCCTTTTATTTTCCACTCTTTTTCTACGTATCTTCTGAACTTTTTCCACTTCATCTTAATTACTTCTAAATCATAGTCTCTTAAGGTTCATGTTAACTTGCCCATTTCACCCCAGTGTCATAACTTTTAAAACCCAATCCCATTTTTCTGGTATTTTTTCTTGCTTCCACAACCGCGCATACAACGTCCTAACTTTTTCCACTCCATCTTAATTACTTCTAAATCATAGTCTCTTAAGGTTCATGTTAACTTGCCCATTTCACCATGTGTCATAACTTTTACAATCCTACCCCATTTCTCTGGTATTTTTTCTTGCTTCCACAACTACGCATATTATGTCCTAGCAGCTGAAAGCAAGTATCAAATTATAGTTCTATCTTCTTTTGGATTTTTTTTTTCCATTTGTAATCCCAACAGGAAAGTCTCTGCAACTTTCTTAAATTCATATCCCGAGATCCTAGAAATTTCTTGTTGAATCATCCGCCAATACTTTTTTTGCCCTTTCACAAACCCACCACATACGGTAGAAAGAACCTTCATGTTTTTTTTTTTACATTTCCAACACCGGTCTGGCATCTTATTATTCATCTTTGCCAATATCACCCAGTGAGTTGCATTTGAACACGAGTCTCCTAGGTTCTTGTTTAGCACTTAACCCGCTAGAGCCAGCGGAGTATTTTACTTACTTTACTGTAGCCCCCCCTTTTTTGTTTTTGTTTTTTTGCTGAGACTGAAATGTAAGAACAATGTTCTCAACTAGGATAGGCATTAGAGGACCACACTAGGATCCGGAACCATCAAGTTCAAATCCTGACTCTGCCACGCAAGATTGCTGGTGACTTTGAGCCTATCACGCTCTCTTGCCTTAGCCTACCTCACAAGGTTGCTGTTGCGAAGATAAAATGGAAAAGGAGAAAAACAATTGATAAGCTGCTTGGTATCATGATTAGGGAGGGAAACAGGATGTAAAAACTAAGCACTACACCACAATGGTTTCAATGAAATGTGGAGGCTGGACAGTTGTAAGAGACCGCAGAGGCTACTGTTACACGGCTAACCCTACTGACGTCCAAGCTCTGACAAAATTGGGCTAGTCGGTTATATTCAGGCTTCCCATGAAACATTTACATACGGATAATTAGAGAAATAAGAGCCCCAGTGGTGCAGAGTGGTAAAGCCGCAGCACAGCGGTTCTAACCTCTGCTAACGACCTGAGTTTCACGGTTAAAACAATTTTATTTGGTAACAAATTATATGTCCTGCATCATTAATAACTTCTTTTAACTATCCCACATATTACTTTCTAGCCATCCCTCCCCCGTTACTTGACCCCCGCCGGTGTTATTTACTTAAAATACTAATGTTTAAAGGTACCCTTAACTAATAAAAAATGAAAATTAACATTCTTCTTTTTTTTCTAAGACTTCATCATTATCAAAAATTGTTCAATGTCCTTTTATTTTCCACTCCATCTTAAAAACTTCTAAATCATAACCTCTTAAAATTCTTGTTAACTCGTTCATTTCACACAATGTCATAACTTTTACAATCCAACCCCATTTCTCTGGTATTTTTTCATGCTTCCACAACTACGCATATAATGTCCTAGCGGCTGAAAGCATGCACCAAATTATAGTTCTATTTTCTTTTGGAAATTTTTCCATTTGTAATCCCGACAGAAAAGTCTCTGCGACTTTCTTAAATTCATATCCCAAGATCCTAGAAATTTCTTGTTGAATCATCCGCCAATACTTTTTTGCCCTTTCACAAGTCCACCGCATACGGTAGAAAGAAACTCCATGTTTTTTACATTTCCAACATCTGTCCGGCATCTTATTATTCATCTTTTGCCAATTTCTTAGGAGTCATATACCACCTGTACATCATCTTAAAACAATTTTCTTTAATACTATGATACGTTGAGAGTTTCATAAAGTTCTTCCACAAATATCCCCAAGTTTCCATATATATTTCTTTATTTACATTAATTGCCCACTTAATCATTTGAGATGTCACTACTTCATTTTAAAAGTAACATATAGATTTTTTGAAATTAATTTTTCATTGTCTCCAAGCAGAACTTTTCCCATTTCTGTTTGTTCTCATCTTATTCCTTCAGTTTTAACATCGCTTTCCACCAAACTTTTTATTTGTTGCGTTTGAAACAATCATATTTATTATTCAACTCTTCGGCAGTTTTCAATTCTATTTTACAGCTTTGTATTTTTAGTTTATACGACACCCTTTTTCCCTCTCCCATCTCCGCCGTTATCCTTATTACTTCCGCAGGCACTGAGGATAGAGAAATGTTACGACCGTTCCTTTGTCATAGATTGCTATTTGATCGTGTTTTGCGCGCTTCGGTTTTAATACAAAGGCACGCAAATCGGGGCCCTCGGCGGTAGTTTCTAAAGCATCCGCGCAATTCGATGTTTTGATTACGCGTGTCTTAGACGGTCGTTGTATATAATCGAATAAAATATAATACGCGATCGCGATGTATAACGTTAGACAACCTTGTTACTCTGACTTTTGAAAACCCCGAGATAGGCCCCCTTCTGCGAATTCGGCTCAGCGGCCCGCCACCAATAGGGGAGTCGCCGTTGTTCAAACGCGCCAGCGGGTGCGGGGGGGGGGGGTCGGCGCAGGATTCTCTTTAAATACGGGAAACCCGAGCGCCGTTCTGACGGATGCTTTAGAAACTACCGCCGAGGGCCCCGATTTGCGTGCCTTTGTATTAAAACCGAAGCGCGCAAAACACGATCAAATAGCAATCTATGACAAAGGAACGGTCGTAACATTTCTCTATCCTCAGTGCCTGCGGAAGTAATAAGGATAACGGCGGAGATGGGAGAGGGAAAAAGGGTGTCGTATAAACTAAAAATACAAAGCTGTAAAATAGAATTGAAAACTGCCGAAGAGTTGAATAATAAATATGATTGTTTCAAACGCAACAAATAAAAAGTTTGGTGGAAAGCGATGTTAAAACTGAAGGAATAAGATGAGAACAAACAGAAATGGGAAAAGTTCTGCTTGGAGACAATGAAAAATTAATTTCAAAAAATCTATATGTTACTTTTAAAATGAAGTAGTGACATCTCAAATGATTAAGTGGGCAATTAATGTAAATAAAGAAATATATATGGAAACTTGGGGATATTTGTGGAAGAACTTTATGAAACTCTCAACGTATCATAGTATTAAAGAAAATTGTTTTAAGATGATGTACAGGTGGTATATGACTCCTAAGAAATTGGCAAAAGATGAATAATAAGATGCCGGACAGATGTTGGAAATGTAAAAAACATGGAGTTTCTTTCTACCGTATGCGGTGGACTTGTGAAAGGGCAAAAAAGTATTGGCGGATGATTCAACAAGAAATTTCTAGGATCTTGGGATATGAATTTAAGAAAGTCGCAGAGACTTTTCTGTCGGGATTACAAATGGAAAAATTTCCAAAAGAAAATAGAACTATAATTTGGTGCATGCTTTCAGCCGCTAGGACATTATATGCGTAGTTGTGGAAGCATGAAAAAATACCAGAGAAATGGGGTTGGATTGTAAAAGTTATGACATTGTGTGAAATGAACGAGTTAACAAGAATTTTAAGAGGTTATGATTTAGAAGTTTTTAAGATGGAGTGGAAAATAAAAGGACATTGAACAATTTTTGATAATGATGAAGTCTTAGAAAAAAAAGAAGAATGTTAATTTTCATTTTTTATTAGTTAAGGGTACCTTTAAACATTAGTATTTTAAGTAAATAACACCGGCGGGGGTCAAGTAACGGGGGAGGGATGGCTAGAAAGTAATATGTGGGATAGTTAAAAGAAGTTATTAATGATGCAGGACATATAATTTGTTACCAAATAAAATTGTTTTAACCGTGAAACTCAGGTCGTTAGCAGAGGTTAGAACCGCTGTGCTGCGGCTTTACCACTCTGCACCACTGGGGCTCTTATTTCTCTAATTATCCGTATGTAAATGTTTCATGGGAAGCCTGAATATAACCGACTAGCCCAATTTTGTCAGAGCTTGGACGTCAGTAGGGTTAGCCGTGTAACAGTAGCCTCTGCGGTCTCTTACAACTGTCCAGCCTCCACATTTCATTGAAACCATTGTGGTGTAGTGCTTAGTTTTTACATCCTGTTTCCCTCCCTAATCATGATACCAAGCAGCTTATCAATTGTTTTTCTCCTTTTCCATTTTATCTTCGCAACAGCAACCTTGTGAGGTAGGCTAAGGCAAGAGAGCGTGATAGGCTCAAAGTCACCAGCAATCTTGCGTGGCAGAGTCAGGATTTGAACTTGATGGTTCCGGATCCTAGTGTGGTCCTCTAATGCCTATCCTAGTTGAGAACATTGTTCTTACATTTCAGTCTCAGCAAAAAAACAAAAACAAAAAAGGGGGGGCTACAGTAAAGTAAGTAAAATACTCCGCTGGCTCTAGCGGGTTAAGTGCTAAACAAGAACCTAGGAGACTCGTGTTCAAATGCAACTCACTGGGTGATATTGGCAAAGATGAATAATAAGATGCCAGACCGGTGTTGGAAATGTAAAAAAAAAAACATGAAGGTTCTTTCTACCGTATGTGGTGGGTTTGTGAAAGGGCAAAAAAAGTATTGGCGGATGATTCAACAAGAAATTTCTAGGATCTCGGGATATGAATTTAAGAAAGTTGCAGAGACTTTCCTGTTGGGATTACAAATGGAAAAAAAAAATCCAAAAGAAGATAGAACTATAATTTGATACTTGCTTTCAGCTGCTAGGACATAATATGCGTAGTTGTGGAAGCAAGAAAAAATACCAGAGAAATGGGGTAGGATTGTAAAAGTTATGACACATGGTGAAATGGGCAAGTTAACATGAACCTTAAGAGACTATGATTTAGAAGTAATTAAGATGGAGTGGAAAAAGTTAGGACGTTGTATGCGCGGTTGTGGAAGCAAGAAAAAATACCAGAAAAATGGGATTGGGTTTTAAAAGTTATGACACTGGGGTGAAATGGGCAAGTTAACATGAACCTTAAGAGACTATGATTTAGAAGTAATTAAGATGAAGTGGAAAAAGTTCAGAAGATACGTAGAAAAAGAGTGGAAAATAAAAGGACATTGGACAATTTTTGATAATGACTAAGTACAAGAGGGAGGAGGATATTAATTTTGGTTCTTATTAATTAAGGGTACCTTTAATATTAAGATTTTAAGTATATAACACCGGCGGGTGTCAAGTAACGGGGGAGGAGTGGGTAGAAAGTAATATATGGGATAGATAAAAAGTAATTATTAATGATGTAAGAAATTGAAATTTATTGCCATATGTTACTAATAAGACTGTTTGAAACAAAAACATTTTTCCACCCTCAGATCACAATCGTGCCAGGTTTTTTTGTTTTGGTTTTTTTAATCTTAAGAACATAAGAACATAAGAGAAGCCATGTTGGATCAGGCCAGCGGCCCATCAAGTCCAACACTCTGTGTCACACAGTGGCAAAAAAATTTATATACACACATACACTGTGGCTAATAGCCACCGATGGACCCGTGCTCCATATTTCTATCTAAACCCCTCTTGAAGGTGGCCATACTTGTGGCCGCCACCACCTCCTGTGGCAGTGAATTCCACCTACTCTTCACCTACATGGCTTCTGCAAAGGGAAGTCCTGCCTCACCAACCTTTTAGAGTTCATTGAGAAAGACTCGCCAGAGATTCCTGAGTAAACTTAGCAGTCATGGGATAAGAGGATGGGTTCTCTTTCTGATTAAAAAACTGGTTCAATGACTGTTAGTAAAGAGTGGGGATCTGTGGACAATTCTCACAATGTAGGGAAGTATGCTACGGGGTCCGATAAGGATTGGTACGGGGGCAAGACTATTTCATTTATTCATAAATGATTAGGAACTAAGGGGTGATGTGCTGGTAAGTGTAAGGTGATGGCATAGTGGGTCAAAAAAAATCCCCACTTCACGTATAAGCTAATAGGGATAGAACTTGCTGTGACTGAGAGGGGGGAAAATCCCAAGTGTGTTGTGGATAGTTTGGTGAAAGTGTCAACCCTGTGTGCTGCAGCGGTGAAAAAGGCAAAGTCTGTGGTAGGTATTCTTGGGAACGGGATTGAGAATAAAACAGCCTATATTGTAATGCCCCCATATAGATCTATATCGCAGCCTTGTTTGGAATAGTGTGTACAATTCTGGTCACCGTATCTCCAAAAGGACATTGCAGAGCTAGAAAAAGTACAGAGAAGGGCAGCAAAGTTGATTGGGGGGGGGGGGAGCACCTTCTCTATGAGGAAAGGCTGATGAGTGACTTTTCAGTTTAGAAAAGCGATGGCTATGTTAGGGGAGGGGGAGGGTGTGGGGTCAAGATAGAGGTTTATAAAATTATGCAAGGGGTGGAGAGAGTTGACAAACAGAACTTTTTCCCCCTTTCAAAATACTAGAACTCAATACAACGAGGCTGATAGCATATTCAGGGTGGACAAAAGGAAATACTATTTTACACAGAGAGTGATTAAAATGTGGAATTCGCTCCTCTCTCTGCACCCTTGGTTCATCAAGGAGATCAGTTCCTAGGCTGCCCGTGACCCACAACCCCCTCTTCTCCCTAAAGCAGCAACGATAAGCTCTTCTTTTTCTTATAGAATCCTAGGCAACCTCCTACTGCCGGGGCCCTGTTCATTGCTCAAGTAACCCCCCAGACAGCTCCTTGGAGTGCTAACAGGTGGAGGATGCTGACGATGGAAAAAAGTTGTATTGTGTGCCAAGATATTAAGTGAGCTGCATGGCTCAGAACTAAGCCCCAGATCTTCTGATGTTAAGAGTTCCATCAAAAGCAAATGAATGCCTACTTGAATACAATTAAAGGCTCAGATCCTGATCTTGGTGGAACCATATCAAAAATCACCAAAGTTGGCAGTAAATATTTGTGTTGTCAACAATACTTGGGGAACATGGGGTGAATGCACATTTAACAGGGCATGTAGAACTAAAATCATTTAAAACACTGCTTACTGTTGCTTGTTTTTATTTAAAATTTTATTTTATCTACATATTGGACACAGTCAGAGTATATCCACAAAAAAACCAATGGGGCATTCTGTAACCTGTGTGTTTCTATACATGTCAGAAAATCCTATCTTTGTTTATATTTAAAATAACCTAAATTGTATATCTCTGTCCTGCTTTTGCATTTTTCTTAAGTCTACATTTTTCTGCACTTCACAGCCATAAAACCCCTTGACCTCTTAGGACCATTTTTGGGGGTCAAACACTATTCTCACAATTAGCCCATACATAAATTTGATGGAAAAGCTATTTTAAATCACAGACCATAAGAACAGGAAATTTATTGCGTGAGAACCTAATTTCATCTGTTTATTTTGTCCAGGTCTAAACTGTGTCAGCATTAAATAATTTGCTAAGATTCTTGCTCTCTCTCACAGGGTGAATATCCTCCCACGTCTGCGAGATATACATTTCAGCACTTGACCTTTTAAGGTCAAATACTTTTGTCTCACTCTGAGAACAGGCACTGAAGATGATAGAAAAATGTTAGGATTTAATGTGTAAGAAAATGCTATATGTTTACAATTAATGTATTAGAATAGGCATCTAAAATGCTGTTAGGTGGCTAGGTAAATGTTAGGATTTAATGTGTAAGAAAATGCTGGGATGGTTACAATTAATGTATTAGAAGGGGCAGCAAAAAAGTACAATCCCACTACGTCAGGCATTCATTTGTGGGTGAGGAGGTGGGGGCTGGTGTGGGGGCGGGGCACCTGTCACTTTGGAATGTGGTTTGATGAGGAAAGGGATGTACTTTATTCTTCTAACATAGCCCCATCTACCTGAACTGCATCCTACCAATTGCTTGGACAACCTCCTATTTTTGTAATCTCAGCAGAAACAGAAGTTGATTGAACCACTGCCAGGCTATCATGCATCACTTTATTTGACTTGGTGGGTCATGAGCTGTGCAGGCCTGAGAGTTCTGCAGAGGACCTATAAGAACACAAGAGTATAAGAAGAGCCTTCCTGGATCAAACCAATAGTCTGTCTAGTCCTGCATCTTGTCTCACACAGTGGCCAACCAGTTTTTCTGGATGGCCAATAACGGCATAGAAGCTGAGGCCTTCCCCTGATGTTGCTTTCTTCCTCTGGAATTCAGAGGCTAATGTAGAGGTTCCCCTCAGTCACCATGGCTAGGAGCCGCTGATAGACTTATCCTCCATTAATCTTTCTATCTAATCCCAATTAAAGCTGTTTATTCCTGTGGCCATCACTACATCCTCTGGCAGAGAATTCCACATTTAATCATTCTCCATGTAAAGTAGTTTCTCCTCTTGGCCATCCTGAACCTACTGCCCATCCGTTTCATTGGATGCCAAGTTCTAGTATCTTGAGAGTGGGAGAAAAAATTCTTTTTCAACTCTCTTTCTCTATGCGTAATTTTTATAAATCTCTATCATGTCCTCCCTTAATTGTCTCCTTTTAAAACTAAAAAGTCTCAAACTCTTCAGCCTTTCCTTATAGGGAAGGTGCTTCAGCTCCCTAATCATCTTGATTGCCCTCCTTTGTACTTTTCCCAGCCCTGCAATGTCCTTTTTGACCAGAACTGTATGCTGTATTCCAAATGAGGCCACACCATAGATCTACACAAGGGCATTACAATATTGGTCATTTTATTCTCAATCCCTTTTCTAATAATCCCTAACATTGAGTTTGCCTTTTTCACTGCTACAGCACACTTTCATTGAGCTATCTACTATGAATCTAAGATCTTTTCCCCTTTCAGTCTCAGCAAGTTCGGACCTCATTACCATATACTTGAAGCTGGGATTTTTTGTCCCAATGTGCAACACCTCACACTTATCAACACTGAATTTCATTACCACACTGTTACCCATTCACCCAGTTTGTGGATGTCCTCTTGGAGCTCTTCACCATCTTGAATAATTTTGTGTCATCTGCAGACCAGGCCATTACATTACTCACTCCTAGTGCCAGATGATTTATGAATAAATTAAATCATAACACCCCAATACCCATCCTTGTAGGACCCCACTGCTTACTTCCCTCCATTGTGAGAACTGTCAATTGATTTCAGCTCTTTGCTTCCTTTCATTTAGGCAGTTTTTAATCCATAAGAGAACCCGTTCTCTTGTTCCATGACTACTGAGTTGACTCAGGTGTCTTTGATGCAGTACCTTGTCAAAAACCTTTTGAAAGTTCAGGTATAAAATGTCTACGGGGTCACTGTTGTCTACATGATTGTTCACTTTCTCAAAGAACTCCAAAAGGTTGGTAAGGCAGAACTTTCCTTTACAGAAGTCATGCTGATTTTCCCTCAGCAGGCTTTGTCCTTCTATGTGCCTAACAATTCCATCATTGGTTCCAGTTTCTACTAATTTGTCTGGGAAAGATGTTAAATCAGCTAGCCCATAATTTCCTGGTTCCCTTCTGGATCCCTTTTAAAAATTAGTGTAACATTTGCTAGTCTCCAGTCTTCTGGTACAGCAGCTGAATTTAATGATAAGTTACATTAATAGATCAACTCACATCTGAGTTTAGCAACCCACTCCTCAAAATCTCTTTTTGCATGCTTAATTATTGACTTACATATCTTTTGCCAGAACCTGTGGTCCTTCCTGTTCAATTCACTTGGGCAAGCCTTCCACTTTTTTTTTTAAAAAAGCCTCTTTATAGCTTCCTTGACTTGCACTGTTAACTACACAGGCCTTCCTTCAGACTTGGCAGTGCCTTTCCTAACCTGTGGAATACATTCTAATTGGACTTCAGTGAGTGTGGTTTTAAACAGCTTCCAAGCATCCTCTTGGGAGATGACTCTCTTATGTTTCCCCTCTAGCTTCCTTTTTACTAGTCTCCTCATTTTTGTAAAGTTCCCTCTTTTGAAATCAAATGTTACAGTTTTGGACTTTAGGGATAACATTCCATTGACCTGAATGCTGAACTTTACAGCATTGTGGCCACTGTTCCCACTGGTATAAAAACTCCGGTATCTTTCACCATGAGACCTGCTCAGAACCAAGTCCAAGATCACTACCCCTCTGGTTGGCTCTGTGGCCAGTGCACAGTCATTTATAATGTCTAGGAATCTCATTTCTACAGCATGACTTGAGCACGTTTACCCAGTCAATGTGAGGTTAGTTGAAGTCTCTCAGTATAATAACATTCTCTGCTTTCATCACGTCCCTTAATTCCTTCTCCATTTCAAGATCAGCCTCAAGGGTTTGATCAGTAATATTCACGGTCCAGTATTTCCACCCATATAGCTTCTGTTGGGAGTTAATTCCTCTGATGTTTTGTATCTTATTTGTTTCTATGCTGTCTTTGATGTACAACACTTCCACCAACCCGCCCCTTCCTGTCCTTCCTATAGAGTTTATATCCTGGAATGACTGTATCCCATAGATTTTCCCCATCCCACCATGTTTCTCAGATATCTACTATATCTAAATTGTCATTGAACACCAAGCACTCCAGCTCCCCCATCTTTGCTCCAAGACTTCTAGTACTGGCATAATAAGTTTCCCTCTCCAGTAACCCTTGCCTCCCTTGGCTCCTTAGTTGCCACATATGGGCCTCAGTTGCCATTGTGCCCTCACTCCCAAGTTCTATTATGCTCCTATCAATATTACCCTGAGAGTTTACACAATCATCCCTTTGGACTTACTTGTCCCAAACCGGAGGCTCCCCAGCTCCTGTTGGCTGTCCCCCCCAGGATTAGATTTAAAGCTGCTCTGCCACCTTTTTATATTTATCACCAGGGCTTTCTTTGTTAAAAAAAAAGCCCAGCAGGAACTCATTTGCATATTAGGCCACATCCCCTGACATCACCATTGTTTCACAAAGGGCTTTTTGTAGAAAAAGCTCAGTGAGACCTCATTTGCATATTAGGCCACACCCCTTGGCCCCAAGCTGGCTGGAACTGTGTTCCTGTGCGTTCTTGCTCCAAAAAAAGCCCTGTTTATCACCAACAGCCTGGTTTCCTTTTGGTTCAAGTGAAGCCTGTCTCTTTTGTAGAGGTTCAACTTGTCCCAGAAAGTTCTCCAATGCCTAACAAATCTAAACCCTTCCTCCTGGCACCAGTTCCTCATCCATGCATTGAGACTAAGGATGGGCAGAAACTGGGGAAATGGTGGTTCGTTTGGTTCATGGTTTGTTCAATTGCATGAACCGAATGAACCACAAACAAACCGAACCACCACATTCCCCGAACCGGTTCTTGGGTTTATGGTTTGGCATGGCTGGAGGAGGGAGAAGGCATTGAAATGTCTCCCCCTCACTTCTGCAGCCCATAATCTCTCCATTGTACCTATGGGCCCATAGGGTACGAGGAAGAGATTGTGCCACCGCTGCAGTGCAAGTCGAGGGAGCTGTGCTGTAGCCATGGCACAATCTCTCCTAAGGGGCCATAGGATACAATGGAGATGTCTCTCCCTTTCTCTTTCCTTCACCAGCCAACCTGCCCTGGAAGGCTGACTGGGGAAGAGAAGAAAGATTGGGGAGGGGTTCAGCTGAGGCTCCCAGGATTGGCTTCCAAGGGTATCTGCCTCCCCTTGGCTTCTGCAGAAGTCCTGCAACTGTGTGCTGCCTGGAGAAGCCAAGGGGAGGCATAAACCCTTCCTGAACTTCCCAAACTTCCCATGGGAGGTTCAGGAACAGTTTGTGGAAGGCACGTTTCATGAACCTATGGTTTGCAAAATATGAACCGGCCCAGTTCATGCATGAACCGCAGTTCATGTTTTGGTTCATGCTGATCAATAATTGAGACCCCTGATCTGTGTCTGTCTAGCTGGCCCTGCATATGAAACCAGCAGCACTTCTGAGAATGCTGCCTTTGAGGTCTTGGGCTTTAACTTTCTGCCTAGAAGCCTAATTTTTTCCTCCAGGACCACACAACATTTCCCAATGTCATTGCTGCCAACATACACCATGACTGCTGATTCGTCCCCAGCATTACCTACGGAGATGATACTCATCCTGACGATGCAGAAAGTAGTTGAGCAGGAATGCACTTGCCTAATTTGAAAAGTTTTCTTTGGGAACATTCAGGATTCAGCCAAAAGTCAACTCAGGGCCATAAATTATGAACTGAAAAAAAAAATGGTAGAGCTGGGTATTACTAATAAGAAAGGTCAGGATCTCAGAGGCAGGAGATGGGTGCTTTCCAAGGAGCCTCAACCCCATTTCCTAGTTCCACCCCATTTCACATTCTTTCCCTACTTATGTCCCTATAAATATATATGTACACATGTTCCTTCCAGCAGGAGAGACAGAGAGACGGAGCAAGCAAGCGTGAAGAGCCTTTAGGGTGTTGTGCATTGGCTTCCCCACTGCTGCTTGCACCATGGCAAATGAAGCTTATTCCATGGCCTTTTTCAGGGCTATTGTTGCAGAGTTTTTGGCCACCATGATATTTGTCCTGATAGGCATAGGCTCTGCCTTAAATTGGCCCTCAGCCCTCCCAGGAGTCCTGCAGATTTCACTGGCATTTGGCCTGGCTATAGCCACTCTGGTCCAGTCTATAGGCCATGTCAGTGGGGCACACATCAACCCAGCAGTGACTGTGGCCCTCCTGGTTGCACAAAAGATTTCAGTCCTGCGAGCCGTGGCTTATATTATAGCTCAGATGGTAGGAGCAATAGCTGGAGCAGGAGTGATATACCAGATCACCCCTGTAGAGATCCGAGGAGGCCTGGCTGCCAATGGGGTAAGTGCTGCAGACAAGGGAATGCCTGTTGTTCTGATTAAGAAAGTGAGAATGAGAAAGCTATCATGCCTGCTACTTCAGAAGTTATTCCTTCTGGATTCAGGATGTCCCACTCCCAGGTAAGTATGCATAGAACTGAGGCAGCATAACTTTAGCTGCAGAATGTGTTATGTTCTCTACTGGCCAGAAGAGCATGAATGACTGATTTAACATCTCTGTGTCCATCTTTTCTCCAACTAATGATATTCAAAGCTGCTAATAATACCACTGACTGCAGACAGCAAGTTATGGTCTTGTCACTCTGTTAAACAATCTACTGAAAGGCTGATTTTCAGCTACTGAGAGTTTTTGTTAGGTGACCAGAAGGATTGTGAACAAAGGGGCTGCTCTTAACCACAGCCATAGACCCTTGAAGGAACAGATGGGCAACAGCTGTATCCAGCTGTGAGCTGCCTGGTGTGTCTCTAGAGCTCATTAAGCCATCTAGAGTCTCTTCAGCTGAACACTGAAAAGTTTGCCACATTGATTTAGGTGAACTCTCTCGAACGCTCTCTCCTCCCCCCCCCCCCGTACAAAGAATGAAGGTTTAGGTTTTATTAAATTTATACTCCGCCCTCCCCTCCGAGGCAGGCTCAGGGCGGCTTATAGCAATCATCATATTACAATCAATTAAATTTAAAACAATTTAAAAACAGTTGGCACTAGTAACATTCTGATGTTGTTCAGATCCGATGGCGTCAGTATCCCCTGGATTCCTCCTGCTGTTACAATCTCAAAGTCAGTTGAAAGCAAGCTGGAAGAGTATGGTCTTGCAGGCCTTGCGGAATTGGGCAAGGTCCCGCCCAGGGACCCCAAGAGGTTGTATTATTTTGGTTGACACGGGGCATACCCAAACATCAGTGTACCCAGCAATGCCAGCTCTAAAATCTAAAAACAGAATAGAAAATCATAGCAGATAGCAGGGTTACTGGGTTGCACTGGTAAATTTCTCCAGTGGAGCGAGAGATGAGGCAGTCACAGCATTTCTCCATCCAGCCCTCTGTAACTGATCCTGTTCCCTCACCCTACTGCCTTGCTGGTTTGTTGTGCCGTGTGCAGAGAATCCTGCTCACTACCGCGGCTGGAAGGGAAGGGAAGTGGACTAGAGTAGGAATAATCTGTGGCTGGCTTTTCTCCCATTGCATCAGGAATATAAAGGTGAGTGTAAAACTCCTGGTTGCCATGTGGCAACCCCAGAACTGACTCTTGTTCTTATGGGAATTGCAGATGTCGTCACTGGTTTTTGCATGGCAATTCTGTTATTTCCCATGCTGCCGTTGTTACTACTAGTAAGAATTAGCCTTGGGATTGGCACAGTTGACATCTGGCTTGCAAACACATGCTGACATGCCTGAATGCCATTCAAGCACTATAATTGCTGAGAAAATCCACATCTGAAAGGGCAACGAGTACCGAAGAGAAAACAAATGCAATTCAGTTCACTGAATTACTTCCAGTTTTGACCTTTGCCCATCTTGTTCACAGAAGGGTGGTGGTACCTTTGCTAGAAGGAGCTAGTAGTCTTTCCTTAAAGGGCATGCTGATGAGTGTGAAATCTGCTCCTGTCCATCTCCATTTGCCTTGATATGGCAGTTCTAGCCAATCATTCCTTAAGCTTATTTCCATTTGGGGAGTAGGTCATTGATAAGACTGTGTTTGTATACTTGCTCCAACCTTTGGGCCCCAGTTATATTGGATAAGCTGTATTTTGGGTTAGCCTTCCTCATGGAGTAGAGGTGACAGCTGGTCAAAGTTGTAAATGGTTGGACATGGCCCCGGGGACAGAGAGATGGCCATTCTAGCTATGTTGGATCATTATAGCAGCATGTTCTGCTATGGATGATGATGATTTGGATTTATATCCCACCCTCCACTCCGAATCTCAGAGTCTCAGAGCGGCTCACAATCTCCTTTATCTTCCTCCCCCACAACAGACACCCTGTGAGGTGGGTGGGGCTGAGAGGGCTCTCACAGCAGCAGCCCTTTCAAGGACATCCTCTGCCAGAGATATGGCTGACCCAAGGCCATTGCAGCAGGTGCAAGTAGAGGAGTGTGGAATCAAACCCAGTTCTTCCAGATAAGAGTCTGCACACTTAACCACTACACCAGGCTCTCATCTTATGGGCTACTCATTCAGAGGGTGGGGTAGCTGAAGTTGCCTTTCTTCAGTCTGAGCCATACCTATGAGATCAAAGTCTGTTCCTGATTATGGATGACTAGTCTTCATTGCCAAGGAATGCAAAATGTGACATTGCTCAAGCTCCCATCCTAGAGCCACCTGGTTCACTGTTGTTCAGGTTATGGTGGGAGGGTGCTGAACTGCTTTAACACTCTGCAGTTTATATAAGATCGTACTTCTTTTGTTCAGCCAGTGTTTGCCACAGCAGCCCATAAGGCTTTTCTGTTAAAATTTGCTCTTAGGCTGGATGGTTCTTTTAGACAGCTAAATAGTACTTTAAAAAGAAGTTGCTTCCTATACCTTGCATATCTGTCTGACCACAGCCTGTGGTGAACAGGTTTGCAGGTTTTTGCGTAATTGCAGAAGCCTGCATAACTTGTTTGACTGGAGACAACTGTGGAGAAAAGCATCATGGGTTTACATCATGGAAAGTGCTACCTCTCTCAAATCCCTTTTTATTCTTCTAAAAATTATGTTACCTCTAGCCATGCTTCTCCATCAATTTCAGCTTGTCTAGAATGTGGCACCATAATTGCCTTACTGGTGTAAGAGCCGCACAGCGTCCATCCTGTGTCCTTAGCTACCTGTGCAGCCAAGGATAGAATTTAAGACAACTCTATTAGTTTTTAAAGCCCTGAATAGTGAGGATCTTGATGTAGTTGAGATTTACTCATGTGACCTCATCCTGGTGGCTCTCTGCGCTGCTATTTTGGGATCCTCTCATCACACTTTAAGTTGCCAGACAATTGTGTCTTGGCTAGGTTAGATCACATAGTGCAAAATCTGCTTTCTTCATTTTCCTCCTGCTCTTTCTGACTGAAACTCCTCTTGTTTTCTAGCTGCTTTTAAGGATCCTTTGGTGGTTTCTGTTAAAGGGAAGAAGTATGGTTGGCAGACACATCTTTTTGCCCAGGAGTGGGGGGAAGCTGCACCTGCTAACACTCCCTCTTTTACACAGCCGTCATTTGCGTGTGGTCACTAGAGATACATCTGAGCTGAAGGAATGGGGCTTGCAGGTCAGCCAGAATGGCTTCCAAGCCCACCACCGGCTTAAAGCTTCTCTTTTTTAGAAGTTAGCCAATGGCTGAGCTCCTCTGGCGACTACCAGCTCAAGTTAATGACTTAGACTCTCAATTTCTCTGCTGGTGCTGATCCAGCTCCTGTTGCTGTGATACACAGACATCTGGGCCTGGGAGGATTTGAGAAATGACCAGACAGATGAACACATAATTATTACCTCAGTCATTCATCAGGCCGGTAGTCAGGCTATGTGGGTGTTTTATGGTGGACCTGACAAACAGTTGAATTGTAAGCTATTCCTAGAAATCTAGCCTGTGGGGCCACTTTCCTTTTGTACACTAAATGCTTCTGTGGGCGGATGGTGATTTTTGTGTTGTCTCTGTAATCACCAAGGCTCCAAGCCTGCCTCTCCTAATTTGTGCATCATGTGTTTCTTCATTTTTCAGCTACACAACAACACACTGGCTGGGCAGGCGGTGGTTGTGGAGCTGATTCTGACTTGCCTACTGGTTCTCTGTGTCTTTGCCTCAACTGACAGTCGCAGAATTGATAATGTGGGCTCCCCAGCATTATCTATTGGACTGTCAGTCACCACTGGCCATCTCTTGGGGGTGAGTATGGTTGTTTCAGCTATACATGCACACAAACAAACAAATGGGCAGGATTTGATTCTGGGTTGACTGATTGCAGTTATTTCCCACCTCCTTCCAGCAGAGGGTGCTCTAATTTAGAACAGATATTGTTAGAGCCATGATCACATGGGTTGCTACTGGAGGCTGGGCACATTTTACTTTCTATGAGGACCAACCCTCCCTGGAAATGTGGAGCCACTGTGGAACAAGAACCCCTTTCCAAATAACACACGTATGGAGGGACCATGTGATTAAGGCCAGTGACTCAGTTCTTTAGGCATATTAGTAGAAGGCACAGGGAGCCAACAGCCGTCGATCACTACAGCCCAGTAGGAATCAGCAGACAAGTTTAAGTGTCAAAGTAAGTGAATCAGCACCATAATTTTCTCTTTAAAAGAAAAAAGAAAAGAACCACCCTTATACAGGATCTGTGTGTTCTAGTAAGCATCTGTGAAGGGGTGAGGCTCAGTAGCTTTGTATCCAGAAGACAGGACTGGATCGGGGGTGGGGGGGTGGGCAGAGGGGGCAGCTGCCCCGGGTGCCAGAGCAAGGGGGGGGCACCACCAGCATCCTTCTCCCCTTCAAAAATAGATAGATCTTCATGGTGGGAAGGTAGTGGGGGGTGCCATTTTTTAACTTCGCCCCCCTCCCAAAAATAGGTACATCTGGCCCTGCCATAAGGTCACTGGTTCAGTTCCTGGGATCTCCAGTTAAACGTGGACCTGGGAGCAGGTGATATGAAAACCCAGAGAGCCCAGAGAGCTCCTGCTAGGCGGAGTAGACGGTACTTACCTTGAGAGACCTGTGGTCTGAATTAATATAAGGCAGTTTCATGTGTCTTCATAATTACACTGCTTTCAGTTCGATTCTTCTGCCACAGGTTGTTGGCTCTTGCCTCCTCTGACTCAGGACAGTCTGCGTGCTTCTTCCCTCTTGGCCATTTAACTTCCAGGGCAAGTCCCCAGCTGGTCATTGTCTTGGAGGGCTGCTTGTGTGTGCACTACTGTTGTGCTTTTACTATAGCCTTGTGATCAGTGTTCCCTCTAAACTGAGTCAGTGTGAGCTAGCTCACAGTTTTTTAGCCTCTGGTTCACATATTTTTGTCTTAGCTCAGGAAAAATGGCTCCAGAGCAAACTAATTTATGCAGTAGTTAACAACTTTAATGCCAGTAGCTCACCAAGTAAAATTTTTGCTCACAAGTCTCCACAGCTTAGAGGGAACATTGCTTGTGATATATTTGTACATATTTGCACAATGCTGGTGGCATTTCCTAAATATTAGAAATTTTTAAAAAGCATGATTAGTAGGATAAATACCCTGAAAATCCCTGCAGAAGCCTGTGTGGGCTACAGAATAACTAATATCAAGGTGGGGCCTGGAGATCTTTGGGAATTACAGTTGATTTACAGAGGAAATGACAGTTTGGGGGAGGGGGGTGAACTTTGTGGCATATAGAAGAATTCTGAAGTCGGAAAGTGACATTGCATCCTGGATGAGCCCTCTCTTTCTTCCAACGTCTGCCATCCCCAGACACCTCCCTGAAAATCTCCAGGAATTCCCCAAGCTGGAGGTGGCAACAATAGCTGACAACCTTCCAGAAGGGGGCACTGCAGGCAGCAAAGGCAGAAAGCAATGTGGGCTTTTCCTGATGATTTCAGCTTTGTTATCTCGAGAAAAGTTTACGTCTGGAGTTTAAGCTGTTTTGGGAGTGCTCTGATTTTGTGGCCCCTCCTTCACCTTAGCAACAAAGCAACTGGGTCCAGGGACTGAGAACATTGTGGCTAATTCCAAATATGGTGTGTATCAACAGGATTTGCTCTAGGCATACTACCATAAACTGGTCTCTAGAAGAAGGGTTTTTTTTTTCTTAATTAGAATAGAGATTTGTTATTTAATTTTTTGGTGAGCAGTGATGAAGCATACAGCTGAAAATACCTTCATCCACCCTAGGTGTTTTCCATAATGACATGTATCTCTCTTTATTGGCTTCTAGATCTATTTCACTGGCTGCTCCATGAACCCTGCCCGGTCCTTTGGTCCTGCAGTCATCATGGGAAATTACCAGGATCACTGGGTAAGTGAATCCTTATGTCTTCTATCTGGCTGGAGCTGAGCTTTCAAAATGACACTCACAGAGCCCAGGATCACTTGGAAGAAAGGAAGGGCTTGAATCATCAATCTAGGCCTTAAGCCCAGATTTCCAAGGATTTGGAAAATAAGTAAAAGTGAAGGAGAGAATTGCTATCTCTTCAGGACCTGGCAGGGGGATGAATGGCCAATGCATTAGCAAACTGTAAACAAACAGGATTAATTCCTTGTTTGGCTGTGTCTTAATTAAAATCAGTTGCTTATGAAGTACAACAAATGTTGATAGTGATATATGAGCCACCAGCTTATCTTAGGGCCTGTTTGTTCCATCACTTATTCTGGGAAATCCTGCCTGAACTTACTTTCAGTGTCTAATTTGCTTATGTGTTCAAGTGATGAATTAGAGGCCAGAGTACAGTGAAAGAAAGTCAACCAAAGCTGGCAAGATCTGAGGCTCTTGGCTCTCCTCTCCATCATCCTGGGATGGCAGAATCCTTGGTAGGCAGAATTCACAGTTCCAGAAAGGAAAAAAATTACGACCTGCCAGTACCACAAGTCACTGAGGCAGAAAGAGCCAAATACCATGAAAGCCCTTTTTTTTCTGAACAAAATTTCTTATATTAGGATAACAAACATTAAATTCTTGATTTGGTGGGGGGAGAGGAGCCTTGGTAGGTTTTACTTTTCCAAATTATAAAAAAAATAATGGAAGTTGTCACATTTAGAATAAAGAGCACTGTATACTGCTCATATAAGAATCAAATAACAACATGGTAAGTATTGTGAAAACTGTGTTGTTACCTGGGTAGTTAGATACTCTGGACTGAGGTATCTCCAGCATTTGTCAGTAATCAGTGCTTTTTTTGAGCAGGAACGCACAGAAACACAGTTACAGCTAGCTTGGCATCAGGAGTGTGTGGCCTAATATACAAATTAGTTCCTGATGGGCTTTTTATGTAGCAAAAAAGCCCTGCCAGTAACAGAAAGTAGAAGACAACTTTATTAAACAGACAGGCTTTATTAACTATACAGTCTAGGTTTTCTTCTTGTCTTCTCAGGAAGTGTTTCTCTTTGACCCCTGAACCATTCAGCATCCCATGACGAATGCCATTGTCTCTGTCTCCTGCTTACATAAGTAACAAAAAAACTAATAAGTTATGGAGAGTTCCATTTTGAGAACTGCATTATGAAGACATTTAAAGGCTTATTTCTCTATGTCCAAGATGTATGGAGGTTTTGATTGCAGCACAGGTTGAAGCTGGATGCTCAAAATGTGCCCACATGTGATATAAGGAGCTGGTGTTGGCTAGAACTAGCATGACCTGGAAATATTAGGAAAGTTCAGAGTTTATAACACTCTGTACACAGCCAGAGCATGGCTGAATTTCACCTGAACATCTCAAGATAACAAGTGGGGCCATTTAGCTATGCTCTTGGTAGAATTCCCCCCACAAAATACTATTATCTGATAGCACCCTTACTGGCGAAGGAAGGGTGTTTGTGCATGTACTATAACCAGAAGCCCTGCTTGAGAGCAAGTAAACTATTTTATTTATTTACTTATTTAGGTCTTCTGGGTGGGACCCTTGGCTGGTGGCATCATAGCATCCCTGATCTATAATTTCATCCTTGCTCCTGATACAAGAGGTCTTTCGGAACGGATTGAAGTCCTCAAAGGGACCTATCAACCTGAAGATGATTGGGTGGAGAAGAATGATCAGAAGTACTCAACGGAACTGGTGGAGAAATTCTAACATAGTACTAGGCATGTAGTCCTCCAGACTGATCGAAGGCAGCATGAAAATTGCAGTCATGAATTTTCCACTCTCTGCCCTTAAGGGCATGCTTGTCAGCTCTCAGCCCTACTCTTCATGTTCCCAAATACCCTTGTAAGATTGTATGTTAGTATGAAGTCATGAGTTGCTAGCTTGATATCAAGTAGACCAGGGGAAGAAACAGGACACCCTATAATGCATGTCTTATGCAGATGGGCAGAAAGAGTACAGGTTGTTGTGAAGTATCCCAGAGGTATATGATTAGCTGCAAAAAGCTGACAATGAATAGTCAATACACAAAGACCTCAAACACCTCTCTTTATTTATTAAGTGGGGCCTCTAGCCTGCTAGATGGGTTGGTGTTTGGAGCAAGTGGACGGGTGATACTTAGAAAGGCATACAGAGATCCCGCAAGAAAGCCATTTCTACTTTGGTCTTCCCCACTGGCCTTTCTCCAGCTCTCATCTCTGTGTAATCACACCTTCCTTGTGGCTGGAACAGCCATCATTCCCTGTGTGAGCACATTTTTTTTCACATCCTTCCTTAAGATCCACTTATTGAACAGTGCATTTGCTGACTGTTTCACTTCCATTCTCAGCTGATTTGCCCATTCCCTCTGTTCATTTGACAGTTCTGTTCAGTTAATATGTATGGTAAGCTCTTTGGGGCAAGAACCCTGTCACTTCTCTGCACAGTGCATAGCATACTGCTAGAGCAAAAATAATGTTAAATAAATATAAATAATACATAATAATAGGCTGAAGCCTCAGACCTGCTAGTGGAGAAGTACGGACGGGCATCCTCCCCTCCCCATCACAAGGCCAGTGGCTGAGGGAACTCAGTCAGCAGGGTGCAGAAATATCAACCCCTTCATTTCCTAGCTGGGCAGTGCCTACAGCGACTGCCCAGAGGCTCCGGCATCTGGAGTTTCTTCTGTAGAAGCTTCCTACAGATAGGTACAGAATCATTCTGAACTCTGATTGGTTTATTGTGAGGAGGTGGGTAGGACGTCTCAGTCACTTGAGCCTGTCTTTGTAACCACTTGGAAGAGAACAGGAGTGTATTGGGACTTGGGGGGAAAGACATCTCCATGGAACTTCGTCCTGGAATGGCACCTGCCTCCACTGAGCCTAGAAAATCATGTTGCTGCTCTTCAGCAGCTGTGGAGATGGAACAACTGACAATGAGTATCCTCAAATGGAGATAATAGGAATTTGCTATGGATACAAGCAGGAAGCTGACATTAGCTGGTTCACATCCTCAGATAATGTATACTTTAAAAAAACCCTTCTGGGGTAAAGAAAAAGTATTTTTTTTCATGGGAATTACTTGAACGCAGAAAGGAGTAGGCCCACCATGACATTCTCTAGATGCAGGGAGGGCACATGGACAGGCCAGTCAAGCGAAAGGCCATTTCCCAAATAATTCCCAGGGAATGGCCTGTCATTTTTCTTACACGATCCGAATGAACCCGACAGCTGGTGTATTTGTGTCCAGAGATAAATGTCTGCAGTCAGAATGGTCCTGTGTCCCTCAGCCATTTGTGCTGTCAAATAGGCGGACTGAAATTTTACTTCAGAGCAAAACCTGTCCCTAGGAGGATGGCATCATAATTAAGGAGAAAGTCCATAAAGTGAGGGGTGAGAGATTATGGGGGCACAGGTCACGGAACAAATTCTGATGCTGGGACACTGTCAAAAGCAAGAGAAATCTCCCGTTTGAGTTGAAGGTGTGGGTTTTAGGAAGGGCTGTATTTATCCATTTCATAGCAATGCTAAACCATAATAAGAAATTAAAAGAACAATGCTTACAAATATCCTATGCACCCAGGTGAATATTTTTTCTGCGCTGGCCCATTCAGACAATTGGCTGCATCCACACATTATGGGATTTTGTGCTGCGTTTCAACAATTATTCAGAGCTGGAATGCCTTGTCCACACAGGATAATCCACATGGACAAATGATTGTTACACCACAATGATTGTGAAATATCCAACAACGTGGCAGTCAGGATAGAGGAGAAGATTTCTGAGGACACTGACACTGGCAGGGAGATAACTGTATAAGGAAGTAACAGATCAGAAAGTGCATCAATATTTCCCGGTGGAAATGAGCATTGTGTGGGATGGATAACCTTAAAAGGGACTTGATTAGAACACTGGAAAACTGGAGTGTTTCAGCCAGCTGATGGAGTGGATAAAGAGAAAACATGATGAAACCATCAGACTTTGGAGGCACCCAATGAAGTTGATAGGCAGCAGATTCAGGACAGACGAAAGAAAGTACTTCTTCACCACTAACAGAACCTAGCACTGAAAATACCTCAAAGTAGCTGGAAAGCTACAGGCCCATTCCAACAACAATAAACTCTGGATAATTCTTTTAAAAAATCAATATTTGGATCCTCCCTCCCATTAACTGCCCCCCCCCCCCAATGTTACTAAGATTGGTTTGTTAACAGTGGTGTGCTTCCTGGCTTGTGAACTCAAAAGTGTGTGAGTGATACTCTAACAACAAAAATATTTGGTACACTGGCACTGTTGCCCTAAGCAAAGTTACTGCTTCCTAAGGCGATTGACTACAATGGACTTTGAAGGGGGTCATTCTTTAGACTGTATTGTGCATGTAGCATTCCTATATCAAGGGGGGGGGCGGGGTCAAATACCAAATACTGGTTGTCAGATGGTGACTAACAACTTGTTAGTAACAAGCATCTCAGAATCCCATCAAGTGAATATTGGGAGATTTGGGCTGAAGCTGGACACATTTATTTCAGATCTAATCTCCATCTGTGCAATGAATGATAAAGATATAACAGTGTGGCTCTAGAGTGGACCCCTTGGCAACTAAAACAGGATGGACATATGATGAACTGAAACATCTATATAGATTTCATAAGATTCTCATTATTCTTATGCAAGGTCATCCATTGATCTAAGTGATCCAGTAATCATTTCTGACCACAAGTCCTGATGCTTCGGAGAAAGGGTAGCTGAAAAAGAACAACAGAAGAGCCCCTAGTCTCCTGACACTAGTTCTTATACAAAGACAACCATAAACATCCCTCCCCATAAATGTCTCCATTACTGTAGTCCAGTGAAATGCCCACTCTCATGGCTTGGATCGCAGAAACTCTTCCCAGGGGACGGCTTTTCCATCTTCAGAAGATGGGAGGGAGATCTCTATACTGATTTCCCCCTCCCAGCTGGCTCTTTACACTGCTCCTTCCTGTTCTCTGACTCTGGGGTGGGTGGACAGAAGTCTACCGTGAGAAGTGGAATCAGGGAAGTTGCTTTTCTCTAGCACAACTCTGCCCATACTGCTTAGGATCCAAGCCTGCAACTGTCAGGAGATTAGACCAGAGTTGGGTGACATCTCTGTACTAAGAGTTGCTTTTTCTATAGTAAAAGGTAAAGGTAATCCCCTGTGCAAGCACCAAGTCATTACTGACCCATGGGGTGATAACACACCATGACGTTTTCTTGGCAGACTTTTTGGTAGGAGGTGGTTTGCCATTGCTTTCCCCAGTCATCTACACTTTCCCCACAGCAAGCTGGGCACTCATTTTACTGACCTTGGAAGGATAGAAGGCTGAGTCAACCTTGAGCCAGCTACTTGAACCCAGCTTCCGCCAGGACTGAACTCGGGTCATAAGCAGAGCTTGGACTGCAGTACTGCATGCTACCACTCTGCACCATGGGGCTCCTATAGTAAGAGTTGTTCAACCACAGAATCAGCTACTTAGGGAGATGATGAGCTCCCCCTCAAGGGCAGTCTTTAAGCAGTGGCTGGATGAACACTTGTCAGGGGTGCTCAAGGCTGATCCTGCATTGAGGAGGGGGTTGGATTAGATGGCCTGTATAGCCCCTTCCAACTCTGTGATTCTATGATGGGAGGGGGAAGACTGGCAATTCTGTGCCTTCATTTCTTGACACCCAGAAATCAAGCAAGCAGAGTCTCCCCTCCCCCCTTATCTTCACCAGCTTGTGTATGTCAGGTTGCTGTGGAAAAGGGACCCAGAACAAGGCCAGTTTAAAAAAAAGACAACTGTTCTAGTGTGGAGGATACATCTGTAGACTGTATGTGCTGTCTGTACAGATACACACAATATCTCACTCATAGAGTCTCTCTTAGAACAGTTTGGACCACCCACTGTGGAGGTAGGAAGTATTGTCCCCAACGGCAGTAGTTTAATTTTATTCTTGCTCCCATATAAGTGAATGGCAGCCACTCACTTAAATGAACAAAAATAAAGGAGTGCAAATCATGGACACTATTAGAATGATGCTATTCCAATATGGGAGGGGTGGCAGCCCAGCTTTGATCACCTACCCTTCAACTGAGTCCCAGATTGCAGCCCATTTCTACTGAGTTCCAATGGAGCTCAGTAGAAACCACAGAGGAGTCCACTTAAGCTCTGATCCAGAAACCTCTTCTCAGCAAGAATGTGATGGAACCCTTGGATTTGGCATCTTGATGAATGGGCCTGTCCCCCATTGAAGGTTTTCATATTAGCCTTCTATGACTGGGTGGTTGTCATGATGGACTATTTACTCTCTGCATACCACTATGTCATCAAATGCTTGTGCCTTTCTATGTTCAGGCTGTCGTTAAGTGGAAATGTGGGGCGGGGGAAATGACTTTCATAAATGCCTTCGCTTGCTATAAATCCAGCAGAGGCCAAGATCAAGTGAATCCAAGCAGGAGGGGCATGAAGTGAGACCCAGAGAAGATCCAGCAGAGGATCCTTCAATAGTTCTTCTGTGTTGCACACAGCCAGGGTCTAGACTTGGGAATGACCCCATTCACTGCCAGGATGATTCATGGTATTCCTTTGAGAGAAGCTCCTTCTGGAATTGCATTGGGATTTTAACCAGAAGCACATGAGGTAGAAGCATAGATGGCAATGACAATAAAGCTGTCGCATCAGAGCATCCCGGATCCTTGCTTATGACTTTGCATTGTGCACGCTAGCAGGGATTTGTACAGAATTGTGACTTTGCATTGGTAAACTGACCTATTTGGCAGTGAAAGAACCATCAGCCGTCGATTCGTCCCTATTAGTATTTGCTGCTTACTCTCCAGATGTTCTGCACTTACGAATGCAGGATTAAACCTTGACAGAGCTGCTATATGTCACTGTCATTCTTAGCAGCAGCCTTCACGGTCACCTTGGTGGGCCTCCAAACTGCATCCCTCTCCTCCTTCAGCTGCATAAGAAACCTCTGCATCTTCCGTGCAATGATGTCAGATCTCTTTCAGCAACATGGCACCATATATCAGCTACCCCTGCCAGCCTGTGTCTCTGTTGCTCAAAGTCTCTTTGAAGATCTGGAACTTGTCAATGCATATATATCAGACTATACACTGGCTTGCTACTGTTGAATGACTCCAGAGAAAGGCACTTGGCGCCCTCTAGTGGTGAGGGATGGAATAACCTGCTAACCGATTTTAGTCCATTTGTTGTCAAACCCTTCCTAACAACAGAAGGGGCTGTGGAGGCTTTTTTACACCAGATCCTAGGAGGCTACACTCTTTCTACAATCTTGGGCAGTGATATTGATTCAATCTGCTTATTCCTGTCATTCTCCAACTGTTCGGTATCATAGCTGCCCTTGAGAATAGCCAGTCTTTGTGCAAAGCTCTTTGGGTCATGGTAAATAACAAAGTTATAAAGTAGAAATGCCAGGAGCGCAGCTGTTAAAGGCCCCACCCAGAATACCTGCAAGGGCAAAGAGACACAAATCATGATGAGAGAAGGCTAGCATCCATTTGAGCACATATTCCTGAAAAGGTACCACTTGGTTCCAGTGATGGAGAACCAGCCCCGTAGCTAGGGGCCGTGGGGGGAGGGGGCCATGGGGGTGAGAGCAGGGAGCTGGAGAGGCTGGGGGCTACCCATCTTCCTTCTTTCATGTGATTTAGAGCCAGCCAATAAGATGATTGGTTTGCCCTTTAAATGGGGTGGGACAGGCAGCAACTGCTCTTGGGTGCCCATCCTGTGCAATTAAAATCCACTGGAGTTGGAGGGAGAGGGGTGGGCAGCCCTGGGATAGGGGGTGAGGGCCCCCCCAAAAAAACCACCATCGGGGGGCCAGGCCCCATGGGCCCCAGGTTAGCTATGGGTCTATGGACAACAGAAGTCAGGGCCCCTGATCCATGAAAGGAAGAGCAGTTGTCATCATGGACAGATCAGACTATATTCAAGAAGCCAAAAGACAACTCTCCAATAGCACTTTCTACAAATGACTATCCTCAGACCCCACTCAAGAATACCAAAAAAGAATTAAACAGGATTATGAAGGGATTAACCCACACCCATATAGGAACAGATCTATATGGGCACACTACAAGAACCTTGAACAGGCATTTTTTAATCTTCTTCCCAAAATACGCAAACTTGGAAGTCTAGGATGTCCTATTGTCTCAAACATAGGCACCATCACCATCTGGATATGTGAACACTGTCGTCAGACCCTATGCTATCAATGCCCCCTGTCAGGGGTGGAATTCTAGCAAGATCTCCTTTGCATATTAGGCCACACAACCCTGATGTAGCCAATCTGCCAAGAGCTTACAAAAAAGAGCCTTGAAAGATCTTGGAGGATTGGCTACATCAGGGGTGTGTGACCTAATACACAAAGGAGATCCTGCTAGAATTCCTCTCCTGCCCCCAGTCATAAGCAGGACAACACAGTCTTCCTGAGAAAAGTACAATCTATCCACAATCTTCCAGGAAACACTGCTTTGGCCACGATGGATGCTGAGTCTCTGGATACCAACATCCCCCACAATGATGGACTACGAACTATTACAAACACCATCTGGGACAACACCATGGCCCACCTTGCTACCAAGCTCTGTCAGTTTGTCCTAACCTGGAACTACTTCAGATTTGGTGAAGATGTATTCCTTCAGATCAATGGCACAGCCAGAGGCACTCACATGGCACCATAATATACCAACATTTTCATGGCTAACCTGGAACAGTGCTTCTTCAGCTCCCATCTATTTACACCTCTCTTGTACCCAAGATTTATTGATAACATTTTCTTCATTTTCACTCATGGGAAACAAGCACTGGAGAAATTTTACCGGGTCTTCCGCAACTTCCACTCCACCATCAACCTGACCATGAACTAATCCATACAGGGCTTTTTTTGTTGCAGGAACTCCTATACATATTAGGCCACACACCCCTGATGTAGCCAGTTCTCCTGGAGCTTACAGTAGACCCTGTACTAGGAGCCCTGTAAGCTCTTGGAGGATTGGCTACATCAGGGGTGTGTGGTCTAATATGCAAAGGAGTTTCTGCTGTGAAAAACCCTCCTAAATCCATGTGAGAAATTCCAGACACCATTTTATAAATACATAATGGAAACACAAAAACCACATTATACTGGAACCATTCTAACCACCAAACATATCTACGTGCCTCCGGCCACCATCGTAAGCACACCAAAGAACCCACTGTCTGCAGCCAAGCTCTATGCTACAGCTGCATCTGTTCAGATCCCTCAGACAGAGATGCTCACCTGCAAGGTCCACATTCTTGGAATTACAATACTCACCTGATGCAGTAAGAAAACAGATCAACAAAACCAGAATGATACCAAGAGGTAACCTGCTACAAGATAGGCCCAAATGAAACAACAGAACACCACTGGTGGGTACAGACAGCTCTCAGTTCAACCAGTTCAATACAACATTAACAATCTACACCCTGTTCTAGTCAATGATACTCCCCTCTCACAGGCATTGGAAGGTAAACACTTCTTGCTTTCAAACAACCTCCAAACCTAAAACAGCTTCTCACCCACAGCAAGACTCTTCCTAACATGAATACAGACTCTGGAACTAGGGCCTGCAACAAACCAAGATGCCAACTCTGTCCCCATATCCAATCTGACAACACAATAACAGATCTGACAACATCTGCTATACTATCTCAGGTTCATTCTGGCAGCTTTGACTTTTGAAGGCAGCTTTGACTCTCAAAAGCTTATAACTGCCTCTGTATAGCAATCCTGGGCTTCCTTGGTGGTTTCCCATCCAAATACCAACCAGGGCCAACCCTTCTAAGCTTCCAAGATCTGACAAAATTGGGGCATCCTGGGGTATCCAGGTCAGAGCTGGCTAGATCTAAACCCCTCCTGTTTTGGGTTGCTAGGGGATGATGGAAAAAAAGGAAGATTTTACCCAATGGTCAGGAAAGCGCTGGACTATGACTGCAGGACCAAAAGATCTAGCTGGATTCATGGAACAGCTGGTGAAATAAATCTAGAAAGAAAAAATTGGAAAATGGAGTCAACACATCTCTTTCTGGGTTCATATATTCCAGGAGTGGGCAACCTTTCAACAGGGTCATACAGCAGCCCAGACACAGGCCAGAGCAACAGCCAAATATTTTAGAGGCTCCCCACAAAGGCCTCAGAACTGGAGGGGAGAGAGTTTGTCACTCACCCACATCTTCCTCTTTCTCTTTGCTATTGTTGGCCTAGGCTTGCCAATCCCCAGGTCCCAGCGGGGGTTCTCCCGCTTTCCCAGGCTCCTTCCTGCCCCCAGTCAGCTGGCCGGTGGGGGGAAGCCCCGCCCCACAGCCATCATGTGCCTTTCCCCCTCCAGAGGCTTCAGTCTCTACTTGAGAAAGCCTTCCTCTTTGGATGGTGTGTCTGCGTCTTTAAGGCTGAAGGCGAGCGGGGGGTGGGGGAGGAGGCAGAACAACATGGCTGTGAAAGGAGCCCAGACCCTTCATTTGTTGCACAATTCTTGCAGAGGTCGTTTGCATAGTGTGAATGTAAACTTGAACCTTTGGTTGCCCTGTGTTACTGTGAAAAACTTGAAAGTTCAGCAACTCGTGAGTAGAAGTGCCAATCCCCAGGTGGGGGCAGAAGAGCCCTCTGGAGCTTCAGGGTAATCAGAAACGGCGGGGGGGGGGGAATGTCTGCTGGACCATAGGGTATAACGGAGAATTAACTTTGGGTTATCTGGGGCTCTGGAGGGGTGGTTTTTTGAGGTAGAGGTACCAAATTTTCAGCATAGCATCTGATGTCTCTCTTCAAAATGCTCTTCAAGTTTCAAAAAGATAGGACCAGGGAGTCCAATTTTATGAGCCCCAAAAGAAGGTGCCCCTATCCTTCATTATTTCTAATGTAGGGAAGGCATTAAAAAGGTATGTGGTCCCCTTAAATGTGATGGCCAGAACTTCCTTTGGAGTTCAATTGTGCTTGTCACAACTTTGCTTATGGCTCCACCCCGAAGTCCCCAGATATTTCTTGAATTGGACTTGGCAACCCTATGTTGACCCCAGGGTTAGCGCGTGGGAGTAGGCAAGGAAGGCAGCCACCTAGGGCGCCACCTTGCTGCACAGGGGTGGGGGTGCCCCTTCCCTGTCCCTACTCATGCTGCCCCGATCCTCCAGAGCTGAGAAAGAATGCTCGGTGTGCCCCCCTGCCCAGCTCCCTCCAAACCAAATGCACCCCCCGCCCAGTCTTCTCTGGGTTCGGAGGGAACTGGGCAGGGGGGGTGCACCAAGCATTCTTTCTTGTCTCTGATTGCTCAGAGCTAAGAAAAAATGACACATCCCCTTGCCAGCTCCCTCCAAATCCAAAGAGGGCTGGGCAGGGGGCGTGCCAAGCATTCTTTCTTGGCTCCAGTCGCTCAGAGCCAAATGATGCACATACCCCTGCCCAGCCCTCTTTGTGTTCGGAGGGAGCTGAGGGGGGGGGGGGGGACATGCTGATCATTCTTTCTCAGCTTTGATCAATCAGAACTGAGAAAGAATGATGCACCCTCTGCCCAGCTTCCTTCAAACCCAGAGAGGACTGGGTGGGGGGGTCACCAAGAGTTCTTTCTCGGCTCTGATCACTCAGAGTCGAGAAAGAACAATGTGCCCCCTGCCCAGCTCCCTCCCAACCCAGAGAGGGCTGGACGAGGGGTATACCGAGCATTCTTTCTTGGCTCTGAGTGATCGGAGCAGAAAAAGAATGCTTGAGAAAAGCGCACTGACCTCATGACATCACTTTCAGGTGACATCATCATGCTGCGCACATGTGCAAATGCAGCCCATAGAGAGGTGGTGCGGGGTCTGCCTGGGGCAGCAGAACTCCTAGTGCCAGGGCTGGTTGACCCAATTCTAAAGGGACAGACATGACTCTTTGTGGGCTGCTGTCACCACCCCATTCTCAAGGCCAAGTATCCTGAGCTTGCAAGAATTTGGACAGGCTTCCCGTTTTCTTGGTAATGCTAATTCCATCATCAACCTTGTCATGTCTGGCCAGGATACTGGGTAAGAGTTGTTGGCTCCTCAGCTGCACCACAGAATAGGGTGACTGAACAGATGGAGGAGCATGGGCCCATATCCCACCCCCAACACAATTTAACTAAGCATTGCCAGAGTGGGCCCAGGAAACCTGTTGTGATTAGGCTTGCCAGTTCTCAGGTCTAGGCTGGGTATCCCCCGGTTTTGCAGGCTCCTCCCTGCCACCAACCTGCTGGCTGGCAGGGAAGCCCCAACCCAACAGCCATGATGTGCCTTTAAACCTCCACAAGTTCAGAAGAAGCTTGAAAACTGTGTTTTGGAAAGTGTGTGCCTTTAAATTTCAGCAGGAGGAAAGCTGTGGTGGGGGGGGGGGGGTGAGCAGGCAGAGCCACATGGTTCTTCCCAGTGAGTGTGTGAAGCCAGTGAGAAAAGAAGACAGTTGAGTCCCTCTGTTTTGCATTGTTTCAGAAGTCTTTTGTATAGTAAGGTGGATAGTAGAGAGTTAACTAGAACCTGAGTGTGGGATGGAGGAAAACTCCACCCCCTAAACTGCTTTGTTCCTTACTTTGGTTTTCCTGTGTTAGTCTGAAGAAGTTGGTTGAAATACAGCAGACTGTTACATTCAGCAACTCCCATGAGTAAATCCCCCCCCCCCGCCCACCGTGAGATCACAAAAGTGTGGGTTTGCAAACTATGTTTATTTTGGCTGCTTTGTGTGTGTGTGTGTGTGTGCGTGTGTGTGTGTGTCCCATAATAAAACCATGCTTGGAAATGCTACCAAGGCCAAGGGATTGAGGGGGTATGACAAATTTCAGTTTCAATATAGTGGAAACGCTGCTGCTTTGAAGACAAAAAAAGAGGATGAGGAAATGAAGACTGTATTCAGGGAAACTGCACTGCTGTATTTTTATTTATTTGGGGTTTTTTAAGGGAATGGGAAAGTCTCCAGTCTCCACCCCCAAAGTCCCCAGGTGCTTCCTAAATTGGGGCCTGGCAACCCTAGTTGTGGTAGCAGTATTATCATTCTGCAACCTACAGCTCTCTGTGGGGGCTGCCCTGTGGCTATATATCTGACACTTGTTTTACACTTGTCTGGAAACCCACACTCTCCCACCTGTGTTGCTCTCAGCATTCTATATGCTAATCAGAACTGGGTCCTAACCAAAGTAGGCCCTACCTAAATAAGGTGAAGCTACAGTTTAGAAGCTCTCAACTGGGAGGAGCCAGAATACTGTTTTCTATAGGACTTCTGGGCTTCTTACAGTTCCTACCAGTAGGTTGCCATTATTGCATCCATTTTGTCTCTCTTGTGAGTGCAAGTATCAGATAAGTCCTCCAGTAATACCAGGTGGCTTGTAATAAAACTGGCTCCTTTGCTTTCAACAGCACTATGTGTTACCCAATTAGCATCAGCCTGAAGTGGTAACATTATTTATTTCTGATAGCTTTGGATGCCTATGCAAGATGAAAAAGTGCCATGTAATTTCCTTCCTATTGCTCCACTGCAGTGAGAACACCAGTTGCTTCATCCCCATCCCCTCCCTTGCTCCTAGGATCCCAGTACCATTTCATCTGACTTGATGAACTCTACTCACCCCAACTACATGTCCCAGTGAAACCGAGATGCCAATCATGATAGCTGGAGAGCCCGTGCTTCGGAAGCTGTCAGTGGAGGCAAAGTAGCAGAGAACCATCTGGAGGGTCAAAATGATCTCAAGTGCCACTGCTTGTCCAGCGTTGAGGTTGTTCTGCAGCTGGAGTGGAGGAAGAAGAGAAAGTGGAGGGGAAAAGAGGTTTTAAGGACTTCACAACAACTAAAACAGGGTGTCAAGCATGTGGCTCCTATCAGGCCCCCAAGCAACTGCCTGTCATCTGCTTCCTTCTCCCTCTCTCTTGCTTCCGTCTGCATAACAGCCTGCTTTTCCAGGCTTGCTCTACTGCACAGGAGCTACAGAGCAAAACCTCTATTTTCTCCATTGGCTGAGGCTCCTCCCTTGGGAAGGAAGGGTGAGAGGCACAGCTTGGTTTTCCAGGCTCTCTCAGTTGTACAACAGAGCTACTGAGCCAAGTCTCTCTTCCTTCTATTGGCTGAGGGTCCCACCCCCATGCCCTGGGGAAAGAAGGAAAGAGCCAGAGCTTCCTTTGCATCATTCCCTGAATTGCATGGGAGAAATACAAAGAAAGCACCTTTAAGACTGAGTGCCAACGTTTTAAGCATGTTTTATTTTTTTTAATTGTGTTGGTCTGTGTCTTTTATTAAGTTTACATCTCTGCTACCTAATCTTAAATAGCTATACACATGACCTGGCCTCACATGGCCTTGCCCAATCTGACATGGCCCAGTCCAACAAGGTCTCATTTGTGTCAGATCCAGCCCTCATAACAAATGGGTTTGATACCCCTGAACTAAAAGCTGTCCCAAGGAAGAGCAAGACTTGCTGTTCAGTCCTGTGTCCACTTACTTAGAGGTACATTCCCTCTGCCTTCAGGGCTGCGCTGCGCCCATTCCTTCTCAAAAATTGCTCCTTTTAAGTCCACAGTTGGTCCATTAGAGAGTCCTCACTTCTAGGGTAACATGGTTCAACTGGATTATAACATGAGTATCTCTGAGCATTTTGGTTTCACCACTGGGACTAAAAAGACCCTAAACACACAATCAGTAGCTGCCTACATGCGATCTCCCTGTTAAGAAACATAAATATTGTCATGTATTGAACATATGAACATATGAAGCTGCCTTATACTGAATCAGACCCTTGGTCCATCAAAGTCAATATTGTCTTCTCAGACTGGCAGCGGCTCTCCAGGGTCTCAAGCTGAAGTTTTTCACACCTATTTGCCTGGACCCTTTTTTGGAGATGCCGGGATTGAACCTGGGACCTTCTGCTTCCCAAGCAGATGCTCTACCACTGAGCCACTGTCCCGCCCCGAAAGAATTGCACAGAAAGGGTCCAGTGCTGAAATTAAAGGTGGAAAAATGTGTGTGTGTTTGGGGGAGCTGAATAACCTTTTACTAAGTTCCGCCTCTTGACTTCCCTCAATTGTAGCCCCTCCACTGGTCTTCATAAATCCCACATCCTGCTCAGTTCCTATAAGGTGTTGCATGGATTATTCATACAGCATATATTCCATTGCGGAGAAAAGGAGGTCAATAACTCTCTTCCTTGCTGTCCTCCCTTATGCTTGTGAGAAGTGGGGCTTAGAAAGGGGAATACACTTTAATGCTGGGTTAACCCAACAGATTTTTCCCAGGGGGGAACAAGTAATATCAGTGGAGATACAGAACAAACTGAAGAAAATGGCAGGGGGACATCTTGCCAGCTGGACAGCATCTCAGTTGTGTGTTTCTCTCTCTTTCTTGCTTGTGTTGTAAAGGCTGGATGCGGCCAGAGGCACAGCCTTTTTGGGTAAGCCCAAGAGCTCTTGGATCTTATCCTGTGTCTGCTGAGTGAGCCTGTGGCCAGTGAATTCAGAACTGCCTAAGAAATGGCTTTGTGGTCTTTTTTGTTTCTTGGTTTATTCTTTGTATTTTGCTTGTCTGTTTAAATTAGGCAATTTTGTAAGCTGCTTTGGCTCCTCACCAGGCAGAAAATCATGGTGATAAATTACCTAAACAAATATAGGGTGGATGGCTCAGGGTGACAGTGATGCAGAAGGATTATTCCTCTAACTAATCCTCCTTCCATTGGCCAGTGAAATCTCTTTTCCAGCCTGTTTCCTGCCCACATTGTGATAAAACAACATTCAAATAGGACCTCGTTTTGTTCTAGGGTGCAACCTTACTTTTCTTTTACCTGCTTAACTATGGCAAGAAATTTCCAGGAATTTTTTCATTGCTTTCATTCCCCATTCTGGAGTGTCATGGGACAAGAGGCTGTCTAGGCATACCCCTTTATTAAAGGGCAGAAGTTCTGAGCTTCCAGTCTGAACAGACAGAATCCAGGCCTTCTCTGTGAGGTTCCTGACAGCCAGTTATGGCCCAGGGAGTTTTTGGTTCATCACATTGACAACAAAAGGGAAGCTTTAAAGCAGTTAGTGGGACATTTTCCACTTGGTTGGAAAATTCCCTCGACCGTTCAAATAATTTTGTTGTTATTGTAGATATAATTAGGGGTGGGGGAACTGGGGGGGAGGGAAAATGGAAAAAGGGGAAAGGGAGAAGGAGGGATGAGAACATATTATATACTTCTTGAAACAATAAATGTCTTCACTCTCTTTCAACCCATAAGTGGTAAACCTCTAGACTAAATATAAGAAGAACATTTCAACGCATGTAAACTCTAATAAAATGTCCCATTTTCATCTCTTCTTTATCTGTTCATAGAAAGGAATCCATCTCTCCAACACTTCTTGCTTAGGTTTATTCTTTAAAATGTCTGTCAATATGTCCATTTTAGCTGTTTCTGATATTTTCTGTATCAGTTCTTCTATAGTAGATATTTCTCTCTTTTTCCAGTGTTTGGCAAAAATTATTCTAGCTGCAGTTACAATATGTATTATCAAATGTTTATAATTCTTATTGGTCCCGTCCCCCCCGATTATATCTATAATAACAATAAAATTCTTTGAACCGGAAAATTCCCTCGGCCCATATATGAAACAGCTAGGATGCTTTGTTGTGCAAGAGGTTCTGATTGATGGGGGAAGAGTATCTGGCCAGATTAAGTGTGTGGGGAGAGAAGGGCAGGCAGCTAGCCAGCCAGCTAAAGCAAGATCCGATCTGGGGTCATAGCTGAAGGCTTATTTGGGTTAGCAGAGTGCTCAAGGCATGTAATGCAGTAGAGTCTATCTGGTTTGTGTGTGCTTGCAGGAAACAAAGTTACACAGGGAGCATATTTATCTTTGCAAAACCTAATATGAGTCCTTTAATAATAATAATAATAATAATAATATTTTATTTATATCCCGCCCTCCCCACTGAGGCAGGCTCAGGGCGGCTCACAAGACATGGAGTGTACCATGATTATAATAAATACAATTTATACGATAAAATACAGTTAAAACACATTTAGATAAATAAATTAAAACCACTATAAATTGAAGGTGCTACAATACAGTACATATATATCAAGATGGCTAGATGTCACTTTCAGGATTCCATCTTATAAGCCAGTTGAAAGAGGACAGTTTTACAAGCCCTGTGGAACTGATTGAAGTCCCGCAGGGCTCGCACCTCCTATTACACCATAATGCTGTGTAAAGAAAAAGTAGCCACACTTATTTATTGTAAGGACTACACAGGATAGAGACAGGATTCTAATCTAGTCTGACTAGCTAGGGTGGATAGAGATGGATAGAGATGAAGGAAACATGTCCTGTCCTCATGGTGCCAAGATGGAGAAGTATTGCATAGTGTGGAGAGGTGTCAGGTCAGAAGGAAGGAAGATTTCCTGCGAGGAACAATCTACACATCAAAGGGATAGTATCAAACCAATAAAAAGAAAGAATGATCAGGATCCTGGCCTATCTATCTCTGTGACTCTCTGTAGTCCCCCTCTGAAATATGAGGCTAAGAGACAGCACAAAGTCCTTCACTTCCAAAACTGCCTCTTGATGTCTTATGACTCAGACTGCAAGTTTCCTCTTCTTTCTTAGAGATTCAAAGTGAATTCTAGGGAGTGGCTTAGTGAGAACATCTGCAATCATTTCTTCTGTTGGGCAGTATTAGCTTGATAGCTTTTTCCCTTCATCACTCAGTGATACTCTGTGTCAATATACTTTGCATGCATATTGTTTAGATAGATGAATGCAGCTTTGGTTGTCTTCATGGATTTGTATGGGTTGTGGTATATCTGTAGCTAGATCTGTCAGCAGCTGGTGTAGCCACCGTATTTCTTGTGCTCCTGTGAGCTCCCACTGAATCTGAGGCCTGATTATAGGATAGATGTTTTGGAGGTCCTTAATTCATAGGGTCACCATATGTCAGAAGCGACTTGACAGTACTTAATACATACATATAATTTTTATCCTGACCTTCAGCCAAGTTGCTTAGAACAGTGCCCATAGTGCCCACTTCCTCCTCAAGATGGAGTGAGGATTTGAACCCTGGTCTCCCAGATGTTATGCTATACTGGCTAATTGGAAAGATAATTCCAGATGGGGGGCCATAGCAACAAAATAAAACAGGAGTCCAGCGGCACCTTAAAGACCAATCAAAGACCAGCATAAATGCTTATGAGTCAGATGCACAGAAGTGTAAATCCATCAACCTGATGAATGCACACACATGCATGCATTCTTGCATCCCCCTTTCTATTGAGCATATAAATCAGCCCTGATGGATTTCTGTCCAGTGTTTCTGATGAAGTGAACTCTGACTCCCAAAAAATTATGCCAGAATAAATTTAGCCTTTAAGATGCCACTGAACTCCTAATGGAGAAAAAACTGCAATGTTATAGGTCCTTCCAATGTTGCAGTTACATAATTTTAGATTCCAAATTCTTTCAAAGGTTATACATACTTTAAAGAGGAAGCAGAGAATGAACATTTTAGTCAAATTGTCACACCCCCATCCTATCATCTCTACATATAAAAACTATATGGCAAAACCTGATTCTAGGCACATTTAATCAGAAGCAGTGTTCCCTCTAGTGTGAGCTAGCTGACAGTTTTTTAGCCTCCAGCTCACACATTTTTGTCTTAGCTCAGGAAAAATGGCCCCAGAGCATAATATATGCAGTAGCTCACAACTTTAATGCCAGTAGCTCACAAAGTAGATTTTTTTGCTCACAAGACTCCACAGCTTAGAGGGAGTATTGCTCAGAAGTAAGTAACTCTTTACTGCATAGGCTTATAAACAAAAGCTGGCCTCAGGGGAGGGAGGGCTGAGCCCATGGTGAGGGCCCCAGATTTCTGCCCCATACTTCTGCTCTGGCAGCCCCACTGGATCTTTTCCATCAATAACATACATTCAGAAGTTTGTGGCTGAGGACATACCGTATTAATGCCTAAATTTCCTCGAATACTCCCAGGAGTCACAGCGTAAAGTATGGCTGCACCGGCAATGCCTCCTGCCAGTTGGGCAACCACATAACAGGCAGCTTTTACCAATGAAATGCGAGACGCGAACAGGAAGGCCACAGTCACTGCTGGGTTGATGTGGGCCCCGCTTGCATGCCACGCAATCTGAACAGTGGTGGCTGCAGCCAGGTTGAAAGTGATGGCGATCTGCAAGACGGAGGGGGTGTTCACTGGCCAGTGCAGTGTGGAAGCCACCCCAAAGAAGACATAGATAGCCGTCACCAGGAACTCGGTGAAGACAGCCCGATAAAAGGACACAGAGCACAGTTCCTTCCACATCTTGCCAAGAACTCAGGAGTGTGAGGAGGACAGCTCTGATCCCTGCTTCTTGCTCCCTTCCTTGCTGGGTGAGGTCCAAGGAAGCACTATATAAATGGCCTAGATTGCATCATCGAGCTGGACCAGGAAATGTAGCAACATCACTGCAGTGTTATTCCTACCAACCTCTTTACATGGCACTGCCCACATTCCTAAGAGGATGGGAATTCAGAGCCAGCAAAATACTACTTATAGACATGGTGGTGACAGCAACAACTTGCCTTGATGACACCTGGCCTTGGTGACAGGGGATGGGACAACTTTCTCTCAGAGAGAGACAGGGGCTTTCCAGAGGAGGACAGGCTTGTGCAGTTTCCCCACTCCTGCTGCAGCTGCTGATACAGGAGAGGGAGAACCAAACAAGTGTGCACATGAACTGCAGAAAAATAAACTTGCTTACAAACTTGTACATTTCCATTTCATTTTTTCATAGAACAATACAGAATAACATCAATCAATAATAACAGCAATTCATGAATGCACTCTCAAGTACAAAGGAAACAGCTTGAAGATGCTGTATGATCACAAAACTTGGTAATTTCACAAGAATTTTCCAAGAATTCAATACAAAGTCACTTAAAGACCATCTAAAAATTCTCAGTATGGTTATAGGTGAAATTCCAGTATGAAATGATCTAGCTTTGCTCCAGGAACAATAGTTTTCACAACTAAAAGGATTGCTCACTTCACACTTCCGCCAGCTCAGGACAGTGTTTCACAGATGAGTTTCCTCAGGAGTCATTCCATAGCAAACTTCACATTGAATTCTGAACTTAATCTCTCTCTGGCACAAGCTCCAAATACAGGAGAGGGACAGCAAGGGCTCCCCAGGGCTGGCTTCCCTGCCCCAGCCCCCTGGAAACAGCCAACCCCACCTTCTCACAGCCACCAGGGCTTCTCCAGCCTAGTTATAGTGATGTAACACTATAACGTTTTATGTATTAGTTTCATTAAATTCCCAACTTTCATTAAAAAAAATGAAAGCCTGTATATAAGGGGAATGGCATATCTCTGTATTCAAAGGAGATAGAGATTTACAGCCTGGGAATTCACAGAGTGCAACATACAGATTATTATCATGTTAAATCAAAATAATGATATTCGTTGGCTGTTTTTTTAAAGCCCCCCCCCCCCAGTGATGGGGGGGGATGGCTGCCCTGTGGGCAAGGCTTTTTTGAAGAAAAAGCCCAGCATGAACTAATTTACATATTAGGCCACACCCCCTGATGTCACCATTGTTTAGCATGGAGCTTTTTTGAAGAAAAAGCCCAGCAAGAACTTATTTGCATATTAGGCCGCACCCCTGACACCAAGCCAGTCAGAACTGCGTTCCTGCTCAAAAAAAGCCCTGCCTGTGGGCAAGGCAGAGAAAACTTTTCTACTCCCAGAGTAGCTATTCAGGCTTTGCTGTCATCTTTCCTCAAACTTTACAGTAAAGCAAGTTCGGGAAAGATCACAGAAAAGCCAGGGAAGCACTGGGAGGTGCATGGATATAGAAGAAGAAGAAGAAGAATTGCAGATTTATACCCCATCCTTCTCTCTGAATCAGAGACTCAGAGCGGCTTACAATCTCCTATATCTTCTCCCCCCACAACAGACACCCTGTGAGGTGGGTGGGGCTGAGAGACCGCAGCTGCCCTCTCAAGGACAACCTCTGCCAGAGCTATGGCTAACCCAAGGCCATTCCAACAGGTGCAAGTGGAGGAGTGGGGAATCAAACCCGGTTCTCCCAGATAAGAGTCCACAATGCTAGGGTGAAGCAGAAAAAAGACCACTTCCCAACAGCATGGCACCTGGGGCAAATAACCCATGTGTCAGTGGCTGTAGTAAGGAGAATTTGTGGTGAGCCTCTCCTGTCTTTTCAACCATTGCTAGTGTTGCCAGTCCCCCAGTGGTTACAAATCAAAAATACACTGCTCCAGGCACAACAAGAAACAATTTAGTAATAGCCAGTCATTTGTTTACAAATATACAACATACAAATAAAAAATGTAAAGTATGGACTACAGTAGGTCAATGCAGTACACCGTTTCAAATTTTCCTCAGGTCCAAGGATGACTATGTTGAATCCAAAAAATGTATAGTCTTGTTTATTGCGATCACTTTGAGGTGGGACCAAACCAGACTCCAAAGAGCTTACAGTCTTAATAATCAGGGCTTTTGGGGGGCCTGAATGCACTGGAAAAGCGTTCCAGCTGAGCCACTGCCTCCCTGACCAGCCCTGCGTTCCAGCTGAGCCCTGCCTCCCTGACCAGCAGCTCACACCCTGAAAAAAGTTCTGTTCCTATTTACGGAGGTGTGGCTGCAAGGTCAGGGAAACAAGTTGCCTGGGAAGCCCGGGTTTTTTTGGGGGGAGGCGGGGGTTCTTGCAAGGTGATGTAGCACAGCAAGGTCAGAGCAGCACCACCATTGCTGGTCCCACTGCACTGCCCATCATTGTGCAATTGCACATGTTTGGCGTTCCCCCTGTGGAGTGCTGCAGTGCTTTCTCTTGGCCAAGCTTGTCTTTTAGTGGAGTTCAATTAGGTAAGAGCAGGGCTGAGAGAGGCTGTGTGTCAGGCTTTGTAAGGTTTATGAATATTAACTGCAACATACTAACCATGTGGACTTTTGATACTAACCCATAGATCTTTCATGCCATGTAGTCTCTATGCATATCAAAGAGTAGGGTTGCCAATCCCCAGGTGGGGGCAGGGGATCCCTCGGTTTGGAGACCCTCCCCCCGCTTCAGGGTCGTCAGAAAGCGGGGGGAGGGGAGGGAAATGTCTGCTAGGAACTCTATTATTCCCTATAGAGATTTATTCCCATAGAAAATCATGGAGAATTGATCTGCATGTATCTGGGGCTCGGGGGGGGGGGCTGTTTTTTGGGGGTAGAGGCACCAAATTTTCAGTATAGCATCTAGTACCTCTCCCCAAAATATCCCCCAAGTTTCAAAAAGATTGGACCAGGGGGTCCAATTCTATGAGCCCCCAAAGAAGGTGCCCCTATCCTTCATTATTTCCTATGGAAGGAAGGAATTGAAAAGGTGTGTTGTCCCTTTAAATGTGATGGCCAGAACTCCCTTTGGAGTTCATTTATGCTTGTCACAGCCTTGATCTTGGCTCCACCCCTAATGTCTCCTGGCTCCACCCCCAAAGTCTCCTGGCTCCACCCCCAAAGTCCCCAGATATTTCTTGAATTGGACTTGGCAACCCTATCAAAGAGACAGCCATTAATGTGTAAACATTGTTGATACTCCCAGGGCACAAAAGAATGTGACCGTTAAAAGATAGCTTGGTCGCAAGGCAACTTCTCAGGGGAAAGAGATAAGCTGAAGCCTGTGTGAAAGTTTGCACCTCCAACTCCTTGATGTTTTGGGAAAGGGAGCTTTGTTTAGAATTGCTTTGATGTAGAATCTTTTAAGAGTGACCAATGCCTAGGCATTGGTATTAGTCTCAATCTTTGTAACCAGCTATGAGTTTCCAATAAAGTGTCATTTTGTTTCAAATGAACATTGCCTTGAGATTCCATTGCCTGATACTGTGGGCAGTTTGTTTTTTTCAGCTGGAGGAGGAAGGCCAGGAGACCAGCAGGGCTGTTGGGGCGGAAGGCGGCAGGGAATTGTCGTTGCGGCAGTTCCCTCCCTCCTGAGGACAGTTTCTGCCTTCTCCAAAGCAGTGCAAGTCCACTGGCCCAGGGATTGCCAAAGGAGTGTGGCACAGCAGCCTGGCCAGTAGCTCTGCTTCAGCCAAGGGATTCCCAGCAGCAGGGAAATATGCCCCTTCTGTTCTCACCCCAGCACCAGAGGCACAGGAGACACCATGACTCACCAAGCAGGTGGCCTTTTGCCTCTGTGCAGCCTGTGGCTGAACCAGTCTCCTCACGAGTTGGCCTGGGGGAGTAGGGCGTACTGCCCCTCCTCCTCCTCCTTCAATGCCAACACTGCTTCCCTGAAGCGCCAGGAGTGCTCCCACCCCATGGTGTGCCAAGAGCACTTTGTGCGGCCTCCAAGGACACCGGCTGCAAGCAAGTGGAATTCCACCCATGCTCTGCCCCGCTGGCTCCACCGCAAGCTTAGAAGGAACTGTGGCCTTTAGCAAGCAGAGGGGGCATTTGTCACTCTGCTGTGGATTTGAGCGACATCCCATCAGGAAGAGACTAGCAGTGCTCCTCCTCGCTGCCTGGGGCGGCTGCAACAGCAACAACCTGCTTTCCTCCTCCTCCCGCCAGCTGGCCCTGAAGCCACAGGGAGGGGAGGGGAGGGAAAGCCAACAGAGGCACAGGTAGCCACTGGGTTCACTGAGGAGGGGGTGCCTGTCCCTTTAAAGAGGGCATCGCTGGAGATCCACACAGGTGGAGCTGCTCTATGCCTTGTTGTTTTGCCAGCACAGAGTGATCCAAACAAGATTTTTCAAAAAAGGAAGAGGGAAATAGTAGAAGAGGTTAAAAAAAAGATAAGATTGCATGTCATATCTCCAACAGGCAGTGAGTTGGATCTCTATAATCTATCAGTGGAAAGTGCTGACAGTGTCTTGTCCTTACCACCCACCCAGAGTCACCTAACAGTGAAGGGAATTCATTGAAACCAGTCCTTATCTGCCAGAGGGTTCCAGCCATGAGGTTTTCATGGGGTTTTCTTAGATCTCAGCAGCATCAGCTGAACTCTGGCCTGCTGTACAACATGGAGGAAGCAATGAATGCATTCAACCAAAGGCAAGGGACATCAAGACATCTACTAAATTTTGAGCCAAGGTGGTATTAGCACTAGCAGGCACCCTTAATCAGAATTAATCTTTCCTAAATGGTGTCAAGCAGAGCTTAGTTAGATGTTTTAAATCGTTTCTGCAGATCAATCTTTTAATATAGCCTCATTTAACTCCTTTTGTCCCTGTCCTGGGTGCACAAGGCTATTGAACGCCTCTCATCCTGATGCTGTTTTGCTCACAAGTTATTATTTTAAGTTAGTTTTACAGTGGAGGAGCAGCCAACAGGTTTACCTTTAGCATAGTTATGGAAAGTGGAATCTCTTCCTCCTAGAAAAGTATACTTAGTCTTTACTCTCTCTAGAACTTCCAGCATCGAGCACCAGAAACTCTATGAGGTGGGTGTGGCTTGAAGACCACACTGCTGTTGACATCAGGGGGTGTGGCCTAATATGCTGATCAGTTCCTGTCATCAGAGATGTGGCCTACTATGCAAATGATGGTGATGTCAGAGGTGTGGCCTCATATACTAATGAGTTCCAGCTGGACTTTTTCTACCAAAAAAGCCCTGTTAATAATTGTTATCGCTTTTGGAATGGGGCCAAACCAGGCTTCAAGGAACTTACAGTTTTATTTTGCAAGAACTTGTGTTTATGTGGTAATCACTGCAAACATTCACCAGTAGCTGAAGCCGGTTTCTGTAGTGAAATTGCTTTTTCAAATCAGAACAACATTCTCTCTCCAGAGTAGCTTCAAAACTGTTTTCTTGCATCTGTTTTTGGAAAGCCTTGAAAAAAGTGGTCAGTGAAACAGGACTTATATACTGGTTCTGCCTGTTAAGAGCTGTGATTTGTTCTTTAAAGGGACTTGAAATTATGACACTTTTAACTTCTGCATGGGGAACAGAAGAAATACTGTTGGAAGAGTGTGAACTGTGTCCAGATATGTATAACTTTACCTGTTGGATTTGTTAGGATTGACTTTTTTTCCATTGGGGTTGGGATACAGAAAGAAGCACTCACAGTAAAGAGACTTTGACTGAACTTTGCCTTTATTACAATGATCATAGTTTTGCAAAGGAAGGTATTTAAGAGTTTGTTTGCATGGAGCCTAGAAGCTTTCTCTCCATTTAGCCAGTCCATCTGACTCTCTGGTCTGTAAAACCGGTCTGTAAAAAGTTTAATGTAAATAAATAAATAAATAAAACTCACCAGGAGATTGGCAACAATGGTTTCCCAGGAGGAAATGCCTGGTTTAGAGGGAGGAGCCTATGGCATTGTACCTCTCTGAGGCCTCACCCCTCCCCAAACCCCATCCTCTCCAGGCTCTACCCCTCAAATGTCCAGGAATTTCCCAACCTGGAGTTGACAACCTTATCTCCTTCCCAGCTAACCACCAATCTATCTTTATCTGCCCCTCAGCTTTCCATCTCCTCCCTGCTCCCTGCAGTCTCTACCTAGGAAAAGGACAGTCTTTCTCCACAGTGGGGGCCAAAGCAGCTTATATCATTATCCTCTGCCCATTTTGATCTGCACAAAACCCTGTGAGGTAGGTTAGGCTGAAAGTCTGTGAGTGGCCTGAAATCACCCAGTCAGCTTCCACAGCAAGAAACTGGGTCTGGCAGACCTTGTTCTGAAGTGCCAGCTCTTATGCCAAATTGTTTGTCATGGGGGAGCTGCTACTGAACAGTAGCAAGCAGCCAGGCTTAGCGTAGTCAGCCTCCAAGTGGAGCCTGATGATCTCCTGGTATCACAATTGAACTCCAGAGAACAGATCTCTCTCCGTCTAGGGTAAATAATTGCTTTAGAGGGTGAACTCTATGGCATTAAATTCAGCTGAGGCCTCATCCCTCCCCAAACTCTGGCTTCCATCAACTCCACCACAAAATCTCCAGGAATTTCCCACCAACCTGGAAATGGCAACCCTAGTCAGGACTGACTCCAATGGGTTCCTCCAAGGTTGGTTGCCTTTTACTGACTCCAGGGTTGGTTGCCTTTTACTGACAGAACCAAGTTTGGTTGCCTAGCAATAATCACTGCTTAGCAGCTTTCCTCATCTGTCTTGGGGCAAGGCTGAGGGAGGAGGAGGAAGGGAGTGAAAGGAAAAAGGTGGCTGCAGTGGCCTCTGAGGAAATGCTTCTCAGGTCAGGCCTTACTTTCTAGTTGACATGACCAGGAGAAGTGAAGACCTGCCTGCCCATTGACCTGAGTAGCTATCCACCCTGGAGGCTAGCAGGAGGAAGAGCTGCATCACCACCACCTTTGTTCCCCCTTTCTTCACCATCTCCCTACTGGATCTCTATGATCTATCTACTTTCTCTTCCAAATGCTACAGAGAATGTATAGGCAACAGCAGGTGGGAGAGAGGAGTGAGCTCAACCAATGGAATGCAACAAAACTTGAGTGGCAGTTGACAGGCCAATGGCTGATGAGGTGAGTTGTGACCAGTACATCTGGGCTTTTGTATATATAAAAGATGAACTGTAACAAAACAACAATTCATTTAAGGCCACTTTCAAGCTAACTAGTTGGCAATGTAGGGTTGCCAACTCTGTGTTGGGAAATTCCTGGAGATTTGGGGGCAGAGCCTGTGATGGTAGAGTTTGAGGATGGGAGGGACTTCAGCTGGGATGTGATGCCATGAAGTTCATCCTCCAAAGTTGCCATTTTCTCCAAGGGAACTTAGCTCCTTAAGTCTAGAAATCAGTGTAATTCCTGGAGAACTCCAGGCCCCACCTAGAGACTGGCAACCCTATTTTAAGACTTCAGATATCTAGGTCTTAAACTGATTTGATGCATTTTATTTAGAAGATGGAATCTTCTAAATAATTATGATAGTATTTAAGAGAGCTGAAAATTCTTAGAGCTGCCTAACATTTGCCTTCTTACAAAACTTCATTGACTCGGGTTCCCCATGAACAGGGAGCATCTATTACACCAGTTTAATCCTTTAGCATAGATATTTATTTATCTATCTAATTTATACTCACTGTATCCCAAAAATGGGCTCATTTGTTTGTTGATATACATAAGCCATTTCTGTGTCCCTGATTTCAGCAGCTCAGCTTGTTTGCATTACATAAGCAAGAGGATTTTCCATCTACAAGGCTAGTGGTTTTATCATCTGCAAGCAAGGTGTCTCTCATATCTGAGAACATCTGTTATACAAAATACTCTGAGGCTCCTCTATCTCTGGGATTTGCAGTTTGTAGATTGGAAACAGGCTGGTGTGTGTGTGTCACTCATAAAGTCAGAATAGTTTCTCAAGGAAATACAAAGCATAAAGTAAACTCTGATGCCCTGATAATTTCTTCCTCTTGGAAATGATTTAACTAAGCAGTGGAATGCTAGGACTCACATCAGCTACCAATGGCTGTTTCTACTCAAAACAATTTTTGAATTTGTACCAGCCAGGGGCAACAGGCCAAACCTAAGGGACCACAATATACTGGAAATGGCTTCCTGCCAGAGACTTGATTTTTGAGGGTTTTAAATTGCATATGAGAGGACATACGCATCCATATCCTCAGTCAATCTACATTTTTCTCACAAAAAGAGAAGTTTCTGTTCAGGATCCTAGAAGTAACATCAGATTTATTTGGAATGGTTGCTTAGTTCTAATCTGGAACTAATCATTGTGATTACATAATGCTGAGTGCACTTCCTATCCATTTGTTTCCTGGTTCAATTCTAGGTGCTGATGCTTATTTTTACAGCCTGTGATAATTAAAGATATTATGGTCAGGATCCCAAAACTTATCATACCCACAGAGCACTATCCATTTGTTGTCCATGGCCCAAAGGATGTCCACTTATCCTCAACTAGGGCCAGGGCTTTTTTTGTCGTGGCCCCTGCCTGGTGGAACAAGCTCCCACTAAAGATCGAGGCCCTGCAGATTCCACAGGGCCTGTAAAGCAGAACTGTTCCACCAGGTCTTTAGTTGAGGTGGTGGGCATCATAGACCATCACTATGGCCTTCCTGCCACATACTGGCCCATTCTGGAATAGTTTCTGATTATGACTGTGTTTTCTTATTGTTACTGTTCAGCCAAGGACTAGGTTTTTGAAATGCTCACCATCTGAATTTTAAATTAGTTAATTGGTTTGTTTAGTTAGTTGTTTTAGAAATTATGCAAGCTGTTTTATTGTTGTAACCTGCCCTGAGCCCATTTGGGAAGGGCTGGATAGAAATGTGAAGAAATAAATAAATTTGTGATGGTTCATGTGGGAACCAACAACACAGCTGTGAACACCATCAGAAGCATTAAGGCTGACTATGAGGCTCTCGGGAGGAAGCTGAAAGGAATATTCTCTTCAGTCCTTCCTGGTGTGGTAAGGGGAATACAACGGGAGCAGATGAAAATGGAGGTAAACCACTGGTTGCATTGGTGGTGCTGGCAGAAGGAATTTGGATTCTGGGACCATGGGCTACATTTTCTGGATGATAACCTACTAGCACAGGATGGACTTCACCTATCAAAGTCCAGGAAGAAGGTCTTTGGCAGAAACCTGGAAAGATTAATCAAGAGGACTTTAAACTGACAGCACAAGGGGAAGGAGACAACCAACACAGGGATTTAAATGAAGGAGAGAAAACAATGGAGGTCTGTCTGGGAGGGCCGGGTCTAATGAGGCAAAGATGCAAGGCTTCAGGTGTCTATGTACCAGTGTCCAAAGCTTGGGCAATAAGAAGGAAGAGCTTCTAATGCAGACAGAGGGATATGATTTAGTAGGCATTACAAAGACTTGGTGGGATGATTCCCATTACTGGAATTTAGTAGTGAATGGATATGAGTTGTTCAAGAAAAACTGAAAGGGTCAAAGAGGAGGTGAAGTGGTGGGGTATGTGAGGAGAGGGGTGGTTTGTCAGGAAATATTGGAGGAGGAGGGTGACAGTCCAATGGAAAGTGTTTGGGTAAGGATAATGGAAGGAAGGAGAAAAAGTATTGTGGTTGGAGTCTGCTACAGACCTCCTGTCCAAGATGAGGAGGTGGATGCTGTCCTCCTTGAACAGCTTGACAGGGTATCCAGACAACTTGACATAGTAGTTATGGGTTACTTCAATTTCCCTGATGTGTTCTGGGAGACTCTGCAAAGCATCCACAGTCATGTGCATTCCTGACCTGACTGACAACTTCCTTCATCAAATGGTGGAGGAAGCTACAAGGGGTTTGGTCATTCTTGGCAATATTGACCAGCAGGGAAGAGATGGTAGATGGGATGAAGGTGGTGGGGACCTTAGGGTGAAGTGACCATGTCCTGCTAGAATTCCTTTTGCTGTGAGGGACCAAGGAAGTTCATAGCCACACATGTATATTAGATTACATTAGGACGGACTTTTATAAACTCAGAGGCATGATGAGAATTATTCCATGGGCAAAACTGCTGGAAGGCAAATGAGCAAGTGAGGAGTGGGCTCTCCAAAAACAAGAGCTCTTGCAAGCTCAAGCCACCACTATTCCAACACAGTGGCAGCGCTAGGTTGCCAACACGAGGCCGGCACCCCTGGCAAGGCTCCACCGCTGCTCCCCTCTCACACACAAGTGTGAGCACAGCAATCCAGTCATCATGGTTCCGTGTCCCTTTTGTGCTTCCAGCACAAATGCAGGAGGCAGAGCGACGTTTGCCAGCTGGCATGTAGGTATGGGTTGTGCTGCTTTGCAGCATATTTCCCATGCCTTCAAGGCAAGGGAGGGTGAGCGGGCCAAAACTTATGCCCTGTCCCAGGCCTGCACCTGTAGGCAACTGCCTAAGGCTGTTCCAACAAGAACGAAACATGGAAGGGGATCCAAAAAGCCAATATGGATGAACAGGGAACTCTGATATCTGCCAAGGGAGAAAAAGGAAATGTTCAAGAAATGGAGGCAAGGACTTACTTCTAAGGAAGGGTATCTGTGCATTGCGAGGCACTGTAGGTCAGCCATCAGAGAAGCCAAAGCTCATGGTGAGCTAAAGCTGACCATGGAGGCTTGATACAACAAGAAAATCTTCTCTGGATATGTGAAGACCAAATGCAAGACAAAAGAGGTGTTGGGATAACTGTTGGGTGAAAATGGAGAAACTCTGACAGAAGACAGGGAGAAAGCAGAAAGACTTAATGCCTATTTTGCCTCAGTTCCTCACCCCCAAAGAAGAGCACGAGCTCATCTAGAGATGGTAGTAGGCAAGCTGAGGCATCTGGGCTTCTGGTTAACATGGACAGAGTGGTAGCTGAGAATAGGCTTCCCAATCCTCAGGTCCCAGCGGGGGATCCCCCGCTTTTACACGCTTCCCCCCGCCCCCAGCCAGCTGGCTGGCGGGGGAAGCCCCTCCCTGACAGCCACCATGCAGTTCTAGATCTTGGGCAGGTTTAGAAACCTGCAAACAGGACTGTTTCAAAATGTGTGTGTGTCTGTGTGCCTTTAAAGTTGAACAGGAAGTACTTCATGGGAAGGGTCAGCAACACAGTCCCTCTGTTTGTTTTGCTTTCGTTTCAGAGGACCTAAGAGTGTGTGTGTGAGAGAGAGCAACGTAGCCCCTGTTCTTTTCAGATGTCGTTGTGGAGGAACCAGATCCAGTAAGTGTGTGTGAGAGAGAGAGAGGGTTGCCAATCCCCAGGTCTGGAGGCCCTCCCCCTGCTTTAGGTTCATCAGAAAGCGGCGGGGGGAGGGATATGTTTACACAGCAATTATTCCCTATGAACAATTTTCATAGGGAATAATGGGAAATTGATCCATGGGTATCGGGGGCTCTGAGGGGGCCGGTTTTTTAGGTAGAGGCACCAAATTTTCAGTATAGCATCTAATGCCTCTCCCCAAAATTTTCAGTATAGCATCTAATGCCTCTCCCCAAAATCCCCCAGGTTTCAATTGGACCAGGGAGTCTAATTCTATGAGCCTCAAAAGAAGGTGCCCCATCCATTATTTCCTATGGAAAGAAGGCATTTAAAAAGGTGTGCTGTCCCTTTAAATGTGATGGCCAGAACTCCCTTGGAGTTCAATTATGCTTGTCACACCCTTGCTCCTGGCTCTGCCCCCAAAGTCTCTTGGCTCCACCCCCAAAGTCTCCTGGCTCCACCCCCAAAGTCCCCAGATATTTCTTGAATTGGACTTGGCAACTCTTGTTGAGAAGCAGCTGGCTGCATTGAATGAGTATAAATCCCCTGGGCTGGATGGTATGCACCCAAGAGCGCTCAAAGAACTTTCCAGAGAGCTTGCAGAGCCTTTGTCAATCATCTTGAAGACCTCTTGGAGGACAGAAGGCATGCCACAAGACTGGAGGATGGCAAATGTTATCCCAATCTTCAAAAAAGTGAGGATGGATGACCCAGGAAACTTCAGGCCAGTCAGTCTGACCTCCGTTCCAGGGAAGATACTGGAGCAGATTTGAAAGCGATTAATCTGTGAGCACCTAAAGGACAACTTGATGATCTGGGGGAGTCAGCACAGATTTGTCCCTAACAGGTCCTGTCAGACCAAACTCATTTCCTTCTTTGATTGAGTGATGAGTTTACTGGATGAAGGGAATGCTGTTGATGTTGTTTACCTAGATTTCAGAAAGGCTTTTGACAGGGTTCCCTATGATGTTCTGATGGGTGAACTAGAGGACTGTGGACTGGACTCTAGGATAGTTTGGTGGATAGGGAACTGGTTGGAGGACCACACTCTAAGAGTAGATGTCAATAACATTTCATCTGAATGGAGGGGGGTGTCCAGTGGGTTGCCACAGGGCTCAGTTTTGGGTTCTGTACTTTTCAGTATTTTTATCAGTGATGTGAATGAAGGTGTGGAGGGGCTACTCATTAAATTTGCAGATGACACCAAATTGGGAGGAACAGCAAATACACCGGAAGATGGAGTTAGAATTCGACGAGATCTGAACATGCTAGAAAAGTGTGCAGAAGTGAACAAGACACAATTTAACAATAATAAGTGCTGAGTTCTACATCCTGGTAATGAAAATGAGAAATACACATACTGGATGGGGGATACACTTCTGGGTAGCAGTGTGTGTGAACAGGATTTTGGGATACAGATGGACCATAAGTAAAATATGACTCAGCTGCTTTCACTTTGCAGCATGAAGAGAGAAAAGTTAGTCCGGTTGCTGTTTGCTGCATGGCTGATTTAAGGGAGGATTTGAAGAACTCCTTTCCCACCCCCCACACAGTGGGACAATTTTTTAAACACATCTCCTGGCTGAGAAGGTGTTCCTTGCTGTAGTTTCAGGGACTGAACCTGAAGCTAGAGTGGAGCTTTCCTGGGGCACCTGCTTTAGGGGCCTGTAACTTGGACATCCCAAATCCAATATTTGCCAGACTTGGAAGGCTGCTGAAGACTTCCTGTGAGTTTCGCATCTCTAACTCATGAGGGAGCTGTTTTACCACCTCCTGAACCAAACAAACCATGAACTGATTAAGGAAATCAAGCAAACCACAAACCAGCATGAACCACCAGTTCGGCAATCAAATGAACCATGAACCAACATGAACCACCATTTTCCCGGTCCATGCCCATCCCTAGTGGCAACCCAACTATTTTCTGATGTTATTGACATGGAGAAGATGATATCAATTCTACATGAGTTCTGCTCATTAGCAAATTGCTTCTGGGCTGTTTTTAAAATTTCATCACTAATTTTAAAAGCTTTTTATACTCTTGGTATGGAGTAAGGAAGCTTTTCCCATATGTATTTGCCCACTCTCTGACAAAGAACTTTCAGAATGATTCATCTTGTAACACTTTGGAGGCCACTGTGAAGCAGGGTTGCCAACAGGCCTGGAGAATAAAATATCCTGACCCTTTAACAGAGGTTTAATTTAGGGAAAATGGGCAGCTGCTTTTCATGGCATGAAAGAAAATAACATCCCATTAAGCCTCTAGTGAAGGGATAGGACATTTTTCTCCAGGCCTGCTAGCGAACCCTACCATGAAGTGGGCTGCTGATGGCTGCCCCCAAATTATGGAACATGTTACCTATTGATGTTTAGCAATTTGGGGGCCTTTGTCTACTTTAGGTGCAACAGTCTTATTATGATTTCAGATTCATTTAACTTTTGTTCTCAGTCTGAAGAATCTTTAAGTCATAAGGAAGGTCATAGATTTTTTAAAAAACACATGAACAACCTATTTTTTCTCCTCAATCCTCTGATCAAGCTGAAGCCATCTACAGGTGTGTGATGTTATAAAAGACTTTCCTCCCCCCATTACCTCTCCAGTTCAGGGACAGAGACAGAAATGGGAACAACGGCAAAATACTTTTTGATTTCTTATTGCTTAGGCGGTGGTGGTGATATCTTACCAATAAAATCTAAAATAGATATATAAAAAACAATAAAATCTAAAATAAATACATAAAAACAAGCCCTGCTGCAATATATAAAACAAAGAGGATCAGCCTCATGTATTTTATAGGAATTGGTTTCTGGAGTTTGCTGTGCTTTGTTCCAAAGTGTAATATTTGAGAGATCTCAAACATTTCACACTGACTCATTGCCTCCAGTGACAAATAAAAATCATCAAAGAGCAGGAACAGGGATTTCCTATAGTTCCTAAAGTGTGAGAAAGAGAAAACAACAATACCACATAAGCCTATAGTGTGGGAACTCAAGCACATGAGCCATGGTGAACTTTGTACAACATGAACCAGAATGTGAACCCAAAGAACTTTATTTTAGCAGAAAGACTGGAACAGTACTCAGAAGAGAATAGTTCCAGGGAAGGGAGGGAATATCATGACAGAACCTGTCCTCCCTCTTATACTTCTTCCTAATCTGAACAGGCGAAGGTTCTGGTTTTCAGGTAGGATGGCCATCTCCGGTTTGGAAAATTCCAGAAGATTTTTGGGGAGGAGTGGGGAGGGACCTCAAGGCGGTATCATTCCATGGAGTCCACCTTACAGAGCAGCCATTTTCTCCAGGCAAACTGATCTCTGAAGTCTGGAAATCAGCTGAAATTCTGGGAGATCTCCAGGCCTTATCTGGAGGTTGGGAAAGAAAGCAGTGCTCCCATATAGAATGTCTACAACCAATCTCTTACCTGCTCATATTAGTTGTGAACCGTCCCTTTCTCATCATTCTGGCTCTGTTTTGTACTGGTTTATATGGTTATGTGATTAAAATTATTATTCTAAAGCCTTTCAATGATCATGAGTGTGTATATCTTTAAGAGCTTGGTTGTAGACATTCTACACGGGAACGCTGCTTTCTTTCCCAATCTTGTTTATCCATGAACCTCACTTTTGTTGTCCTCATCAGGAGGTTGGCAACCCTAGTTTCAGGTGTTCCTGCATCCTTGCTGAAGTCTGAGTAGTGAACAGCTTAGCTGGGCAGAACCTGCTGACTGTGCATCAAAACTCAGTGCATAACTATTCTAGCCATTCAATGGAACCTAGGGTTGCCAGGTCTGTGTGGGAAAGTACCTGGAGACTTTGGGGGTATACCTGGGAGAGGGAGGGGCCTCAACATTGTATAATGCATAGAGTCCATCCTTCAAAACAGCCGTTTTCTTCAGGGGAGCTGATCTCTGTCAGCTGGAGATCAGTTGTAAAAGCGGGAGATCTCCAGGCCCTAACTGGAGGCTGGCAACTTTCTAGGGTTGTCAGCTCTAACTCAGGAAATATCTGAGGACTTTGGGGTGGAGCCAGGAGACTTTGGAAGTGGAGCCAGGAACAAGGGTGTGACAAGCATGACTGAAGTCCAAAGAGAGTTCTGGCCGTCACATTTAAAGGGACCGCATTCCTTTTAAATGCCTTCCTGTCATTAGAAATAATGGTCGATATGGGCACCTTCTTTTGGGGCTCATAGACTTGTACCCTCGGTTCAATCTATTTGAACATTGAGGGTGTTTTTTGAGGAGAGGCACCAGATGCTATGCTGAAAATCTGGTGTTTCTGCCTCAAAAATTAATTCCCCCTCCCAGAGCCCCAGATACCCACAGATTGATTCTCCATTATACCCTATCAGAACTGGTCTCCATAGGGTATAATGGCGTGCCCAGTGAACATTTCATCCCACCCACTTTCTAATAACCCTGAAGCGGGGTTAGGAGCTCCAAACCAGGGGATCCCCTGCCCCTAACTGGGGATTGGCAAAAGAGAGACACTTCCTAGTCAGTCAGAATACTTCTTCTTCATCCAGTGTTGTTTTTAAGAAGCACAAATATATATATGTAAAAATTATGTATAATGAATGTGTTCAGAGTCTAACAGCTCAGTCCTAAAGAGAGTTAGGCATGTTGAAATTAATGCATCTGATCTGGCTGCACAGTTATAGCTACAGCTACAGCCTAAGCTAATTTCCTACGGAGTATATGCCATTAAATATCAAACATGGATAGGCTCAAAATACACAGGGCACTATGAAGCAGGCATTTTCTGGGAAAAGGATTCTCCTTAAAGCTTAGCTTGCCCAACACATCTATGCTATAGTTGTGCAAGTTTTAAAATGTTTACTGCTTTGTAATTTCCTCATTGATCTGTCCTGTGGTGCAGAGTGGTAAAGCTGCAGTACTGCAGTCTGAACTCTCTGCTCATAACCTGAATTCAATCCCAGCGGAAGCTGGGTTCAGGTACCCGGCTCAGGTTGACTCAGCCTTCCATCCTTCCAAGGTCAGTAAAATGAGTACCCAGCTTGCTGGGGCGAAAGTATAGATGACTGGGGAAGGCAATGGCAAACCACCCCATAAAAAGTCTGCCGTGAAAACGCTGTGAAAGAAACGTCACCCCAGAGTCGGAGACGACTGGTTCTTGCTTTACCTTTTTAATTTCCTCATTAGTGTGTGACTGCCTTTGTTCCTGGTTCTCTTCAGGTGTCTTTGTCAAACAGAGACGTTCAGGAGATAAAACTTTTCCCAATACAGATATTGTGGCAGACTGCTATTAAAAATCAGGGAACTTGGTCATTTAAAAAGTGGTAACCCTCATCCTCGACTGACAGTCGGAGGAAGGAATTTTTAAACGTGCTTCCTCATATCTGAGATAAAAATAGAATAAAGCATCTCACTGCGTCAGTTTCTGCCTTGTCATGCAGGTTACATAAGCTCTGGAATTAGTATGCTTTCTTAGACTTATTTTCCTACCTATCTACATCTATTTTATCAATACTTCACCCAGGGTCAATCATGCCTCAGAAAGAAATCCCAGTGCAGCTGCCCCAGTTCGTAAAAAAAATGCTGCACAATGAAATCGATGTCTTTCCTCAATGATCAGGGAAGATGAAAACTTAAAGAGAACTTTTAAAACATGGGGAATAAAAGGTAATATAAAAATGCAAGAGGGAAGGGAATGAAGAATGTTGGGGACAAGTAGGGTTGCCTAGAGCCTGGAGATGTCCCAGAATTACAACTGATTTCCACACTACAAATATCAGTGGAACTAGAGAAAATGGTTGTTTTGGAGGGTGGACTGTATTATACCCCTTTGAGGTCCCTCCCCTTCCCAAACTTCAGCCTCCCCTGGCTGCACTCCCAAATTGCTAGGAATTTTCCAACCCAAAGCTGGCAACCTTAGGAAGTTAATACTTAAGTCCATTAATATTTCTAGTTCCAAGTAAGTGGCAAATGGGAAATAATTAGCCTTTCAGCAATGTGATCCCAAGCTAGGGTTGCCAGGTCCAATTTAAGAAATATCTGGGTACTTTGGGGGTGCACCCAGGAGACTTTGGGGGCGGAGCCAAAAACAAGGCAATTGAACTCCAAAGAGAGTTCTGGTCATCACATTTAAAGGGACCGCACACCTTTTAAATGTCTTCCCTCTGTTAGACATAATGAAGGATAGGGGCATCTTTGGGGCCTCATAGAATTGGATCCTCTGGTCAAATCCTTTTGAAATGTGGAGGGTGTTTTAAGGAAAGGCATTGGATGCTATGCTGAACATTTGGTGCCTCTACCTCAAATAGGCTTGCCAATCCCCAGGTCCCAGCAGGGGTTCTTCCGCTTTCCCAGGCTCCTTCCTGCCCCCAGTCAGCTGGCCAGCGGGGGAGAAGCCCCGCCCCCAAAACCATCATTTCAGGCAGAAGCTCTGTTAAACAGGATGCCTTTTTAAAATTAAAATATTGTTTTAAAATATTTTCTTGCACAGCTTACTTTCAGTCCCACTGTGAAGATCCTTGTGTTGCAGTGGCAGCTGCTGTCAATTTTTTAGAAAAACCTACACAGAGAAAATCTGTTGAGAGAAAATCTCATCTGCCTCCATCCACTTTCTAGAAACACTTGGTCCCCACCCCCCAAAAGGTGTCTGCAAGTGCCTCAGTGCCCACAGGTGTCACTTTGGGGACTCCTGCTCTAACATAATAATATTGCATGCCCAGGGATTGCAGTCAACACAGCCAAATCATATGCATGTTAATTCAGAAGCCAACACCAAAGATTTTAGTGGGACTTATTACTGTGCACAGGCTTTGAGTTTATTAACTGCCTAACTAACAGGCTTTTTAAAAAAAATAATAAATTACACAAATTCTTATGCAATGCTTTCAAAAATCAGATTTGGGCATCCTTATGTACATCCCTGAAACTTTCTAAGACGATTAATTCTCTTCTCTCAATCAAAATTGGAGGCACGCTCTGTTCTCCAGTGTTTACTTTTCAAATATACAAGAGTAACAGTTACCTATCCTTGGAAAAAATTTTCTTGTTATGCAAATCGCTGATATAGATGTACTTACTCTGAGTGGGTCCTTCAACTAGCAGGATCTTACAATGGCTTAATTATTTCTCACTGCCAGCTAGTCCCAGTCTCATCCTACACACTTTGAGGATAAATGCACAGTCAGGCATCTCTCCATATCACACCACACACCCCTTTCCATTCAGCAGCCTGAAAGCAATCCTTATAATTTTTGGAGATACGGTGATGGAGGAAAATGCAGCTATCTTATGGGGATCCTGTAGTTTTCAAGGCAAAAGAGGAACAGAGGTGGCTCAGAGTTCCTTGGAGGTATCCAATCCAAATACCAACCAGGACTGATCCTGCTTAACTTCTTAGATCCAATGGACTACTAATTTTTTTTTTTTTCTCATAGCAGGAAGTTTATTCATAGCGAATGACTATTTGGTAAATAAGTGACTATGTTTAGATTATAAAATGTAAAGCTATTGGCAGGAGCCTTCTTTTCATTTAGCTTAACCAATGCTCTTGATTCTGCATGATTTTATTTTTAATTTTTTTAAAAGATTCAAAAGAAAGGTGGCCCAGTCTCGTTAGATCTTGGAAGCAGGGTAGGTCCTGGCTAGTATTTGGATGGGAGACTACTAAAGAATTGCCGCCATGGATAATTGGCTAAGAGTGAACAAACAGCAACCCAACCCTGGAAGGAATGAAGTAATGCTGATAAGAGCATAAGAGAAGCCATGTTGGATCAGGCCAGTGGCCTGTCCAGTTCAACACAGTGTTACACTGTGGCCAAAATGCAGGTGCCATCAAGAAGACCACCAATAGGATCAGAACTCTAGAAGTTGCCTCCCCCCGGCACTAAGAATATAGAGCATCACTGCCACAGATTGGGACATCATTGGTTCCTGACTGGGAGGCAGAAATCTTGATCCCTGCTTCTGGTGGAATTTAGCTGACTCTTGCTAACTCAGTTAAGAGCCTTGGGTTATACCAGATCCGGCATTACTGCTGAAGAAGCAAGTTACTGTAGCTGCAAAATATGCTTTCTTCCAACTCAGTCTAGCCCGGAATATGGCCCTCTATTTTGATACAGCCAGTCTAGCCACCTGAATCCACGCCATAGTTACATCAACTCTAAACTACTGTAATTTGCTTTACATTGGTCTCTCCTCAGTATCAACACAGATACTTGTGCACAGTTGCATGGCTCAGCTATTATTAGGAGCTAGAGAAGATGCAAATTATGTCCATTCTGCAATCATTCCATTAGTCCACTGGGTTCAAATTGAAGTATTGGCAATTAGATACAAAGCCATTCACAGACATAGTCTCTTATATCTGTGGGACCGCCTCCCCCCATGCTTCACCATGACAGCTTTGCTTATCTGAGTAGGGCCTTTTGCAGGCATCAACCTGCAAATGAGCAAATCACCTGCCCATACACACACATTCTCTGTTGTGTCCTCCACCCAGGGCTGGCCCTGCCACTAGGGAAACTAGGCAATTGCCCAGGGCACCAGCCTTCTGGGGGCACTGGACTGGGTGTTCCCACATGACACTGTGACATTATCAGTGCAGGGTGTGTGTGTGCCAGACGTTTGCCTTGCCTAAGGTACCAGACAGTCTTGGGCCGGTCCTGCCTCCACCTTATGGAGTGGCCTGCCTCACCTGGCAAGTTCAGGAAGGCACCCTTCTGGTTCTCTTCAAACCATGCAAAACTGAATTATTCAGGAAGGCTTTTCTAAACAGGCGATAGGCTGTTCTGTATCAAAATGGTTCAGAAGATACCTGAATAAAGAGTTAGGGACTGTGATTTATACTACTGTGACTAGCTCATGTTGCCTGTTTGTCTAAGTAGGATCGTGCTATGTAATTTCTGTTTACTTACATTTCAGTTCTGTTTTCAGATTTCAGATTAGTTCCAGATGTATTCATGCATCACACATCTGAGTCAGTGTGCTTTTGCAGTATATCACGCAATAGTGTCTTCCAATAAACTGCTCAATTTGTATCAGTAACATATTGGAGTTTCTAACTTCCTTCTTACAGCTGGGTTTCCACCGACAGGACCAACAGGAACAAAGGCCTCCTGCTTAAGAGAGCTATAAGCCCATGTAAGTCACAGCATTATCTATCACATTCTCCCCAAAAAACTTTCAACACTTCATGGGTTTCTTTGTAAATCAGCCTTGAAATATGTTTCACTCTTCAGCAAGCTAAACGCTGGATAGCAGGCTTAATAATGCCTGGATTTAACGTGAAGCACTTTTCAATGGTATTTAGTAACCCCTATTTCTTTATCTATTTATTTACTTTATTTAATAAATTTATGCCCTGCCTTCCTCCCCAGTGGGGACCCAAAGCAGCTTACATCATTCTCCTCTTCTCCATTTTATCCTCACAAAAAACCCTAGGTTAGGCTGAGCATATGTGACTGGCCCAGGGTCACCCAAGCAAGTTTCCATGGCCCTGCTAGATATCCAGTCACTTTCATTAACAGGGATGTTAAACACATTTGTTATGAGGGGCGGATCTGACATAAATGAGACCTTGTTGGGCTGGGCCATGTGCGTCACAAAATGTAATGCCAGGTAGTAGAAAGGACACAGATAAACACAAAGATTTATTAAATGTAATGCCAGGTAGTGGAAAGGACACAGACAAACACTATTAAAGATTTTTTAAAACTTAAAACATGTTTAAAACTTTATCAGAGGGGTGTTGAAATCATTTGTTATGAGGGCCAGAACTAACATAAATGAGACTTTGTCAGGTTGGGCCACATGTGTCATAAAATATAATGCCAGGTAGTGAAGATAAAAACTTTATATAGGGCACAGAAAAACACAATTAAAGAATTTTTAAAACATGCTTAAAGCTTTAGCACTCTTGCAATATTTATTTAACAGTCTCTGATAACTGACACTTCTTGCTCTGAATCACTGCATCATAAACTGGAGACAATGTCTGTGCTGTAGCAGTCTTGAGTATGCTGTTCAGGTGTGTATATCTGTTATGTTGCAAACCTACTTCTGATTTATTGACATTCATTACAGAAATCACATGGTCAATGCTTTGAGCCTAAGACCCAGGGGAAAACATGAAATGCCTGGGCATTGTGAGCCTTTGTATGTAAGTTGCTTCTTGCACTGCTCAAGAATATGTGATGGCACCATGACACAGACTGAGAGCTATGTGTTTGTCTACAAAACTATAATTTCCCCCAGAGAAATAGCTACAACTCCTATGTGGCAGTGCAAGAATAGAGACAGCAATGCATAGCGGTCATGATCAGCCTACAATCTGGGAAATCTAGGATCAAAATCCCACATGTACAAAGAAAATGGGCTGGGTGAACTAGGTCTGGACACAGACTCTCAGCCCCGTCCACCTCAATGGCTGGTTGTTATTCCTCATATAAATAGTTTACATTGCTTTCCTACTCAGAAGGACTGGATCAGTAGGACACGAATACGGTGATAAAGGGGAAGCAAACCCAATTGCACCCAGGAGAGCCCTGACATAACAAGCCCAACAAAACTCTCTCTCTCGCTCGCTGATACCTTGAATAAAACTTTGCTGGTCTTAAAAGTGCTTGCTTTGTATCTCTCCCATGTGATTGATGGAACTGGGCAAAGTAAGCTCTCACTCTTTCCATCTCTCCCCAGTGGACGAGCTGGGGAGGAGCCTCAGCCAATGGAAAGAGCCTTGTCTCAGTAAAGCAAACTGGGTACTCATTTTACCGACCTCAGAAGGATGGAAGGCTGAGTCAATCTTGAGCCATCTACCTGAACCCAGCTTCCGCCAGGATCGAACTCAGTCTGTGAGCGGAGAGCTTCAACTGCAGTACTGCAGCTTTACCACTCTGCGCCATGGGCCTGCTTCATATATATTCATATATAAAATTGCTAAGTAGTTCACTGAGTGAATTATTTAGCTATTTTACATTAGACTGAAAATGAGCAAAAAACCAATTATGTGGGTGTTTTGTGTGTGTGTCGGGGGTTTGGCCATCAAGTTGCAGCCAATTTATGGTGGCTCTGTAGGGTTTACAAGGCAAGAGACATTTGAAGTTGGAGTTTGCCATTTCTTGCACTTGCATAGCAACCCTGGTCTCCCATCCAAGTACTAACTTAGCTTCCCAGGTCTGATGTTATCTGGCCAGCCTGAGCTATCTACTTTAAGCTTTACTGCTGTTTTAAGGCACAGCACTCCCCCCCTTGCTCATTACATCTCTTTAAAAAAAAAAAAAAAGCATTTATTCAGCAAATCATCTGAAACTGAGAAATTCTTTTTAAAACAATCGAGGAAGTTTATTCCCATATAAGTTATAAAGACTGCAGTTTGGACATGAAATATGCGTGATGTGGCTGAAACCAGCCCCTCCCCCTTTTTAAAAATCCAGCCTGTTGGATAGTTCTAGAAAACTCAAGTTTGCCGAATTTTGTGGTATTTCGGCTGGGCTTAATAAATGGTACAACATGGGTTTTACTTTTGGACAATACATTTTTGAGCTTGCTTCAGACTGCAGGCTGCAAAAACTATACAATCCTAGGCGCATTTAGTGGGAGGTAAGACCCTCATGGCACAGAGTGGTAAGCTGAAGTACTGCAATCCAAGCTCTGCTCACAACCTGAGTTCGATCCCAGCAGAAGCTGGGTTCAGGTAGCCGGCTCAAGGTTGACTCAGCCTTCCATCCTTTCAAGGTTGATAAAATGAGTACCCAGCTTGCTGGGGGTAAGGAGTAGATGACTAGGGAAGGCAATGACAAACCACCCCATAAAAAGTTTGCCATGAAAACATTGTGATGTCACGTCACCTCAGAGTCGGAAATAACTGGTGCTTGCACAGGGGACTACCTTTACCTTTTAGACCTATTTTAGTTAATGACAATGCTCATAGAACTGCAACTACCTTGCTACTTTGACATTCTAGAAAAAAGTAAACATAATTTAAACATTTTTTAGAAGTCTTGCATATTGCTGTAACAGCTGGATAAATATGAAAAGGGCCTTGTTACAGATTAAGGCCTTTCTCTATCGTTCTTGAAGGCCTCCAGCAGGTATCATTCAAAATACATTGGCCAAACAACTATAAATCCCAGTAGGCTAGGGGACAACGTATATCTTGAAATGAGCTGCCCCATCCCTAACAAGAGCACATAATTCAAATATTGCATCAAGGCAATTTTCAGCCAATCAGCAAACCTATAGCTGACAATAACCTTTCCGCTCCAGCGAAAAGCAGCCTTTAGTTCATTGTTGTTTTAAAAGCGGCAGTATCAGGTTCCTTTGCTGAAAGCAAAAAATGGCTGGAACAAAGCAAACAACTCATGCTGTGGCAGCAGAGCAACACGCAGGCAGCTGGCTCCGAAAGTTGCTCGGAAAAGAGCACTCCTGCTGCAACTACAGGTGTGAAGAAACCTCACCGTTACCGGGCAGGAACTTGAGCTCGCCGAGAAACCTTTGGTATCAAAAGTCCACTGAGCTGCTGATCTAGAAGCTGCCTTCCAGTGCCTTGGGCAGGAAATTGTTGGAGCAAGAATCTACATAAACCCAGTCTGACAGCCACAGTATGACAGCTGGTGATCTAGCTGCCAGGCTAGGTCACAGTGACCTGATCAGCAGACCGGCTTGAGCCGGCAGAAGCCAAGTGATGCAATCTGCTGAGTCAGCATGGCCAGGATTGGCTGCTTGGACTATATATGATCTGTGTGTGCATCACACAGGTCTCTCCCTGTGAGATGGTGGTTAGGCGAAGCACGTTGTCCGTGGAGGTGATATTGTATAGACTGCACAAGAGAGCACTTGTCGTGTATATATGTTAATACACCTTTTGGCACTAGTTGCACGTGTCTGCCTGATTTTCTTTCCTGAAGCCCTGTGTCGGGCAAGTCATCTCCCTCACTCTGCTACTCCCGCTCCGACAGGGTTATGGGCCCAGGGCGCTTCCGCTGCGCGGAGGAGAGAGTTGAGAGTTGAGCTGACTGTGAGTTTGGAAAGAGCTGGAGGCGAGGAACGCCGGTGAAGGACACAGAAGCACCACCGTTCTCTGTTTGAGAGCCAGAGGGACGTCGGCAGCCAGCCGTGAGGAGGAGTCGGCACGATGGCTCAGCAACAGCTTGGAGTAGCCGTTGAGAAGCTCACCTCAGCCAACTACGCGGTGTGGAGCCTGAGAATGCAACACTACCTCAAGCGTGAAGGGCAATGGCTGTTCGTGAGTAACCCCCCTGCTGACTTATCTCCTGCCGAGACTGTGTTATCGGATAAGGCACTGGCCAACATAGTGCTGTCTATAGGAGATGACCAGCTGGTTTATGTGCGAGGGAAGGACACTCCCAAGGCTGCCTGGGACGCGTTGAGTGCGGTGCATGTTAGCACCACTGCTGGTTCCCTCATGGCCTTGACAAGGAGGATGTTCCGCACCGTTATGCCGGCTGGAGGGTGTGTGAAAGATCACATCAAACGGCTAACGGACTGTTTCGTTGAGCTGGAGGCAAGAGGCAAGACTGTAGCCCCAGACGACAGAGTGTACATTTTGCTGTCGTCGTTGCCACCTGAGTACACTCCCCTGATAACTTCTCTGGAGACGGTGGACGTAGCGACCCTGACCATGGAATACGTCTGTGCCCACCTGCTTGACTTCCAAGAGAGAATTGCGGCCGTGAGCTGTCCGGGGGTGTCGGCCGGGCAGCGTGCTGTTATCGGTGTGTCCGGGAAGACAGCCAAGAATGAGCCAGCTTTTGCTGCTGGCAGGCGTCCGAAGGTGGAGGAAGTGGAGCCGACTGCGTTTGCAGTCCGTCGCTGCTATGGATGCGGGTCGTCGCAGCACCTGCTCCGAGCTTGCCCTGAGAGGGAGAAGAGGCGGGGGCGTGTGCGGCGAGAGCGGAGGACCGCCAGCCCGTGTGAGGAAGCAACCCGGCTGGTCACGTCTGCAGTAGAGAGCACAGGGTCTGCTTGGATTTTAGACTCCGGGGCAACGAGCCATCTCTGCTGCGAGAAGGAGTTGTTGAAAAACATTGACAGTCCTGAGCATAAGTATGTGAGATTGGCTGATGGGACCACTGCCAATTCTGTTTGCTCAGGCAATGTGGAATTTCCTGCACTGAAATGTATGTTGCAAAATGTGTTGTATGTACCCTCACTGCAGTCTAACCTGTTGAGTGTTAGCACACTGTTTGACCAGGGATACCAGGTGAGATTTGAGAAAACCTGCTGCAAAATCCTGGGAGGTGGGGGAAAGTTGCTTGTGACAGGAAAGAGGGAAGGTAAACTGTATGTGGTCCAGAGTGATTGTGCCCAGGTGGCTCAGGTGTCGAATGAGCCTGTGCACAATAATTGTATACATTTGCTCCATAGGAGACTTGGGCACTGCGGATTTAGGGCGTTAAAGAAAACCCTGGAGCTTGTGCCTAGTTTGAAAGTAAATCCTTGCAAATGTTACTTGGATTGCCAGGTCTGCAAGAAGACCAAAAGCAAGGCGTGTGCTGTTGCTAAAGAAAGCTCAAGGGAAAGCACACGAGCCCTGGAACTAGTCCATTTAGACGTTATTGGCCCATTGCCAAAGAGTCTGTCGGGGAGGAGATACTGCTTGGTGGCCACCGACGACCACACGAGGTACGCGTGGGTTTTCACCATGGTGCATAAGTCTGAGGTGTATAAGACATTCACCAAGTGGGTCAAAGCAGTGGAGAGACAATTAGGGGTTAATCTCCTAGCTGTACAAACCGACAGAGGGGGGGAATTCTTATCTAACCAGATGAAACGTTGGCTGGAGAACAAGGGCATTGCCCACCGTCTGACGAACCCGGCAACGCCCCGAGAAAATGGGCATGGGGCTGTATTGCAGAATGTGATGTATTGCATGTTAGAGGATGCACAACTGCCAATGACCTATTGGGCAGAAACCATACATGCAGCTGTTTTTTTGCAAAATAGGGTTTGGTGTAATACTGTGAAAAATGTGCCTTACAGGTTACTGTTGAACAAGACCCCAGATTTGAGTTCTTTAAAAGTCTTTGGGTCACGGGCTCGGGTTGGCATCCACTCCACGAGTAGCGGGGAGGGGGATGTCCGGGCAGAGAGCCTAATTTTTCTGGGCTACAAGCCAAGGGCCAGGTGTTATCGTTTCTGCAATAGCAAAAGCAAGATAACACTTAGTAAGAGTGCCCAGTTCAATGAAGAAAGCAGCTGGCCAAGGTTGCACTCCTTGCAGAAACAATTTGTCCTGCTGCCAAGTAGCGATAACGATGTTGGAGCGCAGCCCAGAACTCCAGCCCAGGAGGTGGCACCCAGTGGGGCTGGAGAAGGTGAGCCGAATGCTGGCACAGAGCCCGACGAGCAGAGTCAGGAGGCAGAGCCTCAAATGCAGGAACTGGAGGTAAAGTGTGAGAGTCAGGAGGTTCAACACCCAATTACAGGGGCAGAGCAACCAGCCCAGGAGGTGGGAACAGAGCAACCCGAAGAAGACAAAGCTGGTCCAAGCACAGGGCCACGGGTGTCTGCCAGGTCCACCAAAGGCCAACGTCCCGCTAGGTACAAGTGTCCCTATGTCACTCTGACTGTCAATCCAGACCCACCCGGATTAGAGGAAATGTTAAAAGAAAAGGCTAAGAAATGGAAAGCCTGGGTGGCAGAGTGCGAGGCAAGGGAGAAGGAGGCTGAAGCCAAGCGTCTGAAAGAGCTGGCTGAACAGGAACACGATGATGTGTTTTACAATCATGATGAGTTCCTGAACGAATTCCGGAAAGGGTTCCGAGCTACGTAAATATGAACTGTAATGTTGCTGGTGGACATGTATGTAAACTGTGTAAAGTGTTTTGGTGCACTGGGTTTAAATAGATTAGGAGGTGTGTTGGAGCAAGAATCTACATAAACCCAGTCTGACAGCCACAGTATGACAGCTGGTGATCTAGCTGCCAGGCTAGGTCACAGTGACCTGATCAGCAGACCGGCTTGAGCCGGCAGAAGCCAAGTGATGCAATCTGCTGAGTCAGCATGGCCAGGATTGGCTGCTTGGACTATATATGATCTGTGTGTGCATCACACAGGTCTCTCCCTGTGAGATGGTGGTTAGGCGAAGCACTTTGTCCGTGGAGGTGATATTGTATAGACTGCACAAGAGAGCACTTGTCGTGTATATATGTTAATACACCTTTTGGCACTAGTTGCACGTGTCTGCCTGATTTTCTTTCCTGAAGCCCTGTGTCGGGCAAGTCATCTCCCTCACTCTGCTACTCCCGCTCCGACAGAAATCGCCTTGGATTTTAAGACGGACCTCCAATTCCAGAGCTTGGCTATGGGCCTATGGCACTGCAGGAGGCTAGCGAGGCTTCTTTGGGAAGGGCTTTTTGAAGACGCCAACCTCTGTGCTGTTCACGTGCCAAGAGGGTCACTGTCAAGCCCAAGGAGGATATCCAGCTAGCAGGGCGCATCCGGGGAGAGAGAGCCTGAAACTGAAGCAGTTTCCCCTGCCCCTCAGCATTCAAAAGGCTCTTTCACAAAAAGCAGGAATTCGTTTTTTGCATTGCAGTTTATATATTTTAGTTTTCTCTGCACGTACAGTTTTGCAAGATTAATATTTAATTCACAGTTTCGTGGTGCCATATTCAATTGCTACTGATATGTGAGCTTGTTTTTAACATGGCCAGAGTGTAAATTTATGTATATTAAACAGCTATAATTTAAACTATAGGTTACAGCCCTTTGGGGCAAAGTAGACAGCCTACTTCCTCGCAAAGAATAAAACTCTTCCTGTCATTGGTATCTGCCCTCTTCCGCTCAAACACTCACTTAAAATTAGTTATTTAGCTCTTTTGAGCAGGGAAGCGGACGGCTCTTTAAAAAAGGACCTTTCAAACTAAATTTGGCGGTTGGAGTTTTAGCCTCCAAAGAAGAGCTGGATTTATATCTAGCCCTTCACTGGGGAGTTTACAATCTCCTTTCCCTTCTCTTCCCCACAACAAACACCTTGTGAGGTAGGTGGGGGGTGGGGCTTGAGAATGCTCTTTCCAGAACTCCTCTTAAGAGAACAGCCCTGCTAAGAACTTGTGTGGCTGACTCAAGGTCACATCAGCAGCTGCATGTGAAAGAACAGGGAATCAATCCCGGTTCTCCCAGATTAGAGTCCTCACACTGGTGTTTTACGGCATCCACCACTGTCACATTCTTCCTCTTTGGACACTCTTTATAAATCTCAGATCACATTCTCCAAGAAAACTTTCATCTGGGGTTGCCAGGTCTGTGTTGGAAAATACCTGGAGACTTTGGGGGTGGATTCAGGAGAGGGCAGAGTTTGGGGAGGGAAGGGCCCTCAGCATAGTACAATGCCATAAAGTCCACCCTTCAAAGCAGCCATTTTCTCTAGGGGAGCTGATCTCTGCCAGCTAGAGATCAGTTGTCAAGGCGGGAGAACTCCAGGCCCCACCTGGAGGCTGGCAACCCTATTTTCAGCACTCCACAAGTTTCTTCATAGGCCAACTCTTCCACAGAGAGCTAAATGCCGGATAGCAGGCTCAGTGATCAGTTATGCCTGATTACTTTGTGAGGGCACTTAGCACCACTCTTTATAAAATCTTTCCCTCCTTTACCTCTCCCCAGTATATTTCTATTTCTTTACTAAAAGACCACAGAACAAAACAATAATGTGGCTACAGGGTTTTTGTAGAAAGACATAGGAACTCATTTGCATATTAGGCCACACACACCCTGATGTCACCATTGTTTTATACAGGGTATTTGCATATTAGGCCACATCCCCCGAAGCTCATCTTAAAAAAGACCCAGGGTGGTGTAATGTTAAAATCTTGGTCTAGAATGTGAGGGTTCACATTGCCACATTTGCTATGGAATCTTTCTGGGTGAACTTGGGTTGGTCACTCTCTCAGCCTAATATACTTCATATGGTGGTTGTCGTAATGTAAAGATCAAATGAAGGAGTGGAGATTGATGTTGTAAACTGCTTTAAGTCTCCATTGGGGAACAAAAGCAGGGTATAAATAACTAATTTAAGCATGGTAACAATTCCCAGAAGTACTAATGGGTAAAAGCACTGTTTTGCACTTGCTAAGCTAATTTAACAACCATCACATGAGAAAGGACTGCTGCAGGAATGGAGACCAGTGGTTACCAGCCTCAGTCTTCAGCAAATGCAAGGTAGGTAGACTACAACCCTGCGTGCACTTTTTCCTTGGGACTTAACTCAGTCTGGCTATTCTTATCCAAGGCAAACCTAAACATCAAGAAATAGACCATGAAAGAAACTCAGACTTCTGACTGGTTTCATAAATGGGTGGGTTTTATTAGTTCCATAGTCCAGCAAGAGAGGCTATGGTAAGAATTAGCACTGCTTTATTGTTTACCAGTAATCTCTTTCTCCAAGCTATCCTCATCCTCTTCGTCTGTCTCACTATCCACTTTTCCATTTTTATCAAGCCACTGATACGTGTAATAGACAGCACCGCATCTGGATGAAGGTAAATTCAGCTTAGACAGGGAATCACAGCTAGGCTGTGTGTGGTCCAGATTTCCTTGGTTCAGTGTCCAGAAAAAAGTATAGAAAACTAGAGCTACTACCAGGAAGGAGGTTAGAAACCCCCCAGCAATGCCAGTGGTCAGTGGGATGATCCATCCCAAGAGACTCCTGTTGTACGGAGGTAGCGGCTTCTTCTCAATGATGAGCTCTAAATCTTCCCATGCAGTTGGCTTGGCCTGATTCTGGGGCTGGCCTCTATCTCTCCGTAGCCGGCCTTGCTCATCTTTCTCCTCATTCTCTTCCAGGAGCAGTGAGGAGGTGAGATGCTTGACAGTCTTGTGATACTCCTCCACGTTCTTCTTAATCTCCAGGTTCTTGTCCTGATTGAGGTTCTTGCCCAACTCCTTTGAAACGTCAGACCGCCCAATTTGCTGGATAGCTCGGGACAAACGATCCCAGTACATGGTGTCTCCTTCTGTTTTCAGCCACTGGCTCAGGGTCTCTTTGCACTCCCTGATGCTGGTGATGTCTCGCCGCCGTCGGGTGTGGATGGGGTTCTTACTCTCCAGGAGCCTATCCAGCTCTTCTTCCACATTCTGATCAGGGCCAGTGATCTGAACATAGAAGGCTTGGCATTCTTCTGGAGACAGAAGTTCTGATATACGGCCCATCATGTGGAGTCCGACATCATCAGCTACTGTGTCATCGCAAGAGGCAGGGACTGCCAGCAAGAAGAGAAGGGTGCCTACTGGAACCAGCATTATGCAGGCCTGTGTGAAGAGAGAGGGCAATGAAACAGGAATGGGAGAGGAAGGAGTGTTTGTGTGTATGCAATCTTCATATCCAGCTGTTTTCTGTAATCCCTCTCTGTGACACATGCCTCTGCCTCCTTCCTCAGGGCTTCAGTTGACACCAAGCTCAGCCCTGAAGTTTATTTTATTTATTTAAAAAAAAACCAGTACAGACAATAATAATCCCCCCTCCCATGCATGCATATCTTATTGCTGATTTTTATCTAATCCTCCTGATACATGTTAATCAAGATTTGGAATTTGCTCTGTTCCCCCCACCCTCCCCAGGTTATTGGGTTATGTTCCAGAAAGGTAACCACAATTCCTCCATAAAGTTCTCCTGAGCTTGCTAGATCCTGATTTGTTGTGATCATTAAAGGGGAGAGAAAGCTCACAAATGAAGGGAATAAAACCTTGATTAGCACCACGATATCGACACACAACCCCCGGATATGGTTTTCCCTGATCAGGCCTAGAAAGGTAACAGTATTTGTTCCTTCTACAATACAAGAAAACTGGGAAATGGATATTTGTTACATGTGGAGGGTTGGGTTTTATACCAGCCCATTTTGTCTTATTGTGTACCTGGTTAGGTCTATTTTAATTATGTAATAAATAGATAAGGCTTTACAGGCCATAATGCTTATGGTCTGATAATTACAGAGTTTGTTTTGGTCATCTAAAAGTGACTGATTTGATACTGTCATGTGTATTGCTATCTGGCAATAGTTCATAAGGGCTGGATTCTTTTCTCTATGTAATATGCAGTATCCCCATTTCAGATGTATTCCAGACTGGCAGTGGATTAAAATTCAGTTAATAGTCTGTGTCGCACTATTGACACATAGTACTTCCCAAAAGGGTTGTATTTTGACATACTTTCACTATACTCATCCAGATATGTCTTGGCTTCAGAACACCTTTTCCAATGTAGAACATCTGTTTTATAAATATGTCAGATTTTTGCCAGGGTTAAAAAACAAGGCATCAGCTTAATAAATGGGACAGAATAACATAGAAGAATGAGTGGCTTAGCACCAGTCCCTTGCTACTGAGTTCACAGCTTCAGTTCCTGACATTACAGGGTCAGGCAGCTTTTAGGAAGCCTTGGGCTCATGTGGATGGAGCACTTACAGAACTTGAGTTTAAATAAATACTTTTTAAAAAATTGAAGGAGAAAAAGTAGAACCAGGTATATTAAAGGTGGTAACATACACCTCAAGATAGCAGGTAGAGCTCCTTAGGGGATTTTATACTCGACTGAAAGCAAGTTACTGTCAGTGTGCACGTGTGCCCTTGACAGTGAAGACCGCCCCTGCCGTCCTGGTGCTGAGCTATGTTGGGAGCAAAGCAAAGGGTAAAGCTGTAGCTTTCCTTTCTTCCATCAGTGCTTACACAAGATTCCTTACAGAGGAGAGGCTGAACATTTAAGGAATGTGAAATGAGTGATGACTACTGAGCATTACCTGACCAGCTCCTGGAAAGAAGTCTGTCTCCTGCAGAGGGCTTTAGAGCCTTTCCTGTAGAACTGAAAACCCCTCTGAATGGCTGATGTCATAGAGAGCGTCTGGAGGTTCTGCTTCCTTTCTGCCTTCAGAAAGAAGCAGGAAATGTATAGGCTTGATGCACTCCAATGTATTTCTTTGTCTCCTGCCATGCTGAAAATAAACAAGAGAAACTATTCCCATCATTTTTATGGCTGTGCCAAGAAAAACTGCCCATGCTGCATGTCTGCAAATTACAGGCTCAAAGGATCAAACTGAGGTGGGAAATATGGCCACCCGACTTACTGGTCCCAGCACTAGTCAGAACTGAGAATCAGTACTTAATGTTAACATGGCCTCTTTAAAAACAGAGTATTAACAAGAGTCCAGTAGCACTTTAGTGACTTAACAGAGCACACTTCATCTGACACATGCAGCATGCACCCGTTCGGCTGATGTTTTTCTATTGACAACAGGCTGGAAGTGGCAGTGGGAAGAAAGATGATACAAAGAGAGGCTGCTTTAAAACAAGTTCCAGATAAAAGAGTGAAAATGTATTGCTACAGGTTGCTTATCTATTTGGTGAATATGGAATTGTGTGTTGAATTTCTTGGTCAGTAGGTGGCAGCACACTTCCAAGTAAAACATTTTTTTTTAATCCTTTCAAAATGTTTGGGCCTGGCCCTACATGATTTAACTCATTCTGTGAGGTGCTGCGCATCTCAACATTACAGATGCAATGAGACAGAGATATAGCAGCTTGACCATAGCTACGGTTGCCATCCTCCAGGTGGAGCCTGGAGTTCTCCCAGTATTACACCTCACCTCCAGTCTACAAAAACCAAATCCCCTGGAGAAAATGGCAGCTTCAGAGGGCATACTCTATTGCAGGGGTGGCCAATGGTAGCTCTCCAGATGTTTTTTTGCCTACAACTCCCATCAACCCCAGCCATTGGCCATGCTGGCTGGGGCTGATGGGAGTTGTAGGCAAAAAACATCTGGAGAGCTACTGTTGGCCACCCCTGCAGTCTATTGTTTAACATAAATTCTCAGTGAAATCCCTTCCTAAATTCTCCCCACCCACAGGCACTGTTGCCAAATCTTCAGGAATTCCCTATGCCTCATAGCCCTATAGCAAAAACATAGGTGAGCAGTAGGGTCTATCTGTCTAGCATGCATTACCTCTCCAAATAACCATTACTTCCCCACCAAACCTGCCAATCTGGCTGGATAAGTTTATCTATCTGCCATCTCTGATCTCTGGCAGGGGCAAGATTCTCAGTAAGTTTTAAATGTCTTCAGTATGTATATCCAAAGATAATAGCAATCCCCCCCCCATGCTCTATTTTAAGAACAGTTGTTTGTTTTTGATAAGCTATTAAAGAAATATTTGTTTGTTGACTTCATTTATACTCTGCCTTTCCTTCCCAAAGGGGACCCAAAATGGCTGGCATCATATGCTTGTATTTTATCTTCGCAGCAACCCTGCAGGGTTATAGGTTAAGCTGAAATCAAACATGGGTCAGTTTCTCACACCATTTTTTTTTAAGTACAGGGATGTGTGCCTTTGTATGCATACTTAGGCCCACAGCTTTCTTTGTACAAAAAGCCCAGCAGGAACTCATTTTCATATTAGGCCATACCCCCTGACACCAAGCCTGCTGGAACTGTGTTCCTGTGCATTCCTGAAAAAAAGAAAAGTCCTACTTAGGCCCATTTATAGCCACAGTATATAGAACAAGCAAATAGGTCAGAAATATAAAGGGGGAAACACATGGTCTGAAGTCAAAAGTTGCAGCTCCCTCGCCCTGCCCTGGGAGGCACTAGGAGTGCCAATGGTGGTTAGGATTAGTCTGGAGATTTGGGACTGGAGCCTGGGGAGAATAGGGATCTCACTGGGGTTCAATGCCATAGAGTCCACCTCCCAGAGTAGCCATTTTCTCCAGAGGCAATGATCTCTATAGTGTGGAGATCAGTTGTAATTCCAGGAGAACTCCAGGCTCCACCTGGAGGTTGGCAGCCCTAGGGGCACTCTTGCAGTCAGTATTTATAGAAATGGTTTTCTTTCACCATTCAGTTTAAGAGCTGATCCAGCTTCAGCAGCCTGTTATCTACTAAGATTAATAGCTATGGCCAGCCTACAGTTAGAGAAACTTACCGTTCTTGTACGGTGTCTGCCTCAGCATTGAGTCTGTATTGTCAGCAGGCCGCACCACACATGCTGGAGGCGTTTCACTGTTGGAATTCAAGTCACTTACATTTCAGTCACTATGGGGTTAACAAATGTTAGTTGTTAGTAAACAGGATTTGATGTTATGTAGTTTGTATCCACTTAGAAACAGTTTGTAATATGCCCAGGAAAACAAAGTAGGAAATGTGTTGACCTGTAATCTTTCTGGTCAGTTAGCACCTAGTTTGTAAGAATGCTTTGATCTTGTATGCAAGCTTAACAGCTGATCTTCCGGTCTTTGTGTCTCTGGGAAGGAGAAGCAGCAAGGACCACCATCTTACAAAAATAGCCATGTAACTGTTAGGATGTAGTAAGCAACATAGAATGCACTGCTTTATTTTTTCATCCCAAGTACCCTAATGTTTTTCAATAAGCTATATTTCTCTTTTTAAGCATGTGTCTTGTCTCCATTCTGTCTGCACATCACCTCTGAATTTTAAATGAATCTCTCAACACTCACCAACTCATCTGATTCTACTAGGGTTGCCGGGTCTTACTTGGCTTCCGGTGGAGAAAGTTTCTCACACATGCCATAAAGTATTTTATCCAAATGCTAGAGCATCCCCAGCATGATGACATCCCTTCCAGGAGATATCATCACATCAGGCACCAACAGAGCTCTTTGGGGTTGGGAATCCCCCTGCTGGCCAGCTCCATGCTGACAGGTTGGGGCCCTCAAAATCAGGGAAAACCCCACCCCCAGCAGGAGGCTGGGAACTCTAAATTCTACTCATTCAGATGACAGTCCCCGAGATATAATTTTCCAAATACTACACAGGTCTGATTTAGAATGGGACCATGGTGCAGGGGAGAGAAGGGACTTCAGCCTTCTTCCCTGTGTTTGTTTTCCTTAACCTGAAATGGCCACAGGGGTGCTGTTTTTCCCTGCCTGCGGGGTGGGGGGGACATGTATTGTCTGTCCTTCCAGACTCCTGTATCTATGTATGTTCCTTTTCCACTCATAGTATAGTATGAGTATAGTATTTTATATATAGTATTTTATAGCACCTATTTTATAGCACCTATTTTATCTATTTTTAACTAATTTATTTATGTAATTGATTGTATCTAAAATTGTTGTTTATATTGTTTTATTGAATCATGGAATTCCATGTCTGTGAGCCGCCCTGAGCCCGCCTTTGGCGGGGGAGGGTGGGATATAAAAATAAAGTTATTATTATTATAGACAGAGAACACTTAGAAAATCAGCTAACAATTGGTCTACAAAAAAAAGAAAAGAAAATCAGCTAACAAGAAAACCAAACCAAACTCTCCTTTAAGTTGTGAACCTTACCGTTCAGGTTTCTTGCTTCTTCCTAATGATGCCCGTAGACAATTGTCGTTGGTTCTGAGGCTGCAACGTAGAGAACTTCCTTCTTTTAGTAGTAGGCCTACTTTACACCTTCCTGTAAATCCTACAGAGAGCCCATTAGAAGTGCACAGTGGTTGCATTGTTCTCCTTTAGGAAGGCAAGAACGCACACACTCCCTCCTTTTATAAAGTTACTGCCTTTCTGTGGAATGAAAACAAATAATCCACATTTTGTGATGAGAAGAGAGGCCCCCTGAGAGCCTAGCTTGCTCCTTTAATTTCATTCATAGACTGAAGCACAAAAGGGGGCCACAAGGGGGGAAATGCTGTAGAAGTGAATTGCAGTGAAGAGTGTTCTTTTTTCTTTTTCTGGTTATGAGGTCAAAATCTTGCCCCCCCCCCCCCAATTTTTCTCCAGTAGATAACAACATATGTAGATCCTGGCAAAGCGAAACCTTCTCATTGCTAGCTTCCCAAGAAGGGAAATTCCTGGAAATTTGGGGACAGAGCATGGAGAGTGTGAAGTTTGGGAAGGGGAAGGCAGGGGCCACTCTAGGGCAAATAGTGCCCTAGGCAGGCGCCCCCCCCAGCACGGTGCTCCGCCTGCCCCCCCAGCGCTCTGCTTGCCTTCCCATCACCACTGTGGCAGCGCTCCACTCACTCCCTTCCCCCTGCTCACCATAGCTAAAAGAAAGCTCTGCCGGCTTTGCAGCCCACGCCTGCGTGTTTTGTTAAGAGACAAAACATGCAGGCGCAGGCTGCAAAGCCGGCAGAGCTTACTTTTAGCCACGGCGAGCAGGAGGAAGGGAATGAACGGAGCGCCGCTGCAGCGGTGGCGGGCAGGTGAGCAGAGTGCTGGGGGGAGGCGCGGTGGGGGGGCGGCGGTGGGGGGGCTGGCAGCGGCCCAGAGGGGGCTAGAGGCGGCAGTCGCAGGGAGCGGGAAGGGAGGCAAACTGAGCACTTGCTTGGGGCACTGGAGGGGGGGAAGAGCCCAATTTGCCACCCCTGGCCTCTCAGCGCCCTAGGCAACCACCTAGCTTGTCTAGTGCCATACAGTCCATCTTCTGAAGCTGCCATTTTCTTCAAGGGGGTGAACTCTGTGGTCTGCAGATCAGTTATGATTCCAGGCCCCACCTGGAGATTGGCAACCCTATTCCTGGGTTATGGCACCTCATTGAATACCACAGGGAACAGACCACTGGCCTTTGAACATCTGGCATTCATTGGACATTACATCAGGCCATAAACATGTGTCCCTGAGTTAACAAAAGTTTTTTTAAAAAAATATCAAAAATAGGTTCTTCATGTCCCCTTAATTCATATCTGCTTGCAGATTTATGGCATTCAGAGGAGGGGGGGGATGATAACCCAGGGGAGCATCCGTCTACCTTGGGACTAAATACTAGCCATTCAGAGGGGGGGGGAGTATCAGGAAACATACGGGAAGTCAGTAAAAGCTTCTGCAAAGTATGCAGAATGTCAGGCTATGATTCTGAATCGTAAATTGGCTTCACAAGGCAGTCCAGAAGCAGTTTCTAAATACAACAAATGAAGGCCGCTGGACTGGACCTTGCTTATTCCGATTGTAGGTGTAATTTTTGAAATGCTCTCGTGAGGAAAAATGTCCCTGACTGTAGTAAATGAGCCTGTCAAGGAGAATGTGGTTGTGCCAGTGATGGGGCCTAGGATCCCTCTGCCTGTACTCTTATCACAGCCACAACTTCTCCCCTCACAGTGACACTCACGGGCTTCCTGCTCTTATTTGTGGGATTCCAAGCTGTGGAAGCTTCCCCAAGAGAACTTGATCAGAATCTTGGAGGTGGAGGACACTGTAATAGGGGAAAGGGCCTTTTCCTCTGTGGTCCAAGGGAGACATACATACACAAAAAGGAACAGAATCTAGAGAGGGAGGAATTCCCCTTCCTGTTCTGAAGACCTGCCACCAGAGGGCAGCAAGATCTCATCTCATCTATTGTCTCTTCCCTCCTCTTCTATGGGAGGTCCAAACAACATGTAAACAAACATGTGCATTTAACCCCTCATATTTACAGCTTCAGGGGAGAGCAATTTTCAGTAAAGCAGCAGTGTGTGCAGGGTGGGAGTCGCTTAACCCCTTCCCACCCATCACTTTTTTCTGCTGCATCCTTACCAGCTGCTCCCTCCATAGGGTACCAGATGAGTGTCTGCAGGCATAGCATGTCATTTTGTCCAAGATACATCCCCCTCCCGCCCCCGTTATTAAGGTCTTGTCATGTATTACCCCCACAAACAAAAAATGCCACATATTGGAGGGGCTTAGAGAGTTAAATGGGCTGTATGAACAGCAGTGAGCATTGTTGTGCTCTCAACAGTGAGCCACTGGAGGCTTGTTCCCATAGGAGAGTGAAGGCATGTACCTCCTCCGTGTAAGTGTGTACATGTCTGGAAGAAAGAGCCACCATAGTTCTCTTTACAAATGAATTCAAGAATTAGTAATCGGGAAAATGTAGGGTTTAAATCTCAGGTTTAGCTGTACTCGTGTTGATTGTAACATAAAAATTATACACTTATAAAGAAAAATCAAGTGCACATAGTACACAATTTCCACTGTTCACTGTACCTTGTGGACAGAACTTGTAGCTAATGAACCAGAATAAATGTTAGTGTTTATGGTGCCTGTGACGGTAATGAATGGGTTAACAAGAAAACTAAGGACGCATAGAGCCTGCGTCAGGTGAACTGAGGGTGGGGGCCAGAGTGCTCGGAACTCTCAGAGGTGATTGACAGCTAACGGCTGAGGGCAGTTAGTGACAGAGAGAGTCTCAGGGAGACTGCTGAAGAGAGCAGTTGGTCTGAGAAGGAGCTGAGACAGGAGCTGAGGAGAGTCTTCGAGAGAGGCAAAGCTCACTGTTCACTCTATAAAGACAGCCAAGGGGCTTTGTGTGACTAAAGAAGAGTCACAGTAAAAGACCTGAGAGGTCACAGACACAGAGACACTTCTCTTAAGAGCTAAAGAGGTGGTTGAGGGAAAGATGTGGGTCTAGAAGTCTGAAGGGCTGGGAGAAGAGACACCAGTCGACTTAAGGGACTTGACATATGGACATATGAAGCTGCCTTATACAGAATCAGACCCTTGGTCCATCAAAGTCAGTATTGTCTTCTCAGACTGGCAGCAGCTCTCCAGGGTCTCAAGCTGAGGGTTTTCACATCTATTTGCCTGGACCCTTTTTTGGAGATGCCAGGGATTGAACCTGGGACCTTCTGCTTACCAAGCAGATGCTCTACCACTGAGCCACCGTCCCTCCCACTTGGCACATTACACCCAAGAGGCCAACCTAGAATAGTGTTGGAGAGTGAAATTTATATGATCTGTGAAACCTGAGAGACCTAAGTGAACTAGATATTATAAAGCCTGAACTACGAAGAAACTGTTAACTGCTTGAGATACAATATAGCCCATGTATATATTTCCCATTCCCCGGTTGAAGACGGTGTGAGTACGTTAATAAATTTCTGTGGTTTACTTTAAAGTTCTCTGGTGCCAGTATATTGAGAAAACTATCAAAGCTGCTGTGGTCCCCTACCTAAAAACTGAGTTTATATCCATCTGAAAGCAAAACAAAACCCTCGAAGAGACTAGTACTGAGAAATCCATAGAATACCCACCCCTTGAGTTCCACAGCTGTGAGGTAAAATTCAAAAGGAAGAACTGAGGCAGAAGAGGGGCTGGGGTAGCCATAAGCCGCATATAGAAGCGATCCAGTGAGACCGCGAGGCGCGCTGTTATAGTGCCATAGGACTCTTTCTGTTTTGAGTTGCAGCAGATTAATGCGGTTATTCTTTTGTCACTGAACTGTGTACTTTGGCTTCTCACTGAACACGCTCAAAGAGAAGGAGACACATGGCCCACCAACAATCCAACTGAAATAGGATATACCTTGATCTACCTATGCAGAGCAGGCTGCAGGTGCCTTTGCATGTGTGCAAAGTTGATCCTGGGGACCAGGGCTTATTTTCTATACCCTTACTCTGGACGCATTTCTCTCTGAGTTCTGCAGAGGCAATCCTTTGCTACAGAGCTTCCTTCCACTGGAGCTAGACCAATATTTTCCAAGGAGTCTCAAAGAGCCTAGTGAGACAATAAGGTGCCCCATCCTCACATTGCAAAAGGAGAACAGCACATGGAGCAAATTTATACAATCCATGTACAGATCGATAGGGGTGCTGGCATACACATGCACCTCCCCATGGACAGTATGCACTGGAACCCTCCATTGACTATAGAAACACAGCAGGCAATGGTGTGGCAGATTACCTGAATCGCTATGCACTAAGGTGCTTATAATGTGGCCCACACTCACTACTCAGATTGTTTCCACTCAGGCTGTGCCTTTGCAGGGGTCATGCTAGAAGCAGGCTATCTATGTGTTCAGCCCTTAGTGGGCATTGCCAATTATATCAGACCATGCCTGAGAGGTACACAAGAAGGTGCACAAGAGCCATTTGCCCTTGCACTAGTGACTGAATCTGTGTCACTCTGGCACACCAGTCTACCCAGCTCCTGAAATACAGCATGGTAAATAACCATTCCACTCTAATATAGCCCTCTTCCAGACCACCTTTGGAAGCTGTATTGTGCCTACTGTTTTGTACACATTTTTACACTGCAAAGAAAGTACTCACTGCAGCATTGAAGTACTTTAGCTCCTGGAAACTCTCAGATTTCACTCCAAGATTTCACTTTGGAAGGGCTGTGGCTCAGTGGTACAGCATCTGCTTGGCATGCAGCAAGTCTCAGGTTCAATCCCTGGCAAAAAGGACCAAGGGCTAGGTAATGTGAAAGATTTCCACCTGAAGCCCCCAAGAACTGTACCAGTATGCTAATGAATCCTACTGCAACACAGAAACCCCCAGGCTTCATTATTTAATTGTATACAGGAAGAAGTTCAATTGTTAGCAAAAAGAAGTTGAAGGAGATTCTCCATGTTGTTTTCATCGTAGAGATATTCACATTGACAACTGATCACTTTGGCTGTTGGCAAAGTTCTTTTCCCAAGCTGCATCAAAATGTTATAATAGGAATAACTAAGTAAGTCTGAGTCTGGAGTCAAGTTATTGGGATTTGTAGACTTTATTAGTGTGATACTGCTGAGGGACATTGGGTCAAATTAGTAGTTTCATTTAAGTATTGACAATGGATCTTCCACACAGGAATTTTCTCTGCACTTTCTTGGCATTAGTCCCCCACAGTGACCACTTGCCCCCACTGTGACAACAGAGGGCTTTTGGAGGATATTTTTAAAAATAAAAAGCAATTGCTATAGCACTATAGCATTGTACTGTTAAAGCACTTTTTAAAAGATCTTAAAAGTCCTCTAGTGGTACTGTGGGGAATCCAGTGGTTGCAAGAGGCTGTCAACTGGAGAACGGTGTTGATGTGGGTGTGGCCTTTGCAAATGTGCATGGCACGACTATGCACATAGACAGTGTTTTTTCTTTAAAAATCAACATAAAACCCTTCAAAATCTGAGACCCACATATCTGAAGGGCATCTCCCACAATATGAATCCATGCACCTGTTAGGCACTCATTGTTTCTTCTCTCCATCCCTCCAGCCAGGGCTGTACACTCTACCTGTGACAAAGTCTGTACTTTGTATGTTGTTTGTCCTACATACAGAGCAGACTGTCAGAGGGAGTGATGGGTTACCTTGCTGCAGGTGTTCAGAAAGAAGTAAGCATGTGCAGCAAAATAATCCTGTTTTAATAGCTTTTCAGTTATTTTTAACTGGGAAAAAGTGGGGAATTAATATTTTCAATAAACAAATATGCACCTGGCTTCCTGATTTTGTAATTTGCACAAGAGACATACATGCTAATGAATCAAATGCTAGCTTCATCAACATTTTTTCTCCTCTCCTCCTACTTGAGATTGGTTGGCTGCTTGGGAGAATGAAGCATTGAAGTGCACACACATACTTATTCAGATGTCAGTCTTCTGCTGTTTAGAAAAATGGGGGGGGGGAATTATTCTGGAGATAGGTGACTTTGTGACAGCACGGGCACCAACCAATCAGCATATTGCACAGGTGGATCATCTGCATTCCAGTTCCACCCTCTTAAGAAAAAAAATAAACCCAGTACCCACATTTTTGAGACACAAGTTGTTTGTTCATAAAGGAAGGAAACAGCCTACACTGCAGTTGCAGGGGCACTGATCTACAGCTACCTACAGAACCATAGTCCATGTGACTAATTCCACTGGAAGTAGAAATAACTGGGGTGAACACCACTGTTCATGGTCTAATAATGTTTGTATCGTTGGCAAGCACAGAAAACAGGTGGGGTGGCCTATAAATCTTCCTTCTCATGATCTGATCCCTTGATGACCAAGATCTTCAACTGTAGGTTTACCAGATGTCCCCTTTTTAGACGACATGTCATGTTTTTTTGTGTCCATCTTCTTTTGGACTCTTTAAACAAAACTGATGAAAATGTCCTCTTTTGGGGTTGGAAGGTTAGGAATATTCCTAATTAGTAGCAATTATCACAGCTCAAATAGTAGGGGTATTTAAAATGAGATTTGTCATAGTGATCACTTGTTTGATGTAGTCAGTCAGGAAACATGCCCCCCTTTTTGCTTTTCAAAATATGGTAACCCTATTAAACTGTGTAGGTTTTGTCAACATTCGGCCTTGTCTACAAAGTCCTTTGTATGCCAGTACATCATAGCTTCATTAACTTCTTGAAATGCCCTGAATATTCTTTTATTTGGTTTGCTTTTATAAAGATCACAGAACAAAGAATACATGGTTCTCTACAAACATATTTTTACAAGAGTTATTCCAGTAACTGATGTCAAAGAACAGACTGAACCATATATCTTCATCTCAAATATGAAAAATCATCAATTTTTCCATTCCTATGCCAGTTACCTCCTGGATATGACTGTTGTACTTTTACTGATTTAATAAGCTGGATCCCTGAGTATGCTTGTCAGAATTGTCACTGGGATCACAAAGTCCCATGACTTTTTGGTAAGATTAAAAACAAAACTTCTCCAGCAGCTTTTCATTCCATGTAATCTCTTTAATACTGTGTAATACTTTTCTTTTTAAAATACAGTATTTTCTGAGGTAGACCAATACAGTTCAAACGCATTTTTTCAGACATTAATAAGACATGAATTAAATACTTTCATGTACAATATGTTGCAAAATGAGGTAGAAATGGTTACAGAGGATGTACAAAGTCAAAAACGATTTTTAAAAGTCTTCAAAAATTCCAGTACCACTTTTTGGAGGGGTAGATGACAAAAAGAGAGGAGCAATCTTCCTGTGGTATGTTATGTATATTTGATACCAATGAGAATTTCCAATGAAGCTACCAGCATGATATCAAGAGAATGTACCCACAGCTATGACCCGTTTAAAATCAAACTCTACCAGCATCACAGGACTTTGAGTATTCAAAATTATTAATCTCTACACAACAGTTGGGCTTGGATGATGACCTTATGGGCACGCTGGTCTGCTAGTGATTTGGTGATCACTAGCTTTATATACAGTGATGTAAATTTGTCCCTTCAGAGAAATATTTCAGAGGACCACTTGATATGTCAGCTGAGATCCCCATGTGCACTGTAGAAGCTTCTGGGGAATACTGTGAGTCAGACAGTCCGCTCACACAGAGTTCTCCTTGTTGCCCTGCATGAATGGAAAGTGCAACTGCAAACACCACTCCTCTGCACATTGCAGAAAGGTTATTTTTCCCCAAGAAAGCTCACCAGGCATTACTAAACTTACTGAGGACTCCCTGATAAACATAGGATCCTAGATTTCCTCAGAACACACAGAGCACACAAAGTCACTGATCCATGAGAAAAGAGTATGCCTCAATACAGAGGGTGTTTTTGTTTGTTGTTATTTTTTAAATCAGTGTTGACTGTGTGTGACTTTGCACGTTATTAAGATACTGCAGATCTGGGCACAATGACCCTGACAATACACTCCCAAGCATGTTTCCCCTTTAGATTCCTTCCACTACCATCCAGGAGGAATTTCCTTTTTAAAAGGTGAGGCAAGACAATGGCTTTGTTTGGAACAGCATTCTGTAACTGGAGCATGGAAGTCTTTGAATAATTTTTGGTAGCGGCTCTATACTCCCCACCATAGATTCATGCATGTTCAAAAGAGCTATTTCCGGTAGCAGGCTTAAAATAAAATACACTGTTAAACAACAGCCACAAAGCTAAGCATGTTATCAGTTACTGGTGGGCAGCAGACTTTGGCATGTGAGATGTTAGTATGCTATAATAGGCACTGAAGTGCTTGTTTTGAAGAGCTAACTTGTAGTACACATGTAGTACCTAACAATATGCAAATATGTATGAGAGATACACTAACTCCGCCCAACAGGTAGCAGACATAACAACTCTTGTTCCACAGCTTTAAAAGAAATGTGGACTTTTAATTAACCACAGGCCTCCAGAAATGGCACAGACAGAAAGACACAGACACAGATACAAATCATTTAACAGAATGATTAATTATTTGCTGCAATGAATGAAAAGGTTATTTTTGAGAGTGCTCTACTGTACAGCTCCCTAGATGGAGATACCAAACTGGACCAGAAATCAAGAGCAATGGAGCTGAAGCTGTTAGTACCAAAAGCATACAGAAAAGGATACACTCGATTAGCAAACATATGCTCAAAATGTGTCAGCAGCCTGATCTGTTCTTCCTTTTTCATGAGTATTATGCAAATGCACAGCCTTTCAATAGCAGCTGCCCCCTCCAACAAAGAGGAAGTGCTAAGTCTCCCCATCCTTCTGAACTAATCTCAGATTCCCCCCATTTGTACCACCAGTTTCCTTCTACCTTCTCCACCCCATGGAATCCTCTCCCACCATCCAAGATAGCTAAATGGAATGTCCATATTCAGAGACCATATACCTGAATATTTAAATGCTGAGGTCAAGCAACAGGGCAACACTGTTGTCCTTATAGGTCAGAAACTGAGTAGTCGGGGAAATGGAATCTGAACTCCAAACACCAGTAGTCTTCCATCAGTTGCTCTTCAATTTGTTCCTCCAACAGCATGTCTATTTCTACAGATTCATCCCTACCAGATTCCCCCAAATAATTTCCCCACCACTGTTCCCCATTTACAGCCCTTTCCTTCATTCCTGTTAACAAGATAGTCTGGCCTAGCATTTCTCCTAGGCAGCCTGATCTTGCATTAGCCCCATAGTTGCTTTCCTGCACCTTCCACCCTCTAAAATAATACATGGCTTTGTGGGATTGCAGAGAGAATTGGGCAGGCAAAAGTGTTTAAGCCCTGCCCCCACCCCAATTCCCCCTTGCACCTTCTGCCCTGGTCAGTTTTTTCCTGCTCTCTTCCATCTAGTCCTTTGGCTGGAAATGAGGCTGTCTGGAAGGAAGATGGCCCAGAAGCTACAGCTGTTTGTGATCAGTGGAAAAGGTTATGAGCCCCCTGTCAAAAGTGCTGGTCTCCCCTGCTAATGTCCAGTCTCCTTCACATACCTGTATTACCATCCACTGGTGAACACACTTAGGAAATGAGTATTTGCCATAGAAATGTGTCATTCTGCCCTTGACCTGTAATTCTGGGAAGTGCAGAGAGAAGTGCCCAATTTCAAGCTGCTTCCTCAGTAAAAACATGAAATAAACGCAGAGACTCCTGCTTTCAAGTATTTAACAGAATCAGGTGATCTTCAGCATTAAACAGTTTCTAGAAATCAGACCCAATAATTAAACACCCTGAGACAAGTCAGGAAAAAAAAGATAGCAGATGAGTGTATCTTAAGCCAGCAGGAGTGGATGAACAAGAGATGTCAATTCCTACGCCAAAGAGGCAATATTTTCGTATAGAAATAAAAGTGAGGGGGGAAATAGGAAAACATTACCATTTTCTGGTGATGAGAGTTATACAGTTCCAAAATAAAGTGCTATAAGATTTTCTTACTATATAAAAAAAATAAAAATCAGCCCCCCCCCCCAAAAAAAAATGTATGGCTGATAAGAAACAAAACACCAAGGCCAAATTGTTCTTGGAGAAGACTTCCAAAGATTGTGATCCAAAGAAGTACCTATAACCTTCAAATCAAAATCCAATTTTTTTTCTAAAGTATAATTAAACTGGACAAAATGTCATGATTTTGATTGTCCCAATAGCCCAGGCTAGTCTAATACCATCAGATCACAGAAGCTAAGCAGGGGTCGCCATCACTACTATTTGGATGGGAGACCTCCAAGGAATACCAGAGTTGTGACACCGAGGCAGGCAATGACAAACCGCCTTGGAATGTCTCTTGCCTTTAAAACCCTATGAAGTCGCTATAAGTCAGCTGTGACTTACCAGCATTTTCTACCACCACCAAATTTATTACGCTGAAGATTTAGTGCAGCTCTCTTGATGACTTTTTAAGAAAGACTGAGGTGACATCACAGGTTTATGGCAGATGGACTGCTTTTCAAATCAGTTTTAGGTATATATTTAAGGGCCAAACACAAACTGGAGAGCCAGTCTGGTGTGGAGAGCCAGTTTGGTGTAGTGGTTAAGTGCGCGGACTCTTATCTGGGAGAACCGGGTTTGATTCCCCACTGCTCCACTTGCACCTGCTGAGATGGCCTTGGGTAAGCCATAGCTCTGCAGACGTTGTCCTTGAAAGGGCAGCTGCTGTGAGAGCCCTCTCAGCCCCCCCACCTCACAGGGTGTCTGTTGTGGGGGAGGAAGGTAAAGGAGATTGTGAGCCGCTCTGAGACTCTTCGGAGTGGAGGGCGGGATATAAATCCAATATCTTCTTCTTCATCATCAAAGGGTGTTTACGGTACTCTTTTCCCCAACTTTTTTTTTTTTTAAGTAAAAGCAGCCATGGAAAGAGAGTATTAGAAATACTGGAGTGTGTGTGTTGGGGGGGAGGCTGCTTAACCCAGGGGTGTCAAACATCTGGCCCAGGGGTCAAATCAGGCCCCTCCCCCGGAGGGCTCCTATCTGGCCCTTGAGCAACTGGCTGTCATCTGCTTCCTTCTCCCTCTCTCTTGCTTCCTTCTGTGTAACAGCTTGCTCAATTGCACAGGAGCTACACAGCAAAACCTCCATTTTCTCCACTGGTTGAGGCTCCTCCCTTGGGAAGGAAGGGGGAAATGGAAGAACTTGCTTTACCAGGCTATCACAGTCACACAGCAGAGCTACTGAGCCAAGCCTCTGTTCCTTCTATTGGCTGAGGCTCCTCCCCCTCCTGGTGCCTTGGGGAAGGCAAGAAAGAGCCAGAACTTCCTTTGCCCAGTTCCCTGGATCCCATGGGAGAAATACAAAGAAAGCACCTTTAAGACCAATGAGTGCTAATGTTTTAAGCGTATTTTAAAGGTTTTTTTTTTAAAAAAAATCTTTAATTGTGTTTGTTTGTGTCCTTTACAAAGTTTAAATATCTGCTGTCTAATCTTAAATAGGTACACATATGGCCTGGCCCAACATGGCCCGGCCCGACTAGGTCTCATTTATGTCAGATCCGGCCTTCATAACGAATGGGTTTGACACCCCTGGCTTAACCCTTTCCCTTTCTGTCATTTGTTTGTTAAAACCCAACCCCCACCCCACCCCCGCTTTATCACTAGCACAGGAAAAAGATTCAGACCAGTATGTCAATTCCCTGTGAAGTGCTTCCTCAGTAGCAAATTTTAGTCTGTCCCTATGTAATGTGTGAAATGATCAGTAGTATCAAGTGCTGTGCTCATGTGAAAGAGACATTATTAACTACACATGGCATATTCCCAAATTTGCCCCATCCCTCTCAGACAAGAGGTTTCCCTAGTGACAGTTCATGCTATCTAACTGCAAGTCATCAGTTTGCAAACAGCCAAAGAAGGAAATATATAGACCCTTGTGAATCAGCTCTTTGTTAGACTGTAAAGAGACTCACAGTGCAACCCCCATGTGGAGTTACTTCATGGGAAGCAGTGGGTTTCGATTGGAGTAACTCTGCATGGGATTTCTCTGCCAGATGTGGTTTGACATCACTAACCTACAAAGAGGAATACATGTGGCTATCTTTTCTGCTAAAATAATGTAGCACTTCAAATATACAAAGGGCTTAGCAATGTTTGCCTCACAAAGCCTGCGAGACTAGGTGCCATTATTTCCATTTTGCAAGGGGGGGAGGGCTAAAACTGTGACTCACCATAGGTCATGAGATTCATGGCTAAATTGGGATTTCAGCCTCAGTTTCCCTGTTCATCTCTCTATCCGGTGTTAAGTGCTGTGGCTTCTCAGGTACTTAAATGAAATCTGACTGAAATCTTTCCATTCAGAATAAAAATTTTCTCAAGCCTTGGGCCCGCTGATCTTTGTGTACAATTCTTACACAAGCTACAATGTTCTCATCTGTCATGGAGAACAGCTACTTCGTGCAGCACATGATTGTGTTTCTTTAACATTTAAGAAGCTGTGCCCAGGGAAGCCATTTATTGCCACAGAATAATCTAGCACAGCTCAGGCAAACACAGGACGAGCAGAGTTATTACTGTCCAAGAAGACATTAGGAGCAACCAACAATGGCCTGTCAAGCAGAATTTTCTTGTATGGCACCCAAGCAAGACATGCAGGTTTCCAAGTCAAAACTGTTAACCATGTTGAGTAAAAATATTCCACCTTGCAATAGCACAGCCCATTCTTAAAATAAATTTAAAAGTTTGCTAAATGGCACAGGAACTTGTCACAGGCACTTACCAATAGGTGCTCAGGCTCTGACATAGTCATGTTCTAAAAAGCATTTGCAATAACAGTGGAAGTTACTATGGGAAGAACTGTGGTGTCATGTGCAAACAAAAATGAGAACTGAGAACTAGGTACCTTGATAGGGCCAGGTGCTACTGTCATTCAGGGCAGGATGCAGGTTTTATCCCAAATCAAATGTGTCCCCTTATTCCATTCAATTCCATATAACTGCTATCAAAACCTCCAGTTTACACAATCTGGATTCCACTATATTTATAGCTGAAAAGAAACTGAAGTGCCAAAGCATGTACTAGGGAACTGGAGAAACCCCAGAAAATATTTAAATGTAGGGTTTTTTGCAGATGTGAAAAAGAGGTGCCAACAGTCAGTCAGCCTCCTTTGCTAAATAAGGTATTTCTCCTTCCCTTTTTCTAAAGTTAAAAATGTAACATCTTCATCACAAACCTGTTCCATGCATTAGCTGAAAACCATGGATATAGCAATCAAAGGTATCTATCCAATCTCTCACCAGCATATCTGAGAAATTGACAGATTTTCTACCATGCTCAAAACACACCCAGGTGAGAATATTCCTAGAAGGAACATTAAAAGCTGTTTCTTTTCAATATCACAAATGTTGTTGCCAACACCATTCTTAAAACAATCCTAGTATACTTCCAGCTTAAACATCTGACTCAAGACAATACATCTGGTGTCCACAAAATTTGAAGTATGAATTGCTTTTGCTTCCATTAATTGACACCTGGAACATGCAAGTAACTCCAAGCATCTGCTGAAACTACCTGCCTGGTCTAAGTTAACCCACAGGATGTCTCCACACTGGTGTTTTGCTCCACCCTGGCTATCAAACTGGAGTGGGTATATACATGCCACTTTGCCCACTTTGCCCATACAAACCGGGGAGGATATACATGCCACTTTGCAGTTTTCTCCCTTCCCAGGTTTCTCCTGGTTTCCACCAGTGTTTCCCCAAACTCTCTTTGCTCAATTTTTTTTGAAAGATCATAATCAAAACAGGTTTGCCCAGTTTGTGGATAGGAAGGGGTAGATTTTTGAACCTCCCCACCCACACTAACACCATTTCCCCTTGATAACCGCTTACAGTCACTATTTCCTTGCCATGATGTTTAAAAAGGTGACAAAAAGTCCTCCAGAGGGCTTTTAGGGATACCAAAGAAGACACAGAGAATAACCCCCTGTGTATCCTCCACTGTGGCATAACAAGGAAATCACCATCACGAAGAAGCAGCCACATTCTACATACTGAGTAAAGAGGAGTGTCTGATATTCATTACCGCATTTTTCACCCATCTCACTGACATTTTTATCAGAACTCTTAGAACAGGCAACACTATGCAGAGATGGCATCTGTTTCACTCCTCTTCCCCAACTAAAGTTATAGCAATAATTTTTTGGTAACAAAATTAATCTACATAAAGGGGTTAAAGAAGGATCTCACTGTTTCTGAGTCAGAGATATTTGCAGCTGACTGCAAATACAAGAATCCAGGCTCAAAAATACCAGTCACACAGCAATGCAGCTCTGACAGAATAAAAATACTTCCAGCACCATCTTAGAAGCAGGTCCAAGGGAACTTTAGTCCTTCACAGATTGGTGCAGCCCTAAGCAGAGTTTTACTCTTCTATGCCCAATGAACTTAGAAGGGTATAACTCTTTTTATGAGTATTTTCATAAGCAATGTTGATACTAGTCTAACTTAAATCCATTTGCTAATTTGAATGCCATAATCTACACTGGCTAAAATGGCTATTTGCATTTTAATGAACAATGGGTGGGGAGTTCAAATGTGAATCACAATGAGAAAGGTTAAAGACAAACCGAAGTCTCCTTTAAGGAAAAGGCGGCAGGTCCTACCTTGCCATGCACAAGAGGTAAAAAGCATCCAGACTATTGTACAGCAAAATTGACACTGCAAACAATGGCAAACAAAAGCCTTTGCAGAGTGCAATAGCACAGGGCCAGCCAAGAGATCCTTAATGTGAGAAGAGGGCTGTTTTAGATCCACAAGGTATGATTTTTATCCACCCTGTGTTTATACAAGGGTGTCACCTTTTAGAGAAGAAAAGTCTTCAGTACAGTTTTGTAACCTCTTTCACACCCATTAAAAACATCACTGCAGTCAGGAATATGTCATAAATTCTCATTTTGCCTCAAATTACACTTTGGAAAGCTTAAACTTGTATTTTTCTTGGCTTATTAGGACCAGACTGGAAAGCTCCTGTTATAGAACATAACAAAAGTGAAATGCTCAGAATTTGGAAATGGAATAGAAAGGTTCCTTCAAAAAGTGGTACTAGCCATGGCTTTATAAACTACAACACTAATACTTCTTACCATTTGAAGACACGTTACTCCACCAAAATGCTATGGTAAAAAATGTTTTCTTTAAAAAACAAATAAAAAGTTATGGCATAACATATTGTGAAAAGCCCCTGAAATACATTCAACTTTCATCTTTGTAACAACTTCAAGTTTACTCTTGTTTTCCTTTAATATGGGACACAAATGTTCATTAAAGTACATTTGTAATCCCTCAGATTATTTTAATTTTCCTTGAGTTTTTTTCTTTAAACAAAAACATTCTTTTTTGTTTTGAGGTAAATTATTTTTCCTGAGTAGTTAAAAAAAGAAAAAAATCACTACATACGTTACAAAAAAAGGCCTAGTACATTAAACGGTCTACATTTTTAAAAACGAATATTCCAAAACCCCTTCCCTCGAAACCCATTGATGCCATTTGTTTTAATAACACTGCTCTTGATGGCTTTAAAGAGCACCTAGGGCTCAGTTTCCCCTAGGAATGAGTCTATTATGGTATGGTGCACTGAATGACTCATAGTGCCATACCTAAGGAAGTTAAGAAGCAAAGAGAAATATTCAAGAGGTACGGTATTAAAAAGGAATGGGGAAGGGGGCAATACCTGGCTGAACACTTTACAATGCTGGTATGGAAAGGGCTGACTGGGAAAACAGATTAATAATAAATAGGTTATCCTGAGTTCATTGCGCAACTACTTTCCATTAACATAAGAGACCCAACAACCACCACACAGTCAAACTTTCAGACATTTTTGAAAAAAAAAAAGTGTGTTAATCAATATAGGGAAGGTCTTGCATCCAAAAAGTGTGACTTTTGAAAAGATGAGAATGACCTATCACCATTTCTCATTGGCAGGTGGCATGCCATCTCTTGGAAACTGTAGCACGCAGCGCCACAAAGCTTCAACAGCAAAAAGAAATTTTTTAAAACCTCAGAGCTCCCAAAAGCTTCCATTCAAGAGATCCAAGGTGATACAACAAGCAACAACCACTAATGTCGAGAACCATACATTTTATCCCATTCCATATACAAGTCCAGCTCCTTCTGAGACACAGCAGGGTGGATCTTGCAGAAAATGCTTTCAAAATCCTTGTAGGAGGTGGGCTGAAGCTGGCCTGGCAGGCTGTGCAACTTGTTTGCCCCAGCCTGCTGACAAAGCTGAAGGAGCTCACTGCCTGAATAGCTCTCAGTGAGTTGTACAATGGAGGCCATCTCCCTTTCACTGAGGCAGTAGTTCTGCTGGGCCAGAGCGTGGTGCAGAATCTGCCGCCTGGCAATGCCATCTGGTGGGGAAATGTAGAAACGCTTAGCAAACCTCCTCTGAGTGGGTTCATCAAGGTTGCCAGGCCTGGTGGTTGTTGATATGACAACCACATTCTGCTCGCCTGAGGTAGCAAGGTTATCCAGGTAGGAGAGTAGCTGGGACTTCAAGATGGCAGAGTCTTCCAGCAGAGATTCTACATCTGTGAGGAGAACAACAGAAGGCTGACGACAATTGGCCACAAAGAAAGTTGCCTGTAGGATCTTCTCGGCTTCAGCCTTCCATTTGGAGACCAAAGCTGTCCCACTGAGCTTTAACAGGGTGGATCCCAGCTGTGTAGAAATACACCTGCTCAGCAGGGTCTTCCCTACACCACGGGGCCCAAATAGCAAGATGGTTTTGGGTGGGCGGCTTACCCCAGTGTAAGCTCCTGGTCTCAGGATGGGCCACACTAGCTCTTCCTCTATGACAGCTTTGACAGAGACTTGCCCAGCGATGTCTGTCCACTGTACCGGTGGGCCACAGTCAATTATTTTGTTGTTCACCAACTCCAGAATGAAAGGGTCCATTGCTTTTGGCTGCTCTTCTACTGCCTGGTCACTGTTGTCACTGCTAAAACTTGGTGGTTTGGGCTGCATCCTGAGAGAAAAGGAATCTCCCCCATGCTCACCATTGGCAACTGGAGGAGTGAACTTCTCAAAACTCTCACTAGATCTCAGTGGGGCTTCTCCAACATTGTAAGCTGGAGAAACCAGTCCTTTCATGGGCTGGCTGCTGTATTTCCCAACAGGTTCCTCTGAAGCCACTGTTGTCACTGTTACTCCTGATCCTGCTGGCCTTTTGCCCCCTTTGAAAGGCACCTCAGAGCTTCGGTTGAATCCATTCCCTCTACATTCACCACTGTCGGACATCTGATAAGGGGACTTTGGTTGCTCATAGCTGTATTTTCGATACCTGCCTTCACTATCATCCTCACTACCAGCAATATCAAAGGCCTTCCTTTTCAGAGAGCTCCCTGACTCACCGCTGAGTGGAGGCACTGTGAGAGGGCTCTGGTAGCTGTACCCAGGGACCACAGGAGGTCGAGAGGACGGAGGAATGGGGGTAGGGGCAGCAATACCTGAGGGTAAGTATGAGGCTGATGGATGGGGAGGATGGATGGTTCCATAGCCAGGCTGGGGTGGGTAGCTACCTGAGGCATAGTTGTACATAGGTCCTGAGGAGCTGTAGCTGGGAACAAGAGTTGTGGAGGGATGGCTAGGTTGTAGGAGGCCTGAGCTGTGCAGGGTAGATGGGTGAGGAGGTGGAAGCGCTGAAGCAGTCTGGCTACAGTAGCCTGATGGCAGGTAGGCCCCACTGTAGCCTGAGGGATACTCCTGAGATGCCCCGAGAGTTCCAGATGTGGTGGGTCCCCCACAAGTGTTACTGGGATAAACTGAATCAGAGAGATTGCTAGCAACTACAGGGGAGGTGCCAAGACCATTACCCGGAGTGACAGCAGGAGGGACAATCCCTTTGGAACTGGATAATCCATCATGCATCGGAGTCAGAGGGTAGGCCCCTTCTGAGGTGTGTGCCATTGGCCAAGGCTCCATGTCACCCTTCTGACCATTGAGTGGCCCAAAAGCGCCATCCCCATAGGTGTTGAGTACCGATGGCCTGTCATAGGGAGAGTCCAGTACTCCAGAGTACTTCTCAGCATACCTCTTCAGGAGGTTGGAAGCAGTTAGAGCAGAGATGTCATCATTGGCCCAGGCATAGTTGAAGCGCTGTCGGTTGCTGTGGTAGAGGTCAGACTTGTGAGCAGGTGAGGAGGTGGTGGAGGAGACATCAAGGTGCTGCTCCGGCCACTGATTCAGAGGCTGAGCATGCTCTGGTGTCCAGTGCATCTTTGACAGAGCTAGGAAAAAGGAAGGGGGGAAATGCAAAAATTAGATCTTGTCTGCTAAAAAAATACTCTTATGAAATAAGTCTTGGGGATAACCACTGGTCTCATATAATTACTGATCACTTCCCCAGAATTACAAGCATACAAAGTGTGGCAACATTTAGCAACAGCTCTGTTAGGCTGAAAATTAGTGACTTGTCCAAAGCCACAGATTGAGTTTTATGGCTGAAGACCTGGTGACCAGTGAATTCTTTCTAATTATTACTTTATCAATCTCCCTATAATTCATTCAGTTAAAGGTACATTTGGGGGGGAAATGCATCTTGCCATTACATATAGACTGCAAGACTTCAGAGGCTGATCTGTTAGAACATGGGATGTCCAAAAGCTGGGATAAAACATGGCAACAATCCATGACCACCACCAGCTTCCATTGGTGTTTTACTGAAATCAACTCACTAAGGCATTGAGCTATCCACTGCAACCCCAAGATTTCTTTCCTAGTTACTTACAGCCTGTTCAGATTCTCTCAGTGTAAACTGGTCTGGCTTTGGGGAACGACACTGTCTGCATGGTTTTCAGCACTGTTAACAACAAACTTCGGTTTCTTCAAGTGCTCCCCCACCCCCACCCACCGGCCATTTCTGAACAAGTTGAATGGCTCCAAGTATTAGTAGTGAACTTTAGAGATGGTACTTCTTTCTTCTGTCCATTATAAAAACTGACTGTTTATTCTTACTCTCTACTTCCTGTCCCTAACTGAACATCCTTTAAATGGTGTGGGAGGCCTGTGGCTGCTCCTGCCACCTCTCCAACATGATATGAATCACACGGGCGGAGGTGGCGGTGGAGAGAGCAGCTGCTTGAGGACCACAGCTTCCACCTCCCTCCCCATGATTCAAATCACACTGGAGCGGTGGCAGGAGCAGCCACTGGCCTCCCAAGTCCTTTAAATCATGCAGGGGGTTGGCAGCTGCTCCTGCCATCCCTTGCACACAATTTGAATCTCAGGGAAGGGAGGGAGGGGGAGGCAACAGCGGGGAGAGTGGCAGGAAGGGATGGCCAGGCTGCCAGGAGATGGCAGGGAGGATGTGGGGTGGAGCTGGCTGCAAAAGGAACAGGATGGGAAGGGAAGACCATGGAGCAGCTGCGGGGAGGGGAGGCTGTCTGGTGGCGATTCGACAGCCCACAAGGATCCTTACTCTTCAGGAAGCAGTGGCAGGAGGGAAGGCAACAGGGGAGCTGCTAAATGCCTCCCCAAAATGAAAGCCCTCCCCCAATTTTTACATCCTGGCTATGGGTCTCCTCCTCAATATAGATGTGGAAGCATGCTATGGTAGTTAGATGGACTTTTATGGATATGGACAAGACTCCTCTCTGAACCAGTTTTAGCAGGTAACCTCTGTTACAGTTTCAGAGAACTGCCAGTTGCTCACAGAATAAGTCATACTGCTAAGGGCAGATTGCCAATGTTTGGGTGCAGGAAGGGACCCTGTAGAACAAGGCCATGTTCCCAGGATATATTTGATGCATGACATGGCCAGCAGTGTCAGGAATCATGTTTGTCTCATCCAAAAGTCAGCTATTAAGATGGCTGATGCATGTTCTTGTCTCATTTTGTAAAGAATCCTGGGGATTAGTGAGGGGGAATGCGTATAACACATCACCTATCCCATAGATTTGGAAAGTATCTCCCAGGGAGTTTTTGTCCAGCACATGGGTGTGCAAGGCTAACAGACTGTTTTATATGACCTTGAGCTCTAGTACTTTGATGTGGTGGAGGCTTCTTAGGCAGACCATATTCCAGAGACTGACATTTCCCTTATGTGCGTGCCCCAACCTGACAAGAAGGTATGGAGTCCCCGTTGGGAGGTTGGCACCTAGAGTGCACCAGTGAAAGAGGTTGAAAATCCTAATGAACCATAACAGAAGAGGGTACATGCGTAGCTGTGCATGGGGTACCATCAACATGGTGGAGACCATTAACCCTAACAATTTTTAAATTAATATGGCTGGCTGAAAATGTAATTTCTGGCAACTGACTATGTTTAATCTGACTGCCAAGACCATTTTTGGCATTGGGAAAGCTGTGACTACAGTGGAATGTAACCTGGTTCCTATGAATTATACTGTTTGGATGGGTTCCAAGTTGGATTTCTTTGAACTGACCTGTAGGTGCAATGCCTCAAGTACCCCAAGTAAGAGGCACAAGTCTGCTTGGAGCTTTGCCTTGGTACTGGATACAATCTGCCAGTCATCTAGGTAGGGATACACCTCACACCCCAGGCTTTGCAGGTAAGCAACTATCACTACTACTACTTTGGTGAATATGTGAATGCCACAGCTAGCTTGGAGGAAAGGTCTATGTATTGGAAATGACAGGAACCCCATTGGAAGTGAAGGTATTTCTAATGATCCAGTCTGATCTTTACAGACTGTTGGTGTAGTGGAGAGCCAGTTTGGTGTAGTGGTTAAATGTGCGGACTCTTATCTGGGAGAACCAGGTTTGATTCCCCACTCCTCCACTTGCACCTGCTAGCATGGCCTTGGGTCAGCCATAGCTCTGGCAGAGGTTGTCCTTGAAAGGGCAGCTGCTGTGAGAGCCCTCTCCAGCCCCACCCACCTCACAGGGTGTCTGTTGTGGGGGAGGATGGTAAAGGAGATTGTGAGCCGCTCTGAGACTCTTCGGAGTGGAGGGCAGGATATAAATCCAATATCTTCTTTCTTCTTCTTCTACATGGAAATACACATCTAAGCAGATCTAATGTAGACATAACACAGGAAAGATATCTGGAATAGATGTGTCCCTCTCAGGTCTCACCTGCCCTTTCTTTTTGACCAGTAACTATTCATTGTAGAACCCTGACTACTGATCTTTTGCACTATCACAATAGCTTTCATGCTGAGGAGGGTGTTGACCTCTGCAAGGAGTTCTAGAGAACAGACAGGAGGATTGGATGATGATGTGCTGGTGTGAGTTGTAGTTGTCACAACCTTTGCCTTGCAGGTTGGTAGGGCTTGGGCAACTGAGATCTGGCTTTGCACCCTTGCAGCAGGGAACTTCTTCCTCTGTTGGACAGGGGGTTAACTGGCAGGCAGGTTGGAATATGAAGTGTGAAGCATCAGATGACCTCTTCCTCAAAATATAGAGTAGTATGTTTGTAGTAAGGCTTAGATCTAGGAGCTAAAGGCACAGAAGGGATCATGTCTAAGGTTTTAGCCATAAGCCTCCATTTGGCCTTCATTTTGAAGGCCAGGAACTTTGCCAGTTTGCACTTGTCATCAGGTAACCTCTCTAGGTGAGGTGCAATGCCATTTCATAGGAAGAATTGGTAGTGGGCCATGATACATTGATAATTGGCTATTTTGAGGCCAAGGGTAGATTTTTCTGCCTACCCCATATAGTTTATGGTCTTCTTTATCAATAAGGACTTAGTGTTGATAATTGCCCTTATTTTTCCCTTGTATGTAACCTACGACCAAGGAATTAGTTGTGAGATATTGGAAACAAAAAGGGTATCCTTCCTTTTTGGTTCTATATTGATTTTCAATATGCCTAGCAGAAAGCAACAACAATACCAACATAAACAAGGTCTCAATATGGCTTCCAGTAAGTCATCCATTATAGGAAAGACAATAGGTCCCGTGTCCCTGATGGATAACTCTAAATATCAGATCCATGGCCCTCAAAAGCACACAGGATTCAGATATGTTCATTATATATATGGAGATCCTCACTCAGGGAGTATACAGATGACTCTGGCATAGCACCATGAAGTGGGATTTCAGAAGTGTAGTCTGGCTCTCTGTTCTCGCAAGCAGATTGATGGTAGTTAAAAGCCAGCTCACCTAGGGACTGTGCTTCCTCATGTAGATATGTCAGAGGATCCGAGTCATCCTAGAGAATAACAGACTACTTCTGCTTGATCAGAACTAAAGGGAGCATCTGGATCACAGCTCTGGTCATAATAGTCAGGTCAGAGGTCTTTGTATGGCAGTCAGGATAATGTCAAATACAAATCTATTGGATCTGATTGGACTGGTGGATCTGAATGGTAAGATCCTTCTGTTCATATGACAAGAGGATAAGGTGTTCCAACCCTTGTACTTCACCTTCTGAGATGGAGTGGGGCAAGTATCATGAATGACACTATGGAAAAGGCATTCTGTCAGACTGTCTCCTTGACTAGTTCCAAAGACAGTTTGTGAGGAGTCAGATCATTAGGATGAGAAATGGTAGGGGTGAACAACAATTTTTACATGAGTTAACTGCGCTTTATAAGTACTTTCCTTGCGTTCTGCATTTAGCTTTCTCTTCTTTTGTGTATGTGCAACAGAAATTTTTCCAAACGAAGAATATCTTCCCTGCTATATCCCACAAGACAAATGCTCTTCAGATGTTGTACTTTCAGGGAATCCTTTCCTTATTGAAAAAATTAAGGAAGGCCTGAACCTCAGCCCCTCCCCCACCCCCCCAGAAAATAATGTGCCGTGTTCTTGGATGCACACTCAACTTACATGACGTGCTCATTTGAACTGAGGACACAACCATGTAGCAAAGATTAATTAATGTTCTCTTTTTTATTTCTTTTTACCTTCTTTATTTTTTGGTTAATGCTTTTTATGTCTCAGCTTTTCACTGTTGGTTTTGTATATTTTTTAAATAGTGTTGTATGATCTTATATGATATCTATATGGTATTTACATGTACACATAAGCATCATGTATATCTGTGTGTAAAATGCCATCAAGCTGCAGGCAAGATATGGCAACCCCAGAAGTGGGCTTTCAAGGCAACTGAAAAGCAGAGGTGGTTTGCCATTGCTTTCCTCTGCTGAGTCTTCCTTGGTAAACTCCTTTCCAAGTACCAACCCTGCTTGGCTTTCTTGAATCAGGCTCTATCATGCAGCAGAGACCCACAAAGACTTGCTGTGAAGGGGAAATCCTGTTTCCCCACTGATCTCTGCTTACTTTTGCCATGTCACAGTTTCCCCCATCTTGCCCTTTCTGCCCACTAGCTTAATTTCTACTGGTTACAACTATCTCCCCAAACCCATTCACCCAGTGCAATGGGAGAAGAGAAATCCAGCCCCAGCTCTCATGCAATGGACACATATAGAAGGGCTTAGTGCACTTTCAGAAGCATCAGGCATCAGGTCAATCTCTCAGCCACAGAAACCAATCCTTGATACACTGTATGCAGGGAGAAGCCTCAGGGTTATCGTAGTTCGTCTTGAACACCCATGATGGCAGCCATGTTCTTGTGAGGCCTTCTCATGAGATCTCAGGGGTCTAATGCAATAAAACAAGATGGGGACCCACAAAGACTTGAAATGGAGGGGAAATCCTTTTTTCCCAAACTGATCTCTGCTTACTTCTGCCATCTGTCTCAGTTTCTTCCCCTTGCCCTTTCTGCCTGCCTGCTTAATTTCCCCTTGGGGGAGGTAATGTATATCTTTGCCTGCTCAGACATTGCTATCATTTTTTATTTCCTTTACTTGCCCATTTTTTTCTTTTGGGTTTTTCTGCAAACCTGGGGGTTTTTTCCTGGGTTTGCAGAAGCCAACAACTTTGCCCAAGGTATTCCCATTGTGCAGATTTTTTAAAATCACATAGGCAGAGCACAGGTGACTATTAGATATATAGAAGCTGACTCATCAATGTACAGATGTTGCTGAACAAATGCATATATTGTGTGGGGAAACAACAGCACATGGAAACACTGAATAGCTCAGAAAGAAAAGGAATTGAAGGTTTGCTTTGCACAAAGGAGAAACAAAATCAAATTAGAGATTTTCAGCTTGAAATTGTAAGGATTAAAATAACATTCAAATCACCCCTACTTCATACATACCTTATGGCTAAACATTAAAAGGGAAGACTAGTACCTCTGAGCCAGATGTCTCTCAGGAAAGTCTGTGTACTATTACTGGCCTTTACATGACAGAAGAACCCCTCAGAAGCTTCCAAAAAACAACCCAGTGTGGCACTCTGAACATTTATTCATTGTGTTCAAATTATCCTTAGGGTCACCTATTACTCCAAACTATAATTCCTCTTATATTAATAGCTACTGGCTCTTTTTTGCCAGTTTTGGGAGAGCGCATGTGGATTTTTGCTTCCTTTTCAAAGGGTATTCCTACACCGAATAGTTGCCAATATTTTAGAACCTGAGCTAGCTATGCTTACAGCTGTGCCTCTCCATAAAAAGGTTTTCAGATTTTGGATCACTTGGATCAAGGGCAACCAACCCAGCTTTCACCTAGCCAAGTGGCTCCTAGGTGCCTTTGCCTTCCCACCCACCCACCCCCTCCTAGCCTGGGCTCAGCTATTCCATAGCAAGCAGGCAGAGGAATGCACATGATGAAGCAATCAAGGACAGAGCTGATGGAATGCTAACAGCACATCACCAGTTACCCCCCCCCCCCACCCTCACTTAAGTAACGAATTGTGCTGGAGTGGGGTTTTTTACCCCTGCCCATAGCATTCTCTTCCTCCTGATCTAATGAGCAGAGACATTTCAGGAGTCTGGCTGAAGGGCTTGGCAAATTCCAAAAAGCTGTGGAGAGCGAGAAGAGGGACCAACCAGGAGCACCTACCACATTACACCAACATAACCATTTCCTGCCGATGGCACAGTGCTCTGCAGTCTGGGCACCAACCCAGCTCTTCTTGCATGTCCCTAGATTTCTATTGTTTGTGTGTGTTTCTGTGTATATGTAATTCTCTCAAACCTCTTCCTCCCACCACACACACACCATTCACTCTCTAATGTCCCTCCTCCTTTTCTCCTTCACAAAGGCCTCAGGGAAAGCTGAAGTGGAGGCTGGGGAGAGCTGCCATTCAGCCTTTAAGCCACTTTGTGGCCAGAGTACAATTAGATTACCTAATGCTTTAATTGACTTATAGGGCATTTGTCCTTCCACTGTGGATATCAAACTTACACAAGAGGATTTAAATGGCAACTTTTAACTTGGCTTTCTTCAACATCCTGCCTTCATTTATTCACCATTATATGAAAAGTATCACCATAAGTAAACATCTACAGAGAGATGAATCCCTGTCCCCAACTAAATAAATAAATACAAGGATATGGGGGGGGGGGGGGGGAGGGACTTTAGAAAAATGATAAGGCCTTCTAGTAAACAGCAGCTTTGGACATCCAATTTCAAGCCTAAATTTGTCTGGGGGGAAACTGGGGAGGAGGGGTGGCCATGATGTTCAAATGGCAGCAGAATCCTGTGTGCAACAGGAAGCTATTAAAGAGCAGAGAATTTCATAGCCCCTTGAGGAGCAAGAGAGAGATTTTTTAAAAATAGTGAAAGGCATTCAACATGGAATGAATATGACTCTAGCAGGCTGAAAGGCATGAACCTGCCTGACAGTCATAGGACTTTATGCAACATACAGTTCACATCAGAAGAGACAGGTTGGTTAGGAACGGAAATCCATAATTCCACCCTTCTGCATTCCTTCCTAAAACCAAACTGAGCCTCAGTTAGGATGCCAGAAAACCTAAAGTACCTAGATGCTCAAGCTTCTACAAAATGTATGTTGGAGCCCTAGGATGAGAAATATCCTATGCAAATCTAGCAGCTAAAAGGCTGAGCCTATTTTCCTAAAATCTGACAAACTAGAAAACATTAATAATTTTTCCTCAATCCCTAGCTCAAAACTTGGCAATCTAAACTGATTCCAATTTATAAAACACTACTGATCACATTTATTTCTACTGCAGTTTAGCTCAGATGTGTAGTTATTTGTAGTTACACTTGTTGGATATTATGCCATCTTTCTGGTATATCAAGTGTTCACAACTGGACTTTCTTGTATAGACAAGACAACCCAGTTGTGAATGACTGCTATCATACAATGATCACATTGTACCTAATGACATGTGGGTGCAATCTGGGAATTGTCATTTGAAGAGATACTAACTTTAGTTCTTATGTTTCAGGCTAATGAAAATTTCTTCAGTGATTCAGAATTACTTATAATCTTTATGTTGAGAGGCTTTATTCCAGTGTTTTCAAAATACTCCAGCACACTTTCTTTGACTATTCTCTGGCTCCTTTGGTTTTCAGAAAGCTGGTACACTCTTTCCAGTACCCAGACCCCTTCTCTTGAAACACTAATACTCATCTTGAGTTTTTAACTGACTTAAGCTCTCCAAAGGCATTTTCTAACTACACTAGACCAAGGATCTCTGCACTCTTTAGCGCTAACTCCCTATTTGACTGGGGAGGGAAATTCTCTCTCTAGAAGAATTGGCCCGAACAGAAGTCTCCATCTAACTACCTACTCATCCTTGCCAGTTTTCCCCAGTTGTCTGTGTTAAACTGCTCTCAGAATTCTGAATGCGTCAGCACTCGAGTCTTCTCAAGCTAGGGATGAAATCAGACTGAATTCTTAGCACCCACTTCAGAAGTCTCTCTCTGCTCAGCTGGTGCCAACCAATCAGATCTCTTGGAGCAGCCTGTCACTCAAGGCTCTCTGACTCTGAAGAATTAACCCTTCACAGTCCTTTATTTGTTTACACAGCACTTCTAAGCTTTTAAAAGTGCCGTCCATCACAGGGTGATTAACCACTGGAGCAGCATCCCAAGGAAGAGAGCTGAGGATCAACATTATGCTTTAACAGAACACACATTTGTGGAGACGATTGTATAATTTCTAATGAGTTTGGGCTGAAAATGATCTCTGCTGTGCCTTCTTATATTGGAATATGACCACAGATACATCTTTACAAAAAGATCTGCCTCAGGTCTTGAGATACTCAGGGAACAGCATAAATATTTCAAATAAACAATCCTCCTCTGGTACTGAGAATGTCAAATTGAATTTTAGAAAAATCACATCTAACAGGGGAAGGGGAAACACTGTGAATGCAAGGTTAAGGTTATTGTTGATGCAATCTAAAAGCAAACAAACCAAAACTAAAACCAATCAAATACCATTAAAAATATAAGAAAATGGAGACAAGAGAGACCAGGAGTGGAGGGGAATGGGGCCAGGAGAGAGGAGAAATTGGCAAACATTTGAAATGGAACATGAATAAGCACTGCAGAGAAGGCAGATGTTTCAATGCTCTCCCTTGGCAGTGTGAGAAAATTACTGTCCAGTGACCAAATGGTATGTCAGTTTCCCACCCTCTCAGCTTGCCCATTATCTAAAGCACAAGACAAAAGGAAGGGGGGCTAGTCAGGAGAGAATCCCATTGTCCCCTCGCCCTCTAATTATGGAAATCTGGTTAATCTATTCAGGAGCAACTATGGGCTAGGGTGGGGGGGGGCTCTTTTAGCTCAGGCTCACAGCAAAAGGTTTCCAACTGTTCAGTTGAGAATACTTCTCTCTGTTATTTCCCATAACAACAACACTGGTCACTATTACTAAAGTCATCAGAGGGCAAAGTGCTGCTTCTAGCAAGCAGACACAGCAGCCATTGTTGAGCCTATACACCACAGATACATTTTGCAAACAGTGCTCATTGGCACATCGTATATTCTACACATATGCACATACGTACACGGCACTTGATAAAGTGGATGCTTTATAGGGCATTTTAAGCCCACACACCAATGAAACATGAATGTGCAGTCATGCTACACACAGCACTCCTGCACTGAAGTGCACAGCACTTAAGAGGCAAATGGATTTTTAAAATCAGGAAAGATGACTGAGATCAGACTTGCCCTGCAGCAACAGACAAACAAAACAACACTAAATTCAAAACTGGTCCCTCTTGTTTAGCTGCTTAGGGAAAGGCATCTAGCTTGCATCTAGAAATGAATGGTGGGAGAGCACCTCTTCTTTTGAACAGCACAGGTTAATGGTTCATCGCAAGCCATGTGATGGGAAATAGTGGACAAAGTCATATTAAGACAGAGAACCAAAGTTAAAACTGTGTTTAAAGACCCATGCATTTCAATATCTTCCATTAAAATTCATAGCATTTAACCTGGCTAGGATGATTCTTTATTTTTTATTTTTAAGTGTTCTTTTTATTAAATCAAAGAAAGTACATATAGTTATATGCTATCTGAAAATATTCTATTGCAATGTTCAATTTTTTTTTAAAAAAAAAAACCTAGTTCTTCACAAATCTTTCTGACAGTGGGTTTCATGCCTCCCTCTTTTAAATCAGCTTGGTAAGAAATGCCACATTGCAGATCTGCTTATACCAACCTTAGTAGGACTTAGCAAATGTCATCATATACATACATTCCCCCTGTATTATCCTGAGTTCCTTTTATCCAAGTAACAAAGGATGGCTGACACGGTTTTTCCTTCTCCGAACAACCTTGTGAGGCTGAAGGGGATGAGAATGGGCCAATCCTCCTGGAGCTCACAGTAGGCCCTGTAAGCTCTTGGAGGATTGGCTACATCAAGAGGGTGTGGCCTAATATGCAAAGGAGTTCCTGCTACAAAAAAAGCCCTGAGAATGACCAGTCCAAGTCACTCAGTGAGCTTCCTGGCAGATACAGATTAGAACCCCAATCTTGCACTTTACTCACTATATCACACTGGTTTATATAGATGGATTTCAGTGCAATACTTCAAAAGATCAATTCTAGAAGTTACAATCATAAAGCTTTTTAGCAGGTTTCTTTTTACCATGATCCAAAAGAAACTTGCCATACACGTGGAGAACAATCCTAAACAGGTCTACTCAGAATCCTACTCAGGTCTTCTCTATGGGGCTTACTACCCCAAAAGTAAGAATGTAGTGTGAGAAGAGCAACAGGGCAGTGAGGTAAGGTCACTTTGCTTTTTCAGCAAAGGGGCAGGTTCAGAAAGTCCCCACAAAAGCTCTCCTTTATATTCTCTCCATCCAGTCTTAAGACAAAGCTTGTGTAGCCCCCACACCGCCACCAATTGGTCCTCTGGTGTCCCCAGCATGTGTGAAAATTCTCCTTTCCCCATCTCCCCCCCAACCTGGCCCAGCCTTCCTGGCCCTCCCACTTCAAACAGTTGACCCTTCAGTGCTCAGCACAGGCTTGTCTCACAAAGAAAACCCTCCCCACAACTGAGGCAGTAACTTGGTTCATCCTGTCAAGTGGGCATGATATCATGCTTATGCATGTCAGTTAATTCCATGTTGCCTCCTGCTGGGTTAAAGGAAGTTCCTGAGTCTGAAAAGGTTGAAGGTCATTTAAACACTCTTACTCATGATCATTCCCATAAGGTTTCCAGCAAGACCAGAGAAATAAAATCACCTAGACATCTCTCAAACTGCCTTATCTCTTGCAAGCTCCTTCTGAAGCATTTGTTATAAGGATACCAGGGCTGCATGCACCGTTTCCATTCCATCTTGCAACTCCCATGTTGTTATCCACAAAGGTGGTGCAATCAGACATGTGCATATACTTTGCAAATCACATGGAGAGAGAAAGGCTGATCATTAAGAGAAATTTTGCCAATATATTCCACCAAGCCATGACACTCTCCCCAGGCTCAGTGCTACTTGGCTGTGCGTGGCTTTGCATAAACAACATCAATTATTCACAGTGAACCGTTTGCTCACATTTAAAATAAAAATAAAACAAAATAACTTCCTGCTTGAAGTGCTGTATTAATGTAATAGAAGTTCAACTGTAACTACAATGAGGATCACTCCAATTCCCTTCTCCATTTTGTTCACTCCAAGTTTAAAGATGAGAACCAAAAAATCACATAGTCAAACATCTGCAATGACTCCATTTATAATATCTCTCTTATTTTATCCTAAGGCAGTACTGAGTTCTTTCCACCGCGAAGCTAACAGAAGATTTCAGAATTTTGATTTTTTTTTTAAGGGAATACCTTTCTATTTAAAAACAACCTTCAGCAGATGATACAGAAAATCTCTTCCACAGACTTGCTCCATAACCATGTGCTTCTGGAAGAGAGTTGTTTTTCATATAAAAGATACTCTGGGGTCTGGTTTTCCACACTGAATTAATAAGTAATTGGTTCAGTTCAGACATCATACAAAACCATGATTTCATTAAATTATCAATGCTTAGTATATGTAACCATCTGAATGTTCACAAACTTCACTAACTTTTATCAGCTGTGGCCTACCAAACCAGGATCTGAAGCTGATGAATTAAACACAGGTAGATTTAACTATAGTGATGTACGAATACAGAATCCTAGCTTAATGCATGTTTAATCCTGGCTTGTTCCTTCATGGTGCTTTCCCAGACTCCACAATGAGAAGGCAAGGAAACCAGCATTAATCCAGGCAAGTCAGAATTTGAATGATCATCTGTGAGCAGAATTCTAGTTTCTGAAGTTAAACATAGTTTAAACAATGGGTTCCATGTAATACCTGAGCTGACCCAAAGTCTAATTAAATTGGAATCCAAATATATACCTAAACTATATGCAGTTGGGGAGTTCTTTTAGAAACTGGTTTGTAAGAATATTTATTTATTTATATTTAGATTTTTGACTGTCATTCCTGCGAGCCGGGCTCAAAGTGGTTAGAAACAAAATTATAGATTACAAAAAAGTAAAACCAAAATAAATAGAACAATAAAGACATTACAGCACTCAGAAAGAGGGCATCTGAATCCTGGTGGCACGGCTATCTCGCAGGGGGAGTGGGAGGGTCAAGATGAAACTGTAGCTGCCCTCAGCCAACTGCCTGGCAGAACATCTTAACTTACAGGCCCTGCAAAATGGTAATATGTTCCACAGGGCCTTGATGGAATTTGGCAGAGAGTTCCACCAGGTTGGGGTCATAGCAGAGAAAGCCCTGGCCCTGGTTGAGGACAGCCAGATATCTCTTAGGCCAGGGACCCTCAGCAGATTTTGGCTGCAGAGCACAAAGTTCTCTTGGGGGTGTACCAGGACAGGCAGTCCCGAAAGCACAAGAGTCCCTGGCCATTAATGGCCTTAAAGGTTAATACAAAGTCTATGAACCTGATCTGCTTCTCCAATGGAAGTCAGTGCAACTCCCACAGCACAGGAGATATGTGAGCTGTGTACAGGGTCCCTGTAAGAACCCAGACTACTGCATTCTGTACCAGCTGGAGTTTCCACATCAACCTCAAAGGCAGGTCCATATAAAGGGAGTTACAGCGATCTAGTCTGTAGCTGACCATTGCATGGATCACAGTGGCTTGGTCTGGGCAAGACAGATAGGAGGCCAGCTGCCTGATTTAGCAAAGTTGGTAAAACACCAGCCTGGGCCTCCATATTCAATGAGGCATCCAGGATCACCCCCAGACTCCAGATGGTAGATGTTAGTTTCAAAGACATGCTGCCCAGAGCCAGGAGTTGAGGTCCCACACCAGCATCTCTCCAGCCCAGCCACAGAACCTCCATCTTAAAAGGATCCAGTCTCAATCAGCTCTGCTTTAACCATCCCACCATGGCCCTCAATCCCTCACCCAAATTTGCTGGGATGGTATCTGGCCAACCATCCATCAACAGATAAAGCTGAGCGTCATCAGCATACTGATGGCAACCCAGCCCAAAACTCTGTACCAGCTGAGTAAGGGGATACATACAGATGTTAAATAACATTGCGGAGAAGATGGCTCCCTGATTCCCACCACATTTTTAAAGTTATTTATTATTTTCCATTTATATCCTGCCTTCCCCACAAAGCAGGCCCATATATCAGGAGATGCCTAGGGGACACCCTCTCTCCCAGCACCACCCTCTGTCCCCAACCATGGAGAAATGAGAAGAGCCACTTCAGAACAGTCCCATGGCAAGGCACTGAGCCAAAGGATTGTGATCAACCATGTTGAATGCTGCTGTAAGGTCAATCAACAACAGCAGCACCAACCCACCTAGATCCAACTGTCTATGAAGTTCATCTGTCAGGGTGACCAATGCTGTTTCTGTCCCATGGCTGGGGTGGAAGTTGGACTGGAATGGATCCAGCACTGATGTGTCATCATCTTAAGCTGTTCAGCAACAACTTAATTACCTTGCCCAGTAATGATAAGTTCAAAACCGAGTGGTAATTGGAAGGATCCTGCAGATCCAAAGTTGGCTTTTTCAAGAGTAGAACACCCATGGCCTCTTTCAGGGTCTCCATAAAGACTCTGACTCTAGGGACAATCTGATTAGAAGGCCCCATATCTTCTCCCCGCCATCTTTCACTAGCCAGGAGGGACACAGGTCCAAGTGGCATATGGTCAGCCTAGCAGCATCCCAGATATGTCAGTCCCAGGCCACACAGGGCTTTAAAGGTTAGAAACAGCACCTTGAACAAGATCTGGCACTCAACTGGTAGCCAGTGCAATTAGCATAGCACTGGCTGAATGCACGCCTGCACAGATGTCACAGTCAACAGGTGCATTACTGCATACTAGCTGGAGTTTCCAGATCAGGTTTAAGGGTAAACTTGCCCTCAGCAGATTACAGTAATCTATCCTGGAAGTGACTATTTGCATGGTTCACTGTGGCCAAGTTCAAGAAGAGATAGGGAACCAGGTGTCTGATCTGCCCAAGATGATAACAGACAGACCTGGCGACAGTGGCAATCTGGGCCTCCACAGAGAGACAGAAATCCAAGGTCACTCCAAGACTCCTCACCTTCGGCACTAGCAGAGACTCATCCAGGGTAGGGAGCCTGATTCCTGACTCTAACCCCTGCCAACTTACCTCTAGGAACTCTGTATTTGTTGGATTTAATTTCAGTCAACTCTGCTGTAGCCACCCAGCCACAGCCTCCAAAGCCCCACCCAAAGTGTCTGGGGCAAAGTCTGGGCAGCTGACCAGAAACTGATAGAGCTAAGTGTCATCAGAGTACTGGCAGCAACCTGGGCCAAATCTCCATACTAAGTGGACATGGGGGCTCATATAGAATATGAGAGGAAAAGAGTCTTTGGACCCAACTCCCAAATGCCTTACATATACACTGTTAATCCTTTTCAAAAGACACCTCAGCTACTTGTTGACAACAGGGACACTAAATTCCAATTGTTGATTCATGTGTTGCATTAAACAACATATCCTTTGGCCTATCTTGAATCTACTGCTTGATTCTGAGTTCTAGTATTCCAAGACACGAAAAATCATTTTTCTCTATTGATAGCAGTACACTTTGCCTTCCATTCCATACCTTTCTTTTATGAGTCATTTTGAGCTACTTAAATAACAGGTATTACATAAGATTGGATTGCAGAACTGAGATAGAAAGAAATCCAGAAATGTGACATTCTAAAGTCTGAGCTACAGGGAATCGATGGACCAATTGTTTAAGAAAAAAACAAAACAACTTCTGTAAACTGAAGCTACAGATTCCAGTTATTTTATTTAATTCTTCATTTACTCAGTTAAATTTTTAATTTTTTTAATGTCAAAAGCCTTGGTTATATTTTGATGTTTGTGTGCACAAATGCACACATGCATGAATGTGTTAAGTGACTGTATGGGTAATAAATGAGGTGATAAATAAATGCTTGAATATATTAATAAATAGTACAGAGACATTTTTCAGCACCTACTTTTTTAGCTTAAGGTACTATGAGGAATTTTATTTTTTCAGATTTCTGGTGATGGGTAATTGATGAAAGGAACATTAAAAATTTGAGATATGGAGATGACACCTCATTACTGACAGTGATGAATTGAAAGGACTGCTGATGAATATTAAAGAAGCACAAAGTGGCAAAGCAGGATTACAGCTGAAATCAAGACGACAAAAGTAATGACTACTGAGGAATTATACAACTTTAAGGTTGATGGTGAAGAAATTGAAATTCTTCATTCAACCAAAATGGTGATTACAACCAAAAAATCAGAAGGAGATTGAGATTGGAAAGGGCAGCCATGAAGGAACTAAAAAGATACTTAAATTTAAAGCTGTATCACAGGTGACCAAGATCAAGGTAATTAATGTTATAGTATTCCCATTTACTATTAATGGGTGTGAAAGTTGGGCAATGAGAAAGCTAACAGGAAGGAAGATTAAACTGTTGGCGAAAATTTTTACAGATATCATTGACAACTCAAAAGACAGATTAGTGGGATCTAGATCAAATTAAGCCTCCTTAGAAGCTGAAATGACTAAACTGAGACCATATTTTGGTCACATCATGAGAAGATAAGACTCATTAGAAAGGCAATAATGCTAGGAAAAGTTGAAGGCAGTAGGAAAACAGAAAGACCCAATATAAGATGTATTGAATTAATACAGGAAACCATTGGTCTCTTTCAATTATAATTGTTTGGGACTGTCCCTTTTATTGCTATATGGCTGATATCTGCTCTAGAAATATTAATGCTGTTGGTTTTCATTTAAATTATTGTGGAGAGGGTTTCTATATTCTGTAACAGATTGTAAGCCTTTGCAGACTTTTATTTTGTGGTGGAATACATATATTTTACTTAGATAAACTGTGTAACAGGAAAAAAAACCCCTCTGAGGTATCAATGCCACAACTGTATAAGGGATTAATAAGCAAAGTGTTCTCAATGGGATTTAACAACAGATCTTATTCACTGATTGTCAGGGGCTAAACTGAAAAGTAATTCTCCACCTGCATATGGGTATGTGTGTAACTGGTGACCGCAACCAAGAAATCAGGAGATTGATTTCAGTCAGTGTGCAGCAAGGCTCAACTTATTTGGTCTGTTTTGGATGCTTTGGTCATAGACTACACCTTGTTTTCTATCCCCACTCCTGTTCACTAGGCACAATTTGTGTCACTGACCAGGGACTAACTAAATGTTACAATTTACCTGAGGATGTACTCAGGTTAAATTTATAAACATGTTTTGGAGTTCCATACTTCCCAGTCAGAAATGCGCCCAAATCAGATTGGGATGATGATACAAGGGAGAAGGAACTTAAAGCCTCCACTGTGCACCATTTCCCTGACCTGAAACAGCCCCTGGAAGACACTGTGTACACTGATTGAGAAATAAATGTACACAAATATAATGCCTCTCAGTACGTTTTTTGGGGAACCGTCCTTGGTAAAGGTTGGATGTAGCAATTCAAGATCAGATCCAAGTGCAAATGTTATGGTGGCATGCTCCACATATTCCCTCTCAGTTGGCAATCCTCAGTGAGCAATGGGTGTTGCTGATGTCTATCCCAGTTACTAACTGCATGGATTTGAGGTCATAAGAACATCCAAATATTGATGGTTTAAGTAGACAATCTTGACACTTACCTTAATATTTGATCCGACCTGCTAAGATTTCATTATGGCACATTCACAGAAAGTTTATTGGCGTGGGGGAGGTAGATGCACTGGTATCATGCCTTCAGTATAGGATTTGGCCCAATCTATCTACCTAGTTCACTTTTGTCCTGTTCTCCTTTAGAGGTGCTCAGGCTGGGATGCAGTTCTCCCCTCTTCTATTTTATCCTTACAATGACCTTGTCAGGTAAGGTAAGACAGAACTGGGATTTGAACCTGTATCTCCTCAGTTCTACTCTGACATTTTAACCACTGCTCCTCACTGTCTCTCTTCCTATAGTCACGGACATAAAAACATGACAGTGGGGCCATCAAAGTCCGTGGAATCTACAAAACCATCTTTCTGCTCTTCCAAGGAAGCCTCCTACATGTCCAATTGGGCACCACCACAGTGTCCAATCAGGAACAGCTGGACAGCTGTTGCACAATGGCATACCCTAAAATTACTACATCATTCCCACTGACTTGGACCAAGATGACAGAAGCACACATGAATTTAAGAAGCAGGAGTGACTGCTGGGCTAGAAGTCAATTTTTAAGGGAGAAAAGTCCCCAGGGTCAAGCTGCAAGGGAAAAAGGTAAAAAATCTGAACCTGCTTTTGTCTAGTGTGCTGCACACAATGCACAAACTTGTGACTCTTGTTGACAAAGGAAAAGGATGGTTTTGCAATCAAAGTAAGGTCAATGTACATATGTTAAAAGGATTGAGGCTAACTCCAATGGCGTCCCTTTTCTGCCCCTACCCTCTGGAACATCCACTGCCTGGAATCAGGTTTCAGCTCTTTTTGTTGTTTCCATGAGCCCTGTGGCTTTCTAATGTCCACTCTCTGTCCACTCATATATCAAGAGGAAAGCAGCTGGGCATCAGAATGACCAATAGGCCATTTCCCATCTGTGCTGTTTTGGTGTCCGTCTAGCAAACTGAAAAATTAATATGTATCCATTTGTATGTGGCGAGCAGCTGAGCATCACCCATCTGTCAGACTGACAACAGATAATCTCAGCCAAATGTGAGTGGGAGAGTTGAGCAAGCAATCTACACACAACACAAGCCCCATGAACTAATCTAGGGCACGCCCCAGGATAAGGAACACTCACCCTTTTAAAGCACTGTCTGGAATAAAGAGTGGAAACACTCAATATGCATGGAAATAAAACCTGAGAAAGACAGAAGAAAGTTGCTTTGTGTTTACTGATGTGGATATTCAAACCCTGTAAGGTTGGGCAGTGGTTTTCAAAGTCTCTTGGCTTTTGAGGAGCACTTTGCACACCAACCTGTATGCAGAAGGGTCTCCTAAGCACCTACCACAAAATCTTTTCATTAAAGCATTTGCAATGCAATATGGAGCAAATAGATATTTCATACCAATTGAAGAATCTCAACGGGCTTCTGAGAAGTCACTGTTTTGGAATGCAATAGCACCACAAAGGAACAGAACATCTTTATTTCCTGCTCCTAAAAGACCAAGGGTCAAGCCTCTGGGTTGGCATACCTTAAGAAAAAGAAGCTACCTTTCAATCATCTTTAGGACCTCTTATCTATAGGACTGCAACTTCAGTTTCTTCTATCCAGTTCTTCAGGAGAAGATTGTATGGGCAGTTGCTAAATGATATTGCAAAGAACTCGAAAAACACCCAGTACAACTTAACAAAAGGGATTGTAAAGCTTCAAAACCACACCACCTATTATCCCTCCTTCTTCCCAGGAAATCCTGGGAATTGTGCTGGTGGTAGGCTTCTCTAGCAGTTTCAGCACTACAATCCCCAAGATTCTCTGGAAGAAGTCATGATAGTTAAGGTGTTCCAGCACCAAATAATTACACACAGTACATCTAAGCCACACCTGAGCCTGTAGTGCGTTTGCAGTTCTACAAATATACATTCTAAATTATCTGCCTGGCCCCAACTGTTTGGACCTGGGAATCCTATTTTCCTCCATTCTCCTGCAGGATAACTACAGAACAAGTGCTTACTCCTTTTCTGAGGAAACCACAGGGGAAGGCCTTGGTCTCTATGCCCTGTTTGTTAACCCTGTAGGGCAACTGGTTACCCACTGTGGGATGCAGGATGCTAAATTAGCAGGACCACTGATCTGACTCAGCAGGACTCTTTTTATGTGTTTATGGACTTACCTTGCCTTGAGTCTCAACAAAAAAGGTAGGCTATAAATGCAGTAAAGAAATGAAATGTTGGTCTGTTCCAAAATCACACAAAGGACTTTCCTATTATACAGTAAAGCCTCGAGCCTACCCAACCGACCAGCAAACTGTAAGCCCTTCTTAGCCAACCCACATACTCATGTAAAGGGGGCCATCTGCAGCCAGCACCTTTCCCCACATTTCTCAGTGGCCCAGACACCATAACAAAACACAAAACTGTGCATATTCCATTATTATATTGACAGCTGCCATTCCCATGAAGAACACCCTAGGAATTTATCTTTATTCATTCATCCCATTGACAATAATTTGGTTTCATCTCCAAGTGCAGTTGAGAAGAGAGATATCCCAAGAAATCAGGCATCTTTTACAAAATGACCTTAACTGCACATTACTTATCAATTTCTGCTTCCAGGGAATATAACAACTTTGTAGGGAGTCGAGTCTCGCTCCTCCCCCTTCGCAAAGAGAAACTGTAGCAAGTGTGAGTGTTGGTCTCCAGATAATCTGTGATTGGGATGGAGGCTCAGCCTTTGTCTGCCAGAGCTCAATTGACAAGCAGCTATTTAGAAAGCTAAAATGAAAGCTTTGGGAGGGAATCCCTATCAGGAAAGTGCCAGATCAAGGCCGGGAGACACCCCGCCTAGTGCAGCTCAAATTTCCACTCCTGTTTATCAATGGATGCACTCAGGAGATTCCACAAAACAGAGATCTATACACAGCAAAAGCCACCTTATCCCAATGGGAGTGATTCTAACATGCTAGAAGGAGATCTCCGAGCGTGAGGCAGGCCTTTTGATGGAAGCGCAAATTATCAAAATCCAGGGCAAAAATTTCCTAATGTTGTTAGTAATCCTGTATTTATTGAGATATTTTGCCTTCAAGGACCCCTCCTTATATATATTCTATAGCTCTGTCTTTCTATTTTCCTTTACAATGCTACTGCAGGCAGTTAGGATTAGATTGCATAAACTCCTCCCTAAAAGAAGGTGAAATGAGCCAGAGAAGAAAACAAGCATTACAAAAGCAGAATTCAACTGAGCAATAGAAGAATATGCTAATTCACACAGTGAAAAGAGCACTTCATATATGAAACTCCTCAAACACTGAGAACTAAGGAGGAGGATAAGGACAATGTGGCGGAGAGCTGCTAACAGTGAGTTCTTGTGGAAAGCCTCACACCCCTGCCAAGGGCCTCATGGCTCCCAGGGAAACTAATAGGAACCATGTGTGTGCACAAATGATAGGAGGTAGCAGGCTCAGTCAAGCAATCTGGAGAAAGAATGAAGAAATTTTGTTTATTAGAAACCTGACTAGAAGATGGTTTTCCTAAAAGCAGAGCAAGAAGTAAACCTGTTCCAGGTAAGCGTTACACCAGACTGTAGGTGAGGGCTCCAAATTACTAAACACACCTGTTCCTTTAAATGGACAGGGAATGTTTTGTGCAGAAAAGCTTTCAGTCATTTGAACCCCCACCAGCAGTCTGAAGTGGTGCAGCCCAGAAACAGGGTTACCTCTTCGTCCGCTGGTTGTGAGGGCCATGGCATGAGCATCTGTCCTACTGTGCTGCTGAAACAGAATTTTGAATTTCAGAAAACCCTGGGCATTATAAAAGCAGGTGGGGAGCCATGTCTGCATGCACATGCGGTACCATATAAAATGTGTGTTACAAACATGAACAGATTAAATGGGAACCACGGCCTAGGAAATTATGCTCAAATGTCCCCTGTGAATTTGAGACGGCCATTTGCTGTGCTATCATTGTAAACAAGGGCTACAACATTAGTCACAAATTTATCCTTACCTTTCAACAGGTATGAACAGTGTTTCAATTAGTTTCTTCAAAAAAAAAGGATAAGGGTTTTTCCTTATCCTATTAACAATATGTTTTTTGAAATGAGGACGGGCCTGATAGCTAATCAAACATGTAATAATGCTAACTGTATTAACTGGATTAATAATCCAATTATTACCATATTAGAGCTAATGTGGCACAGCAGTCAAACCAGGACTTCGGAGACACAGGTTCAAATCCCCATTCAGCGATAAAGCTTACTGGATGGCTGGAGGGGGTGGAGCAGACTCTCTATCCGTCTACTCAGCATTGCTGAGAGGCTGCACACTGTCTTGAGCACTCGGAAGAAAGGGTGGGATAAAACTGTAACATTTAGTTTAGTTACCCTAAAATTATCAATGTGTCTACTTCAACGAGTACTCATTAGTTTTTCTTTGCATACGAATACTTCATATACCAGAGAAATAATGTTTTTATTATTATCACATACTTGCAAATATGGGGTAAAAACAAGTCACAATTAAGTCTACCCAAACCATCACTACAGTAACAGACGACATGGAATTTAATATATAGATCAAACAACAACAAATCTGAGATTCGGACAGAAGGAGTTTATGGATATATCACCACCTATGTAAGTAGTAATTTTCAATCTGCAAATTGCTTTAAAAATGTATGTACTGTTTTTCATATTATAGACAGAAAATTAAAGCAGAGACAGTGCCAAAGAGCATATAACAAGATGATGGCAGAAGGGAATTTCCAAGATCTATGTCCAGGTTCTTCTGCAAAACCTACTAGCCCCTCAACAGTATATTAATGTCTATAAATTCCAGTGCAACCCCACCAAAACTCCTGTAGGATCACAACCAATGGAAGCCCAGATGTTTGTTTATTTCTTCAATTTCTATCCCACTCTTTCCTACAATCGTAGGGCTCAGAGACGGTAACAGTTTAAATGTAAACAAGAATATAATTTAGTTAAAGTAATTCAATTTAAAAATGTAACAATATTTACAGTTAGTCAGATGGCATAATAATGATGTCTAATCCAAGGGAGACTTAGATTATACCACAGGGAAAAGGGGAGAGGAAGAGGGAGGAGAATCCGATAAGGGGAGAGTTCTCACTGGCTTTAGCAATAACCTTGGTGGAGCTATTCTGTTTTGCTTGTTAAGAGTATTCCACCAAGCTGGAGCTAGAGCCAAGAAGGCTCTGGATCTAGTCAAAGCCAGCCGAATGCTCCTTGGTCCCAGGATCATCAGTGTGTTGTTATTCAGAAAGCATAGAGTTCTTTGGGGGGTATGCCAGGAGAGGCAATCTCTGGATAAAAGTACATATGGACAACCTAGGAATGCATTACCTTGTGGTGGATGTGGTCACATAAAACAGTGAGCTAAAATGGTCCATGGGATTGTTCAGTCTCCACTCTCATAAAACAATGGTTGTCATGTTTATTAATGTCAAAGAATATTTTACATGTCAGTTCCTCAGCATTCTAAGGCACATTCTAGAGCACAATTTTGGGCTCAAGTGCATTCAACTCATGTGAAACTCTGGCCATGCCTCTTTGGCTTCATCTTATGTGAACTGAGAAAGCACCCTGGGATTACCGGTATTCCAGGCAATACTGGTTATGAATGGGAAACAGGTTCCCCCCCCACCCCAGAGAATTTTGTCTGCATCTGAAGAAATGTGCTCTCGTTCATGGTTTATGCTAGAATAAAAACATGTTAGTCTTTAAAGTGCCACAAGACTCTTGTTCATTTCATTTTGCATTTTTCATCTTCTAAGGGCTTTTTTTGTAGATAAAGCCCAGAAGGAGCTTCCCCTGTGCCGTCCCCCAGCACACCTGCCACAGCAGGTACTCTGGGGAAGGTTGAAGCCATTGTGGAGGAGTTTAAAGTTGCCTTCCCCAGCATGCCAGCTGGAGCCCTGGCCAGCCAAGGTGGAGTTCCATTCCTGTGCACTCCTGCCCCCCCAAAGCCCTGGATCTTCTATTATGTTCCATGGACAGACACTGGGAGAAACAGACATTGTCTACAAGATGATGTAAATTCTGTTCCAGGCTTCTAGATACAGAAAGGTAGCAGCAACAGTATACAAAGCCATGATATTATACAGAAATGAGCAGACAAATGGCAGGGAATGAAATCCAAAGATAACTGTCACAACACAAAAACACATAACACACACACACCAACCCTTCCCCCCCCCCTTCCTTTGGGTTGCTCATTCTAGCTTACTCGTGCCATATTGGAATGCTGAACTACCTTAGCACAGAAAAGAGGAGAGGAAAGGAGAGATGAGACAAGACAGTGAATGCACATTAGTCAGTACAGGGCTAGGCTTTGGGTTTTAGTTCAAACATAGTAAGACTTGTATCAGAAAATGCACTGGTACATTAGGGTAAACTGGTTGCAACAGGGGCTACGCAATGCACAGAGGCAGCTTTACAAGACTGCCTCCCATGAGATGCATGCCTTTGTTGCTTCCTGAGTGCAAATATTTCTCTGCCCTGGCACAGCTACATACTATCAGAGGATTAGTGGGATGGGGTGGAACTAGAGGGAACTGAATTAGAGCTATGGTCTCTGGGTGAGTGATTCTTTTTAAAAAGAAAGAGATACCTTTTTTGTTCACTAGAATATCCCCCCTTTTCTACCTGCTGTAAAATATATCCAACGAAGTGTGTTCTGCAACTATGGACAGAAGAGGTAGGTTATACTATACTGTGGCATTATCAGAAAGACAGCCACACCTGCTAATCCAAAAACCTTTAAAAGAAAAACAGATCCAAAAAGGAGATCGAGTTTAGTACGTTAGAAGATGCTAGGAAATAAGAGGAGGCAGTGGTAGATATGTGTCACGTTGTGATGTTTCATTGGTTGATTATGCTGGTGCCTTGATTTAATGACAGCATTCAAGCTAACAGATAAATTATGATACACTCTGGCTGCTGCCACTGAAGAGTCCAGAGGTGCATAGCACCCCAGACCTCTGGCTGGAACAGCCCAGCCACTGTGTATTATCAGAATCAAATGAATGTATTATGGTTTTACAGGGAGGGCACAATTTGCCCCACTGGGGGCTCCATGTGCTCCAGTGGGGGTACACTTAGGCTTCCCCATAAATACCTCCCCACTGGAGACATTTCAGGTCAGGAAAGTGTTGTGGGGGGGAAGGCTTAAGTCCCCTATCTTCACGCGTCCCAAATTGGTCCTATGTGTGCCAGAGATTAAGTTCCCAGCATAGGTTGCACTAATATGTTAGATTTAGTATTTTTTTTTTACAGTTCTGGAGCATATTGCATTTTAAGGAACTCAGAGAAGCACAGAGAGTTCTCTCTTATTCATTCTCACAGAAATCCTGTTCAGTTGTGATGAAGAAATACCTTTTGGAGGATGGGGGTGGTAAATGTTGATGTGCCAGCCATCTATGAACTAAAACTAGCCACACGGTTGCCATAAGAGAATGCTGGATAAGTCACCTTCCAGGAAAAAAGGCAAATGTGTCTCCAGGGAGCTGTTTCACTTCCATTGTCTCTGCCAATACGGTTCATGTCCTGCCCGTATGTTGAGGCCATAGACTGGTAAGTGGCCAGTTAGAAGGCGATCTTGAGGACCATCTGTCTTGATAGTTTTCATTTCCTCCATCATTTGCTTAAGAAAAAAAAACACTGCTCCAAGAATCAACTTCAAGGCTACCTTATTGCATGGCCAGGTCCCAAATCTGCAAATGACACTATGCACCTGCCTGCAAGCCTACTTGTCCAAAAATTCTAAATTCCACCCTTGAAAGTGTACTTTTTCCTAAGAGAAGGGGACAAACCACCCATACTGGGAGAACTGCTGCTTCTTGTGGTTCAAACCATAATAGGAATATACAGAGTGGCAGTGGCTCAGTTGCAGAGCATCTTCTTGATGGAATACAGAAGGTCCCAGGATCAATCCCTGGCATCTCCAGTTAAAAGCATCAGATAATACGATTATGTGAAGGAGACCCGAGCCTAAGACCCTGGAATGACACTGCCAGTCAAAAGAAGCAGCTAGACCAATGGTCTGACTCAATGTGAGGCAGCTTCATGTGCATAACTTTCTAAAGCTTAAATGCTGGCTAAGCCAACTACTAGGAATGCAGAGTGACAGCAGAGGATCTATTTCATTCCCTCTTAAACTGCTTGTCTCCATTTATGCTTTTATCTCTCTGCTTTTACCAACAAAATACCTTCTTTAAAGTTCCAGTTTTCTAAACTAGCACAGAGCTGAAAGCCCAATAATTTCTCCCCACATCTTAAAGCTGTCTACCTGCCCATATGCCCCTGCACCACAGCTTGAGAGCCAGTTTGGTGTAGTGGTTAAGTGCGTGGACTCTAATCTGGGAGAACCAGGTTTGATTCCCCACTCCTCCATATGCAGCTGCTGGTGTGACCTTGGGTCAGTCACAAGTTTTTTCAGAGCTGTTCCTCTCGAGAGCAGTTCTTTCTCAGCCCTACCTACCTCACAGGATGTCTGTTGTGGGGAGGGAAAGAGAAAGGAGATTGCAAACTGCTCTAAGACTCCAAGTGAAGAGGAGGGTATAAATCTCTTCTCCTTCCCCATTCATTTGCTCATTCCTGAGCCCTCCTACCGCTTGTGCTCCCGGCCATATGTACTACCTGCATGCACTCTCTCTGATGGTACTGGGCAGCACATGTGTCCGGAGTATGGATTGCAGTAGACTAGCAAGCAAGAGGGCAGCCAGTGGGCCCCACAGCCCCAGGACCCAGCATTTGCCCCATCTAAAGCTATGCTGATACCAATCCTGCAGATAGGATAGTGACAACCCTACATCACCCACTAAGATTCATAATGCATGAGGAGCTCAACACAAGGTATTTTAGTCTAGGTCCAGCATGTTAGACCACACCACAACGACACCACACTGATTTATTGTTAAATAGTGGGTTCAATGCATGGAGAGGTGAGGTTGCAGTGATCAAAGCTCTTTTATTATAGATAACAGCATAGTAATGGCTGACTCAGGACTGCTGAACTGGGCCAACAGAACCAAATATATAAACAGTCAAGTTCCTGCACTGAGACACCATTGGGTCATTTGAATCAGCAGGAGCAGGTGATTGGCCAGGGAAAGCAGGGATTTGGATCCTGCTTCCCATTGTTTCCCAGTCCCCAAGCTCATTCCTAAAGGCTCCAATGAGCCAGAAACTAATAGAAGACATGAAGAGTCCACATACACAACATTTATCTTCAGGATTATGATGCTCTAGAGGCTTATTTGTAAATGGCCAACAAATTGGCACTCAAATCTGACAAGATGTTGGTTTCCAGAAAAGCCAGTCCAGACAGACGGGCAGCTCTGGGTGCATTGGAGGCGGGGCTAAATTCTCCAGTTCAATACACAGCGGAGAAGCACGGTCAGACCTGGCACCCCAACGCACCTGTATATCGGGGGGGGGGGCATGTTGGAGTGACCACACCATTGCAGTTGCCATCCATTACAAAAGGTTAAAAAAAAAAAGTAGCATTTGCTCATGCAAGTAAGCACATTGCCAGACTTTACAGAAGGAAAAACGCCTGAAACAAATCGGCAGATTCGTATCAGCAATCCATTTTGTATACAACTCCCCATGGTCAGACCTCCAGAAATGCAGGAGTGCATTTACTTCATCCCGGAGTCGTCAGAGAGTGGGGTAAGTGCGAGAGGGGAATAGCTGACATTTGGGCCTGTCTGATCATGCTCTTTAAATCTATTCGGGACAAGTGGCTATGTCATGCCAAAAATGCCTGTATGAATGCAGTCTAAGTGTTGATATTCAGCTGGTTTTGATGGGGTCCCATCCTACTTCCATGATCAGCTGGGAATGGCATTGCAGATAGTTGCCTCGTTGGTGTCAGAACAAACTTTGAATCCAGTGACACCTAGTATAACCTTTCACGTGCAAGCACACTTTGTCAGCTAAACCTTGAATAAAACTTTGTTGGTCTAAAAGGTGCCACTGGACTCCAACTTTGTTCTACTGCTTCACACCAATGCGGTTACCCCACCTGAATCTCTCTAGGTGGTGTCAGTGACTCATATGACACTCCACAAATTTGGACAGCAATTCTCAGTTGCAACCCTTCCTGAGAAAGCCTCATCTCAACCAGTAACCCACATTTTGGTAAACGTTATTGTGACACATGACTCTGAGGTTTTCTAGTCCCCAGCCACTTGCTCTGGGATTTAATAGAGCTTTTGCTCTAATGAGAAATGACCTTGGGATTGCAAGATTTATCTGACATCTGATGCTAAGCATATTTGTTCACCTCTTGCTTTGCATTTTTAACCTTCGCTCCCTTTCACTGGCAGCAGATACTCTTACTCTTCCAACTCATTGCCTATTATTTCTTTTTGGCTAGGTTCAATGCTTTGCTGACTGCAAAACTATTAGGAAGGTTCTCCATTATCCCATATGAACAAGGTGACTCTCAAATTCCAGAAACTAGCCTACATTGTTCATCTTTTATAAACTGTATGCAGGACTGAGAGCACTGGTGGGGAGGGCAGGATATAAATCCAATTAAATAAATAAATAAAATCTTTGTTTACTCCTTTTATAGGGTGCATTCACACACACTAAATAACATGCTTTGCAAGTGGATTTTTACTAAGTAAGAATAGCAAAATCCACTTGCAAACAATTGCTGTGTGAAAGCAACCACAGTGTCCCTTCCCACTTGTTGTAGACTACCACTTGCTTACTTTCCTGCCAGGTAATGACAGAGATGTAATGCCAAGAGTTGTCAAATATATATCTATAACCCTAAAGCTTTGAGATGAAGATGAAGATATTGGATTTATATCCCGCCCTCCACTCCGAAGTCTCAGAGCGGCTCACAATCTCTTTTACCTTCCTCAACCACAACAGATACCCTGTGAGGTGGGTGGGGCTGGAGAGGGCTCTCACAGCAGCTGCCCTTTCAAGGGCAACCTCTGCCAGAGCTATGGCTGTTCCAGCAGGTACAAGTGGAGGAGTGGGGAATCAAACCTGGTTCTCCCAGATAAGAGTCTAGGCACTTAACCACTACACCAAACTGGTGTAGTTACTTAAACTGAGGCTGATAATTACTGTAGAGCTATTTCACTTGAGAATGGCTTATAATTTTAGCGTTGTTGTTAATCAGTCAGTCTGTGAAGTTGTGGCAACTATACCGATATTATGGGTTTGGTTTTTCATTTCATGTTAAAACCTTGCGTATGGGGGTGGTGGTTTAATGACTAATGTTGTAAGCTGCCCTGAGCCTGCCTTGGCAGGGAGGGCGAGGTATAAATTTAATAAACTTAAACTTATAGAATGTTGCATTTTATATACCTATACTGTCTAAAGGCTTATACCCTGTACAGATGCACAAAGAGCTAAGTATTTATACTTGGATTTAACTTTAAAGGACATTTTAAATTTGAAATTGTTCAGATTACAGCAGTCACATTAGAAACTGGGGGAGCGCGGAATCACCAGTATGTGAAGAGTCACACTAGTTTGTTTCTTGAGCACAATTTAAGGAGCTGATTCTTAAAACCTGAAATCTGTACTCTTCAGACTTTCTACATCGAGGGTCCACTGAACTGCAAGCATGGGACAGGACATCACATGGTGACAGAAATGGGGAGCGAAAGAGTTAAGACCTCACTAATGTCAAGTCCAGGACCATGGGCAGCAGACCAAAAGAGATGGGGACAGGAAATACAAACCATGCACCAGGAGGTATAGCTTAGCAAGGAAGAAGCCATGGGTCAGAGCACAGAGGTATCCTCTTCATTACTGAGTGACCTCTCCTCACCAATTTGCTACTCTTCTCAGTTTGTGTCCACAGGAAGGCAGGAGGCATGACACTCTTGCCCTCTACATGCAGTCGGTATGTGCAGTACAGGCAAGTCCTTCCCAAAATAGGCAGCTTTGTAAGGGCTCACACCTCAGCCCCTTGAGCTCCATGAGCAGCCTGAGGGTATTAATCCATGGTTTGAAAACCACTGCATTTAATTGTCTAGATCTTGGATACCTAAAAGACTACTGGCTCCCATATGATCTTGCCACTGTTTTAAGATTGTCTGCTGAGGCTCTGCTCCAACCACCTGAACTTTGGGAGTCAGGACCTTTTTTCTCTGGTGGCACCCAGTTTCTGGACTTGCCTTTCCAGATGTTTTAATCAGGTGCCAATTAAAAAAAATTCTTAAATCTGATGACATTGGATTACCATTTCATGGGCATTGCTGACTGCTGGATTGGTTCCTACAAGTTACTAAGTTTTGTTGTGAGTTGCCTTGGAAGCCTATACAAAGGTTTGAATAAAATAAATGAAAATGACTAAGATAATCCTTAATTTCAAAAGGCATTTTTTAAAAAAAGGTGTTGAATTGAATAGGCAAGAAAAGCAAGAGGAATGCATTAGATAATGAAGAATTGTGGAAGATCACTAACATTATGCTGCTGCTTCCAAAATGTTTCAACCAGAAAGGTTGCCTGAAATGCTAGAGAGGTCATCTTTTAGATCCACTGTGCCATTGATCATCTTGGCTGCTGGACTGTGGTACTTGACATTTTATATCTGTTCCCTTATTTTGTAACAGCTGCAAAAACCATGAAAAAATGCAGGGAAAATTCCTTCATGCAGATTCCATAGGACCCAGATCATTATACCTTAGCAATGTAAAGGTCTTCTGAACCTCATAAATAAGGCACTTCCAATTCTTACTTGTGAATATTTCACTTTGTACAAGGTATTAGCAGCCAAGCACACTCTTTTTTTAAAATTCACTATTTCCAACACCCTATTGTCAACAGAATTCAAGCAACTTTTAAAAAGTAAATCTACACTGTCATTCTATAACTAGTCCTACTGTTCTTAGGATCTGTATTCAATCGTCCTTCAGCCCAAAAGACACATTATCCTAAAATAATGAACGTTACTTAAAAATAAGGGACATCTGGTAACTGTACCTCAGGGCACCAGCAACTCTTTTGGAAGGAAGGGTAGCTAACCTGACAGGCCCATCCCACCTGTAAAACCTGCCTTGCAGGCTGCACTGGCCTTTGGTAGGAATTAACCCTTATCATTCTGAACCTTGACAGTTGCAGAAGTACTCTCTATGTTTAGGCTAAATACACCTAAGCCAGCAGGCACTCAGGGCCAGACTAAAGGTACAATTCTAAGAACATTTTCCTGGAAGTACGCACAATTGAATAAAATGAGACTTACTTTCAAGGAGACCTGCTTAGGCTTGTTCTTTAAATGTTTTAAGAGCTATGAAGCTGTTGCCACCCCATGTCTTTTATTTATTTGTAATGTCTAATTCAAACAGTATGAGGCACAATACTGTGTCATGCTCCTCCCTGTCTTAAAATCATTTAGCTCTCCATGACCTCTGAAATCCAAAAGGAGCAGAGATGAAAGGTCAACCTTAAGGCCCAACGGAGAACTGAATTACAAATTGCCCAATTGCCCATGTCTTCTTCAGAGGCAAAGAGTGAAAGTTCTCCAGTACATCAAAAAGTGTTTCCTAAGAGTTTTTAATTCACAAATCACCTGCCTGGAATATGACTGCCCACCAGGATTGCCAACAGACCTGGAGAACAGAGGCTGAATATCATGTTATTTACCTTCATGCCATGACAAGCTTCAACTGTTCATTTCCATACATTAAGCCTTCATTACAAGGACAGGGCCCGCTGGCAGCCCTGTTTCTAAGCAACAGACACTCTCCCGTTTCTCAGTCACTAAATGGTTGCCCATTCACTGCGAAGCATCTTTAAGTATCCTGGATGCACTGGGATAGTTTCCCAATTCCTAGCAAGTCTAGCCTCAAAAACTGAACATCAGATACTCTTCCTGCTCCACAGCAGAGGGGACCATCCTCTTTGACAGGTCTCTGCAGAATGTCTTTGCATGAATACTCTGCCATGTCACAGTTTTTTATTTAGTAAGGCACTGATTAGTCCACCGAGGGGAGGGGATATTTATTTATAACATTTAGTAACTACCATTCTTTCTTAGAGAGCTGAGCTCAAGGCAGTTTATAACACAGAACACATAAAATTAAATACATTATAACATTAAAACAAAAATTTAAATAATGACCATTTCCCCCATCATGAAAGTTCTAGGTTTTAAGAAGCCTGAGTGCCCCCTCCCGGTGTACTCAATTGTACCTGTCACCAGACAACACAAACAGTTGGCTACAGTTGTACTCAAGCAAAGGCTGCTTAGAAAACATGTGATCACTACCATTTTGAATTCTTTGAGGTCCCTTGAAAAAAGGGCTCTGGGAACTATGCTGTGGTGCATTTCAGGGTCGTAGTTTCAAGTTTGGTGGGGCACTCAGACACTATTTTTGTTTAGGGAGGGTCAAGGGACCGCCAATAACAGTTTGGTGTAGTGGTTATGTGCGTGGACTCTTATCTGGGAGAACTGGGTTTGATTCCCCACTCCTCCACTTGCAGCCACTGGAATAGCCTTGGGTTGTCCTTGAAAGGGCAGCTGCTGTGAGAGTCCTCTCAACCCCACCCACCTCACAGGGTGTCTGTTGTGGGGGGAGAAGATAGAGGAGATTGTAAGCCATTCTGAGTCTCTGATTCAGAGAGAAGGGCCAGGTATAAATCTGCAATTCTTCTTCTTCTAACCCCCTCCTGCAGCAAAAAATGTCAGAGCCCGCCAATGAAGGGGAACACCCGGACTGCTCACCAGGTCCCTACCCCACCATCTGGAGTCTGGCGCCTCCCATCACCACTCTTTACCTGCCCACTGAAGGGGGGGCATGCAGCCCCTGCCATCTGCTCCTCCCAGCCCACCTGCTGCCCTCTAGGGCAACAGTGGGTTTCTCCACTCCCAGCCGCCCCAATGAGAGGGAAGTGGCCCTCAAGCAGGGGGATGGCAGAGGCAGCCGCCATGCCACCCCTTCCTCCTCCAGCAGCTTCTCCCACCATGGTGCCAGCCCAGGCAGCATGCAGGTGTGAGGCAACACAGAGCAGGTAGATGCAGAAGGCACTGTTCTTGCATGACACTGAGCAAGTGGGCTCACTGGCCACCAACACGAGTCCCAGGGGCAAGGGTATGTCCAGCAGGAGGAGGTAGAAGTCAGGGCTGGACGGTAGCATCACACCCTGCTCGCCAGAGCACAATGCCTCCTGCAACCAATCTCTGCCTGCCTGCTGGGAGGGGGGACATGAAGGTTCCACCACCCACTCCTCCTGGCCCACCTGCTGCCTACTGAGTCAGTGAGGGACTCATCCTCCAGGAGGAGGGGAGGGGAGGACAGGAGAGAGCCCAGGCTCCAGGGCCTGCACCCACCAGTGGACTGCAGCTCAGCAAGCCTGGGGCAGGGAGGAGAGGACCTCTCAACTGCAGCAGAAGTTGGGGGTGATAAGTGGTGGGGCCAGGAGCCCTGGCCTCAGTGTTTAAGTGGGGGGGCTGAAACTCTGTGGGCCCCACCATGGCTACTGTATTTACTGAACAATGGAATGGTCTGCTTCTCCCTGATACTTGTGTTTGTTAAGTTAGTCTCCTAAGGTAGAATCCCTGTTTAGTTAGTTCTATTTGTTAGCTAGACATGAAATTCTCTTGTGCTGAAGCCAGCTGCTCACTACTCTTCATCTCCTTGTTAAGAAACAGATGTTGTTTTGAGCAGCTGTCATTTCTGCTGTATAAACTTCTGTCCTACACGTTAAAGGGAATGTAACACGTATGTTTTTAAAGCCCCATCTTGGTAATTTCATCCAAATCAAGCCAATAAATGCATCAATCTAAAGAGCATTCTATTGTTTTGCTAGGTTTTATACTATATTTTCCTGTTTCATAATAAACTATTTCATTATTAAACTATTACGTATACATTCATGGTCTACATGACAGACTATGTAGATTTCTTGATGGTAAACTTTTGTAGACAAGGCTCTTATGTCTGGGTTAGTAAGAGGAACCCAGAACTCTGTCTGAGATAAACAAGGTGATTTCAAGCCATAAAGCATTTATTCCACTTTGAAATGAGGTGTGGGGAGCCAGGATTCCTACAATACTCCGGCACATGCAACTGTTGAGAAATATTCCTTGCTAAGCAATGAAACAGATGAAGAGTTTAGACTGCTGCTATGGTCACATGAGCTGTTCACACCAATATAGTTGCATTACCTTTGCAGATTTAAGAAGTATCTGCCTTCCATGCCCCAGTCATTTGTACCCTGCTTTGCCTCACTTTGAAAACAGAATAATCAGGCACTGGATGATTATTCAGGCACTTCCGCTCTGCGTTTCCGGCTGTCTGAACTCCACTCTTGAAAAGTCAAGTGGTTTGGGAAGTCTGCACCTTCCCTTCCATTTCCACCTCCTTTTTTTTTTTTAATCAGGTAGCAATGTTTGCACAAGTGCATATGTGCCCTTGGCATTGTCAATCACCATGGCCAAGTAGTCATTCTGGATCAGGAGTCCCCGGGGGACTTGTTTTCAAGCAAGAAATCCCCCCCCCCAAAAAAAAATACTTTCTCTTCTGTTTCTGCATCAGAGTCTGAAAGCTTCCCATGCTTAACACAAAGATAAATGCATAGAAGTCAGTGACACTACTCTCAAGTAAATCTGCACTTTACACCCCCCCCATGTATTCCACAGAAGAGAGGTGAAGGGAAGGAGGCTGAGAAGGACCAAAGTACTTGGCAGAGGGATTGTGGAGCTGTCAAAAAAGGAGCCAGAGCTTTGGATACATGCTTATCCACATGGCTGAGAAAGAAAAGAGTACCACAATAATCTGAGTGATCGATCATGGGGTGAGCACAAAGTAAAGTCAGTTCAGTGTGGGATGTCTGATCAAACTTCCCACAACTATTTAAACTGCCACAAAAAAGGCTCGGAAATGACAGAAAATATACTCTCCGTGTTACAAAACAATATCAAAATATAATTACAATACTTTCCATTCACAACATAGTATTACAAGGTAAATTTCAGATTTTCTACTATTTATACTCATCACACAACAGAGTTTCACCACACAAGAATACCACCTGGCTCAGCCATGGGTCACAAGGTTCTCCTTTTCACTTTGCAAACTTTAAGTATCTTGCAAGGGCATTCCCAAAACAGAAGGGGGAGCAAGAGGAAGGCAACCTTTTTTGGCCCAAGTGCTGCAATATAGAGAGCATCTACCTGAGAAGATGTTGGTATGCCAGTAAACAAAGGGGAGGCACTCTGCCAGATATGCTTGGAGCCAGCCAATCCCTAACAGTGCTGCCAGCATCTCAGGGATTCATCTTGGACTTAGCTGGTAGCTGTGCAGATCTGCAACAAGGTAAAGGGCAAAAATCGTGCTGGTTGCCTTCTCCAACAATATTGCTAGGGCCTCAACTCAGTCTGCCAAGCAAAATTGTCTGGTGTGTTTCTGTGGGCATAAATGCTGGGAGTTGGCTACTTTTGATCTGTAGGAAAGACATCAGGATCTCCATCAACTAATCTGTAACATCTGTACATTTTAGCATTATAAACTGATAATCTGAACACACATGAAGCTGCTTTATACTGAATCAGACCACTGGTCCATCAAGGTCAATACTGTCTACTCAGACTGGTAGCAGCTCTCCAGGACCCTGTTAACCAGAGATGCCAGGGAATTAACCTGGAACTGAGCCAAGGAAGGGGAAGGAAACAGAAAGCAGTTAATTTGCACTGATTGAGACCATATACTGATTGCTATATACAGCACTGAAACATGGACCCCAGTATTCCAACTTCCCTTACCCCGCAGCATTACTCATATACAAGTTCAGCAAAACGTCCCATCAAAGCGCATGAAATATTAAATATTAAAATGCAGCCAATAGCCCCCATTCATGTCAGTTTTCTCTTCTTTGATTGTAATGAATTATAACCCTCAGCATTCCATGCACAAGGCAGGGATAGGGAAGCAGTCTGTGTTCATTGTGGGTTACCCACCAATGACAACCAACTAGTCTCTGGGAATCTGCACACACACACTGGATTGATTCCCAAGGGGAAGAATTAACACATCTGAGCCACTTAGCCTGCAGATAACAAAGCCAGAAAGTTAACAAAAGGGAAAGAACAAACAAAGGTGGGGAGAAACTCCTCAAGGTGTCACACTGGTAGTATATCAATGGCATTGACTCTAATGAGTAATGAAATGCATATCAAACTGCAATGATAATTTTAAGTTGTAATTATTTACTGCTGGAGTACATGAAGAGTGTTAGATCACCGGTTTTGTTTTACTGGAATAATAGCACTATATATGCTGCCAGGTAATTTTGGTATTACACCACTACTCAGCACTAGCTCCTGTTCAGGAGGATGTCCACCACAACCAGTGCCACCATATGGATCTGGTAAATCTCTCTGCTGTTCTTCAGGAAGAATTCAAATTGCACAGAGAAACTCCACAGGAAGTGTGTATACCTCTGGTTAGCATTATTGTTATTGTTTTTAATGAGAATCACGTTTTGAATTGAGCACAGGCTGACTGGCCAGCAATGCTGGTACTGTCTTTTGACTTGTGCTCACCAGCAGAGAATGACAACCAGTGTAATGTAATAGTTAGTGTCAGGCTAGGACAGGGAAGACCCAGCATCAAATCCTCACTTAGTCATGGAGGTCCTTAGGGGATTTGAGCCAGTCTCCTTATTTTTCAGTCTGACCTAATGAACAAGATTGTTATGAGGCTAAAAACGGGAGGCATGTACATTGCCACCACAACTGTACTTTTAAAATAGTGTGAATGACACTGGATGCTCACTTCCATTTGCCAGCACACCTGGAAAGCTAAGGTGTAAATTGTGCCCATATACTGAATGTTCTTGGGACAACAGACTATGCTGGAGGCTAGATGCAAACCCCTGAAGGACACATGGACTGCCCCCCCATGCCACTAGTGCCTCATGCACATAATATATAAAACAAATACAGCTGAGACAACCCCACTGGTTCTATGTAACAAAATGTTTTAATCATTTGTAGGAAATATTAAACAGTGAGAAACTACAATCATCTGAGCCCTGAAAAGGTACCAAATATCTCAGTCCTGCACAACTTTTAACATTTACTTCTGTCATACCATGACTATACACAACAGTTATGGCAAGCAGGGAAGGAAGAGGCAACGAATATCAGTGAATGTGGCTACACACCTTAGAGTCATTTCAACTGGTAATACATACAAAGCAGTGGACTAAATGCTTCTCAGAAAAGATGGATCCTGAAGAGAAACTTGAAGGAGAAGGCATAAGAGGCAATCAAAGAGTTATCTAGCCACAGAGACTTTTGAGTAAGGTTAACAGGAGTAAGGATCATGGGCAGCATGCAAAATACAGCAGAAGATGTACATAGGAGTTGTTGTGCGCTTAACATGTCTGTCACCAAGGCTTTTTTTGTAGCAGGAACTCCTTTGCATATTAGGCCACACAGCCCTGAGATAGCCAATCCTCCTGGAGCTTACAGTAGGCCCTGTACTAAGAGCCCTGTAAGATCTTGGAGGATTGGCTACATTAAGGAGGTGTGGATTAATATGCAAATGAGTTCCTGCTACAAAAAAAGCTGTGTTTGTCACATGATGTCTCTAAACATCTCAAGGCCCTAGGATAAGGAAAACCCATTCTGCTAGACAGCAGTTGTTCCCTTAAGCTGTGGGATCTTATGGGCAATAATTCTACTTTGTGAACTACTGGCATTAATGTTGTGAGCTACTGCATAAATTAGTTTGCTCTGGAGCCATCCTTCCTGAGCTAAGACAAAAATGTGTGAGCTGGAAGCTAAAAATCCGTGAGCTAGCTCACGCTAACTCAGCTTAGAGGGAACACGTTGGCTGTATACACCATTGACTGGCTGCTGTCTTGTGACATCGCTAACCACATTGTTGGGCTACAGAATTTTAAAACTCAGTTCTGGGATTTTAAAACTCAGTTGATTTTGGCATTTACAATGAATGAATTCTTGATTGCTTTTAAGCGTACAAACCTGGGGTGGGAATTAAAGGCAGACTACCTGCCTGAAATATGGTAAGAAGGTGAAAAATGGCACCTGAATCAACAGCAGAATTGCCAGAGGTACTATGAAGGTGTAGGGAAAACAGGATTTCTTCACAAGAGGGAAAATGTCTGTGATTCTTATACATCTCAGAAGCGGAGAAGGCCAGTGTGGGAATCTGACGGCTTCACGTGGTCTTCCTCAATATCTGGGGATATAAAGCTTACATATTATTGTAATTGTTTTTATTGTTCTATGGTTTTATTGTTTCATTGTTGATATTTAATGTTGTTAGCCGCCCTGAGCCTGCTTCGGCGGGGAGGGCGGGATATAAAGACGAAAAATAAATAAATAAATAAATAAATAAAATCAAAGCCAGCTGAGCTCATCCTGGAAGAATTACAGCCTTTCATATGAATGCAGAAGAAATCCTATGTGATCACTTACATCTTTATATAAGCGTAGATCTTAAGTAGCATAAGCAGAGTCAAGCTATTAGAGATTCTCACTTAGCACCCGAAGCCTTCTGTGCCTCTCAGCTTGTATCCCTGTGGGTCAACGATGTGAGGTAAACTGAGGTTCTGTGGGGGGAAACTGGCAGCAATAGACCTTTTTCTCCAACAGAAACATCATTCTGTCAGTGGGACTGCTGTTATGCCAATAGTACAATGACTCAAACAAACAGACATACACCGAGAAACACTCTGCTGAGATTGTGCATTATTCCCTTTATTGTACAAGTTCTTGCTATGATAAAGTTACAAACGGTTGCACTGGCATTGGTCCATATGCACCCCTGTACAGAAATACTAATTCCTTTCTCCAAAACTCAAGCATAATTTCTCTGGCACAAGCTTGTTACACACACACATACCCAGTCTCATCCCATCCATCCTATCTCATAAGTCATAAAAGAAAAATATCTCTTTTATTTCTGAAATTACTTAAATGGACCACATTATGGGCTTGTAGCCAGGGCTGGCCCTGCCCCGGTCAGCATTTGGATGTAACGCAGAGGCAGGCAATACAAACCACCTCTGAACATCTCTTGCCTTGAAAACCCTACAGGGTTTGGTTGCAAAACCCATAGGTTGGTTGCAACTTGATGGCAAAAAAAAAGAAAAAGAAAGAAAAAGCCAGGGCTGGAGCTCTCTAAGTTCTTCGGTCCCAATAACACATCACCCCCTCCTCCTCACTCCCCGCTGCTTGCAGCCTGATTTCCTCCTGTGGGCTGATGCAGATATAATGCTGGAATCTCACTATCTGCACTTATCAAATCAGGAGGCAGTCTCATATGCTCACCTAATCTCTTTCCATTTTTAACCCCCCCCCCCCCTTATTAAACACAATTAAGGAGACCAGTTTTGTTCCCATAACTGGTTCAATTGGCTTTGTCACAGGCTATAATTTTATTACAAAAATCAATTTTAAAATTGTGAAATTAAAACAGAACAAAACAATGCTCCCTTTATCTAATATAAAGCTATTGCAGACCAAGTGGTGAGGCTGGATGATCCACTGGTCCTTGCTGACCTTGGACTCTGTGAAATCTATGCAATTACCCAGGGGTAACAAAAGCATTGTGTGAACATGCCTGATTCACCATGGAGCAAAGGGCAATGACCTCAAGGTAGCTGTCATACATGAGCGAAGCTGAGGCTGTGCCTACTGCTGAATAAGGTTCAAACCATACCTAAGAGCCATCATGGCAGTACTCACAAATAGGGTGGCTTAAAAACAAGAATTATAGCCGAAAGCATTTTCACCATTTCAATCCCTGTGCTTTTCCGTCCTTGTGTTTTGGATTACAATTGGATCTCACAAATGAAAATTCACCCTGAAACTAGTATACATTTGAGAAAGAAGCTCAAAAGAAAACTCATATTCCCAGAGCCCCAGGCCTCTCCTTATATGAAGACTTGGAGGGAGCTAGCAGCTTATTGGAGACCCCTCCCCTTCAAAGTGCCTCACAGCACGACGTGTTCAATCTGGCTCATGTTAGGGCCATTTAGGCCTCTCCAGGCCGCCTTTGTTCCCTGACTGACAGCTCTTTTCTAAATGCCACCTCTATGGGCTGAAAGGCCTGAAGTGCCTGTTCTGCTCCATTCGCTGATGGCTTTTCCAGAAGCACCAAGCCTTTTCCTTCCTGACCACTGGAGTAAGCTGTACAGCCTGGATTCCTTGCACTCTGCTCTGCCCCTGCCACAATTCACGGCTTCTGACTCAAAAAGAGGGTCTAGGACGCATTTTACATGGTACCCTCAGTTCCCTCATGCATACACATTCATTTGTATGTGCATGCTCCCTCACTGCCACATACTAGAGTTACCAACCTCCACATTGTGGCTAGAGATCTACTGGGATAACAACTTATCTCATTCCAGGCAACAGAGATCAGCTACCCTGGAGAAAATGATTGCTTTGGAAGGTGGACTCTATAGCATTGTACCCCTCTGAAGTCCCTCCCCTCCCCAAACCCCACCCTCCTCAGGCTCCACCCCCAAAATTTCCATGTATTTTCCAACCCAGAGCTGGCAACCCTCACATACACTCCAGATAGGTGGAACTTCAGCAAGCTTTTATATTAATACCATGTATTATCCTGCTCTTCTGCCACGAAGCTCTGAAGCAGAACACTAGGCCTCCTCATAGGGGTGGAAGGGACTCTCCTAGACTTCTCCAATGTGGTGCTAAGTCTGGGCTGAACCAGCCTCTGGACAAGAGGAGAGAATAGAGAGACCTTGAAAAGGTCCCCAATAACAGTACCCAGAGTGCAGAACCTTTGGTGAGTAGTATTTTTGTTTAAATTAACAATAATTTGTATAAACTTGCATCTATTTTATGTATTTAATTTATTTAAGGCATTTATTAGCTGCCTTTCTGGCCTACAAAACTCAAGGCTGATTACAACAGACACAGAACCAAAAGTATAAAAAGTACATAAAATGCATTCTAAAAACAAAAAAGTCACAATTTACAAAAGCCAATAAGCTGGAAAAACTAAACCAAGGAAATGCTGTTCTGAATAAAAATCATCTTCAGCTGCTTCCTAGAGACTGAAAGTGAGGGACACCACCCTGGGAAGGTTATTCCATATTCATGCAGCTGCCACGGAAAAGGCTGTCTCTTGTGTACCCACTGGACCAGCTTCTTTGGACAATGGAGCAAAACAACCTCTCCCGGTGATCTTAATTCCTGTGCCAAAATATATGGAAGAAGACAGTCCATTAGATACCCCAGTCCCAAGCCATATAGGGCTATGAATGCAAATACATCTATGTCAGTACATCAGCATGTTATTGTCCTCTTTTGTTAGTCATACACAGATGATCTCACAGTATGAACTTCTTTTCTTCTTTGCTACATGCTATTTTGTCCTCAAAACAAATCTATGAGGTAAAAGTTAGACTGGAAGAGTGTCTGACCCAGGTTCTGCCTATGAGCTCTAGTTCTCACAAAGGCAATAAACCTGTGTCTATTCAGTACCAAAGATAGGTTTCATATGACTGAATGTACCTGCATGCAAAACAATTTCCTCCACACACAAAATGAGACTCCAAGGGTTCTAGCCTTGCTGCCTTGACATGCTAAATTTTTATGTGCATGAATCTTTTGTAAGAAAGTCCAATGCATGCGATGACTCCCCTCCGGAGTAGGGGAAGAAGACAGTCGTTCTGTAGCATGTGCTGCATTGCAAGATGTGTTACCATCACTTGAATCATGCAGTGTGCTTTAAACATTCAGAGGCCATCACCCACAGCATCCTGCTCCAGCAGCAACCAGCCCAAGATCATTCCAGGAAAAGCACTGGGGGCACTATAAGGTAATCTGCTGAAACTCAAAAACGGAAGAATGCCATGACCATGTGTTTTTATCAGCCACCTTTCCCAGTAAAGTGGCAGAAAAAGTCAAATATTCCTGCATCGCTGCAAGTTTACTTTTAAGCATTTCAGAGAACCTATGCAAATATTTCATATTCATGTTCACATCAGAAACTATGTACACTGTTTCAGAGAAACACACACACAACCCACTGAGTACAGAATTCAGTTTTCTGAGAATTTAAGGGTGGGTTTTGTTGTTGTTTTAAAAAAATGTTTTACCCACATGACTGCAAAGTTACTGACATCCCAGAAGCTGGAGAAATGACCTAATAAATTCTCCTGTAGTACCGGGTCTCTGTGTCTTGTATACTTCCTTACCTCTCCCTACTTTGTACTACTACTACAAGAATCAAACTGCAAAATAGTATGAATTATGTAATATAAGAACAAAGATGGCAATTTGCTTAATTTGAATACTTTACATAGGTCAAAGAAATTCACTTTTCTTCTCACACGGCTGCACTGCTACAGTGTTTGGTAAGTATCTCTCCATCTTAACCCAGAAATGACCCATAGTTTTGTACATCAACAATCATGCATACAGTTTCAGCTAAGAAAGCCAAGTATGTACAATATAGATCTACTCTTTTTTCAATGAAATTTATATCCTTAGTCTTCCAGATTTATTCTTTGGTCAAAGTTCCACAAGCTAATGATTACCTCTTAGTGAAGTTACTATTTTTCAGTTTCTTCAGATGTTTGCCTCAGAAAGAAATCTATTCAAGGTTTAAAGACCTTCTTTGTCTCTAAGAATCTTGATGTGTTATGTTAAGGTTACAAAAAGCATTGTCAGCTCTCTGCAAAACAGCATAGTACTACTGGTGAGGCCATGCTATCCTTCTGCCCCAAACTAGTTTTATCTGTTCTCATCTGTTTCCAGCAGCTGCTCATTAAAGAGATGTCACCTTGCAAGAAGAAAAGATGCAAACTGCCTAAAGCACCACACTCATAATACCTTTTACATACAAGGAATGTGCAGCTTGTTAAGACTTTAACTGGAATTGTTTTATTTTGGCTTTTTAGTCTCCATCTCCACAATCACCTGCATCCCAGAGATCTGGGGAACCATTCTCAGTGTTCAAATTATCAGCAACTTGGGTAAATGTGACAAATGCTCAAATCAACAAAGTCAACCTTCGGGTAAATATTTTCCTATTCCGAATTCTGATACATCTTTCATAGCTAATTCCAAGCCCTGTCCTCAAAACAAAAGCACACTTCTGCTTCTTAGCAATATCATTTTCAGGAGCAGGTCTTCCTTTTACCATCCTAATTATGTCTTTTTTAAGGCTGTGTGAAACCTGTCCCTTTAATTCCTTAACACATGGAATTTACTGCCACAGGAGGTGGTGGCAGCTACAAGCATAGACAGCTTCAAGAGGGGGTTAGATAAACATATGGAGCAGAGGTCCATCAGTGGCTATTAGCCACAGCATATTGTTGGGACTCTCTGCCTGGGGCAGTGATGCTCTGTATTCTTGGTGCTTGGGGGGGGGGGGGGCAGTGGGAGGGCTTCTAGTATCCCGGCCCCACTGATGGACCCCCTGATGGCACCTGGGTTTTTTGGCCACTGTGTGACACAGAGTGTTGGACTGGATGGGCCACTGGCCTGATCCAACATGGATTCTCTTATGTAGAGTATTCTGCTCTGTTTCCCTACATATCTCATGTAGGGCTTATGCAGGATGTCAATGAAAAGTCACTGTAGCAAGCTGGCACCCACTGGTCACAATTTTACTTTAAAAATACTGCTGGTTGCACCACAATTCCCATTCAATTTTGCAACACTACCTCAAACACACAATTTAAGAAGAAAAGTGCAAAGACAAATTTCAAGTACATGTGCTGAGCACAGACTAGCCTGTTAAGCTCCATCTACAGAAGCAAAAAATTATTTTGCTTATTGATGATGTATGCCCAGATGCAGCTGCAGTTGTGTAACTAGTTGCATTAATTATGGGTCAAAATCCACATCTCACTCAAAGTACTGCAGTGCTACCAGGTATTGATGCTAGCATAACATCCATAATTCTGATGCACCTCTATGTTTGCACATTTGTGCCTAGTGTGTACAAGAGTTTGTGCAAGGAGCTGCTTCTTATAGTTCCCTCTACAGAAAGTAAATTGGCAGGAAAAAATTAAGGGAAAGATGGCTGTTCATACTAGCAGGACAGCAATATCTGTCAGAAACTGAAGTTGGTGGATTACTGGGGCATCCTTAATCATCTTGATCTAACCCCTACAGGGACATGGGGATGTGAGCAATAGCAGGATGACCTGGCTTGTATCTCCTGGTTGATATGGCCACAAATAATTGCATTTTGTGCTGCTGATGGAGGAAAGAGTTATATGTCTTGCAGAAATGGCAAACTCAACTCACAACAGGAATCATGCCCAATAGTCTTTAGGCCTATTCCAGCCCCAAGAAATAGATGGCACTTGTTCTAGGAAGAAAAAAGAGGACAAATTTTAACCAGGCTCACTATTACTGCTTTGTAAGCAACATTCAGTGTTTTTTTCCTAGGTGTCAGCCAGGCAATTTACATTGCAACAACAATGAGTTAGGTTTCAGAGCACGAGGAAATGTCATCCACTAATATTCTGGGAAGGAAATTAAATCACAAATCACAATTACATTTTTGCCTTCTTAGACAAGATACTCAAGTTCCAAGGAACTACATGTTTGCTTCTCTCTGTTGTGAAAACTCCATACCATATGGAAAGCATTTATACCAGCAGAATGGCCAATATTTCTTCTTATGATCCTAATATTCAAGAAAATAATGCTCAGAGAGCCAGCATAGTATATCGATTAGCATTTCAGATTGGAAAGTGGGAAACCCAAGTTCAAATCACTGCTCTGCCATAGAAGCTTACTGGGTGGCCTTGGTCCTGTCACTTTCCCTCAGCCTAACCTACCTGTCAGGGTTGTTGTGAAGACAAAATAATGGAGGGAGAACAACAGAGTAAGCCACTCTGGGTCTCTACTCGCGGGAAAAGCAGGGTAAATGTAAATAAATTCCTTTTCCATTCACTGAATTCAAAATGCATGCCATTCAACACAACATGTCCAATGCCATATCTCCCCTCAGTAAAATCTTAGTGGGGACTGTGTATGCTACAGTTCTGCAGAAGTATAGATAATCTATGGGTAATGAGCCAGCCCATATTTCAGTTTCTTCAGAATTTCAATTAGCTCTCATTTAAGAACGGCAACATCTTTTGTTCTTGTGTGTTTTTAATAGTGTCATGCAAGTGGTTGACCAGGAGCAGGCAACTGGAACAAGCACAAAAATGTCCCACCCAAGCTGTGACTCTCAAGAAGACACATCACCTTCCAAGCACTCAACCTCCCTAACCTCCTCTACACTGATCGGGTTAGCGGTGCATCACCCCTGGCCCTTTAATTACACATCTCTGCAGCCATTAATCCTGGTGCCATCAATTACTGGAGCTTTATCCCATTCACTAAAAAAAGCATTAAGGATCTAGCAAGCAGTCAAGTACTTCTTTGCTCTGCCTGTCAATTACAGGGCATCCTGCGCTTCTCAGACCTATGTTGCTATGCACATGAGAGTGCTCAGTCTCTCTTTCACACACACTGAGTCATTCCATTATTATTTCCCTTATGCCTTTAGCCCAGTCTGTTTTAACAGCACATCATACTCCAAAGGTCATTTGATCTATGCTGTCCTGACACCAAGGTAGGCACTAAAAGAATACAATGAGATACAGAATATCCTGACACTAGCTTTTATTTTTAAAAAAACTTTTAAAAACAGGAGCATTATTTCTGAACTTTAAAAAATCCACAAACAGACCCACACATTTGAAAGAAATAAGTTCTATGGCCAATGCAAAATGCCCCTTATGAAACAGCACACCCCAAAATATGCCAGCACATTCACAGAACAAATTTGAACACTTACATCTTTCCAAGCACCACTGACTTCAATGGGATTAAGAAGGGTGTAAACTCTGTTTAGGGGTTATCCTGTGGAGGGTCATAATCATGACTCAGATGCCATCCATTAAAATCAATGTTGGTTTTGCCACAGATTTGTGTGGGAGGCAAATTAAGTGTAAATATGAACAAACTGGGTGCAATAATCCTGACTTCTGTATGCCACTCATTTCCCACTTTTTCTCCCATCCCTCCCACTATGTATAAGAAGTGAGGGGGCAAAGTGAAGGAAACACATAATGTTCCCTGATGTCACTGCAGAACAAGAAGGAAGAAACATCATCCAAACAAGCCCACTAACTCTACATGTTTTTCTTTGTTTAATTATTATCCATACCAAGAATCTCAGCTCTCTTTTCCTTCTTTTTAAAAAATTATTTTTAAGAGTACATTTCTAGCTCTCCCATGCGGAAAATTCTGGAAATCTTAGAAGCATGTTCAGGCATATATTGTGTTACACATCATGAGGGAATAAAACCTCATTTGAATAACACTCCATTAACAGATGCTAATCTTCAAAATATCCCGTTCTTACATGACATCAAAAAGTGAAATTATTTAATCACATTTAACAGGGCACCCAAACAGCCACAAAGCTGGATTTTGGTGACGCAAGGAGATGACACTCTGGAGGACTTAAATTTGGTTCGTGGCAAGACGAACCAAACTTCTGAGAAAAGGTGATGAAGTATTCCTGGGGAGAAAAATCAGCATGGCTCTATCTACACTTTTTCCCCTTAAAAAAATAAAAATCAACCACAATATTTCTACATGAAGTATTTCCTGTCCCACTCTCCCTCCTATGCAGGGCAGTCATTTATTACTACCAAGTTTGGCCAGACTACTGTCACAAGGATCACTGCAGAGAAGTGCCCTTTGTCCAAGGAGGAAGAAACCATAGTTAAATTATGGTTCAAAGTGTTCTTTTTCTCAAAGACCATGAGAGAATTGGTTTTGTTTGCAGAAGCTGTGAGGGGAGAGAAGGAAAGGAAAACAGCAACATGGGGCAGTGACAGAGGCAAATTCTGTGACCAAATAACAGTATAACAGGTTTTTAAAAATACTTAGCTGTATAGCTCCAAATCCAAACTACAGTAGTGTAATACCTTTATAAGGAGCAAGTAAAAGTCATAAAATAATGAGCAAGTTTCGGAGTATCACAGGAGATTCAGTGTTTAACAAAAAAGGGGGGGGGGGATAAAAGGCAAGGCATTGGTGGTAAAAGGCATGTTGGAGATCACTCCACAATATGAGACTGCCTTAAGATGGAGATGTACTCTTTGCAGTTTACAAAAACTAACTTAATTAATATGCAAAGAATCTTGGGTTTCACCAAAGCATATTGTGGGAAAGAACCTATGGCCCTTCTCCCTATGAAAATAAATAAATAAATACAATAAAAAGGCCAAAAGTTATTCAAAATCTACAGCAGTCAAAACACACAGCCCCTTAAGGTGGAGTGTATAAACAAAGACATGGTATCCTTCCTTTGACCAGGATGAAAATATGATTTTAAGTGATGCACCAGCAATATATATTTAGTTTATTTACTTAAGGAAACAGCTTTTTTTTTAGAGCAAGAAAGACAATGTTTAATTGGCAATATTCTGTGATCTAGAAAGCAATGCAGTCAATGTCCATAGGAGGGACCTGAAAGGGGCAATAAAGATCAGCTTGTGTTGATAAAAGACTACCAGGTCCTGTACTGTTGGAGGACAACACACCCAAACTGCCTGTTCCATCTAAGTCACCCATACTGCAGGGGATAAGACTAGGAAGTGTGTACAGTTCTGGCCAGCCAGTCTCAGGAAGGAAATCAGAAAGCTAGCAAAGGTACACAAAAAAGGCAACCAAAATCATCAAGAGACTGGAGCGTTTTCCTTCCCTGCAGGGCAACTGCACTGGGGCTTTTTAATTTACAAAAACCTTAACTACACTGAGTACATGATAGAAAGCAATATTATGAAAGGTATAGAGAATCAAATCTCCCTTTCCCATGATATCTGAATTTGGGGATCACCCAATGACATTGGTCAATAGGAGAATAAAAGGAAATACTTTTTCATAAACCACCTATATGTAATTTATCATCACAGGATGCGGTGGTGGACACTAGAGATTTTAAAACTGGATTAGACAATTTGTGGGGGATACAACAATTAATGATTGCTAATGAGAGGTGGAACCTCCACTGTCATGAGGCTGTATAATCTGAGCACCAGATACTGGTAGCAAACAACAGAAGAAAGCAGTTTCTTCAGCTTCCACAGGCACTTTGCAGGCTACTGAGAGACTGCTGGACTAGATGGATTAGATTTGGTTCAGATTAGATATGTTCTTCACATATTAGATCTATTAAGAGAACCCTGAAGATGTAAATTGCCACAGCTGATTGGTGCAGAAAGTTACTGCTAGGTTCACTGTAGAGATTATAATACCAAATTCAGTAAGAAGATAACCTACTGGGTTGTCTTTGGCTGATAAAGTATTCTTGCTCAAACCTTACTTACAGAAACTAGTCCACATTTATTTATTTACTTCATTTATACCCCACTTTTATCCCCGATTGATACCCAAAGTAGCTTAAATTGTTATCACTTCAATTTTATTCTCATAACAATCCTTTCAGATAGGTGAGGCTGAGAGTATGTGACTGGCACAAAATCAGGGCTTTTTTGTAGCAGGAACTCCTTTGCATATTAGGCCACACACCCCCAATGTAGCCAATCTTCTTGGAGCTTACAGTAGGCCCTGTACTTATAGCCCTGTAAGCTCTTGGAGGATCGGCTACATCAGGGGTATGTGACCTAATATGCAAAGGAGTTCCTGCTATTAAAAAAAGCCCTCTACAAAATCACCATGACAGTGGGGATTCGAACCTGGGCCTCTCCCAGATCATTGCCTAACACTCTAACTACTATACCACACTGGCTTTCTCAGTCTCAGGAAGACACTTAACCTACTTTGTAAGTAAGTAAGTAAGTAAAATTTTATTTGTATCCCGCCCTCCCCGCTTAGGCAGGCTCAGGGCGGCTAACAACATTTCATACATATACAGTAATAAATATAAAACTTTGTACTTATCCATCACATCAAAATCTTTCATTAAAACATTTCTGGCCAAGAAAGATGACATGGTGAATTATGGGGCCACCTTTTTAATGCACCTCACTAGAACCTTAGAATTTAACACATCCATGTTGGCAGTTCCTAGTACAAAGTTGGAGCCCAGTAGCACCTTTAAGACCAATGAAGTTTTATTGAGAATATAAACTTTCATGTGCTAAACTTACATTCTCAATTAAACTTTGTTGGTCTTAAAGGTGCTACTGGAACTTTGTGCTGTTGCTTCAGATGAAAATGGCTGCCCACCTGGATCTGTCCCTATTCCAGTTAAATCACCTCTATGTCAAAACTCCTATAAACTGCAGATCCACTCCAGGTAAATTACACCCACCACAAGGTGGCCTTCAGTCTCAGGATCTTATGTAACTGTTCCCAGTTCTGGTGCCGATTTTAAAATGATAGCACAAAAGTCATAGGTGGTGGCATATGATGACCAATGTAAAGTAAAGTAAGTAAAGTAAAATTTTATTTGTATCCCGCCCTCCCCCGCCAAGCAGGCTCAGGGCGGCTAACAACAGGAAAAAACAACAACAATACATTAACAAACCACTGCATTAATAAACATTAGATTAGCCTTAAAAACCAGTTAATACATTAATTAAAACCATTATTAATCTAATTACATTAAATTAAGTTACATTAGTTAAACCTAATTGTATTATTGTCACTGACGCTATATCTGTCAGTTGGTATCGATGGCAAATATTTCTTTGTTGTGCACTTGTAATTCAGCTATTTGGAAACGCCAGTTTAAAAAGGGTGGTCTTGCAGGCCCTGCGGAATTGATCGAGGTTCCGCAGGGCCTGCACCTCCTCTGGGAGCTGGTTCCAAAGATATGGGGCCGTGGAAGAAAAGGCCCGTGTGCGGGTGTTTTGGAGTTTGATTTCTTTTGGCCCAGGGGTAGTCAATCTGTTTTTTCCTACTGACCTCAATGCTCTCTGGGGCTCGTACGGGGAGAGACGGTCCTTCAGGTAGGCTGGTCCTCAGCCATATAGGGCTTTAAAGGTAATGACCAGCACTTTGTACTGGACCCGGTATACAATCGGTAGCCAGTGCAGTTCACGTAGCCCCAGCCGTATATGTTCCCATCTTGGGAGACCAAGCAACAGTCTGGCCGCCGCGTTCTGCACTAGTTGTAACTTCCGGGTCCAGCACAGAGGCAGCCCTATGTAGAGGGCGTTACAGTATTTATTTATTTATTCCGGGATTTATATCCCGCCCTTCCCACGAGTGGCTCAGGGTGGCTTACAACAAACAATAAAACAATAAAAGTCCAATCTTGAGGTGACCGTCGCATGGATCACCATTGCTAGGTCCTGACGCTCTAGGAAAGGGGCCAACTGCCTCGCCCGCTTCAGATGGAAAAATGCCGACTTGGCAGTGGCTGTTATCTGGGCCTCCATTGATAATGAAGGCTCCAGTAAAACACCCAGACTCTTCACCTGCTGCGCCGTCTTTAGTGGCGCACCGTCGAAGGTCGGGAGAGATATTTCCTTCCCCAGAGTGCCACGACCCACATAGAGAACCTCTGTCTTCGCTGGGTTTAACTTCAGCCCACTCAGCCTAAGCCACGTTGCAACAGCCTGTAAGGCCCGGTCCAGGTTCCCCGGGGCGGAGGCGGGCCGGCCGTCCATTAGCAGATAGAGCTGGGTGTCATCTGCATATTGATGACAACCCAGCCCAAACCTCCGGGCAATCTGGGCAAGGGGGCGCATGTAGATGTTAAATAACATCGGGGAGAGAACTGCTCCCTGAGGCACCCCACAGTCTAGTGTGCGCCTCTGGGATCGTTCACCCCCAATCGCCACCCTTTGTCCCCGACCCATGAGAAAGGAGGAGAGCCATTGTAAAGCCAACCCCCTAACCCCTATGTCGGCGAGGCGGTGGATCAGTAGCCGATGGTCGACCGTATCAAATGCAGCCGACAGATCTAGTAACATCAGCACCGCTACACCGCCTCGGTCCAGTTGCCGTTGGAGGTCATCCACCAAGGCGACCAGGACCGTCTCCGTCCCGTGGCCCGGCCGAAAACTGGACTGGCACGAGTCTAGGACAGAAGCGTCATCTAGAAATCTCTGTAGCTGCAGCGCCACTGCCCTCTCGATAATTTTACCTAAAAATGGTAAGTTAGACACCGGTCGGTAGTTTGCCAATTCGGCCGGGTCTGCTGTAGATTTTTTCAAGAGGGGGCGGACCAAGGCCTCTTTCAAAGGTGTTGGAAAACGCCCCTCTAAGAGGGATCTATTTATGATGTCACGTAAAGGACATCTAAGCTCCCTCTGGCAAGATTTAATCAGCCAAGAGGGGCAAGGGTCCAGATCGCATGTTGTTGGGCGAGCAGCAGAGAGAATTCCATCGACTTCCTCCAGGCTGAGTGGGTCGAAGTGGTCCAGCTTTAAATCAGAAGACAGGCGCGGAGCCTCAATTTCACTTACTGTATCTAATCTGATAGGCAAGTCTTGGCGGAGTGACGAGATTTTATCTGCAAAATATTTCGCAAATGCCTCACAGCCTATTTCTAATTCTCTAACATTTGGTTTGCCTTGTGGCAATGTTATAAGGTCCCCAATTATCCTAAACAATTGTGCTGGGCGCGAATTTGCAGATGCAATCTTGGCTGCAAAGTATTCTTTCTTTGCAGCCTTGACTGCCATCTCATATGACTTCATAAACGTTCTATAGGATGCTCTCGTCACTTCGTCTTGAGTATGCCTCCACCGCCTCTCTAGTCGTCTGAGCCCTTGTTTCAGCTGGCGCAACTCCAAGGTGTACCATGGTGCCAGCCTCACACGAGGGCGCAGAGGGCACCGGGGTGCAATTTTGTCGATAGCCCTGGATAGCTGGCCTTGCCAGACTTCCACCAGGTCATCGAGGGAATTGCCAGTGGGCCAGGGATCCCTCAGGGCCGTTTGGAACCGTTCCGGGTCCATCAGGCCCCGGGGGCGAGCCAAAATAGGCTCTCCGCCCATACAGGGCTGGGGCGACATCTCCATACGGGCCATACGGTTCCCTCTAAGCTGAGTTAGTATGAGCTAGCTCACAATTTTTTAGCCTCCAGCTCGCACATTTTTGTCTCAGCTCAGCTCAGGAAAAATGGCCCTTGAGCAACCTAATTTATGCAGTAGCTCACAACTTTAATGCCAGTAGCTCACAAAGTAGAATTTTTGCTCACAAGACTCCACATCTTAGAGGGAACATTAATGGTGATGATGATGACAAAGAAGACGAAATTGGATTTATATTCCGCCCTCCACTCAAGAGTCTCAGAGCGGCTCACAATCTTCTTTATCTTCCTCCCCCACAACAAACACTCTGTGAGGTGGGTGGGGCTGAGAGGGCTCTCACAGCAGCTACCCTTTCAAGGACAAGCTCTGTGATAACTATGGCTGACTCAAGGCCATTCCAGCAGGTGCATGTGGAGGAGTGGGGAATCAAACCCGGTTTTCCCAGATAAGAGTTGGCACACTTAGCCACTACACCAAACTGGCTCTCTGTACAGCCATCACAAGGCAAGCAAAAAAGTGGGCTACATCACCACACCAGCTGGAAAACAAAGAACAGACACTAAATAGTTGTATCTAGCAGTGAGAGCAAGAAAATCTTAGGGTAAGATATGGTGGCTGGACCAAACCCAGATAATATCAGATACCATATAGAAATCATAAGAGAAAAGAACTAGGCTGTTTATAAAAGTATATAATCATTGAGGAAACACCAAAAGTGTGGAACAACTGGCTGCCAAGAGCCACAGGTGGCTCTTGATTAGTTAAGGAAAGTAATAAGTACACACTGCCCTACATGGAACCTTTGGTGCATCTCACAGCACAAGCAAGTCCAGACGATAGAGCATTCCCAGAGTGTACTAAGGGCTAGTGCTCTGCCTACCCTGAGACCAATGTTGCATTTGGATGTCACAATAAACCACAATTTAATCAAACCCTAGCTAATTTCAGGCAGTCCAACAAACCAGGGTTGATCAGTTTGTACCCAGCCCAGATTTCAAAATAAGGAGAGTTGATATATCCAGTTTGTACTAATTACTGTTTATTATTATTGGGAGTTAAATAGCACCCCTACTTGCAGTCACCTGGGCACAGAAACTGCTGCATCTGCAAGATGTCCTCCCTTATAACAAACATTTATGCACAAACTGGGATTTGCAACTGGACAAGATTATCACAATGTATGAATGTAGCCTAAATTTGTGAAAGTACCAAGTTTCCCTCTGCTCAATAGCTAATCTTTAGTGGGAAGTGGGCATACAAGGTCCACTCCTATCCAGGAATTACTGAAAAAAGACCCCATTTCTCTCAGTCATAAGTAGCTGAATATCCCCCTTTTCTAGTCAGAATAACATTAGATGGAACAGGCAGCTTGGATGAGTTGTTCTTGGTCAGTATAGGATTGTAGAACAATCACTCTTATTCCTCAAACAGGAAAACAGTCCCACAATTTTTGAGATTTAGTGGCTGGGAAATAAGTGAGAAGAGACAGATTCGTAAGCAGTATCATGCACTGCATTGCATGGGTCCCCATTTCTCACAGGGACTCTCAAGGTGGTGGAGGTGGGAGAAAATATAGCGTTAAGCCTCTAATGAAGGGATGCATCAGAACTGTTATGTCAAAGAGACACGGTGAAGTTCTCTTCCAAAAGGTATTCCAGATAAGTAAGGTAGAACAGAAAGTCACATGAGTGGAAGACAGTGCTGAGAATCCAGGGAAAGTTTCACAGAGGCAGAGCAAAGAACAGCTCCAATGGCAACTGTGCATAAGACAACTGGACAGAAGAAGCCTGCTAACAGGAAGGAGAAGTCTGTAACACAGATACAGGAAAATGCAGGAGACAATCACAGTGGGGGAATGTGTAGGTAAAATAACTTAAACCAGTAATCTCACACCTGCCCCTCTCAAGAAGTTCTGACCATGACAGCAAGCAATGTGCTTAGATTCTCTGGGCTAGCCCTCACCATTTAGTAAGAAGAGACATCTCCAAACTATAGAAAGTAATCAGCATTCCACCACATGCTCTCTTAAGTGAAACAAAACTAGTCAAACTACCTTGTTGCTTGCTCTGAATCTATGGTCTCCCTGAGTCAATGTAATATAGCATTTTCATCTGCTTAAGTAGGTGGCAAATTCATCACAGCAGACAGAGCTTAGCTCTGGGTGAAAACAGCCTGCATTTACCAGGCTCTTCACCATGCAGAATAACTCTGGCAAATGACACTTTGCAGATGCTGTGCCAGTACAGAGAACAGTTTCAATTGCTGCTGCTGTCACAGCTCAGTCTGGTGTAAGAAGGGGATTTTTGCCATAATCAACTGCCTCTGAGTCAAATCAAGCCACACTTGCACCAGAGCTAACCTTCTTGCTTCAGGAGCATTGGATCATTCATTAGCCCATGGAGACCAGAGTGACTTCAGCTATAAGACAGGACACCATCCAGGATGCAGTGAAGATATGCTGACCACAGAGAAGCCTCTGAAAATGTAGTCATGGGTCTATCCACATGCAGCATAAAGAACATGCTCCCTGCCCAACTCTGACAGAGTGTGAAAGAACTCAAGGAGAAAACTCATCTATGGGGCACCTGGTGAATTTTACATACAAGCCACACACAGGCAAGTAGCAGTTTAGGGGAGAAGAGGGTTTACTCCTAGGAGCAGGAAATGAATGTAAAGAAGCCCATGAGTGCAAGGGAGAAGCATCTTGCTGGAAGAACAGGGCTACTGGCCATGTGCAATGCACCTATGCACTAGAATTAAGAAACTGAAGGAAAGAAAAGGACAGGGGAGACAGCTTGGTCAAAACATTCATGTGAGTTAAGCTCAAACCCTTTCTCTAGGACAAATTACACAAATGCATGTGGAAAACCACACCAAATCATTCTTTGTCCATTTCATGGTTCTAAAGTTTTTGTTTTGAACTGTAGTGATTAGCACCATACCAGGGAGGATTTCAGCAAATGCAAGTGAGGCATGATTTTGGTCAATTCTTCCTTCCTCAGGGGATCTTGGGGGTCCCCTGGCCCCCTGGATAGGCTTTTGGAAAGTATCCTGGACTACAGTTGCAGGACAGGTGATGGAAATCTACTCTGTAGACAGAAATCCCTTCTGTCGATAGAAATTTTCCACAGGGCCCAAGCTAGTATCCTCAAATGTGGCCACACACTACATTTGTATAATGGCAGTGTGTTACTTGCTCTTTTATTTTCCTTTCCTAATAATTCCAAACACTGGTTATTTTTTTTTTCAAAAACAGAGCATGCTGATTTGAACTTTTCTGCATGTTGTCCACTCTAATCCCAAAATTTTGGATAGATTGTGCCAAGTTATAACCTGCCCACAAAATCTGTGGAATTAGGTTTTTCATTTGATTTGATTAGGAATGTTTCCTATATTCCCTAGCACAGTGAACAATATAATAATGATATAGGAGAGTCACCAAACCCTCCACCTCCAGGGAGGCCCAGATATTGTCTAAACCAAATCCCCTCCCCACAAAAAAGTTTTGTTCTGAGTTGTTTTCAAGTAGAAAACATAGCATCAATAAGTTAAAATTACTGTTGTTGCCATGATTTTTTCCCTAGGACTAACTGAACATTTTAACAAGCTAATTCCTTCCTAACCAACTCCACATGACAAGCTTAGAAGCAGAAACCTTAAAAGAAATGTTTCCAATGGGAGCAAGGGAGGTTGGACAAGCACAACCAGAAAGAAAACAGTTTTGTGTCTCTAACAGCATCCTGGCCAAACTGGCTCTACAGGCAACTCTCTGTTGCCTCAAATTGAAGATGCTATTATTAAAAAATACCAACTCTAGAGACTTGTCAGGGAGGTGTGGAGAAGGGGACAGAAAGCGGAGCGCCTCTCAGATAAGCAATTGTTAACATGATCCATATGGTACACAAGTTGCCTCTCTGTTTAACCAAAATGATAATGGCAAAAGGAAAGAATGCACGGGAAGGGGAGGGTGGGGGGTTCCTAAGAGAGAATGGAAGCCAGGACAAAGCCTGCTAGCTAAAGCGTTCCCTGGAGCTGAGTTAAAAGGAAACTCATTGTGAAAGAAGCTGCAGCTTTCTGCTTCTTTGCAGCTTAAGCGGCAAAACTGCACCCACCCCCCACTCCCCCAGCACGTCCAAAATGCAAAGCCCCCAAAACCAAGTCCCTGCCACCATCACACACTCACAGGAGCATTTTAAAGGAAATTCTAACAAGAAGCCTTGTTTAAAGGATACCAGCCAGAGAAAATTATTGTAATGCATGTAACCCATCAGCTGTACATTTTAACTGTAGTAATGCACTGTTCCAAACAGGGGCGCAAAAGAATCTTCTTCTTTTTTTCTTTTTGCCTTCAAGGATTCCCCTGAAAAGAGAGAAAGCCTGCCTGTCCAGGGAACTCCTTTTCAAGGATACAATACAGTATCTGTCACGGATTCCCTCCAGAGAGCAGAGAGAGAAAGTGTAAACATGCTCATGGCTAACTAAAAAGAACTGGGGCCAAATGTTTAACTGAATAAGCACACTGTATCTCTTATAACCATCCTGGAGCATTGCTGAATTCAAAGAAAGACTGATAAAGCAAAAATATGACTGTTTACACCTTTGGTAACAGTTTTTAAAAAATGCTTTGAGAACTATGAAAACTCTACAAGAAACTCTGGCTTTCTTCAGCATCAAAACATAAAACGAACCTCTTTATCATTTTAGGTTGTTGTGGGAGGTTTTTGAAGGAAAGTATCCGCTATCCCAATATAGCTACCTCTCTACTACAAAAATTAACTCACAGATAAATTCCCCTGAGATCAATGGGACTTACTCCCAAGAAAGGGGTATAGAGCAGGGGTGGCCAACAGTAGCTCTCCAGATGTTTTTTGCCTACAACTCCCATCAGTCCCAGCCAGCATGGCCAATGGCTCGGCCTGATGGGAGTTGTAGGCAAAAAACATCTGGAGAGCTACTGTTGGCCATCCCTGGTATAGAGGATTGCAGACCTAATTGTGTCCAGTTCTTTTACTTGGGGATGGGGGGTGTCACTGAACCAAAATCCACAAGTTAAAGATTTTTAACACCATTTACAGCCTTAACTCCAATCTATATTTTTACAAATTCACCAGTTACATATAAATACATTTATCACCACAGCCTAAGCATAGATGTCTATTGTATGACTGAAGGAAACAGAGCCTAACTTCCATAAACTGATAAAGTTGCTAGCTCTCTTTGTCAGAATGAAAGAAACTATTCACTCATTCTCTACTATACTCAGTCTCAAAAATAAACAAGTGTGACCTTAACTCGCATCCCCACCAACTTAAGCTGGCCCCACCAATTAATCCACTAAACCTTCTGTTGATTAATCTTCCAGTTAACCCACTTTTATGGGGTCCCATTTTTATCTTTCCGGTAGCTGAAAGACATCAAAAGGAGACTTCATCCCTTGGACTTTTTTGCCTGCAAATCTAGCTAAAGCAATTTGGAAACCCAAATGCCAATCTATTAAAAACAAGCAATGTCAAAAGATACTTTCACATTAGTACCGTTGGTGGAAAGAAATTTCCAAGGTGACTGCAAAAGAGAAGGAGGCAGGATCTCAAGCATTCTATTCAGACACCTCAATCTCAAGAGTGATACAGTCTTGCATTACATTCTGCATATGCACGTGTATGTACATTTTTTAAAAAATGAAACAATCATCTCCTGTATCTAGTGATGAAGACACAGGAGAGTTGTTCTTTGCACACTGGCTGTGAAGATGAGATGACTTTCTCTCAGTACACATCTGCATGTTAAACAGAAACAATGCCTGGGCTTTAAACACACAGTTCTACAAGCCAGAGGCTGTGTTCTGAGCTCAAACTATCCCAGACCTTCCAGGGAGCAACCAGGAGGAGAAAACAAAACAGTGACGAGTCTATGTGCTGAAGGGAGCTGAATGCTGCATAAAGCAGAAAACAGACGCGCCTTCCACCCAACCTGTCCAGAATTTAACATTGGCAGCACTACTGAGATCATCGACCTGACCTAACACAGCTCAATGTAAGTCTCTTAGAGAAATCAAGCTCTTCAGTGATTTCCTACTGAAGTGCACCTTTTTGGACAGTGCGCTGTTTTGATAGAAGGTGCAGGAGAGAGAGAGAGCTTCTTAGGCAACCAGAGCTAATCACTGTCATTGTTCTGAAAGCCACCTCCTTATGGCTCATGAGCTTGTTGTGCTCATCGCCAAGAAAAATGTAACAATACAGAACAGGTAGCACAGCATCCCGTGCAAGATTCCAGCTATAGTTCTGCTGTGGCAACAGTGCATTCAGGACCAGCCTAGAAACAACCCACCCCTTCTGCTTGCTGCAATGTCAATACTTGGTGATCACAAGAGTGTCCAGCGAACTGGCATTTGACTGCACATGGGTCAGAAGGGCTCAAGCTTGCCTTTAGGGATTCCAGATTCTCTACACAGATCACCTGTCTGGCAGCCTGCTCAACACCTGCACAGGCCTTGTCGGCTGAGGCCGGTAAATCTCTCTTCAGCCCAACTCCCCACTTCTCTCTCCTGCCCCAACCTTCGTATCCGCCTCCGGTTGCACCGCGAGAGTGTGCAAAATAATGTCATGGATGATGAGAGCGACACAGGCTGAGCCTGACATCGTTTGAATCCCCTCTGCCCGGTGCTCCAATGCAAGTTGAGCTAACTGACAGCCAACTAACCCCACACAACCCGAGGAGATTTGCAGAAGCAATCAATAGGAAACGCATGCGCGGTGAGGGAGGCTCCCACTTTCAACTCCCCCCCCCCCTCACGCGAGCAAGATAGAGACCCCGGGCAGTGGCAAAGAAAAAGGGACCCGCCACTGCCACGCTGAATCAAAATTCCTCCAGAGATGGCTGCTTCTCTCGCCCCAGGGGTCACTGCAGACGCAGCATCCAAACAAAGGGCGCGGGTTTTTCTGCGGCCCCCAAACACACCCGCGTTCGGCTCCTGTTCGCCAACCGCTGTGCAAGTCGGAACGGCACAAACACGCACATACAGAACCGGGTCAGATTTTCTGCTTCGCCCCCCCCCCCACCCCAGGAGAGAATGCAGCTACATCTGCACTAGTGAAGAGTCCCTCCCTCCCTGCACCATCCTATAACTTGCATATTTCTTTCGGAGCTTTTCCCCCTTTAGGCAACCTCCTCTTGCAGGCACCTCAACTCACCGTACACCTCCCCGTGGGACGCCACACTCCCTGAGCCCCGGCCGTGCCATTCGGCTGGCCTCCAGCCTCTGCAACCTTTGCTCTTGTGTGCAAAAGACCCGACGGCCCCCCCTCCCTCCCGAAAGGCCTCAACCCCAAATACTGACTATGCCCCCCCCCCGCCAAACATCTCCCCCCTTCCTCCTCCCTGCACTAAATACAGCATGAGCAGCATTTCGAAAATCAGGGCTAATGAGGAGGTGCCCCCAGGGGGGCTTCCAGCGGGTTGCAGTAGAGACAGCCCCACAAAATAGCGGTTGGGCTTTCAATTAAGAAGATTTGAGCAACCCTGTCAGAGAGAGAGCGAGAGAGAGAGAGAGAGAGAGAGTCCCCTCCCCGCCCGCCCGCCCGCTCCCGTGCAGCGCCACATAACCAGCTTTGTCCGCCTTCCTCCCTCCGCAATTCAGCCCTCCAGCCCCAGACAGAGCTCTGCAAGGGGAAAGTCCCGCAAGTTCCTCCCTCCATCAGCCCGGAGGACCTCGACCCCTGGGCGCCCCCGCAACCCGGCCAACCCCCTTCCCCGCTGGATGCACCCTCCAGCAACCCTCCGCCCCCGGCCAACGGCCCGCGCCCCAGCCAGGGACTCTTCGGGCCACCCGCTGGGGTGAGGGAAACAACAAGCGCCCTTCTTCCCCTCGGCCCCTCCCAAGCCCCAAAGGTCCGCTCTAGAGTTGCGCTCGGCCGCCGCGCACTCACCTACTCATCCCTGCTTGTCCCTAGCGGAACCCGGCGCAGCCACATCGTCCGCGTGGCCCGGGCGTGGCGGCGGGCGCGGGGGAGCTGCGGCTGGCGGCTGGACTGGGCATCCTCCTACCGCCGCCCGGCCGGGACAAGGCAGAGCCGGAGCTGGGGCTCCTACCCTCGGGCCTCTTCAGGCAGCTGAGCTGAAGGCTCTGCCGCGCCTCCGCTCGCCTTCCCCGCGGACCCTCCCCCTGGGTCGATGCGCCCTGCCCACCTTCCCTCCCCTGCGCCCCGGCCCAGGCCCCGCCTCTCGTCAGCCAAGCCCCCCGCCCCTGCTCGCCGCTCGGCGGGTCAGAGCCAAGACTAGACGCACACCGAATGTTTTCCAAAGGCGAGCCGAAAGACGTATCCTCCCCCACCCCTCGGTAACTGTATCTGTCCCACCCGTGGAAACTGCTTCTCATAACTTGATGGTGCACGTTCGCACGCCCACTTTGTATTGTTACAAGTGCCAGTCGCAAAGTGGACCCAATTGCCTTCTCCTCGCAAATAAGCAGGCATTGAAAGCATAGGGAACAAACAACGCGCCCTTCTTAACCACCTCGAGGGTGAGTACAAAAGGGCGGTCAAAGTCTATTAAAAGGGTAATTAACTGCTTCAAGTGATTTTTTTTTTTTCAGTGAATGGCTTGAGGACAGAGGTAGAAGTGGATAAGGGACAGGCAAGCATCTTCTCTCACTGTTTTCCCACAAGATCAAGCACAGTTTCTCCTCATTGTTACTTTTGGGTGGGAAACTGTTTGTCTCCATGTCTGGAAATCCGTCCTTACAGTGGCTTTCATTCTCTCACCCTCTTTTATACAATATCCTCTCTCAGAACAAACTTTCTGTCACCCATAATTCATGGTGACACAAGATCCAATCAAGCAATGAAACTGTAGAGGGGGTAGTGTAACTGTGGACTGCCCATGTGGAACTATAAATTGAAGTGTTTCTATGGATAGAAAAATCCTTCACATAAAAAAACCCACCATTACAGAAAGGATTTAGCCTAGCTTTCTCTTTATAAAGTGATTTTATGTGCATCCTTTTTAATGGAAGCCAACTGAAATATGCAAAACACCCTCTTGCTACCTGAGTAGTCTCATTGAATCAATGCTCACAAATGTGTTATATAGTACTCAAAGATATGTATTTTGTATAGATAGTAATAAATTAATAACAACCACATTAACAACTATGTGTGTGTGTAAAGTGCCATCAAGTCACAGCTGACTTATGGCGACCCCAACAAGGGGCTTCCAAAGGCCAGTGAGAAGCAGAGGTGGTTTGCCAATGCCTTCCTCTGGAGAGGCCTCCTTGGTGGTCTCCCAAGTACCACCCTGCCTAGCTGCTGAGATCTGATTAAATCAGACTATACCATGCTGCCTTTCCCCTCCCCCAGTGTAAGAGCAAGGATGGTGTAGCAGTTAAGAGGAGTGGAGTCTAATCTGGAGAACCGAGTTGGATTCTCCGCTTCTCCACATGAAGCCTGTTGGGTGACCTTGGGCAATCAAGGTTCTCTCAGAACTCTAGCTCACAAAGCGCCTCTTGTGGGGAGAGGAAGGGAAGATGATCATAAGCCACTTTGACACTCCTTATGGTAGAGAAAATCAGGGTATAAAAACCAGTTCTTATTCTTCTCCCCCCAATACTAATATAAATAAGGATAAATAAGTATATTAAAAACATATAAATGTTACTGCACTGAAAAACATTCAGAATATGGATATAATGTTTCTTGACTTTTTTCCCCCTACTTCACAATCAATCTTAAATGCGTGGTCAGTTTTGCAGCTCCTAAGCCGTACTTACCATAGGAGTTCTTTGTACTTCCCCGTCGTTTGCATAAACCAATCTCACTGCAGCTATCATATTTCTAATAGCTACAGGTAGCCTCACATTGCAAAATCTCTCGCCATAATAAAAGATTAACTAAATAAAAGAAGTTACAGGATCCGTCATGGCAAAGCTCGCACTGGGATCTTGCTCCATTGTGATGACTGAGCTCCAAAGGGAATTTCTGGCCATCACATTTAAAGGGACTGTGCTCCTTTTAAATGCCTGTCCTCCATTGGAAATAATGTAGGGGCACCTCCTTTGGGGGCTCATAGAATTGGACCCTCTGGTCCAATCCTTTTGAAACATGGAGGGTGTTTTGAGGAGAGGCACCCGATGCTATGCTGAAAGTTCGGTGCCTCTACCTCAAAAAATACCCCCTCCAGATCCCAAGATAACCTCAGATCAATTCTTCATTATACCCTATAGGAATCAATCTCCATAGGGAATATTCTGATGACCCTGAAGCAGGAGGAGGGCCTCCAACCCAGGGGATCCCCTGCCCCCACTTGAGGATTGGCAACCCTACTCGGCAGCTATCTCTCTGTGGAAAGCAAGAGCACTAGTCTCTGATGAAGATCTCAGCATGGCTTCTCTGCCCCAATATTCATTCCATGGTAGAGGTTGTATTTTAAACTAGTCTTTTACTGTTTTTACTGTTGACTGCTTTTATGATGTAACCCACCCTGAGTCTGTTGTGAAACTAAAGCCCTGTCTCAGTCAAAAGAACACCAGTTACAAAACAATGACCCAAAATTCTAGGATCTCTGGCTTTAAAGTGTCTCCAGACATATGCATATTTTGCAACCCCAAATGGAAAGACTGACTGATTTGCTTCATTTATAGCCCACCTTTCTCACTGAGACTCAAGGAAGATTACAAAACATTTTAAAAGTTCAACTATTAGTATAACAATGCAATAGAACGAGGATTACAGAAATTAGGAAGAGACATGGGAATTCCCAGCAGGTCTCAAGGAAGCAATGGTAGTACTGCTCTTGAAAAAGCCATCCTTGGCTCCACCTGATCCAGCCTTGAATGTACCATTCCTGAGTACGGTAATTGAAAGAGTGGTAGTTGAGCAACTCCAGGACTTCCCAGAGGACACATTGGCACCGGAACAGTTCCAGTCAGACTTCTGCCCTGGCCATGGGACAGAGACTGTGCTGGTCGCCCCAACAGATGATCTATGTAGATAGCGGGATCAAGGTGGGTCAGAGCCAGTTTAAGGAAGTGGTTAAGCTTCTTGAGAACTCTCTCAGCCCCACCTACCTCACAGGCAATGTTCCCTCTAAAATGAGTTAGCGTGAGCCTTCAGCTCACACATTTTTATCTTAACTCAGGAAGGATGACCCCAGAGCACACTAAAAGCTCACAACTTTTGTGCCAGTAGCTCATAAAGTAGAATTTTTGCTCAGAAGATTCTGCGGCTTAGAGGGAACATTGCTCACAGGGTGTCTGTTGTGTGTGGGGGGGGGGAAGGTAAAGGAGATTGTAAGCCACTCTGAGATTCAGAGTGTACGGAGGGGTATAAATCCAATATCATCTTCTTTTTCTATTGTTAGATCTCACAGCAGGGTTTGACACAGTCAACTATAATCTGTTGACTCACTGTCTCACCAATGTGGGAATATGCAGGGTAGCCTTGCAGTGGCTTTCCTCCTTTCTCTAAAGTCAAAAACAGAGGGTAGTCCAGGGGAGGGAGGTATCCACTAGATACCCCCTGTTATATGGGGTTCCTCAGGAGTCACTCCTCTCCCTAATGTTATGTAACATCTACATGCTCCCCCTTGCCCAGCTGGCACAGAGTTTCAGGCTTGGGTGACACTAATATGTGGACAACACCCAGCTATATCTGTTATTGGGTGGTCAGTCTGCTGCTGCCCTGCAGGATCTGACTGAGGGATTAGAGGCCATGGTGGGCTGGCTAAGAAAAAGCGAGTTGAACCTGAACCCATCAAAGTCAGAGGTTTTGTTGCTGGGGGGCGGGATGGGAATGGAGCTGGAATGCAGGTTACTGACTCTTGATGGAATGCCATTGACACCAGTGTCATCTGTCAAGAGTCTGGGCATGATACTGGATGCCAGCCTTTCCGTGGAGGCCCAGGTCATGCATATCGCCAAAGTGGCATTTTTTCCATCTTTGCCAAGGTTGGCAACTGGCTCCCCTCCTGTCCTATTTTGATCTAACCACAGTGACCCAAGTGACAGTTACCTGCAGAGTAGACTACTGTAACTTGTTCCTCTCTGGCCTACCCTTGAAACTGACCTTGAAACTCCAACATATCCAGAATACAGCGGTGTGAGTCCTGTCAGGAATGCCATGGACAGCACATATGAAACCAGTACTCCTCCAACTACACTAGCTTCCAGTTGAGTACCAAGTCAAATTCAAGGTTTGGGTTTTGACCTTTAAGGCCTTGAGCGGCCCGAGACCAATGTATCTATGGGACCACCTTCTCCATTATGTTTCTGGTAGGGCATTGCACTCTGCTGGTAACAATATGTGGGTAATCCCTGACCCTAAAGAAGCCCTGCTGTCCTCAACTACCTGGTGGAACTCTCTACCAGATGACATCCAGGCCCTGTGGGATCTTTTGCAATTCCACAGGGCCTTCAAGGCAGAGATGTTTCTCCAGGCTTTTGACTGAGGACAGTGATGGATGGCGCCCTATTTTTTACCCACCTCCCTCCAGAAGTCCCCCCCCCCGCCCCGCAATGCTCCAACAGTCTGGGAGATGAACACAATTCGTAGGATGCCATTGGGGTTTGAAATTTTTCAAATCATTTTTAAACCATCTATTATTTTAATCTATTTTATTTTTTACTCTGATGTGCGTTGCTCAGAGTCCAGCCTTGGTCAGGGTGGGACAATCACTCACATCAAACAAACAAAGAAACAAACAAATAGAAAGCTGTCCAAAGTAAGACATACTATGGATTCAGAATGATGTCCATGTATGAGGAGGTGCATGGAGAACAGATTTCATAGTGAGGCTGTCCTTAACACAAAGCTGTGGTTATCTAGAACAAAGAAAGGGTGGTAAACATGGAAAATTGATAGCTAAATGTATGATCTGGTCCAATGGAAGAATGTGCAATTAAAAGACCCCTTTGATAATGCTCTGGAGGCTGTTCTGCAACTGTATATCCACTCAATGTAGCTGGCAATTGTGGGGGATAGGACACATAACTGTAGGTGTAGTTTAGTCTGATTAAAGTAAAGTTATTGATGCCATTAAAACATTGGTCACTGTCTTTATTAACTGCCCAACATTATTATTAACAAGTTACTTGTCATAGGATAGTATCTCTTTCTTTCTTTTTGGCCTGATTTTGCTTTCTCTCTCTCCCCCACCCACCACCTGACCCTGTCTCTCTTAGAGCTCCAGCAAAATATCACCCTCAGAGCCAGCTTTCACTTGTTTTGACCCAGAGATCATCCGTTCTACATCTGTCTCTGTGTGCCCCAGGACCCAGATCCAAACAGGCTGGGAGTAGTGACCGTCTCACAGCTCTGACCTGTCCTTGATCCATGGGCCATTTCACTTCCTTCCTTAATCCAGTCACTGACCTCTGTTCTCACTATGATGGCACTTTTGAGGTAAATAAACTGTAATATCCAAAAGGTAAATTTGAATGTATCAAGTCTTTTCAAGGAACACTGGGGAGACTGTAGGGTTGGCAGCTCCAAATACCTAGAAATACCTAGAGATTGGGGAGGGAGGGGTAGAGCCTGAGGAGGGTGGGACTTGGGAAGGGGAGGGTGGGGCTTGGGAAGGGGAGCAAGTTTGGTGTAGCACTTAAGTAGGCGGATTCGTTATCTGGGAGAGCTGGGTGTGATTCCCCACTCCTCACATGCAACTGCTGGAGCAACCCTGTTTTACCTCACAGAGGCTGCAGTCACACACACTAAATAATGCACTTTCAATCCACTTCCAGTGCACTTTCAAACTGGATTTTACTGTCTGGCAAAATCCAGTTGGAAAGTGCACTGAAAGTGGATTGAAAGTGCATTATTTAGTGTATGCGATTGCAGCCAGAGATTCCAAGCTGCCACAGGCCCAGGTAAGATCCCTGGCCACACACCACCATTCATACTCCAAAATAAATAAGACAATTCTTTCAGCACTGAGAGGATAGGAGAGTAATTAGACGTGGCTTTTCTCTCCCCGCTGTCCATGATAGAGGGAGGGGGAAAGTGAAACATCCTCCTTTGCTCTCCCTCCTGTTTTGAGTATTTATAAATATTTATTTAATTAAATGCTAGGGATCTACATTCACACTCTTTAAGAAGGATTCAGATGAGGCATAGTTCTAGTCTTTTTAGCAGTAGGCTTTATATCCGGCATCCAACATTTGTTGGGTCTGGACACACATGCATACAGAGAGAGAGAGAGAGAGATACCTGTGGATGCTGAGACAAGAAATAAAGCAATAGAGCATCTGTTCATCCTTAGTCACTAACCCCCTTGTTTCTTTTAAAGGATACACATACTTTAGGAAAGGTTATAGTCACATCATGAACTCATTTTCTAAAAATATATCCCTACCAGTGCTAGAGAGTAGTTTTCAGGAGCATTGTGCACCTTAGGGGCTATGACAAGCTTTTGAATTTATTTATTGTGAGTTCTGTGACATTCATGAATAATACATCACTCAGTATTTATGTCATATGAAACATTCCCCCCTCCAATAAATTGTTAATAACCACAAGACAAAGATGCCAGCCCAGATTCTCATATACCATTGCAATTAAAATTAGTGGCTGCTTTGCCTTTGGCCTCAATGGACGAAGGATCAGGCTTCACATTTATGGGGTGTCTCCATGGAAACAGGAGAAGTAGATCCCCAGAAGGAAGGGCAGGAAAGAACGGAAGAATTGTGCCAGAGGGAAAGAATCAGAGTCACCATCTACTACCAGCATGAGTATGATGCTTCAGGGCTGAGCGGGTGGTTGGGAATGTTGCTCTTAGCTTGTGAAGCAAGTACAGAGTCAAAACAACAGCAAGAGTGGATTTCAGGGGCAACTGCACACAACCAGTATACCAACTGCAAACAATTTGGAAGCAGTTGAGCTTAAAGGCACAGGACCAAGGGAAGAGCTTCCTAAATAGGATAGCAGGGGATTTGAGACCAAATCTATTGCAAAGGCTGAAATTATTTCTACTATTATTTCAAATGAGTAGGACACAACTGACTTGTATACACTGTACACCATATGCTTCAGGAAGAAGCCACATAATAAAAGTGGAACCCAAGTGGGAACCCAAAGCCAAAACATACTAACAGAGTACAGCCCAAAACACAGAATGTCTAGGATTCCCAACCTCCAGGTAATGGCTGGAGGTATCCTGTACAACTGATCTCCAGGCAACACAGATCTGTTCACCTGGAGAAAATGGACACTTTGGAAGGTGGCATTATACCCCATTGAAGTCCCTTCCCTTCCCTCCCCAAACCCCCTTCTCTTCAGGCTCCTCCCACTACCACAATCTTGAAGTATTTTCCAACCCAGAACTGGCAACCCTACTTTGGGTGGTGAAGAAAGGTAGCTTGGGTTTTCCCTCTTCAGGATGCCTGAGAAAAGGGATTGTGGGACTGTGCTTTACTATGCGCCCAGATTGCAATTTTACTGTGGCACACAGTACTTTGGAAAGGGAGTTGGACTATGACACAGTAAAATGAAGCTAAATTATGAAAAGTGAGGATTTGGAAACGAAGTTACCTAGTAATGAGAGGAACACAAAAACAAGATATTCAGGTAAGGGACTGTTAAGCAGGAGGGCATCTCTCCCCCTCCAAATCTGCATTCATAAAAACAAGACAAACTTAATGTCTGTTTTATCGGGTAATGATTTTAATCGTAAGTAACCCAGAAGCAAAACAGTAACTGGAGCACCACATAGAATTTAATAAATACTACACATGCTTACTGGAACAAATTGTGTAATTTGAACCATGTTATTTCTTTTTTCATTTATCATTTTCATTGTGCCTTTGCATCTTTTTGTATGCACATGGAATTTTATTTTGCAAAGCACCTTGATGATCCTACTAGGGCCATAAACTGGGATCCAACTTCAGATACAACATTATTACTAACAGCATATCTTGATTTATTCCTACTGATGTTTTTTTAAAAAATATTCATTACAGCACAGGTGCTGAACCAGCTTTATGATCAAAAAATTTCTTCCTCCTGCCTCTGTTCCCATCTCTGATCCCCCTTCAAAAGTAACACAATGATCAAAAAGTCTTGGCTGGTTAATTACCTCTCCGTTTGATCAGCCATAGACACCATCAGCAGAAATCCATGCTGACACCTCCCTGTTAAAACACCCGGTTGATCCCATGGGGAAGTTGACATTCCTCAAAGCTCATTAGTGGTTTAACAGCAAAAATATGATAATCCCAAGGTCCAGGATTTTTTTAATTTTTTTTTTAAAAACATGATACCAAATAATTAATTTTCTTTTCCTCCTGGCCTTTTTGTTTACATGGGGGGGGGGTGATACATCAACAACTTGGGTTATGTTCCAACCAACGGTCTGCAGCTGATAATTCCAGAGGAGTAGCTGGATTAATCTAATGTAGCCAAATAAGGAGCAGAATGGTGACACCTTAAAAACGAAAATTTATTTCGGCAGCAGCTTTCTTCAGAGCTCATTATTTCAGTTGGTGAGCCAGAGACAGGTGAGCAGCCTTGTTTCCCTGGTTGGGAGGAACTTATTGGACACCAAGATTAGCATGAAAAATGAGGCCCTGGCTTGTCAAGAACATCATTTTTCCTTGCTTAGGATAGCGCCAAAGGTCTCTGTTTCATTACATCCTTAAGTGACAGCAAGGGCTTGAGACATGGGGTTACCTATCATTAGGAATGTCAGAGTCCCTGACTCCCTACAAACGTTAATGCTTTTAGCTGGAGAGGTTCCTAGCATGTTGGTCAAGGAACAGTCACACTTAACAGTCATTCCTGCTAATTGATGGCCCTATTAAGCGTCACTTTATAGCTGTGCAGCTTTTCAGGAAAGATACCTTGGGGTTACTGTTGATAGTTTAATAACCGTGCCATCCTAAACAGAGTTATGCCCTTCTAAGCCTGCTGTCTGCAGTGGAATTAGAATAAAGTACCTCTGCTTAGGATGTCACTGTAAAACATCTAGCAGCAGTGTACATGCAAAGCCGTAAATGGCATGCAAAGCCGTAAATGACATGCAAAGCCTTAAATGGCCTAGTTCCAGCATTTGGTTGTGGATGGCAATGGAACAGTACAAAATCTGGTGCACTCACACCCATTCCTCACCCTGTGTAAAAAAACAACAAACAAACCACCAGGCAGCTTCTGGAAATTAAAACCTTTTTCACCATCTTGAAGTTTGCTTTGTTTTATTGTTGATATGTTATTGGCATTTTAATCTTTGGTTTTAACTTGAATTCATTTATTCTTCTTGCCCTGTTGTAAGCCATGCTGAGCCCTGCTCACAGGGAAGGGCGGCCTAATAAATCTAATTTATAGAGAAATAAAAGGTCACTCTACTGTTCTATCATGAACTTTCAGATAGCCCAGATACTCTCTCTTAAATATACCAGCCGTGCAACATCAGGGCATTGTGTGCTGGACAAACCCAACATGATGGCTTCATTGAAGAACATGCACTTCATCCCATTTCAGCACATCTGCACACACTTTGGAGATTATTTCCAAGAGAAAGGAGATGGCTGCATTTGTATTGGGGCACAAATACACACCTTTGGCTTGGATGCAGCAGCACGTGAGAGGAGAATGAGCAGGAAGAGCATCTACGCACACTGCACTCCTGCTTTGCTCGCTGCTCCTGCTGCTCCTCCACTCTGACTTCTCTTTGGGTGCATTCACACGACACTAAAGAATGCATTTTGCATTTGGATTTTTATTATGTAAGAATAGCAAAAATCCAGTTGCAAAGCACATTATTTAGTGTAGTGTGAATGCAGCCTTTCTGTCCCTGTTGTGGCTGTGCACAAATATACAGGCAATGGTGATCCTGCCAGGATGCCCTGAGGCCCAGAACCTCTCTCCCCTTTCTCCTGACTTGCCCTTTCTCAGCTCAGCCATGTGATAGTGGTACATAACATGCACCTTGGTGGGAAAAGGGAGGGAATCCCTTCAGTGGAATAAACTTGGATGTGGCAAGCTACCCTGCGCCATTCTGAAAACAGAGTTTAGTTTTGCTCCCCCCCTTCATGAGTGGCACTGGAAGAAGCATCCACACAAACACAGGCCCCATGGCCACTTTGAACCAAAGCAAAGTAGGTTAAAATTTTGGTCTGGTTTAAAGGGGGAAGCCCCAAGTATGCCATCAGCCATGTTCCAAATGTGCATGATGGTAGTACAGACCTTCCCATTAAATGCAGCAATTTCCTGATCTCCATATGGGGGGGAAATTCCCATGTGGAATCAGCTTGCATTGACATACTCACAGGATTAAAATGCTGCTACAAGCTACTCTAGAATAGGCCAGTTGACATGAACCAAAGCACATTTTAAACTACCAGTTGTCAAAATTTTTCTGACAAATAATAATCTGTTCCATTGCCACTGTCTGTTCCTCAGTTTTCCTAGGTGATTCCTGTAGGGAGGAAATCAAGCTGCCCCATCTTCAAGGTTTGCTGCATGAGCAAGCAAGTGTGGAGGGTGGGCGCAAATTCACCAAAGATTGTGTTCCGAAGGGGGTAGCCATGTTGGCCTGAAGCAAAAGAATAAAGTTAGAATCCAGTGACACCTTTATATAGTCAAGGTGGTACTTGATGTGTATGCTGACTTCTGCATGTGTGCACATAAAAGCTCATACCTTGAACAAAACTTTTTTGGTCTTAAAGGTGCCACTGGACACTTTATTGTGTTGCAAAGACAGTGTTAATGTTTAGGACTGTAGTAGAAGCTCAAACAAATGGAAGCATTAGAGGCTGCACCAAACCAAAACCTTACGGTCCATTTATACTGCTTGGTACTCATCAGTGTAATGAGGTGTCAAGGAAAGCTTCCATTTTATTATCCCAGCAAGCAACTCACAACAGGCTTGTTCTTTCTGTGTGGAATTTTGCCTACAAATAAAGATTAAAGGGGGCACCTCTCCAATGGCTGCATTGTTGTTGTTATGGCCTCAACATGAGCGATTCCAAGGAATGCCACTCAGAGTCCAGTGCACAAGAAGAAAACTCGAAGGCCCGAAGGATTATCCCTGCTGGAACATGTTATGAAAGCAATTAACAGATCCATTTCCCCGCAGTCACAGTATTCCGTTCCACATTCCCTTCTATACTTTCCACATAAATTGGCTGTGGGGGTGGTGAGATGTTAGTTTAGGATTGAGAGAGTATATATGAGAGAGACAGAGGGAGAGAGAGATGTAACATAAGACAGGAATTTCTACACATGAGAGTTGGAGAATGGAACAAGAGCGTAGTCAAAACACTCATTAATGTAGACTTCGGCAGAGTTCATCTCGCCTTTATGCTGATGAAGAAATTTGGTGTATTTTTATGTTTGAGAAATCAGTGATGTTTAAAATACAGGTAAGATTTTAAAAAAAAAACTGAATGGGGCTATTTTGCTCCCAAAGAGTTTGAAATTAAAATAGAAAAAAACTTTGATTTGAAGAAGCGAGCTATGACTCAAGAACACTTGCACCCTGGAAATGTTTGTTGGTCTTTAAGGTGCTACTGCATTCAAATTTTGTTCTATACTACAGACTAACACGGCTACCCACCTGAAACTGCAATTAAACACTTTATTGTAAGTCTAAAAGAGTTACCCCTCTCCCCAACCTTTGCAGTGCATTTCCCCACCCAGCATTTCTGTTCTATTTTCACAAGCTAACAGTGGCATGTTCAGCCTCTCTCTAAATCAAAAGAGGCTCAGCTTGCTGTCACTCCGGGGCAAATCAAGAGGGAGTATGAATGAGCAAGTCTTCTGATTAGTACAAATCCCGTAGAGTCTCCAAACTATTGAGGGTGGTTAACCGCTGTGACAAGCAGCTATAGGACAGCAAGGACTTATGCATCGCTTATACATTTCCTAAAATATACAATTGCTTTCACACACACTAAATAATGCACTTTCAATCTACTACCGTTTTCGCACACAGCTAACCTCGCAGTCACAATCCTGTTCCCTCCGCGGCGTCCGGTCGGATTTCGCACCATCTGTGCCAGAGTTACAGGAAGTGCTGCAGCTTTTGCGTAGCAAACATAAACCGCTAAAACTAATACTGTTTTCTCACACAGCTTACCTCGCAGTCACAATCCTGTTCCCTCCGCAGCGTCCAGTTGGATTTCCCACCATCTGCGCTGGCGTTACAGGAAGTGCCGCAGCTTCTGCATAGCAAATGTAAACTGGGTTTTAGCGGTTTATGTTTGCTACGCAAATGCCGCAGCACTTCCTGTAACTCTGGCACAGATAGTGCGAAATCTGACTGGACGCTGTGGAGGGAATAGGATTGTGACTGCAAAGTTAGCTGTGTGCGAAAACGGTACCAGTTTACATTTGCTACGCAAAAGCCGCACTTCCTGTAACTCCGACGCAGATGGTGGGAAATCCGACTGGACGCTGCGGAGGGAACAGGATTGTGACTGCGAGGTAAACTGTGTGCGAAAACAGTCTACTTTCAGTGCACTTTGCAACTGGATTTTGCTATGTGAAATGGTAAAAACCACTTGCAAATGGTCACTGAAGCAGATTGAAACTGCATGATTTAGCATGTGAGAAAGCATCTATTGAATGTCCAAAAATCCAACTGGGAGGAAAAAGAGAAAGGACAGAGATGTGCCTGGACCAGGGCTGTAATCAGCTTTGCATGGTGTGTTGGAAGCAGTGCCACACTTCAGACAGCAGCAGGATGCTTATCATGTGTGAAAGGGGGGGATAGGTTCACTTTACCAGGGCCAGAGGTTCAGGGTAGCCCAGTCTACTGCTATTGGCATGGTCTGTTTATGGCATTTCAGGGGGGAAAGTTTGTTACCAGGACTCAGGAGACTGTATGTGATAGAACTGGGTCTTGAGTTAAACATTTTTATACTGGGTCCAATGAAATGGAGTCTGAGCCATGCTCAGCATGAATCCATGTCCAGTGTTTTCTGCAGGAACCATGCCAAGTGCACCCACATGTCTAAGCATCCATGTGTACATAGCTAATCTGACTAGGCTCAAAGAATATGCATGGGCATTTAAAGACATGAGAATGAAATCTACACTGAATGTGTTTGTTGCAGGAAACCCTACTGTGACTGCTGCATAAAGTGTGCAGACCTCAGATTAGAACGGAAAATAGGCCAAGCCCTGCAAATTTCAGACCAGTCATGTTCTACAAACATGCTAAACAGGGGTGGACTGGCCACGTAAACTACAGAGAAATGTTCAGGTGTGCTCCTGTCTCAGAAGGCTGCTGGTAGCTAAGAGCAAGCAGAGCCAATTAATTGCTGGGAGGGTTGGAAGGGGTGTGCAGTTAATACAGAACAATGGTCACATTCAACAGCCAGTTTCCTTATCACTACCCTTCCAGGAAGCCCCACCAAACAATGGGCACATCCACAAACCTATTGCCCTTTCACGACACCCCCTCCAGCCTAGAAATAGCAGCTCTCCAGCAGCGCTGGCCTCACTCAATGCACAGCAGCCAAGAAGGTCAGAGCGCCTGCTCCGGCTGCAACGCCACTGAGGATGTTCTCCACAGCCGAGAACGAAACATCTGGAAGAAAAACTTTCTCCAGTAGAACACGGCACTTGAGCCCGAAAGATTCTACAAACCCTAATGATGTTACCAGCCGTGAAAACCTGAAATCTTTGGTTGTATAGTTATTCTAAATAGGTTGTAGTTAACATTCATGAAAATTTCTGGCAATCCTCATTACTTTGTTCATTGGATAGAATAGATTATACTGTTTTTACAGTACTGTTCTCTAGTTTTTTTGTCTAGTCTTTTGCATTGCTTGTGTGTATTATGCTGAGTTTAATGCATTGTTCTTGAATTTTGTAATCCAGTTTTATTCCCAGATTGTTGTGTATTTTGTACAGGGGTGTGGCCTAATATGCAAATGAGTTCCTTCTGGGCTTTTTCTACAAAAAGCCCTGTGTGAAACAATGATAATGTCAGGGGTGTGGCCTAATATGCAAATGAGTTCCTGCTGGGCTCTTCCCCCCCCCCCCCCGGTTTTAACTGTGTAATCTGCTTTAAGCTTCAGCAAGGAAAGTAGACTATAAATCAAGCAAATAAATAAGTAAGTCGCAGAACATGTTTACTATGGATGGGTACAGACTGGGAAATCATGGTTCAGTTCACAAACCAAACCAGCTCAATTCCTGAACTGGTTCCCAAACCAAACCTGAACTAGTTTGAATGAAAAATGTTCCCAGTGGCCTAAACACTCCAAAATTGCAGGGGATCTCCAGCTGACTCTCTGCTACATGCCCACCAAGTTTTGTGAATATTGGACTTAGGGGTTCCGAATTACAGACCCCCAAACAAGTGTGTCCGGACAGTGCTTTTCAATTAGAGGTCATGCCCCGGTTCAGGAGTTTACAAAACAGACCCTGAGTGAGCTAGAGGCATCCACTTTCAGAGTACCACCTGGAGATGTCCCTCCATATGCCCAACATATGGAGAGATATTGTGCATGGAGAGGGAAGAAAGCAGGGGCAGAGCCAGGTTTTTAAAAGTAATGGGGCTTTTTAAAAAGTTGGGGGGCACCCTTCCCCATCCACTGTAGGACTTGCCGCTTCTCAGAAGCTTTCTGGAGTAGGGGCAAAAGCTGGAAGCTCTGAAAGTGGCCATGTTGAGGCAGCCATCCCTAAAACTTTAGAGTCAAGAAGGGACTACACCTTGCGTGCAAGTGGGGCGGGGGGCATTCTTCGATCTCCCTCTCCCCCACCCTGGCACTTTGCAGCCCAGCAGCTCCATCTGTCCCCCCTCCCTGGCCCATTCCACATGTCTTCCTCCACCCCTGGCTCCTCTGCCTTCCTCCTCTCTACCTGCTGCTTTTGCTGCTGCAGTGCACTGTGCCCTGCTCAGCTCTCCTGGCTCTGGCAACTGCTGCTGCTGCTTCGCCGGCTCAGCCATGGCAAAATAAAAAACAGGCTGTGCCCCAGATAGTCCCCTGAAAGTTGTGGAGCCCACCTGGAGGTTGGGGGCAATGTCCCCCACAGCCCCCCCTGTGGCTACAGGTCTGGGAGAAAGTGGGGTGTATGGAAGCAGCACAGAAAAGAAACTCCAGGCAGCAGAAACCCAGAAAGCAGAGGGATGGAGTGGGTGTTAGAGATGCAAAGGAAGGGGAGGACTCCAAAGCAACAACTGTGGCATAATTCAGACAGAAGACCCAGGAGTAGGGTTGCCAAGTCCAATTCAAGAAATATCTGGGGACTTTGGGGGGGGGGGAGCCAGGAGACATTAGGGGCGGAGCAGGGGCAAGGGTGTGACAAGCATAATTAAACTCCAAGGGAGTTCTGGCCATTACATTTAAAGGGACAGCACACCTTTTAAAATGCCTTCCTTCCATAGAAAATAATGAAGGATAGGGGCACCTTCTTTTGGGGCTCATAGAACTGGACCCCCTGGTCCAATCCTTTTGAAACTTGGGAGGTGTTTTGGGGAGAGGCACTAGATGCTATACTGAAAATTTGGCACCTCTACCTCAAAAACCAGCCCCCCCAGAGCCCCCGATACCCACAGATCAATTCCCCATCATTCCCTATGGGAATCGTTCATGGAGGTGCATAATGACTGTGGGGGCGGGGCTTCCCCCTCCGGCCAGCTGGCTGGGGGAGGGGGGAAGCCTGTAAAATGGGGGATCCCCCGCTGGGACCTGGGAATTGGGAAGCCTACCCAGGAGAAAGGGGAATATATTGGAGGAGAGGAGAAAGGAAGCCCCAGGCAGTGACTATGGAACAGTGCAGGGAGTAGAACCCCATAAAGTGGTAAGGTGGGTAATACAGATGCAGAGGAAGGAGGCAAGCCCAATCCAATGACTGTGGAACAACTGAGGGAGGATACCCAGGAAAGGGTTTTGGAGAAGAGTGGAAAGGGTACCCCAGGCAGCAGAACCCCAGAAATTGCTGTGTGCAGAGTGGGGGTGGGGTTAGAGATGCAGAGGAAGGAGGCAAAACCAAGGCAATAACTGTGGGATGATTCTGGCAGAAAACTCAGGGGAAAGCAGGGGAATTGAAATGGAGAAGAATGAGGGGACCCAAAGCAGTCACTCCATAGCGATCCAGGCACAGATAACCCAAGGAGAAGGGCTGAATAAAAAGCAATAATGACCACTGAATGAAAAGTATTAGCACCCTTTGCAGCTGAGAAACAAACAGGGAGCAAAAAGGAATTGCAGCACAGAAACCCAGGGGAAACAATTGCCCCAGCCCCCTGACAAACTAATACTGATGAGAAATCTTGTGCAGTGGTGTGTATTGTATCCAGGAGATCCAGCAATTCCCCTCCCCCCACCCCACCAGCAGTGCTATTTCACAAACATAAAAACACCCAGAACTCCCAAAGACCTGACATAAATAAAGACAATGTGCAAAGCTCCATTGCCTATATATACCCCCTCCCATTGTCAAGAGCGGAGACTGATCTCTGATTGGCAAGCAGCATTGAATGCCAAGCTTGGAATGGTCTGTATTGGTGTTTCCAGGCTGCAGAAGACCACCGCCACCAGCTTTTTCACAAGAAAGTTTCTGGGTGGGAATTCTGTGGTGAAAAGCTTGGATATGTCCATGCTGAGCACATGATTCCTGAGCCACGGCTCACGAGCCTCTAACTGGACAAAGTTTGGCCTGGGCTTCCGAGTCTGAGCTGGTTCATGCCCATCCCTAATGTTTACCTCATGTGTATTTTTAAAAATTTCTTTAATTCACTTCCAACTTGATTGATAGAAGGTGGTAAGAAAGGACAGTTTCCTGCTCTTCAACAGCCATTTGAATGGTAGACTGATTCTGTCAAAACTGCTTGTGAGGATGCTCCGTGACAACTGGATTAGAAAAACAGAAGAATATGTGGGAGTGGGTAAATCCTTGTTATAGAGCAACCCCTTATATTTTTACTCAGAAGTTTCAGTTTGCTCAATGTGGTTCACACTCAAGCCTTAGGACCATATCCTAACACCCTGTTCAGCCATATTTAAAGCTCTTCCTCTAGTTTAAGTGGCTCTTCCACCTGAGGAAACTTAAGCTGTAAGAAGCATTCAAAGTTTGCTGAGCAATGCAGTGTAGTAGGATGGATGCAACCAAAACAACACTTGTGGCATCTCAGGGCCAAGCTACAAGTGATGTTTGACATTCATGACTGGATCACCTGGCATGTCTTCTGGCCCTAAAGCGCAGCCACTGGGGCAGGACCCCTTAGTGTCACTTCCCTGTTCGAAACAGCCCTGCAACACTACATTAAGTTTTGGAAGAACAGTACCCATGTTGCCCCAGTCTTTTTTCCCCATGCCTGGGCACTCTGGAGGGGCAGCTTCAATCAGGGAAATGGTGCAGGGGAGGAAGAGTTGAACTTCCGTCCGCCAAAATTTAGACCTATACATGCCATATAGACCCACAGCTGCTGTTGGTCTACATGTTGGCAAATCCAACCATGAACCCCCAATGTTATGCATAGTTTGTCCCCTGAAGTCTAACAAATGTGTTTTGACATAAGCCTTTGTGTCCTAGAGCCCACTTCCTCAGTTGCATGAAGATAAATTGTATAAATGGCTGTCACTTTAATTGTACAAATTAAGGATGTTTGAACAGCCCCTTTGGATGACATCCTGATCTCCAGTCCCAATCAGGCAGCCATTTTTTCAATGATTAGTTCAGCTGCTTGTGACCTAGTCACATACTCCTTTCCATGCAGCATAGTGCAGCGTGACCAGCTTTCATGCATGCACACTGTCACACAACCCAATGCAGTTTTCTCCCTCTCCTCAGTATTTGTTTACTGCTTCACTCCACAGCCAAAACACAGTTAAATCTTTGATAACAGTTAAATCAATCATCAAGTCTGTAAACTGCTGGCAAACCAACACGCACACACCCTAACATTTGCTGTTCCTTTCTGTATTCCTCAGTGACAGTAATGGCTGCCAATCTGCCTGGATTGTGAGGATTTTCATATAATTTTGCAAATCTCCATGGAAGGTATAGCCCCCTCTGCAACCTGTTCTTTGAATCTTGAAAATAAAGTAAAATGTGCAGCTCACTGAAACACCCTACCCTGCCCCCAAACATTTTGAAATCAAGCATGCAGGCAAAAAAAAAAAAAATCACACAATCCATGTAACAGCGGATGAACCGTTTCAGACAAGCCTTTCCTTGCACGTTCACATTGGTCGTTTTCGCACTCACCTTAATCAGCAGCGACGACCCTCTTCACCGTGCAGGATCTGCGCGGATTTCGCACTAATTGCCGCGGAGCACCCAGAAGAGCCGGAAAGTCCCGGCGCTTTTGTGGCGCAAACGGAAACTGGTTTTGGGCAGTTTCCGTTTGCGCCGCAAAAGCACTGGGACTTTCCGGCTCTTCTGGGTGCTCCGCAGCAATTAGTGCGAAATCCGCGCAGATCCTGCGCGGTGAAGAGGGTCGTCGCTGCTGATTAAGGTGAGTGCGAAAACGACCATTGTGATCAAGGACAGCTCTGACTGACTACCTTCACACGCTCAAGCAATTAAAAGCTAGCAAGCACTGCAACTGCAAATCAGCCTGCAAGGCACTCAAGCCATTTGCTGCCATACTAACTAAAACCTGGAGAAAGGCTCACCATGATTGTGGCCATCAAACCAGTTATATTCAGCTGTCAGATTTAAACTGAGATTGGCAGTGTCCCTTGTGTAAATATATACCTGGCTTACAGATCACCGTCAGCACTCTGCCATAGAGTGATTTTACACATATGTCTCAGGGCCTACATAATGAAATGATGATTCTAATCTGCATTGGGCTCTGTTTTTAAACCAGGTTTGTTAGACCTATGATGGCATCCCAGTTCATAGGATCCTTAATTCTTCTAGGATTTGCTCTCTAGTTATATAGATAATTAATCCCATCAAGTTTCCTGCTATCATTTCTGAAAGTAAGGAAGATGAAATTCTCAGAGGCACTTTCTTGGTGAGGATGAGAACAGAGCCAAAGTGTTACACATTTCTGGGTTCAAAACCAGACAAGGTGAGATTTATCCATCGCATAAGCAAAGCCATTGCCTTTCCCAGCTACTTGGAACATCCTGAACCAATTCTCTTCCTGTCAAGGCAATATATAAACCAGCTCCATTGCCTGCTGGAATGAATAAAGATTCTGATTTTAAAAACTTTTTTTAAAGGTAAAAGAAAAGAAGTTGAGATTATAACTCTCCCACAAGAACCTCCTTGGAGAGCACAAAGGAGCAGGGTGGGGTTCATCAGCCTCACCTCCAACATCTGGTTGTGCTTAAAATTCATGTAGCTATTGGGGGAGGGTTTGACTTAAAAAAAAAAGCCTATCAGATGGATGAAGGAGAATGCCAGAGCTAGAGGCCCTGTAGGTAGAGAGAAGGACCCCCGAAGCAGCGGTGCTTGGGGAAGAAAATAATACAGCCACTACGAAGCTGGGTTGAAAAGAAGGGGGGAGGGAGATCCCAACAATGTATGTTAATTTCCCAGTAGAACATCATAGTTTGCAAGCTTGCAATGTAACAACACTTCTGGCAATTAAAGTTAATGCTTCATTGCTTGCCTTAAAATATGGTCGTTGACTTATTTGCAAGGAAACACCACACGGCCAGTTTCTGTGCCTTAAAGGCTGTGATCACACATGCTAAATAATGCACTTTCAATCCACTTCCAGTGCACTTTCCAACTGGACTTTACTGTGTGAACTGGCAGAATCCAGTTGGAAAGTGAACTGAAAGTGAATTGAAAGTACATTATTTACTGTGTGTTATTGCAGCCTTTAGTATTTTAATATGCAGGAATCACAGACTTTCACAACATGGAAAATATGATCAGCTAGTACTATTTCAATATCAAAGGGCCAGTAAATCATAGGATCAGTAAAATGTTGGCAACTCTTACAATGAAAGTGTGAGTTTAAATGAAATCCACTTAATGACTTCTGTCACTTGGTCACTCTTTGTTTCTAGTAACACACTCCCATCTCCTAGATGGTACATGAGTTCCAAAAATGTCTAATGTGACCAAATGAAAAGGGAGGTCATGAATTTTGGGACTGAAGAACCAAGAGATGTATTGCCTCTCACTTTGACCTTGTCAACTGTGATGCTACTGCAGGACAGGATGACTGGTGTCCCCACCAAACAATTGTCAAGTTTGGTTTTGTCAATTTTGTCAATTGTCGGTTTTGGTTTTATATCAGTAATTACTATTGCACTGTAGCCCAATAATATTGTAATTGTATACTGCCATGATGTACCAGTTCCTCTGAATTCTCAGATTCTGTAGTTCTGCAATGAAAAGGGCTACATGACAATGGTAGTCCATGTACCTTGCTCTTCAACCCCTGATGAACTCTACTTGTCCACCAATTCAGATGGGCTACTTTGTAATTGTGGCCAGAGAGATGAGTGTGGTTGGAAGTACGTAATCATTCTGGGCCCTCCACAGTGATGAGAAGATATAGCAAAATGGTGCTGAGTGCAGGGAACATCTGGAAGAGCATCCTGCAAATGCACAGCTCATTACTTATCTGTATGGGCCAAACCTACTAACTATTTGCATAGTGCACTGCTGACTGGGGCTTTTTTGGTAGCAGGAACTCCTTTGCATATTAGGCCACACAATCCTGATGTAGCCAATCCTCCAAGAGCTTACAGAGCTCTTAGTACAGGGCCTATTGTAAGCTCCAGGAGGATTGGCCACATCAGGGGTGTGTGGCCTAATATGTAAAGGGTTCCTGCTACAAAAATAAAGCCCTGCTGCTGACCAATTAGAAGCTGTGTGCATACAAATTGCTGACCCAGCTGTCCCAGGCCATAGCCGGTGGGGGGCACATGGGACTCTACCCCTTTGGGTTTTGCAGTACCCCCATCCCAACAGCAATCTGTTTGCTCTTGAGGTTTACCTGGAAGGTCCTCACCTTGGGCTGCTGTGATTTTTTTCTGGTAGAAGAGCATCAGGACAGCGCCAGCCTTCAGACACTTGAGCACCCAGCCCAGGTCCCCACCCCCACCCCGATGCCAGTTGCACCCTCCAGTCCCAACGGCTCATCCTTCAGAAAGCCATTGAGGCTGCCAGCCAACCTGGAGAGAGACATGGCCACCCCTTCTCCACTGCTGGCCCCTCCTTCTACCAACACCCGCCAATAAAAGCTTGGCAGATTCTCTCATTCTCAGTTACAACCCACCACACCACTTCACCAGCTACAGCTGGGTATTGGCAGCTCCAATATGAGCTGTCTACATTGTTGGCTTTCTACTTTAAACACAGAGTGTCTTGGATGACAAGGTTCCAGGCCTTTTTAAGGACAATTCTGATTGGGCCTAATACAATGAACTGAGGCTTCCATTTTGGCTTGCCCAAAGAGAACATTCCTTTCTTGAGAGGTTCAGGATTGCAAAGTTACTGGGGGGAGATGAGGCCTTGTCTTTGTTTTTGTAACTTCAGCAATTGGCTATTCTGTAGGAAGAGCTTTTTAAAAAAAACAAAACAAAACCACATGCACAGATCTCATCCATCAGAAACTCCAAGACTTGGGGGAAACTCTTGGAATCCTAGACTCAGTTTCCCCAGAATGTTCTCTGTCTTGCACCAAAGCAAACAACTGGATTTCTGGAGCAAAATAACTGTTCAGTCAAGAGGGTTTCAATTAAAGAAGTGTATCATAATTTTTGACTGAATGGCCTGCTTGGCTCATGCGTTTAACCTGGAGTGGTCTCTAAATACTAACAGGCAACTTTCCTGCATCAGGCCAGAGCCCAATGGGAACACAATGGAGTCTTGTTTCTGGTAACTCGAGAAGCCTTATTCCTGCCTCTTTAATTTTAGACCCCAACATGCTTGCATTCCTGAGCATTACAATGGCAGATATTTATACCCTGGAATGCAGGGCCCTGTGCTAATTTAACAGGCCTGCGGTAACCAGAAGCTGCTCTCTTCACTGGGCCGGAGCAGAGATAAATCTGGAGCTGGGCAAGGTTTTATGGGGCTTACAAATCCTGGCATTTGTCCTTTTCTTCTCCCTTCTATTTCTCATAAAAAGCTGAGCTGACAATCCCTGTAAATTCACTGGCCACCTGAATGGACAAGCCAGCTGCTGCTAATGAGAAATGTGAAATGGCAGCGAACCTCAGTGGAGGCAAAATTGGAAACGTTGCGGCATGACTGGACAGCCGAAGGCAAAAGAGAGAGAGAGAGATTCTCACAGAGGTGACATGAGGGTTTGCTTCACTTACACATCAACTCTTCTTTGTTGCCTCTTCAGAACAGAGATGGGAGTCCTGCTAATTGAACAGAGGAGACTGTGGTCATTGGCGTGTCATGACAGCAGTGAGAGCAGAAGAAACAGTTCTGCCTCAATATACTTTACTCTTTTCCAGCCATTTGTTCGCCAAAAAATGTCTGTAATTGTTAGCATTTTGCAGTATTATTTGTTCCAATCCATTGTCAGTTGCACCCAATCCCACATATTTAATAAATTTGAATTTTTTTAAAATAATTCTGGGGGATATAAAGTGTACATAACTTTGGTGATACAATGAGAAATAATCATCCTGCTTGAGGCTAGGGAGAAAACAAAGGCAAATTAAGAAACAAATGCTGGCTACAGACAATTAATTGCAAATTGGGAGCATGTATAAGAGGTATTGCTTCCTTTGTCCCATTGTCACCCTGATCAATAGGTTTTACAGGTTTTGAAACTATATGATACAAAATCTTAAAAGTTTGTTTACCAAATGCAAAAGATGGATGAGCTTCTACATTCCCTTCTCCAAATGACCTCCAGTTTTCTGAAAAGCTATCATCTGTAGGCCCATAGCCATGGCAGCCTGTGGGGGCACTATCCCCCTGACTTCCAGGCAGATTCCCCTGACTTCTAGGGTACCCTCTGGGGCGCAACCTGTCCCCCACCCCTTTTTTGCCAGTATAGGAAGATGGTAGCGGGGAAAAACTTTTAGACACTGTCAGATAGTGGGATATATGTTTTGGTTTTGGCCCCTTAATACAGGCCTTGAAGCACTTCCACATTACTTCTGCTTTCCATCCACTTGTAACTAGGCAAGTTGTTGAGAATGGAACCACGCGTACCACATTAAATGTGGCAGAAGTGGTAGGAATGCCCTTTTAACAATTTAAAACTGACTACACAGACAATGCCAGGGAACAGTGCAGAGGACATGCTCTGTATACAGAAATCCCAGTTCAGACCAACATTCTAGTTAAAAGGATCATGTAGGAGGTGATCTGACTTTTGGCTAAGACCCTGATGTGCCAGTGCCTTTCAGAGTAGCCAACACCGGCCCTGATAGACCAATGGTCTGAGTATAAGGCAGCTTCATCCAGGCACATACATTTTTTTTATCTCAAATCAGAATTTCTATAGATTTTTATTACAGAGGGCGCACACAGTCACCCCAGACCAGTTTTGCATCCTTCCTTCCTTCCTTCCTTCCTTCCTTCCTTCCTTCCTTCCTTCCTTCCTTCCTTCCTTCCTTCCTTCCTTCCTTCCTTCCTTCCATGAATCAATACGCATGTTCAACATTAACTTAAAAAAAAACTTGCTAAAGATAGCCTATCTGGAGGCAAGGAAAAAGACTGAAAGCTGATGCAGCATTTGATTTGCAGCATTTGTTTTGCAAAAATATCTGTGCTCAAGGCAAGTGGCAGACATGACATCCTGCTTTTACAATGAGGTCATCTGGAACCCTCTAGCTCTAGCTAAGATTAATTGAAAAGCAGCAGAATATGCCCTCTCCTGGATGTTACCAGCACTAGTGAAGGTAGAAATTGAGGTGAGTTTTGAGAAGAAGAGTTATGATGTCATTTGTGACATTGGACTCTGGCTGCATGCACAGTTTTATGAGCTTCATATAAACTGGACTTTTTGATTCAAGCTAATTACATGGTTTCACTAACTCCACACGCCTTCCTCCCCGTCTAGCAAGCAGCCACAATGAAGTTGATAGCAGAAAACCCAAATAGCTGTGAGAATCCTCAGCATGCCCACAACGTGCAGCATACTGCTGTGTTCTGGCACAGCTATGTTGTTGCAAAGTGGAAGAGAACAAATTACAGCTGGGTCCTCTAAAGAAACACAAAGGGGGTGGCCATGGTGAACATTTTAATGTGGCTCTCAGCCCTGCCACGTAATCATAGTCTGCTTCCAGTTAGAAATATTCTGGCTTCCATCTAGAGACTGATGATTGCTATGTGCACATTTGGATGTGGTTTCTTGATTAAAGCCTAATATCTATTAGCATGGAACTTCACCACCCACTGTTTTGGCAACCACTTTGGCAATCTGTGCCCATGTACATTTCTTGAAGATTCATGAATACCTCACAGCTTTTTTCCAGTAAGTACTGTACATAATTGTCTGAGTGTCTGGGTTCAGGCAGGCTGAGGCACCTTGGGCAAGTGACCATAAGCATAGTCCAAACACCATCCAGGGTCAAAGCACAGCTAGTCAAAAGTCCAAGCATCAAACCAAAGTGGCAAATCCAAAGAGCGCAGGCCAGGTCACAACTGCACAAGCACACAGATGTCTGAAACACAGCAGCCACACACAAGGGTTATGGAGAAGTTGCTTCCATACCAGCTCCCCCTTTTCTGGCTGCCTTTATCAGGAGTCATTCAGAGCCTGGTGCAACTCATCAACCTCCGGGTTGTATTCTGTCAAACCATGGGTGTGGTCACACGTCACATTAAAAGCGGGTGTGTAGCGCTCAAATTTGAACCGCTGACTATTGATTCGATGCAGGGTCGTTCAGACGAGCATCCAAGAATGCTACTCATTCTGTTTTTGAGCGATCAGACATCCAATACTATCACACTCTTTTTTTGGAGCAGGCGTGATCAGATGGTGATTTCTGGGAGGGGGGGGGTTCCATTGAACATGCGGCCAACTGTTTGGAGGTGGGAAATCAAACGTTGCTTCAGAGGCAGGGGGAAGGGGGAAAGTTTCCGGAATTAATGTTGCCGATTCAAACCAAGGAACTGCCAGGAATTACTTTCCTAGAAATTGGCAGTGACAATGATATCTAGAAATCCTCCACATTGAAAAAAAAGATTTTTTTTCCAATTCTGAATAGTGGGATAATGTCCCCCCCCCCTTTCTGATCCTGTGTTGATTGGAGAAGCAGAAGCGTCACCTCAGATTCCCGGATAATCTGGCAATGCGCATGTCTGCTGAGGCTTTTTTTTTTTTTTTAAAGGTAGGAGGGGCGGTAAACATTCCAAGGGGCAGTATCGCGCGTGAGTTGTCCAAACAGGAAAAAGCCGATCTTGTGCTGCTTTTTGAAAAAGGGCCGGACTTTCTGCACTGTCAAATTAATGTGGCACTGATCCGCAGCAAGTCGGAATGACCCTGGATGACGCTCGATTGCCAGATGTGGATGTGTGGACGAACATATTTAATCCATCAGCGAGATGGAGCTGTGTCACCACTAATGGTACGTGTGACCGCACCCCATGTTAATTTTATCTATAGGGTTTTTAGAATTTGAAAATGTATTTGTATTTCCCTTTTCCCTTTTATTGATTTTTATGAAATCTTAACTGATTGCATTATGGCAATATTGTTAACTGATTGTACTGACCATAACAACAAATACTACTACATGGACCTGCTGAGTCACCCAGGGATGGGTGCAAGTCATCAACAGCCGAATAGCCTACAGGGCTGTCAACCCTCAAACTGCAATGACTCCAGCTCACAGGCGGAGGTTGACCGGTGCTGAGCTGCCAACTGCGCACTGCTGCACCACTCCTGCGCTGCCCTCTAAGCCAGCCTTCTTTGATATTTCAAGGGCTCTGGTGACCCTGGGAGTGAGGCCAGTGGCTGCAGGGCCCCTGCTTCAGCTCCAGGACTGAGGACATGGCATACTGACTTCAGCCTGAGAGTCCCCATCTGCACCTGCCAGAGTCTCCTTCACCTTGTTTGGTGAGCCTTTCTGCAGCATCCAAGGGCTGGGGCCAGCTTCCTCCATCTCTTCTTCACCTGAGGATGTGCTGACAGGCAGACCCACAGCACTGAGCTTTAACTTGTTTGTTTTTATTTATGCCTGTATTCTGCCCTTGAAGGAGCTCAGAATAGCGATATCACATCGGAATACTTCTATGGAAAAGGGTTACCAACTCCAGGTTGGGCAATTCCTGGTGACTTGGGGGAGGAGACGGTGGGGGGGGGGCTCAACAAGGTATAATGCCAGACCATCCACCTTCCAAAGCAGCCACTTTCTCTGTGGGGACTGATCCCTGTAGGGTAGAGATCAGCAGTAATGTCAGGCGATTTCTAGGCCTCACCTGGAAGTTGGCAGGCCTGCTATGGAGTAAATTAGGCTGAAAGATAAATGACTTTCCTATTGCAGTTCTAGTGAGATTCTTCTACAACTGGGCAAGCATTTGAATCAACAATTTTGTGTTCTAGAGTTCAAGACATGAATATGAAATATTAATAGAAAACAAGACAAGGATCTGTGGAGACATGTGGATATGGGAAAATGTCATCCCTTCTTCTTTCCTTCTTGTCCTGCCTCTCCCATCCCCAATCCACCTACTCTCCTGGGCTTCTCCCCACAAACACACCCAATCATTTCCTCCCCCCGCCCCCCTTCTCCAACCTGCTCAATAGCCTAGTTCTTCTCACTCAACAATATTTCCATGATTTACTTTCTACCACTGATCCCTACTTTAAAAAAGAAAGAAATTTGCACAGCATTTTGGATTGCTAGGTAACCATGTTATGCTAGGCAACCAAATATGTTAAAAGGGAAGTCCCCTGTGCAAGCACCAGTTGTTTCCAACTCAGGGTTACATCGCATCATGACATTTTCACAGCAGACTTATTATGGGGTGGTTTGCCATTGCCTTCCCCAGTCATCTACACTTTACCCCCAAGCAAACTGGGTACTCATTTTATCAGCCTCGGAAGAATGGAAGGCTGAGTCAACCTTGAGCCAGCTATCTGAACCCAGCTTCCACCAGGATTGAACTCAGGTTGTGAGCAGAGCTTGGACTGCAATACCGAAGCTTACCACTCTGTGCTATGGGGCTCCTTGTACCCAATATGTTAGCCAGGCTTTTTTGCTTTGGGCTTTTCTTTTTTAAGCCCCAATAATTTTTTTTCAACTTTTGATATATTGGTTCTAACCTGGGGAGTTATCCCAGGTTGGGGAGGGGGTAAGCCAAAATGCCCTCAAAACTGAGATTGGGGAATTGTCAGGTGGCACTTGGCTTAATCAGGATCTTTTTACCTATGTATACAGGATTCCATGTCCAGAAATTAATGCTTAAATTTACCAAGGACTCTAATTAAGTGAAACAATTGAAATTTATTCCAGAAAAATATAGGCTTACATACAAGATAAAATATTCATAAAATCATTCATACAATCCTAAGAAAAATAGAGAGAGAGGCAACACATGGGTAGACAAACAGGGTAATAATTACCTATTATAGTCTTCAAGGAAGGCTCCAATGGCAATGAAAGAGGATGGGGGAAATGGGACCCTCAACTGTGGCCAGAATCGGAGCTGGATCTAGACAGTAGAACTGGGGTACTACTAGATGCACACATGTGGGGAGCTGTGTTACAGGTTATATAGTCTACCTTGAGCCCTTAGGGAATGGGAGGTACAGGGGTGGATGACAGGTGGTCAGCTGGTACATGACCTTAGAAAAGGGGAGGCTCTGCAGTGACCATAAGGGCTGGACTAGTGCAGTAGCCAATAGCCAGTTAATTGGCAACCCCTGATTGGACGCTCATAGCTAGCCAATTAGTGGACTTGGCCTTAGTTACCTGATTGGCTGCCCAAGTAGCAATGGGCCAAGGGGGTGGCTCCAGGATGACTGTTGGGGAAAAGAATGGGGGAAATTACTGGGTGGAGGTGTGCTTAAGACTATTAAACTTATCTAAAAAGGTGACAATAGATGGCCAAATTGCTACCTAAGGTAACACCCGGTTTATACAAAGGAACTTGGCTCTGGCTGAAGATGATCTTCCTCTTCTTCAGTCTTCTTCTTGGCACCAGTCTTTGCCTTGAGTTCCATTAGACAAAGGCTTAGGCCAGTTTGGTGTAGTGGTTAAGTGTGCGGACTCTTATCTGGAAGAACTGGGTTTGATTCCCCACTTCTCCACTAGCACCTGCTAGCATGGCCTTGAGTCAGCCATAGCTCTGGCAGAGGTTGTCCTTGAAAGGGCAGCTGCTGTGAGAGCCCTCTCCAGCCCCACCCACCTCACAGGGTGTCTGTTGTGGGGGAGGAAGGTAAAGGAGATTGTGAGCTGCTCTGAGACTCTTCGGAGTGGAGGGCGGGATATAAATCCAATATCTTCTTCTTCTTCTTCTTCTAGGCGGTCCGGCAGGATCCACGCCGAAGATAAGCTTGATGGCTCTTATGCAGAAGTTGAAGCAGCTGTTGGATACGTGAGTCTCTTGCTTTGCTGTAATGGAGTCAGGAAAACAAGATGGATTCTGGTGGTGTTAGCCTTTGGTTCATGGAAACAGGCTGGAAACTGTTTGCCTATACAGTTCATGGTGGCGTGGCTTCTTCCACTGCAGTGGCCAAGACGGGGCACACAAGGAGCAGCTGGATCCTCCTTCAGTAATCAGAGATGTAGAATGCTGCTGCAAAGCTGAGGCTTATAATATCCACATAAACTTTAGAAACTGTGGGCAAAGTCCACTTCTTAGAGCAGATGTGTGCGAGTCAAAACTCCAGGCACCCTGGCAACCATACTGGTGATCACGATGTCCATGTGTATGAAAAGCAGGGCTTTTTTCTTACAAGGGAGGGAACAGATCCTGCCTTGTGGCCTTTAACCCACACAGCAGTGCTACCCATTGCTCTTAGAAATGCATGTACAGAGAGCATTTTCATTACTCTGCCCTAACTACAATAAGATGTGATACAGGTAGTCCTTGGGGGCAGGAATTCCATGCTAAATATTAGACTTCATGATAAGGCTGAGTTCTGAAAACTTTCTTTGTTGGCTCTCAATACACCCCTAATAAAGTGTTAGTATCAGGTATGGCCCAAGAGAGATTTGGCTGTTCTCGACCAAGTCCAGGGCCTTCTCAGCCCTGGCCCCTGCCTGGTGGAACTCTCTGTCAGAGAACATCCATATCCTGCAGGATTTGTTACCCTTCCTTAGAGTCCATAAGGCAGAGATGTTCTGCCAGGCTTTTGGTTGAGGACAGCGATGGGACAATATCTGGCACTTTCAGGTTTCCCAGCACCACCCCCCTTGCCTACCCTCAGAAATGTGTGAATAGCCATCTGAAGTTTTAATTAAAATCTGTTTTTAATGGTATTTAAGTGAGACTGTTCATTGTTTTAGTGTTTTATTCTATTGTAAACCACCCTGCGCCCTACATGCAGGGAAGCATAGCCTAGAACCCTAAACAATAAACAAATAAATATCTTAACCACAGGCTGCCATGCTCCACCTTTGTGTCCCAGGGCACAGACCGTAGAGATAGAGTGGTTGTCCTTCACACAGTGATATGATGCAGCAGGCAAAATCTGCATGACCAGTGACCACTGCGATTATTCCATCACTGGTAAAATACTGGTCAAAAGTTGGAGAAACTGCCGCAGTACTGATGCTGAGTTTAGCAGTTTGTTTTTGTTACAACAGTTGGTGGGTGTAGAACTAGTATGGAGAATCCTTCACCAAGGTACTCCAAATGTCCACTTGTTTAATTCTAGCATTCTTTTACTTGCAGAATGTGAGTGTTCAAAAACTAGTCTCGGTCTCCAGAAGTGATCAGCAGGAGCAGTATTAACAGCATGGAACCCAGTCTGGTCAAAAGCGAATGACAGCTGGCTACATTGGAGTAATAAAGTGATTTTTCTCTTTGGGTCCCCATTTGACCAGTTCCGGCAGCCACCAGGAAAAGCGAGATTCAGCCAGCTGAAGCTAGGAGGCAGCAACCCGCAGCACAAACTCCATAAATTATCTCCGTTGCAGGGCCACAGTTGTATATAACCCACGTGCGAATGATGGGAAGCCATTCAGGCGCCTGCAAAGAGGTTCAAACTTTTGCTGAGTGCGGGGCAGGCAGCTAATTGAGAGAGGAGCAGCATTAGCAGATAAGGGAAAGGGTCAAAGCCGCAAAAGCTAAATCCTTGACCTGTTATTTAAGAGGTCAGGTAGAGTTCAATAGACTACTCCGGGCCAATTCACTCAATTAAAATATTAAAAGTCCAAGTCAGAAGCCCAGAGATGGGAGCTAAATCTTGCTTCTCCACAACAGGGTGTGGGGAGGGAGCTAGGGATTATGAGAGCATTCCTGCCAGGCAGAAAGAGAAGGGGTGGGGGGAGAGCCTACAAGCTTTGCAAGGGAGTGGGTAGGAGGAGATGGAGTGGGTGGGATTTCAGCTAGCGTTAACTGTAAAAGCAGAACTCGGTGTGGATGTACCATCACCAGGAGATAACGTTCATTGGCATTTCAAATGAAGAGGACCGAATATTGTCCACTCTCAGCAGGATTTACTGTTGCACATCATATTGTGTGTTTTGGACAGTCAGTATTTTCATCCAGAAAGTAGAGGTCTCTAGACAGAACTGACACATGCCAGCATTTTCTCAGTGCTTCTCCTACTATTGCTGTGCACCTTCTGCAAAAGATGCACAGCAATAGTAGGAGAAGCTTGTGTTGGGCTTGTGAATCTATAGATGACCATGCAGTCATACTCCAGCTTTCCTGAACCTTACATTTTCTGCATGATTTCAGTCTTAGTTTATATGTCGTTTCTATGTAGGTTCATAATAACTGAATAAAATTGCTGTGTTATATGGTTCTGATATAAAGTGTACATAACAAGAGACCCATAACCAGACCCCATCCCACCCTGTATGCTGCTTCTTTACTCCAAATTACCCTTTCCCAATGATGGAAAAGCAGCTGTCAGGCTTTTGCTATGTGTGTATGTGTGTGGGCGCGCGCACACACATACACACCACAGCCCTTCATTGCTAGCCTGTTTGGTTCCGGTAAGCACTCCCTCTCTTTCCCTAACAGGTCCCTATCCCAACATTAACTTTTCCTGATATATTTTTATAATCCTTTCTTTCTTTGTTCTCTACATTCTTTTTCCAGAAAAGTAAACTCGGTTTTTCAAAAGGAAAGGTGCCAGTGCCAATACAATGCCAGCAGTGATTTTAGCAAACTCAAAAAAACTGGGCTAGAATTTGAAATTATTTGCTAACCATTCAAGGGACTGCTCTATGTATTACAGCCCAAACTATTATTAAAAACTGATATTATAAATCAAGGGGAAAGAAAGGGGTTTTTTAATGTAACCAAAAATAAACACAGTGGCATGTAAGTTTGTTTATAGGATACTGATTACAAAAGCTAAGTTTTACTGGGGGGAGCTGAAAAAGGCTTTCAGTTTCAAATATGGCAAATACAGAAAAGTACCGTTTTCGCACACGGTTTACCTCGCAGTCACAATCCTGTTCCCTCTGCAGCGTCTGGTCAAATTTCCCACCATCTGCGCCAAAGTTACAGGAAGTGCCGCAGCTTTTACGTAGCAAACGTAAACCGCTAAAACCCAGTTTACGTTTGCTACGCAAAAGCCGAGGCACTTCCTGTAACTCCGACGCAGATGGTGGGAAATCCGACAGATGCTGCGGAGGGAACAGGATTGTGACTGTGAGGTAAGCTGTGTGCGAAAATGGTAAATGTGTTAGGGAAATGTCACAAAATATTATGCTGGAGTTGTTACTTAGAAGGCAAAATTTGGAAAATATACATGCTATTTGCAGATAGTCTGAGTCTGAAATTTCATAAAATAAAATGGAAATTTAAAAGAGATCATTTATGTCTCCATACAAAATTAAGGCTTCATAACTGGGAGGGAGGGGTTGAATGTGGGTGGCAAGGGACACATTTTGTCACTGACTTTGCAGTTTGGGGCACAAAAAATGATATTCTGAGACATTTTCATGCTTTGATTTTGACCTTTTAAATATGCAAAATTAATTACACTTGAATAGAAGCTGTCTTTTATTTTTAAGTCTGACTAGAATATCTGTGTAGTTGAGGGAAGGGTGCTGCGCTGGACACGAGACTGAAACCTGGGAGTCTTGTGTTCAGAGGTCTCCCCAGCCACAGACCCAGGGGATGACCATGCCATTCCTGGGAGGCCATCTGTAAAATGGGAATGACAGCAACAGAGGCTTAATGTCAGGATATGCAAGAGAAACGTGGTAACACACCTGGCAAAATCAAAATGTGATTTGAAATAATAATAAAAGTGCCTGCAATCCTAATACAATATTTACAGAATTTAGAACATCCCTTCACATTCTGGCCAACATTACTGAATTTACATGTGCTCACCCCTGGCTTTGAGTCTCATAAGGAAAAACACTCTTGGGACAGCACCTAGTCAATAACACAGCAAAACAGAATTGCTCAGAAGGGCATTCTTGTAGAGGGAGCAAAAATGTGATTTAATTAGGGTTGCCTGGTGGGAGACCCCCCCCCCCACTCCCATTTTCTCAGCCAGCAAGAGAAAAAGAAACTAAAATAATTTCCATCAGCCTGATGACATGTCATTTGCAGTGAAAACCCAGAACTGACTTTTATCTCTCTAGGAATCATTTGAAACTCTATGGTAGTGATGGAACACCATCACACTGGCAATCCCCCTCCATGTCCACACCTCCTCAGACCCCCATTGGTTAGAGTTGCTGGATGCCACTGGCTGGCAACCCCAGGTGTAATGGATCAGCTCAGGAGGATTAGGCATAAAGTTTTTCCTACACTGATTATCTTGTTGTCTTCAGTAGATATGGTTGCATGCATGGTTCTTCTTTATTTTCCAACTGTTTTACAATGCCAGCCCCACTGCATATATGACCGTAGGCCCTGTAAGAGCTTGTAGTTCCACCCCCTGGGGGTGCTCCATTTGCCAGGAACCTCTGCCCTCAAGCTCATTGTATAGCCATCCAAATAACACTTCCTGATCCTGTGAGGAAACACTCTACAACTGCTCCAGCTAAGGCTGCTGCTGCATAAGGCCTTCATCCTGCAAGGCAAGGGGTCCCAGCAGCCCCATAGCCAGGATTTGAAGAATTGGGGGGCCCTGATGTTTTTCAGGGGGCACATAGTGGCCCCAACCTCCATGGCCTTCTCTCCTACCACCGCTGAGGAGGAAAGCTGCCAGCTCACTGCCATACAGCCTCCCCACTCCCCACAGCTGCTCCAAGGTGATCCCTTTCCATCCCTCTTCCAGCAGCTCTGGTGGGAAGCCACTCAGAGGTTTAGATACGTGCTGCACGGTCTCCTGCCCTTACCTGTAACATGAGCCAGCTAGGCAAGCACGGCGGGACAAGTGGTGTGGGGGGGGAGGGAGGCACCACGAAGTCGCAGCTGACTTCTGGAGCTACAAGACCTCCGATTTGGATTTCTTCCTGTTGGAGGGCAAGCCGAGATTGCCCAAGCGCAGCTCCCACCCTTGCTCGGGTGGCCAGCGAGACCAGCCCAGAAAACCCCTGCAGGCGAACATCACCTCTCCACTGATCCCCAGCCCCAGACTGAAGCTGGGATCTCCACTTCTGTGCCCCAGCCTACCCTACCCTACCTGCAATGGAGCCATCCGCCCCCTACCTTCGCCACCCCACTTGAGGGCCACAATGGCCTCTTCTTGCAGTCGCCCTCTAGTCCAACGTCAGCCCGACGTGAAGCTTAACTTTCAGTCCTGGGCGCTGAAAGTGGCCTGTTGTTTCTGCTTGCTGAGAGGGTCAGAGATTTCTTCCAGCCCCAAAGCAAGCAGAAGCAACACGGAGCTTAACTTTCAGTCCTGGGCACTGAAAATGCACAGTTGTTTCTGCTTGCTGGGGGGGTCAGAGATTTCTTCCAGCCCCTAAGCAAGTAGAAGCAACACGGAGCTTAACTTTCAGTCCTGGGCCCTGAAAGTGCTCCGTTGTTTCTCCTTGCTGAGGGGTCAGAGATTTCTTCCAGCCCCTAAGCAAGCAGAAGCAACAGGGAGCTTAACTTTCAGTCCTGGGCACTGAAAGTGCCCCCTTGTTTCTGCTTGCTGAGGGGTCAGAGATTTCTTCCAGCCCCTCAGCAAGCAGAAGCAACAGGGAGCATAACTTTCAGTCCTGGGCACTGAAAGTGCCCCCTTGTTTCTGCTTGCTGAGGGGTCAGAGATTTCTTCCAGCCCCTCAGCAAGCAGAAGCAACAGGGAGCATAACTTTCAGTCCTGGGCACTGAAAGTGCCCCCTTGTTTCTGCTTGCTGAGGGGTCAGAGATTTCTTCCAGCCCCTCAGCAAGCAGAAGCAACAGGGAGCATAACTTTCAGTCCTGGGCACTGAAAGTGCCCCCTTGTTTCTGCTTGCTGAGGGGTCAGAAAATTCTTCCAGCCCCTAAGCAAGCAGAAGCAACGGTGTATGATCACGTCCCCTAAGCAAGCAGAAGCAACGGTGTATGATGACGGCAGAATGGAGAAGGATGCAGCCAAAGCACTGGAGGCTGGTTAGGGGCCCCAAGTCAGGGGGCCCTGCCTAGCAATCAGGGGGCTCTGCCCCCACAGGCCTCCTTGTAGCTACAGGCCTGGGTCCCAGGGCTGCTTGCCCAGCTGATCACCAGAACATCAGGCACCCCTGACAGCCAGGATGGAGGGTGTACCATGGCAATGTATGGGGACTGCAGCCAGTGTCCCTTCCCTCCCATCACAGGCAATTATCTTGCATACACTTCCTTGGGGGTATGCCCACATTGCATGAGAGGGACATGGTGAGGATGGCCCTCACTTGGATTGCCTTACATACACTCTGCTGGCTTTGATTTTGGGGGCCAGCATTGTCAGAGCAGTGCCTGGGGTCATGCAAGGGGAGTGGGAGAGTCAACTGCAGGTTCCCAGACTAGGGCAGCTATTATCCTCTGTGAATTTTTCCACTGCAGACTATTGCTGGCATTGGCTGTATGCTCCTAATATTAGGGACTAAGGTTAGATTAGGCATTCTACTTGTCTTCCAGCAATCTAGTTCTTCAGTGGGCATCCTTTATGAGTTGGTGAGACACTGTCAAATGTGGTGCTAGGGACTCTTAATCATTCTGGAGTCTCATACCAATGATATTTTGTTGGGACAGGCCCAGAATTTTATAACTCCTTTGACTGCCTTGGGTGTGTTTCTGGATGCCTCGTTATCAGTAAGGGCCAGAGCATAAATGTGGCTAGACTGCCATTTTTTTTTCTGCTACACTAGGTCAGGCAACTGGCCCCCTTCCTGTCTCACCTTATGCAGTGCTACCTTTGAGGCTGACTCAGAAACTACATCTGGTCCAGAATGCAGCAGCATGGGTTCTTACTGGAACTGAACGCAGGCCCAAAGCCAGAAAATTTTGGTTGGAGGGGCCCCCGAGGTAAGAAATTTGGTGTGGGGGGCTGTGGGGCCAGATGGCCCCATTTGCGTGGAGGGCTTCTCTTGAGGAGCCCTTCATGCAAATTCCATCCCTGCTGGGCATTACCATGATGCAGGAAAGGCCAGCGGGTCCAGATGGCCCCATTTGCAGTGAAGGCTCCTCTTGAGGAGCCCTCTGTGCAAATGCCACCCCCACTGAGCAGCAGCAGTCCTGGAGGCCCTCCAACACAGGGGCCATACAGGGGGAAGGGGGTTTTTAATAGAGAGACCATGCCCCCCTACCTCCCACTTTGGCTATGGGTCTGACCATATGAACAGTGCTCATCCAACCGGTGCTACACCAGCTCCACAGACTCCAGCTGGCTTCCTGGATCAGGTTCTGATACTAACCTTCAAGGCTCTAAACAGTCTGGAACCAATGTATCTACAGGACTGCCTCTCCTGGTATATCTGCTGAAGAGCATTATGCTCCAAAAAGAACTTATTGTTGATCCCTGGCCTGGAAAATATTAGGCTGTCCTCAACTAGAGCCAAAGCTTTTTCAGCCCTGGCTCTGACCTGGTGGAACTCTCTGCTAAACTACATTTGTGCCTTGCGGGACCTAATGCAATTCCACAGGGTTTGTAAGGCAGAGATATTCTGCCAGGTCCACAGTTGGGGACAGCAACAGCTCCCATCTTGCTGGCACCTTGGTTTTCTCTCCTTCTCACCATGTGGAACCATGATCTGACCACTATCTATTTTAATACCCCACATGAGAGGGGGCTTGGTTAAAATAATCCACTCACAAGGCTCATGAATCCTACTGGATTCCAGAATGCCTTGGGGGCCACGTTCTGTTGAGGTCATAGCAGAAACGTGGAACAAGAAGAATGCTGAAGCTATTGACAAGGTTGTCCATTGTCAACCTCTCCTGTCTTTGGATGAAACCTAGCCCCCTGGTTTACCACAGAGATAGATGATCTGAAAAGGGTTGGGAGATATCTACAACATCGCTGGCAGAGAAATTGGTCTGAATCTGACAGATCACACTATACACCTCATTGTTAAAACCAATGAAACAATAATGACAGCAGCAAAGAAACATTTCTTCTCTACTATTATAGCATCAGCTAGTTCACATTCAGCCCAAAGTTCAACATACTGCTGCATTTGCTGATGCCTATATCTGAGCCTCTAATGTCCTGGAACCAGACAATTGCCAAGTTTTTTACCGAGTGATAAAATATTGAGAATACTCTTTAGTCTGGGTGTCAATTATAACATAGGTATGCTAGAAGAAAGACCTAACACACCACAGGGGCTATTTATGGATTATTTTGACTCATTTTCTTAAGCAGATGTGGACAAAATCCTGGGATCTGTGAAGGGCACTACTTGTACCCCGGATCCTTGCTCATCCTGGCTGTTAAAATCATGTAAGGACCACATCAACAAACCTTTAGCATCTATTATAAATCAGTCACTAACTCAGGACACCTTCCCTCAACCACTGAAAGAGGCAGTTATGCATCCACTACTTTAAAAAAAATCCCTACAGAAAAATGAAGTAGCCAATTATTACCTAGTTTCTAATGTACCCTTTTTGGGGAAAGTGAGAGAGGAGTGATGGACCAATTCCAGGTTTCCTTGGATAACTCATAAATCTAGACCCTTTTCAGTCTGTTTTCAGGCCAGGCTATGGGACAGAGATGGCTCTGCTAGCTGTAGTTGATGACCTCCACTGAGAGTAGACAAAGCCTAAGCCTCTCTGTTGCTCTTATTGGATTTATCTGCAGCCTTTAATACAGGAGATCATGCCATCCTGTTGAGGCAACTGGAGGGAGAATTAGGTTTCAGGATATCCATTGAACCAATTCTAATCATTCCTCATGGATCAGATTCTCTTTCAATTTCTTCAATGTCAACCTTAAAGTTGTGTAATTCTCTAGTAGTAATTGCTTTTGCCTTCTGGATTTTCAACTGTAATCCTGCTTTGGCACTTTCTGCTTTAATCTAGTCTTTTCAAGTCTTCACTCTTTTCTGCTAGTAATGTGGCATCATCTGCATATCTCAAACAGTTACTATTCTTCCTCACTCCACCTTCATCTAAAACTAATCCAGCTTTCCTTATGATATGTTCTGTGTATAAAACTGTATGAAATGATTTTTTAATGATTTTATTGCGATTCTGTTTTTAATACTATGTTGTTTTAACTGCTATCAGCCACCCTGAGTCCATCAGGGGAAGGCAGGATACAAATATAATAAAATAAATAAACAAATAGAAATAGAAGAAACATCTTTGCCAAATGGAAATCATTCTGTTTCTCCATGGGCTGTCCTAACAGTAGCCTCTTGCTCAGAGTACAAGCTGTGCATCAGAACCAGGGCTTATTTTTGTAGAAAATGCCCAGCAGGAACTTATTTGCATATTAGATCTCACCTCCTGACATTACCATTGTTTTGCACAGGGCTTTTTTTGTAGAAGAAGCCCAGCAAGTTGCATATTAGGCCACTCCCCCTGACACCAAGCCAACCAGAGCTGTGTCCCTGTATGTTCCTGCTCAAAAGAAAGCCTTGATCAGAACAATCAGAAGTTGTAGCACATGTAGTCCATCTGCCCAGTGGGGCAAATAATGGCTCTTTGGGACCTTTTCAGGTTGGGAAAATGGCGTGGGGAGGAAGACTTAAGCACCCTCTCCTCATATGCCACAGTCCCAGTCCAAACCGAGCTCACATGTTCCTGGGAAATGAGCTCCCAGCATAGAACTCTCAGACCACATCTGTCACAGCTGCATGGACTCTGAATGTGTGAATCAGCCCTCAGAGTCTCAGTGAATCCTAATACGCAAAGAGCTGACAGTATTCCAGTGGCTTTGTTTTCAACACGGGTCATTTCTAACCCTCCCTCCCCTGCACAGCAGGGCTCAGGGTGGGATACAACAATAAATATATACAACAGATTTTGAACAATTAAAACATCAATTACATAATATTAAAGCTTATACAGAGCATCAGATGATGCAACTCACAAAATGGCAATCAGCCATGAGATGTCTAAGCCTGGGGAAGGGGCGTTTAAAATAGCATGTGGAATTTTCAAATGTTGACAGTTTATGCAGAGATAGGATTACTGTTTCCCAAAACATGATTCTCCCCTTTGAAATTCACCCCTTTAAAAACTGAGATCTTCAGGCCATGTTTGGTACTAGAAAGGGATCTTCACAGCAGCATGAATTGCTTCTTTCTATAATGTATAATCTCGCTTCCTTTTTCCCTTCCCCCATTAAAGAAGGCCATCCTGTTACCACCCAACCATGCCTCTTCATTCCCACTGCTCCCACCCCCCTCTCCATTAAACTGAGTTAGATTAATTGCTGACACATCTATATTCACCCATGTCCCCTCTCCTTTTGATTACCCCCTGACAAAGATTAATTGAAGGTGCTGTAGGAGGTGAAAAGGCTGGCTGGGTATCTGCGTGTGCATGTGCTTGCACATAGGCACATTAGGGTGTATTTAAGGAATTTTTGTTTGGGTATTTGGCAGTTGCTATGCATGTGGTGAAGTAAAAGAAATCTAATGTCCTGGATGCCATGTTTGGGAGATTGCTTTGGTTACGTGAAGCCTGTTCTTGTCCACTGTATAGGGGCTATGATCAAACTCTGATATTATCATAGTTACAGTCAAACTAATACAAGTGTTTGTCATATGAGAAGGAGTCCCAGATCAAGCATTTGTACAACATGTCTTTGTGCTTCCACCAAAGTAAGTCTTTCTACTTCTTCAACCTCAAAATTTCAACTCAGACTCAGGCTGTGTAAAACATCACTCAGAAACACCATGTTTGGACAGCAACAAATGGAAGGGTTCTTCCTTTTCTTTTCATACCATTTCATGTGCCTTGACTCCCCCCACCTTCCTTGAGGCTGGGACCAATTCTCAGAGAGCCAGTTTGGTGTAGTGGTTAAGTGTGCAGACTCTTATCTGGGAGAACAAGGTTTGATTCCCCATTCCTTCTCCACTTGCAGCTGCTGAAATGGCCTTGGGTCAGCCTTAGTTCTTGCAGAACTGTCTTTAAAAAGGCAGCTTCTGTGAGAGCTCTCTCAGTCCAGCTAGCTCACAAAGTGTTGTGGGGGAGGAAGGTAAAGGCGATTGTAAGCCACTCTGAGACTCTGAGATTCAGTTTCTTCTTCTACTACTACTACTACTACTACTACTACTACTTCTCCTTCTAGTTTGGTGTGGGGGGTTGTATTTTCTGTACGTGCATGTGAGTGTGTGCATGCGCCTGAAGAAGAAGAAGAAGATATTGGATTTATATCCCGCCCTCCACTCCGAAGAGTCTCAGAGCGGCTCACAATCTCCTTTACCTTCCTCCCCCACAACAAACACCCTGTGAGGTGGGTGGGGCTGGAGAGGGCTCTCCCAGCAGCTGCCCTTTCAAGGACAACCTCTGCCAGAGCTATGGCTGACCCAAGGCCATGCTAGCAGGTGCAAGTGGAGGAGTGGGGAATCAAACCTGGTTCTCCCAGATAAGAGTCCACACACTTAACCACTACACCAAACTGGCTCTCCTGGAAGTCATGCCTTCCTCTAGTGACTGACCCCTACTGGGGGCCTGGAGGATTTTTAGAGATGTCTGAATAAAGCCTATCCCTGTTTGCCTGACTGCTGGAATTTCAAAGAGTTCTCCCATCCAAACGCTTGCCAGAGTTGACACTGCTTATCTAAGAACTGATGAGATTGGGATTGCCTGTTTTTTTGTGCACCTTCTGATGGTGTGTCCAAGGTATCCCTAAGCCTGTTTTCATGACTATTGAATGCCCCTTTAACCCACTTAATCTCAGTCACAATAACAATCCACAAGAGGGCATATGAATAAATGCTAGCACACAGAATATTTAAGGAGGAAAATCAGCATAAATAACTTCTTATTTAGCATTTACAAAAATTATATCCCGCCTTTCTGCCCTTACAAGGGTCACCAAGGTGGCTAACACTTTCAAACATATATGATAAAATTGCATTATAAAACCATTAAAATAACCCCCCTCCCAGACATACCTCATTAAAACAACTTTTAAAACTGAGTTAAAATACATATAGAACAGTTAAAATACCTAGAAAACATAAAATATTGGTTAGGAAGGCAGGACCACCCCAAATGAAACAAAAAAAGTCTTCACCTGCTGGCAGAAGAGGGTAGCAGAAGGGGACAGCAGAAGCAGAGTTCCAGAGTTGGGGACAGAATTCCAGAGCTTTAGTGTCATGACTGAGAAGGCACTCTCCTGGATTGCCACCTGCTTAATCTCAGAAGGCAGGAGCACCCAAAACAGGACCTTCAAAAATGACCTTTATGGTTGGGCAGGTTCATATGAAGGGATGGGCATGAACTGGGAAAATGTGCTTGAACTGCTTGAAAGTTCATGGAAAGTTGACCTGCCACAAACTTCACAAAAAACAAACTGGCAAAATTCATCACAAACTTTATTAGAACATAAAAACATAAGAGAAGCCATTTTGGATTAGGCCAATGGTCCATCCAGTCCAACACTCTGTGTCACACAGTGGCCTATATATATATATATATATATATATATATATATATATATATATATATATATATATATATATATATATATATATATATATATATATATATATATATTGGATTCACTGCCACAGGAGGTGGTGGAGGCTACAAGCATAGCCAGCTTCAAGAGGGGGTTAGATATAAATATGGAACCATCAGTGGCTATATATATAGCCTCCTGTGGCAGTGAATCCAATATGTTAATCACCCTTTGGGTGAAGAAGTACTTCCTTCTATCCGTTTTAACCTGACTGCTCAGCAATTGCATTGACTGCCCATGTGTTCTTGTATTGTGAGAAAGGGAGAAAAGTACTTCTTTCTCTACTTTCTCCATCTCATGCATAATCTTGTAAACCTCTATCATGTCACGCCGCAGTCGATGTTTCTCCAAGCTAAAGTGCCCCAAGTGTTTTAACCTTTCTTCATAGAGAAAGTGTTCCAAAACTTTAATCATTCTAGTTGCCCTTTTCTGGACTTTTTCCAATGCTAGAATATCCTTTTTTGAGGTGCAGTGACCAGAATTGTACACAGTATTCCAAATGAGACCACACCATCGATTTATACAGGGGCAATATGATACTGGCTGATTTGTTTTCAGTTCCCTTCCTAATAATTCCCAGCATGGTGTTGGCCTTTTTTATTGCAATCGCACACTGTCTTGACATTTTCAGTGAGTTATCTACTGCGACCCCAAGATATCTCTCTTGGTCAGTCTCTGCCAGTTCACACCCCATCAACTTGTATTTGTAGCTGGGATTCTTGGCCCCAATGTGCATTACTTTGCACTTGGCCACATTGAACCTCATCTGCCACATTGATGCCCACTCACCCAGCCTCAACAGATCCCTTTGGAGTGCCTCACAATCCTCTCTGGTTTTCACCACCCTGAACAATTTAGTGTCATCTGCAAACTTGGCCACTTCACTGCTTACTCCCAACTCCAAATCATTTATGAACAAGTTAGAGCATGGGTCCCAGTACTGAGCCCACCCCACTGCTTACCGTCCTCCACTGAGAAGACTGCCCATTTATACTCACTCTGCTTCCTATTAATTAGCCAGTTTTTGATCCACAAGTGGACCTGTCCTTTTACTCCATGACTCTCGAGTTTACTAAGGAGCCTTTGATGAGGAACTTTATCAAAAGCTTTCTGGAAATCAAGGTAAACAACATCTATTGGGTCTCCTTTGTCCACATGTTTGTTCACCCCCTCAAAGAACTATAACAGGTTAGTGAGGCCTCTTTCCAGCTGCCTCTGAAGTGAGAGAAGGCCAGGCCGAGCATTCGTGCAAAGTGCGCATGGCCTGATGACATCATTTTTGGTGACATCGGGCCACGTGCGCAGAGAAGACTCTTTGGGGGCAGGGGGCGGGGTTTGGCCTGGGGCACCAGAACCCCTAGCACCGGGCCTGGTAATAAGCATATTGTGAGACTATGAGAAATCTAGCAATAGTTGTTCTTCATAGAAAGGTATATGGGAGCACACTCCAAAAGCATTTAAAAATACTGGTAGGGAGGTAAAACTTCAGATGTTAACAATGTCATTTGTTGGTTGGCCTTTAAACGCTGTTCTGGTCACATATTACAGAGGAAGATGTTATCAAACCACTTTTCAGGTGATCATGCCATTACTGTTCTTTTGACTGAAATATTCTGGTAAGATTGCAGAGAATCTCTGCATTTCCAGGTACACAGTGGTAAAATCAGGCGCCCATGGGCAGCTAAGAGACTAGCTGGGAAATACTGCTAGGTTACTGACATTTGCATGCTTATAAATATTTTCAAATTTCCTTTGAACACATGTATATTTCAGTTCTAAATTGTAAAGTCCATACCATTCAGCTGAGGCCATGGGTCCAATAAAGCTTATACTCCATTTTGTTATGATTACATTCCTTTCAATCTATTCACTATTTTGCCCTCTATCAGTAGACAGGCATTCATGAGTGTGCTACAAAAATCAGCTAGGATAAACTGTTTCCTACTTCACACTTCACACAACAACACACTCAGATTTACACTCCACAAGGCGACTTCAATAATTTTTGGCTTTCTGCTTTGGGTTGGATCCAATTCTCTTCCTCTAAGCTGGAGTCTATGGCTGTCTTCTACTAAGCCTTCCTCCAATGAAAAATGACATTTTATTAACGGAGAAAGGCTTCCTCTGGTGGAGAAATTTTTTTCCTTGTTAAAATAAGTTCTCTTGGAGGATGACTTTGTGAAGGGGAGTTATAGGGTTCATTCCCGTAGTGCACATCTTTTCAAACAACTGTTTGTTATTTTTACACTTTACATTTTTAGGTGTATGGTTTTTTAAAAAAAATCATTAGCAGTACAGATCCCAAAAATGTAATTTTAATGGTGGTGGCTTGTATATAAGGAGGCCCACTCATGGAGTAAACTTTATGGAGTGGGACTTTCCCATCTCTCCCCTGCAGCTCATTAAGCGCTCTTGAAATTTTATTTCTGAGGGTCAGTGAACCTTCAGGAACATCATAGGAGGCAAAATGGGAGTCAGAAGTGGGGGTGGGGGCAAATCAGTGGAATGTTGCCTCCTCTTCCAAAAATGAAACTGCCCTTAAGTCTTCAGAAAAACATGGTCAAATAATTTTCATTTTTTTTTAGGGGAGGGGTCTAACATTGATATTTATTATAATTTTAATGGTATGCTTTTACAGTTTTGATTTAAGCTCCTTGAAGGACCTAACTGATGAAAAAGTAGGATAGGTCATACATACATAATATAAATACACACATAATATAAATACAACTATATACTCATGGAGTGTATTTCTTTCTCCAGAAAATTACATTCATATATTTTATGCTAAGTGGTAGAAGGTCACCCACATCTACCTCTTCCAGAAGGAACGAGGCCCTTTCCGCTAATTTAACTTTAAAAGAATAAATAAAAGCTTTCAGGAAAATTAGCAACAAGGGAAAATAGACAAACACTAAGCAAGTATTGACAACTGTCAAAGAGAACATCAATATTGATTGACCAGAGAGGTAAATATTAACCAAGTCAAAGCTGAGGTCAATGCTTAACTCAAGGGACAATAAATTTACATGAGCTGGGAACACAAAGTATACATTCAGAACCTCTTCATCAGGCAAGAGAGTCTGTTGAAAAGAAGCATAGTACATTCCACTCAGCAGGTATGTCCTTACTGGGACCAACAGTTTATAACAAAGGATGTCATAAGTTAGACCAAAGTTTTTTGTAGAAAAAGCCCAGCAGGAATTCATTTGCATATCAGACCACATCCCCTGATGCCAAGCCAGCTGGAACTGTGTTCCTGCTCAAAAAAAGCCCTGTCCAGCAGACTGGGATTCTTGTGAAGATTCCTGAACCTTGGTCTAATTTGGTGCAGCTAGTTTGGTGTAGTGGTTAAGTGTGCAGACTCTTATCTGGGAGAACTGGGTTTGATTGCAGCTGCTGGAATGGCCTTGGGTCAGCCATAGCTCTCATAGAACTGTCTTTGAAAGGGCAGCTTCTGTGAGAGCTCTGTGAGAGCTCTTTAAGCCCCATCTACATCATAAGGTGTCTGTTATGGGGGAGGCAGGTAAAGGAGATTGTAAGCTACTCTGAGACTCTTGGGATTCAGAGCAAAGGGTAGAGTATAAATCCAATATCATCTTCATCTTCTTCTAATTCAGTAAGTGTTTTTTATGTTCAAAAATTAGTGTATATACTCACACTTTCTTAATACAGTTATCCCAATTATGTTATCCCTTAAAACAGTTATCCCAATTCTGCACACATCATTTGTTAAAATTAAACACAACGGTGGACAGTAGAGATTCTAGTAAGGAAAAATAGAAGGCCATGCAAGATTGGAGTTGGTCTGTACTATTCAGGCCCGTAGCTACAGGGGGGGCCGGGGGGGGGAGCCACTCTATTAAACCCCCCTTCCCTATGTAGGGCCTTTCCATTGGAGGGCCTCCAGGACATGTGGGAAAGGGTGGACTGTAGAGGGCTTCCTGGAAGCAACCCCCCACCAAGGTGAGCCCTCTCCTCTCTGTCAGGCCGGGCTATCCCTCCGCCTGCAGCAGTTGCAGGGCCTTTCCCTTGCAGCACCCCTTCCTCTGCCTGGTGGCTGCAGCAGCCCCTCGCCCCTGCCTTCCCTCCCTCCCTCAAATCACGGGCCTAGACAGGGTGGATGGGCACGGTGGTGCAGGCAAGGAAGAGGAGGCACACCTGGCTGGGTTGGGCAGCATGCAGCACTGGGGGAGCTCTAGAACCCTCAACGGCCGACGGCATGCCCAGTTCAGCCCTGGCTGAGCTACCTGGCAGTGGCAGCACTACTAGGGCCTCCTCCTCCCCGTTCCACATGTTCCTGCCTCCCTGGCTCCTCCTCTCCAGCTGAGGCAGCTTCCAGCAGTGCCACATGCCTTGACAGCAGTATAAAAGGGCATTAAAGGCGGAAAGGACCACCACCCCCGTTGGGTTTTCAAGGTAAGAGACAAGAAGGAGCAGCAGGGGAGCCGGCTGGAGGTGGGTGGCCACAGTGGCTTCTATTAACATCTGAGTGTTTCTTGTGGTGGCCCCTCTTCCTCCCCCGCCCTTTAGCAGCCCCCTCACCCGAACTTTTATCACTTGGGCCCCTCCATCCAAAATTTTCTGGCTACAGCCCTGGTCCTACTTTATGTAGCCTGATTTCATGACCAAAACAGTGGTAAGGCATGGCTCCAATTCCGCTTCCCCCCTGCCTGTTTATCTGCATGGCTTACACAGCAGTGACAGTGGCTCCAGCTCCCCCTCCCCCACTAATGCCTGCTAGATTTGTCAGCTCTGTGTTGAACAATACGTGCAAATTGGGGGCGGGGTGGATCCAGGAGAGGATGGGGCTTGAGGAGGGGAGGGGTCTCAGCATGGTACAATGCCATAGAGTCCACCCTTCAAAGCAGCCATTTTCTCCAGGCGAGCTGATCTCTGCCAGCTGGAGATCAGCTGTAAAAGTGGGAGATCTCCAGGCTCCATATGGAGGCTGGCAACCCTACTGCCTGCCCGCCCGCCCACCTTCCTGACTCATGAAGCTGTGGCTTCAGCTTCCCTTCTTTCTCCTCTGCCTGCCAGCCCACCTCTCTTACTAATGTGGCTGTAGCAGGGGCTCTAGCTCCCCTCTCCTCCCTCTTTCCCTGCCTGCTCCCCCCCCCCTCCGCCCTGGCAGTGACTCTGCCTTTTCCTCCTCTCCTTCCCTCCCAGCTCAGACAGAGAAAGCTCCCTCTCCCTCCTTCTCTGTCCACTTACAGCCCAGGGAGATTCTCCTTTGTTGTCTGCACTTGCTCCAATTATGCTCCTTTCTTTGGAGTGGATTTAAACCCCCTGATTTCCCTTTTTTAACTTTTCATACTTTTCTGCAAACCCAGGAAGTTGCCAAGGTTTGCAGAAGAAGGCCACCTTTCTTAATCTTGCCCCTTTGGGATTTTCTATCCACATGGAGTCTGTAAGATGGTCTTATGTGATGCTGTAATTTTTAGGTTGGTCTTTGACCATAATATGGACTGGCTGACTATCCACATGGAGTCCAGGTTCAGAATTAACAATATGATAAAATGTTCCAGATGCCAACAGATGACAAGCCTCACTTAGGACTTTTCTGCACACTCAACTTACTCCTGATTTTGTTAGGAGCTGATCCACAAGCATTGCAATTGGTTTGGGCACAGTTCTTCACATCTGCTCTCTTTCTGTATTTTCACAGTTGTGGAGTCAATTTATTTTCTTCTGTATGTGCCTTCAATAATCAGGATTTCCAAAGGATAGTGACATCATCATTGGTGGCATCATTGGTGGCATAACAGCAGCACCCCTCTTTTATATTTTGTGCATGCTTGTATCAATATATCAATATTATGGCTGCATTTTTTAAAAATGCACTAAAATAATGATATGTCAATATACTGCTGCAATGATAGGTCAAGGAGGTTCTCTGAATTCCCTGTTCATTTTTAAGAAAGAAAAAGTCTCTAACTCCCATTGTGCAGATATCTTCCAGAAAAAGAGTGGGGTAAGAGTGATTTCAAAAGAAACAGAAAGAAACCTGGGGTGGGGGATCAAGAAAATGAAGTGGAAACTACAGGAACAAAAATGTATGCAGGAATACTGGGATAAAACAAATACCAGCCTAAGACTAACAATTTAATTGAAATTTTTTAAGTTATTTTAAATTACATTCTGACCATGGTGTAAGGGACATAGCACTCTCTGGTGTGATACACTATGCTTAAAAAGTAATTTAATTTTTTTTAAAAAAAGAAAAATTATAGTCTGTAAGCTAATTTTAAATGATTCTTGATATGATGAAATATTCGTATTACCATTTGTGTGTCATGTACTATTTATATTGATGTGGTTGTATCTATTCTAACTTTATTTTAGTAGATCCCCTGATGAAACTCATCATGAAACGTGTTGGGATCTAAAAGGTCAAATAAACTGCTCTCCCTTGCACCTGGTTCCTCCTCCCGCCCTCTACTCAACTGGTGCAGCCTTATTTTCTCCCCTACACTGTAGAACCACCACAATATTTGCAATGCAACATAAGATTTCTAATCTTGTACTATACTAATTATGTCCTGTTTTAATATGATCTTGTAAGCCACCTGAGCTGGTATTGGAGTAGCAGAGAGATGAGAAAGAGATCTAAATAAATACAGAGCAGAATTTCAGAGTGAATGCCTTTATTCTGATCACAGTTTACTTTTTCCTGTCATAATATGTCTGCTGCATTTTTTAAAAAAATATAATTCCCACTTGACAATCTAGGTCTTTGATACAATATTGCTTGGCTCACAACAGATGAATAGGACCTCCACAAATTAGCTACTAATTGTTTCTTTTTAATTAGGAGGAATTATTCAAACAGTTAAAGACATTAAATTAAAACCCTTTATACAGTGAATAGTTACCCTTTGGCATAAAATTAATTCAATGTGCTTCTCTCCAAAAGAATGAGAATGTAGACCTATCAAAGGCTTTGAGGCATCCAAGGGCATTCCATCACCCTTCCAGCCCACCTGCTGAGGCCATGAGAAATATACTGAGGAGTGCAGAAACCTGCCTGTCTCCTACACACCCCAGTAAAAAAGACAGATGCCCAGTCAGCCACAGGATACAATTTTTACCTGTTATGTCAGCTGTTGAAACCTGTGGTCACAGAGTACCAGATGCTCTGTTACAACCCCCAGAAGAACATTTATGGGTTCTTTTCCTAATGCTAAACAGGAGGAAAATGGAGTGGACTTGGCCACACACAGACCTCACTGTGAACCTTGCAGTCCAGCAGGAAGGCTTGAGGTCCAGATCTCTGGCATAAATGAAAATGTTATTACTTGGCCCATTTCTCTTACCTTTTTTATATCCTGTACAAAGTTTTGAAGGATTAAAAAAGAAAATCAAGTTTAAAATCAGGTCCACTTCTAATAAATAGGTACCTGTAATGTATTCCCAGTACCGACTGCACTTTCAGGTGCCACTGAACTGCTGTCTTAATAGATTGCACTTTTGTGAATGAAAAGTATGCATGCGGTGTGAGCTATTCCTTCTGGCTGCTAGCTGAGAAGAGCTGTCATATCGATCATCCTGCTTGGAGAATGAAATCCCAGATCCCTGATCTCTCCCATAGGTCCTTAAAAAGGTGGGGCATAGTAAATAGAAACCAAACTTAACATGAAGGAGTTCATCAGACACAAGAACTGTGCTCTGTCTATCCACATGTATATTCATAAATATCCTCTCTAGTTGCCTTGTCTGACATTTTTAATGTCCTATTTTTTGGGACATTTGGGGAGCAGTTAAGGGTAATTTTTAATATTTTGTGGGCAGTAGTGGATAAAATTATATGAACTATGAAGCTAAAGAATCTTGGGGGTCAACTTTAGACATTCATAAGGTTTGTGTGGTGTGAGATTTTTTAAAAAACAAGATCCATCACATGCAGGAAGTCTTTCCATTCTTATTCAAGCATCTGGTAAAGAAGGCTCCTGCTTAGAGAAGCTCATAAATAATAAAGAGGGAGGGAAAGCCGAACGGAACAGGAATGCCTTGCACTGGAATGCCTTGGACTCGTTTGAAAAAGCCAAAAATGATGTAGACATATATATATATATACCTCCTCCCTCAGAAGCACATTCTGTAGCCTCGGGACTGCCGCAAAGAAAGACATCTTTTATCATCGTTATTCTGATTTACTGTAGAAGCAGGATTTCCAGCAAGGCTTTTCTTATAGATCGTAACAAGTGAGAGGTTCAAAATGGGAAAGATATTCTCTTGGGTCTGCGGATTTCAGACAGCTAGGGGCTTCAAAGGTAAATATCAGCACCCATAATTAGACCCAGAAGGCTACCAGAAGCCAATATAGTTGCCACAACACACACTGAATGCACTCCCAAATTTCTTCATACATGCCTCCAGCTAGAGACGCATTATTTCCTACTCATTGATTACAGGAGCCATCTTCCAAAAGAGCACCTAAAATCCCTTACCAGTATTACTTCAGTTTTGTCTAGAATTATTCTTAGACTGTTAGCCCTAACATTTGTCTCAAGAAACTCATTTTATCTGAAGATTGCTGTTCCTGTTATTTCCATTAACAAACATGGAGTTGTGTGGCATCAGCATAATGATTGCATTACACAACAAAGTTTCGGATGATCCCTTCTATGAATTCATGTAGATGTCAAGCAAGACAGGTGAGTACTCGGATGGTAGGGTGTCAATTAATTATTCCCAGCATTCCACAATTAGGGATACATCAATCTCCAATTTTAGTATATTTATTTCCTTCACTGCTCCCCGCAAAACTGAACCCAGACAAATGGTAACCATATATTATTATTCCTGTTTGCCCCTTGAATCTGTTAAATGTCTTCATTATGCCGTATAATTTACTGCTCACTCTTTACCTATATGGATGGACTGGTCATTTCCATTTTTGTTTCTGTCTTCCCTGGCAACTAACCACCCCCTCCACACACTCTTTCTATATGTAATGGTTGAGGATATTCTGTTTCACTGAATCTGAAGAAGTGTGCTAGCACACATAAGCTTGTACCTTGAATAAAGCTTTGTTGGACTTAAAGGTGCCACTAGACTCAAACTTTGTTCTACTCTAATCATAGAACAACAGAAACCACTCTTCTGATCAACCAGAGCCCCTTCAACCAGAGTCAGGGCCTTCTCAATCCTGGCTCTGACTTAGTGGAACTCTCTGCCTATTAAGATCAGGACCCTGTGCGACTTGTTACCAATTCCACAGGGCCTGCAAGGCAGAGATATTCCACCAAGCATATGGTTGAGGACAGTGATGGTTTCTAACAGCAAATGGTTTATCATTTGCTTTCTCACTCCCCTGTAGCTATGGTGAGGGCCACAGGGTGCCAGCCCTACCACTTAAGAAGAAGAAAAAGAAGAAGATATTGGATTTATATCCCGCCCTCCACTCCGAAGAGTCTCAGAGCGGCTCACAATCTCCTTTACCTTCCTCCCCCACAACAAACACCCTGTGAGGTGGGTGGGGCTGGAGAGGGCTCCCACAGCAGCTGCCCTTTCAAGGACAACCTCTGCCAGAGCTATGGCTGACCCAAGGCCATTCCAGCAGGTGCAAGTGGAGGAGTGGGGAATCAAACCTGGTTCTCCCAGATAAGAGTCCGCGTACTTAACCACTACACCAAACTGGCTCTCCAAACTTAAGCACAAAGGTCAGGGCCCCAGCCCTACTACTTACCACCCCTGTCTGTGCACCTGGTGAAGGAGACAGGAGGAGGGTGGCAGCAGAGGTGAGTGAACATGGGAAGGGCTCAGAGTGCCAGTGCCACCACTGCCCTGGCAGAGCCACCTGCTAGCACACCTTACACACTTGTCTGCCACTGACCACTGCTGCTGTCCTCTGGAGGCTCACTTGGCTGCTGGCTCCAGCCATCCTGGATGAGCAGCCACTCCACCCACACTGGGCTACCTGGCCAACACCACCATCAAGGCCTTCACACACGGTTTCCAGAGCTCTGTTGCCACCATGGCAGCAAGGAGGCCAAGACCATTATCTTGCCCCCCTCCCCAGGAAGCTGGTGCAGAGTGAGCAAGCCAGGCTGCCTCCTCCATGCATCCCAGGGTGCTGGCTTGGCCCACCCACCCACCCACCTCCCTCCTTCCTTTCTCTTTTCCTCCTTCCTCCCCGCCTGCCCATATCTGACCAGCTCTAGGTGCCTGGGGGCAGGGAGCCCTGGAGGAGCTTCCAGCAGTAGCAGTCGCAGCAGCCGCAGAAGTGGCTTCCAGGACTTTGCTGGGGCTGCTGACCACTTCCTCTATGGTGCCCCCCAAGCTGCTGTTCCCCAAGACCTTGAGCCACCCACACCCCTTTTTCAGCTCACAGCCCCGGCTAGGCCAGAGTGGCCTACAGTCACCACTGCATCTGGCACTTTCTTTAGGGGCTTGGAAAGCGCCCACCTCGTGGGCCCAGGGAGTCGCCTTGGCTTGCCCTGCTCTTTGGCCCCCACATTTCTCCTGCCAGCCAGCCCACTAGACAGAATTTTTATTTCATTTTATTGATCTTTGGGACATTTATTTTATTTTATTAATCTTTGGGACGTCATTTTGTGATGTCATTTTGTGCCCCGCAGTCCCCACCACTTTCTCCTGTGCCCTCATTGTTTTCTAGCTACACACCTGCCTCTCCCCCCACACACTAATCAGTAGGGGTCATAAATTCTGTATTGTGTCACCATGTAGATATCAGGATTTTATGGGTTTGCATTTGAGATTGTTTTGTTTTATTGTTTTTTTGTTTTGGGATGACATTGTTGTATACCACCCTGAGTCTGCTCTGCAGGGAGGACAGTGTAGAAGTTTGATGAAATAATAATGTAAGGGGGAGACACAGCACTGTTCAGCAGTGGAGCACGTGCTTTGCGTACAGAATATCGCAGGTTCAGTTCACACCATCTTCCTTCAAAGGATCTCAGGTAACAGCCACAGAGAAAGAGTTCCCTGGCCACTTAATTCTCCTCACTCTTTCAAGTGAGGAAGGGAGAAAACACAACAGCTTGTGCTTACCTCCTGCCTTGCTCTTATTACCATCTCCCCTGTTCCAGGCTTTTATTCTCAAGTCCAAGCAGGATCCAGAGCTTTTGCCTCCAAAGTGTCTTTTTTACACCTCAGCTGCAACCATAGAAGCCAATGCCTCTCTAGTAGGCAGAAAGAATGGACAGCAGAGCCCTGGAGCACTTCATCTGAAGGGAGGTTCAGTTCTTGGCAAATAGCCCTCTGCTCTCACCCTCCAATTCATTGTTTTGTTGGTAAAGAAAGCCAGCCCATAAAATGCTTTTCACCCCCAACCAAAACATACATTAGATTAAAACCACATGAATAAACAGCTGTTCTCTCTGGCTTTTTATGAGGGGCCTGCGGATTAGCTCATCTAAAAGGCTGCAGATTGCAAATCAGCACTGTTGATTTTAGCAGTGTAGCGTTCTCCTTGTGCCAAATGAGATCGGCAGCTATGAGGAATAAATAATGCTACAGGGAGGGGAACTATTGACAGCCAATGATTACAAATCCTGTAGACACCTTCACATTGGGACCTATTGATGAGCAAGCTTGTTATCAGTCCCTGGCACCAAAGATCATTCAAAGCTCCATCTGGCCAAGAAGAGGAGCAAATTTTTTGGCGCTGACACAAATGCCTTGGGTAACTCACCTAATGGGTCATTGATAAGAGAGCACATGGGAGCAAGGGAGGAAAGCGTCTGACAAGGACAATCAATCCATTTTAATGGGTATTATTAATTTGCTGCAGAAAACTGAGCTTGGGTGACAAGGAGGCTGGCGAAGCCTCAAATTCCAGCCATCAGTCACCATCGTTCACAAGATTTTAGCCAGGAGCTGGTTCATTAATCACCATACCCTCATGAGAACAAGCCTCCTGTTTTGGAAATATTGAAATCAGCGAAACATATATATTTTTGTGAAATCCAAAAATGCTGACCATATCTAATTAAGATCATGAGTGCTGTATTTCAAAAAGTTTAAAACTTTGTACTGCTAAAGAGTAGAGGAGTCATCAGAGTGAGATGCTGCCAGAAAATGATCTAATACAATTGCTGTGAGCATGAAAATGGAAGAAAGAATTATATGTGAGGAGTTTTATTTCTACAGTCTTGGATGTGTGGTATTATCTTTCCCTACAGATCTCATCTTTCCCACAGATATTTTAGCTTCTACTAATGGGAAACCAGAAGTGATCTTCAGGTCATGCACTGAGAACAGAACGTTCCAAAGCAGTCCTGGGCTCTGCAATGGTTCTCACAGATGATAGTGTGGTGACCATTCACCATTCCTACTCTCTATAGTTTGGATTAAATTATCTAAACCAGGAAGAAAAGATGCTGATATGGGGAGGAAACTTCTGAGCAATTCAAAGGCAGGATTGGCTGCCAGTCAGGATTTCAGAAACACAGGATAGGATAGTGAAGACATGTTTAGAGTCTACTGCTTCTGAGCTTTCGTAAAATGGTGAAACCTCTGCAACTATATCAGGAGTGGCTAAATTGTGGCTCAGGAGCCATGTGTAGCTCTTTCACATATATTGTCTGGCTCTCAATGCCCCCACTGCCTCAATTGGCATGGAGAAGGCATTTCTCTCTTTAAATCACTTCTCCAACTCAAGCCAGCCAGCCAGCAACTTGGAGAATGCATTTAAAGTTAAAGTTCTTCCTTCCTTCCTTCCTTCCTTCCTTCCTTCCTTCCTTCCTTCCTTCCTTTCTTTCTTTCTTTCTTTCTTTCTTTCTTTCTTTCTTTCTTTCTTTCTTTCTTTCTTTCTTTCTTTCTTTCTTTCTCCTTTCCTTCCTTCCTGTCATGCAGTTCTCAAACATCTGATGTTCATGTTTTGCAGCTCTCAAACATCTGATGTTTATTCTATGTGGATCTTAAGTTAAGGAAGTTTGACCACCCCTGAACTATATCCTTTCTTGATCCTGACCCTGGAGCATAAAACTGAACCTGATGACTCTCTAGTCCTTTCCCCACCTTATTCTTTGATTCCTGTATTCAGAGAGGTAGATCACACACACAAGTATTAGTTTAAACACCAGTTGCTCAGTAGTCCTATTAGGCTGTCTCTTCAGTGTCTCTACAGTTTTCCTTTTAGGTAGCACCAATATTAGAACAGAAACTAGGACATTCAGATAATAGCTACAGAAGTTATATGGTGACTGGAAACCTATGCACTAAACAGCTATTCATCTGAATGGCCAATCTTTGTCATGTATTAGAAAAGAGTTAAGATGCAATTTGATTAAAATATCATATTCATCTAGCTGGGGGTGGAAGGGGGAATGAAAGACTCAGGACTGAATATGGGCAAGTGTGCACAGAAATAAGGTCTCTGTCAAGAATCAGGCCCACAAGCAAAAATCAATCTGGGTAAATGTCCAAAGCAAGTGACATAGCTCGGTTGAAGCGCTTCAAATTGGGCCTCCATTGATCCAGCAATCCATTGGAGCAGACCAAAAGGCCAGACAAGGTAGTAAAATGGAAATAAGAATATCGTCTGAGTCAAGCAGATTCAAAACATCTGGAACAGAATGAAGTATATAGCAGAGATCAGATCATTGTTTTAAAAAGCCAGGGTGGCTGCCAGAAATGCATAAAAAGATGCTGAAGAATGAAGATATCACTTCTTCTCAGATTTCTAAAGCTTGGCCTAGCCAATAGCAGAATGAGGTGGGAATGAAGTAGTAGGAGCCTGTAGAATGACTTTTAAAATATATATATATATATATATATATATATATATATATATATATATATATATATATATATATATATATATATATATATATATATATATATCCCCCCTACATTAATAGTTCTCCTCGGGGCTTTTTTTGCAGAAAAGCCCAGCAGGAACTCAGTTGCATATTAGGCCACACTCCTTGACACCAAGTCAGCTAGAACTGCATTACTGTGCGTTCCTGCTTGAAAAAAGCCCTGGTTCTCCTCAGTGGCAAACTAGCATAATACTTGAAGGGCTAGTCTGTAACCTCTTTTTCACTGATGGACTCAATTTTTATTTGCAGAGTTTTTACAAGGGGAAGCATTAAGAGATGGGTTGTTTTTATTCTGTCACTTGTGTAAATTGGGCCTTAGTGGCTGAGGTAACAATTGCTAGTTCACTGGAGTGGAGATCTTCTGGCTATTTTCCTTCTAATCAATGATTAGAAGGGAAATTTTTTAACAGTGTGGCAAAGTATCCAGAGAGGAGTTGATCTGCAGATCCCATTTGATGTAATTCTGGAAGGCGGCCAAATGCATGAGATGACTTGACACAACAATAAAGGGAGTCAGTAAATGGAGAATTAGAATAAAACATGACCAACTCAATTGTCTCTTTCAACAATTAAAAAATCTAGTAAAGATTACAAGGCTGGGTGAAAGAATGTCCCCACCACCACCACAGAGCCTTAATACCTAATAATAGCTCCCTATTAATAGAAGGGCTACTGAAGACGTGTTCATCAAATTCAAATTGAGTGTGAACTGCAGAAATTATTACTTCACCTTTAATCAGCAGCAAGCACTGCATGTTCACGCCAGATAATATGGCAGCCAGGAATAATTAATGATAACAAAGACATTTGCAAGAAATGTGGGAGAGAAACAACTAAGAAAAGCCTTTATCTTGTTTTGCTTTGAGTTGCCTCATTGGAGTTAGAAGAGAGCAGAGAGGCAGAGCTCTCAGGACTATTTATGGAAAGAAACCTCCTGCTAGGACAGCAGGTGGCGGTGGGGTCTATCTTATGGCTGCCAAGCCCCCAGTCTGTGCGGGGGTTCTTCCACCCTGGAGGTTCCCAACCATTTGAAAAAAATTGTGATGAAGGAAATTGAGACTATGGAAAAGCAAAATAAAAGAACTAAACATAATTTCTCAAGAGAGGAACAAATGTTAGAAAATTTAGCCAGCGATAACTCTATTGTTATTAAGGAAGCGAACAAGGAAGGCGCCCTGGTCATACAGGATAGGGAGGATTATGGGACGGAAGTCTTAAGGCAGCTGTCGGACACTAATTTTTACCAACGGCTAAGTGGGGATCCAACTGACCACATTATGCGAATTATTAGATTCAGTTATGGAGGCTATGAATATGGGAGTGATTACTGAGGATATGGCCAAGTTTTTAATTAATAGCTCCCAAAAATACTGATTTTTTTACACGCTGCCAAAAATTCATAAGGAGGGAAGACCACCACCTGGCAGACTGATCATTTCAGGATGTGAATCCGCCCTGGAACCTTTATCTAAACATGTAGACGCTGTAGCCCTCTGTCAGAAAGCTTCCATTCCTCCTTAAGGACACTACAGAATTTATTAAAAATATTGAAGGCAGTGAAATACCGGATGATGCAGTTATGTTGACACTGGATGTGGTATCATTGTACATCAATATTCCACACGATGAAGGGAGGGAATGTCTGCAGGAAGCGTTTGAAAGTAGGACTGAGAGAACACCCCCTTCATATTTCTTACACCCCCTTTATATTTGTTAGTGGGCCTTATTTTGGAAAAAAAGCTACTTCCGCTTTCAGGATGAATTTTTCTCACAGACTAAGGGCGTTTTGATGGGGAGCACATTTGCGCCAAGCCTGGCTAATATTTTTATGGCTCGATTGGAAAAGTGCATTATTTGTAATTCCGAGACTAATCAATTTTTGACCACATCTTGCTTTATTTTAGATTTATTGATATCTTTTTAATTTATCAAAATGATAAACTTTAGATGATTTAATGCAATGGATTAATACCATGCATGCTTCCATCAAATTTATGGGAACAGCAGAGAAAGATGTGATTAATTATCTTGACATGGAAATTTTCCATACTACAGCAAACACATTGGTGGTTAAACCGTTTGTTTAAAAGACAGATAGGAATTCGTATCTGAGATACAATTCTCATCACCCCAAACATTTACGGCAGAACTTACCATCTGGGCAGAAATTTTACCTTTAGTGAACATTTTGAAGATGAGGCAGAAATTTTGTCATGTCAATTTCGAGAAAGGGGATATTCGGGACATGCGGTCAGCAAAGCACTGGAAAGGGACAGAAGGGATTTGTTTGTTGGCACAGAGAGACAGAGCGTAATAGAATACATTGTGCCTTTGATTTTACTTGTAGAACCAATACCATTAAAAAGATCATATGTAAGAATTGGTTTTTATTAGAAGATATTCCGGGTTGCAAAGAACCACTTTTCATTGGGATGAGAAGAACAAGAAATATAAGAAATATGATTGTTAGAGCAGGCAGCAGGAGATCTCCAGGAATTAGATCTGACAGTTTGAGAGGCCATTTCGCTTGCGGAGCTTGTTCCATTTGTGATTTGGCCTGGCAAACAGATGATTGTTTTGCCATATTTCAAAAAGAAACTAGATGTACTGACCACCTGTGCAAGTAAAAGAATTATTTATTTAATTAAATGTGCATGTTCTAAATTGTACGTGAGGTCATCAACCAGGGTGGTGCACACAACGATTTGTGAGCACCAGTCTCATTTGAAGAATTTTAAAATGGATGCTCCATTATGCTAGCATTTTGCAGAGGCTAGGCATGCGTATAATGATTTTGTTTTTCTGGTCCATGAGAAATTTGATCCTCATCCTTACATCAGGATTGACATCCAGAAGCATCTTCTTAGGCACGAGTGTTTTTGGATACATATCCTACAAACAATGGTGCCATCCAGCTTGAATCAAAATTGGGATTTGTCGGTTTTTCTGTAACGTAATGTATCTTTAAGTGTGACCCAAGAATCTTACAGCTGATACTCATCTATGTGTAAATAAAAGGAGCCTGCAGGCACATGCGTTTTAGGAGGGTGTGACCAGCCAGAAACGTGAGGAATTTCTGTCCTGAAAATATTGGACAAGTGCCCCAGTTAAGAAATATATTGGTAACTAACGGTGTGTATATTTGTATGTTTTGGGAGACATATTGACATATGGTTTTTGTATTTGGTATTTTCTGCCAGTTTCTCTTTTGTAGGGAATGAGCCAGAATGCACTTGTGTGCGGAAGAAGCCTGTGGTTGAGAAAGGTATGGATGCCGAAACCGGTCCCTTGGGCTACAAAGATTTTCTTCCATATCATCTTGTGGGAAGCCATTTCTTCCATATCATCTTGTGAACCACTTGTGGGAAGGGCGGGATACAAATCCCAAATAAATAAATAAATAAATAAATAAATAAATCTTTACTTCCGGCAATGAACACAGGACAATTGGAAAGTGACTATTGATTATATTGGCCATCTGGACATTTTGGGAAACTGTATGGGAATTTGACTTTGAGACTTCATTGTGTACTTTGATGAATTGAAAAGTTATTAATAATTGTTTGTGCTACACGGTTGTTTTTCTTGTTTGTTCCTTTAACAGGCAACTGCAACAGTACTGACATCCTTCATGCCTTGGTTTCTGTCAGTACAAAGCAAGGGGGCAGGATGTTTTCCAGGGCAGTTTTGGCCCTTGATGGATAAGTCATTGGGGACAGGCCCATCAGCAACCGCTGCATGACCTTCTAGACTCACCATAACTGACCGCTTGCTACTGTTCAACAGCAGCCACTCCCAAAAAGTCAGTGTGGTCTAGTGATTAGAACTTCAGACTAGAATCTGGGTGATTCAAATCCCCACTTCCATAGAATTTCATTGGTGATCAGGGGCCAGTCACACACTCTCAACCTAATCTACTTCACATGGTTGTTGTAAGGATAAAATGGAGGAGAAGAGACTGATGTAAGAACCTGCTTTGGTTCCCCATTGTGGTGAAAGGTGGGGTAGAAATTAAATGAATAACTAGTAAATATAATCAATGATGGGGGCAGATGAAAGGTGGGTGGGTGGGGAGTTGGAAGGAAAAAAGGAAGCAAGGAAAGGTGAGGATATAGGGTCTGCAATAAGGAGGAAAAAGAGGAAATAGCACAAGGGAAAGTGAGGTGCCACCCACAAGTTTTTGTGAGCTTCCTTTTTTCCAACTGGGCCCAGCCTAGTGGCCAGCACCACACAAATTGATCTAGCCCAGCAGCTAGCACCACACAATTAGGCCTGGTGGCTGGCACCACCCACCTTGGCCAGGGGTTTCATGGAGAGAGGCTGCAGGGAGAGGGAAAGGGGGAAGCCTGGGCAGGGCAGATAAAGGTAAGTTGGCCAGTAGATGGGAAGGAGAAAAGGAATCAGGGAAAGGGAAGAGGAAAGGGGGCAGGGGAAATGAGATGCTCCTCATAAGTCCTTACCAATTCCCCGACTTGTATCATCATACTAAATGCTATCACTATGTGATGGCTTGGTTAGGAAATGAGCATTGCAGAATATCACAGAAGTTCTATCTCTGAGGCGACTCAACTAAGGCCACCTGAAAGAGTGGCACAGCAAAGAACGCACCCAGTTCTCCTGCTAAGTGAATATACAATACATCCAGTGAGTGACTGCTTTTCGTTTTCGTTTTCACCACTTTGTTCAAGGCATTATTAAGGCAAAGTATAGCACATCTGCTTTTTGCTTCCTGCCACATGGCATAAGCTGTGGGCATCTTGTATCTTAACTAATTTATCCTGAAGCACACCAAGGTCAACTAGGGTGCAATGCAGAAACCAGAGTGATAAAAGTTCTTGACAGCAGCAAGCAAGGCTCTGGTTTCTGTCAAGCCCCAGAGGCTTTTAGGGCTGCCACTGCAGCTGTATTCTGCATGATGATTGCAGGTTTGTTGCTTAATAATGCACCAATGCATGACAGAAGTCAAAGCCATCACAACCATGAGTTGTGGGTAATGGTTAGAATTTTGAAGCAAAAAGTGACCTTTTTAGTTTGAACTTTATTGGTTTTATGACTTCTTTGTGATAAAGAATAGAAGATTGTCCCTTTTAACGAAACTGGCTTTCTAACCCAACCCCAGCATTCAGAAAACAACCTATTTCTCTTATCTTGACTGCCTCATCCTCATATAGTATCTTTTGCTAATAAGCCCAATCATGAAGGAAAATGACTTGGTTGCCTATTTTATGTTGGCTGTTCCTATAGCTAAAGGTAAAAAAAAGTAGTCCCCTGTGCAAGCACCAGACGTTTCCGAATCTGGGGTGATGTTTCTTTCACATTTTCATGGCAGACTTTTTATGGGGTGGTTTGCCATTGCCTTCCCCGTCATCTACACTTTTCCCCCAGCAAGCTAGGTACTCATTTTACCAGCCTCGGAAGGATGGAAGGCTGAGTCAACCTGGAGCCAGTTACCTGAACCAGCTTCTGCTGGGATTGAACTCAGGTCGTGAACAGAAAGTTCAGACTGCAGTACTGCAGCTTTACCGCTCTGCACCACGGGACTCTTGTTCCTATAGCTACCTATCCACTATAGCTAGGCTTGCAACTGATTTTTTATTTTTCAGCCTGGGCTTTTCTGCCTTCTAGTTGGCAAGCTTATTTAAGAGTGTTTATTCCCCACCAGGCTTGTTCTGTCATCGGAGCTCTTTTTCCCTTGATGCTTCCATCTGATTTTGCACAAGCTGCAGTGCTGCAGCAACTTGGCCTGCCTCTTTCCCGCGGCAAGCAAGATCCTCTGAAAACCGGTTTCTGCTTGCTGCAGAAAAGAGGCAGACCAAGTCACAGCTGCAGGGCAGCTTGTGCAATATCAGATGGAAGTGTCCGGGTGGGGGGGGGGGGAGTTCCAACACCGGAACAAGCCTAATGAGGAATTGGTTTGTTTGTATGGTGTCATTGCGCAATGCAAACCTCAGATTCAGCAGGAGCTCACAGGAGTGCAGCTCCTAAATCTTTCTGAGTGTTCCCCCTCTTCCTCCTCACCTACCTTCTTGTCCATTGAATAGTAGGTGCAGCTGTATAACAATCCCTGGATTAGGAGAGCGAGCAGCCAGCCAGCCATCAGGAGCTTTGCCACACCCCCAGCAGCCCCCATTAACCCCTGGCGAAGTCCGTGCCACCCTTTCTCCACTTCTTATGTGATTTTGGGCAGCAGGTGATTTGCTGGCCTTTTGATTGGTGGAAGCACCCAGGAGAGCCCCAGGCGAATGAGGCCTGCTTGGGCTGGCTGGATCTCTAAGCCAGCCAAGCAGGCCTCACTCATCCAGGGCTCTCCTTTCTTGCATCAAGTTGCTTTTGGCTGGGGGAGACAGCATGTGCTAATGAGTTATGCCAATGAGCTCCACCGCTTATTTTTCTACAAAATAACCCCTGGTGCAATGTAGTATCTGTTGCACCAATAGAAACAGTAACACACACACACCCCTCACTGTTCTGAAACTTTTCAGTATTTTCCCTAGAGGCTGAATACTCCTTGTTTGTATCACCCAAATACAAATTTATGCAGCTTTTCTCCCACTGTTAGGGTTCACTTTTCCAGTGAAGCAATGTTTGGTAATTCAAAAAACATTTTCTTTCACATTTCTCCTTATATAATTGAAACATATCCCACTGGAACTATATTTGAATGTAATAGTGATATGTGTTTGAATATAACTCAGCCCACTATATATCCTTATTAGTGTTTTTAAAAAAATATGTTCAGGTCTTTAAATGGAATCTGAGATTTCCCAGATTCTCAAAAAATTCCGGAAATATTAGGGATTGACTTGGAGTATCAGGTGCCAGCATTTGAAGGCTCCTAGTACTGCCCCCCCCCTTTCCACACACACCGCTTGATTGTCTGTGTCTTCCCAGGGTTGGTATTCACTTACCAGACTGATTTGTGTTAGATTATCCATTTTTAAATTGCTTTTGTTGACTTTGCATACTTGTGATCTTTGCCCAAGTTGCTTCATGTCAGGTTTGCTTTTTATGGTGGATTCTTGGGTTTTACATGCTATACAGTCTCAGGTTTGTTTTACATTTGTGACAGTTCTTAGGTTGTGTATTGGCTTTGTTCTCTGACTTTACATTTACTAGGCTTGCAACAGTGTTCCTATGTGGTTTTGCTTGGGTGATTATTGGGTTGTACATTGGTAAGGATTCTCTGGTTTTACTTTTCACTTTACTTTTTACTTTTTTTCTATAAAATCAATGGAGGGTACCTCATTCAGTCAATAGAATTGGACCTTTTGGCCCAATGTGCAAGCATTTAAAGGACAGGCACTATAAGCTCTGCTTCACTTCTGCTTTAAAAGCAGCCCTTACACACACATGCACGCGCGCGAGAGAGAGAGAGATTCCCCATAGGGAATAATGGAGCCAAAATTCAGAATGCCCCCACAAAAAACAGATATGAATACCAAACCAGTTTCTGGAACTTAGAAACCAGGAATACCAATATTTTCCAGCTCCCTGACATGGAGGGTGGGTGGGTGGGTGGGTGGGTGGATGGATGGATGGATGGATGGATGGATGGATGGATGGATGGATGGATGGATGGATGGGGGAGAAAGAGAGACAGACAGACAGACATTAGCTGCACATCCCTAGTACATGCAAACAGAAGGGGGCTTGGTCCTTCTACTGGTTGAGTTATGCATCACCTCTGATTTTTTTTTTTTTTTAAATATAGCCACCAAACTGAATGCCAGTTGCCTTTTTCTCTTAACCCTTTTCACTTGAGAAGTTACCATATGCCCACTGGGGGTGCAAGATAACCCACCCCCAGCACTGGAAGGAAAAGAAAGGGAGAGAAAGGGAGAAGGAGGATATTTCTGGAAAAGTCTGCTGTTAGTAAAGCATAAAGGTACCTTTTAGAGTAGCTTTCCTAACAGAAGAAAAACTAGGCCACCAGATCCTGCAGCTTTCATTGTGTGTTCATATGAGAACAAATACATCCAATATATGCATTGGTGGCCCTAATGCTAGTAAAAATTAAGATGTAGGAGAGCTGAAAAATTTGGGGTATTAAAATTCACCAGTCAAACACCAGCATTTAACATATATTATGCAATTAGTTGCTCTCCTGTAAGGTTACCCAAATTCTGACAAACAGAAGTGGGTGTCTTCACAAGCCCTCACCTGATTGCTCACAATGGGTAGGAATTGTTTCTAGGCAACTGGGCAGAGGAAATGTTTAGGAACTAAAAAAAACTAATGTGTGAATAGATGGTCTAGGTCAGGGGTGTCAAACATGCAGCCCAGGGGCCAAATCAGGCCCCTGGAGGGCTCCTATCAGGCCCCTGAGCAACTGACTGTCATCTGCTTCCTTTTCCCTCTCTATTGCTTCCTTCTCCATCACAGCTTGCTTTGCCAGGCTTGCTCAGTTGCATAGGGGCTACAGGGGGGGGGGGGGCAGAGCTTGCTTTGCCAGGCTCTCTCCATCACACAGCAGACCTCTCTTCCTTCTATTGGCTAAGGCTCCTCCCCATCCTTGTACCCTGGGGAAGGAAGGAAAGAGCCAGAGTTTCCTTTGCCCAGTTCCCTGTATCCCATGGGAAAAATACAAAGAAAGCACCTTTAAGAACAATGTGCTAATGTTTTAAGCATGTTTTATTTTAAGCTTTTTAAAAAAATCTTTGAGATTGTGTCCTTTATAAAGTTCATATCTCTGCTACCTAATCTTAAATAGATATACACATTCGGCCTGACAAAGACCGATTTCCCACTAGCCTTATGCTGCTCTCACGCTCCTCTTCTCAGTGGGGCTTCCATTGGATTTCACACTATCTGCCCTGGGGCTGCAACTAGCTTCACCTTTTTCTCAGGGCAAACGGAAATGGATTTTTAGAGGATCTTATTTGCTCCGTGAAAGAGGCAGAGCGAGTTGCAGCCCCGAGACAGATAGTCTCCCAGCTCTATCTGCTAATATATGACACCCAGCTCTATCTGCTAATGGACGGCCGGCCCGCCTCTGCCCCGGGGAGCCTGGATCAGGCCCTACAGGCTGTTGCAACATGGCTTAGGCTGAGTGGGCTGAAGCTGAACCCAGCGAAGACAGAGGTTCTCTGTGTGGGTCGTGGCGCTCTGGGGAGGGAAATATCTCTCCCGACCTTTGACGGTGCGCCGCTGAAGGCGGCGCACCGGGGTAAAGAGCTTGGGTGTTTTACTGGAGCCTTCATTATCAATGGAGGCCCAGATAACAGCCACTGCCAAGTCAGCATTCTTTCATCTGAAGCGGGCGAGGCAGTTGGCCCCTTTCCTAGAGCGCCGGGACCTAGCAACGGTGATCCATGCGACGGTCACCTCAAGATTGGACTACTGCAACGCCCTCTACATGGGGCTGCCTCTGTGCCGGACCCGGAGATTGCAGCTAGTGCAGAACGCGGCGGCCAGGCTGCTGCTTGGCCTCCCAAGATGGGAGCATATACGGCCGGGGCTGCGCGAACTGCACTGGCTGCCAATTGTATACCGGGTCCAGTACAAAGTGCTGGTGATTACCTTTAAAGCCCTATATGGCCGAGAACCGACCTACCTGAGGGACCGTCTCTCCCCGTATGAGCCCCAGAGAGCACTGAGGTCAGTAGGTAAAAACAGATTGACCACCCCTGGGCCAAAAGAAGTTAAACTTCGGACTACCTATGCACGGGCCTTCTCTACCGCGGCCCCTTCCTTGTGGAATCAACTCCCAGAGGAGGTGCGGGCCCTGCGGAACCTTGATCAGTTCCGCAGGGCCTGCAAGACCACCCTTTTCAAACAGGCATTCATGAACGGCTGACCAAGTCCACAGAGAAACATCAAAATGGTCCAGTCTGGAGATCCGCCATCATTCACAAACTGACAGGCATAGCGTCGATTAATAACGGTACTGTCAGATCTAACTTAATGTTTTTAGATTTAGTAACTGTTTTAACTAATGTATTAATCGGTTTGGGGTTAATTTAATGTTTTGTTAAATGTATTGTTGTTTTGCTGTTGTTAGCCGCCCTGAGCCTGCGTGGCGGGGGAGGGCGGGATATAAATAAAATTTTACTTTACTTTACTTTACTTACTTAGTGTGAAATCCAATGGAAGCCCTACAGAGAAGAGGAGAGTGAGAGTAGCATAAAGCTAGTGGGAAATTGGTCGAAGTCTCATTTATGTCAGACTTGGCCGTCATAATAAATGAGTTTGACTCCCCTGGTCTAGGTTCTCTGAAGAGGTGGCATACTCTTGAAAATTTAAGAAAATATTGTGGATTGGGATTTTTCGTGGACTCATTAGCCCAGTGTGACAAGATGTGGCAATGCTGGCTACTAGCTATTTGGCTTTGAAAAGGAACGAGACAAATTCATGGAGAATAGATCCCCCAGTAGCTAGCCATAATGAAAGTAATCTTTGTGCTCACAGGCAGTAACCTCTGAATACCACTGTTGGGCTAGTGGAGTGGAACTATTGATCTGATTCAACACAGTTGCTCTTAGAGCCAGTTTTGTTTTTGTTTTTTGAGTGGTAACACACAGGAACACAGTTCTGTCTGGCTTGGCGTCATGGGGTGTGGCCTAATATGCAAAGGAATTCTTGCTGGGCTTTTTCTACAAAAAAAGCCTTGCTTAGATCTAAACTGGTGGTTCAATCCGCTATGTCTGCCAGTTGTTGTGCTCAAAACTGATTACCAAGATCAAACAAAAAAACTCTTATTAGCTATTTTTCTGGTAGATTTTTCTTCTGGAAGTAAATCCCACTGAACAGATCTGAATAGAATTCGGAGTAGGCCTGCTGAAGGACTGCTCTCTCAGATCCCACTGATTCATCTAACTAGGTTTCCTCTGACCAGACACATGATCTCAAAATTTTGGAAGGCACAAGTTGGCAGTTCTTTTTGAAATGCAGAAATTATATACAGCTAGGGATTTATCTTGCAAGTAACCCAAGGAATCATATGCTATTTCCTGAATATGTTCCCAAATATTTATTTATTACATTTATACCTTGTCTTGCTTCCATCATGGAACTTGCAACAGCATCCACAGGGCTTCTTAGAGGTCTGCCATCAAGGAACTGACCAGACCCAAACCTGCTTGACTTCTGCAAGGTGCCTTCTTGTGCTTTCAAACCAAAAAAGAACCAGCTAATGTTTCAAAACAAGTTTTCTCTCTTCACATTGAAAATAATCTCCTGAAAGCCATCTACCATTCATGGAACATGACACTGACAAGAAAAGAATGAGGAATCATGAAGACAGTGTCATTTCCATTTGACAAAATAATTCCTTATTTGCCTTTAAGGAGGGGAAAAAAATCAGCCCTAATGGAAGCCAAATTTGAGCTGAGATGCTGGTGAGGGATGAAAGGGCTACAAGCCATGTTTTGCTGCTGCTTGAAAGTGTAGGCCCTTATTGCTGGTGACATTTGAATTTGGCATTTGAAATGTTTCAGTTCTTTGTTTTGACACATTGATGTTTGAAGCAACTGCGGTGGGGAGTTAACTTTCCCTACTATAATTGCTGCCAGATTGAGACCCTTCCCTCCCCCCAATAGGCACACACTGCGGCCGCCCAGAGTCCCGCAGGAGATCCTGTCATGGGCTCAGTGGAGGTCATTAGCAAGTGAGGGGGGGCAGGGTTCTGAGAGAATTCTGCAGGGGGGGAGAATAAAGATGTTGGAGAAAGGAAAGCTGAAGAGTTTGGGATTCATGGTTTACCTCACCTAGGCCATGGGAGAACTGCTAAAAGACAATGGTGGCTTTTCAGCCATAGAGGCAGATATGAGCAAATTCCAACAAGTGGAAATTTATGTTAAGAGAGTTTTCACATCAGAATAAATATAAACTAGGTCATGGTGTCCTGAGTCTTCACATTAATAAATTGGTCGTCCTGTTCATACAGGGGCTTCCACAACATTCCAGTGTATTCCCTTAGGGGTTCATGATTGATGTGGGCTTATTCTGGGACCTCCAGAAAGTGACCCTTGGTCCAATTTGCTCAGTGGTGGATCTTTAGGGGCCAAACGACATGTCTGAGTATTTAAAGTCTTGCAGGTCCCTGGATCCAATTCAAGTTCCCCTCAGCCACACAGCAGCTGTAGGGACTAGCTTTTTAAAAAACAAAACAAAACAAAGCCCAAACAGGCTCAGAAGACCACCACAGGGGAAAGACTCTTGTCTCACAGCACCAGAGGAAATCCCTGTCCTATTTCCCAGTCTGGGAAATTCCTGGAGATATGAGGGAACTGGTGAGAACCAGGGTTTGGGGAGGGGAGGGACCTCAGGAGGTATAATGCCATAGAGTAGCTGTTTTGACCAGAGGAAGTGATTTCTTCAGTACAGAGATCAGTTGAAATTGCAAGAGAATTCCTCCTGGAGGCTTGTTCGTGGATCGTGAGAATTCATAGTCCTGAAGACACTGATGCCCAATCCCCTGATCAGGGGAACAAAACAAATGTAAAAATCAGAACAGAAAGCCCTGCCTGTGAGCTTTCCATCTCCCATTCCCTGCATTCTTCTGACTCAGGGTGGCATAAAGTCATGCAGGGGCTTGAGGCTGCAATGGTCAATGCAGCAGTTTGCACTTTCTGTGCCCCCAAGCCCTTGCCCATGCACCTGTAATCAGGCTGGGTGGGTGGGAAGCTGAGGACACATTGCCAGGGGTTGCTCCCTGTAATCTAGCCACCCTTCTGCTAGCAACTGTTCCCAGTCACTGCAGGTGCAGCATGGTGCCTGGCATAAGAGTAGAGGGGTGGAAACATAGAGCCAGGGTAGTAGAATGGCAACAGGGTAACACTCATTTCTGCACCTGCTGGGCATCCCTCCAAAAGGATGAGAGAGGGTGTCAAGCCCCAAAAGGCAGTCTTTCCACACTACTGACCCAGAATCCAACCTTTGGCCAGGTGGCCAATAAGCAGTTGAGACCAGATGCTGCAAAAATCTGCACATTGTGGACACTGCCCAGAAACGTGGCCCCGAAGTCCATGAAATTGCTGTGGTGATTACAGGATGCCTGAATGTTTGGCCTGTAGAACTGAGGGTGGTTTCGGTACACTTGCATTTCATCTTTGGGGGCAATGAGGGGTATGTAGGTGCAGTCCACAGCCCCACCACGTTGGGGAAGACTGCAACTGCTGTAAGCCCTGCCTGAATGGCTGCCAGCTCTGTCTCTTCTGCAGGGAAGCACACATGCTCCTGCAAGTTGGTCAACATGGCATTCAAGAAGCTGTACAGACAGTGGTTTGCCAAGGACTGGGACACCTCTGCCACAACCCCTTGGAAGGATCTAGTGGCCAGGAATCTGAGGGAGAGTAGGACCTTCAGTAGGACATGTGAGGGGCAGGACCTTGGCCCTGGAAAGTTGGCCTGAGCTCTTCGCACAGGGTCTAGATGGCCCTCTTGTCCAGGGGGAAATGATCCAGTCAGGTGCTGTCAGGCAAATGAAGCTTGCTGATGCACTCCTGGTAATGTCAAGCATGACACCTTCTCTGCCATCACTGTGCCACCCAGACATGGGTGATGCCAGTAAGAGGATATGTTGGATGCCTAGCAGAGGCAAGAGGGAGCACCATGCCAGGGTACACTGACTGGGGCCTGAGGAGAGAAGGGGCCACTGTTGATATGTTCTAAGGTGTTTGAGCTCACATGATCCAGGCACACTCTGGCCCCTCCCCTCCTTTACCAACTTTGTGTCCCAGCAGATGACTCCCCAGTCTGCATGGCCTCTTCCTGATAGCTGGTGCCCATTGTTGGAATGAAAGGGTGGAGAGAGACCAGGGGTTCTGTGGCTACCCAAGGTGCCTCTCCCTGGCTCCACATTCCACTGAATGTAGATGGTATGGCTGTGCCAACAGTTAGCGGTGGCAATGACCACCACCAGCCTAACTGGACTGAGGCTGAGAAGGCGCTGCTGTACAAGTTAGTGCTGGATTATGCAAGCATTGCCCCAGCTACCACCAGGAGCAGCTCTGCCACATCACACTGCCAGGCCTTCCGGCACATGGTGGAGGAGTGGGTCTATGTCCTGGGTTATGCCACATAGATGGAAATGTCAACCCTGAAGTACTGGAAAAATTCCTTTGGTCCTACTCAGCAGTGTGTCTAAGCCCTTATGGCCAAGGATGTCCTTTATGAGTCAGCAACAGAGAGGATCTGTCTAGAGTGCAGGCTGTCATGTGGGCAGTAATACCTCCCATGGCAATGGGTGGCTCCAGTGTTAAGGTGCTATGCAGTGAGTGTCACGGGCTCTGCTGCCACCAGCAGAGCACTGTAGACTGCATCTGCACCTGGTGCAGACATCATCCTCACTCCCCCTGTCCATTCTGCCCCCTTCCCTCCCCCTGCAAGCAACTCTCAGGTTAAGGAAGCCATCTTCAGAGATGACCAAGGGGACCATTGTGTTGGCCCCCAGGCTCCAGGAAGGAGGGGAATTCTGCCATCATGGAACCCCCATCTCCTCAGCCAAGGTGCTTCTATGAGACCCCTGGGGCCAAGGAGAGCCCCCAACTCCTCAGCCAGGGTGCTTCTATGAGACCCCTGGGGCCAAGGGGAGCCCCCATCTCCTTAGCCAAGGATGCTTCTATGAGACCCCTGGGGCCAAGGAAAGCCCCCATCTCCTCAGCCAGGGTGCTTCTATGAGACCCCTGGGGCCAAGGAGAGCCCTCAACTCTTTACCCAGGGTGCTTCTATGAGACCTCTGGCGTCAAGGAGTGCCCCCATCTCCTCAGCCAGGGTGATTCCATGAGACCCTATGGGGCCAAAGAGAGTCCTCAACTCCTCAGTCAAGGGTGCTTCTATGAGACCCCTGGGGCCAAGGAGCAAGGAGCCCTTGCAATGAGCCAGGAGGAGATGGAGTCAAGCAACGGGGTGGAGGACCACAGGGTCCAGGCTGCAGAAGCAGGGGTGAGAAGAGATGAGCTGCCTGTGAGGGCAGATGGTGTCCTCACAATAAGAAACCAAGTAAAGGGCCAATTGCTAAAACAGATATATATCCTAAATGTAATTTTAAAAAACCACAAGTATTTATACTTCATATGGTTAAAAACATTTAAAAGCCCAACTATAGCCTCATTCCGGGATGGTGGGGGGATATACAAACGGGAAAGACATTAATTACATTGGTTGTTTTGTTGATTAAGATAGAAATATTCTCCCATTGTTCCTTTATCTTTTATATCTTTTCTTAATTTCATTTTTTGTGATTTTTTTTCTTTTTATGTATCATCAGAGCCAAAAAGTGATTTGTTTCCATATCTATCAAAGATAATCACTCTCCCTCTTATGGCTACATAAAAGACCTCTCCTTTATCTATAATTTATTTTTCCTCCTCTTAATCTTCAAACCCATAAATCATCAGTTCATTCCCCCCCCCCCCCCCCCCCGTTTCATGCAAAGCGTCTATAAGGGGTTTCCAGTTAGCAATAAATGTAGTTAATGTCTTTCCCACTTGTGTATAAGGGTTTTTTTCCCCTGTAATGAGGCTACAGTTAGGCCTTTTTTGCATGCTTGACTTACTCCTGATTTTCCTGGCAGTGGATCCACAAATACTGGAATCTGTTTGGGCACAGTTATTGCACACATTCACCTTCCATGTACATTTTCACAGTAGTTGTCCTGTATTCTGCAAGCAGGGCCAGTTAGGTCTCCTCAACTGGTAGTGCCCTCAGGCTTGAATAACAAGATTTGAGCATCAACAGGAGCTGGATAGATTCAAGTAGGGGCAGTCATGTTGGTTTGAAGCAACAGAACAAAGTTTGAGTTTAGTGGCACCTTTAAGACCAACAAAATTGTATTCTGGGTATAAACTTTTGTGTGCTTCTTCAGATACACTTCTTCAGATACATTGAAACAGAAGTCATCGACCATTACGCATTAGGCATTCGGCCTGAAGGAGGCAGTGGTCCGCCCTCTCCTGAAAAAGGTTGCATCAGATCTGGCCGAATTGGCTCATTATCGGCTGGTCTCAAATTTGCCCTTTTTGGGCAAAATTATCGAGAGGGCTGTGGCATTGCAGTTACAGGGCTTCTTGGATGATGCTTCCACCTTGGACCCATACCAGTCCAGCTTCCGCTCGGGCCACAGGGCGGAGACAGAGTTGGTCGCCCTAATGGATGACCTCCAGCGACATTTGGATTGAGGCGGCTCGGCGATATTGCTGTTGTTAGGCCTATCAGCTGCGTTCAATATGATCGATCATCGGCTGCTGACCCGCCGCCTCGCCGATGCAGGAATCCGGGGGCTAGCCTTACAATGGCTTTCCTCCTTCCTGGAAGGTCAGGGACAAAGGGTGGCGGTTGGAGGAGAGCTGTCCCAGAAACACCTACTTAATTGTGGGGTGCCTCAGGGGGCAGTCCTCTCCCCGATGTTGTTTAACATCTTAATGCGCCCCCTTGCCCAGATCGCCCGGAGGCATGGGCTGGGTTGCCATCAGTACGCTGATGACACCCAGCTCTATCTATTGATGGGTGGCCGGACTGACGATGTCCCTATAAATCTGGACTGGGCGTTGCAAGCCGTGGCAGGTTGGATTATGCTGAGTGGGTTGAAGCTGAACCCAGCGAAGACAGAGGTCCTTTGTGTAGGTCGCGGCGGGCTAAGAGGGGAGATCTCCCTACCAGCCTTTGACGGTGCGTCACTGATACCAGTGCACAGGGTCAAGAGCTTGGGAGTGCTACTGGAGCCTTCCTTGACAATGGAGGCACAGATAGCAGCCACTGCTAAATCCGCCTTTTTCCATCTCAGAAGGGTGAGGCAGTTGGCCCCCTTCCTGGAACGTAGCGACCTGGCAACAGTGATCCATGCAATGGTCACCTCGAGATTAGACTACTGTAATGCTCTCTACATGGGGCTGCCCCTGTGCTGACCTCGAGTGCAGAATGCGGCGGCCAGGCTGTTAGTGAGACTACCTTGGTGGGAATACGTGCAGCCTAGGCTGAGGGAGCTGCACTGGCTTCCAATTGTGTTCCGAGTTCGCTACAAGGTGCTGGTTATCACCTTTAAAGCCCTATATGGCCGAGGACCTGCCTACCTTAAGGACCATCTCTCTCCATATGTTCCCCAGAGAGCACTGAGATCTAGTTCCCAAAATCTCCTAAAAATCCCTGGACCAAGGGAAGCCAAACTGAAAACAACGAGGGAGCAGGCCTTCTCAATAATGGCTCCCCACTGGTGGAATCAGCTACCGGAGGAAGTGCGAGCCCTGCAGGACTTTATATACTGTAGCACCTCTAATCTATTGTGGTTTTTAAATTGTTTATGTAACTGTGTTTTAACTGTATTTTATTAACTGCATTTTATTATATGAATTGTATTTATTGCAATCATGGTACACACCATGTCTTGTGAGCCGCCCTGAGCCTGCCTCGGCGGGGAGGGTGGGATATAAATAAAAGTTTATTATTATTATTATTATTATTATTGATGGTGGGGAGGGTGTTTCCAGGAAGAGCTAATTAGAGTCAAGATGCACAAGTGACTGAGCAATAAATGTAACCAAGAATGGATTAAGGCAGTTTGTAAAAACTGAATAGCAGCAAATTAGCAAACAACATAATAAATGAGCTTACAAACAAATGCGATAACTGAATGATATTAGCATCTGTAGTCAGATAATAAACTGATATCTCTGATCGGTTCTGGGGGTTCCATTGTCCTGAGTATTATGATAATTTGTAACTCAGCAATCTCCCATTCTCGTCTGTTTCTGAAATTCTTTTGCAACCAAAGAGCTACTTTGAAGTCCCCCTTGCAATGTCCTGGTATGTTGAAGTGTTCTCCTACAGGTTTCTCAGTTTTGTGGTTCTTGTATCCTTTGGTGTAGGGTTTGACCTATTTGCTCTTTGAAGAGACCTGAAGGGTATTGTTGGTATCCTCAGGGGCCAGTTCTGGAACAGACAGACAAGGACTAGGAGCATCTGCCCTGCATGGGTCTTCTGGAGCTTCCTGCTCTCCTGCAGGCCATCTCTACCTCCTCAGGCTCCTCAGAAGCTTCCAAGTTGGAGTCCAGCTCTGTAGGAGTCATGACAGTTGCTGAGTCAGTATATTTTCTTCAGCACATATCTTAAATAATGAGGATTTTCAAGGGAGGGTGCAGTCATAGTGGCATCATCAGTGGCATCAGAGTGATAATTTAAACTAGGAGTCCGAATTCCCAGTTTTCAAGAAAAAAAGTAAACCACCAAATGGAGATATGCTTTTTCCCTTATATCTCCCCAAGGGAAAGAGCTAAAGTCTTTTAAAAATGAAAACAGGGGATTCAGAGACCCTGCTTAAACCACCATTACTATACTATATCTCTAAACTACACTATATCACTAAACTACCATTACTACACTATATATTATTGATATTTTAGTGCCTTTAAAAATGAAAACTGAAACCAGTTGTCTTCAGGGCAGAGATGAGAAGAGGGAGAGGTTTGATAATGACAATGGTCCAATCACTGAGAAGTGGGGTGGATGTGGGTGGGATTATGGAAACCACCAGAAAAATTTTATACCAAGGAAAAAGTGACTCAAAATCAGCTTCCAGGGGAGAAAGGATTAGGCTAAAAGTGATTTCAAAAGGAGCAAAAGGAAACAATAATAATAATAATATAAAAACACCAAATCAAAAAGTAAAGGCACAAAAATGCATGTGGAAATCGGGATAAACTGGGGCAGTATAGGGCCAGAACCAACAGAAAATACGCATGAGAAAAAGCCCTAAGAAACAAAAACCTCAGTTGAGCCAGTGGAATGAATTACATAGAGATGTGTACTTATAACAAAGGTAGAATTAAAAAATATTTTTAAAGAATCCAAACACAAGCCACTTTATTGGAAACACATGGATTGTTTCGAAGTGACATCAAAGCTGTGGAGGAGATTTACAGAGCAACAGGCCAGATTAAGGGGAAAGGCATCTGTTTTGCTGAGCCTTTCCCTCATTAGGCAAAAAAGATCCCAGTCACACTGCGCTTCCCCTCCCCCCCCCCCCCCCCCCCCCCACTTTTGACTGCCTCCTTTCAAGAGAGAGCAAACAAAATATAACCACATGGCTGAGCGCTGCGAAATATGGCAGGAATGAGAGGCTCAAGTTACAGACTGCATAATCTTTCTGCATGATTTGGATTCAGGCAGACCTCTGTGTCCCATTCGTTCAGGCCCAACTACACATGATGCTCAGTCACGCGTAATAACAATGACATGCAGCTGAGTATTGCATGTGTAGACTGGGCCTTCAAACACTTTGTTTTGCTTTGCTTTTTTTCTGGAGGGAGGCATATTCGTCATACGCCTGCAGAGTGAATTCTATAATATTTGAAGGGGAGGTGAGCACCTGAAAAACTTGCACATGAGCAGGAGTTTGGGAATAGTAGCTTATGGGAATTCCCAGTGTACAGTGTACACCCCCAATATGATCAAATCAATTGGAAAATTCTCTTGAGCCAGCCTCACTGAAATGGATGGAAGCTGCTCAATAGTACTGTATATTGCAGATGCCCCCTGTTAATTAGCAGAAAATGGTGCCAACTCAATTTTGGATCAAAATGTCATGGACTACTGAGTGACATGTGCTAGACACATCTACAAGTTAAAGTGGAGGGGGAGGTAAGGGCCAATTTACGCAACCACTGAGTGTGTCCTTACGTTTGTTTATTTGGGAAATATATATGCCACCTTTCTAAGGTTACTAACGAGGTAAAATATTACAATAATAAAATCCTAAAAACAAGCATAAAAATTATCAATATTATGAGTACTAACAAGGCAAAGATGTACAAACAGCATAAAATGACTTTTTCAGTACGAGCAGGCTCTTTATAGTACATAGATGAATATACTTGGCTATATGAATTGAACAGGCCGAAACACACAGTTTCCTTGTATTATCAGGTATGGGTGGATGTTTTCTACAAAGTTCAAATCATACAAACCATAGATTTGCATGTTTATGTAGCAGCATAAAACCAGAATCAACTGCTCACATTTTGCTCCATTGTGAACTTTATGACAAAATACAGGACATTTTAATTAGTCCCCTTTTGCACAACAGGTGTAGTTACCCAAAAGAGAGGTTTGTCTCCTTTCTTCTATCGCGCCAGTGCTCCCCTATTACTTTCTCAGTCGCAAGGATCCTGGCAGAGGCTTCCAGGCAGTTGCTTCCTTCCTTGTGCCCCCACATCACATATGGGCAGAGAAAAGGACTGGTCTGATTCCTGCTGCTGTGCAGTACCACCCTACAGAGGGTCAGGAAGTGCAACTTTTGAGCCATGCAAAATCAATTGACCTGAGAAACCAACAAGACCCCTCTTTCTAAATAGCTGCTGACTCTGTTCTGGCTCCTCAGTCTGTTTGCAAGTCCACTGATCTGCCTGCCTGACAGTGGGCATAACAGTAGTGAGGTGATATCATATTATACATTTTGTATTACCAAATATTATGAGTGGAGGATGGAATCTAGAGCTTCTATTTTAACTGTCAGTCACACGTCACAGCCAGTTCTAGCCTCCTGAAGCAACAATATACTGTGTATTGTACTGTGTATTTGGTCATGGACCGTAATAAAGCAAATTGAATTGAATACATGGGTTCCCCATGCTAGTTAAGTGCCTTGTCCTTAGAAACTGGCTGAAGTTCAAATTTGAGCATCTTTTGGAGGGATTGTGTATGATCTCTAAGGTCAATCAGACTTACAGTAGCCATGATTAAGACAACTGAGACCTGGAAAAAATAGATTTTAAATTTCTGATATGGGATACATGTTTTTTTCTCAATGAACACTGAGGCCAGGGAAAAGGAACATTAAATACATATATGCACATAAGGGTCCTGTATTTCCTCTTTTGCCTCCCAATTCTCCTTTTGAAAATGCCACAAATTATGACACAAAAGCTACAGCTTTAGTTTTGTTTTCTTAAGAAATACTGGGTGGCCGATTAACAAAACAAAATTACAATGTTCAATATGTCCACTTTGGTTCCTATAAAATATTAAGCAGCAACAATGTAGTAAAACACAGTGGGGAATTCAGATGTGACGTGTTCCCTGCCTAAAGGGCTTACAGTGCAGCAAGACAGACGGTGAATGAAGGATGGCAGGATTTGATAAAGGAGCAATGGCAATGGGTGGGGAGAGGAATTAATTGGCAGCCCCCAATGCAGAAAGGAAGAGGCTGTGATAGTCCAGGAAAAGCATTACATAAGAAGTGGCTTTTGAGGAGGGATCTGAAACAGGAGGAAACTCACTGGACAAAGAGCAGGAGGCTGTTCAGGCAGAAGGGGCAGCATAAAGGAAGGCACAAAAGGAGAAGTGGGAGGAGGAAACAAAACAAGAACTGGGAGCCAATGACTGGTGCTACTGGCCGGAAATGTTCACAAGAAACTGCAGCTTCAGGCCAAATTTAAGTTCTGTTTGAAAACAATTAGAAGGCCTCAAAACGTTGATCAGTTCCGTTGAAGAAGAGATGGTGGGACAAATCACTAGGTTGCTGCCTCTGAGAGGCAAACTTCAAATTAAACTGGAGATGTGCAAAAGGAGTCATAGGGGATTGGGACCACGGGACAAGGGAGCATTAACTCTTTCCTCTATGACTTTTTCTTTACTGAAACTGCTGATTTGGTAGTGTTGCCAGGTCCAATTCAAGAAATATCTGGGGACTTTGGGGGTGGAGCCAGAAGCAAGGTTGTGACAAGCACAATTGAACTCCAAAAGGAGTTCTGGCCATCACATTTAAAGGGACCACACACCTTTCCAATGCCTTCTCTCCATTAGGAAATAATGAAGGATAGAGGCACCTTCTTCTGAGGCTCATAGAATTGGACCCCCTGGTCCAATATTTTTGAAACTTGAAGGCGTTTTGAGGAGAGGTACTGAATGCTATGCTGAAAATTTGGTCCCTCTACCTCAAAAAACAGCCCCCCTAGATCCCCAGATACCCGCAGATCAATTCTTCATTATTCCCTATGAGAATTGGTCTCCATAGGGAATGATGGAGTGCCCAGCAGACATTTCCCTTTCCCCCACCCCCCACCCCGCTTTCTGATGACCCTGAAGCCAGGGAAGGGCCTCCAAATCAGGGGATTCCCTGCCTCCAGCTGGGGATTGGCAACCCTATGTCAAGAGCACTCCCAGGCTGCAAACCTGGCTTTCCAAGGGAGTATAACCCCATCTGAGTCCCTGGTCTGATTTTCTACTAACCCAGAGAACCTTGCTCTTGGCAGGATTGTGTTTTAGCTTGTTCTCCCTCATCCAGCCCATTACTGGCACTATGTACTGTTTCAGAACATCATCAGTATCCTTGGAATTAGGTGGTGGTGGTGAGGAAAATAGATCTCAGTATATCATCCTCATATTGGTGACACCTCAGTTCTGATGACCTCTTCCAGTGACTTCATACAGATATTAAGTAGCATCAGGATAAGATCTAACCCTGCGGCACAACACAGCCAAGGTGCAGAGCAGGAATCCCCCAACATTACCTTCTGAGGCCACCCCCCCAGATAGGGCTTGAACCACCACAGAATGGTGCCCCTTAGTCCCAGTGCTGAAAGGTAGCTAAGTAGGATACTCTGGTCAATAGAACAGAAATTATTTAAGCAGAAATGAAAATGCTCTTCTGTGAGCAAATTAGTAGAAAACTGGCATAAAGATATAAACAGCTGTAACATCGTACAATTCTCCACCCCATATTACAACAGTGAGCAAAACTGCACAGACTTATGTAAAATATTTGCCCAGTTCTATGTAAATAATCTATTGTTAGATTCGGCAAAAAATCATGCCTGTGTTTGAAAGGTTAATTAATACAAGGCATTACAGCCTGGGAATCTGACATCACAAATTCATTAACCAAGATCCAGGCACGGTTCATCCTTGTCCAGCTGAAATAAAATCTTCAGCAGCATGATACACTAGTGACCTCCCGACCCACAAAGGCCACCCCCTTCAAGGGTGAGTAGTAATTAATTTTTAGACTCCCAATAAGCTGTGGTCTAGAATTGGAAAATTCCAAGGATACAATGTGCATTATTGTTTTAGGTGCTGAAGCTGAATTGGGGGGAGAGGAGGCAGATTTCAAGCATTAATATGGAAAAAAATGCAGTCGATCCTGGAGGGGCTGCGAAGGACCATCAGATTACCCTTTCTGGCCATAACAAACTGCAAATTCGACCCTGAACCTTAAATAAGCAACAGGAAGTCCACATATTCATGTAACGACACAGTAAATGCCCAAGAGGGAGCAAGTAGCACAGGTCAAGCATTACCAGGCCCAAAGGCCATAGTTTGCAGTTGGTCCAGTAGGTAGTTGCAATTTCTCTAAATAGCTTACTACTGAAATTCCAGCAACAGTTCAATGGTAGTTTAGGTCTCTTTCACACATGCAGAATGATATGGTACAATGGACTTACTGAACCACTTCAGACTCCAGAGGTATTAGATTGGAATGTCCCTTTGCATTTTTAAAAAAAACCAAAACACCTACATGCAAACAGAAAACCAACATGCCAGAGAGAAAGGGGCTATGTATGATTACCAACCTCAAGGTGGATCCTGAAATTCAGAGTTACAAATGATCTCCAGTCCAGACTACAGAGTCCTGCTGCCTTGGTGGAAATGGCAGCTTTGAAGGGTGGATTCTTGTGGATTTTCGCATCCCTCACTCTTAGAAACTCTCATTTAGGGTTGCCAGGTCTTACCTGGCTCCCAGAGGGCAATTTCACATGTGCAAAGAATGCATGGCTTGATGACAACACCTGAAACTGATGTTATCATACTGGACATGTCACGGGGGCCACTCTAGCACTTTGGAAAAAACTCTATGATTATCACAGAGTTTTCACCTCAAGTCTAGAATGCCCCCCATGAAATGCCCAGCATAATAACATTGCTTCTGGGTGATATCATTGCACCGGGCACATCACAATTTGCTAGTGCTCTTCAGGGGCAGGGCTCCCCCCCTGGCCAGTTCCACGTGGCAGGTTGGAGGCCCCGAAATCAGAGGAAAACCTGCCTCTGGTGGGAGGCTAGGAACCCTACTTGCATTGAATCTATGCAAAAAAGTGAAACCTACAATATTTTATAAACATTTGATGTTGATTACTAAATACAATGTGCAAAGTCTCAGAAATGAATGGAATAAGGAGACAGATAGCCCTATTTTGCTGAAGTAAAGGGATGTGGCTGTAAATTTTATACCGATTGTTTCTATAGACTTTAAGCTGCAATTTATTCAGCAAAAAATTATGTTCATTATATACTGGACATCACAGAACTTTTTAAAGTAATATATTTAATTGTTGATGCTGCAACTTACATGACGTACTTCTTAAACATATACTTTGGACTTGTCCAGTTCGCCATCTGGGGGCAGGGAGTAATTATATCAATTTTATATTAGAATATTTATTGATCTTTGAGGATGCTTATGTACTTTTAAACTATTTGCCCGTTTCCTTGAGTTGATGGTCAACAAAAACAGATCCCCTGTGCCGTTACTGTTGCCAAAAAGACTTATCTTACGATACTGAAAAGACAGATGCCCATTTCCAGTAATCCAATGGATTGAGGCCCTTACAACTTCATTAACATTTGAACACATGGCATATAGACAATTGCACACTGACATATATTTAGATATTTTGAAAGCTTTTATAGATGCTTAGCTGTAGATTTGCCATATATATATTGTAGGGCCAAGTGGCTGCCTCACTCAGTGCTGGTCATTCACTATGGCATGCCAGAGCATCAATCTCTTCCTTCCATTCTCTCTAAGTCAGCAGTGTTGGTATCAAGCAATGAGAATAAGCAAGGGGAGTGCAATAAGTGATTAAGAACAGATAATAAAGCAGATGGTTCAAACTTCAATAGGGGTGAAATTGATGGCTTGGTGTTTAAAATCAGGTTGAATTGATATTTTTGGTAAAAACTTGTGGGCATTCGGAGGACCCTCCAAACCACTGGAGTCTGATACTCCCGCTCAAGGACAAAGTAGCTCAAGGATTCAAGAAAGGGGTTAGACAATACTGGACGTGCTGTGCATTTGCAAGACAGTGAAGCCAAAGATGATAAATAGGCAAAGACATTTCCTACCCTTTTGCTATTGCTCACTGAGCCCAGCTGGAAAGCAGTGCTAGTTAATTCCTATTCATTCTTTTGTGTGCTGGAGGGGAGTAGCATCATAAATCAATGGCACTTCTACTCTAGACACAAATCTCCTCACTGTACTGCTGGCCTATCCCTCCATCCCATGTTGAAAAGTACAGTTTATGCTTCCCCTCAAAGCCATCAAATGTGTTCTGTTTGTAAGGTGCTGTTAGATACCTTCAAAACAAGGCCCTAGCTCTAAAACAACAATACTGATAACACAGTGAGTTCTTAAGATCATAAGACCTGCACAATCAGATCAGACCATCAGCACTCCACATAAATTTGAACTGTCTTCCTGACAGGCCTGTAGATCTGAAAGAATCAAAATGTTATGACAGAGCCACAATGGTGTGTATACACTTCTTTCTTTTGTCCTGCTGTTATTTCTGCTCAACAGGTTTTGCAAGTTGCTAGGTTGCCTCCAGGTGGGGCCTGGAGATCTCCCACTTTTGCAACTATCTCCAGCTGGCAGAGATCAGGTCCCCTGGAGAAAATGGCTGCTTAACTCTATGGCATTGTACCATGCTGATGCCCCTCCCCTCCTCAAACCCCGCCCTCTCCTGGATCCACCCCCAAAGTCTCCAAGTATTTTCCAACACAGACCTGGCAGCCCTATTTCAAATACCTGTAACACCTGTTTACTCAGAAATTATAGCAAAAATATAGAAATCATATATACATTATGGGCACATCATGGGCAAAGATAAATACAAACAGGGCTTTTTTGTAGAAAAAGCCCAGCAGGAACTCATTTGTATATTAGACCACACCCCCTGATGTCACCATTGTTTCACGCAGTCTTTTTTGGGAAAAGTCCAGCAGGAACTCATTTGCATATTAGGTCATATCCCTTGACACCAAGCCAACCAGAACTGCATTCCTGTGCATTCCTGCTTGAACAAGCCCTGAGTATAAAGTTATCCTTTCAGCTCTCCCAAAAGGATTACCATCTGTCTCACACTAAGGTATCTGACAGGACAGGGTTCCACAAAAGCAGTACTGCAAGCGTGTTTCTAGAAAAGAACTGCAAAATGATGTCATACAACATCAGAAATTGTGATTATTTTCCCAAAACAACCATCATAGGTAGAGTTGCCAGGTCTGTGTTGAAAAATTCCTGGAGACTTTGGGAGTGGATCTGGGAGACGGTGGCGTTTGGGGTGGGGAGGGGCCTCAGCATGGTACAATGCCATAGAGTCCACCCTTCAAAGCAGCCATTTTCTCCAGAGGAGCTGATCTCTGCTAGCTGGAGATATGTTGCAAAAGTGGGAGATCTCCTGGCCCCACCTGGAGGCTGGCAACCCTAATTTCCATGCTAATTTTTGTTTCTTTCACTTGGTCTCTTGGCTCCTCTATTATGAGACAGCTACGGGTGTTATGACACAACATGGCTCGTTTCCATGACTGATCATTGTAGACAACTTCTCAAGCAATTCATCAGAGTTGCAGGAATTTGACAACACAGGAGGGTTTGCATAGAAGAAGGGAGTGCTGAGCTTCAAACATAGATAGCAAACCCTGATCATCAGGACCTAAACAAAAACCTGTGTGTTCATCCACATGGGATAAACAGCAGCTGAATCAAGCAGCCTTGATTCAAATTGACCTTGGCTCAGCATACATGAAACTCCCAACATGGTATCTGATTTAGAGAAGTGGCAGAATCACTTTTACTTGAAAAAATTGAGGAAGTGGTTTGATCATCCCTCATGAGTCAGTTTGGTGTAGTGGTTAAGTGTGCAGACTTTTATCTGGGAGAACCGGGTTTGATTCCCCACTTCTCCACTTGCACCTGCTGGAATGGCCTTGGGTTAACCATAGCTATCACAGGAGTTGTCCTTGAAAAGGCAGCTGTTGTGAGAGCTCTCTCAGTCCCACCCACCTCACAGGGTGTCTGTTGTAGGGGGAGAAGATATAGGAGATTGTAAGCCGCTCTGAGTCTCTGATATAGAGAGAAGGGTGGGGTATAAATCTGCAGTCTTCTTCATCAAGCACAATTTAGGCGCAGAGAAGATATATGGTACAGTGGTTAGAGTCTTGGAGATCTGGTTTTAATCCCCACTCCACCATAACATTCATCTCATTGCCACCCTCTCTTTCAACTCAATCTACCCCACAGGCTTGTATTATAGTGCATCATAGTGGAGAGGAAACCAAAGGTCAGAGTCGTTAAGAAATCCTATCCATCATTGAGTGTCCTCAGACCTCTTCTTCCCACTAGCTCTCTCACTGTGCATGCAAAGACAGATGTTGTGCCCTTCATCTGCATACATGGACACTACCAGCAAGACCTTACAAAAAGCAGCAAGCTGTATAGCAGCTTGTGAGAGCCACATGAGGGTTCTAAGGAATATTACTACTCTATCATATCTCTCTTAGCTGTCTTCCTCTCTTTGCCCCGCCTTTTCATGAGCATTGCCATTCAGATCCTATGCACTGCTGAGATTGGGGTGCAAGACTGGAACAGTCCCCTGTAAGCATGCATGCAGCAGGTCCAACTACAATGGGATTCAAACCAATGCTAAACTGATGCTCATTTGGAAGGAGGCATATCTGTGTATCATTGACTTTCTATGGAAGGGCTTGTTGTTCAAGACTGAAAGTATGGGATCTGCTCTGTTCAGCACAGTTGAATTCCAGCATATTTGTTTTGAGGATAGAGAGATAGAGGTAGGATATTACATAGAGTTATGGGATAGCCTTCTTAAATATATTCATGAAAAGTTCACCACATACTTATCGGGAGCAGATCTGGAGCTACAGATCAAGGCTGCACTTCAGTTAGGCCCTTGGGGGTACTCATCCATGAAAGTATCGTTTAATGGATAGACCATAGACATCATTCTCCTCTCCTCCATTTTATCATCACAACAATCTCAGTTCGAAGAAGGTACTGAGTACCAGAGGCCACACGAAAGAAAAGGCTGATATACTAATTTGAGTACAAACCAAATATTAATATATACAGTGCAAAAAAGTACAGTACAATGTACAATGGGGTTAGTGAAAGCTATAGGGATATTTTCACTAACTGCACTGTACTTTTTGCACTGTATATATTAATATTTGGTTTGTACACAAATTAGTATATCAGCCTTTTCTTTTATATGGCCTCTATGTGCCCTGTGGCGCAGAGTGGTAAAGCAGCAGTACTGCAGTACTGTGATCTGAACTCTTTGCTCAAGACCTGAGTTCGATCCCAGCAGAAGCTGGGTTCAGGTAACCGGCCCAAGGTTGACTCAGCCTTCCATCCTTCCGAGGTCGGTAAAATGAGTACCCAGCTTGCTGGGGGAGAAGTGTAAAAGACTGAGGAAGGCAATGGCAAACCACCCCGTAAAAAGTCTGCTGTGAAAATGTTGTGAAAGCAACATCACCCCAGAGTCGGTACCCTCAGTACCCTCAGTACCCTCTTTAGATGCTGAATTTATTGGGAGCACACAAAAACTGATCTAAAGAGCCCCGTGGCACAGAGTGGTAAAGCTACAGTACTGCAGTCCAAGCTCTGCTCACGACCTGCGTTCGATCCCAGTGGAAGCTGGGTTCAAGTAGCTGGCTCCAGGTTGACTCAGCCTTCCATCTTTCCGTGGTTGGTAAAATGAGTACCCAGCTTGCTGGGGGGAAAGTGTAGGTGACTGGGGAAGGCAATGGCAAACCACCCCGTAAAAAGTCTGCTGTGAAAATGTTGTGAAAGCAACATCACCCCAGAGTCGGTACCCTCAGTACCCTCAGTACCCTCTTTGGATTCCCACAGAAGTCTCCCCCCCCCATTTTTATTTTTATTTTTTTGCTCAATCTCAGTTCAGCCACAAAGCTTACCAGATAGCCTCTGGTTGGTCTCTGTCTCTCAGACTAGCCTGTTTTGAAAGGATAAAATGAGGAGAGGAACTCAAGCACTCCTCAGAGAAAAAGTGGGATAATAATGAATGACATAATCTTATTTTTGGCACTGCTGCCTGTCTGGCTTGACGCACTATTTATCCCTATGGGCAACAGAGTTAACAAGTTAACCTACGAAGACCACCAGAGGGGTCATCTCATTTTTCCTTCCCCCACTAGTTCCTCTTTCCATTCCCTGAAAAAAATCCATAGCCTCTCCCCCTTCCTTCCCTCCTTCCCATCCACATATGGATGCCAGCCTCCAGGGGGGACCTGGGGAGTCATCTCCAGACTCCAGAGATCAGTTCCCCTGGAGAAAATTGATGCTTTGGAGGGTGGACTCTATGGCATGGTATCCCACTGAGGTCCCTGTCCTCCCCAGGCTCCATCCGCAAATCTCCAGAAGTTTCCCAACCTGGATCTGGCAATCCACCTGCTGGTGGCTGTGGGGGGGACTGGCAAACCTATATCAGCCGAGTCATTTTTATCCACTATCATTCTTCTGCTTTCCCTCCTTCCCTCCCCCCGGCAGATATTACCTGGGAAATTACAGACCAGGTGCACAGTGCTGGTGACTGGGCTTGGCCCAGTTGCATGCTGAGCTGGGTCCTGTATCTCCTCCCCCATACTATTTCCTCTTTCCATCCTCTTGGCAATCCCCATATAATCACCTTTCTCAGTTTGCTTCTCTCCTTTCCAGCTACTAACCAACCTACCTTTATCTGCGCCACATCTGCAGTGATATTTATTATGTACTTCATTTATACCTCACCATTCTCCACAATGGGGACCCAAAGGAGCTTACATCATTCTCCTCACCTCCATTTTATCCTCACAACAACCCTCTGATGTGGGATGTGTAAATGGCCCTAGGTCACCCAGTGAGCTTCCATGGCAGAGTGGGTCTCTCATATCGTAGTCTAAAAATTGCTACACTACACTGGCTTCAGTTTGGTGTAGTGGTTAAGTGTGCAGGCTCTTATCTGGGAGAACCGGGTTAGATTCCCCACTCCTCTACCTGCAGCTGCTGGAATGGCTTTGTGTCAGCCATAACTCTCGTAGGAGTTGTCCTTGAAAGGGCAGTTGCTGTAAGAGCTCTCTCAGCCCCACCTACCTCACAGGGTATCTATTATGTGTGTGGCGGGGGGGGGAGGTAAAGGAGATTATGACCGCTCTGAGATTCAGAGTATAGGGCGGGATATAAATCCAATATCTTTTTCTTCTTCCATGGGGTGGCTGCTGTTGTACAGTAGCAAGCAACCAGTCCTAGGTAAGTCATGCAAGTTCCATGGTAGCAAGTTGCTTAATGGTTGCTGCCAGGCCTGGCCCTGATGGGTCATTCATTAAAGGCCAAAACAGCCCTGGAAAGGGCCTTGCCCCCATGCCTTTTAAGTAACAGAAACCAAGGCTTGAAGGCTGTTGATATTGCTGGGGTTTCCTAGCTATCCTCACAAGAGCCACTGGAAGGGCATTTGTTTCTTAAATCTGCAGGCACTGCTTCTATTATTTGACTTGGTAACCCTAATATTTGGCCATGTTGAGAATTACATATATTGATGATAATAATACAATCTCTGCTAAAACACTCACCTCACAAAGATTTAACTGATCTGATGAGAGCACCTGAGGAGCTGGCTAGCGCTTCTTGAGTGCCACCAGTGGTCTCTTGCGTAGTGCCAAGTGGACAGAAAAGATGGCAACATTGCTAATAGTTAAGAACAGGTGTTTTTGTCCTCTACAAAAAGACAAGGAAACAGACAATAAAAATATTCAGCCATATAAAATGCCGTAAATGGAATGGAATTATTCCATTTAGTTCACCACATTTGTTAAGAATCATAAATAAAAGGAACAAATTAAATGCATTAAACATATTGCACTGCTGGTTAAGTTTGTGCACAATAAGTTGGTGGTTAAGAATGTGAGAAAAAACATAGAAACATCTTCCAAAAGGAACATGAGTGTTGTATGTTTTTACATGACAATCTCTGATGTGCACCAACTCTGACTACTGTATTAGGATCTTCATGTTCAAGGGACCTAATGAAAGGTGGGGAGCAAAGCCTCCCACCCACTCCAGTGCTACTAAGCCACTGATCTGTGATTGCCTCTCTCTGCAAAAGGCGATCCATCTTCTTTATAGGGACTATCTGCAGCTGGCCCCATCTGTGACATCAAAAATACAATTATTGTAGCTAGAGTTCCCCCTTCCCTTTCTAAATTTCACCACGGCTCTTACATTTGTCTGCTAAATTACTCACCCTTCCCCCTAACATGCATTCACATGGGACCTGATGGGCTATCCTGCCTCTCATAGTATAATCACGGCTTTGGAATTAGCAAGTGTAATTTGGCACCACCAGCAGCCTTTTGCCCACCCCAGGATAGAGAAATTGAAATTGATCATTTGCCTTTGTTGGTTAGGCAGCTGGAATTTAATCAGAAAAACATATGAAATTCCATTTGCTTTAAAGGGGGGGGGGGGGTGAGGGAAGGGAAGGGAATGCCAAGATGATGGGGAAAGGGAACACAAAATGCCACATGTTTAACTGTGTGGTCACCGCGGTGAGAAAAATCCATATACTCCATTTGCTACATAGAAATGTGGCCATATTCCAGATATTTCTCAGCATGCAGCTTTATAGATCTCAGCCTCAGTTCCAGTTTGTAACCTTTAGTGTGACCTGAGGACACCAGATGAAAGCCCTAAACCAGGCCTACACTGGAACAGAGCATATGTGCGTCCCAACTGTCTTTTTTATGCTGCATAGTCACTATGCTTGGTATCTGTTGTATATGTGCTTAGAATTGTATCTATAAGCTGGAGTTCTTGTCTGGCTCACTGGGGCCTGAAGGACAGAGCTTGGGGGACTCGGGAACAAGAGGCAGCAGGATCCAAATCCTGCTGCCCTGCTCCAATCAAGAGCCCCCGACTGGTTTGAATGGTCCAGTCACAGGCAGCGCGAGAACTTTGGGTGTGTATATATAGAGGGCCCCATGGCCCTAGCAGTTAGTCTTTGTAGGCAGCGCTATACCATGCTGTATTCAATAAAGGAGCTATGTTCACTACCACCTCGCCTCATTAATGTATAGAACCTACTATATTATAGTATCTGTCCAGGACCAAGCAGTTACAGTTTTTGCCTATCAAAGATGCCTTTAAAAATGGTTTGTTTGCTTCATTTATACCCCACTCTGTTCTAGGGTTGCCAAGTCCAATTCAAAAAATATCTGGGAACTTTGGGGATAGAGCCAGGAGACATTGGGGGTGCAGCCAGGAGACATTGAGGATGGAACCAGGAGCAAGGTTGTGACAAGCACAACTGAACTCCAAAGGGAGTTCTGGCCATCACATTTAAAGGGACTGCACACCTTTTAAATGCCTTCCCTCCATTGGAAATAATGATGGATAGGAGCACCTTCTTTGGGGGCTCATAGAATTGCACCCTCTGATCCAATCTTTTTGAAACTTGGAGGGTGTTTTGAGGAGAGGCACTGGATGCTATGCTGAAAATCTGGTGTCTCTATCTAAAAAAACCCAACTCCCCAGAGCCCCAGAGACTTGTGGCTCAATTCTCCATTATTCCCTATGGGAATCGGTCTCCACAGGGAATAATGAGTGCTCAGCAGACATGTCCCCCCCGCCCCCACTTTCTGATGACCCTGAAGCAGGGGGAGGGCCTCCAAACCGGGGGATCCCCTGCCCCCACCTGGGGATTAGAAGCCCAAGCAGCTCCATGTATGTTCAGCTTTCAAACACTTAGTATAACTGGAATGTTCTTCAATAAATTCAATTTCACCGCTCTTATATTGCACTTCTCCTTTATTATGTAGGCACAAAACCATAAGCCATAAAGAAAGTGTGGAATATTGCAAATTTCTATATATTCACACCAAATACGTTCTCTTTCTCAGGCTGCTTACAAAAAATGCTTCCACGGCCGCTTAAGTAGCGCGGCGTGACAGGATCCATCGATTTTATGACGCTATGTGTTTTTTGAAAAGAAAGCAAGATATTCCAGTGTGTTTATGAAACATATTTAATGATGTGCATTTTATTATAGGAATAAGCAGACATTGGTGATAAAGCAAAAAAGCGAAACAGGAAAAATAAAATCGATTGGTCCTGTCGCGCTGCACTCCAGTCATACTAAGTGTTTGAAAGCCGAACATACACTGAGCCGGTTCGGCTTTCTTTCTCCGTTCTATCTATCTATGTGACTCTATTGTTGTGGCCCCGCCTGAGGATTGGCAACCCTACTCTGTTCTGCAGTGGCTGACAGCATTGTCCCCTGCTCCATTTTATCTTTACCACACCGCAGTAAGGTAGGTGCATGACTGGCCCAAGATAACTCAGCAAACTTCCATGGCAAAGTAGGGGTTTGAACCTGAATCTCCCAAATCCTAGTCTGACACTGCAGCACTATACCATGCTGGCTCTTGTGCACACATGTGCATAAGTTCCCTCCCCCAAATCTCTGCAAGTTCCATCTCAAACAAGGAAAGGAGATGCAACTTGGTACTACAGTAAAGGCATGTACATTTAGAAGCCTGCAAAAACTTGTGTGCCAAAAAAGGGGACAGAACAGTTGATTCTATCAGAACCCAAGTTGCTGGTGAAGGGTACAATACCAAGCCAACCCCTCCTTGCAAGCAAAAATAAAACTAGCCCAACAGGCCTACCACAGCCTGTTCCCTAGTATACTGATTTCCTATTTGCAGAGTAGTGTTGTTTGCTTTTATGTAGGGGAGCTTTAAAAGATGTAATTCTCCCATGTATCACCTCGTTCTGCTGTTCCAGATGTGGACCATGCCACATATTTTGGTAGTGTTGCCAACTCTGGCTTGGCAAATTCCTGGAGATTTGGAGATGATGCCTGGGAAGGGCAAAGCTGGGGAAGGAAGCCCACTGTGGATGCATCATAGAGTTCTATAGGAACTGCTCTTCCTGGTGACACTCTAGTTTTGTCCCCAGTCAGTATTTTAAAGGCAATAGCTGTGGCTGCATGGTTGAGACACAGACAATTGAAACTGAACCCATGGAAGATAGAGGTCCTGTACCTAGGCGATGGAGGACTGGGATTGGGCGCCCACTCCCCGTTCATGCAGTCCATGAGCCTCCCGCTATTTTTTTTTTTTTTTTGCTCTGAAGGATCGGAGCAGCTCCCCTGATCCCTCAGAGCTGATAAAGAACGACGTTTCTCTTCCCAGCATCCTCTGAGGGTGATCTGTCCCCACTTGGCCGTGGGAGGGTCAAGTGGAGGGGGAAAGAGTTTGCGCAGAGGGCTCCTTAAGAGGAGTCTTCCGCGCAAACAGGACCTGATCTGTGCCAGCACTGGGGGCCCTCCCCCACTGGAGGGTGGGAGGCAGAGCCTTGCCTGGGGTGACAAAAACCCCAGTGCTGGCCCTGAAACCATATAATTGGGGAAATTCCTAAAGCTTCACATGGAAGTGACATCACATTCCTTCAAAATTTCACCTTCCTCAGGCACCACCCTCAAAATCTCCCAACATGAACAAACATGTGGACAAAGGAGACCCAATAGATGTTGTTTACCTTGACTTCCAGAAAGCTTTTGATAAAGTTCCTCATCAAAGTCTCCTTAGAAAGCTTGAGAGTCATGGAGTAAAAGGACAGGTCCTCTTGTGGATCAAAAACTGGCTGAGTAATAGGAAGCAGAGAGTGAGTATAAATGGGCAGTGGAGGACGGTAAGCAATGGGGTGCCGCAGGGCTCGGTACTGGGTCCCATGCTCTTTAACTTGTTCATAAATGATTTAGAGTTGGGAGTGAGCAGTGAAGTGGCCAAGTTTGCGGATGACACTAAATTGTTCAGGGTGGTGAGAACCAGAGAGGATTGTGAGGAACTCCAAAGGGATCTGTTGAGGCTGGGTGAGTGGGCGTCAATGTGGCAGATGCGGTTCAATGTGGCCAAGTGCAAAGTAATGCACATTGGGGCCAAGAATCCCAGCTACAAATACAAGTTGATGGGGTGTGAACTGGCAAAGACTGACCAAGAGAGAGATCTTGGGGTCGTGGTAGATAACTCACTGAAAATGTCAAGACAGTGTGCGTTTGCAATAAAAAAGGCCAACGCCATGCTGGGAATTATTAGGAAGGGAATTGAAAAAAAATCAGCCAGTATCATAATGCCCCTGTATAAATCGATGGTGCGGTCTCATTTGGAGTACTGTGTGCAGTTCTGGTCGCCGCACCTCAAAAAGGATATTATAGCATTGGAGAAAGTCCAGAGAAGGGCAACTAGAATGATTAAAGGGCTGGAGCACTTTCCCTATGAAGAAAGGTTGAAACGCTTGGGACTCTTTAGCTTGGAGAAACGTCGACTGCGGGGTGACATGATAGAGGTTTACAAGATAATGCATGGGATGGAGAAAGTTGAGAAAGAGGTACTTTTCTCCCTTTCTCACAATACAAGAACTCGTGGGCATTCGATGAAATTGCTGAGCAGACAGGTTAAAACGGATAAAAGGAAGTACTTCTTCACCCAAAGGGTGATTAACATGTGGAATTCACTGCCACAGGAGGTGGTGGCGGCCACAAGTATAGCCACCTTCAAGAGGGGTTTAGATAAAAATATGGAGCAGAGGTCCATCAGTGGCTATTAGCCACAGTGTGTGTGTATATGTAAAAAAATTTTCCGCTGTGTGACACAGAGTGTTGGACTGGATGGGCCGTTGGCCTGATCCAACATGGCTTCTCTTATATTCTTATGTTCTAACACTTTCTGAGGCAGGGTCAGGATGGCAACTCTACTCACCTCTGAAGGCAGGGAGAGACAAAACAGGGCTGAGGAGGAAGATCTTAGCTGAAGTTCCCATTATAACAGCAGGCTGGACAGTATCAGAGGAGGCAAGACAATTAGGGTCTTAAAGGTAAGAGCCAGCACTCTGGGTTGTGCTCAGAAAGAATGTACCAGGGTGGTACATTCTCAGTATCCCACCCCCAACAGTAGCCTGCTTGCCACACTTTGGACTAACTGAAGTTTCTGAACTGTTTTCAAAGGCAGTCCTATACACAGCTTTAGTAATGTCTAAAACTGTGGCTGGGCCAAAGGTGGATAGGAGAACATGTTGTGAAATTCCTGGAGATATGGGGGCAGAGGAATAGGGATGCTGGTGGATTCCTGGAGATTTGGGGGCAGAGGTTGGAGAGGGTGGCGTCAGGAGGGCTGTGATGCCATATAGTTCTGAAGCTGCCATTTCCCCAAAGGAAATTGATCACTGTCATTTGGATATGTCATAATTTCAGGAGAACTCCATATCCCACCTGGAGGTTTGGCAATCTTATACCCAAGTATGCCCTTATTTTCATCAATGAAATATGTAGGAAATTACAACTGCATCCATTCAGACTGAATTCAGTGCACCGGGCAGTTACCTGACCTGCAGTGTTTGACCTCTTCTACCTCACAGGGTATCTGTTGTGAGGAGGGGAGGGGAAGGTGATTGTAAACTGCTCCAAGACTCCTATGGATTCCTATAGGGTATGGTAGTGAGGAGAGGGGTATAAAACCAACTTCTTCTTCCCCAAGATTTTGCAGTTCCAAGCAGAGAGCAAAAGCAGGTTTCATGCCCCTACTGGGCTATCATACATAGCACATTGGCTACATTCAGCTGGAGGAAGGATTTTTTAAAGTCCCAAAACAGTCTGCAGGTTGAGCAAGGCTGGGGACTCCTGATTTAAGGAATTATTGAGGAATCTTCTACTGGAGTTTACATTAGATATTGATGCTGCAGCAAGTATCAGCTAATTCAACAATGGAACAGGTTGTTGAACTGGCTGATACCTTTGCATTGACGAGGAAATAAAATCATCTGCAACCTTTCTCCGTTAGTAATAGCCCCTGATCTGATGGGGGGGGGGGGTAGGAGTACATTAAAGGAGGCAGGGCTTTTTTTAGCAGGAACACACAGGAATGTGGTTCTGGCTGGCTTGGCATCAGGGGGTATGGCTGATATGCAAATGAGTTCCTGTTGGGCTTTTCCTACCAAAAAGCCCTGAAAGGAGGGCAAAATATATAAGCAGAAGACCGTTCCATTTCCTTCTCTGTCTTCAGACTTCTGACGAGTAGCTTCTGCTCTCTTTTGGCTAAAGTGACTCCATCATTCCCACACAGAGCATACCTGTCTTTTTCTCTTCCAGGACTAATAACAGGCCAGGTAGGAGGTTTCAACAAGCACAATGGCCTGGAGAAGGGAGTTAAATCTCTGTGGCCCTGATTCAAATCAGAGTTAAGAGCAGCTGGTATTTCCTCAGGTATCATTTCTGGAAGGCCAGATTTTCCACAGTGCTCCTTCACACAGACATAAGATCAAATGCAAAGCTAAAGCACAGCCAAACCCAGTTCTCAGACTGTCTCCATGCAGTAATTATCCTCGATATCACAGGAAAGACATAAATATGATTTTATTTTCCCTTGGGAGATTGAATGGGGACAGTTTTCTATTAAAAGCATTTATAACCTCTAAGATCCATGACAAGGAGAGGCAGGACCAAAAAGTCTGCACATATAAATTGGAATTTCCAAAGAGGATGGGATAATGTGAAACAGAAACTATGGGTTTCAGTGTGGGGGATTTGCTGCATTTATGTTTTATGTGGGATTACCTTAGAAAATCATAACTGAAGGCTAGGCAGGAAAAATAGATCGGCAATAGCAGTGATGGAATTTTGTATGAGATGGAGCAAGAAGGCAGATGATGCTTTATTAGATGAGGGATGAGGAGAAATTATCTGTGTTGTTGGCATTTATTACCCCTGTAAACACTTCTGCAGAGTTTATTAGTGAGCTTCACAACTTTTAATACATTAGGGCACAACAGGTCCTCTCAGATAATATCTGTGCAGTGGTTCCATAACTGCACAATGCAACCAAGGAACTTGACATTAGGTAAGGAATTCAGAATCCTGAGAATCTCAGCTTTTAATTTTTTTAAAAAGAGCAAGTTCCTGGGTTGGATCCAAAGAGTTTTTCGGCTGGTAAAAAAAATGAGGAGGGGGGGAACCCTTTGATCACAAGACCTGCATGGACAAAAGTTATGGGCTATAGTGCAGGAGGAGTTGGATGACAGTACATGTACTGTAAAAGGTGGCTGGATCCACCTTGTCAGCCCAGGCTAGCCTGCTCTCATGAGATCACAGAAGGTTAGCAGGGTGGGTCCTGGATAGTATTTGGATGGAAGAACACCAAGAAAGTCCAGGGATGTGACAAAAAGGAAGGCAATGACAAACCACCTTTGAAAATTTCTTCCCTTGAAAACCCTACTGGGTTTCCATAAGTCAGCTGCCACTTGATGACACTTTCTGCCCCCACAAGAAAAAAAACTGGCTGGATCCAGCTTATTATGGCTGGAAAGGTACTTTTGAAAAGGCTGGCATCTCAAAAGCCAGGGAGGAGAGGGAATAGGGTTGCCAGGTTCAATTCAAGAAATATCTGGGGATTTAGGGGGTGAAGCCAGGAGACTTCAGGTTGGAGCCAGGAGTAAGGGTGTGACAAGCATGACTGAACTCCAAAGGGAGTGCTGGTGGTTACATTTAAAGGGACCACACACCTTTTAAATGCCTTCCCTCCATTTGGAAATAATGAAGGGCATCTTCTTTTGGAGCTCATAGAATAGGACCCTCCCCCAGTCCAATCCTTCTGAAACTTGGGGAGTATTTTGAGGAGAGGCAATAGATGCTATGCTGAAAATTTGGTGCCTCTACTTCAAAAAACAGGGGGGCGGGGCCCCAGAAACCCACGGATCAATTTTCCATTATACTTCATGGGAACTGGTCTCCATAGGGCATAATGGAGTGCCCAGCAGACATTTTCCTTCCACACTTTCTGAAAACCCTGAAGTGGGGGGAGAGCCTTCTAACTGGGGGATACCCTGCAGCCACCTGGGGACTGGCAACCCTAAGAGGGAAGGCTGAATAATAAGAGTCGCAATGCTTAGGCCCTCATCTCCCATACTCACAAGCTCCTCACCATACCACACGGCTAGCAATAGTAGAATACATTATGCAAACTAAACATATTTCTATACATTTCTTAATTTGCACAAATCATGCAGGTCACAAAATTCACTTTATCTTGGTGCAAGATTTTGAATACTTGAATGCTTTAGCACACTACTATGTTATTCACATTACTGAACAATAGAATTTCTATAATTCTATCCTTCTTCTTAACCAATGGCTAGCATGTTGTGCTTAATTAGATTACAGTGTAACTACTCAAAAACGAGCCCTGCTGTTCAATGGTATTTACCCCAAGCACAAGACTGCAACCTGGAGCTCTTTAAATGAAGACTGGAAGTTTTCAGATGTAGAAGCTCTCATGGGTTTATCCTGAGTGAATCAGTTTTTTGTTGATATCCGTTTGAAGAGATTTCTCCTGGTTGAGCAGAGCCACTTAATACTGTTCTACAAGATTCTCAGGAAAATGTACTTCCCACATATAAGACCAGTTCAAATCTGCCACATGTGGGACCATTTTCATGATTTATGGTGTCTTAAAATTCTTGGGGTTGGTGAAGTAGTATCTTTCCAAGGGGCTACAAGCTTAGCTTTTTAGTGATTTGCCACAGCTCTGATGCTTATCTAAAAAGCACATTGGCATTGAGAAATGAGTGTAATGGTAAATAGGCCTCTCCATTGCAGCATTACTGGTGGACAGAGTGAGTCCAAGATCTATCAAGCACCACGGAAATGGCTCACATCTGTATTTAAGATTATGGTGAAATGTATCTAGGAGTGAAATTGCTAGTCATGATTTATAAAAGGGAAGCGGGAGAGAGCTAAGTCAGCATGACGCTACCTTGCAGGATGGAACAAAGGGGATTATTGTCCCTGCCTCCCCAAATCCTCCAGCAAGGCAGCTTCTCAGCTCTGTGGCCTCATTGTTGCTGGAAGGTGATCGTCGGAGTGTGACAGATGTTTGGACGCCATTGTTTCTTCCTTCTCCCCACTGGCTGGGCTCCCTCTGACTTGTTCTTAGTCTCAGGAAACTTTCTATCAACCACTCAGCTCTGCAGGGAGAACAAGAGCATTCCCTTGGTTCCATCGTAGTCAAATGCTATAATCTGGAATCTTTTACCCTCAAAATTCAAAGAGGGTTTGTAAAGCAGGGAAACAAAAGAAAAGTTAGATCATCCTCATTCTACAGGTTCAGACAAAGCTTTTATTTGGGGACCTGGCAAGAGAGCAACTGTTTCATGGAACAGTCACAGTTTAAGTCACTTTCAAAGAGTAGCAAGAGATAAAAAGAATCCCCCTATATAAATTTGAATAACATTAAAAAGGCTGTTATGAGGATAGGTGAAGCTTGGGGGAGGAGAGGCTGGTATATTGTATTTGCAAGGATCCCTGGGGTATGTGATGTGCATGCTGCGTTCCTGTGTAGGATCCTTAAAGGCCTGGCCACCCATGGTCAAGGACTGATTGCAGGGGGGTGGGCGTTATTGCAATACCACAACAATATGAATCAAAACTGTCAAAAGCTGCCATGGGGCCACCAGAGAGTCTCACTGGCCCATCTTACATTCAAAAGAGGTGAGAAACTTGATTAGGATAGATACATTACTACTAGCTTCCAGCTGCACTGGATCAAATGGTTTTCAATTGATTAATGAACTGATTAATTAAGTAAATTTTGTGACATAGTACTTGTCTGCAGCCATCCCCAGCAATCTTCAGATTTCTAGCAGTTATGAGCTTCTGTCCAGAAACAGGAACCCAGATCGGCCTGTTCTGAGTCGCAAGTAAATAGATGGATAGATGAGGACTGCCAATAGCACTTTCTCTTATGCAAAAACACACAGGGGGGAAACAGAAAGTATAGAGTAGGAAGCAAAAGGAACGAACACTAAGGCCAGTGTATTTCTTCTCACCTGCAGAATTGGCAGAACATCAAATAAATATGACAAAAGAAAAGGGAGAATGGAAATACAGGTAAAAGGAGAATTGAACAGCATGATCATCCAAAGCTTACCCACCCCAACTGAATCTAACCCATTCTCTAATGTTCACACAGCTATAATCCATACACCTAACACCTTTCTATTACAGTAGAGTAACATTCTATCCTCCTCATTATAAGAAGTTGGTTGCTTTTTTGCTGCTGAGATACCATGGCTGTAAATTTCCCACTCTCTTACTTCAAAATGTTCCAAAATGTGCATTTAACAGCATATGATCACATGCAGAAGCATTGATTTAAAACAAAAATAGCTGAATAAGAATAGAAGGATGGAGGGGGGGGGGAATCAGCATTCCTAAGCATTTAGGTTTCAGAAGTAAATGAAACAACGTCATTGCTGGAACAATAGTGTGCTCAAGCACAATTGTTTGTACAAAATGGACAGCTTGGACAGATGAATAGGCAATTTCTTCTGGAGAAGCATAAATAGTCTAAATGATGACACTGCAGGCCATGTCTGAATGGCAGAGTACTCAAGTGCTTGAGCACTAACTTAGGCCATACAGCCTTTTACTAAGAGTACATTAGATGTTTGGTTGGGGCACACAGGCCTTAAGTCAGTGGCGTTCAGCCATTCTAGAATGGGACTCACTGAGCTGCAAGCTTGTGACAAAAAGTCATATGGCATCATAGTCATGTAACGACTTCTTTGAAATTATATGGAAAAATCCTAGATAAGGGATTATCTGATATGACTTGCAATGTTGTAGTTATTTCCCATTTTGTAATTATTTAGTGTGTGTTTTTGTACACATTTATTTGACTTTGTGTATGAGTATATGACTACATAATCATGTAAGTATGTTTGCATAATGGTGTAGTTATAATCAAGGATATAAGTTTGTGCATGCACATTCATACATGCTCTGGCCACAATTATGATCATTCCCCCCCCCCCTGAATTGGATCATTGGACCTAAAAATATCAGTATTCCCAAATATTTCCAAGTACCAGCACCACTGATATTTGAGTAAATATTTGGAAAACTGAAATTTATGCAGTTCCATTATATCTTATGAGGACTGTCCCCATAGGCTATAGTAGAAAATTTCACTTACCGAGTTGTGCTGCCACTGCAGCATGACTTGGTGAGGGGGCTGAAGGCATTTAAAGTTTAAATGACTTCAGTTCACTTGCTCAGTTGTGCCACAGTGGCGAGGGAACTGAAGGTATATAAAGAGACCACAGTCTCTTTTAATGCCTTCTAGCCATGCCTGAATAAAAGTCAAATAATATTGGCTTTATTCGAGCATGGCTATTACAGTAGCAGAATCAGATTGTCAATCTGCATATGGTTGAATACTAAAAAATAATGATAAGGTATTTATTCAGCTCACTATATTCCAAGTGCACACCTCTACTACCCACCTAACAACCTCAGAGTATACATTTAGCTCTCAGTAGCACTTAACAATGTTCAAATAAATATCAACAAAAGGCTCAGCAGAAAAATAGAGCTGCAAAAAGTACAGAAAATTACAATCCAAATGGTTCAGGGATTGTAGTGCCTTCCTTATGAGAAAGGGCAAAAACATTCAGCTTTCTGGTTCTGAACATGGATGACTAGATATGGTAGAGATCTATGAAATTTTGAATGGTGTGGGGAAAGTGAATACATCCTATTATTAGAACTCATGGGCACCCAATGAAACTGATAAGAAGCAGATTCAAGACAGAAAAAGGGAAGTGACTCTTTACACACTGCATATAAACTTGTGGAATTAACTGCCGCAAGATGTGATAATGGTACAGATTTAGGACTGTTTTAAATTTATGTTTTCTTGCATATAGAACAGCTATATCAATAGTCATCAGCCATTCTAGATAAATGGAACCTCCATGTACAAAGGTAATATTTATTTATTTAGATATTTCCACCCTACTTTTCTCTCCACTGGGGACCCACAGTGGCTTACAACATTGTCCTCCCCTTTGATATTTTTCTTCTCACAACTTTGTGAGGTACATTAGGCTGATAGAGAGGTACATTAGGCCAAAGGTCACCCAGAAAGCTTCCGTGAACTTGAGTTGCCAACTTGCTGGGGGACCAAAAAAAAAGCAAGGATTGCTGCCCTCACATGATTCTGATGAGTTTCCCAGATATATTTCGCTGGCCACTGTTAAAACAGGAAGCTGATGTAGATTGGCCTGATCCTTCTTTATGTTTGTCATCTGTGGACACTGCAAACATGGATACAAAACATTCCCAGGTTTGATTAGCCAGCAAGAATCAGCTGCATAACCTTTAATTCCCCCTCTGCCCTTAGACTGCCTCTCTCTGTCCTGTCCCTTGAGCCCGCCCACCCACTCCCATGATCTCTGACTAGAAAACACCCCTTCAACAACATCCTCTTATTCTCCAGAGTTCTCTCCATCTGAGGCTACAAATCAGCCACAGCAACACCTGGCAGGGAGGAGCATGCTCAACTAGGAGACCTAGGGATGGGTGGGACAACCTGACACAGCATCTCACAACCTCCTTGAAGAAAATGGGGGAATATTGATGGGGGCCAAGGTCTGGGCCTTGCTCTCACCCTCCTGCCAGCCTGTTCTAGGATGCTAGCATGGACAATGTGGGCTCAGAGATCAGCCTAGCAATCTTTCAGAACCCACCCCCATCCCTCCAAAAATTTATGTCCACGACATTGTCTGCTACAAAGAAGCTACTGTATGGGCCAGAGAGCTCATTAAAAAGGCAATACCAGGCAAGCGCTGGGCTCCCCTCCCCCTCATAAATCTGTTAGTCACGCTAAATGCCTGCAGCCCCTAGGTTGCTCTCTCTGCTTCATGCCTTCCCTCCTCCCAAAGCAGCTAGGCAATGGGGCTTTGATTCATAGCAGAGGGAGGCCAGAATAAGCCACTTTTGTTTTATTATTCATGAGTAGTGCAGATCCCACAAGAGCATGTGTTTGTCTATGTATATTTGTAGATGCTGGAGAGGAGCCGTTTCCAGGCACTGCCTTGCCTTTCTGCAAGGCAGTCTCCCTGCCTGGCTCAAGAAAACATGTTTGGATTGCGTACTTCTGGACTGGGATTCCATTGGCTCACAAAGACAGAAGATTTGGGAGAAACCAGAGTCTTCCAAAATGACAACAACTGGCACTACAGTGTGAGCTCAGTATGTCCTACTAATCTGATATTTTGGTAATGCCAGTCATGTATTGCTGGCTCCTTGACTCCTCTACAGCCAGGATCATGCACAGCAATAGGGCATCCAGTCAAGCACTTCTCACGTTCTCAGTTCAGAGATTGTATAGTAAAGGAGAAATGCAGTGAGTACCCTGAAAAAGCAAGTATCTTTTCTATAGCCATAAATTGTAGGTCCAGCCTCCCCTTGTACTAATCCTACAACTACCACTCCCTGAGCAAAGAGCAGGTGGTGCAACGGGTGGCAGTACATGATAAAACTGTGGTGCCTGTGGGCTATGGAGACCAGATGTGGGCTAGATCTCCATTTGCCCCTCCCCTTAAAACCTCAGGTCAGGGCTGTGGCTTACCTATCATGATTTGCCTACATAAATCTGTGAGCAGAAACAACTGACCTATGGCTAATGGTACACTGTGGAAAGGCATAGCCAGAACAACAAAAAGTAAGAATGCTTGCAGGAAAGGCAGAGCAATATGGAGACTTCACTGCTGATTGATCCACTTTCTCCTAACTTCCTGTATTGTCAATCAGCAGGTATATGTGAGAAACTTTTGTTTGGGGGCATCCTGCAGGTATGGTTGAACAGGTATGGCTGAATATTTGTGTGATACAGCCTGAGAGCAGTTCCAACCTAGTCATTAGATACAGTTCTGTGGCCCAAAGTGGAGATGAAAGAGCATAAACTATGCTCCCAAACAAAGTCCTGTCATCCATACACTTTAACATGCAGCTGCATGAGTGAATCCATGGGTGAGTCACTTCTGCACTTGGCAAGAAAGAACTGTTGTAGCACTCAGGAGAAGTGTAGTTACTGCCTGTTAAAAGGCTAGGACACTGGGACTGAGATGGGAATGGGGGCTATGCCTGAGGGAGGAGGTTGTCCTTGAAAAAGAGCAAGCTGTAAAGGTTGCAAAACAAGCAACTGGTGGGGGGGAAACCCAAAAGTAACAGCAATATTGCTGTTGCAACAAAAATTGTAAAATGATGCCAAGAGAAAAGAGAAATGCGGAACAAACAAATGTTGCTTGATTCTGTGAAATTTTCACTGTAACTGATGGCTGCTGTCCTAGGTTTTAATTCTGTGTTCATTCCCTAGAACTGTGTCCCTCCATGCACCTAATTATGGCATATTTTGGTTCCTATGATTACACATGCCCTTTTTAAAAATATAGTTATTAAAATCACTCTTGGTAGAGTCTCGATGTTCAAATATTCTCTTGTTCTGTCTTGAGACACCAGCATATCCATATTTGATGGAGATAAATCTTCATTTCCAGTTTCACATGTAAACTGTTCCAAACTGTTAATCTTTTGGTCTGCTATGTCATCAGTCTGCACCAAATATGAACTTGGGGTCATGTGTTGCTATGTCACTTTTGTTTCCCCACTCCATGGTGACAAATAAGTCTTCCACACATGAGGAAAGGAAAAGCTCGCACTTTTACCATATCTGTGTCTCATATCTCCATTTCACTCTCCTTTCCCCTAGTGAGGCTGTAACAATGGTGCTGAGATAGGCAGTTTGGTTCTCAAATGTCTACCCACTAGAAATTGTGCAGGTGGCCCTGTCTCTCTTATAGGTACAGTCTGTAATACAATAGGCTCTGCCCTGTTAATAGACAAGAAGCTGAAAGGTCCTCCCAGAAGGAGGAACCTTCTGAAATGAATGAATTGTAGATGTGGCTTGTGTGTTTATTTCTATGGAGTTCTGATAAACATCCTGGACTTCAAAAAAACATATTTGTAATCTGTATTACCATCCCAGTGATCTTTTAGAGCCCTCTATTAAATTAAAAATTGGTTGCATGCAAGGCTTTTTTTGTAGAAAAAGCCCAGCAGGAATTCATTTGCATATTAGGCCACACCCCCTGATAGCACCCTTGTTTCACACATGGCTTTTTGTAGACAAAGCCCAGCAGGAACTCATTTGCATATTAAGACACTCCCTCTGATGCCAAGCCAGCCGGAACTGTGTTCCTATGCATTCCTGCTCAAAAAAAGAGCCCTGGTTGCATGTTTACATTATCTGCTGATACTTCCCAGAAATGGTTAATTTGCATCCACTCAGAGAGAACTTTGCATTACTGAACAAAATGCAAAGAACATGAACCCATTTATTTATTTTAATGTCATCCACCTTTCCTCCCTGGAAAAGAGGATGACCATGTAAACTGCCTTGAGCTCCTTGGCAATGACAGAAGGGGGCGGGTGACATGTTAGGCCAAGGACATCAGAGGACAAAAGAGCACATAAACTTCATTTGCATCTTGGATTGGATCCTGTTGGGTTATTTCTACTTGCACAAACTGGGCCATTTTTGTCAATTCCCCCATCCCTTTGGAGACTTCTGAATCATGCCCTTCCTAGGGATCCCCTGTCCTCCTGGAGAAGCATGAGGTGTGCATTTTTGACCACATTGAGAAGGGGAAGCGAGGACATTATGCTTTGTGAACAGAAAGATTTGTGCCATGCTCTTTCAACAAATAGGGTTGCCAGTCCCCAGGTGGGAGTGGGAGGGGGGGTCTCCCAATTTCGTGGGCTCCTGACACCAACAACCAGGTCCCAGCACACTGTCCCCAATATGATGGCATCATACAGAAGTGACATCTTCATGCCAAGGATGTTTCACAGCAACACTCTGGTATTTTGGGAAAACTCTAGGGTAACCATGCAATGTCCCCGGCATGATGGCATCATTTCTGTATGAAGTCATCACATTGAGGACATCGCACATGGCAATGTCGCCCCACCCCACCCCCACTCCTGAAAAGCTCCCTCCCACCCCCTGCCAGAGAGAGCCTAGGACCTGGCCGTCCTATTCATCAAACTCTGGCAGAATGAACCTGCTCAGGCCTGCAGGCTCTGTTCATCTAGGGTTTCCAAGTCCAATTCAAAACATATCTGGGGACTTTGGGGGTGGAACCAGGAGACTTTGGGGGTGGAGTCAAGAGCAAGGGTGTGACAAGCATAATTGAACTCCAAAGGGAGTTCCGGCCATCACATTTAAAGGAACCACACACCTTTTTAAATGCCTTCCTTCCATAGGCAACATGAAAGATAGGGGCACCTTATTTTGGGGCTCACAGAATTGGACCCCCTGGTCCAATAGTTTTGAAACTTGGGAGGTATTTTGGGGAGAGGCGCTGGATGCTATACAGAAACTTTGGTGCTTTTACCTCAAAACCCAATCCCCCCCCCCTCCAAGAGCCCTAGATACCCACAGATCAATTCTCCATTATTTCTTATGGGAATAAGTCTCCATAGAGAATAATAGAGTTCCCAGCAGACATTTCCCTCCCCCTGCTTTCTGATGACCCTGAAGCGGGGGGGGGAGGAACTCCAAACCGGGGGATCCCCTGCCCCCACCTGGGGATTGGCAACCCTAGTTTAATCCTGCCTTCCAAGGTTTTTCCAACCTTTGGAGAGGCTTTTCTCTCTCCCCATAACATGCCACAACCATCTGACCTTTGCACAGAATTGCCCACTGGGAGGATCAGGACTCCCAGATTTCCTCCCAAGTTCTGAGGCCTTGCCCTTGTGTCTTCTGCTGCCCAGCTTCTTGTCACCATGGGCACAGTTTACCGACTTGTGTGCCCTTGGAGGAAGAGCCACTTGCCAACTGTCTGTCTTCCCCCTGGCACCCCTTTTTAAAATAGCATGTCTGAGATGGTGGAGGTCTATGTGGTACAGAGAACTACAGCCAGCATTTTAAGTAATAAAGTATTTATTTAAAAGCAGGGCTTTTTTGGAGGAAAGAGCTCAGGAGGAACTAATTTGCCACACCCCTGGACATCACCATTGTTTCATGCAGAGCTTTTTTGTAGAAGAAGCCCAGCAGGACTCATTTGCATATTAGGCCACACCCCCTGACACCAAGCTAGCCAGAACTGCGGTCCTGTGCTAGCTCAAAAAGTTCTTGCTCAAAAAAAAACTCTGTTTAAAAGAGAATGACAGGTAGCTGAGGTGAGCCTGGAAAGCCACTGACTGACTTCCTCCTTTCCAGCCTGTTCTTTGACCAGAGGAGGGGAAACCCTGTTAAAATGCAAAGTGGAGGTTTGTTTCTTTCAACCTTCCCTTTAAAAAATTAATTTGTTTACAACTTTTATTATAGAACCAGATAAAATATGCTTGTGTAGCAGACGATAACAAAACCCTTCAAACAAAAATCTGCCAACAGCCCTTGGTAAGCAGTCATATCCCAAGCCTTCAGAAAATGCCACTTCTGAAATGCAAAGCCCTATAGGCCTTCAAAAAAGCTGGAAAGGATGGGGCTTTCTGGTCTGAAGGTGAAAGAAGGAACTCAGTTGCTGCAACCTGCTTTTAAATTAACAAGTTTGGATCCAGGGACATCCCTAAACTCTTCACCTGATCACCTAATGGCAATCCCATTAGAGCAATCCCAATTAGAACATCAAAATGACCTCCATCTTGTCTGGATTCAGTTTGAGCTTGTTTAACTGTGTCCAAGACTGAAGTTTGAATGACTATGTGAAAGATGATAAAGGATGGACTGATCGATCTACAGTATTGCCCTATTGAAGAAATGATTGTTGACATCATGACGAAGCCACTTGACAGACTGAAGTTTGAATGACCACGTGAAAGATGATAAAGGATGGACTGATCGATCTACAGTATTGCCCTATTGAAGAAATGATTGTTGACATCATGACGAAGCCGCTTGACAGACTGAAGTTTGAATGACTACGTGAAAGCATGAACTTAACTGAAATTGCTAATGACTGAAATGTTGTAGCTTGAGAAGGGGACGGTTGGAAAGCAAGCTATACACATTTCAGTCATTATAGAGTTAACTGTTTGTGTTTACCTAAAAGACAGATGTGATGTACTGTAACTTAGATCCAGTTAAGATGTCTCTGTTCCAAACCCGGGAAAAATGTAAGCATTGCATTGGTCAGAAAGTACCTAGGTGTGAAAAGCTTTGATCTCGTATGCAAGATCAATTGCCTAGTTTCCTGTTCCCAAAATTGCTTTCTGGGAAGAAGAAGAAGCCAGGAGAAAAAGACTCATAAATTAGCCATGTAACCAAGGAGATATAGTTAACCAAGCTAGTGAGCTAAGTTTTATTTTTTTTACTTCTAAGTACCTTTTCCTTATGTTTTATGCTAGTAAACTTTATTTCTTTTGATAAGCAATCGTCTCTGACTCATCTATGCAAACTCCAAGCCTCTAATTTAAACGAATCCCAACAAAATTGGTAGCCAGGGGGCGGTTTGATTTGTTTGCATAGTTTGAATAAGAATACGTAGAGAAGGAAAGGTTAGATCAGAAGGCTTCTTTTGGGATGCAGAGTTAGTTTCGCCTGACGGAAAAACCTCCATGAGCAGGGGAAAGCCACAGCCCCCGCTCAGAGCCTTAAGTCGCCAAGCATCTGATCTACAGCACAAAAGGAGCATCTTCCTGCTGATCCTTCCTGACAACTGCCAGTCAAAGACAGAGAGATACAGAATGCAGCTTTTTGAATCTTCACAAGCAGCTCTCCAGCCAAGATGATGTCCAATCCTAGAAGCAGCTCATCCTCTCCTGATCAATCTCACTTGGGAGCCATGAGTACTACAATCTCCAAAATCAATATCCCACATTTTCAGATCCCCACCTTAAATGCTAACAACCATCGATGATGGCAAACAAGAATAAAAACTGCCTTGCAGATGCATGAAGCTGAGGAAGTTTTAAATAATGATGTGCCAGAACAGGAGCGAGAATTTATTAAACGAGATGCAATTGGGAAAACACTAATTTTGAACTCTGTCTCTGAATGTGAATGCCCAATGATTGTAGATTGCAATACATCAAAGGAGATGTAGAAAATGTTGGAAAATCAGTACAAGCAGAGCTCAGATACACAGGTCTTATTCCTAAGAAGGCACCTGCACAATTTTAAATTGCATGAAGGTGAATCTATGTCTAAACATTTAGATAATATCATGCAAACTGTGTCTGAACTCAAAATCTCTGAGGACCCACCTTCTAATCGGGAAGTTAATGCCTCCATTTTGAACAACCTACCACAAAGCTATCACAGTCATCTGGATGTACTGCAGTCACAGAAAGAGTTAACCCCTGAGTATGCTGTGAATTACTTAAGGGAAGAGGGAAATACCAATAAAATGTCAGTTTTAAGAGTGCATCCTGGGAAAGGAAATGTTAGATGTTTTATGTGCAAGAAAACAGGCCATAAAGCAATATCCTGCAGATATAGAAATATTCAAAATCATAAAGCAAGCTCTTGTATTGAGGCAGCAACATCTAGTGGCCAAGTGGAGAACAGCAACCAACAAAAACATGATTTTAAATCTGAAGAGCCAGCAGCTAAGAATGCCAAGACTAAGAATGTGTCTGATAGAAATCCTACATATGCAATTACTGAATCAAATGCAAATCTTGAAAATCAGTGGATGCTTGATTCGGCTACATATCTTCATGTGTGGAATCGAAAGGAATATTTTGTTGAATTGGATGAAAACAATTGCCCAAAATTAGAGCAAGCCAATGGACAACTACTGAAAGTTGAAGGAAGTGGGACAGTGATATTAAATGTTATGGATGAAAGTCAAGAAATTAAAATGGTTACACTAACAGAGTGTGCATTTGCCCCTGAAGCTGTCAACAACCTAGTCTCAACCAAATGAATTGACAGAAGAAATCATGAGATTGTACTCAGAAAGACAAATGGAAATATTGTTTGATTAATAAACAATTTTATTAGTAACATATGGTAGCAAAACTATCTCTACAACTTATAAAAACTTAAAGTAAAAGAAAAAACTTTCTACCCCATATCTTACTTTTCCCCCTCCCCTCCCCCCATTACTTGACCCCCGCCAGTGTTATTTACTTAAAGGAAACAAATATTAAAGGTACATTTAACTATTAAAGAAAAAAAAACAACCAACAGTTATATTCTTATTTTAAAAAACCTTAATCATTGTCAAAAATTATCCAATGTCCTTTTATTTTCCACTCTTTTTCTACGTATCTTCTGAATTTCTTCCACGCCAACTTAAAAAGTTCCAAATCATAGTCTCTTAATTTTCTTGTTAATTTGTCCATTTCACTCCATGACATAACTTTTGTAATCCAATCCCATTTCTCTGGTATTTTTTCTTGCTTCCACAGCTGCGCATACAATGTCCTAGCAGCTGAGAGCAAGTACCATATTAAAGTTCTGTCTACAAATGGAAATATTGTTGATCCTGAATTTGGAACTGAACTTATGCTTGAAGTAGTTGATGGTCTTCATTATCTAAAGCTTGTTGATGTTGATGATGTACAAAATGATGATGAAAATGTTACTGATGTAATTAATGTTGATGGATCAGTTTATAATACCATGCAATCTCTATGTAAGCATAAATCATGTCTTTTTAAAAATGGCATATAACCTTGGGTCACCATAATATGCAAAGTGTGGAAAAAATTTTGAAGAAATGTAACATTGATTTTGTTTATTGTAATCAACTGCAATCTAGTTGTGATGTAGGTCTTAAAGCAAAAGGTAATGCACCAAAGTACACAGGCAAGAATACTGTACACAATGAACAATTTCTAGAAATGGTGTTCTCAGATCTTGTGGGACCAATTAAAGAATCAGCTGGAGGAAACAAATTTTTCTTAACCTTCATAGAAGCAAAATCAAGATATGTCTTTGTGCACTTAATTATGTCTTTGTGTACTTAATTAAATTTTTGACAAATTTAAAGCCTATGTTGCAGCTGTGAAAAACAAATTTGGCAAAGTTCCAGAAATATTATTTACAGACAATGGAACTGAATATAGCAGCACTGAGTTCCAAAGATTCATGGAACAAAATGGCATTGAACATAGAACTACTATATCCTATTCACCACAACAAAATGGCACAGCTGAGAGACTAAACAGAACCATTTAAGGAATGGCTCGTTCTATGCTAATGCAGTCTGAACTACCCAACTATATATGGGCTGAAGCTGTGAATACTGCCGTATATTTGCATAATAGAGTGCCTTCCAAAGTCACAGGCCAATCACCATTTCAGATATGGTATGGCAAACAACCTGGTTTAAAACAATTAAGACCATTCGGTTCTAAAGCATACACATTTGTACCAAAGGAGAAAAGGGGAAAACTAGACCCCAGAGCAGAACTTGGTATACTTGTGGGCTTTGCTACTGGTGGAAGAGGATACAGAATCCTAGACCCTAACACACGTAAAGTCAAAGAGTGCAATGTGGTGCACATAGATGGCAACAGTATATTGCAAGCTCCTAAGCAAGCTGACTCCATGATACAGACTGATCAGAATCCTGTAGAGGATGCTCTTTTCATTGACTTGGTTACCAGACAACCTGCAGAGACCACCTGTGATCAGGCAGGTCCACCTTCACAAGGAAGCATCGAATCAGAAGGGAAAGCAGGAAGCTCTAGACCAAGAGAAGCTGAAACTACAACTACTACTGTAAGAACATCAGCAAGGAGTAAGAAAGATGTACCTCCACCAAGACTTGGCATTTGTGCAACAGTGCAACCTGCCAAAGTGCTGTCAATCTGGAAAGAAATAAGTCGACTACCTGATCCAGAATGAAAGAAATTGATGGATGCAGTGAATGAAGAAATACAGTCATTACATGAAAAGCAAGCTTGGACACTTGCAAACCTACCTCCTGAAAGAGAAGCTAATGGCTATAAATGGATACTCAAAGTAAAATACAATCCGGATGGCAGCGTGGAATGATATAAAGCACGTTTAGTGGCAAAACGATACAAGCAAGAATATGGAATTGACTACACAGATACCTTCACACCTGTCATAAGTCATGTTGCTTTCAGAACACTGTTATCAATAGCAGCCTCAAGAGGTATGGAAGTTGAACACGTGGACATTAAAACAGCTTTCCTCAATGGAGATTTAACAGAGGAAATCTATATGGAACAACCTGAAGGATTTGAAGATCAAGGAAAGGAAAAACTTGTGTGTAAACTTCAAAAAGGAATTTATGGATTAAAACAAGCAGCAAAAGGATGGTCAGATAAGCTAACAGAACTACTAAAGAAGCAAGGATTTCAACAAGAAAAATCAGAACCCTGTTTGTTTACAAGACTCAAAAATGGACAATACCAATATGTACTGACGTACGTTGACGATCTGATTTTATGTTGCTACAACAAAGAAGACATTAAAGAAACAGCTGATGAACTGAACAAAGATGTAGAAGTCAAACAACTGGGAAATGAAAATATTACCTTGGAATACAAATAGAAAGAGCTGAAGATGGAAGTTTTGTGCTGAATCAAAAATACAAAATTATGGACTTGGTTGAATCCATGGGAATAAAGAAACATGGAAATATAAACACACCACTTGAACAAGCCTACATAACTTGGAAAGAAGGAAAATTGCTTGAAAACAGTCATGAATATAGAGAAGCAATTGGAAAACTACTATACTTAAGCAGAATCTCAAGACCAGATATATCAACTGCAGTTGGAATCTTAAGTAGAAAGACAAGCTCACCAAATAATCTTGATAGGAATGCAATAAAGAGACTGGCAAGATATCTATTCAAACCTGCTGATTACAAGTTACTAATTCCAGCTTGTGACAACCCAAGACTAATAGTCTACATGGACGCCAACTTTGGGAGAAATGAAGAAGATGGAAAATCAACAAATGGCAATGTATTCTTCTATGGAGAGTGTGATTGACTGGAACACTAAGAAACAAAAGTTTGTAGCTCAATCTACAATGAAGCTGAATGTGTGTCAGCCCAAAAGGCATGCAATGAACTAGAATGGATTATTTTTCTTCTAAAGGAATTTGGAATAGAGGAACCCAAACCAATACTGATGTATGACGACAACCAAGCATCCATAAGTATATGCAAAGCTGAAAACATGAAATTAGACAACAAATATATTGTCATAAAATGTTTACTTGTGCAAAAGATGATAAAGGATGGACTGATCAATCTACAGTATTGCCCTACTGAAGAAATGATTGTTGACATCATGATGAAGCTGCTTGACAGACTGAAGTTTGAACGACTACATGAAAACATGAACTTAACTGAAATTGCTAATGACTGGAATGTTGTAGCTTGAGAAGGGGATTGTTGGAAAGCAAGCTATACACATTTCAGTCATTATAGAGTTAACTGTTTGTGTTTACCTAAAAGATGGATGTGATGTACTGTAACTTAGATCCAGTTAGGATGTCTCTGTTCCAAACCCGGGAAAGATGTAAGCATTGCATTGGTCAGAAAGTATCTAGGTGTGAAAAGCTTTGATCTGATAGTGCCATTTGGAGACAATGTTCTCTAATTCCTAGAATATACTTTATTCATTTACTCTCTAGGATGTGTAATCTTTCCCCAAATTTAAAATGTAATCCTATTTTATAATTTGAGACCCTTAAAAACAGCAATAAATCTGCGATGTAAAACCTGTTTGGTGTTTCAGTCCCTCTAGTACATCTATTTAGAGCTCTGAATACATTGTGTGTTGCAAAATACTATTGTTACAATGCCTTACTTGAATGTATTAATAACTTTATTAAATTACTTTTACTCCTAATCTAAAAAAAAATAATGTCACACCATTATTATGGAAATCTCCAACTTGTGCTCTAGGGTTGCCAGCCCTGGGTTGGAAAATACCTGGAGACTTTGGGGGTGGATCTGGGAGAAGGTGGAATCTGGGGAGGGAAGGGGCCTCAGCAAGGTGCAATACCATAAAGTCTGCACTTTCAAGCAGCCATTTTTTCCAGAGGATCTGTTTGCTGGAGATCAGTTGTAAAACTGGAAGATCTCCTGGCCCCACCTGGAGGATTAACAATGATAATGGAGAGAACCATAGATGTTGAGATAGGATGAGACTTCAGCAGGGTATAATGCCAGAGCACATGTCTTAAAGTTGCCGTTTTCTCCCCAGGAGCAGATCTCTGTCTTCTGGAGCTACAATTTTGGGAGATCTCTGGACCCCAGCTGGAGACTAGTAACCCTACTGGATGGGCATGGGCCCACTGCTCACTCTCAGCCTATTATCTCACAGCATTGCTGTTAAGATAAAATGGAAGCAGGGAGAGCTATCTGTGACGAGACGAGCTCTTTAGAGGAAGGGTGGGAAATGTATTTAGAGGTATTAAATAAGTAATTGTCAATTTGGCTACATCTTCATTTTGTAAACCCACCGTTGGTTTCAGTTGAAAATCCCACTGTGATCATTTACCATTTTTGCTGAACTGGTTTTATCAAGCATTTTTGTGTTGAATTAGGTTGATTATGATTTATGTTTATTAAGCATTCATTTATGTTGGTTTTATTATTGTGCCATTAGAAAGCAGTCTTGAGCTCTCCTTTGGTGCCAAAAGACATGTTTTAAATATTTTAATAATTCAATAAGTGGTTACAAAAGGTTAATAACCATGCCAAAGAGAAGAAAATTCCTTGCCAGTCCTTCCCCTATTGAGCTGTTTTTGGTGAATAGCCACTAAATGTCCAGATATTAATCTTGCTTGGGGTGGGATTCATTATATATCCAGAGACACGACATGGGAGCGATGGTATTCATACAGCAGCTGCAAGAAGGTGAATGTAGGACTGCCATCCAGCCATCTGCACTTTGCCCATAACCTAGCCCTGACCTGGTACTCAGAAGGATGAGGTTAGAGGAGACACCTCCAGGGACCTAAATCAATCCCCCAACTTCCCTTCCTGCCTGAATTATAGTGCCCTTTTTTGTGATGGTGATGACCAAGCAGTAAAGGGCAGCTGACCTTGAATAAGACCACCAGACTTGCTTGCTGTTTCTACCACACCCTGATCAGAAGGTGAAAGATCAGGCCTTTAATTCCTGAAGAAGCTTGGCTATGATTTAATGCATGCATCCCATGCTCTGTCCAGAGAATGACTTCATCTTGCAAGTGCATCACCAGCAGGTGTTTCGGGATCTAGAAAAATCTAGGGTCTCAGTCGACTCCCATCTTGGCATGCTGCAGAGCATGCCAAGATGCTGCAAGAGCATGCCAAGGCACAGGTACAAAGAAATGCAAAACAAAGACTTTGGTGACAAAGAAAGCCACACAACAGGGACACAAAATGGGTAAGATTTTGTGGCACAGACATTTTCAGGCTTCCAAACAGCACTGAATTCTACCTCAGGATAACTACAATGGAAGTCTGCACACCTCCTCACCATGGCTGGCCAGCTGGCAGTCCTTGGGGCAGCTAGGCCTTCTGAAACAACTGGCCTCTGGTGGCCCCATCATATTTTAACCAATATTTGTTGATCACAGTGTCACTGGTAAGAAACAGAAGCAATGAGACTCCATTTCATACACATTCCACTGTGATTCTCTCTCATGTGTCAGAAAAGGCAAAGAACCACCACCAATTTACCTCTTGAGAAGATCTCTCAGGATGTATAATCCTCAAAAAAAAAAAAAAAAACCCCACCCAGTCAGTGACTGCATACCACCCAAATACACCATATATATATACTCCAAGCAGCATCTGATGCAAAGTGGGAGTCTGCAGTGGGTGGGGAAAATTGACAGAAATCATCGGCACCATCCTCTTCTGTAAATAGAAACACCATTCCATTGGAGGAAATGCAGTTGGATGCACTCTGCTGTAACTGCACCCCATGTCGCTGTGTGAAGTGAGCCAGTGTGGTGTAGTGGGTTAAGTGTGTGGACTCTTACCTGGGAGAACCAGGTTTGATTCCCTACTCCTCCACATGCAAGTGCTGGAGTAACCTTGGGTCAATTATAACTCCCTCAGAGCTGTTCTGCTCAAGAGGAATTCTTGGAGAGCTCTCTCAGTCTCACCTACTTCACAAGGTGTCTATCGTGGGGAGGGGAAGGGAGAGGAGATTGTAAACCACTCTGAGACTCCTTCAAGTAGTGAAAGGCAGGGTATAAATTCAATCTCTTCTTTCTTCTTAAGGAAAGGGAGAAGGAAGGGAGCCACTCTCCTCTAAACCATGCTCTTCTTCCTGAGAGGACCATGCATTTCAGCACTGGGCCATTCGGGGGTAAACAGGAGTGGCTACCAATACAATTGAGAGCATCCCAATCTATGAGTCTTTGCAGGCTCCCAGCAGGGATGACACCAAATTTCTCACCCTGTGAAATTTCTCTCTTGTGAAAGGCAAACCCTGTGCTGGTTTATTTTTGTACCAAATCAGCATTCTGCTTTATACATTGTTATACATTGTTTTATGGAGTTTTTAATGCTTTTATTGTGATATTCAGAGTTGTTTTTGAGCAGGAACACACAGGAATGCAGTTCCAGGTGGCATCAGGGGGTGTGGCTTAATATGCAAATGAATCCCTGCTGTGCTTTTTCTACAAAAAGTCCTGGTGATATTGTATAGTGTTATGTTGTAACGCACCCTGAACCTCCCTTGGCAGGATGGGCAGGATAAAAATCCCATCAAATAAGCAAACAAATAATATACATACATTATAGGTACAAATGGCAAATAATAACACTACCTGTGTATATCATACAAGTGATTCCACAAAATGATTCTACACAGATAACCAAAAACATTGACAAATGTAAACAAAATATAAAACGAAATTAAATGGGGAACATTTGTGTATTCATCACCCAAGCAAGAGCAACTTCAAATGGGCACATAGTGAAAGCTCCTGTAGCCTTTAAGCAGGAGCTGTGAGCTCATGTGATGAGGTCTTATTGACCTCATAGGAGCCCAGAGAGGGGGCTACAGGAACAGGGAACAAAGGGCCAGAGAGCCAGGCAGCATGACTAGGCCAGTAGCAAGAGTGCTAAATGCAAGAGATTAGAGCAGATCTTGATCCAGGGCTCCAGTCCCAACTTCTCCACCATGTTGGTGCTAATGGAAGTCACTCTTCTCTTACTGGCCACACACACTTCCTATATAAATATGGCAGTTACTAGTCCAGAAGCCACCACACTAGACCACATCTCCGAGCTCTTGAACCCAGAGGAATGTCGTGAGTTCTACATTCGGATTGCTGTTACCCAAAAAGATGTCAAAGAACCACTTGAGAAGGATCCATTCCCTCCAAGCCAATGGCAAGAAATCTCTAGCATGGCCCAGTGCAAAGAAACCCTAAACCATTGGCTGGAGATGGAAAGAGGTACTGTTGATTGGGATCGGCTGGCCCGAGCTCTCCGGCAAATTGGCCGTCCTGATGTCTCCAGGGAGTTAAAGAAGAGCCTCAACAAGAACAGGAGCTTGGAACCCAAATGGAATGTGGAAGACAACCAAACCGTAGAAACAGTAAAGTCAGCTCTGCTCATTCAAAACAAGGCACCCCATCAGAGAAGGCGCCACAGCCCCATCCACAATAATAGAAAGGGACTTCTGAAGGAGATGGGCTGGGATATGAAAACTTTCTTTATGCGGTTGTTCCCTGCACCTTGGCACAAACTGAACATACAGGAGTGCATTGGACCAGCCACCCGTGTAATCCTTGTTAGTTTTCTCACAGGACTGATCCTCTGGCTGGTTTCTGTATATTATGTCATTTGCTGGAACTTGGGACAATGTCTATTTGCCAGTGGAGTTCACTACAACACACCCTCCCCTCAGCAGAACATGAATTTCACTATGATTTTGAATGACCAACTCAGTGAATCTTCTTTGGATGAAGGGGAGGAAGATCCAGACACATCAGGGGATGAGCTAGCAACTGATGTTGAATTTTGACTCAAGGAAGGTGAAACACACAGTAAAGTTGAATTCATTAAATAAATTCACTCATGAATCTTCGAACTGACTCCAGTCTACTTGTTTGTTTGTTTGTTAATTTCTGGTCCACCCTATTCTGCAAGCGGGCTCAGGGCGGATTACAACAGACTTAAACAATAACAATAAGCAATAAAAATTAGGAATAAATTTAAACAGTTAAAACCAGGGGTGGCCAAACTGCAGTTTGGGAGCCACATGTGACTCAAGTGTGGCTCTTGATGTCTCCACTGCCCCTTTGACTGGCTTGGAGAAGGCATTAGTCATTTAAAACTCTTCCCCAAGCCAGCCGGTGGCTTGGAGAATGCATTTAAAGTTAAAATTGCTTTGTTTCCACCCCTCTCTCCCTTTCTGTCTTGCTGGTCTTAAACACCTGATGTTCATGTTTTGCAGCTCTCAAACATCTGATGTTTATTCTGTGTGGCTCTTACAGTAAAGCAAGTTTGACCACTCCTGGTTAAAACAATAAAAAAAACTCAATTTCAAGTGAAAGATAACTAATCAGTCCATAGTGCAAACAGAGCTAGAACTCTTATATTTACCTCAGCCAGTTATATTACGAACTCAACAGCACAATCCAATGCTCTGTTGCACCATGACATCTGTGATAATGTAAGGTGGCTGTGAGAATATGGCATCTGCCCTGAGTGCAACCTGTGCAGGGAATCCAAAACAAACATCAAAGATCAGGTCAGACAGATGCCCAATGGTACACAGGTATTTTAACTAAATTTGTGCCAGTTTCCCCAGAGGGGCACAGAGCTGGTGATCTGCCCTTATCATAAAAGTAATTCACTATAGGGATGCAGTAGAGAAAAGAATAAAAAGGATAAAAATCCTCTCATGTGCTGTTGCAAGGGGGCCCTCTCAGCCCTGTGATGGGCGTCCATGACACTGGTGCTGGGGGCAATGTTTCTATTAGCCCCAAGGTCCTGTTTCTCCTGCAACTGATTTTCATTATATCTCTAAACCAGAAGATTTGGTGCCAGAAAAGAGAGGTACCATGTGGCATGGGGCTCTTGCAAGCTTACCACAAGAATGGTGTTATGAACAAACAGCTGCTTTGTACTAGTCCATGAGGAGGAAGCTGCCTTGAGATTTGTAGTCAACCAACTCCACCTTGTGGTTTCTCTGGGACTCTTGTCAATGCCAGAAGAGCAAGAATTATGGGAGGGGAAGGGACTATAGGTCTGCCACACCAGAAAATCAGATACCAAGAAATCAGTTTTTGTGCTACCTGTCTGCATAGGTAGGAGTCTTGTTTCATACATGGTAGGTAACCATATTCAACCACGTTACAGATGCTGCGCGGTGATGTTTTCATTTCTGATATTAGATGTAATTTAATATTCAAGTAGCACACATTCAAAGCACCTTCTTGTGCATTTTTATCATTTACAAACAATTGTGCTATAGTCCCCCTATTGTGCATGGCAAGGGCTGAATATGAGTGGGAAAGCAACACTTTCAGCTATCTAGCATGTAATGGGTTCTCTAATCAGGGCTTTTTTTGTAGAAAAAACCCAGTAGGAATTTATTTACATATTAAGTCACAGCCCTGATGTCACCATTGTTTTGCACAGGGCATTTTTGTAGAAAAAGTCCAGCAGGCACTCATTTGCATTTTAGGCCGCACCCCATGGCACCAAGCCAGCTGGAACTGCGTTCCTGTGTGTTCCTGCTCAAAAGAAGCCCTGATTCTAACCATTATTAGAGTCTGAGACTAGGATCTGGGAGAGCCAGGTTTGAACCCCTACTCTGCCATGGAACTTTCTGGGTGACCACGAGGCTATTGTGGGTGACAATGAGCTCGGAGAAAAAAAAATGTACAGTCCCTTTAATAGAGACTTACAGTCTGGAAAAGGTCAGCTGAAGCTTTTCATGGCATGGAGATAAATAATATAATCCAGTAACTAACATCTCATTAAATTTCTACTCAAGAGAAAGAACTTTTTTTTCCTCCAGACATGTTGGCAGCTCCAGAGTTGTCACAAGAATAAAACAGAGGAGGTGACAATGATTTATGCTGCCCTGACCTCCTTGGAGGAAAGGCGGAGCAAAAACATGTGAAATACATTGTATGACATATGTATGTAAAAGTGCATAGTAGCCCAAATGCCACTATGAGAAACCAGGACTGATTTTGCACTAGGCTTGTTCTGGGTGGAGAGCCCTTTTGCTCCCAGCGCTTCTCTCCATTTTTGCACAAGCTGCCGTGGAATTGCGAGTTGGCGCACTGCTTTCCCACAGCAAGCAAGATCCTCTTACAAATGGTTTCTGCTTGCCGTGGGAGAGCAGCATGCCAACTCACAGCTCTGCAGCAGCATGTGCGAAAACGGAGAGAAGAACCGGGGGCAAAAGGGCTCCCCACCCGGAACAAGCCCTAGTGCAAAATCGGTACAGCTCTCTAAAACCACTTGCATAATGTTTTTATTCTGCTCCACATTTTAAAGGTTGCTTATCTACTCAGGATGAAACGGCTGAAAGGCTAAAATATATGTCAGCAAGTAACTGTGTACAAACCTCTGCGGGCTTAATTCACAATGACACTGCACTCCTGTTGTTAACATTGCTCTCACTAGCAAAGGACTGAAGGATGAGGGTGCCACCCGCTCCTGGGTACTGTATCCTTTATACTGTGTGATTGCATGCAATGGATTGGATCCAGACTAATTTATCAACTCACGCAAGACACATCTGTCAATGGAACTAGGGCCATCCTGCCCACTAGGCAAATTAGGCATTTGGCTAGGACGCCGGCAGGGCAGGGACACTGAACTCGGCCCTCCCACCCCCCTCCCCATGCCCCAGACAAATCCTTCATTTGCCTGAGGGCTGTGCTCCCCAGCCTCCTCCTCCCTCCCTTCCCCACTTTTCAATGCCTGGGAAGGGGTGGTGGAGCGCCACACGTCCCGGGCTATTTAAAGCATCCCCCCCCCCTGCTGATCAGCTGATTGTCAGGTAAAATGGTGCCAGAGGCTCATGGCTCCTATGGCAGTACTCCAGCATGACCACTATCATCAGTGTGGGGTTTAGGGGGCCGTAGCAGCAGTAAGGATGAGCAAGCTGCCGAAAGAGTGGCTGCTGCTGCTGCCTCCCCTCCTTCCTTCCTGGATCATAAGAATATAAGAACATAAGAGAAGCCATGTTGGATCAGGCCAATGGCCCATCCAGTCCAACACTCTGTGCCACACAGTGGCCAATATATATATACACTGTGGCTAATAGCCACTGATGGACCTCTGCTCCATATTTTTATCCTATCTCCTCTTGAAGCTGGCTATGCTTATAGCCGCCGCCACCTCCTGTGGCAGTGGGATCATGTGGGAAGGAAGGGGGGAAGGAGGGGTGGCGGTGGCTGCTCTTTTGACAACTCGCACTGATGACAGTGATCACACCAGAGGGCCAGTATAGGAGCTGCAAGCCTCTGGTGCCGTTTTACCCACTGATCAGCTGATCGGCGGGGGGACACTTTAAATAGCCCAGGAAGCATGGCACTCCATCGCCCCTTCCCAGGCATTGAAATGGTGGGGAAGAGAGAGAGAAGGAGGCTGGGGAAGGACCCCACAGCCCTCAAGCCACCAGGGCTCCCATTTGTCCTTCGTGCCAGTGGTGGGGTGCAGAGCCACACAGGGGGTCGGTGGCAGGGGGCAGAGGACAGTGAGTCTGCCTGGGGCACTATGCGCCCTAGAACCAGCTCTGAGTGGAACAGAATTGTCCTGCCTCCCTTCTCCCACTACATCCCACTGATGTCCCAGAAATGCTGCTCTTGGTGGACAGGGAACCCTCCAGAACACCAGCCTCCAGCAGGAAGGGGGAATTAATGGAAATTACCCCCCTTCATTGAAATCAGATTGAAACTGCATTATTCAGTGTGAGTGCCCCCTAGGCAAATTAGGCCTAAATGTCTGTATCCAACCCACTAGTAGGTACAATCCCTATGATGCTTCTTTTGATATATTTTCCTTTAAAAAATTCCCTAAGATTACTTCCCTTCCCTGGGGGGGGGGGGGGAGAAATTCTCTGCCATCCTCTCATTGCCTCTGCAAACTCAGATTCCGCACAGGAAGATTCCCTGTGTTTCCCACTGGTGCTCACTATCCCCACCCTCAGCAGCCTTTTGATCTTAAAAAAAGTAGCAGTCATATCACTATAGTGTTTTAACATGATTGGCATGTAGCTATAACCAGTAATTTTTAAAAGCTGGCACCAGAGGAGGGGAAATGGTGGGTACAATCCAATGCCTAAACACATTAATTGCAGAGCTGGTATGTGTGATAGACCTCCACCCAGGTTTTCTCTGAGTTCATCTCACACTTGTTTACCTTGCTGGAAAACCCTGGGCAAAACAGCATCCATACATCCCAGGACAATTGTGAAGCATAATTGGGGTAAACTAGTGTAGAAACGGGGGGGGGGGGGAGAGATAAAAACAGGAATGAACTCATTCTCTCCTTCTCAGCCATTCATCAGCCTACCTTCATTTTTACCCCACCTTTCTCCACAGTGGGGATCAAAGCAGCTTACATTAGTCTCTTCTCCTTTTTATCAGCACAACAACCCTGTGTGGTAGGTTAGGCTGAAAGTCTGTGACTGGTCCAAAATCACCCAGTCAGCTCCCACAGCAAGATGGGAATCTGAACATGGGTCTCATACACTCTAATTTGAAGTTCTAACTGCTATACCACATCACACTCATTTTTATTGGGTGGCTGCTATTGAACAGTGGCAAGCAGTTAGACTTACTTGTCATGCAAGTCAGGTAGCATCAATTTCCCCAGAAGTTGCTGTCAGGCCTAGGGTGGCCATCCTCCAGGTGGAACCTTAAGATCCCCCAGAATCACAACTGAACTCCAGGTATCTGACTCTCTGAAAGAAATGGCTGCTTGGAATCTGTGGTTGCCTAGCAACAGTCACTGAGGGAATGTGTTGCTTAAAGCTACAGGTGCTCCTTTTATCATATTTAAATTTTTTTTAAGTTGCCCAGTATTTTTGTTAGATCCACATTTTCCTGCAAACCTAGGGCCCTTTTCAGGTTTATAGAAAGATCTGTCTTGCCAGTCACCAGATTTAAGTATCCAAAGATATCCAGAGAGAGAGCACATTGAATTGCCACAAGATAATAACCACTGTGCTCCCACATTCCCCCAACCCAGTGACACCATACAAGATGCCATGATGGCACTCCAGTGTTTCATGAGAAGCAGTTGTATTTTACGTGTAGCATAAACAGAGACCTTGGAGAGCCGCTGCCAGTCTGAGTAGACAATACTGACTTTGATGGACCGAGAGTCTGATTCAGTATAAGGCAGCTTCATATGTTCATATGTTCAATAGCAGCTGGAACTGGAAGGAGAGGTCCTCGATCCCCTTCAGTCCGGCTTTCGCCCGGGCCATGGGACAGAGACGGTGTTGGTTGCCCTGGTAGATGACCTGCAATGGCATCTGGATCGGGGCGGCTCAGTGGTGCTGATGCTGTTGGACCTATTGGCAGCGTTCGATACGGTCGACCATCGGCTACTGGCCCGCCGCCTCGCCGACGCGGGGATTCAGGGGTTGGCCTTGCAATGGCTTTCCTCTTTCCTTGAAGGTCGGGGACAGAGGGTCGCTATTGGGGACGAGCTGTCCCGGAGGCACACGCTTGATTGCGGAGTGCCTCAGGGTGCGGTTCTTTCCCCGATGTTATTTAACATCTATATGCGTCCCCTCGCCCAGATTGCCCGAAGGTATGGGCTGGGTTGTCACCAGTATGCTGATGACACCCAGCTCTATCTGCTTATGGACGGACGGACGGTCTGCACCCCAGAAAATCTGGACCGAGCGTTACAGGCCGTGGCTGGGTGGCTCAGGCTGAGGCTAAATCCGGCGAAGACAGAGGTCCTTTGCTTGGGTCGTCGGGGTCCGGGAAAGGAAATTCCCCTACCAGTTTTTGACGGTGCGCCGCTGATTGTGACGCATAGGGTCAAGAGCTTGGGGGTACTACTGGAGCCTTCCTTAACGATGGAGGCCCAGATAGCAGCCACTGCCAAGTCTGCATTTTTCTATCTTAGGCGAGCAAGGCAGCTGGCTCCCTTCCTGGAGCGTGACGATCTAGCAACGGTGATCCATGCAACGGTCACCTCGAGATTGGACTACTGCAATGCCCTCTACATGGGGCTGCCCCTGTGCCGAACCCGGAAATTGCAGTTGGTGCAGAACGCCGCCGCCCGGTTGTTATTGGGGCTCCCAAGCACATTCAGCCGGGACTTCGGGTTCTGCACTGGCTGCCAATACTCTATCAAGTTCGGTACAAGGTGCTGGTCATTACCTTTAAAGCCCTATATGGCCTAGGACCTGCCTACCTGAGGGATTGTCTCTCCCCACATGTTCCCCAGAGAGTACTGAGATCGGGAACTCAAAATCTCCTTGTTGTCCCCGGGCCAAAGGAAGCCCGCTTGAAATCGACTAGGGATAGGGCCTTCTCCGTAATGGCCCCTTCCTGGTGGAACCAGCTGCCGGAAGAGGTAAGGGCCCTACGGGATCTCGCTCAATTCCACAGGGCCTGTAAGACAGTCCTCTTCCGGCTGGCTTACAACTTACCGGCACTTGAAATCTTGATACTGAGTGTAGTTTTTATAGGATCGCTGTATGTTTTTTAATGTTTTAATTATGTAAATTATGTGAAATGTTTAATTTTAACTATGTAAACTGTGGAATGTTTAAATTTTTATATTCTTATGTTAGATTTTATATGCTGTAAGCCGCCCTGAGCCACCTGGTGGGAAGGGTGGGATACAAATTACAAATAAACTAAACTAAACTAAACAATGGTTGTGGGAAATGGTTGTTTGTGAAACAGAGACCAGAAGGGGGCAGGATTGTAAAAGGAGAAATATGGACAGAGAGAGCTGCAAAATAGGGCAGCTCTTTCCTACACAAAGAAATCCATCAATATGTTACATTCAGACTTCAGGTACTGGGATTGTCTGATCTAGTGTTTTACATTACACAGCTTTCTAGCTCAAAGGTGTTCTGGAACAGCTCAGGAGAGCATATCTATAATAGGCAATCAGGCTGCTTAATGTCTGTAGTCCATTTTATAGCTTTGTTCGTTGTATATATTGCACTGTTTATTGTATTGTTTGACAGTTTCACAGTTCAGCTCTGTTTCATTATTTGTATGTATCATACTGTTTTCTATAAATGAATAATAAACATATGAAGCAGCATCTGATCTACTGATAAATGTAGGTGATGCAGAGATGGCTAATTATTTAGAACCCTGTTTGGGAAACATACCTTTATAAGCAGGAAGAGAAAAGGAGTATATACACCTACCTTAACCTTAGGAAAGGTCTCAGATGTGACATAACTCACTTAGAACCTGCTGAGCCCAAGGGGAATGGATTATAGTGCACCATTCCCTGAGTTAACCCCTCTAAGCCATAAAGCTGCTCCAGTCTCTTTCCTTATAATAAAAGGACAGGATAAGAGTAACTAATTGTCCACTAGTGGAAGCACATGGATCACAGGGCTCAAGGGCAGGAGTCATTCTGCATTTGCAATTCATCCCCAGCTCTGGGGAGGTAATGACTTGGCCAGGGAGAGATGACAATCAACAAGATGTGATGCTTCTATGAAGATCCAGGTGACAGGTGGCTCTGGATCTGTGTCTGTCTCATGTTTCCCAAGACCCATGTGACAGGTGGGTCACAGGTTTCTATGCAGCAAATATTAGCTGTCGGTGTGTATCTGCTTTGCTGTTTGTTGGTTCTTTTGCCTGCTGGTGGGAGAGATGTACATGGAAACAGACTGAATAAAGTGAGAGATGGTGCTACAATTCATTTTGTATGGGGTAGGGGGAGATATGGTGGTAGGAGACCAGTAAGCCAGGAAAGGGGAAGGGACCACAAATGTTTGCATGTTGTTGCCCTTTATGGCACTTCTTTCAACTAAAGTAGTGTTAGTAACCATATCAATTAAATGAAGGTTGATAGTTCAGAGACTGGTTATAGAAGACAGGTGGCTTAGAAATATTCTATAATAAGAGAGTAATTGTACTGTGAGTTCTAATGCTTACAGCCTCTTAGAAACCTATATTATGTCTACAATTTATATATTGTTTAATGGTATTGTTAATGGTTGATCTGGTAATTGTAGAACTGTTTATAGATATAAAAAAATAAAAAAAACAACCCACCAGGCTATAAAATCCCATTGCTAAATCCCACGTAAATCACAGGAAAAACAGTAGCATTCCAGAATTTAATCCTGGAAGAGAGAGTTGACCTAGCACGTATCACTGAGACCTGCATAGGGGAAGGAAGAGAAGTTAACCTCTCCCAGCTGTGTCCCTCAGGATACTCAGTGATACATCAGCATAGGTCTGATGGGTGGGGAGGAGGTTCTCACTGTAGTCTATAAGGACTCTGTCTTGCTAGCACAGTGTCCCATCCAAGACCAAGGTTTTGAGGCTGTGTAGCTAATGTTGGGACTGAGAGCCAAGATTGGGATTCTGCCAGTGTCCTGCCCACCCTACTATTCAACAATCACCTCTGGATGCCTTGAGCTATGTCTTCCAGGAGTAAAAATGGCAAAATTGCCCAGAATCTATGTATAAATGTATCACTGCCTTACTGATCTGTCCAAGTACATGCAGGCATTTTACATGGCCACTTTCTGGGATGCCTGGATTTGTGACCAGACCCTTCCCAACCCCACCCAGCGATGTCTCTTTAAAGCCTTCAGAAGTTGCCATCATGATCCTTCCCACCTGCCTCCCAGGCTCCCCCATTCCCTAGATCCTGACAGAGCGATTTAATTAACTTTTATTAAATTAAGTGTTCCCTAACAAATTTCAGTGCCCCCCCCCCAACATTTGAAATCCTAGCTATGGGTCTACGGGGGGATCCCCCTCCCCTCCACCGAACTGGGGACTGGCAACCCTATCTCCCTTGTCTTCATCTTTCCTTTTCCCTTCTTCCCATTTTTTACTCCTCCCTCTCAAACTTTATTTTCATTTCCTCCCATTTACTTTTTTAGTCTGTCTCCACATGCCCATACTGACACTAACTAAGGCTTGGGATCCTTAGCAATGTTCTCTAGTGGGTGCCAAGCAAACCCCAAAATAGCCACCAAGGTCTCGCAAGGTAGTTCTGTGAGATCTCTGTGGCATACTTTTCTTATAGCTAGATGTTGCTAGTATGATTGGGGGGAGGCTTTTTTTTTTTAACCCTTTTAAAATGTCATACTGTAACACACTTTAATGGATCAAACTTGAATAAAAAATTTCCAAGTGGTCTCCAGCACAGATCTTAAAAAATTACTATAGTTAAACAATCAACTTCCACCAAATACAGAACAATTGTTTTAACTTGAATTTATCACGTGGCATTGTTATTGTTTATATCCAGTCATTGTAAGCTGTCCTGAACCTGTCTTGTGATAGGGCAGGATATAAACTCCATAAAATAATAAATAAGTAGAACCACTACACAACTAACCCAAACACTCAGAAATGAACAGTACCAACCACTTGTAGGCATGGCTATGTAATGTAAATTACATTTTCCTGCAAACTGAGACTTCTCCTTCCTGTCTGTTCCTCACCCCACTTTGCTTGCTGATTTGATGGCCCAGTCCAGAATTAGGTATAATTACTGATGTGCTAACTAAGGACATACTTTATGCATTTAGTAAAATGTGCTCCAATCCAAAAAGCCTATGCCACAAATAGTCTTTAAGAAACCACAAGGATTCTTTTCCTTTTTGCTATAATAAATGCACACCCGGACCTGGGCTGATTCCGCACTCACCTTTCTCCGGAGCAGGCTTCCATTTCTAGGCGGAGCAAACTGGCGATTTTGCACCAGTTGCTCCGTGCTGGCATCTTGTGCAGGGCAAACCTGCAATTTGCCCCACCGCAGTGTAAACCTGAAAAAAACGGGTTTACACTGTGGCGGGGCAAATCGTGGGTTTGCCCCACGCAAAATGCTGGCGCAGAGCAACTGGTGTGAAATTGCCAGTTTGCTCCACCCAGAAACGGAAGCCTGTCCCGGAGAAAGGTGAGTGCAGAATCAGCCCTGGATGGCCAAGGATAGCCCAATCTTGTCAGACCTTGGAAGCAAAGCAATGTCAGCCCTGGTTAGTGCTTGGAATGGATGGGAGACCACCAAGAAAGTCCAGAGTAACTACAAAGAGACAAGCAGTGGCAAACCACCTCTGAAGGTCTCATGCCCTACTGAATACCAACTTTCCATCACATAATAAATTCCCATAGCCAGTACTTGAGAATTCTGCACCTAAACCTCTCCTTAGGTTTAATTCCTTACCATATGCTGGTAGATCCTTAAATGTAATCTTTGCATCTCCACTTCCACCACTCTGAGATACCCTGGCTGTCCAATATACCTGGAATTTCTTTTTAAAAATGGCAACCCTCACCTCTTCCCTCAAACCCATTTCCCCAAACTATCCTTTTCTATGAAGTTTTTGGCTTAACCTATTATTCTTTATTCTTACCTGAAACAAAACATGCACAGATTCATCCCATTACCCCTGCCTCAACCAAGTTTAAAATACATTGGAATATTTGTGTTCTCCCTATCCTGTAGGATTCTCCATCTCCTGTATCTTACTCATCTTTGCAGTCATCTGACCAGCATAGTGTTCTGAAGCAGGGCATATTAGTAAATAGATCATGACACTTTTTTAAAAAATCAACAATTTCTGTAGAATGTATAATCCCACAATTCATTTGTAACTCAAACAGATAAATTTGGTTGCAGTTTCTACGGAATACCTGCAATTCCTCCAGTATAATCAAAGGGAAAATGTGTGATGACCAGAGGTGGGATCTTTTATGTGGTGGTGTCTACATTTCAGAATGACTTAACAGGTTTGTAATGGCTGTTTTTAATTGCTTGTTGTTTAAAAGATTCTATGATTTATATAGTTTTTAATTTGCTAGCCATCAGAGGTTGCAGTTGATGTGATGGGGGGGTAGTTTAAATTAATAAAAATCACCAGTTTGGGGTGCCTGGTGAAAATCTTGTTATTTTCCCAAACATTTTTGTTAATTGTCCCCTTCATCGTCTTCCCAAGTATTTTCATTCTGTATGTGATGGATTGCTACTTCTGTTCTTTTCTAATCAAAATACTGTTTTTCTACTCTGCTATTTTTTATTAGGAGATTACATTATCTACTATTGTTTTATTGTCTCATTCTTATATTGGTTTTAGATCTTTCCTTTATGGTACTGTGTTTTGCCTTGATCGTGTTATAAACTGCTCTGAGCATTTATATACTGGTAGGTAGGTTCAATAACATGGTAGATAGTCCTTCAGGTATCCTGGTCCCAAACCATGTAGGGCAGGGGTGTTGAACTCATTTGTTATGAGCAGTGTTTCCCTCACACTGGATAACACTAGTAAGTATAGAAAGATTTTTGAGATGGATTGGACTTTTCAAATATCTCCACACACTAGTCTCACTCTCTGAGAGGACTGACTGAACTTGTGACAGAACTTCCCACCACAGACCCTTTCCCCAAGCACAGTAGTCCCCAACCTTTTTGGCCCTGAGGACCAGCCCCAGGGACAGCCTGCCAACCACAGCCCCAGGGCCGGTAGTGTGGGGGCACCCAATTCGGCCTCCCCCCGCAGCTTTTCCTCCTCCCCCTGTTTCCTCCTTTCTCCTTCAGCCCCCCTGCGCAGCCTCACCTCCTCCTCCCCCTCCTCCCCTTTTTCACCATTTTAAGGCCAGGGAAGGGGCCATGAAGTGCCTCCCAGGCCAATCCTCCCCCTCCGCTGATCAGCTGATGGGTGGGAAAACAGCCGTCCCCGCAGCAAGTGACACTGCCTTTGCCTCCTTCCCTTCCCCGGCCTTAAAATGGTGAAACAGGGGGAAGAGGAGGCACCGCAGGGGGGAGTGGCGAGGCTGTAGGGCCCATTTCAAACAGGCCGCAGCTCGGTACTGGTCCCCGGCTCAGGGGTTGGGAACCCCTGCCCTAGCAATCTAGGTATCCTTTTGACTGAAGAGCTATACCCTGGACTGACACCCTTCAGGGCCCTTCACACTGACACCTCATAAACTTGTGCTGTCCCCTTTCAAGGCTAGGATCTCTGTCTGTCTTCTGAGATCTTCACATAGCCACAAGAACTTTTGTCCTTTTCCTAGTGTGTGTATTTGCGTTCTTTCTTAGAACCAGGAGTCTGCCCTTTTTGACTCTGACAGATCTCCTCAACAGAGCCTTACAGTCTCACTCTGCCTTGTGGCACTCTGTGCCACAGCCTTGAGAATGTTCTCCTGAAAAGGCCACTGTTAGCCCCTTCTAACAAACAGGAACTCTCACAGACAGAGCTCTAATCAGAAAACCAGCTCTGTCCTAGACTGCCCTGTCTGCAGTCTCACCCAGACTTCTCAGTCTGATCTCCACTAGAGCTAAACTGAAACTGCACTGAATGCTGTTCTGAACTGAGGAGAGTTCTCTCTAATTTTCCTCTTTAACTTGTTACATTGGTTACCATGGAGGCAGTTAGCCAATCACAGTGAGTGTCTCACTTGTCACTCAGGCAGACTGCTTTCAGTCCATCACAACAGGCTTCGAAATGCTGCACTACCAGAAGGTGAAGAGTTAAATCTCTTCAAGAATGGAAAGCTTTGAGTGACAGATTACACCAAGCACTTTGATTGGCCAGCTCCAGCTAAGGGCAGAAATTTTTATTAGCTTGGGGGGGGGGGAATGGGCAGATTCCTGATTTGAGAGAAGAGACACAATTCTGCACCTTAACTGTGGAAAATCTGCTCTGAAGAAAAATTCTGTTGAACTGAAGAGTCAGCCTCTCAGCCTGTGCTGAAAGCAGTTTTACACAGACACAAGAACCAGGAATGAGATTTGACAAGGTTGTTGGGTAGTCAGATGAGTCTCCCATTCAGGCCAAACAAAAGGGGATATATCTGCTCTGGGAAATAGAGTCTAAGAAGAATCCTTGCCCAGATAAAGAGGGAGAGTTATCTCTGGGAGGAGGAGATCCCTCATGTGTTGTGAAAGGAAATTGCTTGAGACACCTCAAGAGCTAGATAGAAATTATGGATTAAAAGGAAGGGAGCTAGGTACTGAAAGAAGGTATCAGCCTCAAGGAAATAAGAGGAGAAATAGGAAACTCTATTAAGAAGCATTGTGGTGTTTGGGAAACACAGGGGGAAAGCCTCTCGATATTAAGATCTCACTAAGAAAATAATCTTCAATAACTCTCATTTGCCTGTAAAAAGAATTACAGTCTGTACAACCACGGATTTTTTGCCTTGAAGTTAACAACAACTGATTACCCCTGACCTTCCCCTGTCTTTTAAATAAAATCTTTTGTTCTGTTTGACTTTTACATAATCTCAAGTGCCATTTGAAAAGGACTCCTTATCCTTCCCTCAGGTTAATGCTAAAAACCAAATTATATTTCTGTAGCAAGGTGGGACAGACAGTCTTTTAAAGACAAAGAAGAAAACCATGTTACTTGAGGCAGCTCAGTCACAGAAGGGAACAAAATTTTGGAGGGAAAATCTACCTCTGAGGGAGGGAAGTATGAGGTCTTCTTATAGAAAAATAACAGCCCTTTAAAGTTTAAAAAGGACAACACACAGTGGAACATCTGAGAGCTAGGGCATGCTTCCTCTCTCTCCTCCCCCCCACTCCAGAACCCAAAACCCTCCCAGAATTCTGGGAGTCAAACCAATCATCAATACCCTCAGAATTCTGGGAGTGTTTGTGGTCATTTAGACTATCTGCAAACTTACCTTACAGAAAATCTGGGATTTAATTAAAGCGAAGCAGTATACTGACACTTTGCTCTCAAATAAAGATACATTCAGGGGTCATTTCATAGAAAAAAGGTGCCAGAGCTCATTAGTACAACTCATTTGCATATGCCACATACTTCTAACATTGCCGGAAGGTGTATTAAATTATATCAGCTCAGCATCTACCTTGTCATAAAAAACCTTACGCCCATCATACTTTTTAAATTATTTTCTCCTATGTGACCACAGTGGCATGATGATGTCTGTTTTATATGTTTTGGTTATTCTCCCTTTGTGTGTGTATGGGAGGGATATTAGAAAGTTTGTCAGATCTTAGAATTCAGCAAACTTCTCACAGGGGGTTTGAACAATGGAGCCCAGAAGCAAGTATTTTTTTTTGGGGGGGGGGGGGGTTAAGAAAGAAAGAACACAATAAAATTTAGAGTTTCCAGAGCTCCACTCCTGTGAGCTCCTGCCCAAAATGAGGCCTGCTTTTAACCTCATTCAAGGACGGAACATTTCAAGAGCCAGTAGAAAGTTTTTCCACAGAAAGAGCTTTGGTTCTGCCCCCTTTCCTCAATTAAACTCTCTCAGACAGAAACTCTAAATCCAGTTCTGCCTCAGGAACTGAGCCAACAGATTGCTCTCAGCTCCTTTCTTCAGCTGATCTCCCACTGAACTAACTCTGAGGAGAGATTTCACCCTCTGCTAGCCTCCTTCCACTCGATACATTTGTCTCCATGGAAGCAGCTCAGCCAATCAGAGTGAGTTGTTCCACACTCACCCAAGCAAACTGCTTTCAGTCCATCACAGCACGCTAATCACATTTTATTAAAAGCATCCCCAGCAGACCTATAGCCACAGGGGGGCCTGTGGGGGCACTGCCCCCTGACTTCTAGGGGGCCCTCTGGGTGTAGCTTGCTTTTCTTCTTTTTTTGACAGTAGAAAGCTTATGAGAAGCTGCAAACCCCACAGTGGATGGGAAAGGCTGCCCCCCCCCCAACTTTTTAAAAAGCCCTGATTTTTAAAATCCTGGCTACAGCCCTGATTCCCAGAATCTCTTCAGAAGCTAAAATAGGGACACAGTAGGGATAACTGAAGATTATGAATTATAGAGATAGAAAATGTTTTGCTGTTCCTCCAGGGTTTTCTAATTCACTCATTGTGCCCTCTTCCCCCCCACTACCACCACCATTGACTTACCTCATTGTTGACCTATGACTAGCACAATGCAGTTATATTCTGTGCTGATATCCTTGGCATTTTGCTGCATATGATTGTATGGAAAGATAAAAGCACATGCCTTTTGTGTTGAGAGACATGGATTGCACTCCAACAAACAATAGTTAAGAGTCCCATTGAAATCAGCAGTATCTCCAGTTTTAAAAAGAAATGACAAAGTGGGGGAGAATTATACAGGTTTCTAAAATTATGCATGGGCTAGAGAGAGTAGACAAATATAACTTTATCTTCCTCTCCCAAAATACTAGAATTTAAGGGCACCCAATGAAGTTGATGGGCAGTAGATTCAAGACAGACAAAAGGAAATATGTGTTATTAAAATGTGGAATTCAGTGCCAGAGGATGTAGGGATAGCCACAGGCTTAGACAGCTTTATAAGAGGATTAAACAGACTAATGGAAGATCAGTTTATTAGTGGCTACTAACCATGGTGCCTCCACATTCGGAGGCAGTCAACACATTCTGAGGCAGTTAACCTCAAATACCAGTGCCAAGAGGCAACATCAGGAAAGGCCTTGGCCTCTATGCTCTGTTGCTGGACCTGCGGAGAAATTAGCTGGTCACTGTGAAACAGGATGCTGGACTAGATGGACCAAGGCTCCTTTTCCATTCTTATTTTATGTGTAAACATGGGTGAGATTAAGTTGACAACCTCTAGTGTTAATATAGCAGTCTATATAGTTAAGCTAGGAAGTACAGAAGCTTAGGTGCCAAATCTTGAAGAACCTGCTGTTATTACCTACCTATGATCCAGGCTTGGCATCATGTTAAATGGCATATTAAGTATTATGCACTTTTGCAATTTCATTACTTAATTAGTGCAGTTTTTCTATCTGCAAGGCTACAGTTTGCAAGAGCAAAACAGACACCAAGTGTAAAAGATTAAAGAACATAAAAGCACACTGTTCCTCTAGGATCCAACTGCTTCTTTCTTCCAAGCTGAAGTAGCTTCATTCTGCTTAATAAATTTGGAAATCCCATATGCAAATAAACAAGAGTCCAGTAGCTAAAATTAACAACTGACTTAAAGACTCCAAATCCTACTCAGAGGCCAGAGCCTCTTTAAGCAACATTGCCAATTAAGATGTCTTTGCTAGCTAAGCCTATGGCGACGTGCAAGCTGTCACCACTTTAGAGTCTAAATCCCCATTTCAGCCTCAAGGTCAACACTCCTTTCCTACCTGGGGGTAGTAGGAGATTGTCAGGAAGTTTCCACATGCCTCAGCATCTCAGTGCATGCTGCAATAAAACCCAAAGGGTACCACCACAAGAACAGAAATATTTGAATATTTGGGGGGAAGTCTTAACCAGGACTGAGTTAAAAACAGTAATCCCAAGGATTATTTTCTAAAGCAAAAAACATTACTGGACCTCAACAAGAATCAGATCAGAATACAGCTTCTACTTATCACCATTTGTCTTCACCATTCAGTTACTGAACCGGCCTTGGACATTCTAGCAAACATTGGCACTAGATGTCCAGTCTTGATCTTAAAGGCCACAAGCAATGGAGAATTCACGTGATACCCAGGTAAGCTTTTTCAGTTGTTCATTCCCTCTGAGAATTGGGCTCCTTTTGGCATGAATTTGGTAGGCATTGCTACTTTGATCTGAAATTTTAAAGAAACTATCTAGCAACACACAAGGATCTAACCAAATAACTGAAAAGTTTGTTTTTTAAAACACTGAAATAAGGCAGTTTTACAATGTAATGGGGGTACCGTTTGTTTATAAAGTTGTCCAAATAGTTGTGGTTTGGGGTTTTACATTTTTTGCACCAAATCTGGTGATAGGGAAAGGGTCACTCAATGTTTGGATTTTACAACTATTACATTGTCAGTTATATTAACCAATCAGGCAGCCCTTCCTTCTGAGAGGTCTCTTTATCATTGTTGTTTTATTTATTTAAAATGTTTCTGTACTATTTTTTATTAAAACATGTTCCTCTCTTCCATTTTATCTCCACCACAACTCCTAACCTGATTTTAAAACATTCTTACCATCTGCTGAGATTTTATATATGTTGGTAACCAGCTAACCTCTCAGACCAAAATAAAAAGTCTTCTGACATTTAAAAATCTAAAAAATAATTCAATAAAGTAATAAACTAGATGCATTTAAAAAGTGATAACATTTTCAGTAAATCAGGCTATAGTCAGATAAAGCATAATCAAATGGTTGCAGATGAAACAAAATATTTTGCATCCCATATCCCGAAAGCACTAATTCTCAATGGCTCCAATCTCAACTAATGTAACAACAGCCCTACACATAGGGTCCATGGCCTGATGTCAGCAGGCATAAGTTTTCAAAAGGGCCAGTTTTAACTAAAGGGGGGGGGGGGGGGTCAAGGTCTTGGCTTATGAAATCCAATAGGGCACTCAAATGTAGCTTGTAACACCATGCTATACTCCAGACAGATTAATTAATCCAGACCATGACTTCTTGTGTCTAATTAAAAGGGAAGGTGATTTGCCAAAACTTCAGGAACGAAATTGATGTTTCAAAATTGAGGTTGAATTGATGCTGAATGCAACTGAAATTGGTGGTTCCATGAAAATGTTGGCCATGGTCTTTGGGCACCTGCCGGGTGTGGCATTTGGCTTTTCTGCATCAATTATTTTTCTCTACTTACATACAGAATGGTAATAATAATGTGTTATGGAAGTGAGATGTGAACCACCAGGGAGACTGTTATAAAATGAGCATATTCAGTGGGCTTTTTGTCAGGGGTCAGCTAGAACCCCAGTCATAACATTAAAACAGTGGGGACTCCTCAGGAGAAGAGGACTCCTTAGAAGGAGAGCTTCTGGGAATTAGCTTTTAGACAGCAGAGTTCAATAGGGTTGTCAGAACTCAGAGCCAGCAACTGCAGCAAAGTCAACAGAACTCTTAGCCCTGATACAACAAATGAAGCTCAGGTGCTCATTACCAGCCCCTTGCTTCACCATCACCCTTATAGCATAGGAGGCTAAGACTTAGAGCAGAGCTTCAGGAGGCCAGGCACAGAGCACATGTCTCTTGGCCTGATGCCAACTGCTTCCTGAAGCAGCTGCGATGGGGCTTGTTCTGCAGATAGATATAAAAAGCTAGTCAGGGTAGCATCCTGTGTGGAAGTGACAAGTCAACCTGGTAGACTTTGTGGTCACAGTTCCTGAATAGTGCCTGCTTGTGTGAGCTTGGGCTGGCTTTTGGATCTTGACTTTGTGAACCTGACTCCTGTATGACCTCTGGATTTTCTGACCATGCTCATTAGCTCAGCCTTTTTGGTAATGACCCTCTGGTGTGAACCCTTGGCTTTGTGATTTTTGGCCTGCTCTCTGGACAATGCTTGAAACCCTGGTGTGTGCCTGATGTGTGTAAACCAACACATGATACTTTTTCTCATAGGCATTTGGTGAAAAATAATTACCAATCAGCCCTAATTCTTATTTTATTAGTTATTCATTCATCTATTTAAATATTATATTTCCAGTGAGGACCCAAAGTGACTTACAACTTCATGTTCCCCTCTTCCATTTTATCTTCACAACTCCTAACCTGATTTTAAAACATTTTTACCATCTGCTAAGAATTAATATATGTTGGTAACCAGTTAATTTCCCAGACCAAAATAAAAAGTTTCCCCTTAAATTATGCTACACAATGTGAAAACTCCGTAGTAACAATTGAGCTTAGATGGATGTAGCAAGTAGAACAACAGCTCTACCAACTCATTCAACATCTTCAGTGCCTCCCTAGAAGGCAAAACCAGGAATAAAATAGGGCAGAGGTTTATCAGAAACAGAGACCAGAAAAGAGGGACCCTCCCTACTAACATAGTTGGGGTATATAAGGAAGCTTGAAGAAACCACAAGGTCTGGCAGATAAGCAGGTACCTAGAGGAAGTTTAGCAAGCCAATCTGACAAGGCCAGAATCTAGGTACTAAGGATGCCAACCTCCAAATGGGCCAGGAGATTAGTTCCCTTGGAGAAAATGGCTGTTTCATTGGACAAACTCTTTGGCATTATACTCCACTGAGGTCTCTCTCCTCCCCTGGCTGCAACCTCAAATCTCCAGGAATTTCCCATCCCAAAGACAGAAACTCTACCTGTGATATACAAGCCTGATTGAAAAGTATTTACACACAGGCTAATGGAAGGGGATCCAATGGACTGCCTTGGTAGGGGGAGGTGAGTAGAGTCATGCTGGAGAGTTATAGATCAACATAGTCTTCATACTGAGTGGTTCATCATGAGAGACAGTCGTATAAAGACCAAGAGGCTCCTAGTTTGAGTCCCAGGCAGAGCACGTCAGCGGGCTCCTGAAAATGTTTTTGTGTGGTTGGAACTATACATGGTTAACTTTCATGTCTGTAACTGTATTCTCAGGGATGGACTAGTTAGATCATTGGTACCATGCAATATGGTTGGTATGTCCCCGATCTAGTGTTGCTTCTCTCTCCAGTGGTGCTAGTACGGGTACCATGCAATAAGGGGAAACTTTTTGTTTTTATTTTATTTATTCCATTTTATTGTGTTGGTCTTAGAAGTTAACGAGTTACCAACATTCCCAGGTTGGCATGGGAAGCCAACAACTGTGGTGACAGCCATGCAGAGCCCTGCACCCGTTGGTATAGGCAGTGCCCTAAAGCATCTGAGGCAAATTAACAGACTGAACAGATTGAGCAGGGAAGGCCAATGTTGTTTGGACATCCGCTGCCTCAGCCAAAAGCCTGGTGGATCAGCTTCATTTTGCAGGCCCTGCGGAGTTGTAATAAATCCTACAGTGCCATGATCTCAATCAGGAGGATGCTCCTCCAGGCAGACATCCTTCAGTACAGAACAAGGCAAGGCACACATCCTTTGGTTACAGATACTACAAAGTAATATTGCTCAGAGGAGCTCAAAGTTTTTGGCATACATACAGGGAGAAATGGTCCCATAGATATGCTGGTCTCTGGCTGCAAGGGCCTTAAAGGTTAGTACCATAACTTTTAACCTGATCTGATACTCAACTGACAACCAATTCAATTGGCACAACGCTGGCTGAAAAAGGAATCAAAGGACTACCAATGATGACTGATATTGCAGTTAGGTCTAAAGTTTGGTCAACTGAGAATCCAAGGGAAAATAAGATGTCCTCTCTGTGTCAATTTGTCTGCTGAAGAACCTCTATATCAGGGGTTTCAAACATGCAGCCCGGAGGCCAGATGAGGCCCCTGGAGGAAGCCCTTTCTTCTCCCTCTCTCTTCTTTTTGTGTCACAGCTTGCTTTGCCAGGATTTCTCAATTGCACAGAAGCTACAGAGCAAAACCTCTATTTTCCCCATTGGCTGAGGCGCCTCTCTTGGGGAGGAAGTGAGGGGGAGGGAGAGCTTGCTTTGGTACTAACTGCAATATTGCAAGAATGCTACTATTTCAAGCATGTTTTATTTTAAGTTTTTTTTAAAAAAAATCTTTAATTGTGTTTCTTTTGTCCTTTATAAAGTTTGTATCTTCACTACCTGGCATTACATTTTATGACACACATGGCCTGGCCCGACAAGGTCTCATTTATGTCAGATCCGGCCCTCATAACAAAGGAGCTTGACACCCCTGCTATACATGTTTGCCACAGAATTCTTCCATGTGTACTTCTTCTGCAGTGCTCACTCCATGCCCACAAAATGTAGTCCTTCACTGTGTGAACTAAACACACACACACATAAAATAATGCCTGAGATTTCCCTTGGCTATGCATAACAGGGCAATACTGGCAGCAGAACAAAACTGTTCTTCCTAATTTTTGTAAGCCACCTTCACCTTTTTTAGAAGGGAAAGCAGGATGTCAACATTTTAAACAGATTTCAGACAAACTTCTATGCCATTATTGGTCTTCTCATTAAAAAAAAAAACAATTTCCCCCAGAATACAGTTTAAAAATCACTGCTCTAATAAACAACTTTAACTTTTGCAGACTGTGGAAGTTGCAAACATGTGACATAAAGTAATATGGCATCAGAATCACATGAAAAGACAAAGAGGATCCCTGTTTACTCTAAAGTCTTCACCTCCACTAGGTGATCTTATCTGGCCATCTGGCAGGTGTGCAAAGAGAGATAGGGGATGTGGCCCCTTTTGCTCTCTTCACATGTACTTTAGCAGCAGGTCTTTTTTTTAAAAAAGCAAAAACTCCCGCAATGATTGCTCTGTGGCGGCTCATCATGACCCACCTGAGAGTGTTAATCCATGGGCTAAAGACTAATACCTTTGGAAACCATCATCAAACAGATCACTTGGCCTTAGAACAATGATCTCCCACACTAGGGGTGGGCATGAACCAAACCACAAATCATGATTAAGTGATAAAAACTTCTGATTCGTGGTTCGCTACAAACTGCTTCATCTGATCCTGCCGCACCCAAATATGAAAATGAACTGGCCTTTTTTCTTGGCATGTCCATTGGTTCCTATTTGGTTTTGTTTTTCCAGACAGCCTGGTATGATTCCCCAGCTCCCAGTGCTTTTGGTCAATTTCCAGTGAAACTGACTAGACACTGCAGCTCCACTTTCCCCAGCTCCTAGGTGATGATCATGGAACACAAAGTGGTGGGGGGTTTTGATTCATTGGGTTGCCCAATTCAATGGTTCATTTCAATTTTTTCTTCCAGTTTCCCAAATGACTCATAGTTCATTGGTTTGTTTGGTTCAGGATGATGTAGAACAGCTCCCAAGTGGGCTAGGGACCAAAAATCTTCAGCACACTCTCCTCTACCTGCTTTCCAAGTTTGGCACAAATTGGATTTTGGGAGGCCAAGCTACAGCCCCCCAAAGCAGGTGGTCCCAGTAAACTGCTTTCCTAGGAGAAGGTCAAGTTGTGAAAAGAAAGGGAAATCACGCTGCAGCTTCTGGTGGATTTGACCCCCAGGAAGCTTGGAGTGGAGTGAAACTGACTAGAAGCAGCAGCTCCTTAGCCCCCTCAGCTTCTGTTCAGTTTCCAGTGAAACTGGCTAGAAGCTGCAGGAGGCTGGAAAAAGCTGAGCTGCCACTTCTAGTCAGTTTTACTGGGAAATGACCAAAAGTACAGGGGGCTGGTGAATCCTGCCAGGCTGTCTGGAAAAATTAACCAATCACGATCCAAATAACGTGTAAAGGAAAAAAAGTCCAGTTCATTTTCATGTTTGGGTGCAGCAGGATCAGGTGAACCAGTTTGGAATGAACCACAAATTGGTCATTTTTAGCACGAATCATGATTTGTGGTTCGGTTCATGCCCATCCCAATCCTGCACCCATTAAGTGTTCAAAAGAAAATCATATTGTAGAGGGCTATTTTGTGGGGCAGGGGGGCACATTGTCAGTCATTATCAGTGAGTGGCGCTGGCAAATAATTTTCTTTGCATTGCAGATCCCCGGTGTGTAACTGAAGAGGGCTGCAGAGCATAGAGGGGAAAGGTAATTTCCATTGAAATGAGTCCTGTGGGCAGTCAAGACAAGAGGCCCTGTCTGCTGTGAGCAGGCTGGATGACTGATGCCAGCAGTGGAGAAGAGCGATGCACAAACATATCACCCACCCTAGATGAGTCAGACCCTGAATTGTATTACGAGGAAGATGAAGAAGAGGATGAGGATGAGGAGTCCGCTAATTATTCTGTTCTCAGGAGCATCCTGTCTGAAGAGAAAGAAAGTGATGATGCAGATATCAGGAGCATCCTATCTGAAGACTCTATCTACCCTTTCTATGAGCCAGATCTGTCTGACGAGGATACTGACACAGATCTCACACTCTACTGCTGCTGTGTCAAGAACAATGCCAAAGTTCTTCAAAAGAAACTGGACAACGGGGTAACTCGGGAAGAAGTTATGGAACTGGACATCAATGGACGGGTAATTGGACACTCAACCTCCAGCACAGCATATAAGAGCTAGTGGCCACAGGCTGAAACAGAAGGCATGGCTCAAATGGGATACACACAAACTAAAAAGAGATATTTCTAAATGGGATGCGACCTCCACTTAGGAAGACAGAGCTACAGACAGATAGCACATAGTTCAAGAAACCATCCCAAACGCTGCAGTCACTAATTAAGAGTTATGGGTGACTCATGACCATAAATCATCCCAGCCATGCAGTGAGCTCACTTTGCCTTGCAGTAGGTACACTGTTCAGTGATCCTCAAGTTGCCTTATTATGTAGCCTGATCAGTTTTCCTCCACCAATGAAGTATGGTGAAATCTCATCAGGTGCTGAATATTGATCTGAATGAACAATAGAGCACTTTATCACATCATAGCCAGCTCCTGTGCCACACACTTTAAGTCCACAGACATCTCTGAGTTTCTATGAAAACGATTATATAGGGCCCTCCTATGAAAATGTAAAATCATCTAATAAAGAGCCAATTACATGCAGATATCTGTATTAAAGCATGAGTTGCCATCAAATCTGTATAAAGAAGAGGAAGGATTCATCTAGAGTGTTGGGCAAGACTTGCTGCTAAATCTTAAGTTGAGATCAAGCAATGGTTTTACTTTTTAGGTTCCATCATTGCTTTTGTTGAAAAAAACATTGCCCCTTTTTATTTGTATGGACTGCTACTTCATAGTGCTCTTGGAGGAAGAGTGGGAAAACCTCCAAGACTTGTTTTAATGGCTCCATGGAACCACGCAGTTCCTGAACTAACCCACTGCCACATTCCTAAACCCTAGACATAAAGAAGCTAGTTCAGTGACAGCACAGTTCCCCAGGCACACAGACACACTCCTCAAAAAAAGACCAGTCTTCCATCTAACCCAAGGTTAACACCCAGGAGCAGGAAGAAAAGCAGAGGAACACTTTTTGTGCAGTTCGTTAACTAGTGTCATGTGGACCCCAAGCACACAGCTTTAGCCACCAGGGGGAAGCCACCCCATTCTGTGTAAGGGTTTTGCCTTTTTCTTCAAAGGGCTCCTAAGCTATTTAAAAACATATGATGGCTCCATGTTACCAAGATGCAATAATGGAAAAGTTATGCCTTTTCCCCAGCATCTTTCACGGAGTTTTCAAAAGCACAGAGGCAGCCAGCAAACCCATTTTTATGTGCCACTCTCATCTCACACCTCAAATTATATGATTTAGTATTTACACAGTAGTAAACAGACAGGGGATCTCCCCCCCACCCCTCCACTTTTGCTATTCAGTGACTTCATGATGGGGTTCACAGTGGGATGGAACGGCAGTGAGTTCTCCAAAACAATAAGCCCTGGGACTCGGTATCTTCATCCTTCTAACAGCCTTGTTGTGGAAGCAAAGGTGAGAATGTAAGAGCCGTAATTCTGCTGTGGCTCAGTGGCAGAGCATCTGTTTAGCATGCAGAAGGTCCCAGGTTTATTCCCTGCATCCACAGCTAAAAAGAACCAGGTGGCAGGTAATATGAAAGATCATCACCTGAGACCCTGAACAACCATTGCCAGTCAGAAGCAACAATACTGACCATGACAAACTGATGGTCTGACTCAGTACATGGAGGCTTCACATGTTCAAATGTTCATGAAAAGTCTCACACCGCCTGTTTTCTGCTCTCATGATTAACCAAGTTGAGATATGCATCAAGTGGAAGGGAGGTGAGGTCAAATAGGCAGCAGACAGTTCCAAGGAGCCAGAATTACAGGAGGGAGGTATGGCAAGATAGCATAAAGAAGCTGTACAAAATTAAAACATTCTAGGAAAAAAATGAGTCACACCACCACGCAGCTCATGCTACTGTTCCAAGCTCTAGCCTAGCCCCTCTGGCTCTAGTAACTAGTCTAGCTACTCAAAAGTATGCATGTGGGTTCTTCACAGCTGTTTCTTCCATGAGCTCATAGCCACGCACTGAACTTGGAGCCTTCTGTACACTGTGCTTGTGCAGTTCCACTGAGTTACAACTCCACATAAGTGCCCTTTAATAATGGGCTACGTGATTGAGGTTCCTGGGCTCCACTTATGGGAACAGACTGAGGGAAAGAAGTTTGTTTTTGAGAAACTACCTTTTGCTCTGTGTTGGTCTGTGTAGCAGAAATTCTATTTCTGCTTCCTTCCCTTGCCCAGTCATAATTATTTTTACCAGCAAGACACCCAAAAGGCAAGCTTTTTTAGGCCACATATTCATTTCCTGGGGGTGGCTCAGTTCCCCATCTCCTTTTCCCCACTACATTGCTCTTCCCCACTGAGCCAGGGCACAGCTTTGCAGTTGTAGCTTCTTTCTCCCTTGCGCCCCCCCCCTTGCGGAATGCTTGCTCCCCTCAAGAAGAGAGGTGTCGTGCTATGTTAGCTGCTTAGAAACATAGGAGTTGTGCTACATTAGCTGCACAGAAACATTGGCATACAATACTGTGGTTGATGACTGGAAGTGGAGATGCTATAACAGAAATGGTTGTTGGTGTTACTGCATTAGTCTTGATTGTAGCAGTCATCATGTGGTTTTTGACTTTGCTGGTGAGGGGACATAGAACTATGGTCATATTCCATTGGTGTTAGTTCTGGTATACCAATTACCAGCATTGCAGGAGAGCAGGGTAAAGCAACCCAAAGTGGGGGAGGGAAATGATAAAGACTCTTTTTAGAGCACCATATTTTCAACTAGCTGAATCTTAACATTGGTTCCCCTTTCCTCCACAGAATGGTCTAATAGCAGCATGTTACAAAGGCTTCGTAGACATTGTCATCATTCTCAGCAAATGCCCCTTCATAAATGTCAACCATCAGGATAATGATGGAAACACAGCACTCATGATAGCTGCTCAGGCAGGTAGGAAACATGCTGCTTTCATGCAGAGGGGCATAGTGGTATGCAGGAATATGGTGGACTTGGTGGGAGTCGCAACAGAATGAAAACAGCAACTAATTAAGAAATGTAGTTTTGTGATGCTTGCCAAGAAAACGATGGGATTCAATAGTGTAGAATAATACCCTAAGAAATATTCATTCAGCCAAGTGTACAGAAATGATTGGGTAAAAGAGGTATCAGTTATACATAACAGTATGCTAGTGACAAAACGAGCGCAGATTGTCTATTGCAGAAAGAAAAAAAACCTTGATATACAATCTGACATTGTTTTGAAAAGGGATGGGCATGGAATGTGACAACGGTGGTTCATTTCATTCCATGGTTCATTGGGTTGTTCAGTTTGGTTGTTTGTTTTTTTTGTTTTGTTTTGTTTTTTGGGGGGGGAGGGATCAATTTCCTGAGGTTTGGTTTGGGAAGATGTAGAATAGCCCCCAAGTGGGCTAGAGATGCCAAACTTGTAGCAATCTCTTCAGTGGACTCTCCTCTACCTGCTCTCCAGGTTTGGTGCAAACTAGATTTTGGGGGCTGACCTACAGCCCCCTCCCAAAGCAGGTGCCCCTCCCTTCTAGTCAGTTTCACTGGAAGCTGACTATAAGCACAGGGGGCTGGGGAATCATGCCAGGCTGTCTGAAAAAAATGAACTAAACATGAACCAAACGACATGCCAAGAAAAAAGGCCAGTTTGTTTTTGTGTTCAGCTGCAGTAGCATCAGACGAAGCAGTTCAGAATGAACCAAGTAACTGGCCATTTTTAGCACAAATCATGATTCATGATTCAGTTCATGCCCTTCCCTTCTTTTGAATCCTTCAGCATGGGTTGAGAAGAAGGATCGGTAGTTATGCTGAAAAGGTTCAAAATGACTTCAGTAACCTGCTCATGGAGAAAAAATCCATTTTTGACATGGGCTAGGCTGACATTACCTATCGTTTGCCAGTTGCCATCTGCTCACCAGCCATTATCAGCATTTACAGAGGCAGGAGGACCACTGACTGAAAAACTGAGTCAAGCAGATCCAGATGTTGCCTATTCTTTGTTTTTCCTTTGACCACACCAGTGTTAGTGTTGTGTGGTCTGACACAATTTGCATGCCAGTATGAAAGCATGCATCTCTGCGCACACATGCACAAACTCAAATATGCATTTTCTTCTGATGAAACTGAGATTTCAGTTCTATAACTATGAGATGCAAAGGAAATGCCCTTCATTAAATAGTATCAGAATGCTGAGATACTGCATAATTGAGAATAACCTCATACATTGCATGTACACCCAAAATGTTTTAAGAGTACATCTATAAAAACTAAGTGTGAATGCAGCAAACATGTTTAGTAATGTGTGTCATACAGCTATATTTATCATAGGGTTTGCCAACCTCCAGGTGGCTGCTGGAGATCTCCCACTATTGCAACTGATCTCCAGGTGACAGAAAGCAGTTCACCTGGAGAAACTGGCTGCTGTGGAAGGTAAACTCTGTGGCATTCTACCCCATTACAGCCCATCCCTTTCCCAAGGCCCAACCTCCTCAGGCTCCACTCCCAAAATCTTCCAAGAATTTTCCAACCCAGAACCGACAATCCTATTCGTCAGGCAGTTCTGACTGGCTGCAACTGAGAAGGAAATTGTATGCAATGACATTCCTATGGCTTTTAAAAATATTTATTTATTTGCATTATATCTATGCCTCCTCTCCATAGAATCTGCTTAAGATAGCTTACAAGTAAAACATAATAAGAACAGAAATACCATAGAGGTTGTAACAATTAATAAACTATTAAAACCCTAGCATTAAAATAAGTCTTACAAAATACTACTCAGGCAAGAAGCATACCATAATAATGAGTTCTCTTAATCAAAAGCCTGAGTAGAAAGAAATCTATTAGCCTGGCACCTAAAAAATAGTAAGGTAGGCACCAAGTGAGCCTCAAGGAAAATGAGGCAAGGTGGCATCACTAAAAAAGCCCTGTCTCTCCATTTTACTTATTTATGAAGGACAGGGGTTTATAGAGCAGTGCTTATGAGGAAGATCTAAATGTCACCACTCTTTCTTCCCTTAATGAATTTTCCAATATATCTTTTCCATCATAAGCACACATCTGGAAACCCATGGAAGGAAAAATAGTTTAGGAACAATCTTGAACAGAAAACTGGCCAACAGGAAAAGAGTTAAACATTGATAGCTCTGTTGAAAATCACAACCTCCTAAGGCTATTTTTCATTAAAGAAAAACAATGCTGGTGCTTCATGACATGCATTTGAGTGCAATACGCTGTTTGCCACTGAGCTCCCTCAAGAGTGCTCACCTAGGGGCACATGGATATTTGTCTCTGTGTAATGTATAACGTCTCTTGGAATAGAGGAAAATAAGGAGAAGAGCAAGGAAGCCAACACCAGCAAAATTTTAGCCCAATACCAGATGCAGTTTTTCATTTTTCAAATAATGTTTATTTGATTAAAGGCAAGGTGTTTTTAAAAATCAAAAATGAATAAGCTGCCTGACACATGAGGAGAGAGGTAAGACAGACAGCTGAATCAGCTTTTGATTAGGTGGTATTCAGCCTATCAGAGCACAAAAGATTTGCGGATGTTCTCTCCCCTCATTGGTGGATCTGTATAATATGAGATGTAAAAGGAAGATAGAAATGATCCTAAGGGACCCTTCACATCTGGGCCATTTGCTATTTGAGATCTTACCGTCAGGTAGACGATATAGAGTGTTGAAGGCTAGGACAAACAGATTTAAGGACAGTTTCTATCCAAGTGCTGTGGTTAGGTTAAATGCAGGGTTATGAAGGATTATCTGTTTTAGATGTATTTAAATAGTTTTAATGGTTTTATGAATGTTTATCTGTTTTAGATGTATTTAAATGGTTTTAATGGTTTAAATGGTTTTAGATGTATTTAAATGGTATGAATATGAATATGTGTGTTTGATGTGTTGGTATGTTTGTGGAAGAGCACCTCATTTCGTTGCTCTCTTTTTGTGGAGAACAATGACAATAAATCTATCTATCTATCTATCTATCTATCTATCTATCTATCTATCTATCTATCTATCTATCTATCAGCCCTATATGCTCATGCTGGAGACTGGTGCTTCTAACAGTCTGGCAATGCAATTCACTGCCATAGCTGCAATGTGAGCAAAGCAACAGAGCAGGATTCAAATAAAAACAGCAGACTAGTTATTTGTTCCATTACGATGCCTTAACACCAAATGCATGCTGAATTTTATTTCTGGAGAATGTGTGAATTCATGATGCTGTTCTTTTCCTATCACCTTGTAGGTTTCACCACTATTGTAAACTATCTTCTGAACTACTACCCAGCACTAGAGATTGAGACACAGGATGTCCGGGGTCTGACTGCACTCATGAAGGCTGCAATGCAAGGGCAGAATGACTGTGTCTCAGCCTTGCTCATGGCAGGTATATTGCCCCTTATTCATCAGTCCAGGATTTACAGCATTGAACTACTGCTCTGATCCTTGAAACAGTAAAATAGATATTCAAATGGGTATAAGCAAGCCCAGGTCACTGGTTAGTATTAGGTACCTGCCACATCTCAGAGACTACTGGGAGATTCGTTGCTGATCAAAGACACTGGGGCAATCTCCCACTTCCTGGCTAGAGGGATGCCAAGTGACAGTGGAAGAAACAATGGGATGGATCCTGCACTCATCCTTTTACTCCTCTGAGTAAAATTTTAAGCCTTCTTCTAGTCTTAGGAGCCTTCCACCAATGTAAGAGTCACTCAGTTTGAAGGAAAACTTATATAAAAGTTTTGAGCTACATCAAAATCTGAGACAATTACACTCCGTTCCTTCTTTCCAGCCAACCTCCCCAATGAGAGTGTTGCTTTCTTATGCTCTTGTGAGTGTCACATAGCTATATTTCACTGTTGTCTAATGCTCTTCCCTTAAGGAGATTGGAAGTTGACACAGGTACCCCCCCTCCCAATTTCCCAGGGAAAATAGCTCCACTGGGAGCAAACCATAATGCTTTCATATTCCAATTAGGTAGCAGGATTTAAAAGAGCACAAGAGAGACTTCTTGTGCTGCTTTCAAGCAGCCATCCCAGTGGGAAACTGGGTGTGGTCCTTTAAGGACCCTACAATGAGCAAAAGAACTTGGACATAATCTCTCACTTTCTAGTGAGGCATCACTTGTAGCACTGAGTGGTCTTCCATTTCCAGGTGGAAGGATTGGTAGAGGGAGCATTGCAGTAATTTTTGCTGCTACTTTTAGCCTTGGGGCTTGACCCACTCCATCAACATCAGTGGAGGGGTAGAAAGAGACCAGCAATGGGCCTATTTTCTGAGGACCACAAGAATTTGTTGCAATAATATAATGCAACAGTGGTATAATGCCACTGAATCTAGAAGAAGGGAAGAAGCCTTCATAGCCCACATTATAAACAGATACATAATCATTTCATAGCCCACATTTCATTTCATAGCCCACATTATAAACAGATACATAATCACAGTACCTCAAAAATACACTAAATCTGAGACCCAAACAAGTGAATTAAAGCACATGACTAATACATCCCAGAAAGCTGAAAATCAAAGGCTACGTTGTTGTTACCACACTGAATCAATTCAAAAGCAAATATAGTTCTCTAATTTGGACAACAAAGTATGAGTTTGTTCAAAAATAATGTAAAGGGCCAGGGCTTTTTTTGTAGAAAAAGTCCAGCAGGAACTTATTTGCATATTAGGACACACCCTCTGATGTCACCATTGTTTCACACAGGGCTTTGTTGTAGAAAAAGCCCAGCAGGAATTCATTTTCATATTAGGCCAACCCCCTGACACCAAGCCAGCTGTAATTGTGTTCCTGTGCGTTCCTGCCCAAAAAAAGCCTGTAAAGGGCTCATTCCAAAGAAGCATGACCTTGAAAAGAATCTCCAGATAATTAGGGGGCTCACCTCCGGTCACCACTGGAGAACTCACATTATCTATATCCTCCAATAAGCCCCTTTATTTGGAAGCATTCCTGGCACAGGACACTAGCATCCTGCTCCCAGTGGTAGAAACTGGTCTCCAATTCCTCATTGAATTCTCTCTTTACCCTTTTGAATTGTCACTGGTGCCATCTGCTGACAGTTATGAAGCACAACAGTCCTTTGCTCTGCCTAAACTTCCATCTTGGGTTGTCGTTATTTATTTACTTCATTTATGGTCCACTTTTCTCTCCAACGGGGACTCAGAGTGCCTTACATCACTCTTCCTTCTCTTCCTATTGATATTAGTTTTATTCTAATATCAATAAGGTTGCTAGCCTCCAGGTAGGGCCTGGAGATCTCCCAGAATTACATCTGATCTCCAGATGACAAAGATCCATTCCCCTGGAGAGAAAACACTGCTTTGGATGGTGGACTCTACAGCATTATATCCTGCTGAGGCCTTTCCCCAAACCCTCCCTTCCCCAGGTTCCCCCTTCAAATATGCAGGAATTTCTCAAGCCGAAGCTATGCTATTGTAGCTGACTATGCCATTGCAGCTTAGGCTGATATAGATTGGTCCAAGGTTACCCAGCAAGTTTCCTTGGCAGAGTAGGGACCCAAACCTAAGGATCCCAGTCAGACACTCTAACCACAACACCGCACTGGCTTTAGTGTGCACTGTGCCACTGCCCCACACGTACAGTCTATGATACTCTGATCAAGTGGGAAGATTACAGATTCCATTGCTCCATATCTAGTGGACTGGTATCTAGGGACAAGCAAGAGTATAAGCGTTTTAAAATTAAGAGTAAAGAAGACATTTTGCCATCATCAGTTCTGATGTACACAACCTACAGATCAGACACAACTGGACAGGAAGGAGCCATCTAGGCTGGAGACAAAGCTGCAGCCTTTAGTAAAGAACTCATATACCCAACAGAATTGCAGTGCTCTGAGCTTGGGAACAGTCTGCTACTGCTTTCTTGAACTTACGGAGGGCATCTTTTGCTTGGGCCCATGAATAGGGTTGCCATCTCTGAGTTGGGAAATACCAGGGGATTTTGGGGGTGGAGCCTGGGGAGGGGAGGGATCTCAGCACGGTATAATGCCACGGAGTCCACCTTCCAAAGCAGCCATTTCCTCCAGGTGAAGTGATCTTGGTTGTCTGGAGATCAACTGTAATAGCAAGAGATCTCCAGGTGCCACCTGGAGGCTGGCAACCCTACTTACTAAGGAATACTCCCAAGACAGTTTGGCCAAACAAGCTTTTCCTCTGCCTTCTGGATTTCACTCAACTGAGTGCCCAGAATCTTTTTTCAAGTTGAGCCATGAATGTGACGAACAACATGCTCCAGCTGTTTGATCAGAAGCACATCTTGAAATGCAAATCTTCCTGATGTGTGTTAAAAATTGGTGTGCATAATCACAATTTGTGCTCAGATCATCTGTTTGCCACATGCATTGTGCTAAGTGGGGAGGGGGCCATCCGTGTAAAAAAATGGCCATGTGTGAGATCTTGTTCAGCTCTCCATCTTTGGGCTCAAACCGACAAGATGAGAATCACAGATTTTGGTCTGTCCATAGCATGGAAATTGTAGGCTTGTTATCTTTGGTAAATATCAGAGCAGGGACTTTGTTTCAAACAGCCTTCAAGGCTTAAACTTCCTCTCCACTCCTTGCACAGCCCCAAGGCAAACTGAGTTTGCATGAGTTGTTGTTGGATGCATTTTACAGACAGAGCAAGACTCATAATCTTCATCTTGTCTGCTTTGAGCCTCAAAACTCACCTATAAGCATTTTATAAATAAAATGGATACAATTCATGGGTAGTTTGGGAAGAAAGTTGTGTTGAATGACTACATGATTCCCAGCAGTCCTTTTAATGGGAGCTCAGCTGGCACCAGCCAAAGTGATAGCTGCATGTGTACAACTTCTAGACAAGACTCCCCTATTTCACAGCTTATCTTTTTAGCAGAACTTGATCAGTTGATTGTTGATTGATTGGGGACCATTTTTCTTCAGGTACAGACTTTAGAGCAATGAGGTTACCAGAAATGCAAAATGTGTGGTCAGTCAGACATAAGCAAATATAGAAGCCCCGTACCCAAATCACTCACTGTTCCATTGATATTTAGCCCCAAGCTATGAAAGGACTTTTGCAGTCCAGTCAATCCAAATGGTTTTAGCTAACCTGTAACTTTTAAAATTTCTTCTGGCTCGTACGTTGCTGTCCCAGAGGCCTGCATTCATCTACTCCAGGGGTGGCCAATGGTAGCTCTCTAGATGTTTTTTGCCTACAACTCCCATCAGCCCCAGCCAGCTGGGAGTTGTAGGCAAAAAACATCTGGAGAGCTACCGTTGGCCACTCCTGATCTACTCAATTTCTGAAACACTTGCAGTTACCAGCTCTATAACACAGAACTCTGTGTTGTTCTTAAGCTCCCTCGGGACTTTTTTTGGTAGAAAAAGCTCAGCAGGAACTCATTTGCATATTAGGCCACACCCCCTGATGCCAAGCCAGCCAGAACTGTGTTCCTGTCCGTTCCTGTTTTAAAAAAGCCCTGAATTCCCTGATCCAACAGGAGCTGCACTTTTCCATCCTGTTATTTTTCCAGTCCTGCTGTACACCCCTCTCCACTCCACCTGTTATGATGAGCTATGCAACAGCCAGGGAGATGGTAGAGAAAAGGACTGGGAGAAGAATGAGCAGGAGAAGCTGCAACAATGTAAAGGCAACCCCAGATGTACTGCTGTTCTAGTTTGATGACCTCATTGCCCACTGGATACGTGATCTCAGAAGAGCCACCTGATCCTTCCCTTATAATCCTGTGCTTAACATAAAACTATTCAAGCTTCAAGGTGTCCTAGCAGCTCTGCTATATGTATATAAACCTGAGAGTCTTCAGAGCCAGCAACCCCTTCTGCCTGTTCTTGCCTTCTCCCCCACGTGCAGGAGTTTGTGGTAAGGGCCGGCCATGTGATTCTGTGGCTGCCATTTTGAAAAGCATGGCACCATCAAATGAAAGGAACAAAACTGGATATCTAACTCCTGATTTACTCCTAGGTGCTGACCTGAAAGCTGTGGACCCAGTGAAAAGGAAGACAGCACAGGAGTGGGCACTCTTGACTGGCCGTTTTGAAACCATTGTGCGGATCCGAACCCTTCTGCAGCGTCCACGTGCCGAGCAATTCAGTAACAAGTATTTGCCTGAATGGCCTGCACTGCCTGGGCTGGTGGCACAAGAACTGGAAAAATCTGGGGCTGAGTGCCTATCGGAGAAAATCCGTGCCATGTTCACTATCAGATTTCCACATGATCCTGAGCCAGATGGTGTGTTGGATCACATGGTGCGCATGACCACTTGCTTGGCTAGTCCCTTTGTGGCCACTGCTTGCCGAACCATCTGTCCTGAGAATACACCAAAAGTGGGCAAGCACAGACTCTCAGTGCCAGAGATCCTCAACGAGTACATACCAGACCCTGATGCCAAATCCATGGCTAGCAGATCCTCTTGCAGTAGCCAACTCATGACACCAAACTGGGTTCTGGTGCCATACAAACCCCACAGCACCATCGTGAAATTGCTCTCCCTTCCTTTCCGCTTGCATCGCAACATTGTTTACCCTGGTAGCATCCCAAAAATCAGACTCACCAAGGCGCCTGCCCAAAGGTCAGAGAAGCCGCCGGAGCCCCCCACGCCCTCCCAGAATACACTGACATTGCCTCGGTGGCGATACCAGGAACTCCGGGAAGCAAGAAAGAAAGCTGAAGAGCCAGTAGTAAAGCCCAAGAAGAAGTGCAATAAAAAGAAGAGGGAGGGGAAACCCAGAAAGCCATAATCTGAGGGGTAGGCAACACTACAAACACCCATTTTGAAATCCAAACTGATTCAGAGGGCCACTTTATATATAGGGTCACCAGGACTGTGTTGGAAAATACCTGGAGACTTTGGGAGTGGGGGGAGGGGAGGGGCCTCAGCATGGTACAATGCCATAGAGTCCACCCTTCAAAGCCGCCATTTTCTCCAGGGGAACTGATCTCTGCCAATGGGAGATCACTTGTAAAAGCAGGAGATCTCCAGGCCCCACCTGGAGGTTGGCAACCCTACACATTACAAAGTCCTCCTGTTTGTTGGATGGTGACATGGGAGCCGTGAAGCAGACATGTGGGAGTTTTGCATGTCCCAGACTCCTGTGTGCCCTTTTCTTTTTGTGACTGAGGTACGTGGGCAAAAGCAGCTGCAGCCTTCTCCTCCATGCAGCTTTCTCCTTCTTTGCCTGCCAGCCTCAAGCTACCATTGGCTTCATTGCAAAACCACATGATTTCATTGTAACCACATGATTTTGCAAACCCTAATCCCAAACCCTTCAGATTAATTCTCTGCTCTAAATGTTCCCCTCCAAAAGTGTTTGGAGCACTGCGTCACACACCATTAGATGTGATTAGGGTGGCCGGGTCCCTCAGCTGCCAGTGGGGGGTGGGAGGGTAGGGTTGCCAGATCCAGGTTGGGAAACGCCTGGAGATATGGGGAAGGAGCCTGGGCAAGACATGGATCTCAGTGGGGTACAATGCCATTGAGTCCACTCTCCAAAGCAGTCATTTTCTCCAGGGGAACTAATCTCCGTAGTCTGGAGATGGGCTGTAATTCGGGGGGGGGGGGGGTCCCCAGGTCCCAAGGTCCCACCTGGAGGCTGGCATCCCTAGGTAACCTGCGGTTTGTCCTTAAAGCATCTGTCTCAGCATAAGCCCCTTTAGCTCCCAACTGTAGCCTTCTACAATCCCTTTTTTATTTTAGGGTAAAGATCAATTTAACATTTGTAGAACAAAGGAGTTGGAAATTGCCTTCACCAAGGTAAGTACAAACAAACCTCTCTCTCCCTCGTCAGGCTGCAACTATGCTACAGAAATCAGCTTTGGGTGGTTAGCATCTGTGACCTCAGCCAAGTATTTTCTCCCCCTATCCTCAGAGCAATTTCACAACAAAGGCTGCCAAGCTCCCACCAGGGGTAGGGGATCCCCCGGTCTGGAGGGCCCCAACCTGCTGAAGGGAGCAGGCTGCTGGGGAGATCCCTGCCCCCTAAGAGCCCCATCGCCGCACACTGTGATGTCATCATGCCGGGGATGTCGCACCAGGGATGCTCTAGGACTCACGATAAAACTCTATGGTACTATAGATTCATGATAAAACTCTGTGGTACCACAGAGTTTTATCATGAGTCCTAGTGCCATGTCCCCAGCACGATGTCACTTTCAAGTGATATCATTGTGCCGCACACGCTTTGTGCATGCAAGGAAACAGTCCCCCACTGTAGCGGTAGAGGGGCTTGGCAACCCTGTTTACAACTGTATAGAACAGTGGTGTCAAACACAAGGCCTGGGGCCTAGAACCAGCCTATCCAGGGCTCTTAGCTGGCCCATGAGCAACTGGTGCAAGGGAGGGAACGGGGCTGCTCGGAGTGAGAGTAAGCAGAGCCACTCTGTGGCTTCAGCATGGCAGAACAACCTCATCTGCAGCAGCCAAGCAGAACTCCTTCATTTCATTGGCAGCCTCACCGGTAAATTGGGAGCCACCGCAGCCACAATCATGCCAGCTCAGGTATCCAAGGAGAGGTTGCACACCTCTCTGATCAGCCTGCAACTCCAGAGATGTCCCAATTCCTAAATGGCCATGGAGACTGACATTTGCACATGGGGGTGGGATAAAGACAATCCTCTGTTGGGGCCAGCTGGGTGTTGTGTGGGGGCATTCTCCAGCATTTTCTTCCAGACATCGGGCATAATCACACAACCAAGCACATGACTGGATGGCCAGGCCTCCCTCCCTCATGGACCACCCAACCACCTCATGGAGGGGGCAGTGTCAACAATCTCCAGTTAAACTGGTCACTGGGTGGCCTAGGGCCTCTGCCAAACGCAAGACCTCATATGCACAATGCCTGTTCCCTCATCAGACGATTCAGCAGCCTTCAGCCGGGGTGGCTGCTATCACATGAGGTGGCAAAGCTTGCTGATGATCTCTGGCTTGAACCCACAGCATTGCACCACCAACAATTGCTTGGCAGCCTTGGCCAGAAGTGGCCACTGCTGCATGGGTATCTCCAGCTAATTGAGCTTTGCCTGGCCTGGGTCCCACTGTGCACGTGGCCAGGGCCAGCCCTGCCACTAGGCAGACTAGGCAATTGCCTAGGGTGCAGGCCTTCTGGGGTACTGAATTGGGTGCTCCCCATGTGACTCAGTGACGTTATCAGTTTGGGGGGGGGGGGCGGCAGAAGTTAGCCTTGCCAAGAGTGCTAGACAGTCTGGGGCCAGCCCTGTATGTGGCCTCAAACTTGAGCCGCCAACCCCCCAATTCCACAGGCAGAAGTGTAGTTCAGCTTGTCTTCCCAGTCCCTTTTTATGGTGGCTTGGGGGCAGAGGGGAACTCTTAACACCCAGTAGGTTTGCCAATCCCCAGGTCCCAGCAGGGATTCTCCCTCTTTCCCAGGCTCCTTCCTGCCCCCAGTCAGCTGGCCGATGGGGGAAGCCCCGCCCCCACAGCCACCATGTGACTTTCCACCTCCGGAGACTTCAGTCTCTGATTGGAAAGGCCTCCTCTTGGGATGATTGCTCTGTGTGACTTTGAAGAAGTTGGCAGCAACTCATGAGTAGGCGCCAATCCCTCACTTCAGAGTCGCCAGAAACGGGACGGGGGTGGGAAATGTCTGCTGGGCACTTCATTATTCCCTATGTGGAGATTGATTCTCATGGGGTATAATGGGGACTGTTTTTTGAAGTAGAGGCACCAAAATTTCAGTATAGTATCTAGTGCCTCTCCCCAAAATACCCCCCAAGTTTCAAAACGATTGGACTAGGGGGTCCAATTCTATGAGCCCCAAAAGAAGGTGCCCCTATCCTTCATTATTTCCTATGGAAGGAAGGCATCTAAAAAGGTGTGCTGTCCCCTTAAATGTGATGGCCAGAACTCCCTTGGAGGTCAATTATGCTTGTCACACCCTTGCTCCTGGCTCCACCCCCAATATCTCCGGAAATTTTTGGAATTGGACTTGGCAACCCTAACACTCAGCCACTTCATGTTTTTACCCTGGGCTGAGGCTCACAGAATTGAAGGTAGAAGTGAGCTGGGGAAGGGGCTTGCCCCCCCCTTGCAGTGTGGGTGTGTCTGCCCAAGGCTGCAGGACTGGGTCTCCAGTCCACCCATGCAGGTTTTCTTCTGCACCCCTCCCAGCCCATGGGGCCTTGCAGTCAACACACACCAACTAGGAGCTTACCAGCGGCTGCCATTTGTAAGGTTTATATCTCTGGTCTCTAGCATTATGTTTTATGGTACACACAACCTAGCCAAAGTCACATTTATGTCAGATCTGGCCCTCATAGCAAATGAGTTTGACACCTCTGGTATAGTATAAGGTGAAGGCTGGATCTTCAAACAGATAAGCACACCTGTAATTAAAAAAAAAATTAAAACATGGGTAGTCTTCCCAAAGCTAGTACAGAGACAGGCCTAATATGTGACCCAGTGTTCACAATCACAGAATGCTCATCTTTTAGGGTTGCCAACTGTAGGTTAGGAAATGCCTGGAGATTTGGAGGTGAAGCCTGAGGAGAGCAAGGTTTGTAGAGGAGAGACCTCAGCAAGGTATCATCCCATAGAATCCATTGTCCATACATTTTTTCCAGGGAAATGGATCTCTGTAGTGTGGAGCTGTTATTCCAGGAGCTATCCAGGCTTCACCTGGAGGCTGGCAAGCCTACCCATCGCTCATAAAAATTTTGAGTCAGGGAAAGAAGCTGAGCTCACACCATGAACCACTATGACCTATTTGAATATTACATTCATCTTCACACTTTTAGCTAGGTCTAACTCACCCTTTCTTTCACTTCAAAACACATGTAGTCCTCAAAGAATTCCAAAAAGACCCAATTGAAACTTGTATTATTCCCAATGTCGCACACTATTTTTTGTTTTACTAGCTCAGGGAAAATTTACTGACCAATTCTTTACTGAAAGGGAAAGTCTTCTTTACTATAAGAGAGCATGTGAGCTTCTCCTGCTTGTGGTTTGGTGCTTTTAAGCCCAAGTAAGTAGGCAAGTTCACTTTAAAAAGATGGTACAATATAGAGCGGGAGAACTTTGCAATGATGTCACATCTTGGCTGATTTGGTGAAGGTACCACATACAAGCTTGCATGTACACCTAATATGCGTACAGATGGTTCTGCACGGATTTCTGCTCAGGCTACCTCAGGTTTGTAGGTTTTAAGCTGTACCTTAAAAATCACCAGAACAGGTCTCTAGGCCCCAGACAGCATACAGTACATTCATGTGTTATGATCACCACCACTGTTCAGCGAAGAGCGCTGAATGATACAATGTCAGTGCACGATAGCCATCATTCACCACTGAATTATTCTTTGTGGATCAACCCGTACAGTGGCAAAGAATTTCTATAATGTAAGTAAAGTATAATTTCCAATGATATGTGGATGCAGCCAAAGAAAACCTGTGTTTAAACTCCCCCTCCACGTGCGCACACAAAACCAATGAGTAGAATGGACTGTACCATGTCATACTGCAGATAGAAGATACTATATTCTTGTGCTCCTTATAAAGATCCCAATCCCTATTGCTAGAAACCTAGTAGATCAGACTTAATAGTTTATGCCTCACCCTCTCCATGCTATATGTTTGCTTGTTTTAATTAACTTGTGGATAATTTTTTTCACATTTGGTCATGTAATTCCCCATGAGCAGCACGAAGTGGTATAGTTCAAGCAGCCACTTCAACTCTCTACCATTTCATTCCAATTGACATGTTTGACCCCATTGCCATTTCTCTGATGAAACACAGCATTATTGCGAGAATAAAACTGAATCATTTCTTATGTACTTCCCTGAGCTTCCCGGATGAAAGGCAGATTATTCATGTGCAATAAATAATGAGGCTGAAAACACGCAGTTCTTTTCCCTGGTTTGTGTTCAGATAGAGCGTGGTAAATGGATATTTCAGGGGTTGCTTCCACATAAGGGATTTTCTTTCCATTTGGACAGTGAGATGCCCCTATTGTTTGGGGGAACATCCAGATGTCACACCCAATCCAACTCCTGGGGCTCTTCCCAATGTTTTGTTGTTGTTTTTAAACCTCCTTCAATCCAGCTCATGGGGAAAGCACAGAGTGGCTGTGGGTGTCTTTTGGTCCTTTAAGGGCCATTCTTTCTTTCATGACTTGGCTGCAAGGTAGCTTTACACTGTGGCCCAGCTGGAAAGGGGGATGCCTTCTCCCCCCCCCCCCGAAAATGTTGTCATGTCAGCACTTCTACACCCACATGACAGGAAAAGCACTGGGGACAGCATACAGACTCCATTTCTCCCCCTTTCATACCATTCACAGCCACATTTGCAGCAGCCAGAGACACTTTATCCCAGCCTGCCCCCCCCCCCCGGTATGGATGTAGTTAGTATCTCCAGCAATGCCCACAAAAGCAGAATACTTTAGACAAAGGGGAAAGACAAGAACCTCTGGCTCAGGTAACAAGATGAGAGAGGCAGTGTCTTTCCTGTGTCTACCAGAATAAGACCAAATGGAAGAGGAAGGGATCCACTGACTCCCAACTAGGGTTGCCTGCAGGGCCACCCCTAGGGTGTGTGGTACCCCAAGCTGACTTACTGACCGCACCCCTCTTTGCAGCAGCACCCCGAGCCACCCCCTCCTCTCTTCTCTGAGGCTCCATGCTCCGCCCCCCCCCCCCCCAGTGTGCTCAGAGGAACGACGCCAGCCTCGTCCCTACCTAACATGGGCATTGCAGTAGAGTGTTCTCTTAATAGAGAGCAGGACAAGGCTTTGTTCCTCCCCTCCCTTCTGGAACCGGAAGGCAGGGGGAGCGAAGCCTCATCCTGCTCTCTATTAAGAGAGAATGCTCTATTGCGATGCCTGTTGAAGCGGGTAAGGATGAGGCTGGCATCACTCTTTTGAGTGTGCTGGGGGGAAGGTAGCCTGCCCACTACTGCCTAATTGCCGCCCCCAGTCAGCAAGTCAGTGGACAAACAGTGACCACAGCAATTGGTCATTTGTCTTGGGTGCCAGGAGGGGGGGAAGAGCCCGATTTGGCACACCCCTTCCAGCACCCTAGGCAAGTGCCTAATTTGCCTAGTGTATGGACCAGCCCTGGTTGCCGGGTCCAACTCTGGAAATATTTGGGGACTTAGGGGGTGGAGCCAGGAGCAAGGACATGACAAGCAAGATTGAACTCAAGGGAGTTCTGGCCATGTTTGAAGGGACCGTGCTCCTTTTAAATGCCTTCCCTTCATTGGAAACAAGGCAGGATAGAGGCACCTTCTTTTGGGACTCATAGAAATGGACCCCCAATGTTTTTGAAACTGATGGGGGGGATTTGGGGAGAGACACCGGATGGTATGGTGAACATTTGCCTCTACTGCAGAAAACCAACCCCCCTACACACACCAGTCCAGATACCCACAAATTCTCCATTATACCATATGGGGACCAGTCTCCGTAAGGTATAGTGAAGTGTCCAGCATACATTCAACACACACACACCCCTGATTTCTGATCTGAAGCTGAAGGAGGGCCTCCAAACTTGGGGATCCTCTGCTTCCAACTAGAGATTGGCAACCCTATGCCCAACTCCAACCCCTGCCCTGCATGAATATCTAATCTTGATCTTACAAAACACTGTTCAAATAAAACTTGAAGTGGTTGCTCTTTGTACATGTATTAATAAACACAGTCTCAGGGCTGACAAATGGTTGTTGTCTTGTCTTCAAAAGATTTGTTAGCAAAGTGCTTCCAAAAGGACACTCGAACAATTCCATTATTTTGCTTCCAAGTGGAAAGAAATTTGAACCACAAAGAGAAGGACCACAGAGAAAAGAGAAGTGGCACCTGAAAGACTTAAAAGAGGGAAATCACACCTTCCTTCCATGTATTTGAGGAAGAGATAAGTGACTCACAAAAACTCATATTGAAATAATATTAGTATTTAAGTTGCTACTAGACTTTTACTTTATTTTGCTAACTAACCTGCCTACCCTTTTTCAATACCATAGAAAACAGGACAGGATTTTTGTATATTTAATAGCTGCATAGAAGAGGGATTTAAAAAAAATAGGTATGGCTTGGCTTTCTTGTCATACCTCAAGGATGGTCTTCTCACCCATTAATCTAGCCAGTTACTTGAATTATCAGCAGCCTTCTGCATGATTCATCTACATTCAGTGGGTGATTACTTGAGGCAGGGCCTTTTCAGCACTGTACTTATGGACTGCCCCACCAAATGATGTTTATATTGCCTCCTCACTATCTGTTAAGGACCTTTGGGAGGCATTCCACAGCCTAGGAGCTGCCACTCAAAAGGCCCTGCAATGTGCTGCTACCCTGCATAAATCAGACAATGGAACACAGAGCAATGACGTAAGTATCCAAATGGGCTGCTTTCATAATTGATGACATGGCTTAGTAGTCGTTTTCACCACTATCACCCCAAAAAAACTAGCCCTCCTCAGATGTGCAAAAAGACACTAATCTGTTGCCTATTAAGAGTTAGAAATTGCCATCAAGAATTTTCCATTCAGACCATTAAGTTGTCTCAAATGATTAGCAGCTGTATGCAGGCCTTGAATTCAGCTCCTGAACCTTTCTGAAGGTTCCCCCTCCTCCTTCCCACCTTGCCCATTGAATAGTAGGTGCAGCTGTATAACAACCCCTGGATGAGCTCCACCAGCTATTTTTCTACAAAACGACTCTGGCTGTATGCATGTCAGGGATTCCCACCATGGTGCCCATGGGCCAATGGCACCCGCTGATGCCTTTCCTGACACCTGCCAAGCATTATTAGGAAGTGGCCTGGGCCAGGTAGGGATTTCGCCCAGTAGGACTTCTAATTGGCCAGCTGAGATCAGATGGGGTGTGCAGATTTTTTGCACACACAAGGATCTTCACTTACGCAAGAAAACGCTTTAAACAAAATGTTCATTTTAAAATGTATTCTGTTTAATATAGCATCTGTCTGAAATGTTAAAAAAATTACTGTTAGAGTGTATGCATGACCTCACTCCCTGACTTTGTGGTTGGCTCCAGCTCATGTAGCATCCATTTTGATGTTGCACCCACTTGTGTGAGAATTCCAAAGATGCAATCAGGAGGTTGGGACTCCTGATGTTGGTTGATGGACTCGTAAATTCATATGAGCTAGGGGATATGCAGGGCTGCTCTAGCACCTACTCTAAATTTGAGAAGTTGATTTAAAATTCATTTTTGCAGTGCAATCTACTTTTTTGGGAGTGAACCCACAAAACAATATGGAACTTGCTATTTTACATCTGTTTAGATTGCTTCCATGGTCTTCTTTTTGCAGTAATGCCTTAATCACATTTTTAAAATATCAGTTATTTAAAATCAATGTTATAGACATTTAGAATCAGATGTTACCTTCACAAGAAATATTCCTTAGGTATACTAACTCATTCCTGCCTCTCCTCCTTCCCTAAAACACAGCTCAACAGCAATGTTCTGTGATGGTGATTACACAATGTGTAATGAAACACAAATTCCCAAAGTAATAATATGTACCAAGCTACAGTATTTTTTTTAAATCCAGAATTTCCAAAGTACCTCCAAGCAACTATTAATGCTAATGTGAAAACAGCAAAAATAGCTTCTATGAGAACAAATGACGCTATTGTTTGAATCTCTGGAAACTTTTTTTTTTTTGCATCCTTACAAAGTTTATAGTTCTAGTACTGCATACTCACACAATAATAGGCCCACAAAAAAAATTCTATTGTTTTCCAGAACAAATCAAAGTCACATGCACGGCTTTTTTTGTAACAGGAACTCCTTTGCATATAAGGCCACACACCCCTGATGCAGCCAATCCTCCAAGAGTTTACAGGGCTCTTAGTACAGGGCCTACTGTAAGCTCTTGAAGGACTGGCTACATCACTGGTGTGTGGCCTAATATGCAAAGGAGTTGCATATAGAATTTGTATTCATTTTTAGAGACATTGTGCCAATACAAGAGGCCAATAGATGTGGCACCAGGGTAAAGTAGTAGTTAAGAGTGTTGGAGTGTGTGACTTAGTGTTCCTGGGCATCAGGGGAAGGGGGCTACATCACTCTCTGTGTGTATAGCTGTTATCTCCTTGAATGGAATGCCTTTTATTTCTTTGTCTTAACCTGGGAGCTGTCCGTTGACTCTTCTTTCTTTCATTCCCTTTGTCCTCTCATTCTCTAGGCATGACCTTTCATAGTTACAATGCCCTCATTCTCCCATACACATGATGCCAGACAAGCTGGCCAATTGTGATAAGGAAAATGTTCTTGAATAAATGCTAAGTTTACCCTTTGTTTTTTGTTTTGGTTTTTTTTGCAATATATTTCTTGGTAGATATATTTATGGCACTCAGTATTATGCTTCTATGACTGGGCAAACTCTGCTGTATTAAACAAATATTCCAATAAAGAGTACATGTGAAACCTAGGTTCAAATTTTTACCATTCTCCATCAGACTAACTTCTTCACAGCCTGTGAGTGTTCCGGAAGAGAGAATCCTGTACATCACCTTAAATGCCTTAGAGCAGGGCCCCCATTCATTTTGGAGCCTGCATCCAAATTTCGAAATCTGACATACAGTGGGTGCCCGTTCTACCCCACTGCCCCCTCCCAAAATTATACCATGACTCTGCAAAGTACCTGTAGGGCCATCAAGGAAAAGGGACTGTTGGAAGTCAGACTTTCCCCTGCTTTTAGTACATCTCCATTTTCTGTGCCGTTTTCTTCCTTGCCTAACTTCCCTAGCACAGCTTGCATATGGGATGGGGGCGTGCAACACATGGATGCGGGAAATATCAGCTCTGTACACACTGTCCTGGTTTGTCTTCAGCGTCTGGTGAGGAAAAGGAAAGGGAGAAGCTGAGTATTGGAATGATTGAGAGGATGCTAGACACTTTTGTTTAGTCAGCAAGGCAGGGCCAAAGAAAGATCTACCAATGGCAGCCTTTTCACATGGCTGCATGGTTTCCACATAAAGCGGGCAGGGGGATTTCACCTAAAAAGACCACCAGAAAGCAGAGAATTAAATTGGACCAGGGCTTCTTTTGTAGAAAAAGTCCAGCCAGGAGTCATATGCATATTAGGCCATACCCCCTGGCCACCATTGTTTCACGCAGGGCTTTTTTGGTAGGAAAAGCCCAGCGTGAACTCATTTGCATATTAGACCAACCCCCCCCCCCCGCCCCGATGCCAAGGCAGCTGGAACTGCATTCCTGTGCATTCCTGCTCAAAAATCCCCCTGAATTGGACCACTCATAGGTGACGTCATCACACCAGCAACATCACACCAGCAAGCTCCAGGAGCTTCTGGGAAAACTCTATGGCTTCATTTCTTCCCTCTATCAGTTCTGGCACCATACTGCTTTGCTTTATCTTTTGAATTCTGTACATATATTTGCGCCTTTCATTTTTGCTTCCTTTTTCTTCTTGTTTTTTCCTTGTTTCCCCCCCAGAAGTTTTGAGGCCAATTTTACCTAGATCTTTTCCCTAAAGTTGATTTTGAGTCAGCTTTCTCCTTGTGTATAATGTTTCTGTAGGTTTTCTTTCTCACCCATTCCCACACACCTCCATCCCACTTTTTCAATGATTAGACTACCATCATCATTAAATGACTCCCTCTGCTTTCTTTCACCCTGAAAATGAGTGGTTTCATTTTTTTTAAAAGCACCAAAATATAAATATAGTGTTGTAATGACAATTTAAGCAGGCTCTCTGAATTTCCTACTTTCATTTTTAATGTAAATCTGTAGCTACTTCCCTTGTGGAGATATGCATTTTTCCTTATATCTCTGCAAGGGAAAAAGCTAGAGACTTAAAAAAAAAAGAAAGAAAGCTGGGACTTTAGAGAAACTGCTTAAATTATCATTAAAACACTATAGTGGTGTATCAATATTTTAGTGGCTCTTAAAATGCAGCCATAATATATATTGATATAAGCATATACAAAAAATAAAATGGGTGGTGCTATGATGATGATGACAGCACTCTCCCTTGAGAATTGTCATTATTTAAGGCACATGTGGAAGAAAATAAACTGGTCCCAGAACTGTCAAAATGCACAGGGAGGGTAGGGCTGCCAACCTCCAAGTGGTGGCTGGAGATCTCCTGGGATTACAAGTGATCTCCAGGTGACCTGGAGAAAATGGCTGCTTTGGAATGTGGGCTCTTTGACCTTATACCTGTTGAGGTCATTCCCCTCTCCAAACTCTACCCTCCTCAGGCTCCACCCCCAAAATCTCCAGGAATTTCCCTACAAAGAACTGGCAGCCCTAGGGAAGATATGCAGAAGAAACCTGCTCAAATTGAGTCCAGTGCTTGTGGGTCAACTGCCAAGAAAGTCAGGAGTAAGTTGAATGTGCGGGAAAGTCCAAAGTTAAACCCTTCTGATGGAAATCAATTATCATAGAAAGTTGTAATTCTGTTTAGGGTGGCACAGTACATGGGTGCCGACTGTCGTAGTGCAAAGCAGTTTGGACTTGCACCAGATTTGTTCCTTTCCTTTTAGTGATGCTCAAATGTCACCTCAAGGTAAACTGCCATCATACTGATTTGCCAGCTGGCGAAGAGAAAAATGTCCTGTTCCTTTACTAGAAGCTTGATGGGATGTTGTTCAACAGATGATGTTCTCCATGCTATGAAAAGCTTCAACTACCCATTTCCACACACTGCCTCTGTTAGAGAGATAGGACATTTTTCTCCAGGCCTGTTGTCAACCTTAGACAACAGCATTGATGTTTCTTATCCCCATGCTTCATAAGAACATAAGAGAAGTTATGTTGGATCTCTCAATTGCTGTACCAATCTGGAGACTGGCAAGCTTTGGCAAAGCATCAGGAAAATGTGTACAATTATCACTATACAGCAAGAGGTTGAGAAATGATCTAAATATTCAGAAAGGGATACAGTCCTCACATAATACGTGTGCAAGTTTGGGTGCACTTTCACATCAGACCCCTGGCAAATGGAAAACTTGCATGTCCAGGAAAAAATTCTAACACACACATCTGCCCACTCCCTGCATTTGCATGAGGATTACTTTATCCAAGCTCTTATGACTGCTTGCACAGAACCATTGGGGAATCATCTCCTAACTCTCATCCCCCACAAAGTAAACATCCAAAGTTATAAAGGAACATTAACTTTTGTTGTCATGGGCCTTAGGCTAGTTCCATAGGCTGATCCTTCAGGCTCATCAGATGGCAGACAGCAGTGTTGTAACAGCAACATGCTCTCTTCCTTTTTGTCTTAGTGCACTCCCTGGATGACAGCAAGATTTGCCGTTTGAAGTAGCTGTAGTAACACTTGAGGATACTTGCTATGTGTTTCTTGCTTTGTGTTCCTTGATTTTAGAATGCTTGTCGAAATAAACTTTGTGTCCCACCCCAGACAACAGGAGGGGGGTGACGGCTTTGATTGTGCAGGCTACAAGATGAACACTTGGATAAAACATCTTTCTGGAATCTAAATATTATCCCATTAGAAAATGTCAGATAAACTCGCCCCCATCTTTCCTTTCAATCCCTTTGTAATGTCTGACTGACATTTTGTTTCTCCTCAAGTGTGCGTGTGTAGGAGTGGGTCCGGCTGCAGCTTTTTTGCTGCCAAATTAGAAATTCTTGACAATGGTGGTAATAACTCACAGTCAATGATGTACTTTTCTCACACCCCTAATTACAGCAGCCAGCTCTAAACAGGGGTTCTGTAACTTTAAATGTTACATACAGGAAACCGCTCCATCAGCTGTGACTTCTCATCACTGGAGAAAAGCAAGCCAGCTGTATATAACTTTTCATTGCATAGGAATTCACACACTCAATTTCCTAGGTACTAGGAGGTTAGAAAAGCCTGCAACCATTCTAGGTTTCCACCACCCACAGCATGTACTTGCCCTTGCTATTGGGGGGGAGGGTTTATCAGAGCTAAATGGAATTGTAACTGCTGCCACCAGGATGTGAAAATATCCCATACCAGAAGGATTTTCACATCCAGCATTCTGTATCTGCGTCTCTATTTAGAAGACCCTCTTCAGTCACCTGGTGCCCCTTCCCTTTAGCAGTCTTTGGATAGCAAGGCTGAATAGGTCTAGTATATTTACAGAGATTAGTCAGTCAGTCAGTTTATTTACGGTCACAGACCAAGTGAAAAAACGCCAAGATTATAAAAGCTTCAACACAGAAGATAAAATCTATACTATAACAAATGTTAGAATGGACAGTTGTCTTAATAGGTTCAGTATAAAAAACTACATCAAGACACAAGTTAAAACAGAAAATCTTAAAACTGAGAAGCAGTAAAATGAGTCTTTCGGATGCTATAACAGGCAGCACAGAATTAACAAAATAAGATTACACATGGTATGTACAAGCATCAGACTCTGCAAGGATACAAAGAAAAAGTGAAACTACACTAGCCTCTCACCCTACTATACTTGGTACTTATTCTAAATGATATTTAGCTAGGGTAAATTGCAGCATTTAAAAGCCCATCATTACTTTAGTTTTCAGAGTTTGGACCTCACTAAGTGGACAAAATGGACTCTCTGCTTAAAGGCTTAGTCCTTCATGATTAACCATCTTGGAATCTTAATCTGATAGTGAATTCATACAGCATGACAGTAAATATCATCCCATTAATCCTCTATTCAGGGGACCAGCCATTTTTCTAAGTGACTGTTAGCAACTCTAGCTGTGCCATGCCATCTTGAAGCCACAAAGCCTTCCCACGGACTTGACCTAGCAATTCCAATGAGACTGAACTAGATTCTTCAGAGACTAAAGGCAAAAAGTCATATACTACAAAGGACTATAAACTGTAATCACACGTGCTAACTATTGCAGTTTCAATCCACTTTCAGTGCATTTGTCAACTGGATTTTACTATGTGAACTGGAAAAATCTAGTTGGAAAATGGATTGAAAGTGCATTATTTAGTATGTGTGATCGCACCCTTAATATAAAAGAAAAGGGTGAGACCAGGGTCTATGGCGTGAGAATTTTAAATTATCAATTTATTTATAAAATTTGTATGCTTTTGGTTAAGCAGAGCGCTCAAGGCACATAATGTAGCAAAGCCCATCTGGAGAGCCAGTTTGATGTAGTGGTTAAGTGCATGGACTCTTATCTGGGAGAACTGGGTTTGATTCCCCACTCTTCCACTTGCAGCTGCTGGAATGGCCTTGGGTCAGCCATAGCTATTGTAGGAGTTGTCCTGAAAGGGCAGCTACTGCAAGAGCACTCTCAGCCCCACCTACCTCACAGGGTATCTGTTGGAGTGGGGGGGGGGGTGAAAGAGATTGTGACTGCTCTGAGACTCTGAGATTCAGAGTATAGTTCAGGATATAATTCCAATATCTTCTTCTTCTTCTGGCAAGAAACCAAGTGGCATATGGAGCCTCTTTACATTTCAAACATAATATGAGTCTTTTATTGTAAAGAACTCAGTTCTAGACAAATAGAGATAAATTTCTAATCTGGACTGGTTAACTAGGATGGATAGAGATGCAGAAATTATGCCCTGCCCTCCTGGTGCCAAGATAGAAGAGGCTAGCATAGTATGGAGAGAAAGTGTCAAGACCAGAAGGAATTTTGCCTAAGGGTAGCAATCTACATATCTAAGGGATATCATCAGAGTAGTAGAAAGGAAAGGATGCTCAGCGTCCTAGCCTATCTATCTCTCTGGCTCTCTCATAGACCCCTCTGAAATCGGAGGCTACGAGACAACACAAAGTCCTTCACTTTCAACAAGGGCTAAGGAAACCTCAAGGAGGAGGGCATTCTAAAGGGGAGTTACCACCACTAAAAAGCCCTGTGTATGATTGCTATCTGCATCACCTTTGGAAGTGGAAGCATACCGAGCAAAGCTTGGGAAGATAATATTAGCTTTCTGCTCTAAGTCCTCCTGATCAGTATTAAAAATGTATTGCCTGGCTGTTCTTAACCCCATTTAATACATGCTAATTTTTCCATCTCTGTTATGTGCCAAGCCATTATCAAATATGTCTTGTCTCCTGACACTATAGTTGATTTCTACTATATTTAGCATGCACTAATTCTGCTGCTATTAAACGTTTGCCTTTTCCTCTAGTGAGTGCCCATGCTTTTAACTGATGCTTAATAAGCAGAAATTCAGCAGACAAAGCTTTGCGGTACTTGAAATTCCTTGGGGGCTGGGTGGGTGGACTTCACATTATAAATTTTTGCTTGTTGTGTTACTGCCAAAGTCACAAGGCAATTTTGAAATAGACCAAAGATGGCAACCCAATTTACCTCATGATTTGGGGGGGCTTTGAAGGATTCACTTAATACAAAAGGGGGGGAGAGAGAGAGCTTGTACAATAACATGACTATCTGAGCCATCTCCTAAAGTAAAACTGCGGATGCCATGAGCTCTCACAGAAATATGAACTTCCACTGTCCAGTGAGGCAATGATGAAAGATCGATTCAGAAATAGACCTCAGGCCAACTGACTCCACAATCAGAGGGTTGGCAGCCAAGATTTCCAAGAAGGAAGAAAGATGGCTGAGATGATTAGATAAAGGTATTTCAAGTCACATTTCCTGCAAGGAGGAGATTTCCTTTTCCCGCCTGTGTGGCAACAGAGCTGCTTTTATCAGATCAAAACTGTTTATTTCCAGTTTACAGGCTACAGACTCAACCAAGTTCTTTTCTTTCCCATTCAAGAGCCTGAAATTACCCATTGGCTAAAATGACAAATGGTCCTCAAGACTTACTTGTGTTATGATAAACTCAAATGATACCTAAGGACCCACATTTGGGAAAGGAAGAAGGCTTAACAACATAGGCATATGGCAAGGTCTAAAAAGTAGCTGTCTCCACATCTTCCCACAGCAGAAACCTCAGATGAGATTTCCCTCTCCTGCTTCTTCCCTCCCTTGTCATATTGATTATTTAAGTATATCAGCTGTTTATCCTACTTCTGCACTGTATCAATATTTGGACCTGGGCTGTCTTCTAAACTTCCAAGCTATTTGAAAATGTTTGATTTTTAAACCCCACCCTAACCACATTAATATATAAAAATATGACATATGTCACCAACTACATTTCCAGATGGAGGAGATTTTAGCATCATGCATACTGACTCAGTACAGCTGATATTTGTGAGCTTCATAGGAGCAGTTCTGATCCATGAACAGCTTAACAATCGAAATTGTGGACCAAGCATGCACCCATATGAGGAAAGTGTTGAAAACATGCCTGAGCCATAGCAGCAGTGGGTGGTACAGAAATGTGTGGTAATGGCATCCACATACCTCAGTTCTTGCTGTTCTCCCTACTATCTTCCCTATCCCCCACTCCTCCCCTTTCTATCTCTGCAAAAGTGCAGGAGGGGGTAACTTTTAATTATTTTTGTTTGTTATTTAATTGGATTCTTCAACCACCCTCCCCCAGCAAGCTAGGCTCAGAGCAGTGTACAACATAATCATAAAACTTCAATTTAAAAAAGATTAAAAGCCATAGAATAAAGTTAGAGTCCAGTGGCACCTTTAAGACCAACAAAGTTTTGTTCAAAGTGTGAGCTTTCGTGTGCATGCACACTTCTTCAATCAGCAGCTGCTACACACCATTTTGAAAGCAGAGTTTAGCTCTGTCTTCCACCTTGATGTGATGGAGGGCATGTCTATACAGGTATTCCCCATAGCCAGTCCAAATATTATCTTCCAGGTAGAGCCAGGAGATCTCCCAGAATTCTTGACTATGCCTACTTGCTTGCATTACTTCTCTATATTGTGCTCAAGTACAACTTGGTTTGGATTGCAATCCTGTCATAAATCACAAATAGCAAAGTGAACGTTTGAAAGGCTAATTTTTAACTGAGCATATTCATTCTGCAAATATTCCATTGTATTTCTTTCTATCATGTACTTGTCAGAGGGAGCCCAGTTAGGGAAAATAGGTAACATTCCCAGTGTGGAAGAGGAGTCAAGGAACCCTTACCCCCCTCCCCCCCACACACACACAACAGGACAAGGCTACAGCCAAGGGGGGATTTGAACAGATGTGTCAAGGAGAAGCCTGAGACCACAGATCATCCTGTGTTTGGTTGCGAACCAATGCCACAGGGTTCAGCTCATTAACCATCTTGGTGGCCATCAGCAGTGAAGGGGTGCCACATGGAATGCAGAGGCACTGGGCTTAATGGGTGGAGACTAAACCAAAGGGGCAGTTCCTGTTGCAGAAGAGCTCTTAAGACCATGATTGAGTGGAGTTGGAGGCAGTTTGGAATAGAGGCAATCAAGGAGTTGGAGCCTGCACATGGGAAAGTGAAACTTCTATCCCTGCTGACTGTGTTGGAGTACCTATGCCTAGGAACAAAGAGTGATAAATTACTTGATATGGGACTGACTGTTTCATTATTGCAGGATACCCAACATGAAAGGGAGACTTCCACCTAGCCTATGGGCCCCTACCTAACAATAGCCTAGATAGACACCTCGTATACACCACTCACTGCATGTTAGCTAAGCCAAGAGGCTTGGGGAAAAGTGTCCTGTAAATAGAGGCCTAATCTGTGAAAAAGGGAAGCTTTAGGTTTTCATGGCATGGAGGTAGGTAACATAATCTGGTACATAACATCACCTGGTAAATAATGTTCCCTTAAGCCTCTATTAAAGGAACAGAAAGGGTTTTTTTTCCTTTTTAGAGAGTTGGCAACCCTGGCTACAAACTGGAAACAGTTATCTTAAATTGGGTTGTCAGTCGTTGAAGCAGCCCCTTTAATAACAATTTTATCTACGGGAGTTACTTCCATGCTATGGAAAACATAATGGTATATTAAAACTTCAGGGCCTGCTACCTTCCATCCATCCTGCTCATTATCCCAGCCCAGGAGCCACAACTGGAGAAGATAATCCTCCTTACTGCCTCACACCCCAAGGCCTCTTTAAAAGCAGTGCTACCAACCACCCATGCCAGCTCCCAGACTTCCATGAGACCCCTTCTTCTTATGAGACCTCAGCCACTGTTTCTGGTGGCTGTTGCCAGAACCATTGCACGGCACCAAACTCTTGTAAGAGGAAATAATCTTGAGGGGTCTCATGAAGCTTCATCAGGCATATGTGGATTGCCACACTATTTGTCAAGAGAGCTGGGATAGTAAAGAGGTGAGGAGGATATGTCTTCCAGCTCCCAGGTAAGAGGAGATGCAGCACTGGTGAGGCAGAGGTGGTATAACTATTGCTGCCTTGGCAAGAAAACTCCACAAGCCACAGTGGTGGCCCTCTCTTACATCTGTAAAATCTAGGTAGACTCCCCCCCCCCCCTTGGCTATAAATAAGGCAACGTTATTTATGAACAGTGTCTTCCGAGGAGTTCTCACTTGTTAGATGTAAGGAGTTATTCACCATAGAATGACACTCCTATCGCTTTTCTACTTTTCAATTATTTATGTGTTTTAAAGGGGGTGTGTGTGAAATGCCCTGCAATAAAACAAAGCAAAAATAGCTGAGTCAGCATTTAAAGCCCTATATGGCCTGGGACCTGCCTACCTTAGGGACCGTCTCTCCCCACACGTTCCCCAGAGAGTACTACGATCGGGTTCACAAAACCTATTGGTAATCCCCGGGCCAAAGGAGGCCCGCCTAAAATCCACCAGGGATCGGGCCTTCTCGGTAACGGCGCCTTACTGGTAGAACCAGCTGCCGGAAGAGGTGCGGGCCCTGCGGGACCTAGGGCAGTTCCGCAGGGCCTCTAAGACAGCCCTCTTCCGGCAGGCCTATAACATCTAACTGACAATGAGAATATCTTCTGGATGGAACTAAAAATGTATTTACAGACCGCTGGTTTTTATTCTTACTTTTGTTCTGTTTTATTAATTATGGTTTTAACTTTGCTATGTAAATGTTTTTAAGCTGAATTTATGTGAATTACAATGTTGTAAGCCGCCCTGAGCCACTTCGGTGAGAAGGGCGGGATATAAGTCTAAATATAAATAAATAAATAAATAAATTTCAAAGGAATGAATAATCCAGAAATCTTGCTTAAACATATAGTTTTCTAAAGATTATGAGATTAAACTATACAGCAAAGAAGGCAATATAAAAGATGGTTATAACAAGCAGAATCAGATCATTGGTTTTTCATAAACAATACTTTTTTGGTTTCAGTTTCAGATTGTTACATTTTAGTTTCTGTTTATTTAGAAAATGAATATGCTGCCTCTCTACCTTGTCCAGGCAGGTTCACAAAGGAAATTAATACTAGAAAGCAGTGCTGCTAGTTTCCCTCCAAAGGAGGGTGATTCCCTGCCCCCAGTTCCTGTTTCCCCTTGCAACACCTGAAGCCAGCAGGAGAAAAATAATAGGGCGAAAAGGTTCTCAGTCATAGGTACTGAAGTGTTGGATTTGCACAGTAGTGACAGATGGGTGTTAGATAACTTTTGATAAGAACGGTTTGTACTTACTCTCCCAATCCGATTTATGGGAAATTATTGGGTTAAATCCAATGTCCTTGAACTTTCATTAATGCAAAAGGAACAGGAAGCCATTTTTACCCATTCAGACTTTCCACTGCAGATCCCTATGTCTGAGGGTCCCATCCTTAGTGCTACCAACCTCAAGGTGGGGACCAAGAGTTCTCCTGAAATTAAAGCATTTCCAAACTACAGAGATCAGTTCTACTGAATAAAATGGCAGCTTTGAAAGACATCCTCTATGGCATCATGTCCCCACTGAGGTCCCTCCTCTCCTGTCATGGCCTGCCTTGACACCCCCTAACCTCCACTCTTCCCAGGTACCATACCCACATGCTCAGGAATTCCCTAAGCAGTGAGTGCGCCCTACCCATCCTAGGGTTGCCAGTCTCCAGGTGGGGTCTGGCAATCTCTCAGCATTACAACTGGAGATGTATTTTTATTATGCTATTTTATTTGTCAGCTGCATGGCTCTGATTGGGGGGAAAGCAGTAGGCTTGCCAGGTCTATGTTGGAATATACCTGGAAACTTTGGGGGTGTATCTAGGAGAGGGTGGGGGTTGGGGAGGGCAGGGGCCTCACCAGAGAGAAAATGGCTGCTTTGGAGGGTGAACTCTATGGCATTATACCCTACTGATTATCCTTCTCTCCCCAAATCCATGCTCCCCTGGCTCTACCTGCAACATGACCAAATTTTTTCCAATCTGAGGCTGGCAACCCTAACCCACTCCCAGAAACTACTTTTCAAGGAGTGGATGAGGTGGCAACAAGAAGCAGAAGACCAAAAAATATGCTCTGACAATGGAGTTATGTGGATGGAAAGATTTGGGGTTTGTTATTTTATTTTGGTTGTCCTTTGGATCTAACCCAGTGAAGGTAGGCTACAAGAATGCGCCAGAATGACTATTTTCTGCAATGACTTAAACAAATAGTGGCAGATAGAACTGGAATCTAATGCAATTTTTTAAAAAAAAAAAAAAATCTAATACACTACATTTTAAAAAATGTCTTTGGACAAAATTTTAGAATAAAACTAATTCCTTAGAACTTTTCTCCTCCTGCCCTTTTTGCTCAAGTTTGTCTGTACAATGTCCCCTCCACATAAATAGTATTCCATGAGAGACCTCTATCTTAATTTCCTCCAGCATACTTTTTCTCTGGACGGAAGAGCAATTTGAAACAGACTCCTACTTATCTCTGTCAAATCGCAAGCCCTGACACAGTTTTAAGGACAAAGAGAATCTTGTGGCACTTCAAAGTAATGGATTTATTGACATATAAGCATGACAGCATTGTAATTTTATTGATTTACATTTATATCCCTCCTTTTTGGGTTCCAAGCCTCCAGGTTGGCTTGGAGATCACCGGCTTTTAGAACTAATCTCCAGCTGGCAGAGATCAGGTCTCCTGAAGACAATGATTGTTTTGAAGTGTGGACTCTGTCCCATTGTACCCTGGTGAGGCCCCTCCTCTTCCCAAGCCCCACCCTCTCCCAGATCCACCCCCAAAGTCTCCATGGATATTCCAACATAAACCCAGCAACCCTACTCCTTTTCCCCTGATCAGGGCCTGGCCACTGATGATTAAAATGGCATAATAAAATGCATCCTAAAACTAATGTTAAAAAAGAACTAAAGTATGTTTTATAATTATTGTTACTACCACTGCATTTCTACCCTCCCTTTCTCTGTGGTTGAAGCAGGCTTATAATAGTTAACAATATTTTCAGTTAAAAATCAAAATAAAATAACAAACCCCAAATCTTTCCATCCACATAAAGTTATAAAGCAGAGGATCACAAATTAAAACATAAACCAAGGAGGGAACACCGGATGAAGAGGGGGGGAGTCTCTTTCTGGTGATGAGACAAAGAAATGTTCCTGGGGAAGAAGTTCCATAATTTTGATGCAGCAGCCGAGAAACCCGTTTCTCAGGTCGCCTGCCTATTGAGGGGAAGGGCCCTCAAAATCCTGGAGCCAGCACTGTGGGATTGACTGGCTTTCAGGTAGGGCTGCCAATCCCCAGGTGGGGGCAGGGGATCCCCCGGTCTGGGGGGGGCTGTTTTTTGAGGTGGAGGCACCAAATTTTTGATATAGCATCCAGAACCTCTCCCCAAAATACCCCCCAAGTTTCAAAAAGATTGGACCAGGGGGTCCAATTCTATGAGGCCCCAAAGAAGGTGCCCCTATCCTTCATTATGTCCTATGGAAGGATTTAAAAGGTGTGGGGTCCCTTTAAATGTGATAGCCAGAACTCCCTTTGGAGTTCAATTATGCTTGCCACACTCTTGCTCCTGGCTCCACCCCCAAAGTCTCCTGACTCCACCCCCAAAGTCCCCAGCTATTTCTTTAATTGGACTTGGCAACCCTACTTTCAGGCCTCAGTATCACTTATTTTGTGAGTATAGACTGACCTAGGGTTGCCAGCCTCTGCCAGTGGGGGGGAGGGAGGGATTTGTCCCCAGACTACAGAAATTAGTTCCCCTGGAGAAAATGGCCACCTTGTGGGGTGAACACTAGTATTCCATCTCTGCTGTGGTTCCTCTCTTCAAACTCCCTTTTCCTTAAGCTCCACTCCCAAATCTCCGGAAATTTCCAGACCCAGAGTTGGCAACCCTAAACCTTACTGTTTGGACTAGTAAAATTCTGCCTGATTTTCTTGACAATGCCAATGGCCCATTCTGAACGTTTAAAAAAAGAAAGCAAAAGAGAGGAGGGTGAAAATCTAATAAGTCATGACTGAGGCACAGTTTCACTGTTCTCAACGAACAGATCTTAAAGGATGATTGTGCAGGGCCCCAATGTTTTTTGGAGGAAGAGAGATTGTGTGTGTGTGTGTGTAGATCTGGACTCCGCAATAGGAAATGCTTTATTAGCTGGGAGTGGTGGAGAAAAGCCAGGCAGGAAGAGGCAGTAATAAGAAACATTTTTAACTTTTGCTGCATTCACAGCTTGCCAAACCACTGCTTTCGGGTAAGAGGAAAAGAGCAAAGGGGGGCTGGAAAGAGGATCCCCCCCCCCTTTCAATTCTGCGGCCTCTCTGACAGATTTCACTAGAGTTGAGCTTCCGACAAAATAATGAGAGGACACGTTCCAATTAAGCTGGAAAACTGAGGGAAGTTTGCAGTGTAGTCACAAAGGAGACCCATGAATCCATTTCAGGCTGGTCTTCTGTGTGCTGTGAGGAGCTGCCCCGTTCAATCTGTAAACAGATCTCTCTGAAAAACGCTTCGAACTTTAGTACTGAAGAAAATTTCCCATCTAGGGAAGTGTTAGCCAAGGCCTGCTGAAAGCAGGAAGACACTGGATACAGGACGTGGCCAGGCTGTGCACTATTCCACCTACGAAGTCTCCTGGGTAAGTAGGAATCAGTAGTGTTTCTTTCCTTCAACCTTTCTTGCTGGAATGGAGGGAATGAGAACAGGGGGAGTCTCTCATGCAAGCTGGAAAAATATTTCAAATTCCTGGAAGAAAGTGTGAAATCTTCAGGTCTTTAGAGCAATAAAGGAGAAAATTCCTCAGTACTAGCATCAAATTCTTAGCAATTAGCATCTTGTATTTTTTTTCAGACCTGCTACCTGAGCACCCTTCATAAGCTTGATCATTTCCTGCTGAGGCCAGCTAGCCATTTCTTTTACAGCCAAAGCTCAGTGGGGAATTTCAGTGAAAGGTTAGGGCAAAATATTCCAAAGACAATGATAGGAAGCAAAATAAGTTCTCCAAGAAAGATGTGTTTATGTATTAAGAATATTTCTAAGCCTCCTCTTTAGAGTCCTGCTCGAAGCCATTTACAACTGAAAACCACAGATACTGTTTTTAAAAAGCCATTAAACACAAGCTATGGGAAAACTAGGCAATAATTTCCCATTATGGGAAATTTTAACGCTTTAAAAATTTACCAGGAATGGTTTCAATAAATGATTCCCCAGTGGTGGGTCAGGGGGTCCTATGGATGGGTTGGCATTGGCAGATAGCAAAGAGTCGGACTCGACTGTGTGACTGAACAACAAAAAAGCAATGAAAGCTCAGCCATGTACAGCTGAAGGAGATTACTCTCTGGTGATTACTACTCTGCCTGCTGCTGAGATTTAGGCATGTCTGCAGCAAACTGATATTTTATGGACATGCCTATCAAGCCTAGCCACAGACTAAGTGCTCTACCACAGAGTCAGGGACATTCCCCGCAACCCACATCCCCTGTGCTCCTCAGAGCATTTCCAATGACTTGTAAATTGGCCCTGAAACTCAGACCATTCTTTTCTGTAGCAATAATAGAATATGTTTCCTATCCCTGTACATTGCAGAGAGGAGAGAATTTTCATGTGTGATTCGGGCTTTTCAGCTACAGATAAGATAACTGGCCAAAGAACCCATCTTATTAGGCTGATAGAGAAGGAGCAGTACTCTGACAAGTGTTTCCAGCCACACTTTGCAGGAGGCATTGCAAAAGGTTGTGTGTTGCACAGAGTCATTTTCTTTACTTTCTTCTGAGACTCTTTTCTTGGTATCTTAACTGTTTGCCTAAACAGCTGTATGTGAGGTGTGTATAATCAAATGAAATGGGCTGAGAATCCTACTCTCGGCTGAACATCTGCAGAATGGCAAGGGGGAAGGATGATATGTGGCAGGAAATTAGTGAATTTTATTTATTTATTTATTTATTTATTTATTTATTTATTTAGAATTTATATCCCGCCCTTCCCACGAGTGGCTCAGGGCGGCTGAATAGAAGAGAGATATACTTTCCTCCATCACCCTCCCTCTTGCCACTGCCTCTAACTCCCTCCAGTCAGTTTCACCAAGCATGGATTCTGGATCCATGATCCCTGTGCTGCAGTTAAAAAACAGAGGGGCAGGAGAGGCTAAAGCAGCCCATCACTGTCCTCTCACTTCTCCACCTCAAATCACTTCTTCCCTCTGCCCCACTGAGAATCTGCCAAATGTGTAGTTGTAGCAGCAAAAGCCCAGCAGGAACTCATTTGCATATTAGGCCACAGACCTTGGTGCCACCATTGTTTCACACCGGGCTTTTTCTACATAAGTAGGGACTTATGACCTAGCAGGAGGAACTCTGTGACTAATCTGTCAAGGAGACTTGACTGCAATTACTGCTCTTCTCGCTAAGGAAACCCTGGTAAGCTTCTGAAAACCCCAAGATTTCTCAAGCACAGTTTGAAAACCACTGGAGTCCAAAAACTACCCTAATCAAAATAACATATTATACAAGTTTTTGAGTTCCCTATAACATTTCATCAGGCTGTTTTTTTTTTTAAATGAAGAAAGATCTCTTAGATCATGAACGTAAGACCTTGTCATCAACATCTTGTAGTGTATATAACGCTTTGCTGACTTCAGTGGGTGGAAGGGTGTAGCTGGTATCCTGTTGCATACTCGTCACAGCTGTTACTGGTTACAGTGGTTAAGTAGCATTGACACAGCATGGGCCTATGGATCCAGCATCAACCAACCCTCCTGCCATTTGATGCATCCCTTTTGCCCCACAGTCAGCTGGGTGCATTGGTAGGAAGACCATGGAATGGCAGGTATCTTAGATTCCACCAGGGCGACCACCACTAGGTGGTCTCCCCTGCCACATGAGTATGAGAGCGACCTGTGGGCAGCCCCTGAGCTGGACAGTCCCCAAGCACCCTCACCCCAAGATTTCCCCTTAGTGGATCTGTCCCCATGCTTTTACCACCAGAAAGTTGCAACAAAATGCATATCGTCCCTAGATAACATGATGATGGTGATATTGGATTTATATCCCACCCTTCACTCTGAATCTCAGAGTCTCAGAGTGGTCACAATCTCCTTTTATCTTCCTCCCCCACAACAGACACCCTGTAAGGTAGGTGGGGCTGACAGAGCTCTCACAGAAGCTGCCCTTTCAAGGACAGCTCCTATGAGAGCTATGGCTGACCCAAGGCCATTTCAACAGCTGCAAGTAGAGGAGTGGGGAATCAAACCCAGTTCTCCCATTCATCTCACCCTATCCTAATGACCCAGCACCCAAGTGCTGCAAACAGGGCTTTATGTTCATTCATGACCCCACTTATGGGATGCTGGTGTCTGATTTGTGCTGAGGCTAGAAAAATTTAAAAAGAAATGACTTTTTAAAAGTTACCTGAGATGTTCACCCTTTTTGGTGATAAGCAATAGGCACAAGGTTGCCTGGTCCGACTCACGAAATATCTGGCGACTTTGGGGGTGGAGCCAGGTTTTGACAAGCACAATTGAACTGTGAAGGGATCTCTGGCCATCACATTTAAAGAGTCCACATTCCTTTTAAATGTCTTTCCTCCATTGAAAATAATGGAGGATAGAGTACCTTCTTTTAGGGCTCATAGAATTGGACTCCCTGGTCCAATCTTTTTGAACCTTGCGGGGTTGGTTAAGGAGATGCACCAGATGCTATGTTGAAAATTTGGTACTTCTACTTCAAAAAACAACCCCCCAGGGCCCTAGATGCCCATGGATTATCTATTATACCTATGGAAACTAGTCTCCATAGAGTATAATGGGGTGCTCAGCAGACATTTCCTTCCCTCCACCCTGCTTTCTGATAACCCTGAAGTGGGGGGAGGGCCTCCAAACCAGGGGGTCCCCTGCCCCCACTGGATATTGGCAGCCCTAACAGACACCCTCTTGGACTGTGAATCTAGCACATACTAAGGCAAACTTTGTTCCATTCCAGTTTCTGGGTTTACACACTTGCAAGTGGGTGGCAGACCGCAGCTGTGAGAACTTCTCTAGCCCCTTACCTTGAAACAAGGCCAAAAATTACCCTGGAAGTCACACACTCTGGAAATTTTAGCTTTAAAGAAGGAACCAAGTCATGAGTGTTATCTGGGCATTAAAAAGCAGAACCAGCAAATGAGTTCAAGGTTTTAAAGCCACAGCTTTTATGTAGCACTTCTCTAGGGGTTCAGAGTCCTTAATGTTCATCATTCACACTGGTTATATACTCAATAAGGAAGGCCTGCATTAGTGGGTTCTCTTCACTATTTTAGGTCTTAGGGGTGGGGGATGGTGGTCAAGTGATCAGCTTGCCTAAGGACATACAATAAGTGCATTTTTGAGAACTGAACTAGGAACTTGCGGCTGAAGCTCTTCATCACTATGCTACATCAGTTCTAAAATGTAGGAAGTACATCAGCTTGGCTTTTTTTTAAGACTAAACAAAAAAAATTTAAAAGTGTTTGAAATCATAATAAAGAGAAACAGAACCCAGAATCACAAGGCACAAAGAAGTAATTCTGCATGAGATGAAATCTGGAGTTAGTTCATATGACTGGAATGATGCAGAAGTGAAATGATGCAGCAGCCTGCCTGTGGTGAAGCAGTTGGTTGATTGCTTCAACATATGGCCAGCACACAACCATCCCTAAACCACATTTACCCATGCAAATTTCTAGGGCGGTGTATATGTGAGACTTGACTTTGGTGCATTTGAGGCTATTAAGTAGACACATCAGCATATCCCAAATGTTGCTAGCATCTGTTTGCTCAGAAAGCAATGAAATTCTGTACTGAAAGCCAGGTCTAGCTTAGAAGAGTGATGGTGCAGTCCTAAACAGTTACACCCTTCTAAACCTGTTGACTTCAATGCATAGCTCTTTTTAGAATTTAATTGTAGGGCACTGAAGTGATGCATGTGATGCTCTTTTTTCCTAGTATTCCATCCTTCCAAATGTCCCACTATTTGTGGGAACCAGGCTAACAGATCTAGCAGATGATTAGGATAACCATCTTCAAGTACTTGAAGGGCTGTCATATAGAGGATGGTGCAGAGTTGTTTTCTGTTGCCCCTGAAAGTCAAACCAGAATGGGTTGGAATTAAATCAAAAGAGTTTTCAGCTAAGTATTAGGAAGAACTTCCTGACAGTTAGAACAGTTCCTCTGTGGAACAGACTTCCTTGAGAGGTGGTTGGCTGTCCTTCTTTGGAGGTTTTTAAACAGAGGCTAGATGGCCATCTGACAGCAATGCTGATCATGACAGATCATGACAGATCATGAAAGAGAGGGCAGGAAGGGTTGAATCAGTGCTTAGTTCTGGTGGCCCGTTCTTATACACCCAGAGAAATGCCGATCGCCACTTCGGGGTCAGGAAGCAATTTTTCTCCAGACCAGCTTGGCAAGGGATCCTGGAGGGGGGGGGGGGTTGTCATCTTCTGGGCATGGAGTAGGGATCTGGGGATGTGTTGGGGTAGGTATTTGTGAATTTCCTGTATTGTGCAGAGGGTTGGACTAGATAACCCTGAAGGTCCCTTCCAACTCTAGGATTGTAGGTCCACTGTAAAAATGGAACCAGTGACTGGCTGTTGTAATGCAAATAAAGGGGGTTTCACTTGGATCCTCCTCACTACTCAAGGATTCAGGATCCTGTAAACAAGGTCCTATGGATCAACTGTTGGAGGACCAGGACAGTGGAACACCCTTTCCCCCTCCCTTTGCCTCCTATTAATGTATGTTTTACTGTCTCTTTCTCCCATTGGTTGTCTTCTTCTGTGTCTGTGTTATTCCCCTTTGACATTCCTCTATGTGTGTGCATGCACACATATGTATTTAATTCCCCATCCACCTTCTTGTGTGCATATATGCATGCTTGGCCCCACCTCCTGTTGCAACCATTTTGTGCTTGGCTGTGTCTCATGTGAGAGTCTTCTTGTAGTGACACCCACCATCCTGCCTCAGAATTCCAGAAATGCCTGCAGGCTTAGAAAGATTGGGGAGCCTTGCATCAGGTATTCAGATTCTCATTAGTACATAATAAATGAATGGGCTACCTGTTTGGGTGGCTAATGTAACCATTGCAGTGATGCCATGGTAGTAGCCTATTTCCAGACCCTTCAGCATTTCACAGATGAAAACAGGGAGAAGATTGTAGATCCCTTATTCTAATACCAAAGAGCTCGAGACCTTCCTTTTATACATTGCTGTTCTTCATTCCAACTGCAGTAGGCTATATTCCTTTATTCCATAATATCCAGTCCTTCATTGTTTTCAAAAAACTCCTTTCAGTTTCAAATTAATCTAAGAAAGTTATTATTGATAGTTCAAAATGAGCCTTTTCAGGAGGTGAAGTGTAGGCTGTGTGGTGCCTTAATGAACATGTCTACATGCTTGTACATTGTTACATGTGTGTCCTTACTTATGGACTTCCTGTTACATGTGTATCCTTCCTTATGGACTCCAAAACCTCCTGAGCTTCAACAAGCTTTCTGCATTATATATACCTTCCAACACCACCATTTTATCTTCTAAAGATTCTGGAGAGAAAGTTGAACTTTGAAGAATAACAACTCCAGCAAATCACACTAAACATTTAAGAAGATATTCTCCAATGGTGATTTATCAGGGATGAGAATCAGAACATAAAAACTATTACTGATAAACAGGAAGAGTTGGGAGGTATGTAAGTGGACACAGACAATTATAACATTTGCACCTCTAGCAGTAAATTTTCTCCTGCTCCTCCACAGTGATCCATAGATCACTATAGTGGAATCCCATCCTCTGCCCATTCTCCCTTACCACACACATATCCAAGCTGAGCCCAGCAATGTGAAACTAATAACATGCACTAGAAACTTAGGTGATTGAACAGATTTGGCAAATAATGGTGAGCCAACAGATACAAAGAACACTGAACCCAGTAGACATCCAAGTACATTGTATTGATGACATTCCTGTTATCCCTTTGTAATGGAGTGTCACTGCCCATCCTCATGCCCCTTTTTTTCTGACACATTTGCACAACAAATATCCGAGTGTAGAAGCAGCCTCCATTGAAATGTTCTGTAGCAATGAGTTTCATGGACAATGTATTATTTGAAAAAGTATCTTGAACACGTGAAGTTGCCTTATACCTTGGTCCATCAAGGTCAGCATTATCTATTCTACTCAGACTGGCAGCAGTTCTCCAGGGTTCTCCAAAGGTCTTTCAGATTATCTACAACCTGGTCCTTATAAATGGAGATGCTGGGGACTGAACCTGGGATCTTCTGCATTCGAAGTAGATGCTAGCCACTGAGCCACAGCTTGTGCCCAAATATGTTCTGTGTTGTTCCAAGCATCATGCTTATGAGCATGATTGTCTAGTTTTGACAGAGGGAAGAATGCTAGTTTCCTTCTTACCTGCTTACTGCATGAGAAAAAACAGCCCAATGTTTTCTGAGTTTTTGGAACAGATTTATAGGACAATTTAATTTCATGATTCCTGAGTCTCTTCTCAAGAGCATATGGAAAGCAGTAGACATGAGGCGCCTCTTTGGCGTATCCCTCAGAGACTTAGATGCAGACACTGTCTATGAGAATTGAAGCTCTGGCCAGTTGTGAAATGAGGAGGTCACAGGTTAACTCTGCAATGGGCAGGGAAGTCTGGGAAACAGCTGGAGCAGAGGGAGGACTGTAGACCCATAGCTAGCCAAGAGGAAGAAACAGAGCAAAGAAACAGAGTGGGAGGAAGAACAAGAGCCAAAGCCTCCAAAGCCATTTCATTCAACAGAAGATAAATACTATTATTACAATTTGGAGGGGGGGGGGGGATGTAGCTTTTTCTGTTCTAATGTATCCCTCCTGTTGCTTGCTCCATACAAGGCTGCATTTATGAAATGCTCTTTGGGTACAAGAAATTGCCATTACCTAGCCCTCTAGGGCAACATTACATTTTCAGAAGACAGACTTCAGCTAGGTCAATGACCTTCAACCCATACAGCTGCCATTTTTTTGTTATTGTTGTTTTTGAAGGTACATGTTGTGTAGTGAACAAGACCACAGACCTTCTGCCTTTCTTTATATGCGCAGGGGCAGCTGGACAGCAAGGCAAGGTCACTCAGGGATAGAAAGGATTCTTTTAGAGCTCAGATCTTTGGCTTAAGCCTTGTTTTGGTTCACCTAGTGCTTGGGTGGTGTTTCTTATCACATGCATACTTTCCCATCATGCGCACTTTCTTTGCAACCACACTGAGAAGAACCTTATGATGAGGCAAAGTTACTCCATTATGGAAAAGATTCCTCTGTGGCTTCAACTCATGGCTTGTTCTTCATCTGGCTCGTGTTTCCTGTCCATAGCTTGCTTGGTCTGCTGTCTGTGGTCCTGGCCTTGACAGTGTTCAGCTCATAGCTGTGACTTCCACTCATCCTGTCATGTGAATCTTGTACCATCAAGGCCTGACCTCCCACTAGGTGACTTAGGTGCAGAATTTGGACACCGCCCCACCCCCACCCCCGGCAGACCGGCAGGGCTTTCTTTTTTGCACCCTGGGGTACAAAAGACGGAAAAAGACCCCCCTTCTCTGGGGTCAGGCTGCAGCAGCAGCAGCCCAATCTCTACATTCTATCCTGTGGAACCATAGGACAGAATGGAGAGATTGGGCTGCCTCTGCGACATGACCCTAGAGAAATTAAAAACCCTTCCTCTAGCTCTTTGCCACAGCAGTGGTCCAATCTCTCCATTCTGTCCTATGAGCCCATAGAATAGAATTGGTTATCAGTGCAGGGGGGAGGGTGCAAATAGTTAGCCTTGCCTAGGGTGCCAAACAGTTTAGGTCTGACCCTGGTTACCATGTGACTTCCTGTCATGTGCTTGCAGCACCATAGGTCCCTGCTGCCACCTGAGGGTTTAAAGGAGGGTCACAGGCATGGAAAGGTTGAAGACCACTCTGCGAATTTCTTCTACTAAGGGTAGGTTATAAAAACTTCCTGACCAGATCGCTAAGGAGAATTAAGGTGACATCATGGTGGCAGAGCTCTGGCCTGTGAGTCTTTACCTTCAAGCTACAGAAGTTGGCCATCAGTGGGCTAGTCACTAATGGATAGTTGATTGACTGGTTGGCCTGGGTAGTTGTGGACCTGGTTGGCTTGGATGCTCCTGAGCAAATTTGGCCACTTTCCAGTGCACACTTACCTGGCACTAAGACTTATTGATCACATTGAGATTGATTTCTGAGTAGATCTGCTTAGGACTGATCCCTAATAGCACATCCTAGATGTGTCTGCTCATAAATAAGTTCCATTATGTTCAATGGTATGATCTGCATAACTCTTTGTGGATGGGAGCAAATAGTAATGGTAAAGTTTATGTGTCTTCAAATAGATATAACATAAATGGTAAAGTTTAATTGTGAGTAGACATCATGAAAGGCGAAAGCATTTGGCTGAACATGGTTATTTGTACTGGCTCTTTTAGTACAGGGTAATGTTTTAATTAATGATTGTATGTAGCATTTTTAGGTTTGGAAACTATGTTTGATGAAAAGCTGAATAGAAATATATTTATGGCTTCCACTTGGTAGGGTTGCCAACAACCTGGGGGAAAATGTCCTGGCCCTTAAATAGGGGCTAAACGAGGATGCTATTTTCCTTAATACCATGAAAAGCTTCAGTTGCCTATTTCCACACATTAAGCCTCTATTAAAGAAACATATTTTTCTGTAGACCTCTCTGCAATACTAAATAGAATGAATGCTGAATCAAGCTAACATTCCCATCTTAAAATTTGGTGTAGACAGGATGCCTTTTATAAATCATCCTTCACATGTACAGACGTGAAAATATCATTGTATCTGATTATGAAGTGCTGAACTCCACGCTGATGGATTCAGGCAGGTATCTGAAGAAGTGTGCTCGCACACAAAAATGTATACCTTGAATATGCTGGTCTTAAAGGTGCTATTGGGCTAAACTTTGCTGAGCACTATGCTAATAGTAAAATCCACTAACGGGGTCAATCACAAAGGAGTAGTGGTGTCTGCAAATGTAGGAGAACCCTACAGTGTGAAGGACGTAGAATGAAGGTAGAAGAAGAAGAAGATATTGGATTTATATCCCGCCCTCCACTCCAAAGAGTCTCAGAGCGGCTCACAATCTCCTTTACCTTCCTCCCCCACAACAGACACCCTGTGAGGTGGGTGGGGCTGGAGAGGGCTCTCACAGCAGCTGCCCTTTCAAGGACAACCTCTGTCAGAGCTATGGCTGACCCAAGGCCATGCTAGCAGGTGCAAGTGGAGGAGTGGGGAATCAAACCCGGTTCTCCCAGATAAGAGTCCGCATACTTAACCACTACACCAAACTCGCTCTCCCCCCAACCCTAAATTCATGCAAACTGTATTAACTGCGAAGGAAATTCTGAGACTATATTGCAGAGGTTGTCCCAAGTGTGTCTGATACAAATGTAATGTGGATTCCCTGTAAACAGCCTTCAGAACAGCTTATTAGAAACCAGCCTTCAGAATAGTTGATCCCTTTCTTCTTCAGTGCCGATTTTGCCTCCCAGCACTTGTTGGCCTTAATCATGATTTGGCATTCATCTGCATTAATGATAACCAGGTTCCATCTTACTCAGGGCTGGTGACTCTACTCCATACTCTGACTTCAAATCCTGGTTATGAAGGGAGCCTTTGTTAATACTAACCATGGTTAGCTTCAGTACAGATGTAACTGTGGCTAAGGCTGACAAGTAAAGAAAGGATGGAATATGTGCTGGAGAAAGGAAGAGAGAATTTGCACTCCTGATGCTGGCTTCTGATTTTCAGCAAGCCTGTATTACATCTTTATCAGACCATGATCTCAGTGTTCCTTTCTGATCTCACTATCTATGGGCCAATGTTATTTGTAGCCTCTGTTTCCCTTCCATGATCAACAAAAGCAAACTGTTTCTGGGGAGTTCATGACGTGGCCCCTCAAGGCGGCTTCATGGCTGGAGCCATGCTGTCTTTGTCTGGTTCTGATAGAACTTTGCAGGCTTGTAGCTCTCTGTGTTTGTGTGTTTCTATTTCCCTCCATCGACAAAATCTAAACAATCTTGATTCCTGTCCCGGCTGCAACACCCTGGCTACATGCTGGAATTTTTGAATAGGAGGAAGTTGGGGCTTGGCTTGTTTGTGCTAGGAATCTGTGGACGCTGCAGAACAAAATAATCATGGACTCCAAAGGCCCAAAACTTGTGCATTTAAAAGGGGGGAGGTTACATGAATTGGAAGGAAAACACATGGGATATAGGGTGCATTCACACTACACTAAATAATGCATTTTGCAACTGGATTTTTGCTATTCTTATACAGTAAAAATCAAGTTGCAAAACATATTATTTAGAGTAGTGTGAGTACACCCCAAGACTCCACCATGAATTTAGCTTGCCATTTTTGTTCCACAAGGAAATGAACAAACAAGCTAAATAAATAAATAAATCCCTAAACCCATCTTGTGAGAGGAACAGCTGGAACATGTTTGGATTCCTGCAAAGAGGGTTTTTTGTATCATTGATAAGCCTGCTACACCCACCCCTCCCCCTGGATTCAGTCTCCGAAATCAACAGCTGGCCTCAGTTTATGGCGATAGATAGGACATGTTGGAACAAAGCCAAGCAGTGCAGTGCAAGAGAGGATCTGTCCCTACAATAGCAGCTCAGGACCATCTTTGATTACTCATTCTATCAAAAACCAAGATAAGAAATCTCTCTCTTACATTACAAAATGTAAAACTTCGATGCCTAAAATTCAACTATGATTGCAAACAAGTTCAGAGCACTTCCTCCTATGTCTGAGCCAGATTAACTAAGCTCCCAGACAGCCCTCCAGTGCACCCTCTATAAAAAAGAGTTGGCATGTGGACTGAACAGAAAGCAGCTGCTGTTCAAAAGCCTCCTTTCCTGTGCACACCTGCAGAAATGTTCTTATGTTCTTGTTTTCCTGCTAAACTGGGACTATAAGAAACAGGACAGAGCATGTTCTACCTATTATAGACAGAAACTATGGGCATTTTCACATTCACTAAATAACACACTTTCAATCCACTTTCAATGTACTTTGCAACTGAATTTTGCTGTGTGAAATGGCAAATTACACTTGCAAACCATCGCTGGATTGAAACTGCATTTAACATATGTGAAAGCACCCAATAACTCTTACCATTCAGGGTGCCTGGCCCTGTGAGTCCCACCCATACTGAGATGTGAACAGTCAATGAGACCTGGAGAGCACAGTGCATGTGCTCTGCAGAAGTTTGATGTTCATTCAGTATGCAGTGGGTGTCCCCAATTTAAGTGCTTGTGGATCAACTCCCAAGAAAATCAGAA